>NW_027507718.1:181614377-182866252 GCF_037356315.1 Lithobates pipiens
GCGTACATCTTGACACTTAAAGCAATCCGCTCTGAAATGTCTTTTCGGGTTCAACAGTTTGAGCAGGATGAGTCTAGGGCTGCTGAAGCATTTTCTGCCTCCCCAACTCCTGATGATTTTAGCCAATTAGCAGATGCGAGAAGAGCCTTGTCTCTACAGCTCGACACAGCGACACACCTAACTCCCAATACATCGGCGGGAAGGATTTTCAAGTCTGGGGACAAGAATGGCAAACTCTTGGTGAATCTTATCACAGAAAGTAAAATGCAAACAATAGTATCTGAAATTTTCAGCCCTGATGGGCGGGTGAAATTTGACTCTGAGCAAATGTTGCATGAATTTAGGTCCTTCTACGAGAATCTCTATACAGCGGTCCCTGGTTGGTCGGAGGAGACGCTTAGAGAATATTTGCAATCTCTGCATTTACCTACTCTTTCACAGTCTAATTTGGAGTTCTTGGAGAAGGATTTAATGGCTGAGGAAATAGAAGTGGCTATTTGTTCATTCCCCAGTGGTAAAACACCTGAGCCGGACGGCTTCCCTGGTGAATGGTATAGAGCGTATGCAATCTTAATTGCACCTAAACTATTGCAGCTATACGATGCCTACAAAGAACGTTTATCCTATTTATTTTCCTAACACTGAACCGCCTATCCACCAATCAGGTGCCCCGGTCTGTTACCCATCACCTAATTGGCTGAAACGACAGGTGCTGTGATTGGACATCTATCAGGAGGAGAGAATGGGAGGAGACGCATGGAGGACACTGTTCGCCGCCGTCACCCACTGCCCCACCGAGACAAGGTAAGTGCAAGGCAGACGTTGAGTGGGCAGGGGTCACAGTGGCGGCATTCGATGGCACAGTGGCGGCATTCAATGGCACAGTGGCAGAATTTGATGGCACAGTGGCAGCAATAGATGGGCACAGTGGCAGCATTTGATGGCACAGTGGCGGTATTCGATGGGCACAGTGAGAGCATTCGATGGGCACAGAGGCAGCATTTGATGGGCACAGTGGAAGCGTTTGATGGGCATAGTGGCTGGGTTTGATGGGCACAGTGGCTGTGTTTGATGGGCACAGTGGCAGCTTTTGATGGGTACAGTGGCTGCGTTTTATGGCACAGTGGCTGCATTTGATAGGCACAGTGGCTGTGTTTGATGGGCACAGTGGCAGCATTTGATGGGCACAGTGGAAGCGTTTAATGGGCATAGTGGCTGGGTTTGATGGGCACAGTGGCTGTGTTTGATGGGCACAGTGGCTGTGTTTGATGGGCACAGTGGCAGCTTTTGATGGGTACAGTGACTGCGTTTTATGGCACAGTGGCTGCATTTGATAGGCACAGTGGCTGTGTTTGATGGCACAGTGGTGGCATTTGATGGGCACAGTGGCAACATTTGATGGCACAGTGGCAGCATTTGATGGGCACAGTGGCTGCAATTTATGGGCACAGTGGCTGCGTTTTATGGGCAGAGTGGTGGCATTTGATGGCACAGTGGCTGCAATTGATGGGCGCAGTGAGGCTGCAATTGATGTTTTTTTTTAGAATTTTTCAGTTTGTTTGCACCCCCCAAACATTTTTAGCACCAGCCACCACTGATCAGATATGCACAGGTGGCCAGCTTTAGACTTTTGACGAGTTGAGGCAAAAGTATGATTTACCAAACTAGCATCTGTTTAGATTTCTGCAACGTAGGCATGCTTTTAATACTCAATTCAAGAACTCGCAAATGGCTTTCTATATTTTGAATCTGGAGGACTTGCTCAGAGACGAATCTATGATTAAGCCTTTGTCCACTATATACAGTGCATTACTACCTAATGTACATAGGGGACTTGAAACCCTCAGGGCCAGATGGGTTGAGGACTTACCTACAATGGATTCAGAGGATTGGGAGAAGCTGTGGATATACCCCTTCTTACAATTGGTCTCTGCAAGGGACAGACTTAATCAATTAAATCATACATAGAGTGTATTTGACACCCGCACGACTACATAAAATATACCCAAATATTCCAGATTCCTGTTGGCGATGCACCGCACCCTCAGTGGACTTCATGCATGTTTTCTGAACCTGTTCACAAGTAAACTCCTTTTGGAATGAGGTCACCACATTTATTCTAAGCCCTTGTACACACAGTTGGACATTCCGACCACAAAATCCATTGGATTTTTTCCGACGGATTTTGTTCGAAACTGGTGTTGCATACACACGGTCAGACAAAGTTGTCGGAAAATCCATGTTGTTCGGAACATGGTGACGTTTGTTGCGTACAACGGGACTATGTAGAGGCTAGTAGCCAATAGCTTTGGTCTCTTAATTTGATCTGAGCATGCATGGCACTTTGTCTGATCGGAATTCTCTACAAACGATCGGACGAAGTCCGATTGGATCATGTTGTCGGAAAATTTTATATCCAGCTCTCAAACTTTGTTGGTCGGACATTCCGACGGAAAAAGCCCACACACGGTCAGATTATCTGACAACACGGTCCAAACGGACGTTTTCCGTCGGAATATCCAACCGTGTGTACAAGGGCTAACAGCTACCACTGTCCAAGTCCCGCTGACGGTAGAGGAGTGCCTGTTGGAACTTGTAGAACCTCTGGCAAATCGCCGGGCAGTCCAAACCCTTCTAGGATCACTACTATATTGTGCCTGCAAGGCCTTTGTGCTCAAGTGGAAATCTCCTATTGCACCATCCACTAATTTCTGGAAACGTTTAATTAATGCAGCCCTACCATTGTACAAGGCCACTTATCTGTCTAGGGGGTGTGCTATGAAGTTCCATAAAATGTGGAATATCTGGATAGAGTCTTCAGTTACTAATGCAGATTCTCTGGATGACTAATGAGTGTCAGGCTATGAAATTTGTTCCTCCTTAAGTGGTAGAACTTTATGTCTCTGCCACACCGGGTGGATGATTTCCTGCGTGACTAGGTTCTGGGAGGGAGGGCATCTCGTTATTGTGTTTGCCATTAATGATTACCTGGAAAAACTTCTGTACCCCAATTTGCATAGCTGGACTGAGTGTACAACTCTTGGTAGTTTAAGGATGTTTAAGCCCCTGTACACACGGTTGGAGATTCTGCAAACCAAATCCGTCGGATTTTGTCCATCAGATTTAGTCTGACGGATTGTGTCCGAAACTGTTGCATACACACGGTCGGACTAAGTTGTCAAAAAATCAGATCTTTCAGAACGTGATGACGTAATTTCGTTACGATGGGACTACATTCAGGCTAGTAGCCAATAGCTTTGATGTAGGAATTTGATCTGAGCATGCGTGGCACTTGGTCCGATCAAAATTCTCTACACATGATCGGATTACGTCCGACCGGCCCAGTTGGTCGGGAAATAGTTCCAACATGTTGGAAAATTGGGTCCGACGGAGATTCGGACGGAATCAGTCCGATGCATACCACACACAGTCGGATTATCTGACGACACAGTCCGATAAGACGCATTCCCACGGATTCTCCGACCGTGTGTACGTGGCATTAGTCTTGCTTTTACTGTTTTAATTTTTGTTCTTTTGTGTCTCCAAACCTGAGTATGCCCAAGACGTTTAAAAAAAAAAAAGATATTTAGAAAAGAAAAGGATTTTACAGTGAGTACTCAAATTTTATTTTTGTTCTAGTTGGCTTCTTATCTGCACTATTAATCTCCTGCAGCCACTTTCCATCTACATGTGGGCACTCTTGCATGTTGCTTCTCAGTGTGTACTCTCCATTCCGAGAATGTAGGGTGTAAAATTGAATCCACTGCCACCAGTGAAGAGGGTTGTTATTGCTTCCGCTGACATCAGTGGAGGGGTGGTTTATTACTGCTGCCACTGTCACTACTACCAGTTAAGGATGGTATATTTTTACTGACACTAGCACCAATGAAGGGGAGGCATTTTTACGAACACTGCCATTAGTTAAGAAGGTGTTTTATCAATGCTGCCACTAACATCAAGGTAGGAGAGGTTTAATATTGCTGCCACTATCACTAACACTAATGATGAGGGAGAGTCTAAAACTGCTGCCACTGATACCAGTGAAAGGGACCAGGTTATTATTGTTAATACCAAAATCAATGCTGAGGGTTTTTATTGCCAAGACCAAAAAATTAAAGTTAATTTTTGCTGTTTTTGCTCAGAACTGAATGCCACTTTCCAGAAAGCATTGCAATACCATGTCTATTGTTTCATTATCGCCTGACATGAGAGTGGGATATAGCAGTAGTATACAGGTATGATCTTAATTGCATGGTTACATTGGTCCAGTTTGGACCATTGTAAGTATGCATATTTCATTCCTGATGGACTGCTGTGGAAGCTGACAATCACTGTAGGAGTTGAAGCTACTACACTGATCGCTGCAATCTTCTGGGTCCTGTGTCTGCCATACTGCATATTAACCCCAGGGCGGTGCTCATACGACATTGCTGGCATTCAAGGTATGCCTTGTATTTCTTCAATGAATACAAGGTGTTCTCTGGTTGTACATGGTGGAGAAATGGGGCATTAGTGTCCTGATTATCACTTTTCCAAATCAAATTTGTCTTGTAACCATTGAAAAAAAAAAAAGCACAGGACCAGAAACATGAGGGTAATCGCTGTAGTATGTAGTAGCGTCAAGCTGCACCAATGTAACTTTCAATTAAGATGGCATCCGGAGTTCAGCTTTAACTGCAAAAATAAAAAAATAAAAAAAGCTGATTTAGATGCCGCCCTCCATACAGCTTATGTGAATTATGGCCCTTTGGCCCTTTTAAATTGGGCATAAAGGACTTTAATGGCAGGTGGATGGTATTATTTTAGCTAAAGCTGCAGATTTAAAAATAAAAAGGCTTCCAATATATGATATTTTAAGGACTGGGACTACCTAAAACTTCACCATTTACTTTAGGAAATCGCTGAACATTTCAAAACAAAAACAGAGAAGGATACAGTATTCTATGGGAGTCCACAAATCAGTCTCTCTAAAGGAAGAGGTCTAATAAGTAGAAATGAGCCAGCAGCACTAAAAGTATTATACATTGGATTAAAATGATTATATAAATGAAAGTCGGGCTGAAGTTTGAATCTGCCAGTAACACACTGACTTCAAGTCTTCAGTCCCAACAGCTTAATCCTTAAATTTGTTGAAACCTCTGTTCATGTAAGGGGACACCAACACATATGGTAAAGCCATCAAAAGGGTGCATGCCTAGCTACTGAGAAGGTATCTGCTTAAGCACTGTAACATCCTTGCTAATCTTACTGGTGTTCTTAAAGTGGTATTAAACAAAACAAAAATGTATAATATTGTAGTCTACCAATCCTTAATTGTGGTGGCTGCATTTGTTTTTTGTTTTATCTTTTTTATCACTTTATTTTCACCTGGTCATCTGGCCAGTAACACCCACCCTGTCATTACTTTGAATGGAGGAGCAAGGGCCAAAGCAAAGGACACCTTTGGACAGCAGCATTGTTGGTCTGGAAACAGGGTAGTGTTTTGCCGCGTACACACGACCGAACTTTCTGGTGGAATAGGTCTGAAGGAACGATGCCGTTGGACATTCCGATCTTGTGTGGGCTTCATCTGACTTAGAAATAGAACATGTTTTAAATCTTCCCGCCGGAACTCTAACACGCACTTTTTTCCCCTTAAAATCAGGAGAAAATCGTGGGTGTGAGTTATACACCGATCCCCACCGATTTCCGCTGATTGTGATGAGAGGAGCGAGTGGAGCCGAGATACACAAAGCCGAGTGTACTTCGGCTAGACTTGGCTCCTCTCGCAGTCCCGCCCATCTCCACTGATTGTGAGAGGAGAGGAGTGAGCAGAGCCAAGATACACAAAGCCGAGTGTACCTCGGCTAGACTCGGCTCCTCACGCAGTCCCGCCCCTGACTGTGAGCAGAGCCGAGTCTAGCCGAAGTACTCTCGGCTTTGTGTATGTCGGCAGCGATTGCTCCTCTCCTCCGATTGGCGCCAATTTTAACAAAGGCTGCAAGGACACTGGAGAGGCTGCAATGACACAAGGCTGCATATGGACACTGGGAAGGCTGCAATGACACAAGGATGCATATGGACACTGGGAAGACTGCAATGACACAAGGCTGCATATGGACACTGGGAAGACTACATAGGGACACTGGGAAGGCTGCATTGTTGGGCATTTAGATGTAAGTTATTTTCCTTAAACTTCCCTCCTAAACGTTTTTTCCCTTAAAATTCCCTCCTAAACTTGGGGTGCGTGTTATATGCCGGTGCACGTTATACGCCGATAAATACGATAATTTATTAGGCAGCCCCGGGGGGTTTCTTCCGCCTTTGGAGGTCTCTTACAACTCCTCCGCTCTCTCCAGCCTCTTCTCCCGCTCTCCGGCCTTCTCTCCTAGTCTCCGGTTCTTCTCCCGCTCCCCAGCCTCTTCTCCCGCTCTCCGATTCTTCTCCCGGGCTCCTCCGCTATCTTCTCCTCTTTGTTGCTCTTTTGCTAGCAGTGGCGGGTCTCTTCCGTCATCTTCTTCCCTGTTTTTTTCTTCCGATGTTGACATGACGCTCTCTCCCACTGTAATGCTGTGTACTCGGTGCGCAACGACTTATATAGGCATGGGGTGGGGTCACCGGGGGATGTCCCAGCATGCCCCAGGTGACGCATGCACCGTAGACAGCAGCGCGCAGGCACACTGGGCATGCCGCTGCTAACGGCGATATGCCGTTAGTGGCGGCTCCCGCGTGCATGAGATCATCGCTGCTCCGGCGTTGTGAGGCACGACCCCAATCTCTGTAAATAGTCGCGTCCGCGGCTCTTTAACCATGTGATCGGTTGTGTCTAATCACAGCCGGTCACATGGAAAACACGGAGATGCCGGAAATCGCCTCTCCTCGCCTCACACTGACAGAGTGTGTGGCGAGGAGAGCCGATCAGTGGCATTTCCACGCAGAAGGACATCTAGCAATGTAATCAGGGCACTGATAATCAGTGCCCTGATTACAATATAGCAATACAGTGTCACCAATCAGTGCCCACCATTGGCCACCGATGCCAGAAATCAGTGCCCACTAGTGGCAGCAATCAGTGCCCATAAGTGTCACCAATCAGTGCCCATTAGCGATGCTAGTCAGTGTTGGCAATCAGTGCCACCTATCAGTGCTGCCCATCAATGCCCATCACTGCTGTCGATCAATGCCCATCAGTGTCGGCCATGAGTGCCAGCCATCAATGCCCATCAGTGCCCATCAGTATTGCCTATCCATGCCGCCTCTCAGTGCCCAGCAGTGCAACCTAGCAGTGTCCACCAATGCCGCCTATTAGTGTCCATCAGTACCACCTATCAGTGCCGCCTATCAGTGCTCATCAGTGCCACCTATTAGTGTCCATAAGTGTGGCATATTAGTGCCTCCTCATCAGTGCCACCTCATTAGTGCCCATAAGTGCCGCCTCTCAGTGCCCAGCAGTGCAACCTAGCAGTGTCCACCAGTGCCGCCTATTAGTGTCCATCAGTACCACCTATCAGTGCCGCCTATCAGTGCTCATCAGTGCCACCTATTAGTGTCCATAAGTGTGGCATATTAGTGCCTCCTCATCAGTGCCACCTCATTAGTGCCCATAAGTGCCACCTCTTCAGTGCCCATAAGTGCCACCTCATCAATGCCCACCAGTTCAGCCTATCAGTACCCATCGGTGCCACCTCATCAGCGCACATCAGTGAAGGCAAAAAATTACTTAGTTACAAACTTTACTGACAGAAAAAAGTAAAAAACTTTTTTTTTTCAAAATGGTTGGTCTTTTTTTTTGTAAAAAATAAAAACCCAGCAGTGATTAAATAGCACCAAAAGAAAGCTATATTTGTGTGAAGAAAATTATAAAAAAAATTGTTTGGGTACAGTGTAGCACGACCTCGCAATTGTCATTCAAAGTGCAACAACTCTGAAAGCTGAAAAATGGCTTGCACAGGAAGGGGGTGTAAATGCCTGGTAGGCAAGTGGTTAAATTGTGGTGTGTTTGTGTGCACATGTGTTTATGTCAATAGTAAATTGTATATCCCTGTATGTTCTAGGAATATATATATATATTCTACGTATACAGAACGTAAGTCCCACGCAATTTCATGGTTTTTGTATAGTTACATTATGGGGATGGTACCTTCTAGAGTTGGATTAAACTAAACACTTTGGCCGCGTACACACGGGCGGACTGTTCGCCCAACTTTGTCTGCTGAACAGTGTTTGGGCGGACAGTCCGCTCGTGTGTGGGCTTTCAGCGGACAGTTTCAGCGGACAGTTTGACGGACAAGGTTTTTCGGAAATTCCGTAAAACTGTCCGCTGAAACCTTGTTTCAGCGAACAGTCCGCTCGTGTGTAGGCTTGTTCGTCAAACAAAGTTGCGCGCATGCTCAGAAAGGATTTTCACGCCGAAAGTTATAATGCAGTGTATAGGACGTCGTATTTTTCGTCCCGTCGTACGTGCCGTTCATGTCATCGCGCACGGTTTCAGCAAACTGTTCGTTCGTCGTGTGTGGCCATGTCCGTCCATGCTAATTTTGAGCGGACTGTTTGCCGAAACTGTTTGACGGACAAAGTTGGGCGAACAGTCCGCGCGTGTGTACGCGGCCTTAGTCTCCACACCCCATAATTCTATTTTCTTAAAGATTAAAGGTGCCCTTTAAAACAGTTAATACAGTGTTATTTTGTATATCTCTGTATTGCTTGTTAGATTTATGTTTTGTGTAAAATGCCTCAGAATACACAACTAGGTAGAAAGTCAATGACATAACTGTCTGGAAATGGCCTGTGCAAAAAGTATTGCTCTTATTCATGCCTAAAATAATTGTCTATAAAGTAAAAAAAAAAAAGTTCTGCGTATTTACCTGTCTATGCAGTTATTATACATGTAACTGCTGACAGTCTGGTTATGTTAGTTTTTTTTTCTCTTTTGCAATGTTATTATGTTATGTTATGTTATGGTATGGTATGGTGTTATTGTTTATCCATTATTCTGAATAAGCTTGAGCACAGGTTTTGTACTCTACTGCTTATGGATGTACAGTAAAATATTACGAAACAATATTTTGAATAGCAGGTCATTTTATTACATCCCTAAAGTACAGAAATTTGTTTTTAGTATGATTATTCAGAATCCTTTTATCTCTTCTGTATGCCTTTATTTGAAGGTGAGTTTGAAATGTGTTTTATCGAAATTGGTGCTCATTTTGTTCAGTCTTGAAAACCCAATAAAAATTATTAAAACAGAAATGCGTTTTACGAAACTAAATAAGTTGTACATTATAATTTGTCTTCTATTTTCTTGGAAAAAAACGTTCTCTGGATTTTTTCATATAGTATGGAAAAGTGTTACTGTCCTAAATTTGTGTTTAAAAAACAAAAAAAAAAGTATAATGTATAAAAAATATAGACATAAATACGTGTATATACCCACCTGAAGAACTACTACAAAATGTGAAAAAAAGTTAAACATTAAATACATCAGTATAGCCTGCGATATGTTTGTACAATTAGCTTTTGTTCATGCCACTTGGTGGCATGGCATCACTTCTCTTTGAAAAGGGCAGCTGATTACACTGTACAAATATACCCAGATATGCTAATAAGTCTTATCTGTGGCATGTGTTCATTTGTCAGCGTTGTTGGTGTTGTCAGAAAGTTAAAAATGGAAACCAAATCTTTTCTTCTCTCCTTTATAGCAAAATCAATCCCAAATAAGGTGATTGGGTTAGGGCTGTGGATTTGGTAGTTGAATCAAGTCCAAGTCTCTGCTTGGAAAGGATGCAAGTGAAAGTCTTGTGGTGTCTCAGGGGACTAAAGCATCCAATGATATTCTTTGTAAGTTTAAAGCTGCCTGTCGAGTGTTCTCCTTCAGTTGTGCTCTGCTCAGTTGAGAGAACCTTCTCCTGCATCAGGTCCTCCTTGTTTCATTTCTGCGGCCAGACTGCTAACTAGCCAACCAGGATGGAAGCAATTAAGAAGAAGATGCAGATGCTGAAGCTGGATAAGGAGAATGCCATAGACAGAGCAGAGCAAGCTGAAGCAGATAAGAAGGCAGCTGAGGACAAGTGCAAACAGGTATCTTTGCAGTGAAATAGATAACCGCTGACAGCAGATATGTTTATCAACAGCTGTTGTAATACTTTAAACCTATCTTAAGCCTATCAAAATGTACAAGTCAATCATCAATTGACTTGTTTGTATAAGATGCTAAAGTTTTAGGGTGCCTGAGATTGAAAATGTTAACATGGACAATTAGAATGAGATTCTGCATGTTGAGCGGAGTCAGTTATAGAGAATTGAGCAGGCCTTACATGGGGGTTCGTTTTAATATTTTAATTTTTTTTTTGTCTTTTTGGTCATCCACTCAATGCCACATACAGGAACATTTTGTGTACTCTACTCTATTAATTGATCTGAACTAATCAGATATCTAAAGTATGGCACTGAAAAAAAGCTGACTATAGTCACCCACTAAGCAAGGTGTTTAGTATAAATGTGAAAAATGCAGACACATTTAGGAGCAATATGTGAAGACATTTTTTTAATACTGATAAAGTAACAACTTAAAAAAACACATTCTCACCCAGTAAAATGACCCACACCACGTTCTCTGCTTCTAATTGTCCAACTTTTTCTTATTAACCGTTTAACGTTCTGCTCCACCAATTGGTAGAGCACATTTTGAGTCACGTTAACGCATTGAAAAATGTGGACTTTAAAGGGTTAAAATCTCCTAATATCAAGTTCATGGTCTATGACTAGGTGCATTATTAAAGTAACGTCCAAATGCCCAGCAAAATCTATTGTACCTTCTAAAATGGGTCTAGTTATGGGTCGTATTGAATGCAGAGAATGCAAGGTGCAAAGATTTTACCAGGTAACACATTTCATCAAGGGGAAGATAAAACAGTCAATAACATGGACACTGTAAATGAAACAGAAACATGTTTTTTTATCATATTATCAATAATTAGGTGACCAGTGATTATAAAACCATGCCTGATAAATATAGTCGTCATACAGCAAAATAAGATATGTGAAATTCACGTAAAGGCTTTACTGCAAAACATTTTTCGAGGCAAGGGGGAGATGTCTACTCTTTGGTGCTCCAGTTCTTAAAAAGAAAACATTACAAATACCTTTAGCATTGTTCCTGTGATATTCCTGACATTCCATCCTGAATTTGAGGTTCATTAGTGCTCCCCTCCAGTGCTGCTGGAAGAAATGTGCTGTTAACAGTATTATCACAGAAAGGAAACCTTTTTCTTTGTACTTTAAAGAAAAAATCCCCCATATGTACATAGTAGATGAGGTCGAAAAAAGATACCAAGTCCAACCTATATATCAATATATGGTATATATACATATATGCGGCTTAGAAAGTGTGTAACAAGACACTTCTTCATGCCGAATGAATGTCTGGACTTTGCTGCACATAAAAGGTGAAATAGCAGCACGGTGGAATTTCATTTTAACCCTTTTCTGCCCATTAGTTATTTTTCCGAGATTTCCTGGGTCCACCCATGCATATCAAGTGATCCTGCTTTATTTTTTTTTGTCTGATTGTAGATTACATTATTTAGTTTATGCCTATTTGACACTGAAATAGCAAATTCCCTTCCTTATTTGGTATGAAAGCTCAGGCAAGAGCTAAATGTTGATTCTAGGCCAAATGCTCAAATCTCTGCAATGTGATCCAACCAACTCAAGGAATTCCATAATAAAACAGGGGATGTGGTGGATTGATTTTACTGCTGCACAGATGTGCCCGTTTCTGAATATGAGGATGATAGACAACCCATGATATCGTTCAGCCACAAAATGTCTGTGCCAGGCTTAGGTTTTAAAACCTTTATTTAGATTGAAAACAGTAAAGCTTTTGTAATAAAACTAAATCAAGGAAGGGGAAATATAATGGATTCTTTTCTGTTCTATCTCTGATAAAGTAATTATATTTTATATTCAGTGCTTTGTGTTACTACAGAATTTGCAAAATACTGTAATTTTCTGAATGCTCAGCAATTTATTCAACAAAAGTTTGGGCTCCATTCACATCTGTTGGCAGATCCCATGCTGAATTGGATCTGAACTGAACGTGTGGCAGTTTTTTTTATATCAGTGCCCATTCAATTTGAGTCAGGCTGACATGGGGGACCTGCTCGATGGGCAGCCAGATGTAAACAGACTCCTCTGTCCATTTACATCAGGCTACCACACATCCATCACATAGATCCACATAAATGGAAAAGGATGAAGTCCTTTTTACATTTTTGTTTCTGGACCTGGACAGACTTGGAGGGAGGCGGGGATAAACGGACACAAGTCCATTTACTTCCTCCTGTCCATTGGGCTGCATGGAGCTTCCTTACAAGTCTGCCTGAGAAACCGACAGGTGGACCTGATCAGAATGTGAAAGGACCCTTACAATACTTAATTGACTTATTAAAGGGAAGTGGTGGGGGGTTGTACCTTCTAAATTAGCTCATATTCTACAAGTAGACATTTCTAAAGCTGGCCATACAGGCTGAATGAGAAATACTGAACAAATTCCCCCATCCGCACATCCGAGGTGAATACAGGAACCCTCCCTGATGTGTCATTTTATTCTGGTCACGGGATTCCCCCTCCATCAGAATACACTGATCAGCACTGCAGCCCATTGGCTGGATGCGCTGATTGAAGCAGAATTTGGCTGCTTTCACACTGGGGCTGTATTCAGGCGTTACAGCGCTAAAAATAGCGCCTGCGTAACGCCTGAAAAAAAGGCCGGAGGGCTTTCACACTGGAGCGATGCGCTGGCAGGACGGTGAAAAAAGTCCTGCTAGCCGCATCTTTGCAGCGGTGAAGGAGCGGTATATTCACCGCTCCTATACCGCTCCTACCCATTGAAATCAACGGGACACCGCGGCAATACCGCCGGCAAAGCGCCGCTGCGGCGGCGCTTTGCAGGCGGGTTTAACCCCTTTTCGGCCGCTAGCGGGGGTTAAAACCACCCCGCTAGCGCCCGCACACCGGCGCTAAAACGACGGTAAATCGCCGCTAAAAATAGCGGCGCTTTACCGCCGACGCTGCTCCCGCCCCAGTGTGAAAGCAGCCTTTTCCAACAAGCCCATTCATAAGAAGTCAATCATTAGATTGATTTCTAATGAACAGGAACGGCCATAGATGGATCAAAATTTGGCTTGTCCCTGATGAACCAGGTGAATTTCAATCCATCTATGGCCAGCTTAAGGCTCGGCTCACACGGGAACCGGCTTCAGATTGCACAGGAACGCAGTGTGTCCCTGTTCTCCAGTTCAGGGACGAATCAGGGATGATTCTCTGCCTGAATTCGGCCCTGAAACGGAGCAAAAAACGTTTCTGTGCAGTGCGCTCTGCAGCCACCCCGGAGATATGTGAACCGGCTCCATAGAGAGCAGGTCACATTCTCCTGCTATGCGAATTGGGTGCAGGGAAACCCACATCCAATTCGCATAGGTGTAAACCCAGCCTAAGTGATTGCTTGTTTCTTTTGATTTACTTTTTTCTGGTATCTTCAAACCCAAGTTAAAGCAGTATTAAAATTTGATATAATCTAGTATCACACGTTCTTCAATCTGGATAGAGGAGCAACCAAGACACCCTTGGGCAGCAGCATTATCGATCTAAGGAGAGGGTAGTTTTATTATGCATTGGCAAATTTAGATGGACTTGATTACAAAATGAAAGACAAACTCCAGCCAACATTTTTTAAAAGGTTACAGCAGTTTTTTTTTTAATTTAGGATAAAAGTTTTAAAGAAATTATTAAAAGCTGACCATTGCAACGACCCTGTCACTGTTAAATAGTTTCTCTCAACCCTCTAACAACCACTATTGTTGGAGAGCTTAGTCTGTTAAATGAGATTGAAAAATAAGAGACTTACTGACAGGATCAATAAGTGAAATGAAAGGAAAAAAGCCTAAAAAAAAGAAAACTAATGCAGACACCTCTTCTAAGAATTGCTAAGCTGCAATATATTATATTTTTGTTTTAGGGTTTAGTAGCACAAAAGGTGGTACGTGGCTTGCCAGGAGAGTAATCAGAAAGCTGTGCAGCTTCTGGCAGGTAGAGATCATCTAAGTATGAGCACAAGCACCTGGATGTGCCTAGTGTAAGTAGTACCACCAAGTAAGGTTTGCCCCACAGGTTCTCCCTAAAGTGGAACTAGCATTAAGGCCCCTTTCACACTGGGGTGCTTTGCAGGCACTACAGCTCTAAAAATGGCACCTGCAAAACACCCTGAAAGAGCCACTGCTGTCTCTCCAGTGTGAAAGCTCCGAGGGCTTTCACACTGGAGTGGTGCACTGGCGGGACGCCAAAAAAAGTCCTGCTAACAGTATCTTTGGAGAGGTGAAGGAGCGGTGTATACACCACTCCTTCACCGCTACTGCCCATTGAAATCAATGGGGCAACGCGGCTATACCGCCAGCATGCGGGCGGTTTTAACCATTTTTCGACCACTAGTGAGGGTTAAAACTGCCCCGTTAGCGTCCGAATAGCGCCGCTAAAATGACAGTAAAGCGGTGCTAAAAATAGTTATTCATTCAAGTGTGACTTTTCACACAGAGGTGGTGCGCATGCAGGATGTTCCTAAAAAAGCAGCATCTTTGGGGTGGGTTGGTAACACTGTATTTAGAGCCCTGTCCATTGGAACGAATGGGTATGTGCTTGCGAAGCACCTGAAAAGCATTTTGGAATCGCCACAACACGGGAGTTTTTAACTCCTTCTTTGGGGGCCGAAAAGGGTCGCTTAAACAGCGCTATAGCACCTTTAAAACGAGCAGCAGATTAGCGCTAAGGTGGCCGCGTGTCCCCAGTGTGAAAGGGATCTTAGATTTACCAAAAGCCCTATAAAATGAGGTCAAACCTAAACAACTCTTGTATCCAATTAGGCAGGCTCTTGCACTACATATTACGAATGAAGTATATGTTGTTGCCTGGGTTTCTCTATCCCTGGAGGAGCTGTTTCTTAGCTTTGTGGACCTGCCTGGAGCGGTGGTTTTCTCATATCTTGCATTACATAGTTTAAGGTAAATCTAAAGGAAAATTGTACAAGAGAATTGAAAATGTATGGCCAGCCTAAGGCTGTCCTATGGTCATAAATAATTATATTTCAAAGGAGCCAAGTTTTTCATTCAGTAACACATATTGATGTTGAACGAAGTATGGATAGTAGGCATAGTTCCCCCCCAGTAAAGAATCTCCCTCATTGCTGGGGATCATACTACAGCTGTGCAGAATGGCTAGCTAGCTATCTTTGTGCAAGACTGTCCAGCAAGTTAAGTCACCCAGCTAATTTTTAGCACACGTAATCATGAGAACAATAGCAGGAATTAACTGACCACAAAGCAGAATCTAAATAGCATTATGCCGGAGCCTTAGATAGATTTAGTGACATTAAAAAGTGAGATCACTCCCGGGTTTAATATATAATGGATTAGTAATTGTGTATGCATTGGGGTGAACTGGATTTACCAGTTGTTCAGTCTAAAGAGTAATTCCATTTAAGTGTAGCAATATGTTTAGACTATACATTACCAGACTGTATATAGCAAAATAATCTATTGTACCCTATGTTATGTATTTAAGCCCCACATCTTTGGAGCTGCTATTTATATGGCAAATAATGTGGGACTACAGATGTCAAACAAATGCACGTATGCTTATTTGTCTATTTATTAGTCTGTCTATTCATTTATTTTTTACTTATGTATAGCGTTTAGTGTATTGGAAGATTACAAATCAGCAGAAGCAGAAACATTTGTAAAGCTGGGTACACATTATACAATTTGTATTGTGCAATCTCCTTTAGATTTACCTTCAACTATGTAGTTCAAGAGCCTCCCTGACTGCATACAATTTGAAAGTGTTTAGGTTTGACCTCATAGTATATGGTTTTGGTAAATCTAAATGAAAGTTGTATAAGAAAATTGTATAATGTATAGCCAGCTTGACATTCACACTGTAATGAGGATTCTGATCACTGGTCTCCATCCACCACATTCAAATTGATTGAGTTAAATAAAAAGGTTTGATGTTTGTATGAGTTAAAAAAAAACATGATTTTGCACACACATGTGTGCTGGTATAAGTAGGGTTGCACCAATACTAGTATCGGTATTGGTGCTAATACCGAGTATTTGCACAAGTATCGGTATTCGTGCAAATGCACTGATAACTGAAACTGATACTTTCAGGCTCGGCTCTTTGAGCGGTCAGTGGGTCTCCCCTGTGATAAAGAAGTCTGGTAATTGAAGCTGTCAAAAAAAAAAAAAGCATTGCTCAGCCCTGAAACACTAAAATAAAAAGAAACATTGTTTCTTTTTTATATTTCTGTTTCTTCATCTGAAGATCAAAGGGATGAACAAATGTTCCTCTGTTTAACCTCAGAATACCCTTTAATTTACTCTAATCAGCCTTAATTAACTCCCTATTCTCCTCCATTTAATTATTATTTGCCTGCTTTTTTTCTCTTGTCTATTTTATAAACGATAAACAATTAAAACGTTTTTTTTGTTTGCTTTGTTAGTGAATATTTATATGTTAACATATATTTACACATTTCACATTGAAAAAGCGCTAAATGGTATCGGTGCATCCCTAGTTATAAGAGTCATGTGCGTTCTTCTGCCTACATAAAGTAGGTACAGCCCATCAAATTTTTAGACTTTTTAGACTTTTTCAACATATTTGAACAGTCAAACAACAGATTTTAACTCAAACCGTGCATACTTGAAAAGAACAAAAGAGAAATGCTTTTCAATCATTTATTCATTATTCATTATTAATAGTGTACTGTGGAAAATGTGTGTACACCCTCAGATGCAGAAACAGGTATAGCCCCTTTTAGGAGAAATTACTTGCCATAGGTATTTTGCATAACTGCCCACCAGTCTCTGACATCGACAAGGTGAAACTTTTCACCATTCCTTTATGCAAAATTCCTCCCGTTGCAAGATATTTGTGGGTTTCCTTGCATAAACTGCCCATATCAAATCCCCCACTTGTCAATGGGATTCCAACCGAGCTTTTACTAGGCCAGTTTATAATTCTTCAATTATTCCTCTTTGTTCACTTTTCATACAGATGGCTTCACATTCTCATCAAGCATGCTTGGATATGATGAGAATTTACAGTACATTAAATGACTGTAAGCTGCCCAGGGAGACCCAAACCATAACATTTCCACCATCATGTTTCACAGCTGGTATGAAGTTTTTCCGAAATGCTGTCTTCAGATTGTTCTGTTAGTATGGCAAACAAAAACTATATTTTATTCTTTAGTCACAGCATACTGGTCCAAAAGGCAAAGTCTTTGGCCTGCTTATACATTTAATGGCAAACTATAGTTTTGCTGTAAAATTATTTTTGACAAAATCAAAGGCTTTTCCTGGCACACCTCCCATTCAGATTAAATTGGTGCAATCTCTTTTTGGTTGTAAAAGCATGCACTTTGAAATCAAACTGTTGCAAAAGTTACCTGCAGATAGTTACATAATTACATAGTTACATAGTTAGTAAGGTTGAATAAAGACAACAGTCCATCCAGTTCAACCTGAGTGAGTGTCTACAATTGTCCCTATCCCTGTACATTGCACACTCACATTGGTCCCTACCCTCAAGGAGCCCACAATCCAAGGTCCCCATTCATATACTAGGGCCAATTTGGGACAGAAGCAAATTAAACTACCTGCATGTCTTTGGAGTGTGGGAGGAAACTGGCGTACCTGGAAACCCACGCAGGCACAGGGAGAACATGCAAACTCCAAACTCCAGATACTATAAGGATATTTTGGATGTCTTGGAGAATTCTTTGAGCTTCAAATGGTCAGATCTTGGTCTGAATTTGGTGGGGTGGCCAGTCCTGGACAAATTAGCAATTGTTTGAAAGCCACTCCATATGAACTGTATCTGTAGACACCGTTTGAATAAAAAATCTAATGTTTGCCTGTTAAAATATGTTGAAAAAAGTCAACAATTTCCAGGGGGTATAATTCCTTTTTTTTACATGACTGTAGATTGTGGTTGTTCATATTTCCATGCAAACTGAGCTGTGTGCACATACTTTCATATACTTCTGATATACCAGAAACATGCAAAGTAAAGTAAATGAGACTGATTTCCTAAAAGAAGTGAGAATGTTCACACAAAAAAGAGTAAATAAGAGGAAAAATTATCCAGTCATGTACAGATGAAATAAATAGATAAGAAAATCACTTTACACGATTGGATAATTGATGTGAAACTTTACTTTTTTGGAAGTGAAAATTTGCAACTCATTTAGCAAATCAGTCTAAATGCCCTAGAGGGTATTTGATGTAATTTCATTGATACATGTAGACACAATATCTGTCAAGAGCCATCATACACTATGTGGGTTATTTACTAAAGAAAAATCCACTTTGCTCTGCAAGTGCACCTAGAAGTAAAGCCACTGTAAATCCAAGGGGGACATGCAAGCAAAATAAAAAACAGAATTTTAGCTTGCACATGATTGGATCATAAAATCAGCAGAGCTTCCCCTCATTTCCAATCTACCCCTTAGATTTAGAGGGACTGCACTTCCAAGTGCACTTGCAGTGCAAAATGGATTTGCCTTTCATAAATAACCCCCTATATTACCAAAATTATTGGGACACCTGCCTTTACACACACATGAACTTTGAATTCATGTGGAGACTGTGAGCCAAGCCTTCTCATCCACATCAGTGGCCTGACCTCACAAATGCGCTTCTGGAAGAATGGTCAAACATTCCATTAGACACACTCCTAAATCTTGTGGACAGCCTTCCCAGAAGAGTTGAAGTTGTTATAGCTGCAAAGGGTGCGCCATTGAACCCTAAACTAAAACTGGGATGCCATTAAAGTTCATGTGTATGTAAAGGCAGGCATCCCAATACTTTTGATAATATAGTGTAAGTATAGGCATTCAGCATTACGTACCAAATGAAGCCTAAAATAAAATAGAATAAAATTATATATAAACTATTTTTGGGATTTCAACAATATTATAGACATTAACTGCAGCATTTTCTAAAAGTCAATGCATAGCCACAAATAACATTTATTCATCCCCAATGCTTTAATTAAAGTTTTCAATAAGGTGAATTTTTTTAATAAGGTCAGTCCATCTTGTCACATGGTGAGGCTTTGGTCGCATGGTTTCTACATTTGCAGATCATCTTGGGGGGTCCAGCACCAGGAGTCTACCCCTGGATCCCCCAGTAGAAACTTCATCAACATTGCCTCAGTGTTGGTTGAGTGGCAATGCACTGGATATGGATTCATACTATTAAATAAAAAGTACAATTGTATTGAGAACACCTTGTGGAAGTTTTCTAATACTGTAACTGTTGCTATTGATGTCAGGTGGAGGATGAGCTGGTGGCACTGCAGAAGAAGCTAAAGGGAACAGAAGATGAACTGGATAAATACTCTGAAGCACTGAAAGATGCCCAGGAGAAATTGGAACAAGCAGAGAAAAAGGCCACTGATGTAAGTGCAAATCATAATAGTAACAATTCTGTGATGTCACTTCTTGTTGGGTTAGGTATACATTCTCTTAAGTAGAAAACACATAGGAGAATATGTAGAGCCTTTGCTGGAAGGTGTAAAGACCACAGGTCCTTGGGGCAATTTCAGGGAACAAAAACATGGACCTCTCACTTTAAAGAATACAACCCTTTTATAAAATGTGGTATGGTTTTGTTTTTAATAAAAATAAATCTATCCAAACAAAGATACACAATATTCTATATATAATGAACGCTTGATATTATGTACAAAAAAAAAACGCCATACAAATTACTAAAGCCTCAAACAACCAATAATTGAGGTAGAAAGGGATGAGATGGAAAGAAAAATAATGACTTATTCTGTACAAATATTTTTGCAAGTGTTAAGTGGCAGTTATACATAGTAAAAAAACAACTTGTTACGTTCCCAGTCACACTCAGAGTATCCTGTCGTTTCTTCCAGGCTTAAGGCTCGTACACACAATCAGAAAATCATACAAAAAAGATCGCTTTTGAAGCGATTGTGTGATAATGTGATTGTTTTATCCAAAATGATATGAAGGGATAAACACAAAAATTTTTTTCGTACGATACCAGGTCGTACAATTTTCGTTTAACCAGTACAGTTTTCGTCTGAAAATACAATACAAATACAATACAATACATTACATCACTTCCAAATTTTTATTATGTCGTACGAGCATTTTCACACTTTAGTAACCATTCAATATGGACACTAGCATGCAAAAAACAAACAAAAAACAGATGATCATTCGTCCAATAATCTCATTATTTTGCAGAGCTGCTTCTGGCAAGTTGGCTTGTATGGTAAAATTGAACGAATATTCAAAACAGCATGTTGTCCATTTTGATTTGATGATGTGTACACCCTCTTAGCTATTATGCAGTAAAAAAATAAAAAATAAAAAATGATTGCCATTATGCTATTCTGTACTGGTTTCTTGGAAAACTACTCCTGTTCTGCCCATTCATACTGCCATCCAGAGCTGAAGTTCTCCAAATGTCCACTAGAGGGCATGGACTGCATAGTTATAGGACAAAGTAGTAAAATATTGCCTGTTACATGCTACAAGCTTTTTTTTTTTTTTCTTTCTTACAATAACATTTTAATATCATGTGTACAAGTACTTTAATACAGGTACGCATGATAACAAGAAACAAAGTAGTGTATATTCATCTATTCATCTCTGTGATGTGACTTCAGACATCTAGCATATGGGAACAATTTAAGAACAATATAAGAAATTGAATAAACCTGCAACTATGAGTTAATATTTATATTGGCAATGTCCCATACAGATTTGGTGAATGTCATTTTACATATTCTTATCTTGTATTAAAGTTAGCTCACCGCATTCCAGGCTTCCATTTTCTGGGCTTTTGTATTCATCTCTTTTTCCTAGGAGTTTCATCTTCCAGTTGTTTGAAAGACACAGTACACATAAATACTGTAAAAAAAAAAAAACATATTAATAGTAATATAGATGTAAAAAAATAAATAAAAAATAAATAAAAAAAGCATCACAATTAAATTATAATACCCTAAATAAGACAGTTTTGTATGTTATGTGCCATTTCATTTATTTTGCACACATTTTTATTTCTTGCATATTTAATTAGCCAGATAATTCATTTTTACCTTTGTGGTAGGGAGGCAGGACTGTACAGCTCTGTCTCTGAGTTTTTGGAAAAGAGTATTGTGAGCACAAGCAGCTGTAGCAGTTCTTATTCACAGCATGCCTTGAATGTAATTGTTTTGGAAGGAAGTTAACACAATAATAAAGGCCTTTTATTGATTTATACCTACGGGTAAGCCTAAAATAAAGCTTACCTGTAGGTACAGTAAATATTTTCTAAACATGCGCCGTTTAGGAGATATTTACTTTAGCGGCACCAGTGATGTTACCGGCGCATGCTCTCTCAATAAACAGCAGGAAGTCCAGCACAAGTTGTGCCACGGCTGCGGGCATGCGCTGGAGTGACATCATTGTGGCTTGGCCATTCAAACGGCCGCAGCCCACAAACCTGATGAAGGCACCCAGTGAAGGCGGAAGCCCAGTCAGCGGTAATGCTCTTAACTCTCAGGAAGATTTTTTGCCTCCTGTTTCAAACTGACCACGCCAAGCATTGAAGCAGATACATACTATATCTTTATTTTTTTATTACAGGTAATTATATATGTATTATTGTGTAATGTATTATTTGCATATTATATATTGTACATTCACATCAGTGTAGTGTGGTCAGTTTGTGTCCTATGATCACTGCTAGGAGTTATAGTACACCATGCACATGCACAGCATGCCTGTAACTCCTGTAGTCAGTTTTGTAGTCACACCCCCCACTCCCCCACAACACCCTACTCTAGCTTAGAATTGTCTTTGTGAATGAAAGTGGAGGGCGATACCTCTTGCAGCGGCATCATGCTAGTTCCGTCTCCTTCTCCACTGGTTGACAGACATTGTAATTGTTGTTTGGAAGTAGAGACCCACGCCTACTACAGCAGCATCATGCTAGCTCCGCCTTTCCTCTGCTAATTAACAGACTTTGTCACAGTGGGTAGAGGGCCACTCCTCCTACAGTATTGTCATGTCAGCCTCACCCCTTCCTCCTCTCGATTGACAGCATTGTCACTGTTTGATGACGTTGGAGGGACACACCTGCTGAAGCAGTGTCAAGCTAGCCATGCCCTTCTTCCTCCAATAATTGACAGCAGTATTGGGAGAGATCCTAATGCATTCTCTAGGGGGAATAAAATAAAGTTCCACATTGGTTGATGACATTTCTCCTTCAGACTCTGTTTCACCTCTCCAGCCCTACTTTACTATATACAGAGAGAAATCAGACTATAAAAAGTTCCCTATGTCAACACGATGGAGTAAAAGGTTTAGAATATGGCTTTCTGGACCCAAGGACAGTTGATGTGTGCTATGTGCTATAGAGCGGGATTTCTCAGCCATGGTTCCTCCAGTGGTTTCTAGGAGTTTCTTGAGCAATGAAGAGTTTCTAATTCCCCGGTAATTTCAATGATCTTTTTAGCTGTATGTAAGGGGTCGATTTACCATTGGTCAACTACATAAGAGTGTCCTTCTTCCACTGACCATTTATATAAGGGGTCCTTCTTACATCGGCCGCCTATAAATGGACCACTAAACCGACTCCCAATATAAGAAGGCTCTTTTTTACTGACCACCAATCTAAGGGGCACTACAATTATCACTGTTGGTGTTTCTATTCTGGTAATTTATTATTAATTATTTCATTTCATAGTTGTCACTGAAACTATTTTAACTTATAGAACTGACCAGCGTCAAAATATGCTAGATACACTACATTCTTTATTATTGTATGTATTATTTTATTTACAACTTGCTGACCATGCAAATGTGCCATGAACTAGAGATGTAATAATTTAGTAGGGGTTCCTTGAGAAATTAAAATTATTCCTCTGTATTAAAAAGAAGTTGAGAAAGGCTGCTATGGAGGCTACTGATCAACTGATCTCCAAGTAAAGAAACATTGCATGCTGCATGTTTGCAGGTTTATGCGTTTTTTTAGCATATCATATGCAAACAATGCAGTTGGCTAACTGGTGTGGAATAATACTTCAAGAGGGCTACTGAGGTCTATACCTACATACTTTCAGAAAATTGTTTGTAGGACTTTGGTAAGTAAACGTAAGCTTAGTAAAGACGGCCAAATGTCGGCCGGCATCGGCCAGTTCAATAGACATTTGGCCCATGTGTATAGGAGCAATAGGGGGGGCAGAATCCGACCATCTTCTGTCGAAGGCTCACGACCGAAAAAGGTCTGCTGACTGGAGTGTTCTGGTGGGGGGGTTCTCCCCCTGTCATAACAAAATAGCTCAACAGGGGCTATGGCTGTACTAACATCAGAGTGTTAGTACAGCGGCTCCAACCTGAGCTGTCAGGTTTTTTTTTTTTTCATTCAACACACTGGGTTGAATGGAAAAGAAAAATGGTGGTGTGTATGAGGCTTTACAGTAACTATTGCAGTGTACATCATTTTATGCCAGAGAAACCGTTCAGAAAACATTGCCTGAAAGACAAAGCTGCAAAGTTATGCAAGGAAGTGGAGCCTTTATCAACTGGAGAACAGCTGCCACCTCATTCAGTATAAATAATTAAATAGGCTGAGGACTGCGAGGATGGAGTGAGATAGCCTCATGTAGACCAACAAAAAACACCAGCGTCACATGCCTGTCCTAGAGCTCGTTTAGACTTGCTGTTGAGGGGCACTTAGCTGTGTTTTTATTGCCCCAAACCCCTCCTTTTATGCTGGTAAGGCAGTGGATGGTTGTGTTCAGATGTCACGGTCAAAATGCTTTGCTTCACACATGCATAAAAGATGATTGTTCTTGTCATGTTCAGCTGGCAGTACCATGACCCATTCAAGTGAATAGGGACATCCTGCAAATGCCCCACAACCACATACACTTGAGGCATTTACAAGCTTAAAACAGGTGGTGAGGAGGCTCCATATCACCTCCTTCTTCACTGTCAATTGCCTCTGAAAAGCAGTGGCAACGTGGATCGCTTTTCACAGATGCAGCAGTCTAAACGTAGCCTTAAAGTGATACTAAAGTCTCTGTTTTTTTTTTGTTTAAAAATAACAAACATATATTTATACTTATCTGCTCTGTGCATACATAGTTACATAGTTACATAGTTAGTCAGGTTGAAAAAAGACACAAGTCCATCCAGTTCAACCTTAAAAACAAATAAATAAAATAAAAAATAATCGTACAATCCAGATACCCAATTTTATGCCCACAATTGATCCAGAGGAAGGCGAAAAAAAAAAACAGCAGCGCATGCTCCAATTTACTACAGCAGGGGAAAAAAATTCCTTCCTGATCCCCCAATAGGCGATCGGATTTTCCCTGGATCAACTTTACCTATGTTAGTACCTAGTTATATTATGTACCATCAGGAAAGTATCCAAGCCTTTCTTAAAGCAATCTACTGAACTGGCCAGAACCACCTCTGGCGGGAGTCTATTCCACATTTTCACTGCTCTAACTGTGAAGAAACCTTTCCGTACTTGAAGCTGAAATCTCTTTTCCTCTAGACGTAACGAGTGCCCCCGTGTCCTCTGGGTTGACCGTACAGAGAACAACTCAACACCAAGTTCACTATATGGACCCCTAATATATTTGAACATGTTAATCATATCCCCCCTTAATCTCCTCTTCTCAAGAGTGAATACATTTAGTTCCTCTAATCTCTCCTCATAGCTGAGTTCCTCCATGCCTCTTATCAGTTTGGTTGCCCTTCTCTGCACTTTCTCCAGTTCCCCGATATCCTTTTTGAGAACTGGTGCCCAAAACTGAACGGCATATTCCAGGTGAGGTCTTACTAATGATTTGAACAGGGGCAAAATTAAATCTCTTTCTCTGGAGTCCATACCTCTCTTAATACAAGAAAGGACTTTGCTCGCTTTGCAAACAGCAGCTTGGCATTGCATGTTGTTATTGAGCTTATGGTCTACCAAAACCCCCAGATCCTTCTCCACTATGGATTCCCCCAGTTGTACTCCCCCTAGCATGTATGATGCATGCATATTCTTAGGCCCCAAGTGCATAACTTTACATTTATCAACATTAAACCTCATCTGCCACATAGTCACCCAATTAGACAGTGTATTGAGGTCGGCTTGTAAATTGGAGACATCCTGTAAAGACGTTATTCCACTGCATATCTTGGTGTCATCTGCAAAGACAGAAATATTACTTTTGATGCCAGACCCAATATCATTTATAAAGATGTTAAAAAGTAAGGGTCCCAACACTGAACCTTGGGGTGTGCAGTGTTTTTTCCAGCAAGGGATCCTCCTCTTCATGAGTCCCTTGCTGGCATTCCTGGCCCTTCCCTCCTGCTGAGTGTCCCCCACAGCAAGCAGCTTACTATGGGGGCACCGAGTCAATACTCTGTGTGTCCATTCAGATATGGAGCTATGGCTTAGCACCACTCCCTCTCTGTCCTAATTGGCTCACTGACTTTGATAGACAGTAGCTGTAGCCAATGGTGCCCGCTGCTGTGTCTTAGCCAATGAGGAGATGAGACGGAGATAGAGACGGAGCTCAGGTAAGTATCAAGGGGCCTGAGGGGGGCTGCTGCACACAGAAGGGTTTTTTATTTTAATACATACAAGGCATTAAAATGAAAAACCTTCTGCCTTTAGAACCACTTTAAGCTAGCGATACACTGATTGAAATTTTGCCAGTTCAGCAGTAAATTTCTATTGAAGGGACATTTTGAAAAAGGTCTGAAATTTGCAGTTATTGATGCCCTTGTTATAGCAATTAATTAAACTATTTGTCAGGAATAGCCCTTTGGTTTTCTTTAACATTTGACACTTATAGGAGTGTCAAAGGCCTTCTTCAGTATACCCTGTGGCCCTGACATCACCAAGGTGACTGGACACTGCCTGTGAAGCTTCTGAGGTTGTGTGTGGGAAAGTGTCTGCACATTATCAGTGACAGCATTGAGTTCCAGTGCTGGACAAGGGCATAGAAAACTCATCCTATTCCCTTCTATAAGTCACAGAGCACTGGAGGCTTCCCGGGCAGCAGCCACACACCCCGGAGGGCAAGGTGGGGGGAGGAAGGGAACAAGGCCGCTGTCCACAAGTGATAGACATTAAATAAAACTGTCACTGTTACTGACAGAGTCATAATGAATAGCTATACAAGGACAGCATTAGTAAAAGCTTATTGTAAACATGTTATTTATGTGTGCAGCCTGAAAAGTGTTTAATTTTATTCAAAGTGGATGTGAACCCTTACATATACCCAGTAAAGTGACTATCCTCAGGTGATACACAGAGATGAAACAAATCCTCCTACATCAGGCATGTCCAAAGTCCGGCCCGCGGTCTGGTTTTGAACGTCTTTTGTGGCCCCCGGCGATCTCCCAGCGCCGGGGCCACAAAAGATATATAGTCCGGCTGCCTCGGAGGGAGAAGACGGGACGAGTGCTGTGCACACAGGAGAATTTCCTGTTTACACGGCAGCTGTAATAGGAAGTCCCGCCTCTGCCATTGGATGACTGTACTGTCCATCAAAGGAGGCGGGACTTTCTCTTAGAGAGGTCGTGGTGTAAACAGGAGATTCTCCTGTAAGATGTCTTTGACGCTCGTCCTGCCCTCCATGGCTGCACTGATGGTAATGGTAGCTGCATTCCTGGCAATTGTGAGTGAATTCCTAGCAATGGTGGCTGCATTCCTGGCAATGGTGGGTGAAATTCCTGGCAATGGTGGGTGAAATTCCTGGCAATGGTGGCTGCATTCCTGGCAATGGTGGCAGCATTCCCGGCAATGGTGGCAGCATTCCCGGCAATGGTGAGTGAATTTCTGGCATTGGTGGGTGCATTCCTAGCAATGGTGGCTGCATTCCTGGCAATGGTGGCAGCATTCCCGGCAATGGTGAGTGCATTCCTGGCAATGGTGACTCCATTCCCAGCAATGGTGAGTGAATTCCTGGCAATGGCGGGTGAATCCCTGGCAATGGTGGCTGCATTCCTGGCAATGGTGGCAGCATTCCCGGCAATGGTGGCAGCATTCCCGGCAATGGTGAGTGAATTTCTGGCATTGGTGGGTGCATTCCTGGCAATGGTGGGTGCATTCCTGGCAATGGTGCCTGCATTCCTGGCAATGGTGGCTGCATTCCCGGCAATGGTGGCTGCATTCCCGGCAATGGTGGCTGCATTCCCGGCAATGGTGGCAGCATTCCCAGCAATGGTGGCAGCATTCCCGGCAATGGTGAGTGAATTCCTGGCATTGGCGGGTGAATCTCTGGCAATGGTGGGTGCATTCCTGGCAATGGTGGGTGAAATTCCTGGCAATGGTGGGTGAAATTCCTGGCAATGGTGGGTGAAATTCCTGGCAATGGTGGCTGCATTCCTGGCAATGGTGGCTGCATTCCCGGCAATGGTGGCTGCATTCCCGGCAATGGTGGCAGCATTCCCGGCAATGGTGGCAGCATTCCCGGCAATGGTGAGTGAATTCCTGGCATTGGCGGGTGAATCCCTGGCAATGGTGGGTGCATTCCTGGCAATGGTGGGTGAAATTCCTGGCAATGGTGGCTGTATTCCCGGCAATGGTGAGTGAATCCCTGGTAATGGTGGCTGCATTCCCGGCAATGGTGAGTGAATTCCCGGCAATGGTGAGTGAATTCCCGGCAATGGTGGGTGAATTCCCTGGCAATGGTGGGTGAATTCCCTGGCAATGGTGGGTGAATTCCCTGGCAATGGTGGGTGCATCCCTGGCAATGGTGGGCGCTGCATTCCTAGCAATTGTGGGTCTGCAGATAGACACTGATCCTTGTTTTGCTTCACAGTTCTTTATTTAAAATTTTAAGTTTTTTTTTTTCCTGAAGCTTCCCTCTTAAAGTGAAGGTGCGTGTTATACGTCAATAAATATGGTGTATCCAAATAATACACTTGAGTTCATCTATTCACCACACACAGCCACAAAGGCAAGAGAATTCTTGTTGGGCCGTGTATTAGTGCTCGGATGGACACGCTTAGACCGAATTTTAATGGTTCAAAGAATGTCAGGCAAAATGGTCGGCCCTCGCGCATGTTCAGTTCATCAAATCTGGCCCTTTTGAAAAAAGTTTGGACATCCCTGTCCTACATAATTTGTACTTGTTTATTTGCAATCTTCTCTACATCCATTCAAAGTCCAGAATTTATATGAGCTGTCAGAAAACAGGGGGTGGAGAGATAAAGTTACATTCTGCAGAGCTCAGTGAGGGGAGCTCTGAGAGCTGATTGGAGTGAATGGACACATTCAGCAGGAGCTCTCTCCCCTGTCACCTTTTTTTACTTGGTGTCAGAAAAGCTTGTCAGAAGTGACTCATGATAATACAGTAGCAGAACGAAACAGCAGACAGAAAAGACACTTAGTGCTTTGGACCAGTGGCGGCCCATCCATTAGGGTTGCAGGGGCACCACCCCCCTCCAATCCATGCTCCCGACCCCTAATCTCCATGCAGGGCAGGGGTTTTAATGAGGTTTTTTCTTGTTTTAAAGCACGTGATTAGAGCCGGAGGCTCTAATTGGCTTCAAAAAGGGTGGACTCGGGGCGAAGATCACTGCGCCCGAGCCCACCCACATGTGTGACATTAGAGAATGACCGGCCAATCAGGAAGCCGGTCCTGAGACCAGATTGGCCATGAGTCTTAGGACGGGTCTTAGGACCCGCCTCCTGTTCGGCTGTGAGGAAAAGCATTGGCCCCGGCAGCAGCAGTGTCTTATAGCAGCCCCGGATTCAGCAGAGCATTGCCAACCTCGTCCTCCTCCCCACACCTCTACGGCAGTAAGATAAGGCCATGGATGGCCGTGAGAGAGGATCACAGTCTATCGAGCAGCGGGAGGTGGGGTGGTGGCATTGAGAGAGGATCACGGCCTATTGAGCGGAATGGCGGACATGGGTGGCAGTGAGAAAGGATCGCGGCCTATGGAGCGGCGGAGGGGGGGTGGGGTTGCTTAGGTAAGAGAGGATCACTTTGATCTATCGAGAGCCACATGAGGGGGGGTGCGAGTGAGGGGACAAGGTCTGCTTGCCGCCCCCCAAAATTTAACCACCGCTTTGGACTGAAACAAGTAAGCACTATAGAGGAATATGCTTTGTTCATATTTCATGTCTGATGTTTACAACCACTTTAAACCTTGGTACTGGAACTCTACAGGAACTTTGAAGTCCTGAACAAGGGCACAAGCAGTTTGTATTACTATTTGTGCAACACAGGTAAAAAGCTGGAAAATGAAATACTAGCTGCATCTCCAGCCTTTGTCCTGTGCTATCATACATGTCCATAGTATTGGCCTGTGCAGGTAGAAATCATATAGATCAAATATATTGTGCATTGTATTGCAATTAAGTGCTGGAAGCAGCTTGGATTCAGCAAACGCCTTTACTTTTTTGGAGGATTAACAATGCATGTCCTACAGCATTGGAAACATGAACAGGAACAAGCATACAAGTACATGCTTAAATGCAGACGGTACATCCTGTGATTGCATTACCACAGAGAATACACACTATAATACTGCAGTGCCACCTGCTGGATAGAAAGTTATAATCTGTGTATATATATATATATATATATATATATATATATATATATATATATATATATTGTATAGTCACAGGTGAAAGCAACTTTACATTGCATGCTGTTGTTCTTCCAACCAAAACAATCCTTGGTTCCCTTGTGAGATCCTCAGGATTCTATTGCATAGCTATATAATATCCAGAGATAACTGTACCAATTTAATGCACATTTCCCATAGGTAGATTGGAACCATGCTAAACTCCTGACAATTTACAAAACTGTTGGCACCCACTTTAATCCTTAAAGCCACTGCACTGCTAAAATGAATAACATTTGTATTCTTTTATTCTTCAGGTCTTGGGGTAATTTAAATCTTTGTGACTTGCCATGTACTTGCTTACTCGACAATAGCATTTTATTCGCTTTGCATACCAAAACTATTTTTGTACCCTTTCTAACCATACACATAGGGCCTTTATTTGGTCATTAGTTTTTTTTTAAATACCTTAGATATATTTTTCAAATATTCAGAGAAATGGACGAAGTGCATGTTAAAAAAATGTTGTAAATGTAATATTATTCAAAATGTGTCATGAAATTATTTTATCACGTTTATATTGAAAACAGTGACTAAATATGTGTAGGTATTGATACATAGGTCAACATTGTATGGTTAACAAGCAAGTGTGTTCAACGTATTTTATTATTCAAGATATTAGGCATTTTCGATTACTGTGCGCTGAAATCAAACAATTCATACTTTACACACTTTTTTTCACACCTGTCACAGATCTCTTCCTCTCTCCCCACAGCTGAAACTGCTGTGAGAAAACGCAAGCTGCTAAAATGTAACAGGCAGTTGAAAAGTTTTTTGCCAGGTACAAATTTTCCTTTGATCACCATGATTCGTTATTTATGGTGATCACATGATCTGTCACCATGTAGAGTGATCACAGATCAATCAGACAGCGTCTCAAGCTGAACTATGCATCGGTCTGCGAAAGATCAAAGCAATCTCTGCAGCCTGCTGTACCTGAAATTGACAGAATTGGATGGTCTCCTGCATGAAGGATGATGCTGGTGGGTCGTGAAGGGTTTAAATAAGCAGCCCTCGCAAAGCAGATGTTTAATATCAATCTGAAGGTGTATTATACCACTGCCAATCACTCTAATTTTGTAGAAGAGCTGGAAAAATCTTCTGAATCTGACACTTTTGGGAGCACCGGACACCTGGTCCCCCACCATGCACTGTGGTGGCTCCCACTGGCCCCTGCAACACTACTGTATCCTTTAGCCCTTGTACACACGGTCGGACATTCCAACAACAAAATCCGTTGGATTTTGTCCGACTGATTTTGTCCGAAACTGGTGTTGCATACACACGGTCGGACAAAGTTGTCGGAAAATCCAATCGTTCGGAACGTGATGACATTTGGTCGTTGCGACCGGACTACGCTGCGGCTAGTAACCAATAGCTTTCGTCTAGGAATTTGATCTGAGCATGCGTGGAACTTTGTCCGATCGGAATTCTCTACAAACGATCGGACAAAGTCCGATCGGATCATGTTGTCGGAAAATGTTATAGCGCTGCTCTAAAACTTTGTCGGTCGGATATTCTGATGGAAACAGTCCGATAGAGCCCACACACAGTCGGATTATCTCACAACACGGTCCGATCGGACATTTTCCGTCGGAATGTCCGACCTTGTGTACAAGGGCTTAGTGTAATAGGGGCTGGCAGAAGGAACCAGGAATACAAACACCAATACTCTCAGAAGTGTCAGATTTAAAATATTCATTTTCTCCACAATAGAGGGGCAATTGGTGGCACGAGCAGTGGAAGAGGTAAGTATTGAGCTACATTTTTTTTTCTTTTTATTTTAGTAACAGGGTCACTTTAAATTGAGCAGACACCCACTTGACTGCACAATAGCATAAGTATAATAGTAGCTGCATAGTTGCTAGGAAGATCTCTTACCCACACTTTCTACCAAAAAATCTAACAAATTTATACTACAGGAATTTACTCAAACTCCCATGGACAACCCAGGTGGTGGCTATTACAGCCCATCTCTATTCTTAATCAAAAGCAAATATAAGCCGCACTCCAACAATTATCTCTTCTTTCTATATTTAATTTGTCAAAATATGAAAACTGCATACATTAATGTCTTCACCCAAAACCACCTTCCTTGACGCATTTCAAAATTGCTGGCTTGCTCACAGGTTAGCATTAGTTAGTACCTGGCTGCCCAGGTCAGGAGGAAGGGGTTAATGTTTTTACCACTATCTCTGGTACATTTGCAGTCTTTTTCGCTGGGGTCCAGCCTCCCTTCCGTGTTCTATATAATGGAAGGGGTCCAGATCCCAGAGATTCCCCGGGGTTTCTGGGAAGCTTTGTAGACACTGGAGAAGCAGATGGGGAATCCGTGCTAAAGACTCTCTGGGACCTATGGTTCGCCTGGAAAACTGCCAGGAGAACCTTGTAACATGGACTTCTGTTAGAGCACCATCAAGACGGAACTTTCCCCTAAGAGACTTCATCTGTGCAGGTGACCTGGGGCAGCCACAGTTATGTTTATTTAGGAACAGAATGTCGTTACATGTTATACATGTATAACATGTGAATTGATTCCATAGGGCATGTGAGATCTAGGCATACTACTAAGCAACTTGGGCCTTTAACCATAATGTATGATGTATGTAACAACACTCCTAAAAAGGTTCATGAGTAATTACGAGGAGAAACAGCAGCCAGTCATTTGTGTGGTACCTGATAGTTGACAGGTTCTCCGATAGTGAGTGGGCTGGTGCTTGGGCTTCCTCCCTAGCTATCCCTTTCCATTGGTGGACTAGCATTCTGGAGATCTATGCCTGGTCACTTGGTACGGAAGGATAAGTTTTAAGTGAGGACACACATGAGTTCTGCACTATGTGCACCACGGGACCGCATTCTGTTACTGGAAATGAGTTAACAGAGGTAAGCTGACTGGTGGAGTTAACAGCGGAAACATATACAGTACAACAGAGCAAGTGTGCAGGCCATAGAAAGAGGACACTAAGGAGGAACTCAATGTCTTGGGTACTGCACACATGTGGCTCATCATGGAGTTAGCTGACCGCCTTATGGTTTGACTGTCCTCAGGCTTCGGTGAGCACACCCTTGGGTGAAGTATTACCCTACGCAAGGGATAGTGGCCCCATTCAATACCTGGCATAGTCCAAGAATGCACCCCAAGAGGGAACCTCTCATGTGACTCTTCCTTGGCGCCTAACGAGAGATGGAAAAATGGGGGACATGACGGACCATCTGTCAACTCCCCCTTACAAACACGTCAAAAAAGGTGTTTTTCAGATGGAGTCATTAATGTATGTCGTTTTTATCTTTTGACAAATTAAATATAGAAATAAGATCTACGCTTTATAGAGTGGCTTAGGTTGCCTTTAAATTTATATTTCAGTTTGAATGTCAGGGCAAAGACACAACCATGGTTTTTAGGGTATTTCCAGACATCCCATAACAGCCACCAGATCTGGCCACTCCAGAGAGTTCCTGCTGAAGTATGCTGTAGCGGATTGTTTTGTCTATGGAGTGTTTTGCAGATAGCTTGCACGCACAAAAAAATCATCCTTTCTAGTTGAACGGTGCTATAGATATAGACTTTGAGAAATACCACTTATGATTATGGAAGGAGGTCTGACAAGTAGAGCTTACAGGAATATCACAGAAGCCAGCATGTGAGGCCAAACAAGAGTCCATAGATGAGAATTGAATATTGCGTACAGATAGATGTACCCAATAGTTCCACAGGGCTAGACTTGTGAGAAAGCACTTGCTTGCATTCTTTTTGACCTGTAATTTACATGTAAATGTTTTTTTTTATTTTTTACTCTTCAATGATTCCAGCCAAACTCAAAAGAAACTGTTTAATATTTTACAAATTTGGACTTGTAATAAGAAAAATGGCCAGACTGGGTTGCACAATCAGCCAATCTGCTGTCTCACCCCCTTTCTGAGCTGCTTTTATGAAGTATTCAGGTATGTCCTGTATTAAAATGCTTTATAAAAATCTCTGTATAGTGAAGCTTGTACATGGTCTTTTAAGTCTGTTCTATGTGGACTAGGGGAACAATAGCTGAGGCAGACATGATGTATGTAGTGGCTCATGTCAGAGGAATGGAATGTTCAGGAGGAGGGGAGGAAGGGGCAGCAGTGTGCTCACACCAGGTAAAATCATAACTTCACAGAAATCTCTTTGCCAGCTACTTATCATGTCAGCTTAATCTCTCAGTCCACTCACACAGCTTTGCAGTATGAATCATTATTAGTCTAGCCGTAAATCTTCTGGAAGCTGGATGTATCACTTTCGCAAATAGGTAGTTTATATGCTAATATAAAAGTCAACAAAGTGAACCTAACCTGACCTAAAAAAGGCCTAAGGCAGATATCGCATTCAAAGCTAGGCACCTACAGACACCACAAAGTGCATGCACTTCATCGCCCTAAAGTGACATTAGGGATTGTTCACACTTAACTAAATTTCTAACGCTTAACAAACTATAACGTTAGTATGGGCGTTAGACTCTCGTGTTAATGAGCTTTAGTATAGGTGTTAGACTGGTGTTTTACAAGCATTAATGGCGAGTTAGAAATGCTCCCCAAACGCCCCATGGGCAGTTTTGAAGCGTTTGATGAGCGTTAAGGCACGTTAAAACCGCTCCACAAATGCCTATTCCATTACAAGAAATAACACCCCGCAACAACACCGCAACTGCCTGCCAGAGCGTTTGCAAAGTGCTACCAAAGACTTGAATGGGAGGCGTTGAATGTCTTCAGACACCGCCTGACTCAACATAAGGCTTCAATTTTGAAGCAACACCAATGCTTCATGTTTTGATAATGTGAATAGCACAATGTGCTGTCCATTGGATCATTTGCATAGGTGATTTTAATGACTCTCAAATGCGTGCTTTTAATGCCAGTGTGAACTTAGCCTTAATGATTTTCTTATTCTCCCACAATTATCTATACACTTCGACTGCTGAATGGCCCTCTGTTTTTCATTAAAAAGTTTCTTACTGTTTTTCTGCACCCTTGTAATGCTTCTATGAAGTCCTGAAACCCTCATTTGGTTGAAATGAGCAGTACATGTTACTTGTCATATACACTGCTCTATGAACTCCCATAGTCTATAGTCCCTAGTCCAGTGATGCAAACCTTGGCACCCCAGATGTTTTGGAACCACATTTCCCATGATGCTCATGCACTCTTCAGTGTGGTTGAGCATCATGGGAAATGTAGTTCCAAAACATCTGGGGTGCCAAGGTTCGCCATCACTGCCCTAGTTCATCTCAAGATTAAGCAAAAGAGAGTGGCTACATTCCTACATATAGCGGGACCATCGAGAATGAACATGGCCACCTGTCTAACAGGTCAGATCACAGCAGTATAAAAAATGAATTTGGAGTTTTTGATGAGGATGAGAGCAATGGAAGGTACTTTTTAAGTCTAAGCAAAGCTAAAGGGAGGATACTTACCTTTCCAGTGCTCCCTCACAGGCACTGGCATCTTCTCCAATGTGCCAGGTTTTCGTCATTTTTATTAGCTGCCAGGAGATGATGTCACTCCTGCGAATAAGCACACAGACTGAGCCCAGCCACTGTAGGCTGACCTGCGCATGTGCAACTCAATTTACAGTTCAGCGATTGCTGTGAGTAGGCCGGTAGGTATGTTTTATTGCAGAAGAGGCCTTTCATATCTATCAGGTATATCACTGTGTATCATAGGGGAACTTTAGTTCTGCTTTAAGAATACATGCTTGAATGGATTTTGCAACTAGTTTATAGTCACTTTCTAGGTCCAAGTTCACTTTAGGTGCCTACAGCACTTTCTGCAAAGTATATTTCTATTAACAGAATGTTTTGATGTCAGAACATGTTATTTATATATATACAGCAAGAGCACTGTAACTTGGATTTTATCCAATTACACTAGGCCTACTTCATCAATGCATTAGTCTTTGAGTATCTTCAGGAAATCCTGTCCTTTACAAACAGTAAAGACACATGGAAAGGGCTTAATATAACCAGAACCTGACAGTATTTGTCAATGCCGAGGCTAGTGCCTGTCTACTACTAGGGCAGAGTGAGCATATCTGCTGAAAGCTGAGCCTGTAGCAAGGTATACTCACCAATCCAGGCTGTCTCAGTGCAGCTCACAGTAGGAGTTTACCCTGAGTAAGCTCTGGTGTTGGAAGAAGTTTATAGAGATAGCAAAGGATTTAAAAAATAATAATAAACAGGTTTATACTTACCTGCTATGTGCAATGGAATTTTCAGGTCCATCGCTAGCACTTCTGGCTCCTCCTCTCTAGCAAGTGCCCCCATGGGAAGCCACTCCCTATGGGGGGGCACTAATGCGGGCTCATTCCCGAACTGCGCTGCATGTGTCTTGTCCTTGCCCCCCCCCCCCCACAAACACACATTACAGTGTTAAGGACTGGCAATTGGCCACTAAGGCATGGGGACTGTCACATGGAGGAGGTCACCCAGAGTCTTGTCTGTTACAGCAATGGTGCAAGGGCTCCAACAGAATGGGAAGTGGCAAAGGAGCATGGACGGATGAGTATATTCCTTGCTTAGAGGGTAAGCTATCAGCAGATACAGTCCTCTTGTCCAGAATGAGCAGGTAACAATATCTCTTTAAATGAAAATCATATGACAATAATGTGATAGACAAAAAGTTAACTTTAACATACACTGCTTGCCAAGCTAAGTTTGCACAACAGAAATAATTGCTTTTACTATGTGGCTAATATGAAAAGACATCTTAGGCACACAAGAAACCAGAAGAACCCATAACAGCAAATATTTAGGACATTTTTTATATTTGAAGTTAACAGCTGGACAATGTTTAAACCGCAGAGCTGGCTCAAAAAATCTACAGCTGATATACAGAATTTATATAGCGTCACCACTGTTTGCTCAGGACTTTACAAAAAAAGGCAGTCAGTACAGTTATTAATATTATTATAATTATTCAGGATTTATATAGTGCCAACAGTTTGCACAGTGCTTTGTACAGCATGGGGGTAGACAGTACAATTACAATACAATTTAATAAAGGAGGGATCAGAGGGCCCTGCTTGTTAGAGGTTACAATCTGGAAGATACATTACCATTTAATAAAAGAGGGTTCAGAGGATCCTACTTGTGTGAGTTTACAATCTAAAAAGTGAGGGGCAAATATTACAAAGGTGATAAATGAACTGTTTATTAGGTATAGGTGGGATAGGATTCCCTGAAGAGTTGAGTTTTTAGGGATCACCTAAAGGAGGACAGGGTAGGAGGTAGACAGACAGATTGGGGTACAGAGTTTTACAAGATGTGAGAGGCTCTGGAGAAGTCCCAGAGGTGAGCATGGGAGGAGGTAACAAGGAAGCTAGAGAAGAGGAGGTCTTGAGATTTTTTTTCAAGATGAGGTTGATTTTATAGTTCAGGGCAGAGATGTGGGTGGCTTTTTATGTCGTTGTTAGCATTTTGAATTGCATTAGTTGGGTGAACGGAAGTCAGTGGAGGAGAGCAGAATGAATGGCAGAGAGGAGTAATGGACACTGAGCAGTTGGTAAGGTGGAGATGATAGACTAAAGCTGGCCATACACTATTAAAATTTCAGCCAATTCAGAGGAATCAGGCGAAATTCTAATAGTATGTGGCCCTACTGGCTGCACAGAAGTCGATTACTCAATTGACTTTTGTTGAAGGAGCCGGAGGAAAAATTGTTGACCAAACAATGCCTGCAGTTCATCAACTGCAGGCACTGTTTGGGTATTCTGGCAGCCAGCGCTTGTCCATTAAACTCATTACTGTTTATCTCAAGATGTAATTAATGTAATTCACACTTTTTAAAATGCTTATTTGTAATACACAATTACTTACTTTTTAAAATGCAGTGAAGTATAAACATCACCAACAATTTATGGCGATCTTGGAAAAACTTCAGTCTGTCGAAATGGACATTTTTCCTCCTTAGCTGAAAAAAACTGACAGAAACGTAAAAACATTTTGGCAGGCAGCCAGATTTATCATGGAACCTTCTTTGATGTTGATAGTAATATATTGATTTCCTTTGGCCAAAAATGTGGTGGTTTCCTGCCTGTAACAGACAGAAGTAGCTTGGAATATCTATCATGAGAATGACATGCGCTTCTAGGAAGAGACTGAAAAAAAATCTTAATTTTTGTCATTTGGTCTGTTTTAAATGTTATTTCCTTGATTTACACATGAGTTACTTGATGGGCAGAAACTAATTGGATGCTTTTAAAAAAATAATAATTTTAGAGCTCATTTTGTTTTCTTTCTTTACTTGACCACAAATTAAAGAGTTAAACAGGCACAATGTAAATTCAGTACTTACCTAATTACAACGTTTTCTTGATCAATGTAAACTCTTAAGATGGTAAAAATAGTTTTTCTGGTATGGCATCCTCTATTTGGCGGTAGATAGTCTTATTAAAATATTAAACGTGTTATACATACTTTCACTATGCAATGGTTTTGCACAGAACCACCCTGGTTCTTCTCTTCTGGGGTCCCCCACCGGCACTCCAGGCTCCTCCTCTTTGGAAAATGCCCCCATAGGGCTTTCTAGAATGCCCCCATGGGGCTCGCCAGAACATTGTATTCTGATAGCAGGACTCACTGTTGTCAGAATACACTGATCAGTGGCTGCAGCCACTGACCGACAACATCTATCTTCAACAGAAGTTGATCAACCGACCAACTTCTGTGGTGCAGGGATGGCCACATACTGATCAAAATTAGGCTGGTCCCTGCTGAACTGGGCAAATTTCATCCATCTATGGCCAGCTTTAGTGTGCTCTTTACTTAATTTATCTGTTCTAACTTTTGCACAATCAATAAAATATATGTGAAACACACATATAACAAAATATACAGTATATATAAAAATGTATGCAGTCCATAATAAGAGGTTCTAAAATATTAGGTTGTGCTAGACACCAACGGTTCTGGATGAAAAGCTATGGGTTAAAAATCAGGGCTTTTTTTAGCTGGAACTTGGTGGGACTCAGTTCCACCACCTCTGGCTCAGGCCCTCTGCCCCCTGCTCACCACTATCACCGAAGTCTGTCTTCTGTGTTTACAAGTGACAGGTTCTCTCTCAAAGGTTCCTACAGATCTGATCTCTTGAGCGGCTCCTGCTCAGTGCAGGATGGAGACAAGGGAGATGTAGGTGCACAGGTTGCAGTGCAGATGCCTACACCTCTGCTGGATGCAAGTGAGAGAGGCAGAGCCACAACAGTGTGTGGGGAGGTATACTAGAGACGGCTGGCCGGTTCAGCTTAAAGCATTAACTCTGCACGTTGCATGCAACGCACCCCTGAACTTTGCACTATGTGCATAGCACATCCCTAAACTCTGCATGTAGCACACCCCTGAATTCTGCACTCTGTACATAATGCACTACTGGCATTTAATGCCCCTTTAGGACCATTGCGCTGTTAGTGAAACTTCAACACACCAACTATTTGATGCGGTTTGAAGGGTGTGTGTGGGGGGGAGGGATGAAGGTTTGTGGTTGAGTTACTCCACCTATTTTCTGAGTAAAAAAGCCCTGTTAAAAATGATGATGTGCATGGCTGTCCACTATTCCAAAATGTGTCCAACTGCCTCTGTGTACTATTAAATAATACTGAAGAAGAGGAAAGGGCTAGGTGTTCTGTAGTTCTGGCCTAGCTTTAAAACCCTGCTCCTTCTTAGATACAGTATGATAGGAAGGCCCTGTAACAATAAAACAGGAGGTGTGTTACTGGATTACTCAGTAACAATAAATGAGAATAAGCTTGAAAAAAAAAACTTTAACAGCCACTGCATGTATGGACTGGTAAGCTACACTATATAACATTTTTGTTCTTGGGTTTAGATTTGTGAAAACATTGTAGTATCCAAAATAGGTGAAGGAATCAAGCAAGTGAATTATATTATAGTTGCTCAAGAATAATGATGGGTTTCATGTAGGAAAACATTTTACCCAGTTTTTAGGGTAAGCCTCGTTTACACATGCGCAGAGGCCCATACAGCATTAATAAGGCACGTGTTTGTGTGCGGAGCCTCCTGGAGCTGCCTGCAAGCAGTCCGGGTCAATAAAATGGCTACGCAGTAGCTGTATGGACTCCAACGTACAACCAATTTTGACAGGTGTGCAAAGGCGGGTGCGTAGCCCCGACTGCAAACATTGTGCCCTTGGGGCTGTCTTTCTGCCCCTGCACACCTGTCAATATCATCTGTGCGCTGGATTCCATACAGCCGATGCATGTCTATTTATTAACACTGGCTGCCTGCATGCAGTTCCAGGCAGTTTCACATGCATAAACATGTAGGTGGGGTGCATTGTGGTGCGGAAATAATAATTTACACAGTCAGGTGCAGCAAAGAACTTGTATTAAAATAGGACAGCAACAGTTCACAACAACCCTAGTGGAAAGGCTGCCCAACCGGGTGCACTCATGGTTCCCAGTAATGTGAAATAAGCAGGTATCAGCTGGACTGAAAGCATCTGTTAGGAGAGTAGAATGCGACCTGGCTGTCTTTTTCCCAAATGGGATGAAGTCCAAAGAAGATGCGTCCCTACATTTTTCCACCTCGCCAGGAACCTTTCACTAGTACTATCCCTAACAGGCAGGCTACCTGTCCCTATTTTACCAAAATGCGGTCCAAACCTGGGATACAAAGCCTTAAAAAAAAGCTCTGCCTAACCCAAGATGGTTTCCTGAGTCACATGAGGTGGTAATCCAATTGGATGCTTTCCCAGTGACCCAGGAAGCCATAGAGAAACTCTGTTCATCTTGACTTCCTCTCCAACAACAGTGCTGCTGCCAAAGAGCGTCACTGTCATTGGAGAAAGTAGACTGCACCTGCCTACAAACAAATGCCTCATTCATGTTGAATGAGTCCTAAATATAAATAATAATTCATTTTTAAGCTCTTTATGCATAACCAATAAATATAAGTTGAAAGCTCTCAATGAAGGGACCTTAGGTTAAAGGCATTACAGTACTGCATCAATGGAGGCACGGGAGAACAACACCATAACGTACCACAGCATACAACAAAGCAAAATGTCCTAGTTCTTGGGTGGTGATTCTAACTTTATTTACCAGTAAGGTCATTTTCCAGAAGAAAAATATGTCTTGATCCTGGGCCACCTACATGATCAACTTTGGGAGGAAACGTAAACTGTTAAATATCAGGACTTTCGTGTACAGTAATGGTCCCATGCTAATGTTTTCTGAAGCATTTTGTATGGCCAGAGGCAGAGCTTATTATGCCTGATTGCTTGCATATGGCATCCCAGCTTAAATATCAGCAGCAGTGTGCACGGCAGGGTGTAGATGAACTGCTGCATCCCTGTAGAAGCCGGAGAATGTAAAGAATGCCAGTTATGCAAACAAGCAGTTTTGTCTTCCAGTGTGGAAACAAGAAGTCTGGCAATCTTGAAACTATTAGGAAGGGACCTTTCTCAGTAGCAGTTAATGACTCCAGCTGAAGCTGGAATTAGCAAAAAAAAATCTCTATAACGTGTAATACCAATGGGTGAACTGCGTGTGAAAAGATGCAATATGCAGTTGACATAATAAAAAATGCATGTTAACACACTAATCATTCTTTTATTATGTTATTGTGATCTCTTAAAAATAAACTCTGATCCTAACATCCTTTGATTGAAAAGTTTAAGGAGCTGGGTGGAATATTGTCAGCCAAACAGAACCTGCATCCGATCAGATGCAGGCACTGTTCAGGTATTTTGAAATCCGGCGGCGACAGCTGTCAGAATACAATAGCCGCAGCAGGAGATTCATCCATTTGCAATTTTTAGCGTGGATGGAGGAATTTGTTAGATTTAGCCGCTGTGGAGGACGGTGCATGCCTGTGACGCCCTATCCTGTGTATAAGAGAGATACAACTTGGAGATTTTTTGTTGGGCTTCTTCCTTGGCTCCATATCAATTTACAATGTGGCCCTCAGGATTTCATATTATTGACTATTGAGATGATTGGTTTTGAGCTATTTGTAGGAAACCCCTTACAGCCATGGATGTGCTGACGTCTTGCCCCCTATGTGGGATTTGCGTGAATATCTGTTGGCCCCTTCGGTGCTTGTTTGGTGCTATTTTTCATCTTTAGTGCATGCCTGCATTGTTTTTGATGCCTCCATTCCAGCAGCTTCTTTATATGATAACTTCTTAATGTGTGATTTCTCCTGAAGATTTTCCCCTGACGAAGGGAGGTTTGTGTGCCGAAATGCGTCAGCCTGTCTGGATGTTATGAGAACACAGTTTCGAATTTTATCTAATGTCTATTTGGTTTGACACTTTGTAATGTGTATATTTGTATATATGTATATTTATTTAAATAAAATCATTTTGTAAACTTTGGTATTTGTTACCCTCAAAGTCCCACCCCGCTGGGGGGTATTCCTCTCTTTTTTGAATTATTTATAAAAACTTTATTGACCATATTTACATTTCTTCTTCAGGTATATATCAATCACTTTTCTATACAGTCAGTCTTGGCAGGCCGGCAGGGAGGTGGGTGGATAACGGGTCTCATCCATCTCCACCCTCTTTGTGTCGCCTGCGCATGTCAAGCTGCGGGAAGTATCAGTATAGTCCTTGAGAGGGAAAGCGTGCATGCAGTAATGACTCTATTAAGACAGCACTATTAATGGGAGCCACTGCAAAAACAGAAGTGCTGCTAGGGAAGAAATATCCTGTACCTAATTTAAGAGATTGAAAACATGGATTTTCAAAAAAATTTACTGTATATGTAAGCGTGCCTATGTGATGCTGATACCTTAAACTCAATTATAGGTGGACTGATACTTTAATCCAAGTAATAGCTTATTATCACAAACCCAAATCTATTGCATGTATCATTTACAAAAATCACACATTTTGTTGAGGGTTGTATATGTTATTGGGGCCCATAGAAAACCAATAACGCAATTTTAAAGGCAAATTTTTCTTTTTTTAAAATAACAAACCTGTTATATTTACCTGCTCTGTGTAGTGGTTTTGCACAGAGCAGCTCCGATCCTTCTCTTCTTGGGTCCCCTGCTGGCACTCCGGGCTCCTCCCCTCTACCGAGTGCCCCCAAATAGCTCTTTGCTTTGGAGGCACTCATGCGGACTGACTTCAGAGCTGCCTCTGTGTGTCCATCAGATACACAGCATGGCCTGGCACCGCCCCCCAGTCTCTTCTCACTGGCTGTGATTAACAACAGCAGGAACCAATGGCTCCCGCTGCTGTGTCTGAGCCAGTGAGGAGAAAGAGGGCTGAGAGAGTCTCTGCTCTCATGCATATCGCTAGATCAAGATCCGGCCCAGGTATGTATTGGGGGGAGCTGTTTACAGAAGGTTTAGAGTAAATTAATTTAAAAAACTTCTGCCTTTAGAACCACTTTAAGGCCCCCCTTCCACAATCTCTGTGGAGTATGTATTCTTAACTCAAAAAGATGCCCTCCTTTGCTCTCACCCTCATTCAAATTTAAAAAAAAAATCTTATTTTTTTGCTGCTGTGATATATCTTCCTGTTATTGGGTGGTGTCACGTACCTTACAGCAGAGTCCGAAATGCTGAGGGTGGCCTCTTGCGTGGTTCCGGTCCCAACACCCCTGGTAGTGGGGATAACGAGTGCTGGGGCAACGAAAGGGTGCAGGTGCCTGCAGGCTGATGGCTGGAGCTTGGAGATACAGGATCCTCTCGGAGGAAGGCATGAAGACTGATCACCAGAACTGTTCAGTGGGAGCCAGGCAGGTAAGTATGGGTTCAGGTTCAACTGCAATGTCAGGAGCAGGCAAAAGTTGGCAACTGGATGGCAACAAGGTACATAAACGGAAGGCAAGTTCGTAGTCAAGGACAGGCAACAGGCTGGCAGCCAGGTACAGAATCAGGAAGCGGAGCCGTAGTAGAGAATCCAAGCTGGGGTCTGTATAATCAGCAGTGGTAGATAATAGGCAGGGGTGATCCGGGAGAATGGAAGCCGGGTTTGTTAGGAGCAAGGTAACAGGTCAAACAGCAATCAGGAACTCAGGAACAAGCTGAAGACAATCCAGCACTGGTATCAGGCAGACACTGGGTTTATATAGGGCACCATGCGCCAGGATTGGTGGACGCGAATGTGTGTGTGCGAGTGCGCACGCACGTTTGCATGGGTGCGCGCGTTTACATGGGTGCGCGAGTGCACACGTTCGTTCCAGAACTGGTTCGCCTCTCCCGGGGACACCGCGCATGCCCATTGGCATTAGCGGAATGGGAATTAGCCACTGCTGCATGGAAACGGCCATTAGCACTGTGAGTTCTCTGACAATGCCCATTGGCATTAGCGGAATGGGAATTAGCTACTGCTGCACGGAGACAGGCATTAGCACTGTGAGTTCTCTGACAATGCCCATTGGCATTAGCGGAATGGGAATTAGCCACTGCTGCACGGAGATGGGCATTAGCACTGTGAGTTCTCTGACAATGCCCATTGGCATTAGCGGAATGGGAATTAGCCACTGTTGCACGGAGACGGGCATTAGCACTATGAGTTCTCTAACAGATGGCTACTTTTCTTCTTCATGGTCCAGTTGTATGTAAGAACATAGTCCCTATCGCTTTCTCTTTCCCAAGATGACTAGGGACTATGGACTGTAAAATTTGTTTATTTGTTCCAAAGGGAATTGGAGGGGGGGGGGGGGGGGGATGTGGGAGCTCACAGGAAATATCCCAAGTAGGCAGGAAAACACAGTAATAAGTGTTTGACTTGGTGGGATCTGCATTGTCCAGCTTCTAAATAGCAGAGTGAATACTCTTTAAATGCAGAAGTTCCGTACAAAAGTTTGCAGTGTCTGTGCTATTCACTGTTATCAGTAATCTCCAGTGACTTTTACTGTATTTAGGCCATAAATTTAACATGACAAAATGAAAACATTGTATTTTATATTAGAGGCTTTCCCGTGAAAACAGAAAAGTAACTGCGTAAGTATCAAGAAATCAATGATTAAAAAAATAAGCAAATTAAAACTTGCCAATTTAAATTGTTCCCACTCAAAACCCGATTCACCTAGTTTGCATTTGCTGATGTGAAGATAATACTGCCAGATTTTTTCTTTTATTTAAAGGAAAAAGTATTTGGTTTTAAAAAAAAATGTTTTAAGTAAGGATAGGCAACCTCGGCACTGTTGTGAAACTACAAGACCCACAAGGCATTACAAAGCCAAAGGCATCACTCCCAGAGTCATGATTGGATTTGTAATTATATCACAGCTGGAAAGCTGAAGTTCCCTACCCTAGTTGGACAGGACCTAGATAGAAAGTCAGGACAGGTAGCAGGCAACGAATAGGAACTAAGATCCTAGCCAAACCACAACCATTACCAACTATACAGAGCAGATACCAAAGGACTAACCGAGGTATAAGCAAAAGGAAATGAACAGGGGATAGCAGAGGTCAATCCAAGTTGTAACAGGAGAAGCAGAACAGGATAATTACAGGAAAGTGTCCCAAAGTGCTGACAAGTGGGAACAGACACCTTTACTAAGCCACTAAGTCAACGTACTGAGCCAATTTTAAATTTAGCACTGGATAATGGCAGTGATGTGCTGCCGAAGATCCAAATTACTCCCAGCAAATGGTGAGGGCATATGCTTACGTAAAGCACACTTGCTCAGACTAAAAAGAAAATGGTAAAAGTAGTCAAATTGGAGAAGTGTGATCTAATATCCATGGGTAACCTAAGACTCTGAACGTCAAAATAACAGTAGTTAGAACTATATGCAATAAATCGAGCATGTTTTTAGTCATACTAATTTAACCTGGGAATGGTCCTCCTGTTAAAAATTCCCCAAAAGAAAAAAACATTAATAAACTCTAAAAGTACCCCAGGACCAAATCTGGGAACTGGTAGCCTATCTTACCTGAGCAAGAGGAGATTTAAATGTGTGCAAACAAAAAGGAAGTAAAAGCCTTATGCCGCGTACACACGATCGGAATTATGGTCGGAAAAAGCTCTGATGGTTTTCCCGACGGAATTCCGCTCAAGCTGTCTTGCCTACACATGGTCACACCAAATTCCGACCATCAAGAACGCGGTGACATACAACACTACAACGAGCCGAGAAAAAATCAAGTTCAATGCTTCCGAGCATGCATCGAATTGTTTCCGAGCATGCGTAGGAATTTTGTGCATCGGAATTGCTACAGACGATCGGATAGAAACATGCTCTCAAATTTTGCTGGCCGGAATAGATCCGATCGTGTGTACACGGCATTACATTTCCTTCTGAGACAGAAAAAGATCAGCTTGCAAAGGCCACGTTCATAGGTATTGGAACTAGATTTGGTGTAGTTGCAAATGCCCTTAGGCATGAAGGATTCAGGGGGCTGTCACTTTAAAGATGGCTATGCACCTATAGATTTTTTTTTTTTACATTCAGCCTGCAGGCTAAGCAAAAAAAATCTATATCAATATAAAAATGCAGAATTCAACAAATCCAATGTTATTCCAGGATTAACTTGAGAAAACCCTCTACTTGTAGGCCAGTAAGAAATTATGAGCTGTTCTCTGTATCAGTCAAGTCAGCTTTGAAGTTGCTAGTACTTCAAACTGCTCTGTCTTTTTAGACACAGCCCTAGTCTTGGAAACCTGCTTTATGTGAATATAAAGTGCCAGAGCTACTGTATATATGTCACAGAAACAGTCTAAACTGTTTTGAGCACTCCATCAATCACAAAGCTGATTTTTACGGAAACAGCAGATTGACAGAGATTTTCAATGTAGCATTCCCTGTTCTACCTCACTGGCCTTTTTCATTGGATTGCTGAAAGAGGTAAGGAACAGACAGACATGGGAAGGTTTGGGAGTGTGACTCACTCTGTCTCAAGAACTGTACTTGGTTATCTCAGCATAAGTTTAGTAGTTCTTTTGAACAGGACCAGACTTATAATTCTTGCTCCCCCCCCCCCCCCCCCCCCAGGGCAAACTATCCTGTACTGGTCTCCTACCATCCCAGTAAACCAGCTAGGCTAGAGCCGGGTACACGTTATTTCCTTTTTTTTGTTCAACCCCACAGACCCTCCACCAGCACACTCCACTGGCTGAGAGAGTTGATCGGGAGTCGGTCGAATGCTGGTTTTCCAACATGCTCGTCCGACAGATCGACAGATCGACATACACACGGACAGAATGCCGGCCATGACATTTTTAACCAGCAAATATCTCCCAAAATTTTGCCCATGCGTACAGGGCTTAAGGCTGGGTATACATGGGGAGTTTTTGTTTGTTCAACCAGAAGGAAAAAATGCTGACAGATCCCTGCATCAACACAAAAGCTATTGTGTTATGAAAAGGGGGTTCCCTTCGCCAGAATACACTCATAAGCATTTGCAGCCATTGACTGCAAGCACTGACCAAATGCTGTTTTTCCAGCATGACTGCTCAACAGAAGCTGGTCCTTAGACTGGTAGATGTACACATGCTGAAGAATGGCTGGTTCCTGCTGAACTGGCCGAATTTTCGTTATATGTATAAAGGCTGTAATAAAAAAAAAAATGGATAACAAGCATGATATACTTACATGCTCTGTGCAATGGTTTTGCACATAGCAGCGCCGATCCTCTTCTTTCTGGGTCCCCCGTTGGGTCTCCTGGCTCCTACTCCCTGCCGAGTGCCCCCAATAGCAAGCCTCTTGCTATAAGGACACTTGAGCAGGATAGCTCCCGAGCTGCACTCCTGCAAATGGACATTGTCTCTCATCCCCACCCCTGCTCTCTCCTCATTGGCTCACTGGCTATGACTGACAGCTGCAGAAGCTAATAGCTCCTGCTTCTGTGTGAGCTAGTGAGGAGAGAGAGACCCCGGGAGAGCCGCTGCTCTCCTGCACATCGCTATATCAAGACAGAGCACATGTACAGTGGTGTGAAAAAGTGTTTGCCCCCTTCCTCATTTCCTGTTCCTTTGCATGTTTGTCACACTTAAGTGTTTCTGAACATCAAACCAATTTAAACAATAGTCAAGGACAACACAAGTAAACACAAAATGCAATTTGTAAATGAAGGTGTTTATTATTAAAGGTGAAAAAAAATCCAAACCATCATGGCCCTGTGTGAAAAAGTGATTGCCCCCCTTGTTAAAACATACTATAACTGTGGTTGTCCACACCTGAGTTCAATTTCTCTAGCCACACCCAGGCCTGATTATTGCCACACCTGTTCACAATCAAGGCATCACTTAAATAGGAGCTGCTTGACACAGTAAGGTCCACCAGAAGATCCTTAAAAGCTACACATCATGCCGAGACCCAAAGAAATTCAGGAACAATTGAGAAAGAAAGTAATTGAGATCTATCAGTCTGGAAAGGGTTATAAAGCCATTTCCAAAGCTTTGGGAATCCAGCAAACCACAGTGAGAGCCATTATCCACAAATGGCGAAGACATGGAACAGTGGTGAACCTTCCCAGGAGTGGCCGGCCGCCCAAAATTACCCCAAGAGCGCAGCGACGACTCATCCAAGAGGTCACAAAAGACCCCACAACAACGTCCAAGGAACTGCAGGCCTCACTTGCCTCAGTTAAGGTCAGCGTTCATGCCTCCACCATCAGGAAAAGACTGGGCAAAAATGGCCTGCATGGCAGAGTTCCAAGGAGAAAACCACTGCTGAGCAAAAAGAACATCAAAGCTCGTCTCAATTTCTCCACAACACATCTTGATGATCCCCAAGACTTTTGGGACAACATTCTGTAGACCGATGAGACAAAAGTGGAACTCTTTGGAAGGTGTGTGTCCAAGTATATCTGGCGTAGAAGGAACACTGCATTTCATAAAAAGAACATTATACCAACAGTAAAATATGGTGGTGGTAGTGTGATGGTCTGGGGCTGTTTTGCTGCTTCAGGACCTGGAAGACTTGCCGTGATAAAAGGAACTATGAATTCTGCTGTCTACCAAGAGATCCTGAAGGAGAATGTCCGACCATCTGTTCGTGTACTCAAGCTGAAACGAACTTGGGTTCTGCAGCAGGACAATGATCCTAAACACACCAGCAAGTCCACCACCGAATGGCTGAAGAAAAACAAAATGAAGACTTTGGAGTGGCCTAGCCAAAGTCCTGACCTGAATCCTATTGAGATGTTGTGGTATGACCTTAAAAAGGCCGTTCATGCTCGAAAACCCTCGAATGTAACTGAATTAGGACAATTCTGCAAAGATGAGTGGGCCGAAATTCCTCCAGGACGCTGTAAAAGCCTCATTGCACGTTATCGCAAACGCTTGGTTGCAGTTGTTGCTGCTAAGGGTGGCCCAACCAGTTATTAGGTTTAGGGGGCAATCACTTTTTCACACAGGGCCATGATGGTTTGGATTTTTTTTCACCTTTAATAATAAACACCTTCATTTACAAATTGCATTTTGTGTTTACTTGTGTTGTCCTTGACTATTGTTTAAATTGGTTTGATGTTCCGAAACACTTAAGTGTGACAAACATGCAAAGGAACAGGAAATGAGGAAGGGGGCAAACACTTTTTCACACCACTGTAAGTATAAAGGGAAGAATGGAGGGAGGAGCTGCACCCAGAAGGTTATTTACCCCTAATGCATAGAATACCTGACTGCCACCATTAACAGTCCTACTGGCACCAGTGGCGGAACTACCTGGGTCGCAAAGTCACCTTGGCATTCCTAGGGGGGGCTTTAAGGGACCCAAGATGGCAGGAAGGGGGCACGCTCCAAACCATGTGTAAGAGTCCCACTGTCAGACCATAATAAAGGGCCCTGTGACAGGAGTAAAGTGCCCTGAGATCAGTGGGAAGGACCCCAGTCTCAGAGGAAAAGGCCCCAACTGGGGGTCAGGTGAGCCTTTTTTTGCAATAGGGCCCTGAAGGTTGTAGTTATTCCTCTGGCTAGCAGACAGGGCAGGAGATTTGCACCTTTTTGATATGCATATGAATGCACAACCTCAACAATGAGATGTGTGGGTGGCTTTGTGCTATCCCTTGCTACCCTGTTGCCCCAGGCCACAGTTTGTGTTGGCTAAACATAAAACGAACACTGATTTTAATGCTTATAGTTTTTCTGAGTTGTTCTAAAGCTGTGGTCATATACAAGTAGAATTTCAGTGGAAAAATGTTCCTTTTCTGAAACATTTTCTAATGCTAGTGGGGTCAAATTGAAAACCAACAAATTTGTTTTTGACCATAGTGAGAGAAAATTTGAAGGAGCAGGATGGAAATTTTTTCTTGAAGGAACAAAATGCTAACTGTGAATGTGGTTTCCATTTGGGAAAAATTGTACATATTGTAATGAAACCTGTTTAATACTTCTAGGATTCTATTGAAACAGCGGGTCTAAATAAAATTTTAAGAGTTTTCCAATGAAATTTTTTTACTCAAGAGCTGCAGTAGCTGTAGCCCTACAACAAAGTAGAATCTAATTGGTAATATATGTGAGTTTCAGTATGACCTATGTTGAGATCTATTTAATTCAACAGCTGGATCACGTATACTAGAAAGTTGAAATATATAAAATAAATTTCTTGTAATAAATTACAGAATGTGTAAACAGGAAGTGTTGGCCAGAGCGTGAGACAGCACTTCACTTCACTGTTCTGTTGGAGATAGGGAAAATTGTTAGTAACTAGAAAAGCATGCAGTCAGAAGCAGGAAGTTGTGATGTAAATGAACTGCCAGGAGCAAAAGATTTTTTTTTCAGACTCCAGCACTGCAGACGACACATTTCACAAGAATGTCACCTGGTTTTGTTATTTGCCCCTGGCCTTTCTTAATAGCTAATAATCCCCAAAAAAGGCAAAAGCTGTTTTTACATTTATACATCGAATGCACATTTTTGGATGATAACACACAAAAAAAAAATTTTTTACCAAAGAACTGATGATATCCATTGTCTAAAATATGTATGATTCAGTGATTGATCATAGCGTATTTTTAGCCAGGCAAATGGAGAAAATCTTTACTCTAGCGCAACCTTGTAGTATCATATTCTAGGAGAATGTGGAAGCTGTCATTCCTGAACTATTGTTCTGCAAATGCTAGTTAGAAAAGTGATGCTTCATCTTTTTTTTTATTTTTGCATTTTTACAGTGCTTTTCTCTCTGACAACTCAAAGTACCATCTTGGGCACCACTCAGTTGAGCTATTTAACCTACCAGCATGTATTTGGAGTGTGGGTTGAAACCTATGATAGCAAAGGGAGAACAAGCAAATTCCATGTAGTTTGTTTTCTGGGTTTGGATTTGAACTGGGGACCCAATTGCTACAAGACATAAGTGCTGACCATACTAACCACTAAGCCGTTTAAGGGCTGGACACAAATGTGTCACAGGTAATGGCCCGTTCAAATTGCGCGCAAAAGCGAATGTACCCTACATCTCATCGATTCACTTTTTGTAGCTATATTGGTGTTATATCCTCACCAGCCAGTGTTGGTGCATCTGTCTGAATTCATTTTTTGCTAGCTCTTCCACTTCAATCTTTGTCTGTCCCTGAGTTTGTTTCATTCTGTGGACTTTTGATCCTTTTTATCTCACCTGTATTGGTTTTAACTTCTGATCCTGTTTGTTATCCTGTATTGGGTGTGACTTCTGTTCACGGCTGTTATCCTGTGAATCTTGTTGTTTTTGGTTACTCCTGTCTGTCTGCGGCATCCTGACACTCTCTCTGTCTATGGTTTCCAGCTTGGCAGTCCAATAGGTCACATACTCGGGTTTGTCCTAGGCTTGTGCAATTCGTAATGAATTGTAATTTGGCCAAATTTTGCATCTTTTGGACATTCGGATGCATTCGAATGTCCGAATAAAAAATAACGAATAACAGCGAATACGAAAGAAATATAACGAATTAATTCGACATGATTCGGTAATTCTTTAAAGATCTAATGAAACAAAAGGTCAGCTCAAAGTAAATCTTATAGTCCAATCAGCTAATTAATTTTGTGCCGGAGGATGGATTACTGGCAAAGTGCATTCCTGAGAACTGAGTTAGAAGGGTGTTGTATTGTATTTGAGCCGAGGAGAAGAGACGTTGTCATTGTGTGTGTTAAAAGATTCAATAAACAAATGACTTTCCAAACTACGAATCATTATCACAAATGTCTATACATACATAAATAGCGAATTTCAACGAATACGAACGAATGAATTCGACACTCTACGAATAATAACGAATTATCCGAAAACGTATTTACGTAACATAACGAATAAAACAGAACAAAATGATGCATTTTACGAATGACAAGGAACCAAAACTAAACGAAACCTTCCGTTGTGCACAAGTCTAGTTTGCCCTACACAGAGGTCCATTTGTACTTTCAACAACTCTAGATCCTACAGCCTTTTTATATCAGCAGCAGTGTAATATACTCCTGTGTCTCCTGGCCCTGTATCTGCTCTCCGATGTGTCTGTATTGTGGTCAGATTTCTGTTCCTGCTCCTCCGTGGATTTCCACTATGCTCTTGTCATCAAGTTTATTCACATGAGAAGTTGACAAAACCCTTAGATACATAGCTTCCGACTGTTGCTCATTTGGAGGTGCTTTCCATCTTTTGAGATCAAATCCCTCTGTCCCTCGTGCAGCCTCTGTTGTCCCTCTTTTTGGTCTAATGTGAACATTTCTATACAAAATGTACTATTTTATGGCCAAAGTGTTAAGCTGCTCTAAACTTTTTATCCAACCTCCATATTTTCCAATTTCCTGTCATTTGTACCCGCTATGTTACTGTATCTCTCACGTTCTTGTCTTGAACAACGTTCTTGTCAAATTCTTTCTTTTCTTAAGAGCTGGAAAGATGAAACTGTTTTAGAATTTAGGTCAAGGTATAATCTCCCTCCCTAATTTGATGATTGATCATGGCTTGTCAATTATTGGTGGATACTTTTACCCACAAACATATGTATATTGCTTGTTAATCAAGAAAAGTAACTTGTCAGACTTGAGATATGAGTATTCTGCAACATCCTGCAGAAGGCTCTGTGAGTAACAACAGCAGGCATGAATTCCACGATCAAATCCCAAAAGTGTTTCACTTACCAATGTACGGAATGTGATTGTCATTAATAAGAAACCACCTTCAATAAAATTAATTTTAATTAATACCATTTAGGCTTCATGCACACTGGCTTAAAAACACTTCTACTGAGTTTTGTGTTCTGCCTGTAGAAGCAGCTCAATGTTATCCTATGTGTCCATGTACATTAGGATGATTACAGGCATATTTTGAGCTCAACATTTGGAGGCAGGAAAAAAACCTTCTGGTTCACATTTGTGATTGGAGCTTACTGGCAGAAAAAAAAAACACTCCTAAACTTGTCTAGACTTTGTACAAAAAATGCTCTATATGAGCGTTTTTTACTGCCAAGAGAACAGACGTTCTCTTAAGCCCAGTGTGTATGGAGCCTTAAAGGTCAGGGAGCTTACTCTGATGTCTAACAGGGTGTCTGGGTACAAGACAAGCTAAGCAAACATATACAGCTATCTTTAGATAAATATATGGATCAAATACATATATTGGAATTGTTTTATCTGCTGCCCATCCAATCCTGAGATTAAAGCCAGTCATATATGGATTGAAATTCAGCCGGTTCAAAAAGAACCGGCTGAGAATCGTCCTTGCATGGGTGGGATGATTGTACCCAAGTCGATCCATCGATTGACCTGGGCACAACCAGCCTGTCAGATTTTTTACATTTGATTAGTGTCAGCAGTTACAGTATAGCCGCTAGCAGTAATCATTGTGTTCTGCCGGCCGGGTAAGCCTACTCACGCCAACACCCATCCCCCGGCAGAGCATAATAGCTTTGCTGGGGGTGTGCGCAATCAACACTGAATGTGTTGCTGGGGAATCGAGCAGTTTTCTTTCTTTCCACCCGTGGTGGAAGGAATGAAAACCAAATCATCTATGGGCTGCTTTACACTGATCTGGCTACAGAGCAAGCTGTATGGCATAGTAGGAAAATTGTTAGGTAAAATATACAGGTCTTATCCCTCCCCCATCTTGTGATTTAACAGTGAAAGGAGAGGCAGCAAACTGAAGAGCACATCTCACTGCTACTCTGCTCTCTCCCTCTATTGGCAGTCCCTTCATTAGAACATAAGCACTGCAGCACAACTGATTAGCTCTGTGAACTGCTTCTCCCTCTCCCAGTCTGAGATCTGCACCACTGGGGTTTGCAAGAGACTGACACCAGTACTTACACAGCTTGCATATGCTGTTCATTTGATGTCAGCAATCTCCCTCTTTCCTCCTGGGGCTTTGTTGTACAGATGTGTATCGGTGTCTGATGTCTCCTGAGATGTCAGATGCTGTGCAATAAGTATATATTCAAGATGAAATCTATGTCCATGCTGTCTCAGATATGCTGCATCAATCATCTCTACACTAAGGATGCAACCCTTATTGTGAACCAGGCAGTAGCTCTATCAAATATGGTATGCAACTATAGCAAAGTATAACTAGCCAACACCTTCATTTCGTTTTGGGAAGAGTGGGAAAGAACATGGGCTTTATTTGATTTGTATTGCTGTCTAGGTCAATATTATTTACCCTCACTTCCTAACCCAGCGACAATATTTATTGGGAGAAGAAGTCAGGCCATTCTCTCTAACAGGAAATTCTGCATGGGACATTGGCAGAAGTTCTAACCCTCCATACTCTGCTAAAATTTATTTTGTCTGTGCAAAAAAACACAAATACATTGATGGATTTATAGGTAAAGTTGATCCAGGGAATAGCCGAAGAAGGAAAACATTTTTTCCCCCACTGAAGCAAATTGGACCATGATTTATTAGGGTTTTTTTCTGCCTTCCTCTGGAATAACTGTGGGTATAGGATAGTGTATATGGGGGTTTTCTATTTGTGTGAGTGTGTTTTTTCTGTTAGTTGAACTGGCTGGGCCAGGAAACTCCCCAGACCTTAATTCCATTGAGAACTTGTGGTCAATCCTCAAGAGGCGGGTGAACAAAAAACAAAACAAAAGTTCTGACAAACTCCAAGCATTGATTATGGAAGAATGGGCTGCCATCAGTTAGGATGTGGCCCAGAAGTTGATTGACCGCATGCCAGGGCCAATTGCAGAGGTCTTGAAAAAGAAGAATCAACACTGCAAATATTTAGCAATATTTAGCATAGCATAAACAAAATGTAATTGTCAATATAAGCCGCAAACATATTTTTTTAAAGGTCAGCAGCTATAAGTACTGTAGCTGCTGACTTTTAATAATGAAACTTACCTGTCCAGGGACCCTGTGATTTTGACCCCCCCCCCCAAGCCAATTCGTCCACCAGCTCAGATGAAGGCGCCACCATTCCAACTAAGGGAAACCAGCAGTGGAGCCTCCAGGCAAAAGTCGTGTGGAGCTTTGTGAATGGCCAACTCGTCTTCTAGGACACACACAGGACCCAGAAGGCAGCAGGGGTGAAGGAGGAGGACTTGCTGCAGAAGAGGACATGACTTTCTATGCCGAGCTAGGACGGAAATACACTTAGTACTTCTAAAAAAGATATAGCAACCAGCTGTTTACATCACATGGCGGCCGTGATTGGACACGGCCGTCATGTGATCAGGAGGGCCAATCACAGAGCCATCCTGCCGATCCGAGATGCGCCGTGTCCGGGTGACACGAGCACATCGGGATCGCGCCGCTGCGCGGGCACGTGCCCGCGATCCCCCTCCTTCTGAAGGACGTTCCTGAACGTCCTATCAGAAGTAGAGAGCTCCCACCCAGCCGTATATGTACATTGGCCGGGTGGGAAGTGGTTAAAGTAACATCTGACAAAAAGATCAAAAAACACAGAAGCAGCAGACTTTGTGAAAATTAATATTTGTGTGATTCTCAATATTTTTGGCCACGGCTCTATGCATATAAAGAGAACAGACCCAAACCAAACCCTCTATAGAGACTGAAACAGACCTACAAGCTTCTTATTCAAATTGTAATTGTTACCTATTAAATAACAAACAAAGGAAAGCTGCATTAAACCAATATGAAAAATTTGGGTTTTTAAATTAGGGTCAACAAAAGGCAATTAAAGCGGGACTGTACTGGGGAAAAAAATATTAAAAGCCAGCAGCTATAAATACTACAGCTGCTGACTTTTAATAAATGGACACTCACCTGTCCCGGGGTCCAGCGATGCCGGCAGCCGAGGCCGATCGATCGCTCGGCCCTCGGCTGCTGCCGCCACCATTCTAGGTGAGGGAATCAGGAAGTGAAGCGAATCGGCTTCACTTCCCGGTTCCCTACTGCGCATGCGCGAGTCGCGCAGCGCAATAGGAATTGTCCGCGCTGTCTCTGGGACCTGTGTGTATCCCAGCAGACAGTGCGGCAGGACAGGAAGAGGCATAGACTCCCACGGGAGTCTATGCCTGGAAGTGGGTGTAAATACTTGTCTTTGACAGGTATCTGCACCCCCCTCCCCCCTGAAAGGTGCCAATTGTGACACCGGAGGAGGGGAGGGTTCCGATCAGCGGAAGTTCCACTTTAGGGTGGAACCCCGCTTTAAGTCCTTTCATGTTGAAAAAAACATCTATATGATATGATGCTTGTTTTCTTTTTTACTGAAAAAATTCAAATGCTTTGTTTTATTGTATGATTGGCCAAGTCTTATGCCCTGTACACACGGTCGGAAATTCCGATGGAAAAAGTCTGATCGGATTATGTTGTCAGAAAATCCGATCGTGTGTGGGCTCTATCGGACTTTTTCTGTCAGATTTTCCGACGCACAAAGTTTGAGAGCAGGATCTAAAATTTTCCGACAACAAAATCCGATCGCATTGATTCCGATCGTGTGTAAACAATTCCGACGGACAAAGTGGCACGCATGCTCAGAATAAACTAAGAGATAAAAGCTATTGGCTACTGGCCCGTTTATAGTCCCGACGTACGTGCTTGACGTCACCTCGTTCAGAGCGATCAGATTTTCCGACAACTTTGTGCGACCGTGTGTATGCAAGATAAGTTTCGGCCAAAATCCGTCGTAAAAAATCCGATGGATTTTGTGGTTGGAATGCCCGACCGTGTGTATGGGGCATAAGAGAAGATCTTATCTAACTAGCTTCTGCATATTGCCAAAGCAAACAAAGACAGGGCGGTAACTCACTGCGCATTATTTTTCAAACGATATCTGGCAATCTATGGTCTGCCTGAATGAAGAAATTGCTCATAGATATGAGATGACAATGTCACACTCCAGGCTTTTTTTGTGAAATCTAGTAATGATCCAATGTCTATGGAGCAAGCCACACCAACCCTGAATGAGCATTGTTGGGGGACAAACTGATAATATTCTGTAGATTAGAAAACCTTGTATAATTTTCTACATGAGAATGAAATGAAATGAGAATGAAGGCCCACATTCTAGCAGTGCTAGCAGTAAAAGGTAGGGGGCTTACGGGCATAGCTGGGAACATTTTGGGTCTGCCCTGGAGAATCGGGCTTTTGAGCCTACCTGCCAAGTCACCAGGCTCAGCCTCTGGTTCAGCCACTGTAACTGCATCTCCACAACCCTGTGCCTCCTCACCCACATAGTCACACTCTGTTTATGTGCAGCCTTATTCACTCTCTCTCCTATTACACAACATTTCATCTCCTCAGTCCTGCTATGTGATTTACTAAACATTGCACAATCTTTCCAGTCCCACTGCCCCCTCCTCTGATCATTCTATCCCCTCTCCTGTCCCATACTGCTCGACTCTCTCAGCCCCATTAAAGTGATCCACATCATTCTGCACAATCTCCCACCACTTGTCCCTGGAGTTGAGTTCAGTCGTCACTACAAGTTACTCAACCCTGAACACCTTTTCTGGTCCTCTGCCAAATGGAATTCTTTTGTCACTTTCACAGCCTTGCACAACTTTAATTCTTCTGCCCCATACATCACCACGATACAATGTTTTTCTCTTCTGTCTTACTAGCCTCCAACTGCTCTTCACCATGCGACTGTCACTTCCACTACTTCCTTTCATCAGCTCCCCACATCACTGTGATACATTCTATCTTTCCTAGGTTTTAAGGGCTTGCTGCAGTTTCTCCTATACCTCTAAATAGCTAACCGTGGCAGATCTCTTTCAGAGGGCACTAGAGCAGCAGCTGCCAGGCATTCTGAAGGCGATATTGGAGTAAAGTTCTGCTTTAGGTTGGCCATAGATGGATCAAAATTAGTCTGGTTTAGCAGGGGCCAGACAAATTTCAGTCCGTTCCTTTTCAAAAGCAGTTGATCGAAGAACCGATTGCTCTCACACAGGCTTTTTGCTTCGATCAGCACTGCAGTCAATCGGCTGCAGCTCTGGTCAGTATATTCTGACGGCGGATGAGAGTTCACCCATCCAGCTCAATTAATTATTTTTTGTATTTTTAAAAACCTGCTGGCTGATTTAAAAAAACCTGATATGTGTTTAGCCAGTTATAGAGCTTGGCTACATTTGTTCTCCATTCTCCCACTGTATATAGGAACCTACCTAACCACCCTTTATTGCTCACTCCCAAGATGGACTATGGCCTATGGCAGGGATAGGCAATTAGCGGACCTCCAGCTGTTGCAAAACTACAAGTCCCATCATGCCTCTGGGTATCATGCTTGAGGCTGTCAGAGTCTTGCTATGCCTCATGGGACTTGTAGTTCTGCAACAGCTGGAGGTCCAGTAATTGCATATCCCTGGCCTATGGGATGAGTATGGTGCATAGATCAGTACACATGACTGCAACTAGCATCCACTACTCATTCCAAACGAGGGGAAAAATGAGAGGTTCATGAACCCACAGAGGAAGTTACTAGGAGGCAGGAACACACAGTAGGAAACCATTTGATGAAAAATAGATTGTGGGACCATTAGGTAATGGATGTTGTGACAGTGCATGGCCCTGCCACTATGTGAGTTTAGGTAATAGTTGGAAAAATGACACAGATTTGTTTGGTGAGCAGAGAAAACTGTGTTCTAAGTTCTGCCTTTGGTAGTCCCGCTGGCTTGAATGCTAAAGCTTCCTCTGCTCTTACCTTCCAGGGAGCATGGATCTTGCCACATTATACCTGCTGCTTGGGTAGTTTGTGAGTGTGCGCCTCAGACAAGAGTCCCACAGTGGTTTATATATATTCTTTATTCACTACACACGGCAGAAACCAGTGGGTCTGTAGAGGAGTGTAGTAGGAGTGACCCAGCCAGTTCAGGCAACCAATGAAAAGTTTTTTTTACCATTTGGGTGTCTGGGAGATTGATGCAAATGATGCGAACCGGTGGATCCCCTGGAAGTCCAGCCATTACCATTAGGCATCTGACTGTTTATTTGGGGGTCAAAGCTATTTGGTAAGAGGCTGTGTATGATAACTGCTGGTGGAGGACTTCTCTGGTTTACGTCATACTTTTGGAATGAATGAATGAATGAATGAATGAATGAAATACTTATATAGCGCGCAATGCGAACTGAATCGCCTCTAGGCGCTGTGGCGAGCTTTGATCATCTGCTAAAAGAGGAAGGTCTTGAGTTTTTTCCTAAAAGCCAGGTGATTTTCTTCCAGGCGGATGTTGATTGGTAGAGCATTCCATAGCAGAGGCCCTTGGACAGCGAATCTCCGATCACCCTTGGATTTATACCGGGCTTTGGGCACGAGGAGGAGGTTTTTGTTGGCTGATCGAAGACTGCGGTTTGGTGTGTAATGATTTATTTTCTCCATTAGGTATTGCGGAGCTTCTCTATGCACGCATTTGTGGGTGAGGCAAAGGGTCTTGAACGTGATCCGATTTTTTACGGTTAGCCAATGTAAGCTCCTCAGTGAAGGAGAAATGGATTCCCAGGGTTTTTTTCCTGTTATCAGCCTTGCCGCCGTGTTTTGGATCAGTTGTAATCGCGCAAGTTGATATTGTGGTAATCCTATGTAAAGCGAGTTTGCGTAGTCCAGTCCTGAATTAATGATTGTTCCAACTACCACTGCTTTGTCATTCCTTGGGATAAAAGGGATGAGTCTGCGAAGCATGCGCAGTAGATGGTGAGATCGACTGACTACAGATCCTATTTGCGCATCCATTGACATTTGTGCGTCTAAAATAACCCCGAGACTCTTCGCTTTGGTCTTTGGGGAGATAGTCTGCCCAAAGACGGTTGGTGGAGACCAGGAGGTTTTGGTTGCGGGCTTATGATTTGGGTGTAAGATAAGAAGCTCTGTCTTTGATTGGTTCAGCTGGAGGGAGTTGGTGGTCATCCAGTCCTCTATTGATTTGAGGCAGTTTTCAAGTTGTTGTTGGTGATCTTTTTTTCCATTGATCCGGAAATAAAGTTGTGTGTCGTCAGCGTAAGAGTGGAAGCAGAGATCTGAGCATCTGATGATTTGAAGGAGTGGGCGAATGTAAATGTTGAAGAGAACGGGTGACAATGGAGAGCCTTGAGGGACTCCGCAGGTGACTGCCCGAGTTTCGGAGAGGAATTTTCCTAGTTTCACTGTCTGTGACCGATTTCCTAGGAAGGACGCGAACCAATGGAGATCTATGTCTTGGACTCCGGCTACTTCTGTGAGGCGGACGAGTAGAGTATTGTGATCTACTGTATCAAACGCTGCACTTAGGTCTAGCAGTACGAGGAGACACGGCTCTCCGTCATCTGCTGCTTCGAGGGCGTCATCCCAAATCTTGAGGAGAGCTGTTTCTGTTCCATGACCCGGGCGGAAGCCTGATTGCAGCGGGTCCAGGAGTTTGTGAGTATCCAGGTGAAGTTGTAGCTGATGTACTACAACTTTCTCCATGATCTTAGAAATGGTGTTGAGGCTTGTAATCGGCCTACGGTTGTTTGGATCCTGAGGGTCCAGGTTTGGTTTCTTGAGTAGAGGTTTGACAATGCCTTGTTTGAGGATGCTGGGAACAATCCCTTCGTGGAATGATCGGTTTATGAGGTGGGTTATGGTTGGAGCCACGATGTCGGAGCATTCTTTCAGTAGTTTTGTGGGGATGATGTCAATAGGTGAGGTACTGTCACGCAGTTTATTAATGATGTTTTTTGCGGTGTCTACGGTAATTGGGGATAGTGAAAATTTTGGCGGTTGCGGTATGTTGGTGCGGACATCCTCTTTATGTTTTTGCTGGCTGAGGTTGGATGTTTTCTTCTGACAAATTGTTTCCCTGATGGTTTTGACTTTATCGATGAAAAAATCTGACAGTTTGTCACAGTAATCCTGGGATTCGCTTTCTGGGGGTTCTAGGCACACCGGATTCATTGATTGATTAACCAGTTTAAACAGTTCCCGTGGTTGGTTTGCGGCCGTTGAGATTGTATATGAGAAGTGGTCCTTTTTGGCTTTGAAGATTGCTTTCCGATAATTCTCTGTCAGACCTTTGTAGTTAAATAGGTTTTCCTCGGTGGGATTTCTTCTCCATGTTCTTTCCGCTCTTCTGCGTTCTTGCTTTAGTACGGAGAGGGAGCTATTAAACCATCCAGCATTTTTCTTCCTGATGAGAGCCCTGCGTTTTGGTGCTACCGAGTCTGCTGATTGCAGTAATGCCTTGTTCAGGGAGTTGAGTGTTTCCTCCGTAGAGTGGTTTAAGGTTATTGTAGATATTTTTTTGGACAGAGTGGTTTTGAAGGCTTCGGAGTACAGTTTTTTATGGGATCTGGTCCAGTGCGTTGTTACAGGTTTCCGTTTTGCGTTGGTGATGTTGGTAGCGATTTTGAATTTGATGGCGTGGTGATCCGTCCATGGCAGAGTTATGTTGTCGAGTATGTTGACGTCGATGTTCTGTTTGAAAATGAGGTCCAGGGTGTGTCCTGACCCATGCGTGGGAGTCTTTATCAGTTGCTGTAGACCCAGTTCTTCTAGTTGATTGATGCAGGCAGTCGCGATGGGGTCTTTAGGCTCGTTTGCCCAAAGGTTGAAATCTCTGAGTGCCAGCCTTTCAGGCTGATTATGGTTTTGTCACCCATTGGCCACCCTAATGCCGCGTACACATGACCGCACTTTCCAAGGGACTAGGTCCGACGGTCTTTCCGACTGACTTTCAGAATGAACGGACTTGGCCACACACAATCACACCAAAGTCCGACGTATTCGAACATGATGACGTACGACCGAACTAGAATAAAGTTCATAGCCAGTAGCCCTAGCCCTCCATACTCTGCTAAAATTAGCATTGGTTTTCATCCATCGGACTAGCATACACACGGATTTCTCGATAGGAACTGGGTCTGGCGGAGTTCCAGCGAAAACATTTGAAACATGTTCTATGTCTAAAGTCCGTCAGATTTTTGGACAGCAAAGGTTCGATGGAGCCCACACACGATCGAATTGTCCGACGGATTCGCTCTGTCTGACTTTTGCTGTCGAAAAGTCTGGTCGTGTGTAGAGGATTGTTAATGGACTCATATGAGATCTTTTGAATGTTTGCACATTTTAGAATCATTTTGGTGTAAATTTTTATTTATTTATATATATTTTTAGATTTTGATTATATGTTATGCTTAGAGCTGCACTTGATTACCTGAATTGTTCCTAATTTGTTGCCTGCAAATTGTGCTAGCTGCTTTGTTGTTTTTTTCCCCTAAGCACAGGTATTATATGGTACTCTTTCATCCTGGATCAGAGCTTGGATATTGAAGATTCCAAAGAGTCTTGGGTGGGATAGAACCTTCAATCCTGTGTCCAGGTTTTCCTGGAGTTCTACAGGTTTTTGTGCATCCAGCTGCACATACTTGTTATAAACCAGGTCTGGTGAGAAACACAGCCAGTGCGTAAGGATAGAGGTGTGTGCCAGCCAGGAGAGGTGACCTTCTAGGGAGACACGACTCCATGTTGGAGAAGACCTAGAGAGCTGAGTCAACTAGTGTATATTTTGTTATAAACCAGGTCTGGGGAGAACTCAGGGCAGTTGCTGCCATGCAGAAACACAACCAGTGCGTAAGGATAGAGGTGTGTGCCAGCCAGGAGAGGTCACCTACTAGGGAGACACGACTCCATGTTGGAGAAGACCTAGAGAGCTGAGTCAACTAGAGTCCAGGAGGGGGATCTGTAAGGGCCGGTTCACACTGCGAGCCGCGGCGAGGCGTCTCCGACTTCCTCGCCGCGACTTGCAGGGGGGGTCAGCGGCGACTTGCAGAGGACTTCTGCATAGAAGTCAATGCAAGTCGCCCCCGAAGTCGCCCCGAAGTAGTACAGGAACCTTTTTTCTGAGTCGGAGCGACTCGAGTCGCTCCTCTCAGAACGGTTCCATAGCACTGTATGGGGGCGACTTGCGGGAGCGAGGCGAGGCGAGCCGTGTCGCCTCGCCTCGCGTCGCAGTCTGAACCGGCCCTAAGTCTCGAGTGGGAGAGCCTGGGGTCCTGTGAGACCTTATCCACAGGCCAGGAGTGGGCATGTACAGTGATGTGCTGTGGTTAAAAGGCTAAATGAGCCTGAGGAACCCATAGTCTGGGTGACCAGTGTGAAGAGCAGAGGTACTGCTGAAGGGAGAGCCAGGTGGCTCGGTATATTCTGTTACGGTTCTGCTGTGTGAAACTGAAACTCCTGCGTGGGCGAATTTGTGTTACGACTTTCTTTTCCTTTTAATAAAAGTGGGCTGCCGTGCGCGCAAATTGAAATGTTGGACTGACTGACTTAAAAAAAAAAAAAGCTCACATTGAGCCTAATCACCACATATCACAATTTAGTTTTCCTTTTTTATTATTATTTGTTCTGTTGTCACTTTAACAGCTTAGTCAACGTTGGTATATAAAAGTAAAGCCTGTTTTTTTTTTTGTTCTTTTTTTTGCTTAAAAATGTTTTCAGTAGCAGGACAGCCGACCCCATCTGCAAACCCATTGTTACCAATTACATGCTACAAAAAGCTGACAGCGCCTGCTCGCATGTAACAAAGAACTCTCATAGACTATAGGCATTTACAAAAGTGTGTTGGAATGCCCAAATGACAGTGAGAGATGTGTTAAACACACACCATTGTTTTGCTCACTGTGTCTATATAGCTATGTGGTCTGTCTTGTAGGATATACACTGAGGCTTTGAGCTTGCTATCTTGATGATCTAAAAACACGCCAGTAAACGATTGTATGCCACTTGCTGCTGCTAGCAGTGCTTCTCATGACACCTTATAACAATGTATCCTTCTGTGCACATCTTTTTGTTACTGACACATATTTGAAGGAGACATTTAAAAAATGAAGAAGCTGGGCTGAACAGGGACTAAATCCAATCAGATCCAAACGCTTGAGTAGGGTTGCCAAACCTGAACACTTTAGCTGTGCACAGTAAAAAAAAAAATGTTTGGGTATACACTATAGCAGGAATATGCAATTAGCAGATCTCCAGCTGTTACAGAACTACAAATCCCATGATGCATAGCAAGACTCCGACAGCCATAAGCATGACACCCAGAGGCAGAGGAATGATGGGACTTGTAGTTTTGCAACAGCTGGAAGTCCGCTAATTGCAGATCCCTGCACTATAGGATTGTAACAGATATGGGACTCCTTTGGACACTCCAAAGAGAATAATAATGTGGTGCACATAGTAGAAAGAGAAAAGTGTGACCTGACCTGTCCACAGTAAAAGGCGTCCGTCCCTGGCTATATGAAATTGACACAAAAGAAAAGAATGGGACTTTAAATGAGGCTTATTGCTGCAAAAATGAGTGTATGGAATAAATATATGATAAAAGCTTTATTGTATCAAAGGCAATTCCGTGGTCTAGAAATGCATGATAATGTTTTCAAAACATAAACATAACCATATACAAAGGCTGACATATTGGTAAAAATATACCATGAACACATACACTGAATACAATGATGATACATAAATCTACATACCCTGTTTCCCCAAAAATAAGACCTAGCGTGATTTTCGATGATGGCTGCAATATAAGCCCTACCCCCAAAATAAGCCCTAGTTAAAGTCCTTGTAGGTCTTATTTTCAAAGGAGTAGGGCTTATTTTCGGGGAAACAGGGGGGTGAGGCTTATATTGTAGCCATCACCGACAATCACGCTAGGTTTTATTTTCGGGGGAAACAGGGTATACATAGATGAGTACATGCTGTATAAAAGCCGACCTGTCTTGGCATCACATGAATAAAAAAACTCTACGCGTTTCGTGAATCACGTTCACTCATCGGGAGTATGGATGCAAAAATTCATTCTCTGTAAGTACAGAAAAATCTGATATATAAATATAATAAACCCTTCATAAAAATGAGGGAGGGAAAACGTTCTGAACAATACAAAATATAGTGCCCATTCACCCTCCTGTCAAGCCCTGTTCCGAGCTACATTCCTGTCTGAATAATGTGACCGGGTTTCAGGTGGACTGAAACCTGGACACATGACTCAAAACCCAGGCCGTCCAGGTGAATCCCAGAGGGGTAACAACCCTATGCTTGAGTTGCATACACATACTTAAAGGATTGCAAAACACGTCAGAAATGCGCATCAAAGCGTGCAAAAAAAAAACAACGCTTCCAAATTGCCTGCAAAAAGCTCAGCTCAGGATAAGGGTAGGTGCACATAAGCCTGCATTATAAAATGCAGTCATCTCCAGTAGGGAGCAATGTGATGTGCGTTTTAGCGCCTTGCATGGCTTACTTCTCTTTTTTTCTTTACTCTATTTGTGTATCACCTAGTGACACTTCATTCACGTTACTGCATAGAAGTGTGGTATGTTGCACTTCTTTGCATTAACATGTGGTGTCATCCAGTGTAATGCTGCAATTATCTGCACTACAAAGCCCTGCACATCACAGAAATGCTAGGGTGTGAACGGGGCATAAAGAAAGCGATTATCCAAGTAGTGACCTGCGTCTATCCACTGCAGAAAAACCCAGGTCACTGTACACAGGCTATAGTCACAGTAAAATGTTGTGTTTTACAATGCAGGTTAGTGCAACATTCACATATTTTTTTTATTTTACATTTTCCAGCTTGAAATGATTATGACATTTTTATTATTATTTATTCATGTCACTGCACAGCAGTGTGGTTACATGTGCTGTGCTTATTTCTGGGGTTGCTAAGCTGTCAGCAAACCCACAGCTGGTCCCCATTTTTCTCCTTCTTCTCTGTACAGCACTCCTGGGATAGACCTGATTATTTCTGATTGGTCAGACCCATCACAGTGAACATTCTGGTCTGTCCCAGAAGCGCTGCATGGAGAAAAGTGGGGATTTAAAATTCACAGACTGCTGGACCAGTTGCGTGAGTGCTGACAGCTCAGCAACATCAGAGGTAAGTACAGAGGGTACCTAGGGGGTGAGGAGGTTGTCCAGTATTCACCTTTTACATTTTTATTTTACTTTTTACCCTATTACATTTTTTTTTTTTTTTTACCCTTTTACATTTTTTTTTTTTTTTACCCTATTACATTTTTATTTATTTTTTTACCCTATTACATTTTTTTTCTTTTTTGCCCTATAAAAATTTTTTTACCCTGTTACATTTTTTTTTTTTTTTTTTACCCTATTACATTATATTTTTTTAGTTTTGGATGTGGAATTAGAGAGGGAGGGAGAGGGATTAGAACACCTGTCAGTTTGTATTGTTGCCTGTGCCCCTGTTAAGCCTAGTACACATGGGCCCAATGTCAGGTGGCATCGGTAAGTTCAATAGAAAAAGGCCAACATTCGACCTGTGTGTAGTGCATCTGATTGGATAGAAGCCGGCTCCCAATCAGCGCTCTCAGCCAATGGAGGAAAACGCTGCTCGGTGTGTTCTGGGGGGAGTCCCACTGTCAGAACACAATAGGACAGCAGAAGTGATCGCTGTACTAACAGTGGCTCACCTTGAGGCCCCATTCACACTACCGCAACTTCAAAGTCGCGTGATTTTTGCCACGATTTTACAGCGATTTCAGGGAGACTTGAGGTCTATGAACCCGAACTCGCATCAAAGTCGGACCAAAGTAGTGCAGGGACTACTTTGAAGTTGGCACGACTGGAAGTCGTACTAATATCAATGGCAGTCATTGGAAATCACGGGGAAGGACTTGTCATGTGACTTTGCAGTCCCAAATCATAGGACACGTCGTACAAGTGTGACGGGGCCTAAGGGAGAGTCACCCTCTCAGGTTTACCATTATCAACAAAGATGAAAGTAAAAAGCAAAAAATAATTTTTGGGTTGCCCCCAGAAAAGTAATAGAGGGGAAATCTTCCAGTAGGGACACTAGTTCTGGTCACCCTGGTGACACCCCAGGATTCCCTCACTTTGGAAGGACGTCCTCTCACCAGAGGCGTACTTAGGTTCTCCAGCTCCCTTGGTGAGAATCTGTATCGCACCCCCCCCCCCCCCCGTTCATTAAAGAGTTAATTTCAGTTGTTTGTTTTTTTACATCAATTTCCTTTCATTTTTAATTGTCTGAATATCCATTAAAGATAATGCTTAGGCTATACAGTCCCTTTTCAATGGTTTGGACTTTAGAAAAAAGATATTGCATATAAACATAGTAGTCAGATGAGATTTAGGATAAACACGTGGTATCACATTCAGAAGAAATATAAAACCTTATAAACCTTAATAGGTTTTATATATATTTTTCTAATATAACTCATTTTACATGTTTAAAGGTGCTAAATATAATTAAAAAAAATAATCTAGATTCATATTATGCTTATGCTTCATATTGTGCTTGGCTATCTAAAATTTCAAAGTGACCTCATATCAGAAGCGGTCCCTGGTGTGCGATAGGAAGGGAACAGGGTCATGTGATTATTACACAAGGTCATGTGATTATTACAATGCATCACACTATTCAACTTTTTCTTTTTTTCATTTTGCAGCCTTTTGCAATGTCACAAACTGACATATCATTCCTGATTATGCCCCGCCGTACACGGTGTTGTAGTGCGCCAAAAACAGTATAGTAATAAAGAACATCCTACTTGTTTTCACTTCAGTGGTGTGAACGGCACACACAGCAAATTGCCCCATCTACCCGCTACACATCACAGCTCAATGCTGGGTGGTGAGAATGGGCTTGGTTGGCACTATTGCTTGTGTGGGTGCCTCTCTGCATGCTCTTGCACATAGGACAGCCCATTCATTTTAATGCACTCCACTACATGTGAAAAACACAGAAAAGAAGTCCCGCCACTTTTCTAAAAACATTCTGCATAGAACCGCATTCTGCTGTAGCACCATTCAGTTTAGGATGTGCCATTTTTTTTTTACTTGTGGGGTATATTGTTACTGGGGAGGGGGGTTGTTCTTGGGGGGGGTCTATTGTTATTGGTGTAGGGTTGCCACCTGTCCAGGATTCACCCGGACAGTTCGGGTTTGGAATCATGTGTTCGGGTTTCAGACCGCCTGAAACCCGGACACATTATATAGACTGGACTATGGCTTCCCAGCAGGGTTGCTGGCTGCAGTTGTCTAAGCTGAGATTGTCTATTACACTCTTTCACACTGCCCAAAGCCAGCACTAACAATTCCCCCCCTCCCCCCCAAACACACACAGATGGGAGAGGAGAGAGGGCTCGACCTGCACCTCTTCCCCCCTCCCCTACCCCTCTGTTTCTTCCCACACTCCAATCCCTGGCGCTGTGCCTCAGAAAAGGAAAGTTGGGTCCGGAAATTTGAATCCAGCAGCCTCAGATACATCTGGATTAGAGATGCTGACTGCCAAGGGGTGAGTGAGCTCACCATCCATCCCTGTCTGTGACCGAAGTCTCCCCTCTTCTCTCACCTGCTTCTGAGTGAGTACACTAAGGTAAATCAGGGTTTTCAGAGCAACCTTTACATCAGAGTTCCCCTTTACACCAGAGGCCAGTATTTCCCCTTATATCAGGGTTCCCAGAGGATGTGGGAATTATGTTAGGGTCCTCAGAGTTCTCCCTTACATCAGAGTCTGCAGAGTCCCTCCTTACTTTGAAAGGGAGCTCTGCAAGTTCAGATGTAAAAGGGGAACTCTGTGGACTCTGATGTAAAGGGGGACTCTTGTTATTAACTTCATATGATTAGAAATGTTATTTAATAGCAAAATATATGTATAGTTTACACTATATAAAAAAAATAAAAAATCATGCGCTGCTAAAGTGTTCGGGTTTGACTTGAAGAAAAGGTGGCAACCCTATATTGGTGGGGGAATTCTTTTTTACTTGTGGGGTATCTTGATAGGTCCTCTGTTGCTAGTGGGGGATCTATTGTTGTGGGGGTCTGTTGTTTCTGGTGTGTCTATTGTTGTGGGGGGGTCTGGTGTGTCTATTGTTGTGGGGGGGGGTCTGGTGTGTCTATTGTTGTGGGGGGGTCTGGTGTGTCTATTGTTGTGTGTGGGGGGGGGGGGTCTGGTGTGTCTATTGTTGTGTGTGGGGGGGTCTGGTGTGTCTATTGTTGTGGGGGGGTCTGGTGTGTCTATTGTTGTGGGGGGGGTCTGGTGTGTCTATTGTTGTGTGTGGGGGGGGGGGGGGGTCTGGTGTGTCTATTGTTGTGTGTGGGGGGGTCTGGTGTGTCTATTGTTGTGGGGGGGTCTGGTGTGTCTATTGTTGTGGGGGGGGGTCTGGTGTGTCTATTGTTGTGGGGGGGGGGGGTCTGGTGTGTCTATTGTTGTGGGGGGGTCTGGTGTGTCTATTGTTGTGGGGGGGGGGTCTGGTGTGTCTATTGTTGTGGGGGGGGGTCTGGTGGGTCTATTGTTGGGGGGAACTATTTTTTCACATGTGAGAAGGCAGGGGAAGGGTGTATTTAGGATAAGACACAAAGAGGGTTATTTACTAAAACTGGAGTGCAAAATCTGGTTTTACTTGTGGGGTATATTGTTACTGGGGAGGGGGGTTGTTCCTTGGGGGGGGTCTATTGTTACTGGTGGGGGAATTCTTTTTTACTTGTGGGGTATATTGTTACTGGGGAGGGTGGTTGTTCTTGGGGGGTCTATTGTTACTGGTGGGGTTTTTTTTACTTGTGGGGTATATTGTTACTGGGGGGTTGGGGGCTTGTTCTTGGGGGGTCTATTGTTACTGGTGGGGGGGCTTCTTTTTTACTTGTGGGGTATATTGATAGGTCCTCTGTTGCTAGTGGGGGATCTATTGTTGTGGGGGTCTGTTGTTTCTGGTGTGTCTATTGTTGTGGGGTGGGTCTGATGTGTCTATTGTTGGGGGGATCTATTTTCTCACACATGAGAAGGCAGGGGAAGGGTGTATTTAGGATAAGACACAAAGGGGGTTATTTACTAAAACTGGAGAGTGCAACTCTGCCTAGAAACCAATCAGATTCCAGGTCTTATTGTGAAAGCTTAGTTGAAGAGGCTGAAGGTAGAATGTGATTGGCTGGCAGCACGTTTTAGTATCCCTAGCCTTGCATCCTCATCAGTCCTGTGTAGAGCAGGAAAAGAGACAAGCCCAGGGAGGGAGCGGGCTGTCCTTTCCAGGAGACCTGCTTAGTCACTGACAAGGGGCAGGAAAAACTCCTCAATTTCTTCCCAAATAAGTCGAAAAATCCTGCAAATTTTTACCGGGGGGTCCGCCCTGTGCCCACTCAACGTCACCGCCCGGCCCCGCCCAAGGCACGCCCCCTCGTGCCATGACCTCACCCAAGACATTCCACCGTAGAAGTCATTGAGCCGACTTGTATCCTCCATTCATGTAACATTGCCTGGCTCAGCACACCGCTACTCACAGCTCACTGACTGCCTGCTCCATCCCCGGGACACCACTCCATCCTAACCCCGAGCACTGTGCGTTACGCTCTTCACAATGGCAGGACTCAACTCCCTGGAAGCGGTGAAGAGGAAGATCCAGGCTCTGCAGCAACAGGCCGACGATGCTGAGGACAGAGCGCAGAGTTTCCAGAGGGACCTGGATACAGAACGGGATATGCGGGGGAAAGTGAGGCGCAGCTACTCCACACTATACGGCCTTTGTCTCCTCTCCATTCTGTCCTATCACTACTATCGTATTACTACTACTACTGAGCGCTGCTTCTGCTCCCTCCACTCCTCTCCTATCTGTACTCCTCTCCGATCTCATCCTGGACACTCTCTGCCTGGGTTAGCTCCTTTTATCATCGGCACACACCTTCCAATCTCTCCTGGAACGTCAGCAATCTCATTGTACGATCTCCTCCTTTTTACATCTACCAACACATTGCATGCTTACACTAGATCCTTCTATTACATACATTTGGTAGATGGATACTTATTATCATGTATATGATGAGCCTTAGGTCTACCAACAGTTATGTAGTAGGACCTACCTGATTGGGTAGGTCCTTATATTACATAGATTTGGTGGATTGTATATGATGAGCCTTAGATCTACCAACAACTATGTAGTAGAGAGACATACCTTATTGAATACAGATTGATTGGGTAGGTCCTTATATTACATAGATTTGCCTTAGATCTACTAACTAATGTAGTAGAAGGACCTACCTCATTGGATATGGATTGATAGGATAAGTCCTTATATTACATTTGGTGGATTGTATACATAGATTATTATGTATATGATGAACCTTAGAGCTACCAACAGCTATGTAGTAGAAGGACCTACCTCATTGGATACAGATTACCCTTCTATGACATAGTTTTGGTAGATCTAAAGCATTCTGCCTGCGATCCCTAAATGCTGTGGAAAAAAAAAAAAACGACAAATCGCAAATGTTTAGCTGCCATTCATTTTTAGATCTACCAACAATTATGTAGTAAAAGTATCTACATGATTGAATATTGATTGGGTAGGACTTTATATTACATATTGGTAGATCTAAAGGTTGATTGTATAAAGATATTCTCATGAATACGACAAGCCTAAGGTTGGCCATACATTATGCAATTTTCTTGTACAACTTTTTATTTTTAGATTTACCAAAACCATATAATAGGAGGTCAAACCTGAACACTTTTACGTTGTATGCAATCAGGCAGGCCCTTGTACTACATAGTTGAAGGTAAATCTAAAGAATAAAGTATAAATAAGAAAATTTGTATGGTGTATGGCCAGCTTTAGGGCTACTAACTATGTAGTACAGAGGCCTGCCTGATTGGATACAGATCGTTTGGATAGGTCCTTTTTTATATTACATAGTTTTGGTAGATCTAAGGCTCCATTCACATTGTGATTGTGGGCAGAATCGCAGTGATTCTGTCCGCAGTCCCAAAACGCTGGGCAAAAAATGACAAATCGTACAACACTTGTTCAGGTACTATTGATTTACGTATAAACCGTGCTAAGTGTTGTGCGATTTTGTAATTTCTTTTTTTTTTTTTTTTTGTACAGCGTTTTGGGATTTGCGGGCAGAATCGCAGCGATTGTGACTGGAGCCTTAGATCTACCAAAACTATGCAATATAAAAGAGGACCTACCCAAACTATTTGTATCCAGTCAGGCAGGCCCCTGTACTACATAGTTGTTATGATGAGCCTTAGGTCTACTAACAACTATGTAGTACAGGGGCCTGCCTGACTGGATACAAATAGTTTGGGTAGGTCCTCTTTTATATTGCATAGTTTTGGTAGATCTAAGGCTCCATTCACATTGTGTCTTCGGGCAGAATCGTGGCAATCCCAAAACGCTGTGCAAAAAAGTGACAAATCGCACAACACTTAGCAAGGTTTATCATAGCTGAATCGCACCCGCATTTTTAGATGCCATGAAAAATCAATGGTACCTGAACAAGTGTTTTGTACGATTTGTCATCATTTCCCAGCGTTTTGGGATCGTGGGCTGAATCGCAGCCGTTCTGCCTCCAAGTGTCAATTGTACAGAGATTATATAATGTATATGATGATCCTTAGGCTGCTTTCACACTGGAGCGGGCGGACGAAGACGTTAAAACTGTATTTTTTTTTTTTTTTGCAGAGGTTTTTGGCCGCTAGCGGGGCACTTTTAATCCCTGCTAGCGGCTGAAAAAGGGTTAAAACGACCCGCAAAGCGGTGCTTTGGCAGCACTGCCCATTTATTTCAATGGGCAGGGGCGCTGGAGGAGCAATGTATACACCGCTCCAAAGATGCTGCTTGCAGGAGTTTTTTTTTTTTTTTTTTTAAACGTCCTGCCAGCGCATCGCCTAAGTGTAAAAGTCCTCGGGCTTTCACGCTGGCTGCAGGGGAGCTGTTTTTTAGGTACTATTTTTAGCTCAAAAGCGCCTGAAAAACGCCTCGTGTGAAAGGGGTCTTGGATCTACCAAAAACAATGTAGTACAAGGGATTGCCTGATTAGGTATAGATTGAGTGGCGTTTGGGTCGGCTCCTATAGTACATAGATTTGGTAGAATTGGGCTACTTTCACACTGTAAGCGCCCAGCGCTTGCAGTAAAGTGCCGCTAGTTTTAGCAGCGCTTTACTGTTTGTTTTAACAGCACTTTTAAGCCGCTAGCGGGGTGCTTCTAACTCCCCCCGCTAGCGGCCGAAGAAAGGGTTAAAAGCGGCGCTGCCGATGCACTCTGCAGGCGCTTCAGCGGCGCTGTCCTCTCATTTCAATGGGCAGGGCGTTTTGGGAGCGGTGTATAAACCGCTCCCAAAGATGCCGCTTGCAGGACTTTTCTCTTCCCATCCCGCAAGCGCACCGCCCCATTGTGATAGCATGAAAGTGGCGCAGTGTGAAAGAGGTCTTAGGGTTGATTGTACAAAGATCATAATGTATATGATGGGCTCTACCAACAACTATGTAGTACAGGGGTCTGTCTGATCGGATGCAGACTTATTGTATGGTAAAGGTAGGTCCTTGTATTACATAGTTTTGGTAAATCTAAAATTGATTGTATGCGTATGGTGACCTTTTGAACTACCAACAACTCTGTAGTAAAAGAGCCTGTCTGGATAATTTGGGTCGGCCCCATATTACATTGTTTTGGTAAATCTACAGTTGTACAGTCAGATTGTAATGTGTATGGTAAGCCTTAGATCTACCAACACATGTAACATAAGAGTCTGGTTGGACAGTTTAGGTAGGTTCTCATATTACATAGTTTTGGTAAATGTGATTGTGTGGCCAGATTGTAACATGTATGGTGACCCTGACTATCACAGAATCATTGAAGTGCCGCCTATTCTGTCATTTACTAAATGTGTGATTTTGTTAGGGTGATGTTTTCTTCTGTATTCTAAACTCCATTTTTACTTTTCATAATAAAAATGCTCAGGGGAAAAGGGGGTTGCACAAAGTAGATGTGAAGCCAAAATGTTTTTTTGTATTTTGAATAGAGCAACTGCTGTCAGATCCTCCTTTGTTCCCATCTGTGTCTCATTAGGGAAATTTCCCTTCACTTCCTGTCTTGTAGACTTACCAGGAGATGCTACTTTTTCCCCTATTGGCCTCCATGGACACTTGACATGAGCATGACCAGGCAATTTAAAGGCATTTATACATGTGACTTGTGAATGAATGAGATTTGTATAGCGCTACAACTGCGAACTGAATCGCCTCAAAGGCGCTTTTAGTGCAGAGCATAATTGTCTGGTTTTGGCCGCCCTTTATTAAGCTGCAAAGACGTTTTTACTTTTTGGAGCTTCAGGCAACAAGTGGCACAGCGCCCCGTTTTTAAATGAGAACGGGTGTTCCCATTTTTTTTTTTTTTTTTTTTTTTTTTTTTTTTTTTGACAAATTTCTCCTTTGTCTTGTTCAGGTAGTGATTCATAATTTAGAATTTCCTGTCACTTTTATTCCTGGTGACACTGGTGATCAGGACAATTACGGTAACTATCTGTAACAGGGACACCTACACAAATAAAAAGAAACTGACAGTGGTTCTAACCCATTGCCACTCCATCAAATAAAAAAAAAAATATATATACTTTTGCTTTTAGTTAAATGTAGCTAAAACCTTTTTTATTTTAACTTTGAAAAGCAGAAGAATAGGTAGAAAACCCTGTTAGATTGTCCCACTAGGGCGATTTCCTTTTACTTCCTGACCTGCAGATCTCAGCAGGAAGCGAGCGCAAAATGCGCCTCGGACAGTTATCACTTGGAAGTGTCCCCATCTGAAGATTGGTCCTCTATTGTTCCAGTGACAACTAAAACTTTTTTTCTTTTTTTTCTTTTTTTCACCTCCCTTCCAATTCGGATGACATTTTGTTTCCAGAACAATTAGATGGGTAATCTCCAGAATGGTGGCCATACACAGCCCCATCTATCTGATTGACATGTGATTTAATCAAATAAGCATAACGTCCCATTCGATCAATTTAGTTTGGTTTCCATCACGTTGAGTCCGTTGTCCTGGGGGAGGGAATTGCTTCTAATATTGCATCTATCAGCAGCACTGAGGTTCTTTTGTTCATGAATTCGATCGTATTTCTGATTGATCAGATTATGGAATTACATGGTGGAAAGAGCTTCCATTGTGTTTTCCAACCATTGATTAAAATTCACTTCCTCCGTGCGCCATATTGATTGGATTGATTACTATTCATATCCATATATAAAATTGATCGTTTATCAAAGTGTGCATGACCACCATAATGGGGACACGAGCATGAAATCTGATTGGTCCTTCACAAATATTTACAAAACGAAACCCTTTTAATGTACTTTAAGGGTATAGTTGGATGTGCGTCTAAATCTACCTCTCCTCTGGAGCCCAATCCATGTTTGGCTCTCACTTCAGAGGCATTCATGGGTGATGAGTATATGTGCATGTATCCCTACCTGGCAAATCTCTCCCCTTTAGCTGCTTGGAGCCCTTTTTTGGAGCTGACGTGTTCCCTCGGTGTGTCTTCCCGGGTATCGTGGCTCCAGCGCCGTGAGTGGCCGGAGCCGCGATATCATCACTCCCACGTGTGCACGCGGGAGATTTCTTCCCGGCAGGGTCCAGCGTCTGCCGGGCTTTCAGCCGAGAATCCCCTGTGCGCATATGCCGATGCAATCAGCGGCTCATTTCGAGGGGAATATTTGTTTATTTTTTTTACCTACAGGTAAGCCTTTATTATAGGATTACCTGTAGGTAAAAGTAAAAAAAAGGCTATAAAACCACTTTAACTTTGTGGCAAGACTGGGCACAGATGACATGACATCCTCTGTTGTAGCAGATGTGAGTCTTCATTAAAAAAAGAAAAAAAAAAATTTGGGGTTAACATCCACTTTAAACTTAGCCCAAGGAGCATGTGTACATAAAGTGATTGTCTGAGGCAGAATCAATGTAGCTAGCTTCATATATAACGGTTAGAGGACACAGCCAATTTTTATTGTGGTTGCAGGAAAGAAAATCGCTCTATGACCAGCCTAATAACCCCACGTACAGACTTATCCAATAAAGCACAGTATCCATCATCAAAGTGAAGGTTAGTCAGTTGCCTTGGGTTACTGCGCTTTGCTCTTAGGGCTCATTTACATTTCCCTCTGAAGAGAGGACCGCAGTTAATCTTTTCACTGGGCGTTTGACAGGCGACTGTTGGGCCATATAGTTTACCCCTGTAAGGCTCCATTTGCACTTGGAGGACGTGTCATAAGACTGTGCACACAGTCGCATGACAAGTCGCAGCCCATGTATTTCAATGGAAGCCATTCAAATGTATGTATCTTAAACACAGTGACTTTAAGAAGGTTCCTGCACTACCCTGATGCGACTTGATTGCCGTAGACCAATGTAAACTTTCAAAAGTCGCATCTTAATGTCAATGCAATAGTTGTGCGTCAGTCACATCCAAGTCGCACCCATCCAAAGTTGCAATGGAAATTGCATGACTTCGGAGTCGCACAAGTGTGAATGGAGCCTTCCATCGCCGCGCTGCATGCAGTTGCAGCAAGTCTAACTCATCAGAGAAATCATTTTGGCCACAAAGCAAATCCTCGCAGCTGTAGAATGTGCACAGCTTCCTCTGGCCCGCTGTGTTCGGTCTTGTGTACACCTCGTGCCTATTGCAAAATAATACTCGGGGTGTAAGCATGCACGTTTTTGTAGGAATGGTGTATTTGGCAATTTTGTGTCTGTGCATAACAAAATAAAATGGCTCCTCTGGGTGTGCTAATCACGGTTATGTCTGTAAGTACCATTTGGTGCTTTTTACTAAGCGCGCTCTCTTAATGGCTGTGTTACAAATGACATTGTATATGCCCACTCTCATTTCCTACCAAACTTTGCACTGAGTACTCCCAATGAGTTGCTTATTAACTTGGAAACAGGATGTATGAAATGTGTTCCCAAACCATTTCCACATTGTGAGAATACCACTCCCCCCTCCTGTGATCTTCCAGCAGACTGCGTCCAACAAACGTCTGGAAGAAACAACGTCACTATTGCTCTGTCCTCCTTTACTTACCATTAGAGGAAAACGTTCACATGTTCTTTCCCAGTTTTGCCCTGTACCTCCATGGAAGACTAAAACTGGCCATATACTCTCTGAAAATTTCAGCTGATCCAGATAAAGCCCACTATATAGGTGGCACCGCCACAACACGACCTTCATTAATTAAGTTACCCATACATTATACAATTTTCTTATTCAGTTTCCTTTAGCTTCAGCTACTGTATGTAGTGCAAGGGCCTGCCTAACTGCATATAAATTTGGGCTGGATACACACCTATGCAGTTTTAGCGCTTTTTGCATTTTGCAGATTTGCACCACAGAACGTGTTCCATAGGAAACCATGTTAAATGGACTGTAGGGCAAACCTGGAAAATGCAAAAAGCACTAAAAATGCATAGGTGTGAATCCAGCCTTTAAGTGTTTGGGTTTTATCTTCTTTATATGGGTTCGGTAAATCCCAAAGGAACATTGTACAAGACAATTGTATAATGTATGGACAGCCATAACCGCTTTAGGAACGCCCTCTTCACTTATACTGCCGCAGGATGGCCCCACTGGGCAAAATCATGTACATGAACATAATTTGGGATTTCCCGGCTGTGCTGTCTTTTTGCTACAGGTCCTAGGAGGTCCTGGCCAATGATTTATGACCCAAACCCACCAATCAGCTGAGCAAATGACAGAAGAGAGCCCTGTGTAGGTAAGCAACATGGAGCTCTCTACAGACTGCAGGGAAGAAAAAAAGCACATTGCTGCTAAGCGGGGAGTAAAAACCAGTGCATTGCCTAGTAAAAACAGCACAGATGTTTAATCCCTTCACAGCTAGTGTTAGTACAGTGACCGTGTATATCCTTGGCACTGATCACTGGGGATGTCAGTGGCAGTTAGTTCCCCACAACCCCCATCCCCCACCCCCAGCGTCGGTGTCAGATTGTCCAGCAGAATACATTTTAGCCAAAATGTGTGAAGAAATTATATTGAAAAACAAAACAAAAAAAATAGATCTGCTTTATAGCAGAAAGTAAAGGGGGGAAAAAAATAAATAAATTATTATTTTATAAAAAACAAACACAGTGGTGATTAAATACCACCAAAAGTGAGCTCTACTTTTGTGGAAGGATATAAATAATTTGAGTACTGTGTTGCATGACCGTGCAATTACCAAAAAATGGCCTGTTCATGAAGGGGGTAAAAGCTCAAGTAGTTAAAGGAGGCCAACAGAAAATCTTCAGCCAAACCAGCCAAACCAGCCCCGTCAATTTATTCTGACAGCTGTCAAGATAAAGTAGCCAATGTCGGTGTTTAGCATGGATGAAGGAATTTTGTTTGGTTATTTTCTTTTTTTTTTATTCATTGAGTATGGGTCACGCTTAAAGCAAGATTAAACCTTTTTTGTTAGAATAACAAGCATATTAAACTTAGCGAGCAGCCCAATCCTCCTTTTCTGGGGTCCACCCATCGGCACTCCAGGCCATGGTTGCAGGAAAGAAATTTGCTCTGTGTGACTGGCCTTAAGGTAAAAATCCAGGCACAATATCCTGTAATGCGAAATGGATGTGGAGAAGCTGGCATCCAATTGGCATAGGTGTGAACCCAGCCTGAGGCTTTAGAATCACTTTAATGCAGCAGATTGTGCTAGAAAACTGTGTACTCTTGCCTTCTTATCTACTCTTCTAGTCTCTGGGAACAATGAGCAAACAGATCTGCCCATCCTTGAGGCAAGTGGAGCACATGTCTGATCAATCACTCCTGACCTGGCCTAAAACATTTCTGAGGGAACAATAGTGCTGGAGAAAGGGGTAGCTTGTTGTCCCTACAAGTACTGTTATCAGTCCTCGAATCAATTCTGTCTCACTTTTGCTGCTAACCCTAACCCATTGTTTTACTGTCAAAATGAAGAACCGTTTGTCTAAACAGAAATGTACGGGTTGCCATGGCTGAGCTCTGTTTTTTGAAAATGTTTAACTGCTTGGCTTGAACACATCACAAACCCAGAACATGCATTCAACAAATACATCAAAATTCACTATATACTTGATTCCCATTCCAAAACCATCAAAATGAAAGGCAGACCTCAGATGAAGGTTGCCAATTGCAGCTTACTAAATTCTTTGAAACTTTTTTTTCTTTAGTCCTCACGCACATGGGCGCACAAGGCCTATATAATGTAAATTGTGGGAATATTTCCATGCCCGGAAGACACAGCTACCCATAACGATGAATAGCTGTGTGTATACGCCATACTTGCGTAAACTCACACATAGGTGTAAGTCCCTGAGCGCTCACGTCACGTTCAAGGATTTGCGTCCATGCGCAAGTTAGGGTAGGTGCGGCCTAATAGAATCTTAGGATGCAAATGGTCCTCCATTTCTGCCAAATTCTAGAATCCATGCAGGATGGATAATCGTAAAGCTGCTTTCACATTGGAGCGGGTGTTGATGGTAAAACGCTGCTAGTTTTAGCGGCGATATTTGGCGCTAGTGGGGTGCTTTTAACCCCCGCTAGCGGCCAGTGACTGGGTTAAATACCCAGTGTATACACCGCTCCTTCACCATCCAACCTCATCCAAAGATGCTGCTTGCAGGACTTTTTTTAACGTCTTGCCAGCGCATCGCCTCATTGTGAAAGCACTCGGGCTTTCACACAGACTGCAGGGGAGGTTTTTTTTCAAACGCTTTACATGCACTATTTTTAGCCCAAAAGCACCTGAAAAATGCCTCAGTGTGAAAGGGGTCTTGGTGATACTTGAAAGCAGGTGAGACATGTCTCCTCTAGAAAATAAACACTACATGGTCTCCTACAAAGCCTACACGTTGGCTTAGGGGTCTGTGTGTGGGCTGCAAGCGATGCTCAAGACTGAGATATCTGCTTGACAGAAGATGCAGCCTTTTAGGCCCCATATCAGCCTTCATGTTCCTTCAGTGAGCAAAAAACTAGCCATTGCACATTGCAGTGCCATTGATTCTTAATGGCACCACACACACACAGGTAGGAGTCTTAAAACACAAGTCCCTGTCCGAAAAACCCTTATTTTCTGTCCTGAGAGCCCTATATAATAACCCAGCAATGGATTTGACTAATCTTAAACTGGTCGCAGTATGAAATCCTTAGTCTCTGAGCACTTGTGTTATCGCCGTATTAATGGGACACCAGTGCTTACACAGCATCCAAGCAATTACAGCTACGGTGACAAGCTGACATGTCCTAACACTTTCAGTGTCGTCCGGGCAGACAACAAAAGAAGACCATACCTGTTTTAGCAGTACATTCCTCATCATGAATCATCACATGAGCTCATTCAGAATGAGAGAATGTGGTACACACAGCCCAAGCCTGTCATTGTGAACATCAGACATAAATTGTAAGATTATTTTATAGGGCAGAGCTGTCTTCTGTGGTCTTCTTTAACATCTGTTTTTGTATGACATTTATGTTGGTATGCAATCCACGATCCCATCTCCTGCACATTTCCCACATCTGAAGCAAACTAAACCATCCAATATTTCCAGCCAAGGAAGCCACCATCTTGGTCTGATCTGTAGTGGCCATGGTAGTTGCTTGCGATCAGTTATGACACCAGTCATTGAAGGCTTGACAGTTCAGTTGAGAGCACAAGCAACTATGACCATTATGATTCACGGCATGCCTTGAATGTAACTGTTTTTGCCAACTGTTAAATGGATGAATTTTCTTCTGCTTTTAAAGTGATACTAAATCCACAGCAGTAAAATCAGTCAGAATATGCAGTAAAGCGTGCTTGTTATACTCCCTGTGGAACCTAAGGGGTTGTGTAAAAAGGCTGTTTGATTCTGTTTCTGGTCATCTTTTTCTTCCACTGTCCCCATCCATCTGTTAAGACAATGCCTTTGGAGTCACTCTGCACATGCTCAGTTTGTGTACTGCTAGCGGTATGGTGGGGTTTTTATTTATATGCATATTTGGGGGTGTGCAGGTGATCAGCATCATCCAGAGAGACAGTCAGGAGTCATGCAGCCTGGGGCTCAGGTAAGTGGTTAGGGTTGCTGGGGAGATTGAACACACAGTTTTTTTTTTTTTTTTTATCTTAATGCATTAAGATAAACCCCCCCCCCCCCCCCCCCCCGCCTTTACACCTCCTTTTTTAATCATGATATTTCTGGTATGCTGGACGGCAGTAACAATTTCTTGGAAAATCGACAAGCAAATTGTTTCCTCAGCTGTGGAACATGTACACTGCGATCACCTCTGGATAAGAATCATGGTTGCTGCCAGTTTGCATTGGCTATACACGGTTGATTAGTTGATGGCAAGATGAAGGAATCTGCACTGCTGGCTATTGTATTCAAGCAGCTGCCTAAAAATATCCAAACAGTGACTGCATCTGATAGGATTAGAAATAATGCTCCATTAGAATTAATGCTCCAGTTTGCAGCAGTTTGTCTTGGTAACCAATGTGCTGGCTCATGTCGTATCTAGATGGAATTTCTCCAAGGTTCCCTTACAGAAAGTTATAAATAACTACATTGCCTCTATCCCCCCCATTTACCATCCATTTGGAGAGTGATGTAAAAAGGCCATACCCTTGTGTTTGAAGTCTTGCGATGATTTATTTCCTTCCATTTTCCTGTCTGACATAAAGGAAGGATCCTCCTTCCTTGAGGGCATTGTGCTGTCCATTCATCAAACCTGACAAATAACATAGACTAGTATTTTTGTCGGTGGGGGGGGGGGGGGGGGGGGAGCTTTGCGCCAATTAAAATGAAAAATGACTCAAACCAATGCCAGCAGCAGTGTGAATGTGAGCTGACTAGCTTCACTGTAAAATTAAGCGGTTAAAGAGGAAGTAAAGGCAATAAAAAAAAAAAACACACACCCTGTAAGGCAAAGGCATAATGAGCTAGTATGCTATGCATACTAGCTCATTATGAATAACTTGCCTAAGAACGAAGCAGTCCTCCGTCTTCCTCTTTGCCGCTGCTATGTATGCCGGAGCGACTTCCGGGTCTCGCTGTGATTCGCCGGAGCCGCGATGACGTCACTCCCGTGCATGCGCACAGGGGCCGACACGAGCGGCATATCGCCATGATCTGCGGTCAGCCCAGTGCTCCTGCGCGCCTCTGTCTTTTTGTAAATATCTCCTAAACCGTATAGGTTTAGGAGATATTTCTTGGACCTACAGGTAAGCCTTAATCTAGGCCAGGGATATGCAATTAGCGAACCTTCAGATGTTGCAAAACTATAAGTCCCATCATGCCTCTGCCTCTGGGTGTGATGCTTGTGGCTGTCGGAGTATTGCTATGCCTCATGGGACTTGTAGTTCTGCAACAGCTGGAGGTCCGCTAATTGCATATCCCTGATCTAGGCTTACCTGTAGGTCAAAGTGGTTTGTAAGGTTTTACAACCACTTTAAACACCACACTTAGCTGATATAAATTTAAACATAGGTGAATTAAACATACCCATTATTAAAAACATCCCACTTTGTGAAAAGTGCTCGTGCACGGATAAATATTGGGTGCTGCAATGCTTTGTGTTCAGACAGAGGTGCCCCACATAGATGTACACTCACCCCTAAACGTTGACGATCTATTGATAGAGTGGTCATTTGCGCTTTTGGGGAATAAAAACCCCTAGATCAGTGATGGCGAACCTTGGCACCTCAGATGTTTTGGAACTACATTTCCCATGATGCTCAGCCACACTGCAGGGTACATAAGCATCATGGGAAATGTAGTTCTAAAACATTTGGGGTGCCAAGGTTCGCCATCACTGCCCTAGATTGTGTGTTTCAAGATCAGCTGTATTTAGGATGATTTTCCACGGATGGGAAGAAAAAGACAAGTGGGGCTCCCATAGTGTAAAGCCATAATTTATTAAATATATTAATATAAAACACATAAGATGCATTTACATTTATGGCGAATGAGGAGGTGACACCTCCCAGCCTCCTGTCAACTGAAAAGTGTTCCACCACAGATCTTTTTCCAGATGGGTGACATGGGATGCTACAAGCGAATGAACCCTAACTGTAAATCTTTAAAGCAAGACTGGCCAAACAGCTGAAATACTTCTCTGTGAATTGTTTTATCTGACAAGATATTTGATTCTGCTGAACCATATTTGTGGTTCACGGTGAGAATGGTGACCTCACTCTTCAGAATTTCAGATTTATGATATCCTGTGTCGCCTACCTAAACTCTAATCATAAATACATTGCTGATTGTGCTTTCCTCCATCTGTGAATTTCCCGAGAACTCATTTCCTTGGAAATTTGCACGATTTGGGCACTTTGCTGCAATGGGGTCTGAATGGATCACATTGCATAACGCCCAAGCGTTCATCTGCTTTGTGACACGGGATGGTGGAAATGTGAGGTTTAGATGGATATTAGTTGTACGAATTTTGGGGAAAAAACCTTGGTATTAAGCTGCCTACTTTTTAATGACGATGCTAATAACTTGGTTTGTAGTTCTTAAAACGGTCTGAAAGAAATTGTATCCTATATTAAACCTCAAAAGCTCAATTAGAAAGCAGGAAGGAGCATTTCCCTAACATTACATATACTTCAGTCCAGTACATGCCTCTAGCTGATGAGTTGGCTTTTTATCTGAAAGGATGCAGGGCGTGGGCTCTGCTATAACCAAGCTTCTGGTATTGTTCATTTGCCAGCGTTTAGCTCATTTGATGAGTGAGGTTTTTCTTGGATGGTATTTAAGTTGCAGAAAAGCTGCAATAGCACATTTTTGTATACTGTAACACAGATTCAGACATTGTAATAGTCCAGCCACACTATAACTAGGAGCATATTGAGGCCTTGCTGTGACCCTAATATCCACTATGCCTACATTTCTACAGCATTGCAAATAAACTCTATGGGGGACATTTACTAAAACTGCTGCAGTTGTGCATGGTAGCCAATCTGCTTCTTCAATTAAGTTTTGACAACAAAACCTGGAAGCTGATTGGTTTGTATGCAGAGTTTCACCAGATTTTTTCACCATTCAGTTTTAGTTAATAACCCCCTATATGTCTATCTAGTAGTAGTTGCATTCAACTGGACTTGTTCAGTAATGTTGACGATGTTTAGGATTATCCAAGTCATTTCTCCAGGCCTAATGATTGTCAGGAAGATACACCAACCTTATGCATACAGGTAGCCCCAGGCACCTAGATCCAATCACCATGGAAAGGCAGGATGAGGAATGTCCCCTCTGTTCTAGTTGCATAATCCCATCCTTTTGTATCGGGAAGGCTTCAAAGGTGTTAATCATTTTAGTTTACATATGTCCTGTTGTGTTAGGTTTTCCTCTCTTTTATAATTTAAATGTAGCATTGCTACGTTCAATAAGCTAGACAGTCATTATTAAAGTGTATGTGAAGCCATTTTTTTTTTTTTTTTTTTTTTTTTTTTTTTTTTTTTTTTTTTAGCTTTGGATGCAGTATCAGACAATTTTTGTTTCCTCTTTGTATTCTGTTTTGGAAAGACTCTTTTTTTTTTTTTTTTTTTTTTTTTTTTTTGCTTCCCATCTTGCAGATTAACAGAGGTCCGATATGCTCTTGGGACCTGTGACTTGTCCCAAGAGGCTGTGGGCTAAACTTCTGCTCATGTCACCTAGGCGATCCAAGCAGAAGTGGGATTGAGTGCCTGTCAAAAGAAGCTACACTCCCCTCCTTTCAAAAAATAGTATCCAAAAATGGAGGGGGGGGGGAGCAGGCAGAACAATGATACTACCCTTTTAGGGGTGAAGCTCTGATTTTACATGAGGGGAAATTTCCCATAGATTATTACCATTATTTATTCCCATTCAATGATTTCCCATTACTTTTGGTCTGAGTGACAATGGCCGCCGGGTCAAATTATCTTGGCTGATGGGGTCTAAACTTTCCCCACTCTATCCAAGGTATAAAAAAATGTTACATATACTTAAACCCCTTAGTGCTGGCTGATGTAGGATTCTGAAAGATGGGAGTGAGGTCACTGAACCATAAATGGGGTGCCATAGCTAAGAGCCCACTCCCAGTACAGAACAGTGGAATTGTTAGGGCTGGGCTCAGCCCTTCCTTCTCAAAGCTGGCCGCTCAGCTGTTGGCCAATTGCCTGCTCCTATCTCTCCACAGACTCACCTGTTGATGATATCCTGCTCTCCAGTCCTGCCTATTTAAGCCATCCAGCTCAGATGATTTCAGCCTTTGCCTTGGTCACATCTCTAGAGATGCTCTCCTGTGTTCCTGTTAAAGATTTGCATGGCTGACATTCTTTCTGGCTCCAGATCCTGCTTACTGTTCTATTACGCTCATCTCTGGCTCTGACATTTTGGCTTGTCTGACTATCCATTCTGGTTCCTGAACGCTGGCTATGTTTTGACTAAGTTTACTCTGTTAACATTTATTTATTTATTTTCATTATTTTTTAAACAAGAGTGATTTAACTGTACTTCTATCTGTCTGATTCATGGTTTGACAGGAGCGGACTGGCAAATATATGTATATAGCTGGTGTAAAAGCAGAACTAAACCCATCGATTCAATGGTTTCAAAAAAATGCTACGTTCTCGGCATGCCAGGAATGTTAATTGTCATGTTTGTACTATCAACCAAACTGTCAAACCATCAAATAGCTGGAATCATAACTGATCACATGTGCAGCACCAGAGCAGTCACTGATCATACAAAAGCTAAGATGGCAACTTTCATGGCTGAAAAGGATAGGAGGGATTAGTTCCACATTAAGATTCTATGCCAGAAACCATGGATCAGACTGAGGCAGAAGTACGGTTCAATTGTACTTGTATAATGATAATAAAAAAGTAAACTGAGTAAACGTAGACAAAACATAGCCAGAGTTCAGGGACCGGAATGGATAGTCAGACAAGCCAAAACATCAGGGAGCCAGAGTTGCGTGTAGTAGAACAGCAAGCAGGATCTAGAGCAGTGATGGCGACCCTTGGCACCCCAGATGTTTTGGAACTACATTTCCCATGATGCTTATTCACTCTGCAGTGTAACAGAGCATCATGGGAAATGTAGTTCCAAAACATCTGGGGTGCCAAGGTTCGCCATCACCGATCTAGAGCCAGAAGGAATGTCAGCCAAGCAAGTCTTTAACAGGAACACAGGAGAGCATCTAGAGATGTGACCAAGGTGAAGGCAGAGAACATCTGGGCTGGACAGCTTAAGTAGGCAGGACTGACGAGCAGGATATCAACAGGTGAGTCATTGTGGAGAGATAATAGCTGGCAATTGGCCGACAGCTGAGCGACCAGTTTTGAGAAGGAAGGGCTGACATTCTCCCACTGACACGTGTGTGTGTGTGTGTGTGTGTGTGTGTGTGTGTTACACTGATGGGACGTGGTTAAGAGTTTACAAATTGGGTATTTGTTTTTTTTTAGTATTAAGTGGAAGGTTGAATTGGAGTAGAGCTAACAAATTATCTATGGGAAATGATTTACTTTACTGTCTGAGTGGTTTGTAGGGGAGTATTGCTCATTCATTGATGCCTCCCCTGCCTTCTTTGTGAACAATCACTTTGACTGGAAATGAGCAACAGGCTTTGATTTGAAGGCTTGGGATAAAACCATAGTATCCTGCAGGCACTCCTTTTCCTGTTGTAAATGTGCTGTAGGTCAGCTGTACAGATCTTCCCACAGATTGTCTTGCTGGCTGTTCAGCTCTTTTACTGGATTGACAAATACCCTGATACACGCTTTGTCAGTTTCATTAAATGAACTCCTATCAATTTATCCCCAGAAATCTTTGAGAAATTGTAGTGAAAAGTACTGGACTGGAGGCTGCTCCCACTCTGTCACTTCACTTTATTTTATTTTTAAAGAGGAAGTAAACCCTGATGCATCGCATACTAGCCCATTATGTGCCACTTACCTGCAAATGAAGCCCACAATGTCCCGCTGGTGGAAGCGTCCAGCTTCACCCCTCTTCCTTCCGGGGCTACGAAGGCCGACAATGACGGGCCCTATAGAAACGACACGACCGTACCCTTTCTATATTGAGCATGCGCTTATGATGTCGGCGCAAGCGCATATGGTAAATGTCTCCTAAAAAGGTTTAAGAGATGTTTCCAGTACCTTCAGGTAAGCCTTATTATAGTCTTACATGTAGGTAAAATTGATCTGTAAGGGTTTACAGCCACTTTAAATGAATTGCAATATTGCACTAAATACATTTTTCATATCAGATCTCATAAGCTACATACTGAATGTTTTGGTTCTAGAAGAAAATATACCCAACAATGGCCTTAAAAATCATTTAAGGCCATTTTTGAATTACTTTCATTCAGTGTTTTTTTTTTTTTTTTTTTTAACTTTTTTTTTCTCATCCAACATTTATCAATCCATTTTCTGTTTCACAATATTACGGATTACATTCTATTTTCACTCGGATATTATTTACAGTTCAATATCCATATGTAACCCTTCTAATTGTCTTTCACGCTCATCCTACCACCCTATCACTCATTCGTTCACACACAAAAAAGGGGACAAGCCCCCCCACTTTAAACCAAACCCCTTCTCTTCTATATCTCTCTCTCCACTATCTTGACTTGGGTTATCCTCCTATCTTGCTGATAACGATGATCTTTTTCCATTTTCTTGCTACTGTTAAGTGTTTTTTAATATACCTTTCTTTATTTTTATTTTTTTTAATTGACTCCAGAATCAGACAGTACAGAAACCAATACATCTGGTTGTAAATTGCTCCCCATCATGACTCGCTATATTTTATATAATTTTTTTTTCCAGAACTTCTGATTCTCTGGGCAGAAATACCCAATATGTGACATTGTACCCATCTCCCCTTGACACCTCCATCAGGTGTCTTTTATTCTCTGGATTAATTCTATGCATATCCGTTGGACATCTGTACCATATCACCAATAATTTCTTTCTTGATGCTTACTAGAGATTGACATCTTATGTGTTAATGTAATTGCTTTGTCCCACTTTTCTCTGGGGATATCTATCCCTAATTCATGTTCCCATTTTTTAATATAACTCAGCTCTGGCTCTTTACTATTAAATATTTGTATACATTAGAGTTATGTATTTATTGGTTTCTGTTCTTGCAAAAATAATAGTTCCAATGGAGTTGGTGTTCTATCCAGTGTCCCCCTTCTCTTAAGGGCAGTTATAAATTTATGAAGTTGCTTGTATTGCATCCACTTCTTCTTTTCATGGTCCCTTCCCAGGGCTTCCAACCGGGGGAGTTTCCCATCCTCCATTATCTGTAGAATTCTTATGTCCTCGCTTCTCTGCCATTTCAGAAAGGTCATGGCTTCTTTTGCTGGTAGAAATTCAGGGTTGCAGAAGTGGGGTGTCATTGGGCCCACATTCCCCTTTCATTCAGTTTTGTAGTCCAAAATTTTTCACAAACACATTAATTTAATTGGCCATATGATGTAAGGTAAATAAAATGATAAAAGTCTGATCCTTAGGAGTGTGTGTGTGTGTGTGTGTGTGTGTGTGTGTGTATATGTATATATATATATATATATATATATATATATATATATATATATATATATATATATATATATATATATATATATATATATATATATATATATATATATAAATTTTTTTTTTGTCATAACCAGTCCTTAAAGAATATCTTGTCCCCTGGGGGGGGGGTTGCTTTTAAACCCCTCTAAATCTTTTTCGCTTGCTTATGCTCAAACATATATGCGTACTCATGCAATCTAGTTTGATCTGTTATCAGGAGCCATCTCCTCTGGGTTCTTGCAGCCGGCCCCTGATAATGCACTGTTAGGTCAACTCTCCTTCCTTCCAGCTTCTGTCTGTAAGCTGATTCCTCCTTGGAAACCTGACGTGGATATTGTGGGTGGCTGCTGGGGAGTGGAACACGTCATTTTCAATTGGGCAAAAAAATTATGAAAAAAACAGGGATGGAGGGGGTAGGTGAGAATATGGAAGTCCTTTTTTTGGAATGAAGGTACGCGTTAAACTGAATCTTCAATTGGACAATGTTGTGTAAGGTAGCTGAGGAGACTGCAATGCATTTTGCATTGCCAAATTGTTGACTTGGATCAGTGTCAATATTGGTGTACTATGCTCTCCCTGGGTTTTTCTCCCAAGAGGTAGAGCAGGATGTTTTTTATAAGTGTGTGAGTGTTTTTGTTGTGGACGGTACCCCCCCGACAGGTTCGCTTTAAGGATGCCAAAAACATTAAAGAAGAGGTGACCATTTTTTATTAAAACAAAATTCTGTATGTTCTACCCTGTAGGTAGTATACACAAAATAATTTGTTGGATGAAGCACTGTTTCTGTACACTGCCTGGCTATCCCCATAGACCCATGTTGAATCTATGAGCAGGTGAATATACAGTATCTCACAAGAGTGAAATCCCTACACTAATATAAGGCTGCTTACATGGCGGCCGTATGAAGTGTGATACGTGGAAGAGACAGAACTTGAGCTAGATTAGGCAGGTGTGTGTGTGTGTGTGTGTGTGTGTGTGTGTGTGTGTGTATGTGTATATGTATATATATGTATGTGTTCACACAAAAGTGAGTACACACCTCACATTTCATTTTTGTAATAATTTTATTATCTTTTTCTGTGACAACACTGAAGAAATTACACTTTACATTGTAGCAAAGTAGTGAATTTACAGCTTGTACAACGTTGTAAATTTACTGTCCCCTCAAAATAACTCAACAAGCAGCTATTAATGTCTAAACTACTGGCAACAAAAGTGAGTACAACCCTAAGTGAAAATGTCCAAATTGGGCCCAATTAGCCCATTTTCCTCCCCAATGTCACGTGACTCATTAGTGTTACAAGGTCTCAGGTGTGAATGAGGAGCAGGTGTGTGACATTTAGTGTTATCGCTCTGACTCTCTCATACTGGTCCCTGGATGTTCAACATGGCACCTCATGGCAAAGAACTCTCTGAGGATCAGGAAAAAAAAAATTGTTGCAGTACATAAAGATGGCCTAGACCAGTGATGGCGAATCTTGCCACTCCAGATGTTTTGGAACTACATTTCCCATGATGCTCAACCACACTGCAGGGTGCATAAGGAAATGTAGTTCCAAAACATCTGGGGTGCCAAGGTTCACCATCACTGGCCTAGACTATAAGAAGATTGCCAAGACCCTGAAACTGAGCTGCAGCGTGGTGGCCAAGACCATACAGAGGTTTAACAGGACAGGTTCCACTCAGAGCAGGCCTTGCCATGATGGACCAAAGAAGTTAAGTCCATGTACTCTGCATCATATCCAGAAGTTGAATTTGTGAAATAAGACGTATGAGTGCTACCAGCATTGCTGAAGGGGTGGGGGGGTGAGCCTGTCAGCGCTCAGACCATACGCCACACACTGCATCAAATTGGTCTGCATGGCTGTCGTCCCAGAAGGAGGCCTCTTCTAAAAATTATGCACAAGAGAGCCTGCAGTTTGCTGAAGACAAGCAGACTAAGAGCATGGATTATTTGGTTCAGTTGGTGTTGAGCATGTGTGGCAGCAAGCAGGTGAGGCGTTCAAAGACAAGTGTGTCTTGCCTACAGTCAAGCATGGTGGTGGGAGTGCCATGGTCTAGGGCTGCATGAGTGCTGCCGCCACTGGGGAGCTACAGTTCATTGAGGGAACCATGAATGGCAACATATACTGTGACATACTGAAGCAGAGCATGATTCCCCCCCCCCCCTTCGGAGACTGGGCCACAGGGCAGTATTCCAACATGATAGCCCAAACACACCTCCAAGATGACCACTGCCTTGCTAAAGAAGCTGAGAGTAAAGGTAACGGACTGGCCAAGCATGTCTCCAGACCTAAACCCTATTGAGCAGCTGTGGGGCATCCTCAAACAGAAGGTGCAGGAGTGCAAAATCTCTAACATCCACCAGCTCCGTGATGTTGTCATGCAAGAGTTGAAGACCACTCCAGTTGCAACCTGTAAAAACTCTGTTGAACTCCATGCCCAAGAAGGTTAAGGCAGTGCTGGAAAATAATGGTGGCCACACAAAATATTGACACTTTGGGCCCAGTTTGGATATTTTCACTTAGGGGTGTACTCACTTTTGTTGCCAGCGGTTTAGACATTAATGGCTGTGTATTGAGTTATTTTGAGGGGACAGCAAATTGACACTGTTATACAAGCTGTACACTCACTTTACATTATAGCAAAGTGTCATTTCTTCAGTGTTGTCACATGAAAAGATGTAATACAATATTTACAAAAATGTGAGGGGTGTACTCACGCTTGTGAGATACTGTAAATGTCTGTCAGTTTACATCCTTTTACCTCCTATCTGAAACGGCAGAAAATGAAACTTTCTGCATGCTTCCCCCTTTTTTTTGGTCTAGATTGATTTTCCTAGATGGATCTAATCAGCCACTCGCGTAAAAGGATCCTAACAATTTAATGTAAACCTCCTCCTATCATATGTGTATAAAATCATCTAAGCCTGCCATTTTGAACCAGGCTCCCTAGAAGTTTTTTCAGGGGGGCCTTGGCAAACTGTCTAAAGATTGCCCAAAAATGGTATACAAGGCGGTGAGTGGATGAAGCCTGCCTTTTTTAGTTACACAAAGCCACGGGTTTTCATTGCGCACCATTATGACCTTTTTAGCTGCCAACATCCTAACCACCAATGACATCATCAATTGACGAGGATGTCAGTCACCCAAATAGCATCCTTGTTTGAGGCTCCCCTGCCTCTCTCCATCAGCTTTGGGGTCACATTAGCTGAGTGATGGAGAAAGAGAAACATTGGCAATCTAGTCAGTACCAGTTTGCACCTCTAATGTTGGTTCTCCTAGTTGTGTGGATGTTGCTGCATTATGTTAAACTACTAGAATAGGGTTTACATTTTATAATGGGGTGCCTGCCTCCAGACTGAGTCCATAATTTGGAGGGTGCCTCGAGATTGTCCATAATTTTAAAGGATGCTTTGACCAAAAAAAAATGTTTAGAAACACTGATCTGAGCAGCTGTAAAACCTGTTAGGCCAGCCATACACGGAGTGAATCTCTTTCCTGCAACTACGGGTTACATGAAAGAAAGTAGCCAGATTCCCCCATTTAATACAAACGGTGCAGACAGGGGAATCCCAATGCCAAGCAATTGTCTTCTCCTGGTGGGGGCGGGCAGAGGAAGCCATCCCCACCAGGAGAAGACAGTGATTCTTGCTAGCAGCTATATCCAGCAGGCTGGTTGTACCCAAGTTAATCGATCAACTTGGTACATTCAGCCTGCCCATTAATGGTGTGAATCTTGACCGTTTCCTGCTGAACCGGCGGAGGTTCGAACTGTGTATGGCCGACTTTAAAGACTGAAATTCATTAATATAATTGTAATATTGAACTATTGCCTTAAATGTGCTAACAAAGGCTCTGTTCTACTTTTTATCATAAAATGCCTAGTAGAGGTCATGCAATGTCCAAAGAGTTCTTTTAATCTCTTCCTGCCCACGCTATAGGTGAAAGACTGCTACAGTGCAGGCCTAAATTACCATGAGGGCGTCCATGTACGTCCTGGGTAGAGCTCCGTTCAGTGATCAGCGAGTTGATTACTTGCTGATCACAGATCAGAGTAAGATGCTTATCACTTGATGTAAACAGAGTCGGTAATCCACTTATTTTTTTTTTTTTTTTTTTTCCTCACACTGACAGCAGTAGGAGAAAAAAATAATTGGCATCTGGAGTAAACGGGACATTGTTCCAACACATTCCAGACTCACTGCTGCTAATCAGTGCCCACCCGTGCCACATATCAGTACTTGCTAAGCAATGCCACCTATCAGTTGCGTCATCAGCGCACATCAATGAAGGAGAAAAATTACCTGTTTGCAAAATTTTATAACCGACTATGAAAACCCTTTAAGTACTAGCTTGACCACGCAATTATCATTCAAAGTGCGAAAGCTAAACTGGCCTGGGCAGGAAGGGGGTTTAAGTGCCCAGTTAGCAACTGTTTAAAAGCATTTTCATAGGGAATTCTAATAAAATATATTGAGGTAAGCTTTTTGAATACTTTTGTTTTTGAGCATTTGTATAAAATTTAACAGCCAATGAAGATGTGTTCCTTGATTTCCATATAGACAGCACATGTTGGCTCCGGGAGTCCCCCCAAGACATGTTAACTGTTGCCTCTGTAGAGAGCCATTTCTCACATACTTTGTTGTCAAAGTATGAACTTGTAAAGACGGTTGGAAATGAAACGTTCTATCATCAGTTAGAAGCCAGACAAAATCTGTAATGCTTTCCAGAGATGATCATTTAGCACGGATCGCATAGAAGCAGTTTCTACGACTAGTCTCTGCAGGCATGCCAGGCATTTTCCTGTTCCCGGCCTTCCCATACTGCCCTTTACCTTATAAGGAAAATCCCTCACAGACTGAGCCCACAATGTATAAAGGAAAAAGGTGGAGTTCCCATGACGTATAGCACTTATCTTTTCCTCAGCTGTACTCGTCTACTCAGACAGTTTCTCACACTTATTTCATTCTCGTTTCATACATTAAATTGTTTTACCACTTCATGTTCTACTATGTGTGTAATCTTCATTACACCTCAGGAACACAGATCTTTGTTTAATCCAGCAGAAGAGCAGAAATGGAATAACTTCAATACAAAGCACATTCGTGAATTCCTGGTTTTTTTATTTTATGTCTGTTTTTTTACTTTTCATGGATGAGAACGTGACCATTCGGGACCTGTGCCCTCTTTCTTTCATCAGACAAATCTAAATGCAGTTGATGCATTAACATGCATGTTGTGTCTTAACATGATGGTGTATAATTATATTACATCATTTATTCAGCAAAGTAAAAAAAATTCACATAATACTATCTATATATTTAAGCCCCGTACATGCGGGCCAAGTGTTTGGCGGCAGACCTTTTTCAGTCATGCCCCCTTCGAATGGGCCAAAGGTTTGCTGGTTTCTTTTGAACCAGCTGACATTTGGCCCATTTTTTTACAGAAGCCGGTCTATCAGAAGCCAGCCGTTCGAGGGGGCACGAATGAAAAAGATCTGTCGACCAGCTCCCAAGGTGAGTGTCAGCCAATGGCTGAGAGCACTGACCAGAGTGTAATGGCCGGGGGGGGGGGCTCACCCTGTTGGAGCACAATAAAACAGCAGGGGAGATCGCTTTACTAACATTGGATTGTTTGCACAGCGGCTCTGACCTGAGCTGTCGGTTTTTTTGGGGGTTTTTTTTTTTTCGTTCAGCCCGATGGGTTGAACGAAAAAAAAAAAAATATGGCAGTGTGTGCTAGGCTTTACTGTTGTACTGAGATTACCCTGTCTACCTACTTGGAGGTCCACTTACACAACAGCTGGCTCAACTAATTGCTAATATGAGGAGGAGGTTCAAGGGTATATCTTGCCTGGGCAGGTGGGTAAGATCCTAGGTGTAGACAGCATGCCCCCTGAATTTTATTCCCAATATGTAGATCTTCACATCTATGTTCCAGCTGGTCAATTCCTAAGGTTTTTTTTTTCCTGGGTCAATTTCTGAGGCGGTGATTGTGCTGGTGCCCAAGCTGGGTAAAAAACTAGACATTTGTACTTTATAGTGACCAATTTACCTACTAAACATGGAGGCAAAGTTACTAGTAATACAGTTATTGCCAAACAACTTTAGTCAAATCTTGACCATCTAATTTACATGGATCAAACTTTGTCTGGCACTCTAACCGCCTTTTACACCAACACAAGGACTAGGGATGTTGGTTCCCTTGATGCGAAGAAGGCATTTAACTAATTGGAGTGTGACCTACCTGTGCCTGTGGGCAGTGCAAGGAAGTTGTGTACATCACCACATTATAAATTTGTATTTGGACTAAAGTTTATAAATTGGCTGCAATATTTGTTCACTAGGTGGGAATTTGTACTAATGACATTCCTTCTGCATTCTTTGTTACACTTATCTTACAGAGAGGTTTGTGGCAAGGGTGCCCCCCCCCCAGCTTATTTGTCTTAGCATTGTAACCCCTGGTGGTTCTCCTGCACCCCTCCCCACTATAGAGTGACTATTGTCGATTGTCACTTTATGCTTATGACTCCTTTTTTCTATTTAAAGAATGCAGAAACCTCTTAAGCCACCCTAGATTTAGTTAATACTGTTGGATCTTCTCATGTGTAGTAGTTAACCAGTCTATATTCATCCTGTTTCCTTTGAACTCTGGCAATATGGCATTGATGAGGGAGCGTTTTAAGTTTCTAGATGTAAATATGAATAGTGATGTACTTTCTTTCTTTAAATCTTGCCCCATTCAGGAAGCAGCTAAAAAACCATGTGCTCCTCGTGCATTTATGGGATGAATTTTTTTTTTTTTTACAAATTGTATTTGTATTTGCTTCTCCATCTTTAATGTCTTTATACCATGGCAGGTGTGGATCCCTAAAAAGATCTTTTATAAGATTAATGTAATGTATCTCCAGCTTAATTTTGGGCTGGGGTGGGATTGGGAGCCCACCCAGAAAAGCACTGTTCACCTTACACCTGCCCATGTAGACATGTGGTCTTGCTCGCAACAGCTTCCATCTTTTCTACAGGCCTTCAATTCTGGTGATGGTAATATAGCAGTTTGTACAGTTGGAGGCCACTCTTTTTGGCTCTATCCCAACATCTAGCAATCTGGTCTTTAGAGCATCAAGGTATATTCCACCATACCTTCGCTTACAGAAATTGCCCTTAGAGCATGGAAAACGCACAAACTTCTCAAACCTAATCGGTGGTCTTACCTTAAGCCATTAAGGAGCAGTCCTAACCTGCTGTGCTTTTGGTCAATACCTGACCCTCAATGGTGGTCATGATGTGGTGTAACATTACAGCACCTTATACACAATGAGACCATTCTAACCTTTCAGGATCCTAAACTTAAATAGGATTCACCCAGCCAGATGCTGTTTCAGTGCCTTCAACTGTACTGTGCAGCACAGTCTAAATCTACCAAACTAATTACCCTCTAGGCAAACCAAGTGGAGCAGGTGTTGATGATAATTAGTGGCCTCATGGAGCATCTCTATTCTTTTTACTTATGTGTACTTTGCTTTAACTCCCCCAAACTAATTTGCTTCTGATCTTGGTTGACGAACATACCTGATCTAAACGGATGAGGATCAAGACGGCTCTCTGGGGAGATGCTCCAGACATGTAGTATAATCTATAAGGTGATTCAAACCAAGTTCCTGCACAGGGTATACTTCGCCGCACAGAGGCTAGATGGAAATTACCCCCAAATACACCCCTTATGTCGTAGAGGGAAAATAGAAACTGTCATTTATGCACATCTTCTGGGTGTGCACCCCACAGACAAGTGTCTTGGTTGAGTATCCTCTGTGATTGCAACATTTTTGGCGCTGCTAGGTGTGCATGAGGATGAACTGCCTCATCCCACTCAGCTACTGACACTCAATTTTTTATTTTATTTTTGTACTATGCTAAGAGAAATTCTTCTCCAGTCTTAGATGCTACCACAGCTGTCCTCGTAGGTGTCCAACTTTTACTTCTGTACTATCTTTGTTTTAACTTATAGTTGCAGAAATTGCCCTTGGAAGTTTGGTGGCATATGGTCACAAAGATTGATCAATGAACCACCCCTTGAGGTGCATTTCCTTTTCATTTTATACATTGAGTAATATACATATTTTAGGTATGTGAGTAAAATGTTGAAAGTATATATTCATGCTTTGTTTTTGTTTTTCTGTATTTTAGGCTGAAGGAGAAGTAGCTGCTTTGAATCGCCGAATCCAGCTTGTAGAAGAAGAATTGGATAGAGCTCAGGAACGTCTAGCAACAGCTTTACAGAAACTGGAAGAAGCAGAAAAGGCAGCTGATGAGAGTGAGAGGTATTTATAAAATACTTTATTTTAATACATATTTCTATTCTGGGCGTGTGTGTGTGTGTGTGATACTATTCTTGTTTCTAGCAAGCAACGCCAAAGAGCTTATAAAAATGCTATCATCACAATTAATATGGTAGCCAGGAAAATGAAGCACAGTACTCAGCACTATGACCTTGTAGACCTGGAGTCCAGGGACCAGTTCCTCTATAAGGCTGGGTTCACACTGCTGCGGGGGGAGATCCGGATGTGATTCGCACAGCAAATCACATCCGATCTCCGTAGCAATGCGAGTTCAGCCATACAGATAGTATGGCTGAATTCGCAGCGCTCCCGCAGCAAACTCGCACGGGACCCTTTTTTGGGTCCGCAACAGAATCGGATCGCATGGGGGTTCACACCATGCGATCCGATTCCTGTGCGAGTCGGCAGATCGCACTGCGATATGCCGACGGATCTGGGGGTGTCATTAACATAACATTGACACTCCCAGCCGTCCGCATAGGGCAGTGTGAACTGCCGGCGGGAGGTGTGCGATGCGGGAAAACGCCGCGGATTCGCGGCGTTCCCGCATCGCAGCGGTGTGAACCCGGCCTGAAACACTTTTTTTATTTTTTATTTTTTTTTGTCCATGCAGTTTGTAAGTTCTCTTTCTGATTATGATCTTCTGTAGTTCAAAAACTTTCTAGAAAGTTTTAATAAAATTCCACCTTGCTGCGTTTGAGTGTTGTGACTGTGGTAAGGACTAGTGTTCTTTTTGCAGGGACTACTTTTCAAAGACTGTTTTTACTTATTGAAGCTTTGCTGAATTTGCTGGGGCTGTGTAAATAACAAAAATCAACATCACCTAACAGCTGAACAAATTTGTAGACCTTTGCTTTTCTGCAATACAGTTTTACATACTGAAAACTAATGCAGAAACAAGTGACTTTTACTGTTTGCAGGGAGACTAATATAGGCTTACATTTAAAGCTAACAGTTGACTGATTACTGTTTAGATAAACAGATGAGACTTTTTTTTTTTTTTTTTTTTCAATGTTGGGAGACCACCATGTCATTGGATCCAATGTTGGCAAGTTTGTTGTAAGGGTAAGAGGTTAGGCTTAAAGACAATGTCTGGGCAAATATCAACCCTCTCCACCCTCTTAAAAAACCCAAGGCTGTTTTTTAATTGCCTTCAACAATCATCCTTTGCCAGCATCTCTAGTAGTGGAGACTTGTAATTTGGGGATTGAGACGGGGATACAGGAAGTGACGGGATCAGCCAGGGTATTTTTATATATATATATATATATATATCTCCTCTATATAATCTCCTCTATATACACATACACACAGCACTAGCACTCTGTTGTTTAATCTGCTTGGACCAGGATCTGTGCTTAACCCAAAAAATAAAACTCTTTAAGGCTCCCATATAGAAATGTGATTCCTGTCCTCGATTTAACCAGTAACATAATATTCATTCATTGACAGATGAAAAATGGACATCACTGCATCTCTATGGAAAAACTTAATCCATTCACATCCATTATCAGTTTTTTTTAAACTGATCAAAGCTCTATTTTTCTTCCGTTTTAAAAAAAAAAAAAACATATCGGACGGAAAACAGGTGTAAACTGACAAATGGTTGGTTTTAAATATCGGTGCATATACAGTATCTCACAAAAGTGAGTACACCCCTCACATTTTTGTAAATATTTTATTTTTTCATGTGACAACACTGAAGAAATTACACTTTGCTACAATGTAAAATAGTGAGTGTACAGCTTGTATAACTGTGTAAATTTGTTGTCCCCTCCAAAATAACTCCACACACAGCCATTAATGTCTAAACCGCTGGCAACAATAGTGTGTACACCCCTAAGTGAAAATTTTCAAATTGGGCCCAACGTGCCAATATTTTGTATTGTATTTTGTATGGCATCCATTATTTTTCCAGTGCTACCTTAACCCTCTTGGGCATGGTGTTCACCAGAGCCTCACAGGTTGCCATGGGGGTCCTCTTCCACACATCCATGACATCAGAGCTGGTGGATGTTGGTGACCTTGCGCTCATCCCCCTTCTGTTTGAGGATGCCCCACAGATGCTCAATAGGTTTTAGGTCTGGAGACCTGCTTGGCCAGTCCATCATTTACCCTCAGCTTCTTTAGCAAGGCAGTGTCGTCTTGGAGGTGTGTTGGAGTCGTTATCATGTTGGGATAGATGGCGCCACACATGCTTGGCACCATCTGAACCAAATAAGTTGGTCTCATCAGACCACAGGACATGGTTCCAGTAATCCATATTCTTGGTCTGCTTGTCTTCGGCAAAGTGTGGGCTTTCTTGTGCATCATTTTTAGAAGCGGCTTCCTTCTGGAACGACAGCAGTGTAGGGTATGGTCTGAGTACTGACAGCCTAAACCCCCCCCCCCCCCCAACCACTTCAACCTCTGCAGCAATGCTGGCAGCACTTATGTCTATATTTCCCAAACACACCCTGTGGATATGACGCTGTATACATGCAGTCAACTTCTTTGGTCGACCATGGCGAAGCCTGAGTTAAACCGCTGTATGGTCTTGGCCACTGCTGCAGCTCAGTTTCAGGGGCTTGGCCATCTTTATGTAGAGCAACAATTCTTTTTTTCAGATCCTCAGCGAGTTCTTTGCCATGAGGTGCCATGTTGAACTCCCAGTGACACCAAATTTAACACACCTGCTCCCCATTCACACCTGAGACCTTGTAACACTAACGGATCCCATGACACGGGGAGGGAAAATTGCCAATTGGGCCCAATTTGGACATTTTCACTTAGGGGTGTACTCACTTTTGTTGCCAGCGGTTTATACATTAATGGCTGTGTTGAATTATTTTGAGGGGACAGTAAATTTACACTGTTATACAAGCTGTACACTCACTACTTTACTTTGTAGCAAAGTGTCATTTCTTCAGTCTTGTCACATGAAAAGATATAATAAAATATTTCCAAAAATATGAGGGACTCACAAATGTGTATCTCTTGTGAGATACTATGTAGTGCAATACAGAAAGATATTGGACCCACCCATATAGCAGCCTCAATGTGCATGTCTCTGTTGCTCACAAATCTGTTAATGGACAGATTCCTCAGTTGCGCCTGCTATTTTTATTTTTGCTGGCTATGGTAACGTAGATATGTAGGGGCAGCAGATTGCACCACTAAGCGCAAAAGGGAACCAGAAAGTAGACACTTCCGGGAGTGTTAAGTTCTGCAGGATCTACAGAAACCGGTACCCACTATAGCAAGTATTGGATGCAGGGGAGGCAAGTAGTTAACGTTTTCTGGGCAAGGGGGAAATGGGAATATAAAGGTGTATTTGTGTGTGTGTGTGTGTGTGTGTGTGTATGTGTAATAAATAAAAAAATAATATATATATTGTTATTATTATTATTATTATTATTATTATTAAAATCTCCTGACAGCACCACTTTAAGGTGGTGGGGGGCAGAATTAATCAGAATGCAATGACAAGGCCATCCCTTTTGTGTATGTATATGTACGTATAATCCAAAGTCTAAACAAAACCTTCATTGTGCGTTCACTTTTCAAGACCGCTGAGTGTCGCTCTCTAAATTGGATTTATTTAGGGATTTTTACCCTCAGGTAATAAAATAAACTGTGAACCTTTTACTACCACTTTTAAGCTTTGCCACCAGCCACTAGAAGAGTTAAAGTTCACACATTCGTCCCAGATGGAAAAAAAAAAATGCTTGGAGAAGTATGACCAAAGCTCTGTAGGTCACAGGAGTGCACTTAGTTCTGCAATCCTGTGACCCCGATTCAGCTGACAGCGGGCAAAAAAACCTTGAGACTTTTACAACCACTTTTAATATGTAACTTTAGAAAAAAAGAGATGAGGCATTCCCTCTTCGACCTCTGGAGAATGGAAGAAGGTGGTCAAATCCTCTGTTTACATAATACACCCAATGAAAGCTTAAGTAAAGAAAGTTAATTCACTTTAAATATATACATAAGGTATGTAATGCCCTACCAAGGTTGTTTTGCATGGGTAAGTGAAACGCTAATATTTTGGGAGCGCTCAATCAGATAAATGTATGCAGTACAGGCAACAGCACATAATTTGTTTAAGTTTCCCAAGTGTTGTAATCGTGCAGCATGTATTTTGGGAGTCCTAAATGAATTCAAAGAAAATATTATTATTGCACTCCTTTTTTAATTTTATTTATTATTATTATGCAGAATTTATAAAACGCCAACTGTTTACGCAGCGTTTTACAACATAATTATATGTCTTCTCTTTTTTAATATGCTAGAAAATTAATTGTAATGAAGTGGAATCCATGCCACTCATTGACCAACAATGAATGGATCTCACTAATCAAAATGTGGCTTTTTTGAGCAAGGAACTTAATATCTTACTTTAACCATCATATCAGGGGGGTGGTGAGTCCCCGTCCTCAGAATACAATCATACAGCAGAAGAGATCTCTGCATCATGCATTGTATTGAATCTTATCAGTCTGTATACCCTGCTTTAGTAGTTCATTGAAAGATGCACCCAATTACTTTCTAAAACTTAGTTGCTTGAATTGTGTTCCAAGATTTTGTGGCTTTGATTCTAAATCCTATTGTTTAGAACAACTTGACACCTTTTCAGTTTCCATGTTCATTGTTTTTATTGACCTCCTTATCAGTCACTCTTTAGATTTACAGGTCTTTAGAAGCTAAATGTATTACTGGCCGATCAACAGGTATTTTTCTGTCCTTGCAGTCTTTAAAGTGGTAGTAAACTCCCATTGGACGCTTGTACCTACAGGTATGCTTATAATAAAGCTTACCTATAGGTACAAGGAATGTCTTCTACACATGCACCGTTTAGGAGATACTCAGGGTCTCTGAAGCTGGTGATGTCACCGGCTAATGCGCTCTGAAGGAACCGCATACACGTGTCATTCCTTCAGATCTCCATGCTACAGCCAAGACACTCACACACGTGTGGGAGTGACGTCCTCGTGGCTCGGCCATTGAAGCCTGCGAACCCGGAAGGAAGGCGGGAGCCCTGTCAGTGTGGAGCTGGAGGACTTAAATTCAAGGCAAGTCTTTCATAATGTGGGAGTATGTGATGCATACTATCACATTATGACATTACTTTGCAGGGAGAAGTGTGTTTTTTGTGTCAAGGCAAAATATTATTAATAATAATATTATTATTATTATTATTTTGCCTTGATGCACTCTAACTGCAGATGTATTTGTTTGTTTGACATTCAGCTTTACCCATACTGCTTGTATAATGTGTTTTTGGATTTAGACCTGTGATCATCTTTTAAGTATAAATTAAATTAATATTTTTGTTCTTTCTCCATTTCAGAGGTATGAAGGTAATAGAAAACCGAGCAATGAAGGATGAGGAAAAAATGGAAATTCAGGAAATGCAACTCAAAGAAGCCAAACACATTGCAGAGGAAGCAGATCGCAAATATGAGGAGGTGAGAAAGTCTAATGGTTGGAAAGAGAGGAGAAATCCAAGATGCTGGTAGCCTTTATTGCTTTAGAAACCGTCTGCAAAAACTAAATTATTGCACTTTGTGATTTGTTCAAATTGGCAAAACAATCACAACACAGCAGGGCACAGTTTGTTTTCATCCTGTTTATTGTTATGAAATTGTCCAGCCTCAAATGTATTTAAATATACGTTCCACTCGCAGAACAATAATGCTCCCATTGGCTCTAACCCATCCTGGGCCCAGGTGCAGGGGACCGCTAAACCAGCACTGCAGATGGTCCTTCTCTGGCTTTCTGTCCCCTTGCAATGGAGTCACTCCTCTTCTGGATCTTGAGGTGGCTGTCACTGGTCATCCAATAGTCCACATCACTTTTTTTCTTAATACTGTCAGGAATTGTTTAGAGCAGAGTGAAAGGGGGGATAGTTTTTTTTTTTATCCCAGAGATGGAGTTTTTGTTATAATTATAACCTTGTCAAAGCATTTCTTTAAAGTGACCCTGTCGTCATACTTTTATAATTTAAACCAAGCATCCTACAGTAAAAAAAAAAAAAAAAAAAAACTTTCCGGTGGGTGGTGCCTCTAATCTTTGCTCTATTAAAGAGCTATAGTCACTGAAGAATCACACTAGGGACAATTTGGATGTCTGGCTCCCTCTGTTGTTCCTTCCACAAGCCCCTTTTCACAATAAGACACGGTATCGATCAGTGGCAGCTTATCCATAAGAGGCGCCGCGCCCCCCCCCCCCAAATCCATGCGCCTGGCAGGGTCCCAGACGCATGGCTTTCATTGGAGTGTGTTTTTTGTTTTTAAAGTACATGATTAAACACATTTAACACACATTAAACACATGCTCTAATTGGCTTAAAAAAAGTAGGCTTGGGGTGAGCCCACACAGTTGTGTAACAATAGCGAATTTACTATATGGTTTGTTTGCCCCAACCAAACCCCCCCCCCCCCCAAAAATGGAGCACCAGCTGCCACTGGTAGCAATCTTTGATTTGGTACATCAAATCACAATGATCGGGGGGGGGGGGGGGCGCGCAGGCATACAACATCCTGGAAATGTATTAGATGCAGGATATTTTTTTTTTTTTTTTTTTTAATAAAGTGGAGTTACCCTAGCCTAAAGAAATCTGACATGCTTTGCCTCCTTCAGGAACACTATTTAAAGGATAACTGAACTTTTCCCTTAGCTTGGAGAGATTTCCTTGCCCTTATAATTGTACCTGCAGGACAGCAAGTGAAGTTTAATGGGTACACAGGTATCAAATGAACAGATGATTCAGTTGTTGCAAAAATATATCCAAAACTGGGAATGTTTTTGGTATTGCGGTATATACTCGAGTATAAGCCAAGTTTTTTTTTTTTTTTTTTTTTTTTTAGGCTGAAAAAACCACCCTTGGCTTATACTCGAGTGAGGGAGCAGCCTTACTGTGCCCATCTGCAGCTGTACCTTTGGTTCGAGTATAAGCCTAGGGAGGGAAATGCAGCATCCCTGTGCTCATCTGCAGCTGTACCTTTGATAACTAAAACAGCGGGTGTCTCCCGCTGCGTCACGCAGTCTGTTCGGCAGCAGTCCATTGTAACAAAGCCCCACCTCCTCCTCGTCCGTGATAGACGGAAGACTGAACATTGCTACAATGCTGGGAAACTGTATCAGTGTTCCTTCTATAACAGACGAGGAGGAAGCGGAGTTTTGTTAGTGGACTGCCCCCGAACATACTGCATGACACAGCGGGAGACGCCCGCTGTTTTAGTTATTAAAGGTACAGCTCCAGATGGGCACAGTGATGCTGCATTTCCCACCCTAGGCTTATACTGGAGTCAATATGTTTTACCAGTTTTTTGTGGTAAAATTAGGTGCCTTGGCTTATATTCGATTCGGCCTATACTAGAGTATATACGGTAAGCTTGCCATACATTATACAAATTTCTTATTAAATGTCTTATTCAATTTTCTTTTAGATATACCTTCAACTATGTAGGTCAAGGGCCTACCTGATTGCAGGCAAATTGAAAGTGTTTAGGTTTGACCTAGATGTTTTGGTACATCTGGTGAAAAGTAGACAAACTATGCCCTGCCCCAGTTAATATACTTCCCTTGATCTCACTAGCAATCTTCACCTCCTAGAAGCTAAAATCTTAAGACAGCTGTGCCTGCCAAGTCTCCCCTATAGCCCGCCATTTGATAGAGCAGGTGGCTTTGTCACTGGACCTATATAGTCTATGTGGAGCAACTGTGCAGGTGATATTTTGGCTGCTGGGAGGTGAAGACTCCAAAAAGCCATGAAGGTAATATTAAGGAAAGGTATGTATATTGGTTTCTACCACTTTTTATTAACTGGTATGAAAAAATATACCTACTTTTGTATAACTGATATTGCTTGTGTGTTTTTCTGTCATTGGTGTTCCACTGAAGAGATTTCCATTCACTTCCTGCCTTATTGATAAAACTAGAAGTGAGAGCAAATCTCTTAAAAAAGGGAAATTTACCTTCTTATAGTGTCATTGATTTCACTTTGAGTTCCTGTGACAATATTTATGAATATTTCACATATAGGAGCTCAGACAGGACCCTATGCAAACTTGAGTTCCCACTAGAGTCAAACTTTTAGATTGCTTTTTTAACAAGAGTACGGATGTGTATAGTAAATGTAAAACTTTGCTGACATTGTTCCTATTTGTGGAAGGGGGGTTACAGTTCTGAAAGATCTGGCCCATAGCTTGACACTTTACTCTCATTACTTTACAACTATAGAGGTTTGGCTTCATCTACAAAATATTGAACTGAGTATTGCATCCCTTTTGAGGAATAATATATCTTCCTCAGTAAAAGCGTTCCACTTCTCTAATTATAAAGTTACCTTGACCTTTAAATGACTAACTGGGGTAGTTTGAACGGTGAGTTTACACCAGTGCCTTGCAGTTTGCCCGCAGCCGGTTTGTGCAGTTTTAAGGTGGCTCCCATTGAATTATAATAGACTGTGCGTTTAGATCAGTACTGTATGCTGAATCTGCACTTTCAGTAAACGCACGTTCTGATAGAAGCAATAGGAGCACACCTAACTCTGCAGGTAAACTGCACATACAATTTTGCTGTGGCCAAACTGTTGCATTGGTTTGAACACGCTTTTAACATCCATCTGCCTAACAGTCAATATCCACTTTCCAAAAATAAAGTCATCAAGGCCAAAAAAAAAAAAAAAAAAACGAACCGCCCAACAGTTTTGCCATATCGGTCATGGATATGGACGTATAAAAGGTCAAGTCTGAAAGATTCTTGAATTTTGAAGTCGTTCCTTGATATGGTCCCAGTGACAAGCCACCAAGAAAAATGAGAATGCACACAGAATAAAAACCTGACCGGTTGTGTAAGCCTTTCCTTCTCTATCAGAATGGGAAAGAAAAACAAAGTTCATATTGTCTCACCTTTTTTATGGGGTTATAATTCAAACATTCTCTCATAACTGGTTGAGGTAATCTAAGATTTTGGACTAGTCAATATCTTTGCTAAGTTCTCTGTGCAAAGACTGGTGGACAGCCCAGTATGTCAAAGCTTCAGAGTAAATGTTGGTTTGTGTTGTGTTTTTCCAGTATTTCACATCTCTTGACAACATGATCTGTGTTCTACAAAGTAGTAAAGGAAATATGTCCAAGGAAAGCTTGTATAGCTCTGTGCATATCTAGTTTAATTGTGTAATGGTGCATTATCACAGTTCTCAATGGTTATCTACACTACAGTGTCAAATTGCAGAGAAATGTAACTTTTCTGCTTATTTTCAGCTGTTGATTGCTCTTTAGTGGGAGCATAATGTAAAACGCGACAATAATTCTTATGTTTTCAGTGCTCTACAACAGATTCACATGTGACAAAGTCATGAAATATTCGCAGCATATGTGCCTTGTTGTAACCCTGTTCTTCATTCCCTTATTCATTAGTGATGTATGATCTGCAAAAAAAAGCAAGCCTACACAATGTGTGTGGTGTGTGTTGTTTTTTTTTTTTTTTTTTTTGTTCAAACCTTCACCTGCTTCTTATTTTCTGTGCAGGTGGCTCGTAAATTGGTCATTCTTGAGGGTGAGCTGGAGAGAGCTGAGGAGCGAGCTGAAGTGTCTGAGCTGTAAGTTTTATTTTTTATTTTTTTTCGTTTTGCACTAATCTTTGGATATTGTTGGTATATTGGACAAACTTGCTGTGATGCATACTACCACCATCCGTGCTTCTTTACAACAATATTCCTCAATAAAAATTTACCGCAATTTTTGTTTTCTTACCACCATCGGTCAAAACGTTCCTATCCTGATTCTTTCACGCTCAGAAGAGGGAGGATTAACCTCACCGACACGCAAAAAAACAAAAAAAAAAAAACGCCAAGAGCTCCTAAACTCAAGTTTACAGTGCCTTGAAAAAGTATTCACACCCCTTGTAATTTTCCACATTTTGTCATATTGCAACCAAAACATGTAAAAAAATGTTATGTGATAGACCAACACAATGTGGCACACATTTATGAAGTGGAAAATGATAAATGGTTTTACATTTTTTTTTTTTTTTTTTTTCTTACAAATATCTGAAAAGTGTGGCGTGGATTTGTATTCAGCCCCCTTTATTCTGATACCCCTAACTAAAATCTAGTGGAACCAATTGCCTTCAGAAGTCTCCTAATTAGTAAATGGAATCCACTTTTGTGTGTAATTTAATCTCAGTATAACAGCTGTTTTATGAATCCCTCTGAGGTTTGTTGGAGAACCTTGGTGAACAAACAGCATCATGAAGGCCAAGAAACATACCAGACAGGTCAGGGATAAAGTTCTGGAGAAGTTTAAAGCAGGATTGGTTTTAAAAATAAATCCCAACCTTTGAACATCTCACAGAGCACTGTTCAATCCATCTTCCGAAAATGGAAGGGGTATGGCACAACTGCAAGCCTACCAAAACATGGCCGTCCACCTAAACTGACAGGCTGGGCAAGGAGAGCATTAATCGGAGAAGCGGCCAAAAGGTCCATGTTAACTCTGGAGGAGCTTTTTTTTTTTTTTTTTGTGTTGGATGGTGGAGAGATGGGGATTAGAACTCCTGTCGGTTTTTATTTCTGTCTGTGACCCCGTTGGGGAGATTCACCCTCTCGCTTTGTCCTGTTTACCATTATCATTGAAAGTAAAAAAAAATCCCAAATTTTGGGTTGTCCACAAAAAAATTGCCTTCTTGTACAACGTCTTAAGATTACAATAAACACTGCATTGTCTGGTGTTTAAAGCTGAATTTTTAGCTAAAAATGGTTTTAACCTTTTTTATAGCTTTAGTGACCAAACTTCCCTGTAATAAATTTGTGTCCCACTTCATGCAGGCAGCTGGATCCAGGAGAAATGTGCATTGCACGGATGCCTGCCCGTCTTCCGGTCTCTGAACTTCAGGCACTGCAATGGTTTGGTTTTTTGGGCTGAATTCAATAGAAAAGGTGCCCAACTGGTACCCACCTCCTCTGAAAAGTTCTTTCGCTACTAGAACATTTTTCAATCGAGGGAGTGGGTACCCATTGGGAGTTTTTCTGTTGAATTTAGCTGGAAACCCAAAGCTATTAACCACTGCAGTATCAAAGTGTCAAAGCCAAGAAGTGGATAGACATCCCTGCAGTGACGATTTCTCCAGGATCCAACTACCTGCACAGCGAGGGACATATTTAATTACAGGTAACTTGGGTCACCTAAAGCTTTAGGGTTTAAAATGTGTGTTTTTTTTTTTTTTAGCTTTTAAATATGTCCGCATTTATATGAAAACCAGTTGGGGATGTAAAGAGTAACAAAAACTTTACCCGTGCAATTCATTTGTTTAATTGCTCTCCACTATTGAGCCCGGTGTTTCAGTTTGTAAAGTGTATTTAACCCCAACAACAAAAATGTAATGTATTGCAGCTTACGACCCGTGGTGGCTGCATTTATTTATTTTTTTCTTCAAGTTTTTTTACTTGGTAACCATGCCAGTAACACACTTCCTGGCCTAGGGTGAATGCCTAGGGTTACTGTACTGTATGGAGGAGCAGCATGGTCATCCTAGAACAAGACTAAAGAACACTTCCCCTCTTCTCTTCCTCCTACCTTGGGTGGGTATTCAGTAGACTACAGAGTGTGCTACCAGCAATGCTGATGGCAGTCAGCAAAGAGCAGAGAAATTTGAGGTTACTGGATTTCTGCAAGGAGTGACAGGTATATTTTTGCACTTGTCACACAAACCTGCTCCGTGGTAGAAACCGCAAAGATGAGCAAATATTAAGAGGCTAAGGCTCCTTTCACACGGACGATACGATCAGGTCTGCCTGCCAGTTTTTTGGATGGTCCAAGTATTCCTATGAATTGGTGGGTGTAAACAGACTTGTGTACATGTAAACCCACCACCTACCTCCAATCCATTCCAGTCCGCTTAAAAAAAACAAAAAACAAAAAAAACAGGAATCCATCCCCCTCTGTCTAGGTAAATCAGAGGGCACTCGGTTTACACCCAACTGCCTATAGAACAGAGCAGGCTGTCTCTGCTTCCGCCCTGCATAAACTGACAAGACACAAACCTGTCACCCGCCCTGCTCTGCTCAGGAGATCGGCGGACGTATCCCCTGCTGAGCAAAGTGGATTGTTAGGGTTTGCATACACTGTAGGTCATATAGAGGAAAAAAAACATTTTTTATTTATATTTAAGTACATGTGCCTGCTGGATGTGGAAAGTATATTTGTTAATTCCAGTGCTGTAATTTTTTATTTTTTGCCATTGAGAATCATTTTCAGCAATGCTGGTGGTTCGTCTATCTTGTATATCCTATCTTAATTTATCGACCAATTTTCTTATATATAATTAGATAAATTCATTTATAAAAGTAATATTTTTATGTTTTCATTTCAGTAAGTGTGGTGATCTAGAAGAAGAACTGAAAAATGTAACGAACAACTTAAAATCTTTGGAAGCTCAATCTGAAAAGGTGAGTAATGCTGATATTGCATGGTAGGTATGTTGTCCAATACCCAGAAAAATCAACATTTTTTTTTGCCTGTGCTATAAACTATTGGTGAGCATAATTTTTAAAAATGTTTTGTTTTTTTGGAAGTGAACTAATTTTTTATTTTTTATGAACTGGTTATCTGGGGGGGGGGGGACAGTTTTTTTAATTTTCTCTCACTCTTTGCTTGCAAAATTACTATTCCAGTTACTGGAAGGATAAGTGCACCCTGCATACATGTCACAGTACAATGTACACAGATTTCTGATTCCCTCTGCAGAGACAAGAATCTGTTAACCTTCCTCCTGACTTGGAATCCACTAATATTGGACTTCCATCAGCAGAAATAAGCTCTAGTTTCCAGTTTTTAGTACGAGTTTCAGGAAGGTGGCTCATGAGACTGCATGGTAAAGTACACTGTATGGCCAAAAGTGACCATCACGCTTACCGTATAAACCTACTTTTTCAGCACATATTTTTTTTTATGCTGAAAAAGCCCCCCTCAGCTTATACTCGAGTGAGGGTGTAGCCTCACAGTGCCCATCTGCTGCTGTATTTTTTGATAACCAAAACAGCGGGCATCTTCCGCTGTCATGCAGTCTTAACTGTTCGGCGGCAGTCCACTGTAACAAAGCCCCACCGCCTCCTCATGACAGACGGAACACTGATTCAGTTTTACATTATTGTATCAGTGTTCAATCTATCACGGACGAGGGGGGGGGGGGCTTTGTTACAGTGGACGGCCGCCGAACAGTTAAGACTGCATGGCAAAGCGGAAGATGCCCGCTGTTTTGGTTATCAAAGGTACAGTTGCAGATTGGCACAGTGAGGCTGCACTCTATATTCGGGTCGGCCTATACTAGTGTGTATATATTGGATATCTCATTCCCAAAGAAGTGGCATTCAAGTTCATTGCAAAGTTTAGGGTTGAGGTTAGGGCTCTGTGCAGTCTACTTTGGTTCCTTCATACCAAACTCCTCAAAGCATGTCTTTTTAGACCTGACTTGGTGTACATGAGCATGCTGAAATACAAAGGGGCTGCCGCCAAACTTTCTACAAGATTGAAAGAGCACAATTGTCTAAAATTAGACCTGAGCACCTTTTTTTTTTCTAGCTAGTCTCACAAGAAAAAGTTGCCTTTTTAAATACTGTTTGAAGAACAAGAGTAAATACATTCTGCATTCTCCCCATTCAACAAGTACAATCGCTTTGTTACCAGGAAGTATGCACCCATGCATAGACTTATAATGACGTGTTATTGTATTTTTGTCTTTCTAGTATTCTGAAAAAGAAGACAAATATGAAGAGGAAATAAAGATTTTAACAGACAAACTAAAAGAGGTAAGACAGTGGAAGGATGCATTGTTTATGCAGTACACGGTGGTCTTGTTTCATACACATATTCTCAGATTAGAAGTGTATTTTCAGTGCCAGGATTAAAAAAATAATACTAAGCTTGACTGAACTTCTGATGATGGGGGAGAAAAGGGTGTTAACATTTAAAGAGAACTGTTTTGAAAGTGTGGGGGAGTGAAGGGATACCTTTTTAGCTTCTGTAGAATATCCGACCACTGAGTACTTTCTTGTGCACTCAATTTAGTTTAATCCTATCTCCTTCACAGGCTGAAACCCGGGCTGAGTTTGCAGAGAGAACAGTTGCCAAACTAGAAAAGACTATTGATGATCTTGAAGGTAAACCATTTTTACTATCATGGTGTCATGTGTATTTTCTTCCTGAGTAAGAAATGGCATTAAAGCAGATCTTCGCTGCATCCAAGAACCACAAACCAAAAATCTTTTTTAATTTTTATTGTATAAAGGAAACTCCCCCATCCACCCATCCATCCATCCATCCATCCATCCATGTCTGCATGCTTTATTTTGTTTAGAAATCACTTTATACACCCCCTAGCATTTCTGGCTGTGGCCATCTTCAGTAAGGGCAAATGATTAATGTAGCATTTACTTCATGGAATCTATCTGCCCTTTAGCGCACGCATGCAGGAGAAACCAGGAAGTAACTAAAGAAATAAAAAAATAAATAAAAAAAAGTTTAAGTAAATATGGTTACTTTCTTATCTATGTACTAATGCTAGCAGCATAAGGATTAAAAATAATCAATATTGTATGGGAACGTGAATTTTTATTTTAAGCGGCTAAAGTTGTATGCAAATCTTAACTTTTCCTGTAAAACAAAAGAAGTTGACCCTTCCCCTCTTGCTTCTTGTGCTTCTCCTATTAGTCGGATAGAATGATTGTCTTATTTAAGAGAAGGGTAAAAAGGGAAGCGCCACCTGAGTGCAGTATTAAAATGTATGTTTTAATGACACAACGTATGATTACACGACAACCAAAATAAAAAAGGCTCATCTGTTAGTCAGTGGTCCATGGAGATTTCCTCAATTTCCAATCTGGGTGGGGCTGCAGATGGATGATTATCGGCAGAGAGTACTTCCTGTGGCAATCAGGAAGACGCTGGGGCCGGCATGGAACACTTCCGGGGGAGGGCTTCCAACAAGGAGACAAGCTTGTGCTAGATGGGTGGATAGGATATGTGCTGCTCCTTCAATAGGCCTGGAAAGGAAGTGTCAGCAGTGTGGTATTTATATGCCTGTGCTGTGGGACAACAGGTCCCAGCATAGGTTAAAACCGCACACTGCTGAATAATACTTGGAGGAACACATAGATAGGCCGCAACTGAGAGGGGGATGGATTGGTAAAAGACAATATAAAAAGTTATATGGTGTGCAAATAGTCAAACTGTGGCATACAAGTAATAGCTCGGCACTGGTCTATCATTTAAGAAACCGTACTGAAGCTTAAGGATGGGGCCAAGTTTGAAAATATTTAAAATGACATGTAGCTTTGTCCATGTCTGAAACTATTAGTGATTTTTAACATTTGTGTTTTTACCGAATGAAACTCGGCTAATGTATATTCCATTGTATGCTTAACTTAAATTGTCAGATTAAGACCAGGTTTACTTTTAAAGTCCTGGTTTAAACCATTTCATTCATTCCATATATTTCACTTTGCATATTCGTTAGTGGAGAGCCCCAAAGAAACCTTTTGGGAAATTGTCTATTGACCCCAAGCAGAATTCATTGGAGGAATTTTAGTCAGGTTATGAGCATTGATTGATTGAGATATGATTGAAAATTAAAAATTGCAACCTTTCTTCCTTCCCCTGACACACAAAGCTATGAGTCTGTCATCCCAGCACACAAGGGACCGTGTTGGTGATGTAAATGCGCAGCTCAGTTTACATGCAGGTAAGGGTTTTTATTGTAGATGAGACAGTGCATGTCTCTTCTACAATAAAATGCCTGCCTGCTTGCAGCTTACAACAGAACATTAGTTCCGCTTTAGAGTAGAAGTAAACCCTCCTATTGTTTTCAGCCAAGAAAGCTGCCATCTTGGCCTTTGTTTAATCTTCACCTGCCATGAATGCTGCACATGTGATCAGTTAGGACATCAGCCATTGGATGGTTTTGACAGTTTGGTTGAGAGCACAACCAGTGTGACAGTTGCATTCCCGTCACTTGCCAGGAATGTCACTTTTTTTTAAACTGTTAAATTGATGGGTTTGTTTCTGCTTTAAGTGGTGGTATCTAAGTGTTGGTCATCTTTAACTGACTAGTGTAGCCTTTATTACACCACTGCCTTCATCTTTCTGGCATCCATCTCTCACACAGTATCCTTTCTTACTTTTACCATTAAAAAAAAAAATTATCCTGAATACTGACATGAAATTGTGTCACCTTTTGTAATAGTGTGTCTTTGTATTCATTAATTTTGAATGGTGTCATGGACAAACATCAAAGGGATTTTTAAAGCAGAAAATGTGACTTTCACCAACCCTTCACATGGTGGTTAATCGTCAAGCACTCTCATGGAACACACACACACACACACACACACACACACACACCAGGAAGATTCACCTGCTGTGAGCTGAAGATCTGGTTCGCTGCTTTATAAGTATTCCCTATAGAAGGGGTCTCCAAACTTTGTACACAAAGGGTGGGTTTACTGTCCTTCAAACTTTAGGAGGGCTGGACTGTGGCCATTCGAAGTAGAAAAAGTCCCGACATCATTGAGACAAAAAAAACAACGCCCCATCTTTGGTGTCGGTGGGAAGAATTGTGTCCCATCATTGTTACATAGTTAGTCAGGTTGAAAAAAGACACACAAGTCCATCCAGTTCAACCTTAAAAACAAATAAATAAAATAAAAAATAATCGTACAATCCAGATACCCAATTTTAACCCCTACAATTGATCCAGAGGAAGGCGAAAAAAAACCCAGCAGAGCATGCTCCAATTTGCAACAGCAGGGGAAAAAAATTCCTTCCTGATCCCCCAAAGAGGCGATCGGATTTTCCCTGGATCAACTTTACCTATGTTAGTACCCAGTTATATTATGTACCATCAGGAAAGTATCCAGGCCTTTCTTAAAGCAATCTACTGAACTGGCCAGAACCACCTCTGGCAGGAGTCTATTCCACATTTTCACAGCTCTAACTGTGAAGAAACCTTTCCGTACTTGAAGATGAAATCTCTTTTCCTCTAGACGTAAAGAGTGCCCCCGTGTCCTCTGGGTTGACCGTACAGAGAACAACTCAACACCAAGTTCACTATATGGACCCCTAATGTATTTGAACATGTTGATCATATCCCCCCTTAATCTCCTCAAGAGTGAATAAATTTAGTTCCTCTAATCTCTCCTCATAGCTGAGTTCTTCCATGCCTCTTATCATTGCTGTCATTGGGAGGAATTGTGTCTCATCATTTAGTATTATTGGGCCCCATCATTGGTGTCATTGGGAGAAATTGTGCCCGAGAAATTCTGCCACCATCGTCGGGAGAAATTGTGCCGTTGTTGGTGTCATTGGGAGAAATTGTGCCTCAAGGGTTGGATAAAAGCAAGCAAACGGCTGCAGTTTGGAAGACCACTGCTCTATAGTTTTACTAAAACTAAAGAGCTTTCTTTCCCCAGCATGGCTTTTGATACAAAGCCCTTTTACTTGGTTGTACAAATAAATAAGCTTTCCATGACCACTTATTTAATAATATAATACTGAGAGGAGAGCAGACAGTAATTAAGTTCTTGGAGGGACTCAAACCAGGGACACAGAACTGCAAGGCAGATGTACCACTTTGGCTGGTCCATAGATTTGTTTTTTTTTTTTTTTGTTTGGTCAGCCAGAGGGCTCATCATGTTACATTTGCCATTCTAAATATGGGGGACTTTGCCTTTAAACTCTATTGTATATCTGAAGTGTTAATTTTACCTTGATAGATGTTACTTAATATAACCATTACCAACTTAAGTAATAATTTTGTTACTAACAAAAACCACTACAGTACTGATAATCGGCATTCATTAGTTTGCCTACATAAAACTACTGAACACTGATTACTACTTAGTTGCTATAAGTCATTGTACTTAATTTGCTTTGGATTATAATCTGATATTAACACCAAAGCATCTAGTATGATCAAAAAAAAAAAAAATGTATAATTTTCCATGAGACGTGTATAAAAAATCTGTAATGTTTTTCTTTTCTTTGTTCTTTTTCATGCTGTCTCGCTTTATTCTTCATCTATATTTGGTTCTTCACCTGTCCTTCCGAATCATTCCTGCTACTTCTGTCTGGTAGATGAGTTATATGCCCAGAAGCTCAAGTACAAAGCTATCAGCGAGGAGCTTGACCATGCTCTCAATGATATGACATCATTGTAGACCCTCTTTGGTTTTATGTGATGTGGCTTTTCTGTTCTGTCAGCTACTATTTTCTTTGAATTTCCTCACTGCTCTCAATCTCTCTAAGAAATAAAAGTCTCTGCACCTTTTAAATTCTATCTTTTTTCTTTACTTGTGTGTTCTGCATGTATGAATGAGCAAACGCTATAAAAGGTGAAGGTTTTTAGTTACGGTATATTTTTGATAAATTAAGCAAACCACATGGAGTACCCACTACTATGGGTCCATGTGCCATGTATCTATCAAGACACCATTTTTGTTTTGGTTTATTGCTTTTGTTCAGGGTAGCTCATCATTTTGACACTTTCTAACTTGATTACATATATAGAACTTATGTTCTGCATGTTCAGACAGGGTGCTTACTAAAGTCACCAAAGTTGTATTAGTTAAGTATAGCTTCTTCCTATCTTTCCAAACATCCAAAGACCTTGATAGGGCAGATCTTTTAATTGCTATGTCTTCGTTTCAGACAATTTGGCTAATGCCAAAGAAGAAAATATGGGAATGCATCAAGTTATGGACCAAACACTACTTGAACTCAACAATTTATAATCGGAAGTGAAGAAAAAAAAAACCTGCACATCATTCCTTCTTAAAGTCTTTCATTCTCATTTATTATCTCTTAACATTCCAGGGGAAAGCAGCAATAAATGCGACCAAATATTTTATTTTTTAAAAGAAACCATTCACAAACATGAGCTTTAAACCTCATTGTGCTGTGCCTTTTTTTTAATATTTCTTTTTTTTTTATATGCTAAGGTCCCATGTACATTACTAGATTAGTCACAAATGTCTTCAGTGTTTTTTGTCTCCTATGTTATTCTGTTACAAGACCACAAAGTGTTGAAAAGCTATTACAGAAGTATGGGAAGCCCAACAAATAAAACAAAACTAGGAAAAGTGTTATTTGTAACAATGTTATGGTGGTTATTGTGAAAATATAAATTCTTTATTAAATATGGCACATTTTGGATACAATGATCTGGTTCTAAGTCAACATTAATGCTTTCACATTCAAAGATACATTTAAAGCGAAACTTTACCCAATGGTGAAGTTCTGGTTGTTTGCATTCTTTTTGAGAGGGGAGCGGGTACCTGGTCTTGACAGGTACCCGCTCTGACTTCCAGGGAAGATCGCTGCAGAGATCTATGAGTATGTTCGGTCACCCCCAGAATTTGTAGCTGTTGACTCTTACATTTTTTTTTTGTTGGGGGGGGGGGGGGGGGGGGGAGGAGGAAGGTTGGAGCTCCTCCTTTAATGAACTGAAATATTCAAACCACTTCAGTAACATTCCTAAGGCCCCTTTCACACTGACGATCCGTTCAGGCCCGCCTGTCAGTTTTTCAGGTGGACCTGAACGGATGCTCCATAGAGCTCTATGGAGCGTCGGATGTCAGCGGTGACGTGTCCGCTGACATCCGATCTGAAAAAGTGTGACGGAGGAAAAAGCTATTTTTCCATCCGTCATTGGATTGGGTGACGACGGACACTGCGGTCCGTAGTCATCCGATCTCCCATAGGGGAGAGCAGTGCTGTGACAGGTCTGTCCCTGCGCAGTGTGCAGAGACGGACCTGTCATCTCCCTGCTCAGCGGGGATCAACTGAGTGATCCCCGCTGAGCAAACGGATATCCACGGGGCGGATCAGCACTGATCAGCCCCGTGTGAAAGGACCCTAAGAAGTTTTATTGGGCACCTAAATGAACCCGTGTGCAATCCAGAACACTGACCACACTGAAAGGTCATAAAACTTCCATAGTACAGTCAACATTAGAGCTGTGCAATGACTGTTCCTGGGAATGCATGCTCTGAATATACTTGCCACTTAAGAGATTGCACTGTTCAGTTACTTAGGAAGTTGACATGTTGCATGTCTAGCCAGGACTTGCATTGACCCAGTCAATAGTTCTCATGTCACATTCTGGGGACATATGGGACTGATCCCTGCAGTCAACACAGGCTGGGAGATGAAGAAGCCACTTACAGCCCAGTAAAAAGATTACTGCACTTGGCAGCTGTTTTATTCACCTACTGTAAAAGGGTACCTCAGTAAACACGGGCCTGAGGCACCAATCAAATGCATTACTATTGCCATAAGCATAAACATGCACATTCTGATGATTCAAGCATGCACATTTGTTCCATGACTGTAAACATTCCTACATGCTCAGTCTATTCATGTTATACTTGGGGCTAGGGCAAGACAACATATAACAACTCACAAAGACTGGTCAATTTAATTGCAATCTTTAGATTTACTATGCAGTGTGAGGACCCAATGTTGTTTTTTTGCATTGTAATTGGTCAAACTAAATGAGATTATTTGGTTAGATTGTAACATTTGTAGGGCCAGCCTTATTCACGCCATTATGCCATGGCCAACTTTATTTACACCATAAGCTCATGAACCAAGAATGCATTTAAAAGATATTTCAAATCCAATATGGCAAGTATACATATGCAAAAGTTTTGACATATCGCGTTTATAAAGGTTTCTTTATCGTAGATCATGGGACACAGAGCCTTAAGTAATTAATGGGTTATAGGCCACCTTCAGGTTTTGGCACTGGTAAACCCAATCAAAGGAAGTTTACTCCCCTATATAACCCTTCCTCCTTCCAGGAGCACATCAGTTTTTTCGCCAGTGTCTAAGATGTTGGTCACTAGTGAAGAAGTGCTCTGAGGAGCTCCAGGAGGGATTCATGCTGGATTTAAATTCCTCCATAAAAAGAAGCCAGATGCATCCAAAACTGCCACTGAGGCCTAAAGTGGATGGTACCTGGGACCTCGTATCCGAAGCACGAGGGTTTGCCTGTAATGACTTTGTAGGGCTGTACCCCAGGTACCTAGGGTTTAGGTCTTCTTACATTACCTCAAGCTTGCTGATGGGGTGCTTATACAAGGCAGTTGGAACCCGTTTTTAAGGACCTAGTCCTCGAAGGTTTGCTAAATGTAACCCGCCATGATGGGTGAAAGTTTGAAAGTTTTTCTGTTAGTTCAGCAAAATCCTGCAGCGAGGACAAGGTAACGGAAGAAAACTTGGATATTAAAAACATATATGCACTTTTTCATTTACGGAAAAGTTGTCATGCCTTAAAATCTCCACTAGATGGAGTCTATGCACATACCTTACTCTGTTGTCTCATTGTTTTGCTCAGTTCCATGTCTGGCTGCACAGAGTGTGGAAGGAGATTTTGCAAGGTAAAAAATATGCAAAACATTTCTCCTTTTCTTCCCCTGATGTGCCAGAGGGTTAGGGGTACAGCGATGCTGCACCTCCCTTACATTACCCCCCCTTCCGCCTTGAGGGATGCGGAAGGTACTGCTATTTTACTGCTAAATTTTGCTACTGTGGCTGTAATTCTATACATGTCTGTGCCTCACTGCAGGAGGCTCCACTGCCCCTCAACCCCCCCTCGTGTTGGGTCTGGGACCGGAAAAACACCACGCTCAGGCACCGGAAAAATGTTAAACAGGGATAGAATTCAGAGGGGGCAGGGCCTATCGCAGATGCCGTGAAACGTCCATGAGGACGCATGGCAGGCTAAAAACGTATAAATATACAGCTGTGTCAGTCTCTCTCTTCTGCCGATGAGGAGGAAACAAGATGCCTGCACACAGGGACACACGAGCTGTGGAACCCATATGGGTTGCAAAGCTGGCATTCCTGATACAGGAAGGACCCTCTTTTTCCAGCACTAGGCTGAACTTTATAGCAGCTTTAAAAAGTCATGACTATTTTCAGCGATTTAGTGCAATGTGTATAGCGCCTTTTTGTTTTTCTCTACTTGGGACTATGCCTGCCAAAAAAGACACCACAAAAGAGTAAAGGTTTCACCCCCAGGCACTGGGATTTCTACCTGTATTTCCATGCTGTCATCCTTGCCTGAATTACAAATTATGGCAACTCTGGGTGAGCCATTAGAGCAATCTCTCACATCTCAGCACCTGTATACGTGACTAAAGATGCCCTATCCACCTCCCTTCAGGGTCTGGAAGAAAGATTAGTGGCTTTAATCGCATCCTCCATTCAAATGGATAGGAAGCATACTAGGTCCCCTCCCCCGCTTCAGTTTTGCAAGGGGAATAGTGGGAACACAATGAGGTTTTACCCTCAATCGATCAGGAAGAGAAAAAAAACTGATGATTCTTCCGCAGAGGAAACAGCAGATGAACCTTTTTCAGCCTCTCAAGGCTGAAAACTTGCTGATACAATCCTTACAGAAATGGTTCGTTCCACTTTCATGCTGCCTCTAGCAGTCTCATGAAAACTTGGCTTCTTCTTTAGGTTCTTTAAAACCTTCCCACCCTTTGCATCTATTTCCTGCACATGCATTACTTGAATGGCTTATTTTTGCGGAATGGGATAAACCGGATAAACATTTTCTCCTTCCTAAGAGGTTTTCAATTTTCTATCCTGAGATCTAGGATGGAAAGTACCAGAAATTGACACTGCGATTTCCAATGTGAATAATAACTTGTCCTATAGACAATGCACAGATGCTTAAGGATCCAACAGATAAGAAGTTGGAATTGCTGCTAAAATCTGCTTTTTTGCATAGCAGGTGCTGTCACTCAGCCGCAGTCGCCACGATAGGCTTCTACCAATCCCTAAAGGACCAATTTAAACAGGCCCTTAGAGATCTTCCTACACAACAAGCTTGGGATTTGGCTGAATTACCTAAGGCATTATGTTTTGCCATAGATGCCATTAAAGACTCTATTCACCAAGCATTATTCCTTTTGCTTATGCTTGTACATATGCGCAGAATCCTGTTCAGCTGAAACGCCATGTAAAAACCTAATGGGGTTCCCCTTTCATGGGGAGCAACTGTTTGGAGAAGACTTGGATAAATATATCAAGGCACTCTCTGCTGGGAAAAGTATTTTTTACCAGTCAAAAGGGGCCTCACTTGGTTATTAACCCAAAATCTGCTGAAAGGAAAATCCTTTAGACCAGTCATCTGAAAAGCGGTAACGATGGATGTCAGCCTCTCAGGTTGGGGAGCGGTACTAGAAAAGACAACTGTCCAGGGACAGTGGTCAAGAACCGAAAGAATCTTGCCCATCAATATCCTAGAGATTCAGGCAGTACTTCCTGGCTCTAAAGGCCTGGACTTTCAAGTTAAGGAATTTTCCTGTCAGGATTCAATCCGACAATGCCACAGCTGTGGCCTATATCGATCACCAAGGGTGCAGAGAGGTGAACCATTTTCTAACTTGAGCAGAAAGGAATGTTCCATGCCTTTCTGCAATCTTTGTTCTGGGAGTAGAGAAATGGCAGGTGGACTGCTTAAGTTGCCAGCAGTTATTCCCAGGGGAATGGTCTCTTCACCCTGACATATTTTGGGCTGTTTGTCAAAGATGGGGACTCCGGACATGGATCTTCTAGCATCCAAGTTCAACACGAAGTTGGTCAACTTTGTGGCCAGATCAAGGGATTCTTTAGTCTGGGACTTTATACAAGGGGGGGACGTGGCTTAATCCGCCCGTCAAACTTCCCTTGAACCCTTGGAACTTGAACTTAGTTTTGTCTGTGTTACAAAAACAGCCATTTGAAAAAATACATCAGATTCCCCTAGTCCTTCTGACAAGAAAGTTGGTATTTTTGGTTGCTATATCCTCAGCAAGGAGAGTTTCAGAATTGGCTGCTCTCCTGTAAAGAGCCATATTTGATTTTTCACGAGGACAGAGTAGTGTTACGCCCTCGTCCAGGCTTTTTGCCAAAAGTAATTCTCAGGTCTTCACCTGAACCAAGATATTGTCTTTTTCCAAAACCATGTCCCAGGGAAGAAAATTCACTACATTGTCTTGATGTGGTGAGAGCAGTGAAAATCTATTTAAAGAAAACTGCTCAGATTCGTAAAACTCATGTCTTACTTATTCTGCCTGAAGGTCCTAATAAATCCACTATCGCTAAGTGGATTCGGCAAGTGGTAATTAAAACGTATGATTTAAGGGGTAGGATTCACCCGTTTCAAGTTAAGGTGCATTCTACCACGTCGGTTAGTGCTGCTTGGGCAGTGCGTCATCAGGCCTCCATGGCTCAGATCTGTAAGGCTGCAGCTTGTTCTTCAGTGCATGCATTCCCAAGATTTTATCAGGTGGATGTAAGGAGGTATAAGGCTATTGCCTTCGGTGTGCTGCAAGCAGCAGTATAGATCCTCAAGTCTGGGTGTACCCTGCGGGCTGTTTTCTCCCACCCCTCATGTGGCATTCCTATGGGACATCTCATTAAGCAATTACTTAAGGCTCCATGTCCCATGATGTACGATAAAGAAAATAGGATTTTTATTACAGCTTACCTGTAAAATCCTTTTCTTGGAGTACATCATGGGATACAGAGGTCCTGCCCCTCTTTTGGGATACAATTATATTGCTTTGCTACAAAAACGGATGTGCTCCTGGAAGGAGGAGGAGTTATATAGGGAGTGAACTTCCTTTTGATTGAGTTTACCAGTGTCAACACCTGAAGGTGGCCTGTAACCCATTAAGTAATTACTTAAGGCTCTGTGTCCCATGATGTACTCCAAGAAAATGATTTTACAGGTAAGCTCTAATAAAAATGCTATTTTTGTTGAACTCTATGAAAAGCAGTTGATGCAGCCTCCATAAAGAAGAAAACCTAAGTATGACCTGTTTCTGCAGATTCTAATATTCAGTTACCATTTTTATTTATTTTTTTGCTGAATAAAGCTATAAAAATACAACATGGCACTGTAAAATGTACAAACATCTGAGCAGCTATCCAGTTGAGATCATTACTTTTTACAAGGGTCAAATTGATTCATTAGACCTTAAACCAGGTCAGTTTCAACGTTTATTAAAGCTCAATGCCAGATGTAGCTTTTTTTTTTTTTTTTTTTTTTTTTTTTTTTTTTAATGCATAGTTACATTGGTCCAGCTTGGACCAGAAGTATTCATTATACCATATATGTTGGATGCTTGTGAAAGGTGAGTTACCACTGTTAAAGTGATCACCACTATCTTCTCGGTCCAGTGCGGAACAGCTGCCCTGTTGCATGGTGATCATTGGATAACAAGATTAGTTATGCTATCTAGTTATTCTGAAGTTGGCTTCAGATGCTGCAAATCATCCTTTGCGACTGAGTTACAAATCACAGTAAAACAGACTACTTTTGTAGTTGATTTATTTTCCTGCAACAGAAACAGGGGAAAAATGTGTAGCTGCTACAAACTGCTGCTCCAGTATTGCTTGTGTGACGCTCTATACTTACCTTGAGTAAGCCCCCACCAAGGTTTAGACATATGCACATCCACAAGTAAGTGACACTGGTCACGGTGATGGACAGACCATAACTAACTGAGAAAAGCAAAGCTACCCTTTTTGGACTGGGAAAAGCGGGCCTAAGGTTTGTACTATTTAGATGGCCACATCACTAAAATCTTCTTATGCCCCAAAATTACCTTTGTTCCACTGTCCACATTCTGGTCTTGGCAATCTTGTGTCTCTGGAAATATTACTCCTAGAAATACCTCTCATCTCTAGCTCAACTGTTTGACCTAACTGTGCAGCATGCTTGGGAAACATCTCTGTGTGTACTGGCTAAGCAATCCTAGGATTACTAAACAAAAAACAAAAAAAAAAAAGCATACAGGTTTACCTTGGGCAGGTCAAAAATTAGCAATTTATTAAGTTACATTAGTAAAGCCTTCAATGCACATCTTGTATGTCGAACAGATTCATTCTAAATTGGATGAAATTCGTGTCATGGGCATCCCTGCTGGCACCACCTGGCTTGACCAACTTTGATTGAAAAGTTCCTGACCAAACCCTGTCTACATCCACGCTGATGCTGTAACTGTTCAGGTGTTCAGACAGCCCAAGGGCCAGCTGTCTGAATACAGTAGCTGACAGGGGAAATTTCTCAATCCACAATGTTTAGCATTGATGGAGGAGTTTCTCTCATTCAGCCTATAGGAGGAATGAGAGAAATATGTGTATTGCTAGTCTAATTTTTATTTAGACAACCATTATAGTCCTGATCTCACATTGTCTGTCATTCTAAATAAAGGCAGAATGACCTAGTTTTATACCCAGTGTTTTTTTTTTTTTGTTTCAGAAAAAAGAAAAAAAAATGGTTATTGATTCTCATGTCCTATTCTTGAAAACTTACATACCATTACTAAGCATACATCCCAGTACAATATCTTCTTGCTTTAAGCAGACTAAATGGGGCAAAACACATTGCTTGTATCTAGATTGATTACAAATCAATCACAAATGAGCAATTCCTCATTGATTAAAATATTGACATATGCAACACAGCAATATTGATTGAAAATATAATCTATTGAAAAAGTTGATTGAGGCTGGTTTCACACCATTGCGAAATGGATGTGTTTGCTCTGCATCCAATTCGCAATAGTGGGAGATTTTGACCGTCTCTCTATGGAGCTTGTTCACATATCTCTGCTGCGGATTTGCACAGGAGCCCTGCTGAGAGGCATATGGCGATGGTGTGAACCCAGCCTTAATTTGGTATAATGCTCTGACACTCCACTCCACACTGTGGCCAATCAACTTGCCAAGAGTCAAAAACGATTGGCAGGTTACTAAATTGATCGAATGATGTGTCTGTGATTATTAACTCTTATGCAATTTGATCATAATATGTTTGCGACCACGTTAACACACCAACCCACAAGTTAATTTAAATCAAGGCACAGTTAAGAAAGTGGTGGCATTATTCTGGAATAATTATTTCAACAACAAGGATGAATATAGATGTTAAAGACAAGTGATAAATACCATGGAGGCAGATATAGTTAATAGTTCCCAGTTAATCTGATCCATGACTTGATTACTGCTAAACAGAAACAGTAAAGCTGAGCAATGATGATGGGTGCAAAGGGTAATTAAGCATCCATAAATCTGATTATTGATTCCAATTAAACTGAAATGTGATTTGTTGCTGTTAGGTACCACCTGCATATCAGTGTTGCCAAAGTTTTTAGAATAAAACTGACATATGCCAGCAGGTAAAGAAAAGACTATTGATAATGGAACTAATTGATAAGTGGAAAAAAAAATCTTCGTCATACAATATATTACACAGGATCTTTAGCCTTTCACCATGGATTATATGCAACTACCTTCAGGTGATTGGATTCTAGTTAAAAGAAAGCTGCAGGGACATCCCTTCTGTAGCTTTTGACATGCCCATCTAGCCTCAGTTTTTTGCTATGGTCCTTAGGTGATGGATGCCTTCCCTCAACTAAAAGAAACATACATGCTTGATTATGAGGTTTTTCTCCTAAATATTTTTCCCTTAAGGATCTTGGCTGCTCCTTTCTGCAGCTTCCACAGTTGACCACTTGGCTGAGCCCTGGAGGACCATACTCAGACACTGGATAAGATGTGGGGATGGTCTGTAATGTCTCTTCAGGCACTGGATCCAGTGTGGCCACGTGGTGCACAGTGTTCACTTTGTCGCTGGGTGTTTACAGGTCCAGAGCCATGGTCTCCAGCAGATGACCACTGTCAATCCTTTTTTGGGTATGTCTATCATGGAGGTTGAAGCCAGGGTGTTCAGAGTATGAGGAGTCATTTTTCCCAGTCTTTTGATGCAAGTCTCTTAGCCTATGGTCAGGATCTCTGTCATTATGGAGGCCATAGATCACAAGTGTCAAAAAAGCCCTTTCAGTCTATCCTGAATCAGTCTCTGGCTTTGCTCTGGTAGCTGATCCACTCCCTGAAATGCAGGTAGAGAAGGACCCCCCAGGTCCGCCGATAAGGCAGTACAACCGGTCCTCCTGTACCGGGCCAGGACAGATTTATCAGTCATCTAGATATACAATACAGCAGTTTAAAATAGATCATCCAATCAAGCCAAGTTCCTAGGCTTGGAAGGGGTTAAATTACATTTTCCTGGACCCCATCAGTCTAACAGAGGGGCCCAGGAGGCAGGAGCAGAGAGTGGACTATTTGTAATTTTTGGGGCGGAGGAATATAAAGCTGACGCGCTGTCCTGATGTTAAAATTGAAGTCCTGGCTGGCTGCGCACTGCCTTTGCCTGACGGAGTGATCTACTTGCCTTCTCCAGTGAGTGCTGAGGTCCAGAAGAAGGATTCAGAGGTTGAAAACACATGAAAGGATGTGACAGACAAGGGATGGCTCTGGGGGCACAGTACAAGGATCTCAATGTACAGGTAGGAGGCAGAACTGAACATCACAGCTCTTCTGTATTGAAGGTACCGACAGATACAACACCTGTAGACTACTAGTTCTACAGGTGGCAAGTCAGTACACACAGCCATGGGACAGACAGTTATACAGCACTTACTGTGCTATGGTCATAAGCACGGGGGGGGGGGGGGGGGCAGTAAAGGCAGCTCAGGCACACAGTTTAAGGCCTGGTTCACATCTATGTATTTTTTAGTGCACTTTTCAGTTTTGCAGAAACACACTACAGTCCATTTAACATGGTTTCCAATATGTCACGTTCACATCTATGCATTTCATGAAAAGGGCCAGGGACCTTTTTCTGTTTTTTGGTTCCATAGACTTCAATGGATCAAAACCATGTATTGAAAAACACAAAATGCACCTGGAATATGTAAACTGCAGCCTGCATAGATGTGAACCAGGCCTTACTGCTCTGCAAACACAAAACTAAACAAAGGAAAGTGTCTCACTGTGTGAATCTGACAAGTTGACTGTCAGATGGAAACAATCCACTATAACATCCACTCAACCCCATTAGTTCTGCCATGCCCCATTACCACCACCACCACCACATGCACGCACCTCTCAGCCATGTTTACTGGGCCCCATGCACCCATCGATGGATCCACTCAGGATTGCCATAGCAGGTAACGCCAGGTAGAAGGGAGGGAGATCAGCAGACATCTGTTTGCTGACCTCCCCTTCCTGTTTTAATACCCAGAAGCAGCCTGCACTCCATTAGCTTCAGTGGAAGGCTTTTGAGACATTAGGAGTCTTTTAGACCTCTGATATCTCATTAAAAAAAATATGTCACTAAAAAATGCATCACAATGAGGACTTTGTCCCACACGTGATTATAAAAAAAATGTAAAAAAGTACAAAGTGTTAAAGTAATACCCAAGCACTTAAAAACCCTCCACACCTACATACAAACATGTATAAATGTAAATGCACACATTGGAGGTGCCTATGCACAAAAAAAATCTATGCACACTGAAGTGAGATCAATAATTCTCTGCCCATTATTCATGATTAAACTGTTAACTCGTAGGGGCTTCTAAATTGTTGCCTATGGAAAGTACAGGCTATTGCAGTTTGCAGTTTTAACAATTGATATGCTGGATATCTATTTACTTGTAATCTGTGTTTTATGCATTAAGATAAAAAACTCCCCACTACTTGCTTCCCCCCAAACCCTAAACACTTACCTGCTCCTCTCACAATCCAGCACTGTCCCAGGTACAACAGTGCTACACACTCTTCCTGCTCAGAGTAAACACAGGTAGCAATGGGAACCATAGATTCCAGCTGCTGTCAGTCAAATCCTTTGAGCAGGGGGCACAGCCAAGCCACTGTGGTCACATACAACTCAGCTTGGGTGTGCTCAGCACACAGCATTCTATGGGGCCTCCGGAAAAAAAGCAGGAGGGGACAGTGACAGCAGGGGACTCCTCAAGGAGAGGTAAGGGGTCGCTCTTTTTTTTTATATATATTTTATTTTATGTTCAATATAAACATACAAAAATTGCGTCGAGCAATACAAGGATATAACAATATTTCAAGGATTGGGTAATCAAATATGTTACATTAGAGGTTATGAAAGTCATTCTATCATTGGCTAGTAGAGTGGTATGGTAGCGTATTACATTTGCTGTCAGGGTTAGTCTACCGATGTTCCTTATAGTGGGAAGAAATTTGCATGTAAAGGAAACGAAACATCATCTAACTTGACCGAGGTGTAATGACTAGTATAACCTTGAACTAAAGCAGGCTATTTTTCAAGAGGGACCACAGGATATATGGTCCTTGGGTTCGTTGTAGCTTACTCAAAGCTGTGAGTGCTACAGAATAGTGCGAAAGTAAGAGAGTAGGAAAGTAGGGAAGAAGAGGAATAGAGATGTTCCCATCTTGCCAGCCCTGTGGAACCCCATGTAGTCGTCATCAGGAGGCACCTACATATTTGGTCCATGGTTCCCAAACAGATTCGAATCAGAACTTTTTGGTAGTAAGGCCATAACGTTTTTTACTGGCAGAGTGCTGTCGCAGGTCCACGATTGTGGGTAATCTGAGGTTCCAATGTTCCTGAAGGTTTCCTGATGGTTCAGAGCCCACCGTGAAAGGTGAAGATTGGGTTTATCTCAGATAATCCTGCTGCGAGGAAAGGTAAGAGAGCTTTTTCTCAGGAATTTCTCCTTCTATGTATAATGCTGTCATGCCTATGTGTCACCACTGTATTGAGCACTCACCACCTGATGCTGGAAACAGCGCTGAAGCCTTAATTTCTCCTCTCCTCTGGCCACAAGCAGATCCTCCGGTAAGAAAGGGGGGCCTGGTTCCCGTGCGCCCCCAATATTGGTCTTTTTCCCCTTCGGGGGATTGATATGCCAAAAGCAGTTTCAGCGGAGGATTTACCCCCCGCCATGTCTGCTGAACCGCCGCTCATGCAGGAAAACACTTTCCTTTGAAAGGAAAGGGGGGACCGTAATTCATGCGGGGGCGTTGCTAACGGCATCAGATGCCGGCCACATGTGGGGGAAGTTGTTAAAGCACTCTATGTGTGTAGCTGCTGCTGGCTGTGGAGGGACAGAGCAGGAGGATGGCTTGTTTCAGGTTGGTGACACAGGCATTTCCCTTTGACACATTATACTTCACTTCGCTAGGATTAATAGCAGCTTATAGCGCTGGACTAAAGCCTGGCAGTGTACATTCTTTTGCTGGTAGTGCCTCTGCTTTATGCTTCAGGCTATGAGTGGTAATGGGACCAGGAACTCCTCTAAGGGTTCTAAAGGGGTCAATGGTTTCACAATAAACTAAATCCATTTCCAAAAGAATGTCATCCTCCTCTGAGAGGGATGTGGCTGATCAGATTGAGCTGTCAGGGGGAACTGTTGTTGCAGCTGCGCTAGATACTTCAGTCCCTGTATATATCACACAAGAGATTTTTTCTTCTACCATTTGTAATTTGGAAAGAAGATTGATGCTATGATATCTCTCCATAGTGGGGCTAAACATAGCAGATTCCCATCTAGTGCTCAGGACCCTCTTATTGAGGTGCAGGAGGCGGGGGATCAGGTAGATCTTAAACATCCGATCCTTTCGCATGGAGTCAATCCGATCGGTTGTGTCCATCCTGCAAGGAGGGGAGTTTTTGGCTTCAATCGATATCAAAGATGCATATCTCCACGTGCCAATATTTCCTGCTCACCAGAAATTTCTGCGCTTTGAAATATAAAATCATAATTTTCAGTTGTGGCCCTGCCATTCGGTGTAGCCATAGCACCACGGTTGTTCTGAAAGATTCTGGCACCTCCTTTAGCCAGATTAAGGGCTCAAGGCATAACAGTCCTAGCCTATTTAGACGATCTACCTTTAATAGATCATTCAGTCTCAGATCTAAACCAGAGTCTGATCACAGCTGTAAACTGCCTGGAATCTCTGGGTTGGATACGCAACCTAGAAAAATCCTCCTTAAAATCATCAAGGAGATTACAGTACTTGGGGCTGGTTATAGATACTGTACAGAAGAAGGTATTCTTACCACAGACAAGAATCAGTTCCATTGTAGGACTAATTCAACTTATCAAAACAAAGAAAAATCCTTCCATTCAGCTGTGCATTAGATTGTTAGGGGAAATGGTGGCCTCCTTTGAGGCCGTCCCTTACGTGCAGTTTTCACTCAAGACTGTTTCAAAACACCATCTTGTCGGTCTGGAATAAAAAGATTCAGGCCTTGGTTTTTCCAAATACGCTTGGCTCCCGACGTAAGTCAGAGCCTAAATTGGTGGTTGTTATCCAGCAAAAGGGAAAATCTTTTCTACCTGTATCCTGGAAAGTGTTAACAACAGATGCCAGCCTTCTAGGCTGGGGAGCAGCCCTGGAAGAAGATTCTGTCCAGGGGAGATGGTCCAGGTTAGAGGACCTTGCCTATCAACATTTTGGAAGATTCGGGCAGTGCATCTGGCACTAGAATCTTGGACAGTGAAACTATGGGACAGTCCTGTCATGATTCAGTCCAACAAAGCCACGGCTGTGGCTTACATCAATCACCAGGGGGGCATGAGAAGTCGTGCAGCCCAAAAAAGAGGTGAATAATGTTCTAGCTTGGGCAGAACACAACATTCCTTGCCTATCGGCAATTTTCATTCCAGGAATAGGGAATTGGCAGGCGGACTACTTGAGTTGCCAACAATTATTTCCGGGAGAATGGTCTCTTCACCACAACATTTTCCTACCGACATGTCAGAGAGGGGGTATTCCGGACATGGACCTATTCGCATCCAGATTCAACAACAAAGTCGACAACTTTGGGTCGTGAACAAGGGATCCGCTAACAGGCGGAACAGACGTATTAGTCTTCCCATGGGATCAGTTTTTTACTGATCTATGTGTTTCCTCCAGTTCTACTACTTCCGCGCCTTCTCCGCAGGATCAACGAGGAACGAAAGGAGGTGATTCTGGTGACCCCAGCGGGTCCCAGAAGATCTTGATTTACTGAGATCATCAAGATGGCAGTAGGCGTCCTTTGGACTCTGCCATTTTAGCCAGTCCTTCTCGTACAAGGTCCAGTATTCCATCCTACCTTATGGACGAAAAATTTAACAGGTTTGACTGTTGAATCCCACTTTATAAAGGATTGTGGGTGATCTCCTTCGGTGGTGTCTACTTTGATTAATGCCAGGAATCCGGCTTCCAGAATAATTTACTATAGAGTCTGGAAGGCATATGTTTCTCGATCTGGATCCAGGGGTTGGCACCCCAGGAAGTATATAATAGGCAGGATCCCTGATTTCCTGCAAATGGGATCTGAAATGAAGCTGGCCTTGACTTCTATCAAGGGCCAGATCTCGGCCTTTTGTCAGTGTTTTTTCAATGGCCTCTTGCTTCCCAATATTGGTGCGTAGCTTATTCAGGGGGTAACGCGGATTGATCCCCCTATCAAGGCACCTCTAAATCTTTGGGATTTAAATTTGGTCTTATCGGCTTTGCTGAATCAGCCGTTTGAGCCTTTATGAGAAATTCCCTTGGTTCTTTTGACAAGAAAGATAATCTTTCTGGTTGCCATTTCTTCTGCTAGAAGAGTATCGGAACTAGTAGCGGCTCTGTCTTGTAAAGAGCCATATTTGACCATGCATAAGGATAAGGTGGTTTTATGTCCTGATCCTGAATTCCTACCAAAAGTGGTAACAGGTTTTCATTTAAACCAAGATATTATTCTTCCTTCTTTCTTCCCAGAACCTCAATTTAGGGAAGAGAAGGCACTACATTCCCTTGATGTAGTAAGAGCGATCAGAGTCTATTTAAAGGCGACCACTCAGGTTCCCAAAACACGTTTTGTTTGTACTGCCAGAGGGCAGGCCGCGTCAAAATCCACTATTTTCCAAATGGATTCATCAAGTGATTGTTCAAGCTTCAGCTTAAAAAAGAAAATTCTTCCTTCTAATGTTAGAGCATACTCATCCAGAGCGATTAGTGCCTCTTGGGTGGTACATCATCAGGCCTCTGTGACTCAGATCTGTAAGGCCACGACTTGGTTTTGGGTTCATACGTTTATCAGATTTTATCAAATCGATATTAAACGTCATGAGGATATTGCCTTTGGGTCCTCTGGCCTCCTTTTTGCCCTACTTTTTTGTTGTGTCTCCCTCCCTTCAGTTGCCATTGCTATGGGGCATCCTACATAGTAAGTACTATGGCCCTGATGTAAGAAAAGAAAACAGGATTTTTATAACAGCTTACCGGTAAAATCCTTTTCTTTGATGTACATCAGGGGACACAGTGGTCCCTCCCTTCTTGGTATACACTTGTATTGCTTGGCTACAAAACTGAGGACTCCCTGTAGTGGGAGGGGTTATATAGGGAGTACACTTCTTGCCTTGGAGCGTGCCAGTGTCCATCACCTATCAGTGGCCCTATAACCCACATAGTAAGTACTATGGCTCTGTGTCCCCTGATGTACATCAAAGAAAAAGATTTTACAGGTAAGCTGTTATAAAAATCCTGTTTTGCCTGTGCATCTATCTTCTATTAGGCCTTAAAGTCAGCTGCAGCATTCTTCTTAGCAGGGATGAGCTCAGGTGTGTTTGGATCCTAGTCTGAATGCACCTGAGCTATCCTGCCATAAGTGGTGAAGCTGTTTTCTGTGCCACAACCACCTCTTTTATGCATTTGGAATGGGGAAAGCCTCAACCACTAATAATTGGCGGGCACTCTGATGGGGGGCCCTGTCAGGGAGTCTGTATGGGGCCCCATGATTTCTAACAGCAGCCCTGCCCTCCCTTCTTCTGAAGCCTAGGATCAAATGAGGTGATGAAATGGAGGATGCATATTTCATCCAAGCTTATAGATACCATTGCTACCTTTTGTGATGTAGTATTACGTCTGCACACCAAAAAGTCTCTAGCATGGTTTCCCTAAAATTGTCCAAGACCCTTCCAGTCCACTCATGCTTTTAGCCTGTCTTGTTCAGTGACTGGCCTTACCCTGAAAAGTTCTTTGCTCCTACAAAATGTTTTTAACAGCAATGTCATATTGAGGAGGGGATCCTGCAGAAATGGACAATCCCTGTGGTAGACTCAGCCATCTTTTGATGTCACCAGAGGCCAGTCCTTGTAAAATAATAATCCTGAGTTCAAGGACATAAGGTCAGAGGCTCTCTTAAAGTCCCTATTTTCTTTGGGGTCCCCTCCATGCAACCTCCGGGTTTTCTCAATGGTCATATGTCAGACCTTAGCTGTGTGCACTAGATCAGTGTTTCTCAACCCTGTCCTCAGGTACCGCCAACAGGCCATGTTTGCAGGTTTTCCTTTATCTTGCACAGATGCTTTAAATCAGAGTCAATAGCTTGGTATTTTGGACAGCTATTTTAACTAAGAGAAATTCACAAAAAATGGCCTGTTAGGGGCACTTAAGGACAGGGTTGAGGACCACTGCACTAGATAATAGCTCCATTTTAACAGATTACTCCATTCACCACCAACTGGTGCTTTTACATGTGGCATTACGCTACTGCGAGTATGTCTTGGTGGATCCACTTTGCCAGATTTCCAGGATAAGCCTTTTCTCCATTCATATGCGAAGGTTCAAACGCTGGTTAGCGAAACTCTCAAGCAAGTAATGCCTTGAGCGGCTGCCATTTTATGGAAATTGCACTACTCAAAGAGAAGTGGACTTGATCCTCTCTTGGGCAAAACTGCTCATTTCAGCCATGTTCTCAGTCCACTAACCAGGCATGGGAAAAATGGTAGGCAGAATTTCTTGGTCGTCATGTCTGAATCTGGGGGAATGGGCTTTCCACCTGGATGTGTTCCAAGCTCATTGCTGCGGATGTTAGACATGGATCTTCTGCCATCCAGATTTCTGAGGTGGATACTCTGGTAACTCTGTGGGATCTGTTCCACCTGGTCTGTGCCTTTTCCCCTCTCAATCTTCTCTCCTGTCTGCTCTGCAGGATTGAGAAGGAGAGCATTTAATGATTCCCATCTCCCAAACTGGTCCAAGAGGATGTGTTTGCACATAATCAGACTCCTGGCAGACTTTCAGATTGTCCAACCCTCTGCCCTAAGGGCCAGCCCTATCCTGCTTTTCTGTAGCTGGTTTTAACTGTATGGCTGTTGAAGCTCAGGTCCTAAGGGATGGGGGCCTATTGGCCTTAGTCACCCTGCCCCAGTCTGGTCTGGATTAGCATCTGGCCTTGAGTACCATCAAGGGGTTAATCTCAGCCATAGTCATTCTGTTTCCGAGATCATTGGCCTCTCATTCTTTAGTTGGAGCCTTTGTACAGAATGTTACACTCACTTGTTCTCCTGTGCATTCGTCTGTGACTCTGTGAGGCCTTGACCTAATTTTTTGTACTTTCAGAAAACACCCCTCTAAACAATTATTCCCATATCTGACCTTAACTTGCAAGGGTGCTTTCTTTGTTGCTATCACCTCTGCGTAAAGGGGCTCTGAGTTATCAGCCTTTTCCTGTAAAGAGACCTTCCTGGTGAAAAGGGTTGCCCTGAGACCTAGAGCCTCTTTTCTCCTTGAGGTGTTTTCCTCCTTTCATTTTCCAGGACACTGTCCTGTTCCAAAACATTCCAGGTACATTTCTCTCCATTGTCTTCATCTGGTAAGCGCTGTGAGAGTTTACCACTCTAATACAGCCTCTTTTTAGCAACTTCTTAATTACCTGATGGTTCTGGTATCCTGCTTCTTGCTCCGCTATTGTTAGGTGGATTAGACAAGTCATTATTCAAACCTATAGTCTAAAGCAGAGGTCTCCAAACTTTCTAAACAAAGGGCTAGTTTACTGTCTTTCAGACTATAGGGGGTCCAGACTGTGGCCAGTGGGAGTATAAAATGTCTCAAGATTGGTGGTCAGTGCGAGTTTAAAAAAAATGTTATAGCTCCTGTGGTCAGCAGGAGGAGGAATACCATCAATGGTATCAGTGGAAGCAATAGTGGCCCATCATTGGTATCAGTGGGAGAAATCCCTATACTATATAAGGCTGCTTACACGGTGGCCATATGAAGTGTGATACGTGGAAGAGACAGAGAACTTGAGCAAGATTAGGCAGGTTAGTTAGTGGTGTGCAGGCAGTTTAGTGTATATATAAATATTTTATTATATCTTTTTATGTGACAACACGGAAGAAATGACACTTTACTACAATGTAAAGTAGTGAGTGTACAGCTTGTATAACAGTGTCAATTTTCTGTTTCCTCAAAATAACACAACACACAGCCATTATCCACATACAGACCGGACCATTTTGCTGGTCAAAGACCAGACCACTTTTTGCGATTCGGCGTCGCTTTAACTGAAAATTGCGCAGTCGTGCGACGTGGCTCCCAAACAAAATTGACGTCCTTTTTTTCCCACAAATAGAGCTTTCTTTTGGTGGTATTTGATCACCTCTGCGGTTTTTATTTTTTGCGCTATAAACAAAAATAGAGCGACAATTTTGGAAAAAAAGCATTATTTTTTACTTTTTGTTATAATAAATATCCCCCAAAAATATATAAAAAAACATTTTTTTCCCTCAGTTTAGGCCGATACGTATTCTTCTACATATTTTTGGTAAAAAAAATCGCAATAAGCGATTATTGATTGGTTTGCGCAAAAGTTATAGCGTTTACAAAATAGGGATAGTTTTATAGCATTTTTAGTAATAATTTTTTATTATTTTTTTTTTACTAGTAATGGCGGCGATCGGCGATTTTTATTGTGACTGCGACATTGTGGGGGACCCATCGGACATTTTTGAAACATTTTTGGGACCATTGTCATTTATACAGTAATCACTGCTATATAAATGCAGTGATTCCTGTGTAAATGGCACTGGCAGTGAAGGGGTTAACCAGTGGGTGGCAGTGTAGGGGTTAAGTGTTCCTAGGGGTGTGTTACTAACTGTGGGGGGGTTGGGCTTTCATTTAGTGAACACTGATCTCTGCTCCAATCACATGGAGCAGAGATCAGCGTCACTAGTTGCTAGGCAGAATGGAGAAATGCTGTTTACAAGGCATTTCCTCCATTCAGCCGTCCCGTGAGACGATCGCGGGTATGCCCGCGGCGATCGAGTCCGTGGGTCCCGTGACAGGACTCACGGGGGTCTCGGCGGCCCGCTCCCGAGGGCAGGGCGGCATTGAAGATTGGACGTACCTGTACGCCAATATGCCTGCCCGTGCCATTCTGTCGACGTACATCGTCGTGCGCTGGTCGGGAACCGGTTAATGTCTAAACCGCTGGCAACAAAAGTGAGTATATCAAAAGTGAAAATGTCCAAATTGGGCCCAAAGTGTCAATATTTTGCGTGTAAACCATTATTTTCCAGCACTGCCTTAACCCTCTTGGGCATGGAGTTCACCAGAGCTTCACAGGTTGCCACTGGAGTCCTCTTCCACTCCTCCATGATGACATCACAGAGCTGGTGGATGTTAGAGACCTTGTGCTCCTCCACCTTCCGTTTGAGGATGCCCCACAGATGCTCAATAGGGTTTATGTCTGAAAACATGCTTGGCCAGTCCATCACCTTTACCCCCAGCTTCTTTAGCAAGGCAGTGGTCATCTTGGAGGTGTGTTTGAGGTCGTTATGTTGGAATACTGTCCCGTGGCCCAGTCTCGGAAGGGAGGGATCTTACTCGGCTTCAGTATGTCATAGTACATGTTGGCATTCATGGTTCCCTCAATGAACTGTAGCTCCCCAGTGCCGGCAGCACTCATGCAGCCCCAGACCATAACACTCCCACCACCATGCTTGACTGTAGGCAAGACACACTTGTCTTTGCATGCCTCACCTGGTTGCTGCCACACACTCTTGACTCCATCTGAACCAAATAAGTTAATCTTGGTCTCATCAGACCAGAGGACATGGTTCCAGTAATCCATGTCCTTAGTCTGCTTGTCTTCAGCAAACTGTTTGTGGGTCATCTTGTAGATCATCTTTAGAAGAGGCTTCCTTCTAGGATGACAGCCATGCAGACCATTTTGATGCAGTTTGCAGCATATGGTCTGAGCACTGACATGCTGACCCCCCAACCCTTCAACCACTGCAGCAATGCTGGCAGCACTCATACGTCTATTTCCCAAAGACAACCCCTGCACTTTAGATCCAGGTAGGCCGCAGCGTAATGTGATGGGGTCAGATGCCATTCCCAGAGCCAGAATTCAGAGAGAGTTCCTGAAAGAGTCTTCATCATCACCTGCTTCGCTGTCAGCAGCTTCTGTAACCGGTGTGGTGAGCAGGCATTTGCCCATTTAGATTCTGTTAAGACATTGCATATAAACATCCCTTATTCAACCCTGATTTCTGGTACTAGTGGTACCACTGGAAGTTAGTTCACATACTCTAACGAACACTGTATGCAGACATCTGTATCCTGGTCACATCTTTACCACCAGCAATCTTATTGGATAAAATAATATTCCAGCCATATAAGAAAAGTGTGAAGCTGGAGGATCTGGAACAGTCTCTGGTCCGCTGTAGGTGAGAAGTGATGCCGTCCGCATAGGTCCCTCTGGATGCAGCTATATGACTCCCCGCTGTGTAGGCCAATATTCGGCAGCAGCTCACACTGACACAGAGTTCCTCCTGGCAGATCCAAGCCAGCGTCCCAAGAGAGCGATCTAGGCCGCAACCCTTCTTTTTATATCCTCTCCCAGTATTTTGTTCTCCTCTTCTCAGCATTCTGGTAGTGGTAGTTCAGGCAAGTAGTGCTGGAATTAAAACTTCAGCATTCAGAACTACGCATCCCACGATGCTTTGCTCTGCTTTAAGTTTTGTCTAGAAGGAAATGACACAGGGAGTCCAAGCCAACACTAGAGGGAGACAAACCCACAATAATATTGTGTACACTGTCCCTGAATGGCAAGCATAATAGCCAACTCCTGTCTGCATATAATAGGACCAATTTAGACAGGAGCCAATTAACCTACAAGCATATGTTTGGAGGGTGGGAGGATACCAGAGTACCCTGTCTTAGCCTAATACCTAAAAATAACATTTAAATCATAAAGAGAATAGTCAGAAGTGAATCATTGTAAGAGCACTCTTAAATTTTTATATAAATGTAGCCTTAACTCTCAGAGATAGGTATGCAGGCTGTTATTCCTTTGTAACTTATTCCTATCAAATCAAAACGTGAGACCAGTGTCAGGCTAGAACTCCCTTGTTAGAGGCCGATCTGTTCCCTGCCTGATCTTGTGTACACAAGTCCGCGCAACAAAAGTTCAGGCATGCTCAGAATCAAGTGCGAGCTGGAAGCGCTCGGTCTTGTAAAACTAGTGTTCGTAATTGGAGATATCACTTTCGTCACGCAGCAAATTATGAAATCTCTCAATGCGGCGCATTCTCTGCTTTGCTGCTGATACTCACAGAGTTCTGACAAACTTATTTTTTGTTATTTCTCGTGATCTCCTGAATAATATTTGTTTTTGTTGTTTTTTTTTCTCATGATCTCCAGAATAATCTTTTTTTTTTTCCTCGTGATCTCCAGAATAATATATATATATTTTTTCTAGTGATCTCTAATTTTTTTTTTCGTTTTGTGTGTCAAGTTACCACACCATTATTATTTTGTATTTTTTAACCTCAAAGATAAAACTATGTTGATGTCCCTTGTGACATTGTATTTTTTTAAATGTGCCTGCCTACTCACAAACAAACTGTCCTTTTTGAAGTAAAACACATAGCCAAGTATTTGTCAAAGGACAAGAGTCATAACAAAATAAAGAGGAAGGGAATGCTGGAAAAACAGTTAATTATTTGACTGTCAAAATTGGTAACCTGGGGAGTCCATTTAATAGAGAGCACAATATGGTACAGGACTCCGAGATATCGGGAGCAGCAGCAGATGACATATATGTCACATGGCTGTGGTCTTACAACAGCCTGTGTTTTTGCCAGACCACACCAAACCCAGGCTATTACTCTCAACACTTGCTTCCACGCTTCCTTCCATGCTGCTGTGGGTGGGTTGGGTGGCTTTGGTGTTGGTGGTGTTGCTGGAGGTGGTGGAGTAGTATGGTCCAACTCACACAGGTAGGTTTGAGTTGTAAGTTTGCCCCTCTTCCCCTTGCTTAGGTCCTTCAAAATTAGTTCTTCACAGATGCGTTGGCCCTCCTCCATGTTTTCTAGTTTTCTTGCAGTGACAAGTCCAAATGCCTCATGGACACCAGGGGTCATGATAAGTGCCACAGTAGCCTGTTTGAGGAAAACAGCCACGGACTCCTCAAGATTCCTTGCCTTCCTGGTCCTTTTGGTTGGAGGGCGGAGGAGAGGAACCTGCGATTCCGTCAGGCCGCTTGCCATGGCCTCTTCCTGGCTGAGACTTTCCTGTGTATGAAAATGGTACATAGTTTTAGGTTTTTGGTCATCAATCACACACAATTTTGAGCTCATGACTGTTACAAATTGAATGTTAACAAATAAAAAAGACTATCATTCTGACCCAAGCATTTTTCATTCTTGTCCCAATAATTTTCGGCTACTACTGTCTATTGATATGTAAACCACTTTGTTAAATTTGAAATTAGTGATCTAGTTAACATCTTTCAATTTTTTGACAAGAAATATGTTCAACAATTCTATACCTGGGTCAAGCTGGGCTCCTCCATATCTTCTTCCTGGGTGTAAGGCCCACATCTTCTTCCTGGGAGGAAGGCCCAGGTTGGACTTCAGGAGCCTCAGATGATGTGGAAGGAAGTGTTGCAGGAAGTGTTACTAGTGATGGCCTGGGTTCTGTCTGGTCGGTCAAAAAACGCAGTCTGCCGTAGCACCACAGCCTGGGGACATATACGTCATCAGCTGTTGCTCTGGATCGCAGGGAATCCTGGACCTTCCTGCACTCCCTATTATATGTGCTCCTCAGGCTACCAATTTTGGCCTTCAAATAGTTGAATAGTTGAAGTTGTTTGATGTTTGCCGTGGTATGCACCGGCTTCACCAATTCCAACAGTTGATCCAGCGCTGCCTTCCTCTTTTTCTTGTTCGAATAGTCCCTGCATTGGACTCCCTCCAGAGACATGGCAGCTACCTGTACTTATCTATGAAGCTGGGCAGGAAGTCAGGGTCAGTGAATTTATCCACCATTTTCTCTGCAAGACACAACACAAGAAAAACCCTAATGTCAGGCTAAACTCTCCTAATCTTGTCCCAGTATAGGCCTCTATCTATAAGCAGTATAGGCCATTAACCACTGATGCCTCAAGTTACAATTGTACCTTCGTGTGAATGATTGGCGCTAACGATTCTCCATTCTCCACTCACAGAGATAGGGGGACAGCAAAGCCAACAGACGGTGAAGGACAGGGTCTGTCATCCGGAGATAGTTCCTAAATTCTTCAGGATTATTCTCCTGGAGCTCCCGCAAGAAAGGCATATGAGAGAATTGGTCATGATTAAGTAACCAATTCTTGGTCCAAGAACTCCTCCTCCCCCTGTTCATGGACTGGACTTGGGACAAAGCAAGAACTCCAACACTCTATGATGAGTACCTAACCACAACATGGCTAGAAAACGAACGAAAGAACAGACAGAACGCACTGAAAATCAGAAAGGACCTGAGAAGAACGAGCTGAAAATCAGAAACGAGTGGACAAGAACGCACTGAAAATAAGAAGCGAACTATAAATAGAACACACTGAAAGACAGGGATGAACTGACAACACGCACTGAAGAACAGATACGAACCGATAAGCAAAAACTGAAAAGCAGAAATGAACTGAAAAGCACGAGGTTGAAAAGCTTGAATGGTCTCTCACCAAACTTCTACCAACACGAGATAAACACAATATTAGTAGAAGGAGCCCAAAGGTGGCGCACTGACTATTGAACTTCCTTTTTATCGGCTTGTTGTATGTGTTGTACGCCACTACGTTCTCACGTTCAGAATTGTTGGCCAACATTTTTGTGACCGTGTGTATGCAAGACAAGTTTGAGCCAACAACCTTCAAACAAAAATCCATGTTTTTGTTGGCGGAAAGGCCGATCGTGTGTACGGGGCATTAGAGAAAGAGAGTACTAGTTGATAAAAAGTGGTGGTTGTAATTGTGCCACATACTAATGGCATTTGTAGTCTCAGTCTCAGCCTGTGCATTTTTCCTATGAATTTAATTGACAATTAAAAATGTTGAACTATTGATTCTTCCTATCGCAATAAGAGCAACCCACAAGTATTAGGTATGCTTCTTATGTTAGAAATATAAATACCTGAAGAATAAAACACTTCTATTTGTTTTGATTCATTTTAAGGAAAGCACTTCATGCCAACATGACCCTTGCTCTATTCCGCCGGCCTCGAGATAGGTCACCTGTAACACTGTGTAGCAATTAGGGATGAGCCGAACACCCCCCGGTTCGGTTCGCACCAGAACTTTCGAACGGACCCCAAATTCGCACGAACGTTAGAACCCCATTGAAGTTTATGGGACTCGAACGTTCGAAATTAAAAGTGCTAATTTTAACGGCTAATATGCAAGATACTGTCCTAAAAAGGGTTTGGGGACCTGGCTTCTGCCCCAGGGGACATCGGTTAACTGCCGCGTGTTTCCCGTGTTTAGAACAGTCCCTGCACAAAATGACATTTAACGGAAATAACATCATTTAAAACTGCTTGCGGTTTTAATGTTATATCTGGTTCCTGCAATATGGTTGAAAATCATTGAGTAAAATGGCATGGGTAGCCCTCCCTGCCCATTACCAGCCCCTTTGGGTCTTGTACGGATATTAAGGGGAACCCCGTACCCATATTAGAAAAAGGAAATACGTGTGGCCCCCAGGCCCTATATACTCAGAACAGCAGTATACAGGCGGTGCAAACAAGACAGGGACTGTGTAGATTTGTTGTGTTAAGTAGAATCTGTTTGTAATTTTCAACTAGTACATTTTTAAAGTGTAGCTCCAGTCAAAAAAACTATTTTTAAGCTTTTTGGAAAACATGGGGAAGGGTTATCACCCCTGTATAATTTGTTTTGCCGTCCGTCTTTTTTCATCTCACTTGCTGTTGTCTCCTTCCGTTTGCAAGTAGGAGATGTTTGTAAGTTGGATGTTTGAAAGTAGGGGCCTGCTCTATATGCTCTGCAGAAATGGCAGAACAAGGTGTTGGTTTTGCCACAACATTGTAAGCCCTGAAAGTGACTCTTGGTAGGCGCTGGAGCGCCCTGCTGTGAACGATTATATCAAGAATTGTAATTACATGCCATTGTTGAACAGTGGTAGAAAAATTTACCTTTGGTGGTTGTGGTGCTGATGCCACAACACTATAAGTCCTCACAGTTACTCTGGGTGGGCACAGGAACGGGCCCTCCTGTGAAATATTATATCAAGAATTGTAATTACATGTCCCTGTTAAACAGGGGCTGAAAAATTGGGCTGCTGGCACTGGTGCTGGTGCCACGACACTGCAACCTCTCCCATATACTCTAGTTTTAGTGCAGGAATGAGCCTGTTTAAAACAATTTCTATCTATTTATCTATCTAATATATATATATCTATATATCTATCTATTTAAAACTAGCAAGATAGTTAGCTATATAGGTGGATATAGCGGTGTATACTGGGTTCAGAGCACGCAGACAGCATGCACAATCTCCTACCACTGACTGCAAGCTCTATTTAAATGAGCAAGATAGTTAGCTATATAGGTGGATATAGCGGTGTATACTGGGTTCAGAGCACGCAGACAGCACGCACAATCTCCTACCACTGACTGCAAACTCTATTTAAAACGAGCAAGATAGCTAGCTATATAGATGGATATAGCGGTGTATACTGGGTTCAGAGCACGCAGACAGCACGCACAATCTCCTACCACTGACTGCAAGCTCTATTTAAAACAAGCAAGATGGTTAGCTATATAGGTGGATATAGCGGTGTATACTGGGTTCAGAGCACGCAGACAGCACGCACAATCTCCTACCACTGACTGCAAGCTCTATTTAAAACGAGCAAGATAGTTATCTATATAGGTGGATATAGCGGTGTATACTGGGTTCAGAGCACGCAGACAGCACGCACAATCTCCTACCACTGACTGCAAGCTCTATTAAAAAAGAGAAATATGGGGGAGTGACCGGATGTGACAGGTGTGTCTGGGTGAGGTGAGCGAGGAGAGGTCTGTGATGTGAGCGGCTCGCCGGCAGACTCCCACCCCGTGTTTATTGCTGCTCTGATGTACGCTAGCTGGGGAAAGCTGAAGGACGCCGGGAAGGGCCGAGGAGCGACGGAAAGCTCCGGAAACTGCCGAACACCGCCAAGTCCCGCCGAAGCACCCGGAAGAGGTGAGAGGCAGATGGGTGACAGCGGGTCCCGGCGTGGATGAATAGCGAGCGCTGCACGGCCCTGAACAGCGCCTCCGGGGAAGAAGGAGGGGAGAGGCTGGGAAAGGAGACTCTCTCCTGCGAGGAAAGCATCTGGCAGGACCTCAGATGCTTAAGGACGCTCCTGAGGCATGAGGCACGAGGTATGAGAAGGGACTGTTGGGAGGTTGAAGTGCAGTAACGTGGTGCCACACAGGACTGAGGACTGTGAACTTCAAAATTTTCACCCCTGTATAAACAAGGAACTCAGGAGTGTTAGTGCCCTTTTTGTTTTTTTTGGAGAGAATTAACGTGGCGGAGTAACTATTTTGATTGTATTATAAATATTGCCTAGCACTCCCACTTTAGGCATGGCAGCATAATATCATAAGGTCTATGTGAGAAGTGTTGGATTGCAATGATGTGCTAGAAGAAAAAAAAAGAAAAAAAAAGAAAAGAAAAAAACTAAATCTTCTGAACAGACTGTATAAACAGGCCCACGTTTCTAAACATCGACAAAGGGGCACTTGGACTGAGGACTGTGAATTCAAAAGCTTTGTTTGCTCTTCCACATAATAGAGACCCCAGGAGTGTCAGTGATTATTATTTTTTCCTCCTTTTGCAATAAGATATTAGCGTTGTGGGGTGTTTTTACTGATGGAAAGATAATGGAAAGCTGACTTGTCCACATATACTCAACGTACCCAGTATAAGAACTTTCTCCCCCTCCGCCCCCCCTTCTTTTTTCTCTTCCCACCTCTCGGTTTATAACTACCAGCCCCGTGTATCTGTGTGACCTGCTGATACCGCCTGCCCATATCTACAGCGACTTTTAGAAAGATGTCAAGACGGCGAGGAGAGGAGCAGGTAACACAGGAAAACGGGGGGGTACAACAGCTCCGCTCCTCTAAGGAAAAGAACACCCAGGCAGCACAAGCCGCCGCAACTAAGTTAGAACGGTATGCTCGCACCCCAGGCCAGTCCCCGACGAAGGGGGAACAGTTGACACAGATGTTACAACAGACGCAGTCATCGCAAGTAAAACCACACCAGGGGGGGTTGGCGGACAGAAAGAGTCAAGGTTACACAGGCTCAATCATGGCCGCTGCATCAGGTCAAAAGAGCGCAAGTAGGCGTCAAGGGGCGACTCAGAGTGAAAGTGAAGTTGCTATCAGGAGTAGTCCCCCGGTGGAGGAAGATCCCACATTAAGGGATGTTCTTCAAGCTGTAAACGCATGTAAATCCTCGCTGGGAGAACTCTTCAAAAGTATGCAGGAGGAATTACTACTGATTAGGCAGGACATGCAGAGGACAGGGGAAAGAATGGTAGTATTGGAGACAAGAGTAAGCCAAATAGAAGATGATCTACACCCACTGAGAGATGAGGTCAACAGCATGCAAAAGCAATTGTGTAATCAAAATGTCAGAATGGACGAAATAGAAAATAGGCTTCGGAGGGATAACATCAGGCTGCTGGGACTACCCGAGAGATGTGAGGGTCCCGATCAGATAAAGTTTTTAGAATCTTGGTTTATTGAACTGTTTGGAAGAGAGAGTTTTTCATCTTTTTTCTCAATAGAATGGGCCCATCGAGTCCCCTTCAAAGCTCCTCCCCCTGGGGGGCGTCCCAGACCAATGATCCTGAAATTCTTTAATTATAACGACAAGGTGACTTTGATGCGTAAGGCAAGAGAGGTGGGCAACATTATATATAATGGAGCAAGGATCTCTCTGTACCCAGATTATTCACCGGAACTGCAGAGGCAAAGAGCTGAAATTTTGGAAATTAAACGCACTTTACGGACACACAAGATTACATATGCACTCTTATACCCAGCACGGTTGAGAATAATAGCACTTGGTGGCACCCAGTTATTTGACTCTCCAGCGGAAGCAATCTTATGGCTGGAAACAAATAAGGGGCTATTGTAGATGTATCAGGGGGATGGTGGGGGGGGGGTGGGAGGGGGGGGTTCGGGGGTTTGAGATATTGATACACGGGGGGAGAGCCGGGGAAGGTTTAAATGAGGTTTGAATTTAGGATGGATAGTGTGATAGGGGAAGAGGATAATTATTATTTTTTCTTTTTTGTTGTTTTTGTTTTTATTTTTATCCATCCCTGTATGGAGGTAAGGTGGTATGAGAGTAGGAAGTTGGAGGAGGAGAGGGATGGAAGGGACGAGTGTGTAAAGGTCACGTGTAATCCCCTAGGGGAACACCTAGGTAGGTGGTGGGTAAGAGGGGGTGGACGGGTTAGGGGTGGGGGGTAAAAAAGGTTCAAGAAAGATTGGAAAACCACAAGAGAGTTACAGTTGAAGGTAACATAGCTTACACACAAATATCAACTCAAAGGGAAGTCACGGGACTCATTACAAAAATAATAAGGTACGTTGTAAGAATTTTCACCTTAAGTGAAGGGGGAGTGAGCACAAGAGGAATGAAATATTATAGGGGCTCTCTGTTGGCAACTCATGTGTTTTCACTTTTGACATTTTTCACAAATTTTGTTATTTTGTTTATGTCGTGTAATGCAGGATAAAATACTTAATATGGCCTCCTGGAATGTCAGAGGCCTGGGTAGCCCAGTTAAAAGAGCGGCAGTATTCTCTACGCTGGAGAGATATGGTTCCACACTGGCCTGCCTGCAGGAGACACATTTAACTAAAGTAACTACACCTCAACTTAAAAATAGGAGGTATCAGGTTCAGTATCACTCTACTTACACATCCTATTCGAGAGGAGTGAGCGTGATAATAGGAACCGATGTGAGATTCTCCTGCAGGCAGGCTAGTATTGATGAACTGGGTCGTTATGTCTTTTTGTATTGTACCTTGGAGGGCAGATTGTATGTTTTGGTGGGGGTCTATATACCGCCCTCGTTTAAAATGGAGGTGGTGTATAGACTCATGGATATTTGGTGGATAAAGAGAATGTACCAGTCATAATATTGGGAGATTTTAATGAAGTGCTTGACAGCCGGATCGATAGATTTCCTATTAAGACTCAAGGGACAGGAACAACGAGATTAAGTCAATTCCTGAAGGAGGTCGGATTAATAGATATGTGGAGGGTGGGGAACGTGGATGTTAAGCAATATTCTTGCTTCTCGAGTTCGTATTCAACACTCTCCAGGATAGACTTGGCTTTAGGGAATGAAGAAGCATTACAAAGTGTGAGAAAGATCGAGTATATGCCTAGAGGACTATCGGACCACTCGCCTTTGATAATATCAGTGAGTATTGGTAGGAGGGAAATGATGATGGGGAGCTGGAGAATTAGTCCATTCTGGCTCGAGTTAATGAAAGATGTAGAAGCAGTTTTAAAGAATCTAAAAGAGTTTATAATGTTTAATACAAATACTACCCCAATTGATATAACTTGGGACGCATTAAAAGCATTTGTTAGAGGGATACTGATTCAACAGGTGGCCAAAATTAAACAAAAATCCAGGAGCTGGGAGGAAAGAATTAGGAAAGAAGTAATAGAGGCAGAGGTTAATTAATAATTGCGATCCAACACCTGAGAAACAGGCAATATGGCTAAATAAACAACAGGGGTATAAATCGATGATTATTAAAAGAGAAGAAAACAAACGCGTGTTTCAGAAACAGTGCCGTTTCGGAGAGAGGGAGAGGGGGTAGGGAGAATGCTGGCTCGTTTAGTGAAAGCTAACTCTCCTCCTTCTACCATCCCAATGATTAAGTCCATGGATGGGACAGTTACCACCAGTGGGAAGGAGATAGTTGAGATTTTTAGGGCCTACTATGGGGACTTATATAAAACACGGGATCAGAGGAAGGAAGAAGATATGGTATCCTTCCTGGAGAAAGTGAAGCTCCCAACTCTCACCCAAGAGGAGAGAGAGGATCTAGAGGCCCCTATAACTTTAGGCGAATTACGTCAGGCGGTGGCCGGAATGGCCTTCCAAAAATCTCCAGGACCAGATGGACTCCCGGTGGAGGTATATAAGAAATATAGCGAGATCCTACTTCCGGAGTTGCTTAGGACCTTGGAAGGGGCAAAGTTAGCAGGGAGACTACCTGCATCTATGATGCCGGCGATCATTATCGTGATACCTAAAGAAGGGAAGGACCCCCGGGATGTAGCGTCATATAGGCCAATATCGCTTTTATGTTCTGATATTAAAATACTGGGTAAGGTACTCTCTAATAGGCTGAACAAAATTATTGATAGGCTTATACACCCTGACCAGACAAGATTTATAAAGGGAAGATCAACCAGCATGAATATAAGAAGGGCATTTTTGAATATACAAACACCAGTGGTGAGTGGGGGCTCGAGGGCCATTCTGTCTTTAGACATGACCAAGGCTTTTGATAGCCTAGAGTGGAGGTATCTATGGCGTATCCTGGAGGGGTGTGGATTTGGACCCATATTTATAGGGTGGATTAAAATGATGTATTGTGCACCTAGTGCAAAAATAAGGATCAATGGGGACCAATCCGAAAAAATTGAAATGAGTAGAGGGATGCCCACTCTCCCCGTTGCTCTTTGCTATGGCGATGGAGCCGTTGGTGATCACTGTTAGGTCACTTTCTGAGATTACTGGGTTTCAAAGGGAGGGGGGCAGGGAGGAGAGAACCGCTCTATATGCAGATGATGTTCTCCTCTTCCTGGGAGACACTGGCCAATCTCTTGAGAAGGTAATCAAACTGGTAGAAAATTTTGGAGGATTTACAGGTTTATTAATAAACTGGGGGAAATCAGAACTGCTCCAAGTTGATAGCCTGAGGGCTGTGACTGCATCGGGGATACCACAAATGGAAGTGGTAGGGGCATTGAAATATCTAGGTATATATTTAACAACAGATGTCAGCCAGTATGTGGACAAAAATATAGGTCCGTTATTGAGTAAATTCAAGAAGAACTGTGACGCCTGGAGCCGACTTCCCCTGTCAGTGGCAGGCCGATGCAGCCTGATTAAGATGATATGGCTACCACAATTGTTATACGCCTTGCATAATGCACCAGTTTGGATATGTAAGAGGTGGTTTAGAAAATTTGAAACTCTCTTTCGGGAGTTAATTTGGGAAAAGGGACGGGTGAGAAACCGACTCCAGGCGCTGCAGTTACCAACGGATAGAGGGGGAGTGGCGGTACCGTGCCCTAGGAATTACTACCTAGCAGCACAGTTGCAACATATGGCGGATTGTGATCAGAAGGAGGTGGGTAATTTAAAGTGGTTGTAAACCCTTACAAACCACTTTGACCTACAGGTAAGCCTAGATTAAGGCTTACCTGTAGGTCCAAGCAATATCTCCTAAACCTATATGGTTTAGGAGATATTTGCCCAAAAACGGGCACCGCTGTCCCGTAGACAGCGGCGCGCAGGCGCACTGAGCGCGGCATTTCCAAGAATGGAGCTGCCGCGCGTGTCGACTCCCGTGCGCATGCGCGGGAGTGACGTCATTGCGGCTTCGCCGAATGACAGCGGCGGAGCTGTGAGACGCCACCAGCAAGATGGATGCGGCGGACTACAGGGGACAGCGGCGACTTCGCTGGCTCCTGTGTCAGGTAAGTGACACATAATGGGCTACTATGCGATGCATAGTAGTCCATTATGCTTTGCCTTTGCAGGGAATGAAAGAGGAAGTAAACCCATCAGGGTTTACTTCCTCTTTAAATAGTGGGGGGAGGTTGACAGAAGCTCCCCTTGAAATCCTGACTGATGCACTAGAGGCAAACTCCTTTAAGCATAAGGTCCCTACAATAGTAATGATGCGGAAAATATGGATAATGGCAAAAAAATTTACAGGGTGTAGGGAATGGTCAGAATATACGCCCCTATGGGATAATAAGAACTTGCAGGAGGTATTATTAATAGGAAAAATCAACACATGGGAGAAGAAGGGGATAATAAGACTGGGTCAATTATATGAGGGTGGAACTCTGAAGTCATTTATGGATTTAAAAAGGGAATATAGTATACCACAACAGACATTTTTCTGATATTTACAACTTAGGCACGCTTTGGAAGCACAATTTGGCTCCCAGATACCTGTGCTGGATAAGACATCTCTATCACAGAAGATACATACGGTGGATAAGTCCAGGGGGTTTATATCCACCATGTATGAATCACTATGTAAAGGTTCCAATAAGGAACCCGACCTGGTTAAAGCGGGAGTCCGCCGGGACTCCGCTTTTTTTTAAAAAAGCCAGCAGCTACAAATACTGCAGCTGCTGACTTTTAAAATAGTGACACTTACCTGTCCAGCGCGCCCACGATGTCGGCACCCGAAGCCGATCTCTAGATCGTCTCTCAGGTGCTGCCGCCGCCATCTTGGGTATGGGAATCAGGAAATGGAGCCTTTCGGCTTCATTTCCCGGTTCCCTACTGCGCATGCGCGAGTCGCGCTGCGCAATAAGGGCGGTCCCCGCTGCCTCTGGGATCTGTGTGTTTCCCAGCAGGCAGCAGGGCACTTGCGGAATGGGGCGGGCACTTGCGGAAAGGGGCGTAATCTACGCCCCTTTCCGCAGAGAGCTATCCCGGAAGTGGGTGCAGATACCTGTACTGTACAGGTATCTGCACCCCCCTCTCCCCTGAAAGGTGCCAATTGTGGCGCCGGAGGGGGGGAGGGTTCCGATGAGCGGAAGGTCCATTTTAGGGTGGACCTCCGCTTTAAGCAAAAGGAGAAATGGGAGGAGGACATAGGTGCAATTACTGAGGAACAGTGGAGGAGAATATTGGAGTTAGGACCACTAATCTCAGTGTCCCCATCACAAAAAATATCGCACCTGATGTTGATACATCGAGCCTATTTTACCCCTAAGAAGTTGTTTAAGTTCGGTAAGAGGACGGACGCTAACTGCCCTAGATGTAGTGGCTTTGGAGACCTCATACACATGATGCGGAGGTGTCCAAAGATATTCCGGTACTGGGAAGAAATAGTTGAAATCATAAACAGGATCTTTGGGACAAGGCTGGACCTAGACCCAGGAACATGTATACTGGGTTATAGGAGAGTTCCTGGGGAAGGGTGGAATATAACAACTGCAGTCACACGGTGCCTGTTCCAAGCGCAGAAACTGATAGCACAAAAATGGCAGGCGGTGGGAGCACCTCTTTCGAGTGAATGGACCCAAGTTATTAATGACCTGGTGTGGAAGGAAAGGACGGTATATATACGTAGGGGAAATCTTAAAGGGTTTGAGAAAATATGGGCCCCTTGGTGGAAGGAAATGGAGCACCCACTGGATTAGTATTACTGGACGAGGATAAAGATTAGATAGAGGTTAATACTTATTAACAGTTGAGTTTTGAAATAATGATAGCTATAGTGATTGTGTGGTGTTTAATTGGAATAGGGGTGGTGATCGGGGTGGGGGGATGGGGAGATAAGGAAACGGACCTGTCAGTCAGCAAATTCCATTGTATTATGTTTTTATGATGTGTATTGCCTGCTTGAAAAATATTTGGATTTTGATATGATGAATTGAAACAATAAATAAAGAGAAATTAATTAAAAAAAAAGAGAAATATAGTTAGCTACGGTATATAGGTGAATATAGCGGTGTATACTGTGGTCAGGGCATGCAGACAACAACCACTACAGAAGAGCAAGAATGAAAAATCGGCCGATAACGATCGGTGTATACTGTGTTGAAGGTACACAGAACACCCACTAACTCCTACAGATGCCAACACACTACACAAGGCCGCAGCGCTGGTGGCCTTATATAGTGTGGGGTGTGTACTACACAGCCTGAGCTATGATTGGCCACAGGCATCCTGCCTGTGGCCAATCATGGCTCTCCTCGCTGCCGACGCTGTGATTGGCCAAGCATGCGGGGTCACAGTGCATGCTTGGCCAATCATGAGCCAGCAATGCACTGCGATGACGCAGTGCATTGGGTAATGTGAACAGCCGATGTTCGAGTCGAACGTATGTTCGACTCGAACATGAAGCTCATCCCTAGTAGCAACGTGGACTACAATTGGAAAGCATATCGATTCCCTGTCATCTCTATATACTGTATTGTCTCTCTAGTGCCCAGCCAGCATCACTAACAAACATCATATCTGTAAGGAACTGTGGGATTAGTAGTTCCTCAGAATGGCAAGAGCATAAAAGAGACCAGAGCTGCGCGCTACGCTCTCTTCCTCCTGGGCCTGGTGTGTGACGGACCTCTCTGTTCAGAGAGGTTGAAATTATGGCTTACCATGCGGTGTATAACATTTCAACCTAGCCGAGAAGGGCCCATCCCTGCTTGCTGATCATCAGGCATCTATCCAGCATCACCCCGATAGTCTAGCAACCTGGGCTTTGTGCTGTGCATCGGATGATCATCGCAAGTGGAACCGCTGCAAGGATGCCTCTTCAGGAATCGCTGTTCAGAAGGCATTGAATCAGCCTAGTCGTTGGTGAGAGGGCAATTTCCCATCTTTACAAACCTTTCTTTGCTGCTTCACTGGGACACTGTACACAGACAGCTTTACCCTGGGGAAACACTTTACTGCATCTCTATTTGAACATTGTACACATACACCTGTCACATGAACCTTTCCAAGAAATACCATTACCTTGTGGCTGCACCTTATTGGATATAGTTAACAAGCTCTGACTGTTGACAAAGAACATCAGGCCTGCAACTGGGACATTAAAATCATTACTACCTAAAGGTTGTTTAATTGATCTCTCATTAGGATTAAAAGTTGAATAGGCCGGCCTGGGTTTCCCCTTTAAAAGTTTTGCCAGAACTAATGCTTAACTCTTGCTTATCCTTTCAGGTCATGTCCAAGTGGTACTCCATTGTACATACATGTATATAATATACTGTTATCTCCAGATTGTATTACCTTGTATTATTGTGAAAGAATTCTTCTGAACTAGGACTGTTATCCGAAGTTCAGTTGATCTATTACCTCCTTTGTGCAACAAAATCTTCCTTGAGTTATTCAGTAAACGTTAATAGAATATAAACTCATTTAGTGGTTTGACTTATTACTTTAGGGTGGTGCAAAGATGCCAGAACCCAGAATGTCACGAGGGTTGGAATGTTCCCAGGGTCATGATGGTGCAGATGAACAGGTAAATCCAAGCAGTCCCCAAGGGGGCAGTGCTACATTTGGGGGCTTGTCCAGGATGCCATCTGCAGCTGGCCCTAGTCAACCTAGACAAGAGCCACAATCCGCGTGAGAAGCAGCTTTGGTGACCGAGGCAAAAGTCCAGGAGCTCAAATGGAAAAGAGCACTGTTCTGGAGATCTCTAGAAGTGAACACCCTAAGAGAGAGATTAGAAGGTGGGTGAGAGCCCTGGCCCAAGGACATCGGGCCTACATCATGGAAACAGAAGCTGAGCACGGCCCGGATCAAGTCAGGGTTCTCTTGGAATGGCAGGAAGAGATACCTGTGTGCTTTCAGCAGGAAGAGGTATGTCTAGCCAAAGGGGTAATTGCTAGAATGATCCCACTTAAAGTGGGGGGAGAGCATGCTGAGAGGCAGCCATAGTCCAGAGCTCGGGAGAAGGGCTCCGTATCTGTGGGAGCTGACTCTCGACCCTCAAGGGGCCAATGCCCCCCTCTCATTTCACACATATATGAGCTAGTTGAAGAATGGGTCTAGAAATGCCAACCAGAGCTATCAGAGACTCAGGTTTTTCTCAGGGCAGTTGCCTACCCTGTGGGGATAGATGAATTCAAAACCTGGATGAGCCAGGCCCTTCAAGCCATGAAAGAGTGGAGTGTTTTAGAGACTGTGAAGTGGCAAAGGCTCAGTGAGAGCCTTCGAAGCCCAGCGGCTGATGTGATCCGTATTGTCAGGGACCTGCTGTGGCAAGACAGAGGTGCGTACGTATGCACATGTGCACATGGGTGCCAGTACAAAAAACCGGACGGCAGCGCGTGCGCGGGGCACACGTCGGATACGTGTGCACGCACCTTATTATTATTATTATTATTATTCAGGATTTATATAGCGCCAGCAATTTACGCAGCGCTTTACAATATAAAAGGGAGACAATGCAGTTACAATACAATTAAATACAAGAGGATTAAGAGGGCCCTGCTCAGAAGAGCTTACAATCTAAAAGGGTGGGGCAGGTGGTACAGAAGGTTATAACTGTCGGGAATGAGTTGATGGAAGTGGTAGGAGATTAGTTTGAGACGTGATAGGCTTCCCTGAATAGATGAGTTTTCAGGGATCGCCTGAAGGTGGCAAGAGTAGGGGATAGCCGGACTGGTGGAGGTAGCGAGTTCGGTAGAGACGTCTTGAGAAGAGCGGAGAGGACGATTTGGGTGATATTTGGAGACAAGATTGGGGATGTAGCTCGGAGCGGAGTTGTGAATGGCTTTGTATGTGGTGGTTAGTATTTTGAATTTAATTCGCTGGGTGATTGGGAGCCAGTGTAGGGATTGGAGGAGAGGGTTGGCAGACACTGAGCGGTTGGTAAGGTGGATAAGTCTGGCAGAAGCATTCATGATAGACTGAAGAGGAGATAGCCTATGGAGAGGCAGGCCAATGAGAAGGGAGTTGCAATAGTCAAGGCGAGAGATAACAAGGGAGTGAATGAGGAGCTTGGTGGTTTCATTTGTACAAACTTTTGACAACGATTGGACTTGGGGCTGAAATGACAAGTCAGAGTCTAGGGTTACACCTAGTACCCTGGCGTGAGGGGAGGGCCTGATGGTTGCATTGTTGATTTTGATGGAAAAGTCATGGAGGGGGGCATGTGCAGGGGGGATTATTAATAGCTCAGTTTTAGAGAGGTTTAGTTTAAGGAAATGGTGTGACATCCATGCTGATATGTCAGTTAGTAGGTTAGTAATGCGAGAGGAGACTGAAGGAGTGAGGTGAGGAGTAGACAGATAGATTTGGGTGTCATCGGCGTATAAGTGGTATTGGAAGCCATGGGCGGTTATCAAGTGACCAAGGGAGGAGGTATAAATAGAGAAGAGAAGGAGTCCAAGAACAGAGCCTTGGGGGGCCCCCACAGAAAGAGGCAATGGAGAGGAGGATACAGAGTTGTAGGTGACACTGAAGGAGCGCTGTGATAGGTAGGCAGAGAACCAGGAAAGAGCAGAATCTCGGAGGCCAAGGGAATGTAGTTTATTGAGGAGGAGCGGGTCATCAACAGTATCAAAGGCAGCAGAGAGGTCAAGTAGTAGGAGTATGGAGTACTGGCTGTTGGTTTAACAGTTAGTAGATCGTTGGTAAGTTTTAATAAGGCAGTTTCCGTGGAGTGCTGAGAGCGAAAGACAGACTGTAATGGGTCAAGAAGGTTATTTTCACTGAGGTAGGAGCTAAGGTGGTTGTAGACTAAGCGTTCTACAAGTTTAGAGGTGAATGGGAGCAATGAGATAGGTCTTAAGTTGTTCAGGTTGGTGGGGTCCAGTGAGGGTTTTTTAAGTATGGGGGTGATCTGCGCATGTTTTAGAGGGGAGGGGAAGGTGCCACTTGAGAGAGAGAGATTGAAGATGTGAGTGAGGGAGCATAGGATAGAATTAGAGGGTGACCTTAATAGTTGTGAGGGAACAGGGTCCAAGGGACAATTGGTTAGATGAGCATCTGAGAAAAGTTTTGCAACCTCTTCAGTAGTAGCCAATTCAAAAGAGGAGAGTGTTGAATGTGCTATTTGGCCAGGTATGTTGGGTGGGGAAGATGTACGCACAGCGGAGGTGTCCTCGCGAATTGCATCAATCTTGTCTTTGAAGTGATTGGCAATCTCTTGGGCAGTGAGTGAGTAAAAAGTATTAATAAGAGATACAAAGTAGGCTTGTTTGGCAGCATGGAGGCAGGAATTGTATTTTAGAAGGGCAGATTTACAGTGGTGTGAAAAAGTGTTTGCCCCCTTCCTCATTTCCTGTTCCTTTGCATGTTTGTCACACTTAAGTGTTTCGGAACATCAAACCAATTTAAACAATAGTCAAGGACAACACAAGTAAACACAAAATGCAATTTGTAAATGAAGGTGTTTATTATTAAAGGTGAAAAAAAATCCAAACCATCATGGCCCTGTGTGAAAAAGTGATTGCCCCCTAAACCTAATAACTGGTTGGGCCACCCTTAGCAGCAACAACTGCAACCAAGCGTTTGCGATAACGTGCAGAATTGTCCTAATTCAGTTACATTAGAGGGTTTTCGAGCATGAACAGCCTTTTTAAGGTCATACCACAACATCTCAATAGGATTCAGGACAGGACTTTGGCTAGGCCACTCCAAAGTCTTCATTTTGTTTTTCTTCAGCCATTCGGTGGTGGACTTGCTGGTGTGTTTAGGATCATTGTCCTGCTGCAGAACCCAAGTTCGTTTCAGCTTGAGTACACGAACAGATGGTCGGACATTCTCCTTCAGGATCTCTTGGTAGACAGCAGAATTCATAGTTCCTTTTATCACGGCAAGTCTTCCAGGTCCTGAAGCAGCAAAACAGCCCCAGACCATCACACTACCACCACCATATTTTACTGTTGGTATAATGTTCTTTTTATGAAATGCAGTGTTCCTTCTACGCCAGATATACTTGGACACACACCTTCCAAAGAGTTCCACTTTTGTCTCATCGGTCCACAGAATGTTGTCCCAAAAGTCTTGGGGATCATCAAGATGTGTTGTGGAGAAATTGAGACGAGCTTTGATGTTCTTTTTGCTCAGCAGTGGTTTTCTCCTTGGAACTCTGCCATGCAGGCCATTTTTGCCCAGTCTTTTCCTGATGGTGGAGGCATGAACGCTGACCTTAACTGAGGCAAGTGAGGCCTGCAGTTCCTTGGACGTTGTTGTGGGGTCTTTTGTGACCTCTTGGATGAGTCGTCGCTGCGCTCTTGGGGTAATTTTGGGCGGCCGGCCACTCCTGGGAAGGTTCACCACTGTTCCATGTCTTCGCCATTTGTGGATAATGGCTCTCACTGTGGTTCGCTGGATTCCCAAAGCTTTGGAAATGGCTTTATAACCCTTTCCAGACTGATAGATCTCAATTACTTTCTTTCTCAATTGTTCCTGAATTTCTTTGGGTCTTGGCATGATGTGTAGCTTTTAAGGATCTTCTGGTGGACCTTACTGTGTCAAGCAGCTCCTATTTAAGTGATGCCTTGATTGTGAACAGGTGTGGCAATAATCAGGCCTGGGTGTGGCTAGAGAAATTGAACTCAGGTGTGGACAACCACAGTTATAGTATGTTTTAACAAGGGGGGCAATCACTTTTTCACACAGGGCCATGATGGTTTGGATTTTTTTTCACCTTTAATAATAAACACCTTCATTTACAAATTGCATTTTGTGTTTACTTGTGTTGTCCTTGACTATTGTTTAAATTGGTTTGATGTTCCGAAACACTTAAGTGTGACAAACATGCAAAGGAACAGGAAATGAGGAAGGGGGCAAACACTTTTTCACACCACTGTATATATGGTGAAGTCTTGGAGGCATTTGGTTTTACGCCACAGCCGTTCAAGAGCACGGCAACGTCTCTTGAGATTTCTAGTGTTGTCAGTTTGCCAGGGTTGTAACGGTCGGGGCCTGATTCTGCGTGTGGTTAGAGGAGCAAGTGCATCTAGTGATGAAGAAAGTGAACTATTGTAGACAGAGATGGCAAGGTCAGGACAGGACAGGGGAGAGATTATATCATATAGGTGGTCAGTAGCAGAATAGAGAAGAGAAGGCTTAAGGTGGCGAAGGTTTCTACAAGTGATAGTTAGACACTGCTTGGTGCCACTGGGCTTTTAAAAGGACAGCAGCTGCAGAAGTGCAGTGCTGTTTGATCTGCAGTCCTGAAAACCTGTACCTGCCTTCTGATTACATGTATTTATCTGGCTCCGTTTGTCTACCCGATATCTCCAACCATGACCTCAGCTTGCCTTGACCCTGTTATAAGGACTTCCTTGTTGATATCCTGTTGCAGACCTCTGCCTGTTCATCTGACTCTGCTTCAGCTTACAGCCCAATCTGCCTGACTACCTGTGCTTGACCTTGCTTGTCTCACCTTGCTCCAGCCTACTGATCTACTCTGTTGTTTACCTGTGTTTGACCCGGCTTGTCTTACCCATCTCCAGTCTGTACCTGCCAGCTTCCAGGTTGCTGACCTGCATCTGCCTCAGCTGACACCGGCATCCCGGACCTGGTGGCTCATCATCCATCCATCCGTGGCCTACACGGATGGATGGCCCACAGGCACTCCTACCTCACTGTGCTCTCTAGTCCACTGTTCCCACTCCAGTGGCTCCTGAGCCAGGGCTGTAAGAGAGGTCTCCTCCTACAAGTCAGACTCTACTACACAGTACGCAACACGTAACTCGAAATTGGGAAAGAAAACTTGTGTTGTAATGGACTACATAGACACTCTGTGTGCTGTAATCAGGAGGGTTGAAACCACCGCAGATCTATTGTACAAGTTTAATCACACTCACCGACAAAAAGGGGAGAATCTGTCTGAATACGTATTTCGAGTAGACAGAATGCTGCATCAAATTATCCTCAAAAGGGGTATTGATCCCAAGGATGTTGATCAAGCATGTCTAGATCGGGTTTTGCAAGGGGCCCGGCCAAACCATCCTATCGTGTTAAAGTTGTTATTGAAGAGAACCAAGGTGGTGTCTATGTACAGTGGGGATCGAAAGTTTGGGCACCCCAGGTAAAAATGTGTATTAATGTGCATAACGAAGCCAAGGAAAGATGGAAAAATCTCCAAATGGGATCAAATTACAGATTAGACATTCTTATAATATATAAAAAAAGTTAGATTTTATTTCCATCATTTACACTTTCAAAATTACAGAAAACAAAAAAATGGCGTCTGCAAAAGTTTGGGCACCCTGCAGAGTTAATATCTTGTACTGCCCCCTTTGGCAAGTATCACAGCTTGTAAACGCTTTTTGTAGCCAGCCAAGAGTCTTTCAATTCTTGTTTGAGGTATCTTTGCCCATTCTTCCTTACAAAAGTGTTCCAGTTCTTTGAGATTTCTGGGCTGTCTGTCATGCACTGCTCTTTTAAGGTCTATCCATAGATTTTCAATAATGTTGAGGTCAGGAGATTGTGAAGGCCATGGCAAAACCTTCAGTTTACGCCTCTTGATGTAGTCCCCTGTGGATTTTGATGTGTGTTTAGGATCATTATCCATTTGTAGAAGCCATCCTCTCTTTAACTTCAACTTTTTCACAGGTGGCATCAAGTTACCATCCAAAATTTGCTGAAATTTTATTGAATCCATTTTTCCTTCTACTTGTGAAATGTTCCCTGTGCCACTGGCTACAATACAACCCCAAAGCATGATTGATCCATCCCCATGCTTAACAGTTGGACAGAGGTTCTTTTCATTAACCACTTAACAACCGCCCATTGCAGATTAACGGCTTCAGGGCGGTTGTTTAACTCTGAGAGGCCGTTAATTAACGGCCTCCCAGAATTCTGCTCTCGCGCGCCCCCTGGGGCGCGCACACGAGATCATCCGTGACCGCCGGGTCCATCACGGATCATGGTAAACGGCCGCTCGACGCAGCCATTTACCACGTGATCGCTCCGTCAAATGACGGAGTGATCACTTGTAAACAAACCGGCGTCATGTTATGACGCCGGTTCCTCCCTCCCCCTCTCTGTACCGATCGGTACAGTGGAGGGGAAAGAGATTGGTGTCAGCAGCGATGTGGGCTGCATCTGCAGTGCCCACATCGCTGCTCACCGAATTTAACCCCTCAATTCCCTGCCAATACTCTGCAATACCCTGCAATACTCTGCAGTACCCTGCCATTACTCTGCAGTACCCCCCATTACTCTGCAGTACCCTGCCATTACTCTGCAGTACCCCCCATTACTCTGCAGTACCCTGCCATTACTCTGCAGTACCCCCCAATACTCTGCAGTACCCCCCAATACTCTGCAGTACCCGCCATTACTCTGCAGTACCCGCCATTACTCTTCAGTACCCCCGCCATTACTCTGCAGTACCCTGCCATTACTCTGCAGTACCCCCCAATACTCTGCAGTACCCCCCAATACTCTGCAGTACCCTGCCATTACTCTACAGTACCCCTCAATACTCTGCAGTACCCCTCAATACTCTGCAGTACCCTGCCATTACTCTGCAGTAACCCCCATTACTCTGCAGTACCCCCCATTACTCTGCAGTACCCTGCCATTACTCTGCAGTACCCCCCAATACTCTGCAATACCCCCAATACTCTGCAATACCCCCCAATGCTCTGCAATACCCCCCAATACTCTGCAATACCCGCCAATACCCCGCCAATACCCTGCCATAAATTGCCATACCCAGCCATACTCGGTGATACCCTGCAATACCCAGCCATAGACACCCCCCCACCCCTCACCGCCCTCCGGTGCTTCTACCAACTCGCCAGTACGATCAAAGCCAGAATCTTTTTTTATTTTTTATTTCAGGCTTCCCAGCCTAGAGTTGAGATGTGGGGTCATATTGACCCCCAGATTTCACTGTAAAGAGGACCTGTCACCCCATATTCCTATTACAAGGGATGTTTACATTCCTTGTAATAGGAATAAAAGTGATCAAAAATTTATTTTTGGGGAAAAAAATGTCAAACTAAAATAAATAAAGTAAAATGAACAATAAAAAAAAAATAGACCTCCTCTGCAACTCAAAACATGTAACCAGTAAAAAAAATTTAAAGCGTCGCCTATGGGGATTTTTTAAGTAGCGACGTTTGGCGCCATTCCACGGGCATGTGCAATTTTGAAGAGTGACATGTTTGATATCTATTTACTCAGCATAACTTCATCTTTCACTTTATGCAAAAATTGGGCTAACTTTACTGTTTTTTTTGTTTTTTTTAAGCACAAAACTGTTTTTTCCCCCCAAAAAACGCGTTCGAAAAATTGCTGCGCAAATACCGTGTGAGATAAAAATTTGCAACGACCACCATTGTATTCTCCAGGGTCTTTGCTAAAAAAAAATATATAATATTTTGGGGTTCTCTGTAATTTTCTAGCAAATAAATAATGATTTTTACATGTAGGAGAGAAATGTCAGAATTGTCCTGGGTGCTCCAGAACGCCTGATGGCGCTCCCTGCATGTTGGGCCTCTGTATGTGGCCACGCTGTGTAAAAGTCTCACACATGTGGTATCGCCGTACTCGGGAGTAATAGCAGAATGTGTTTTGGGGTGTAATTTGTAGTATGCATATGCTGTGTGTGGGAAATAACCTGATAATATGACAATTTTGTGGAAAAAAAGGAAAAAAAATCTTGATTTTGCAAAGAATTGTGGGAAAAAATTACAACTTCAAAAAACTCATCATGCCTCTTACTAAATACATTGGAATGTCTTCTTTCCAAAAAGGGGTCATTTGGGGGGTATTTGTACTTTTCTGGCATGTTAGGGTCTCAAGAATTGAAATAGGCAGTCAGTCCTTCAGGTGTGATCAATTTTCAGATATTGGCACCATAGCTTGTGGACTCTATAACTTTCACAAAGACCAAATAATATAAACCAATTTGTACTTATTTTTACCAAAGATATGTAGTAGTATACATTTTGGCCAAAATTTATGAAGAAAAAATTACTAATCTGCTAAATTTTATAACAGAAACGAATAAAAATTCATTTTTTCGCAGAATTTTCGGTCTTTTTTCTTTTATAGCACAAAAAATAAAAAACTGAGAGGTGATTAAATACCACCAAAAGAAAGCTCTATTTGTGTGAAAAAAAGGACAAAAATTTCATATAGGTCCAGTGTTGCATGACTGAGTAATTGTCATTCAAAATGTGAGGGCACCAAAAGCTGAAAATTGGTCTGGTTATTAAGGGTGTTTAAGTGCCCAGTGGTCAAGTGGTTAAATTCTATGCCCTTTCTTCTCCAAACATACCTTTGCTCATCCTGGCCAAAAAGTTCTATTTTAACCTCATCGGTCCACAGAACTTGTTTCCAAAATGCCTCAGGCTTGTCTATATGTTCATTTGCAAAGTTCAAACACTGATTTTTGTGGTGAGGATGTAGAAGAGGTTTTCTTCTGATGACTCTTCCATGAAGACCATATTTGTACAAGTATCTCTTTACAGTGGAATAGTGTACCCCAACTTCAGTGTCTGCCAGATCTTTCTGGAGGGATCGTGCAGTCAAACATGGGTTTTGAATTGCTTTTCTCACAATCCTGCAAGCTGTTCTGTTTGATATTTTTCTTGGTCTTCCAGATCTTGCTTTAACTTCCACTGTTCCTGATGACTGCCATTTCTTAATTACATTCCGAACAGAGGATATTGACAACTGAAAACGCTTTGCTATCTTCCTATAGCCTTCTCCAGCTTTGTGAGCGTCAACTATTTTCAGTTTCAGTTTTCTAGACAACTGCTTAGAAGAACCCATAGTGCTGATTGTTGGGGCAAGGTCAGATGAGTCTGGCCATTTAAAACCTTTGAGATTGATATCACCTGGTCTTCCCAGACGATGATTGAGAACAATTCATGACACTGGCAGGTCTCAGCTTTGCAAAGGGGGCAGTGCATGCTATAAATTATGCAGGGTGCCCAAACTTTTGCAGATGCCATTTTTTTGTTTTCTGTAATTTTGAAAGTGTAAATGATGGAAATAAAATCTAACTTTTTTTGACATATTATAAGAATGTTTAATCTGTAATTTGATGCCATTTGGAGATTTTTCCATCTTTCCTTGGCTTCGTTATGCACATTAATACACATTTTTACCTGGGGTGCCCAAACTTTCGATCCCCACTGTACCCTAACTTGATAAGAGAAGTACGTGAAGAGGAGACCCTTCTAGAGGAGAAAAGCCAAAGGTCGAGAGAATTGAGCTCTATCGCTGGAAATAGAGCGAAAGTGGTGGCTTGAGATGTTCATGCGGAGATGGTTTTCTCGGATGAGGATAGTGGAACTAAGTCTGGACCTGCGGGACTGGTCATTCCTGACACTAATAAGCCAGTAAGTGAAATTGGGCAAACCGAAACGATGGCCCGGGTAGCTCAGGCCCAAACCCAGATGTATAATTCTTTAATGCGAGTGATGGAGACCCAAGCGAAGGTTCAAGAACAAGGGACTCATCAAGGGGAATCAAAACTTTACCAAGGGCGAGAAAAGAGATGTTACAGGTGTGGAGAAAGTGGACACTTTTGGGCTGAGTGTCTCAAGACCAGAATCAGCCCTCAGTTACTCACGGAGGTTCTGAAAGCCTTACAGAAGTTACCAGGGGCGCACTGACCATTTGGCCACTCTGGGCACTGCCCGAGGGCCCTGGGCCACTAGGGGGCCACATCAGGGTTGCCAGCCTCAGTAAAACCAGGGACAGTATGTAAAAATCGGTGTTTTTTTTTTTAAATCTGTCTCTGAAATGTCCCTTACCGACATCCTTTTGGTCTAAAAATCCTGAGCTTATAGCTGCCCCACCTCTCCAGTACCTTCTCAGCCAATAGAAACATGTCTGTGTATACTGTGTGTACATGTATGTGTATACTGTGTGTGTGTATACTTTGTGGCCCCATAATCTCTGATTGCCTGGGGGGCCCATAATCTCCTATTGCCCGGGGGCCCCATGAGTTGTCAGTCCACCCCTGGAAGTTACTCTTCCCAAAGACGGCGGGAAACTTCAGGGGTGAAGGAGCTAGTTGAGAATCCTGAGGGAAAATTGCACTTCAAAGTCAAGAGAAGATCTAAGAAGAAAAGGGGACGCAAGTCACCTGTTGCCCTTTCCCCTCAGTTACAGAGAAAACCAAAAGAAACAAAACCCTCAGGGAAGCTAAGACGGGGGAAGAAATCAATGCACGCCTGTCAGGGATGCCATACACAGGCATCTAGAATGGGTTGATCAGATCGATGGGCTGCACTTAAGGAATTAGGAACAAATCAGTAAGTGAAAAAAAGGTATATTTATTAAGATAATGACTTACGTGCAAAACAAACAACAGCAAACCATAAACAAGTGATGAATACAAAGAACACAGCAACCCAAATAACACCTAACTAGCTAACTAAACCCTTTATACAAATGAAGGAAAAACACAAAGGCAAATAGCAGGGATAAGGGAGAAGGGGAACAGAAGCCAGGAACAGGGAAACAGACCGTAATGGGAGCAGGGAGCAGGTAACAGGGGACAGGTCTCAGGGTCAGGATACAGGATGCAGAGTCCAGGACAACAGACAGGAACAGATCAAGGAACAGATCAGGCTCAGGCAGGAATAAGGCTTGCAGGGGGAATTCTGAAGCCCTGAACCTTGGTGAAGGGTGGGCTTATATAGTCCAGCAGTCCCACATCAGGTGTGTTTTGATCGTCAATTGACATCTCGGCTGGGAGACATCCGCTGGTGGCCATCAGAACTACACCCCTAGGTGCTAAACACAGCAGTGCACCCAGCAGGTGAACTGAGTAATGACACGGTTCCTGACAACACCTTACTAAGCGAATAGTTAGACCAAGTCCACTGCCTTCAAAGAGACGGATTTGAGCACAATCTATAGAGTCACCTGCTGGGAACCTACCAAAGAACTTACTGGCGCCCTCCCCTATAGTCTCAATACAAGTAGAGGGTATCCACACTCAAGCTCTACTGGATACTGCAGCCCAGGTGACATTGCTGTACTCAGACTTTTACCACAAGTACAAGACACATCCCTTTATGCAAACTCGAGGTGTTAGAGATTTGGGGCATAAGGACCCAGAAGTGCCCATATGATGGATACATACCCATCAAGATAACATTTGACACTGCCTTGACTGGAAAACCAGAGACTTTTGATACGTTGGCAGTTGTCTGACCCCGACCTCCTGGGGCAGGCTGGAATTCCTTGTTGATAGGCACCAATACTAATCTGGCGCAAAGACTACTCACTCCAATGGCTTCGGAAGGTGCCCCAGTAGGAAAGATCCATCCTCAGCTGCGGAAGGCTTTCCCAAGAGTGTTGCAATAGAAGGAGGCCCCAGAGGAAGGAGTGGGAAGACTGTGGCGATTGGATACCTGTGAAAGGGGGTTGCATCCAGGCAAGAGAGCCTGCCTGAAAGCCACGGTTAAGCTGTCCTGGTGGAAGCTGATTCAAAAGAGGAGGAAGCTGGAATAGAGGTGGTACCAGAGATCATACCCACTAGGGCCTTACTGAGAAGCGGGGTCGAATTCCTGTCAGTGTGAGGAATGTCACTACTCACCCAATCAGCCTAAAGCCCAGGATGGTGATTGGAAAAGTGAGCACTGCCGCTCCTGTGACGGGAGATGAGCTAGTCAAAAAGGGAGATGGAAGAGAGACTACAGTCCGCTGCCCAAATCTACCCTCTGGATGGGAGAAGAGGATTAAAGCTCAAACAGCCTGATGGGAGAAAATGTTCTCCAAGAATGATTTGATGTGGGCTGTGCCCGGAGTGCTCAACATTGAATTAGACTAACTGAAGATAAGCCTTTTCGAAACCCTTTATGCGATCTGGAGGATCTTCGAGAACAGTTGGCTGAACTGAAGAAGTCAGGGGTCATCAAGGAGTCCAGGAGCCCTAATGCTTCCCCAATAGTGGTAGTGAGAAAGAAGAATGGGTCCCTCCAGATGTGTATTGACTACCGAACCTTGAACCAGAGGATCATTGCAGATCAGTACCTAACCCCCCCCCACCGATAGAAGAGGCCCTGCAATGCTTATCAGGGGCCAAATGGTTCACTGTGCTGGATCTGAAGAGTGGATACTACAAAATACCCATTATTACAGATGACCAAGAAAAGACAGCCTTCATCAGCCCTATAGGGTTTTTTTTTTATTGGACCGAATGCCACAAGGATTACCAGGGGCCCCCGCCACTTTCCAGAAACTGATGGAGAACACTGTGGGTGATATGAACTTGGTAGAAGTGCTAGTGTACCTTGATAATATCATCATGTTCTGCTTAGATGTGGATGCCAGTGGCAGTGCTTCTTCCACTTCCTGCAATAGTTTCAGCACCTCATCTTCTTCAGACAATTCATCATCTTATGTGTGTGGCAATGTGAATTTTCTTGAGGCATGCTCCTCTGCCTTTTTAAGCAGTTCCTGAATATTCTCATCTGCCACATCAACAAGGGTTTCACAGACTGTAGGGTTGACAAAACAAGCAGCTGCTGCAAGTGGAGAGAACATTTTGTCAGTTAGATTTAAGAATGAAGCAAAGCGCTGGTTCACACTCCCTTTAATTTTCTGCACAATTGTGGCAAGGTCTTGGTAGCTAGTGTTCTGTTTAAAGTCCTCAAGATGGCTGAGCAGATCAAAGAGGGCAGGGACATCCAGGGACATGGACATGGTGTCACTCTGGAGGGTTTTAGTATGTTCTGCAAAGGGCAGCAGTAGGTCATGCAATGATGTGAGCTTTTGCCATTCACTGGGGAGCAAGCTGTCTCATTCCATGTTGTTTGCGATTTGGCAGACTAACTCTTTCAGTTTGAGGAGTCTTGCCATCACGTTGAATGTACTTGATCAGCGTGTGAGACAGTCATTTAAAAGAATAAGGCCACAATGCTCTAATAGCTTCTGTGTTGCAATTGAAGACTCGCGGAAGAGGTTCACTATTGATCTTACTGTAGCTAGTAATCTCTTCACACTGGCCTCCTTCTGCACCATGTGGACCACAAGTTGCAAGGTATGCACCACGCATGGTGTCTGGTCCATGTCGATCTGTTGGTATCTAACAAGTGGAGCTCATAGCACACACAAATAAGTATAAAGCAGTGTTTCTCAACTCCAGTCATCAAGGCGCCCCAGCAGGTCATGTTTTCAGGCTTTCCATTATTTTGCACAGGTGATTTGATCTGTTTCACTGCCTTAGTAATTACCACAGCCATTTCATTTGAGGAAAATCCTGAAAACATGACCTGTTGGGGCGCCTACAAAAATAAAGTGGAAAAATAATCAAAATGTGCACCAGAAGAGTAGAGCAGATAGCGCCCCCATATCAATCATCTGATATCCATGTGATAATTGACTGGTGTCAACCATTTCATCATGTAAAATAATAATAAAAATGGCTCACTGCAGATCGACAATTTCGGTCTCAGCCTCAGAGTCACTTTCCATCATGAGGGGGTCTTCCTCACTAGAGCTGGCTGGTTCTTCTGCTGCTGTGGTTTGTTTAAATGCTGCCATCATATTGTTCCCTTTGTCTGTTATCACTGTAAGGATCTTCCTCTTTGGTATGTCCCACTCTTGCAAACATTTGTCACACATGATTTGATTGACTGTGCAGTGTATGGGTGGGCTACTTGTTCAAGGGCCAACAATATGTGTTCAGGTTTATGTTGTTCGACACAAAAGTAGCATGCACTTATGGCAAGGAAGGAAGCTGAGAGTCCTTTTTTTGTCCACAAATCAGTGTGCAAATAGATACTCTCTGAGCAGCAGCCAGTCTCTTTTTGAATTTTGGTTTTTCATCTTCATACTGTTTGTCAATCAGATTGCTTATTTTAGTTTTCTTTGGAACAGTCAGCTTCCTATCTACTGTCTCCATCATGCTAACAAAGTCCTTATCATCAATCATTCTGACTGGTAATCTGATGTGCCCAATCCACTTTGCTATGGCCTCCTCCCTGGCATGTTGTTCCCGTACACATAAGCAGAAATTCCGCCAGAAAAAGTCTAAAGAAATCTTTTGGTTCGAAAATGCGACCGTGTGTATGCTCCATTGGACTTTTGCCTCCTAAAAGTTTTTTTTTTCTCTTTTATATCCCATGGATGAAAAGTTTGTTAAAAATTGGAACATGCCAGCCATAGATACAGCAGTCTTTTCCTTAAACTAGAACTTAAAGTGGAAGTAAACTCCCCTATCGTTTTCAGCCAAGGAAGCTGCCATGTCCAAGATGACTGACTGCGCTGAGCGGAAGTGACGTCGGCTGCCCGGGCACTGAATGAGGCAGACTATGAGGGACCCCCTAGCAACAGGCATTTAGAGGTGAGTTAAAAAAATTCCAATTTTTTTTTACTCATTTTTTTATTTTGGATGGGAACACCACTTTAATCTAGGCTTACCTCTAGGTAAAAGTGGTCTGTAAGGGTTCAAAAAAAATGAAAAAAGAATGAAAATTTTGAAAAAAATATGTTTTTCTTAGTTTCTGTGAGAAGATTTTGTAAATGAGTAATTTTTCTCCTTCACTGATGTGCGCTGATGAGGCAGCAAATATGGGCATTGATGAGACGACACTGATGAGGAGGTACTGATAGGTGGCACGGATAGGCACTGATAGGCAGCACTTATGGGCATCACTGCTGGACACTGTTGGGGCTGCACTGATGGTTAGTGCCATGATTATCTGTACAGGTCTCCCCTGAGAGGAGATGCCGCAGATCTGCTCTCCTCAGTCTCTGTCAGTGTGAAGTGAGGAAAGCCGATTACCAGCACTTCCATGTTTACATGTGATTGGACACAGCCGATCACAGCCGCGTCATTGGCTCTATACCAAGATTGGGGTCAGGGACGCAGTGCGTCCACGATTGCTGCGCTGCATGCCCCTGCAGGCACGCGACAGTGGTGAGACTGGGGCAACGTCATTCCAGAATGGGAGGGGATCCCCCCCGCGGTGCTAGGGTTGCCACCTCATCTCTTTAAATCCGAACACGTATTCATTACACAGGTTCGGTGGCTGATTAAGGTGGTAATTAAACTCACTTGGTGCCTAGGGATGAGCTCGGTGTTCGACTCGAACGCATGTTCGACTCAAACATCGGCTGTTCTGTGAATTTAGAACTTTGTGGACCATTCGTGCCACACGAATTTGGTGCGAAAGGTCCACAATGCACTCCATCTCAGTGCATTGCTGGCTCATGATTTGCCAAGCATGCACTGTGACCACGCATGCTTGGCCAATCACAGCGCCGGCAGCGAGGAGAGCCATAATTGGCCACAGGCAGGATGCCTGTGGCCAATTATAGCTCAGGGGGTTTAGTACACGCCCCTCACTATGTAAGGCTGCCAGTGCGGCGGCCTTGTGTAGTGTGTTCAGGCGTGCAGGGAAAGAGCTAGATAGGCACGGACAGTGTGTTCTTTTCTCAGGCATCTTAAAGTTAAAGTGGTGTTGTGTGCCTCCAGCACAGCATACACCTGTATATACCCTTTATTGCTGTTTTTCTCTAATTAAGGCATCTGCAGGAGTCAGTGGGTATTGTGTGCCTCCAGCACAGCACAATATACACCTGTATCTACCCTTTATTGCTGGTGTTCTCTAAAACAGGCATCTGCAGGAGTTAGTGGGTGTTGTGTGCTCTACCCTTTATCGCTGGTGTTCTCTAATACAGGCATCTGCAGGAGTTAAAGTGGGTGTTGTGTGCCTCCAGCACAGTATACACCTATAGATACTCCTTATTGCTGGTGTTGTCTGTCGCATATCTTGCATATTAGCCTTTAAAATTTGCACTTTTGATTTTGAACGGTCGAGTCCCATAGACTTTAATAGGGTTCTAAAGTTCGTACGAATTTTAGGTCCGTTCGAAGGTTCTGGTGCGAACCGAACCGGGGGGTATTCGGCTCATCCCTATCGGTGCCTTATCTGCATTAAATTAGCCTCAGAACCTATGTAATTCATATGTGTTCGGGTTTAAAGAGATGAGGTGGCAACTCTACACCCGCCGTCATTTGACTATACGGCGAGCAGGAGGTGGTTATGATAAAAATCGCAGAGGGTTTAATACTATGTTGAGCCACGCCCAAAGTTCAGCGCAGTGTGGCCACTCCCATTCCTTGGTGCAGACAATATGCATGTTGTGCTTCATGTTAAATGCTGGAAGTTGAATAAAGTTCTCTATAAAGAAGGATAAAATGAGAAGATTGATCGTGCTTGGTTCTGTGCATCCTCCTGCAAGCTGCACAGATAATTGGAATCTCCTCCCAGTGTAACATAAGCTCTCACCAAAAGACTGCGCCTTTAAACGATAACCCCATGACATTACAGAAACTTCAACCTCCCTCCCAGCCAATCACAAGCTGCCGCTCTGACGTGCGTGCAACCAATCAGCTCGCTCTTCTCAGTTTGACTCGTCCGCTTAGCCAGATAAACTTTATGCTGGGATCGGCCCCGGGGGTCCCCGGAGATGGGCTGGCCCAGAGTGACGTCAGAGGGACAGTAACCAGTCGCGTCTTTCGCCGTGCTAGATTGATAAGCCCGCCTGCCAATAGGATCCGGGCGCTGGTATTTCCTGTATAGTAGTTTTTAATATGGCGAAGACTTACGACTATTTGTTTAAACTGCTTCTGATCGGAGACTCGGGGGTCGGGAAGACGTGCGTGCTGTTCAGATTCTCAGAGGATGCCTTCAACTCTACCTTCATCTCCACCATAGGTGAGAAGCGGGGAGCAACTGGTGGGACTGACAGGGGAGGCAGTGCTGCGGCCAGCCAGCCAGCCAGCCGCACACTCAGGAAACTCAGGGCAGGAGGCTACGTGTTCAGGCTGCTGGGGAGCTCAGGCAGGCACCTTCACATGGAACCAGATGCTAAAGGGAAAAACAAACTACTATATTCCTTAATGCATGGGTACACAACCTGTGGCCCTCCAGCTGTTGTGGAACTACAAGTCCCATGAGGCATAGCACTTACAAGCATGACTCCCAAAGGCAGAGGCATGATGGGACTTGTGGTTCCACAACAGCCAGAGGGACACAGGTTGAGTTCCCATGTTAGTGGGTGGTAAGTCCCAAATGCCTTGCTGCTAAATCCTACACTTCCTGGTGTGTCAAATGACCCAACGCCTGGTACCCTGCTGAGCCCCCGTGTCTGTGTGTGACAGATGGAGCATCCTTTTCGGGGGTTTCTTTTCAAGTCACATCATTTCTTTAAGGGCTCCTACGTATGGAGAGATTTTTTATGAATTAGGGCAAGTTCCCTCCGCACACATACTGCTCTACACATCCTTCCATACAAGTGAAAAGCTGTATGCAGCGCTATTCTTGTTCTTTGTATCTGATATGTTTCCTGAATGCGATACTTTCATATTTGGGAGATACATCAGGTGTGCATGCGCAGGTAAACCCCAATGAAAAAAAAATCATCAGCGTTTACAAGAATACTGCTGTGTAGCGCTATTCATGTCTATGACCAGTTATACAGGGCAACCTGTGTCTCCCCAGGAAAGCAGCAGGACGTTTATGTTGGGCATTAAGACCCCTTTCACACCACACGGCCCATAGCGCGGGCGGTAAAACGCCGATATTTTTAGCGGCGTTTTACCGCTGGATTTGCAGCGCATTTTGGCCGATGGCGGGCGCTTTTACCCCCGCTAGCGGCCGAGAAAGGGTTAAAACCGCCGGCAATACGCCGCAATAGCAGCGTTTTGCTGGCGGTATTACAGCGATGCCCCATTGATTTCAGTTGGGAGCAGCGGTGGAGGAGCGGTAAAAGTCCTGCCAGCAGCTTCTTTGGAGCGGTGAAGGAGCAGTGTGTTTACCGCTACTCCACCGCTGCTCCCCATTGAAATCAATGGGGCAGCGCTGTAATACCGCCGGCAAAACGCAGCTATTGCGGCGTATTGCCGGCGGTTTTAACCCCTTCTCGGCCGCTAGCGGGGGTAAAAGCGCCCGCTAGCGGCCGAAATGCGGCGCAAATCCGGCGGTAAAACGCAGCTAAAAATAGTGGCGTTTTATTGCCTACGTTATGGGCGGTGTGGTGTGAAAGGGGTCTTAAGGCTCCTTTCACACCTGAACACGTCTTGCATTTGTGTTGCCATTTAATTGTTAAGGGGGGGCACCCCAACGAACAAAGTTTAAAAAAGGTGCAGCATCTTCTTTGGCACATGCAGGGCACCCCGTTGTAATGATTGGGCCGTCCTATGTGTGTCATGGCACAGAAGTGTGAATGGGGCTTTAAAGTATATCCAAAGTCAAAACTTTTTTTCTTCTTTCATTTTAAATAGCGGTAATGGGTTATACCACTTTTTAGGTAGGTGTGTTTGCGTTTTAAACTTTTTTCTTTTTTTTTTTTTTTTTTTTTTTTTCTTTTTGTGGACATTAGTGTCTCAGATGGCAGGTACACCTTTTTAGGCTTGGTTCCCTGTTGGCCATTGGCTCCTGCTGTTGCCAGTCACAGCCAATGAGAATAGAGAGGGGATGGGCCAGGGCTATGTGTGTAAATAGAGCTGCTCGGGAGCCTCCAGAGTAAGCTGCTTGCTCTGGGGGCACTCGCCAGGCGGCATGGGCAAGGAATCTGTGAAGATGAGGGGCTGCTCTGTGCAATACCGCTGCATAGAGCAGGTAAGTATAACATGTTTGTTATTTGAAAAAACAAAACAAAAAAACTTGCATTTAATATCACTTTAAATCTAGAGTTGATTGTAATGTATATGATAAGCCTTAGATAGTAGTCACCAGAAAATGTTTCCTTCTTTTCCAGTGGAACTTTAGGTTACTGAATAAAAATTGTCGGACAGGCAGGATTTTTTAATGCAGAAGAGACATACCGTACTTTGTTTAAAGCTACTTGCCTGCCTGCCCACCTTTGTACTGTGAGCCACGCACACGCAGCTCACTGTGCAAATCCGGCAATGCTGAATCTGACTGGACTCCTGCGAATGCGTGACGTCATCCCTGCCCAACCAATGACAACTGCTGTCAATCAAGTCCCAGAAGCCAGCCGCCCGAAGATGTCAGCGGGGAGCTCAGGGGTGCCACATCGCTGGAGCTGAGGTGACTATTGTCCTGGTTTACACTCACAACACATGTTAGTCTGATTGCAAAGCCTCCGTTAGATCTGTCAACACCTATGTAATGTAAGGGTCTGCCTGATTGTATACAGACTGATTGGATAGTTTAGGTAAGTCCACATGTTGCATAGTTTTGACAGATGTAAAGTAAATTGTAAGGTCAGATTGTAACTTGTGTGGTGTGCCTTAGGGTCATCGCATACGTTGCAACCTATTTTTACAATTTCCTTTAGATCTATCAACAACAATATAGGGCAGGGCCTGCCTGATTAAATGCAGGTTGATTGGTTATTTTGGGTAGGAGCTAGGGGTGCAATGGATCAAAAATACTCACGGATCGGCTCGTTCCTCGGATTGGATAATTTTTCGGATTAGCAAATAATTGAATTTGCAAAAACCTGTGAAAATTCCACCACCATATAGTCCCCACTGTAATATCCACAATCTCCCCCACTGTAATATTGGCTGAGTATGGCTGGGCATTGCAGAGTATGGCTGTCACAGAGCAGCGCTGTGGGCACTACAGATCCAGCCCACAGCGCTGCTGACACTGATCTATCCACTCCACTGTACAGAGAGGGGAGGGAGGAACTGCCGTCATGACATGACGCCGGTTTGTTTACAAGTGATCGCTCTGTCATTTGACGGAGCGATCACAGTGTAAATGGCCTGGGTGTAGAAAGATGGCCACCGCTTCAGAGCTAGGCCGAAGCCGTGGCCTTTCCTAAGGCTGAGACCATGGAGCGTTCTGCGGATCGCGGAGTGTGCCGATCCGAGCGGGTGACCTGTTCGGATCGGTGACGATCCGCTGCACCCCTAGTAGGAGCTCATGTTACATTGTTTTGGTAGATCAAAGGTTGATTGTACAGAAATTGCAGCAGTCAGATTGCATCGCTTATGATGAGCCTCAAGGTGACCATACATTGTACAGAGATTATACATTCAGATTGTATAATCTTCTTTAGGTTTACCAAAACTATGATATGTGGACACGCCTATCTATCCAGTTACTCAGTATCCAGTCAGGCAGACCCTTGCTCTGCATAGTTGATGGTAGATCTAGAGGATATTGTATAATCCGATTGTGCAGCACACCATTTACTATACAATCAACTTTAAATTGACCAAAGCAATGTAATTTCAGCAATTGCATACCTAATGTATGAATTATTTTATCCCCAGTCAGGCACGCCCTTGCACTACCTTTATGTTGGTATATCCAACAGAGATTGTACAATCAGGTTGTTATGTATATTGGTGATTCTTGCAGCTTCAATGACAGGTCTATTTGAATAGTGGTGGCCACTCAGCCTTATAAAGTATTGACAGGCAGGCAGCAGCCGATGCTGTTGGCATGTAGCCGCACACCAAATGGTTGCCTTTGGTTAGGAATGGGTGCCCAAGTGTAAATGCAATCAGAAATCCAGCGTATGTGGATATATGTATGCGTGAAGAGGGCTTTATTTTGGTGTTAGCTTTGTGAATTGTGCTTTATGTCTCCTGAATTATGCCCCAATTCCTCAACAACTACTATAGCATCTTTGCAGTCTCTGACCATCCCTTGTAACAAGCAGGTAGTCTTTGACTGTATCCTATAAGTTGTCGGCAGGTTTACAACAGATTTTGGAGGTTTTATATTCACTAAATATTATATGTGGCACTTGGATGATGCAGGGGCCTCACCCAAAGCCCCCTTTATCAAGAACGGTGACCACCACTGCTCTAGGATGTCATTTTCCTCTATGAACCTTTTTACAGTAAACTTGTGTGCAGGGTGATTTATTGCATCTATTCTAATGGATGACATTGTAGAGCAGATCTAAAATGCCAACGTGGTCTGATTGTGTGAATGACTTGCTAAACTTTGGACTTGCTGCTTGGTTTTATTGAAGAGGATATCAGGTGCTGTGTTGTACATTTCCTAGTCATTACCACTGGTATGCAGATCAGTACTTTTTGTTTCTCTTATGCTTGGAGTACATGGTGTAGCTGCTAGAACATAGACAATGGCAGTGGTGAAAAAGGTCCACCAAGAAATGTTTAGGAAATCCAGATTTTTGGTTACAAAACATTTTTTGGGGTCTGGTAGACCTTTTGATGTTTCCTCTTCCTCCAGCCAGTGCAGATCAGGGACACACAGGGCAAAATTGCCTCCGAATGGCTGTCAACCAGCTTTAAACCACTAAAGCCCTACTCCAGACACAAACTTTTTTCTTATTTTTAGTTTTTAGCATATTTAGGATAGAAGACAAGTAGTAATATTGCGCCAACCTATATATAAAAAGTGAACAAAGCTGCTACACACGAATGTGACAAAATTCATATACAAAAAGAAACTATAATGTAGCGCTAAAATAAGACAAACGTTGGGAGGAGACGTTGCAGCAGAGGAGTTTTTTTCTCCATTGTTGAGTTATCGGTGGGAGACCATTTTTTTTATTTTTTTGATTGGAACCTTTGGAAGGAAGATTGGAACCCTCGAGACAGTGCTGACTGCTCTTCTACTGATTGAAAGACCCACAGCCCCCCCATTGGCTGATGGACCATCTGAGATCTGTCGTACAGGTCCTGTAGGACCGAGGATCCTTCCATGCTCGTTTGACCTGGTGTTGCCCACATACAGGTCCTGTGGCTCTGGTAAGAGTACCCACCTTTTTCACGTTTCGTTCTGATGTTATTACCTCGGATGTCTTCTGGATTCTCCTTTTGCTTATGCATTGTATGAACCACATCATCCGAGATTCACATGGAATCCAAGGACTGATTTACTTAATTCTTGGGATTTATTTATTTATTTTTTTATTATTTTAGCGCTACATTATAGTTTCTTTTTGTATATTTGGCATAGAACCTGGACAGTTTTTTTTTTTTTTTTTTTAATTTTATTTATTTTTTGTTGTGGTCTGTAAACCCCCATTGGAGAGATTTCCCTCCTTTCCCCTCAGGACAGAAATTATGGGAAATCCAGTGTCTCCACCTCCTGCAACATAACACTTCTTTAGGAAAATGGGTTTGGACTGGAACCTCTATCAGGTTATTAGTTATCTTCTTATCCCGGTACTGTTCCCTTCATTTCTTGTTGTGCTGTCTCAGGACAGAAAGCAAGGTAAAATCTCTCTAAGGGCTCTTTCACATGGACGATCCGTTCAGGTCCGCCTGTCCATTTTTTAGGCGGACCTGAACGGATGCTCCATAGAGGTCTATGGAGCGTGGAATGTCAGTGGTGACATGTCCGCTGACATCTGACCCGCTCCGATCCGTAAAAGTGTTACAGAGGAAAAACCTACTTTTCCATCTGTCATCGGTTCAGGTGACGACGGACTCTGCGGTCCGTCATCATCCGATCTGCCATAGGGGAGAGCGGTGCTCTGACAGAGACAGACCTGTTATCTTCCTGCTCAGCAGGGATCGACGGAGCGATCCCTGCTGAGTAAGCAGATGTCCATGGGGAGGATCATCACGGATCCACCCCATGTAAAAGAGCCCTAACAGGGTCAAGGGTAGCAATAAGACCAATCAAATTTTAGTGGACTAGCAAGTAGGCCCCTTTCACACTGGGGCGGTTTTCAGGCACTACAGCGCTAAAAATAGCGCCTGTGTAGCACCTGAAAAAAACGGCTCCTTTCACTCCGGTGTGAAAGCCGGAGCGGTGCGCTAGCAGGGCGGTAAAAAAGTCCTGCTAGCCGCATCTTTGGAGCTGTGAAAGGAGCGGTGTATTCTCCTAAACCGCTCCTACCCATTGAAATCAATGGGACAGCGTGGCTATACCGCCAGGAAAAGCGCCGCTGCAGCAGCACTTTGTGGGTGGTTTTAACCACTTCACGCCCAGGCCAATTCTGACATTTCTCCCCTACATGTAAAATTCCAAATTTTTTTTTTTGCTAGAAAATTACATAGAACCCCCAAACATTATATATGTTTTTTTTATTTTTGTATTTTTTTTTTATAGCAAAGACCCTAGAGAATACAATGGCGGTCGTTGCAACTTTTTATCTCGCACGGTATTTGCGCAGCAATTTTTCGAACACGTTTTTTTCAGAAAAAAAAGTTTCATGCTTAAAAAAAAAAAAAACAGTAAAGTTAGCCCAATTTTTTTGCATAATGTGAAAGAGGAGGAAGGGCGAGTAAATAGATACCCAACATGTCACACTTCAAAATTGCTTGTGGAATGGCGCCAAACTTTGGTATTTAAAAATCCCCATAGGCAACGCTTTAAATTTTTTTACTGGTTACATATTTTGGGTTACAGAGGAGGTCTAGAGCTAGAATTATTGCTCTCGCTCTAACGTTCGCGGCGATACCTCACGTGTGGTTTGTACACCGTTTTCATATGTGGGCGGGACTTGCGTATGTGTTCGCTTCTGTGTACGAGCTCACGGGGACAGGGGCGCTCTACATTTTTTATTTATTTATTTTTATTTTTTTATAAAAAAAATAAATAAAAAAAATTGACTTTTATTCCTATTACGAGGAATGTAAACATCCCTTGTAATAGGAATATGGCACGATTGGACATATTTACAGTGAAATATGGGGTCAATAAGACCCCATATCTCATCTCACCTCTAGGCTGGGAAGAATAAAAAACAAAAAAAAAAACGATCCTGGCTTCCTAGCCAGATCGGCGCCGTTAATTTGAATACAGAGGCCGGGCGTGACGTCATAACATCGTGCCCGGCCTCCGAACGATCATAGAGACTCCAGGGACGATCTGGTCCGCTGGAAATCTCTATGGTAACTTGCGGGGGCCAGCGGATCCTGTCACCGACTCACCGATGGAAGCGGTGAGTCGGTACAAGCACCGGAGGGCGGCGGGAGTGGGGTGGCGTCCCCTCCCGCCACCCGTAAGAACGATCAAGCGTTGGAACAGGCCGCTATGATCATTCCTATGGTGCAGGGAATCGCCGGCTGAAAATGCTGATATCTGAATGATGTCTGTGGCCTCAGGCATCATTCAGATATAACCATCGAAAGCCCATGACGTCAATAAATGTAGTATGGGTGCCAAGTGGTTAACCCTTTTTCGGCAGCTAGCAGGGGTTAAAACGACGGTAAAGAGCTGCTGAAAATAGCGTCGCTTTACCGCCGGTGGCCACACCGCCCCAGTGTGAAAGGGGCCATAAAGAAAATAATTTGCATTTGCTAAACCCCAACCAACCACGATGCATTAGGGCTCTTTCACATGGACGTGTCTGTGTACGGAGCCCGCTCTGCTCAGAGTGGGATCGCTTCATCGATCCCAGCTGAGCAGGCAGATGACAGGTCCATCTCTGCACACTGTGTAGGGACGGACCTGTCAGAGTACCGCTTTCCCCTATGGGGGATTGGATGAGGACGGACCGCAGAGTCCGTCGTCGCCCGATCTGATCCGCAGACATATGGAAAAGTAGGTTTTTCCTCTGTCACACTTGATCGGAGCGGGTTGGCGCTGACATCCGACGCTTTATAGAGGTCTATGGAGCGTCTGTTCAGGTCCGCCTAAAAAACTGACAGGCGCACCTGAACGGATCGCTCATGTGAAAGAGGCCTTAGGGAGTTTGATGTCTGTACAGATCGCCAATCAAGAGCATGAAGAGATGGCTATATATTAGAATTACATACAGAAGCATGTCTCAGTAGATTTTCCTCTCTGCTTCTGAAACATTGCCAAATATTTTTCATTCAAACTTCTGTTCTGGGTCACAGAAGTACAGAAATAAGTGCAACCCCGTGACCCAGATTCCACTGACCGTGGACTAAAGCCCTCGATCAGCCGATGTCACAGAGCCTCCAGGCACTGCAAAGATCCAAATTTTAGTGTTGGGATCAATCCAGTTGTCTGACAGGCAACTGGCTTATCCTCACAATGTGCTGATGAGAGCCTGAGCAAGCTGCTGCCGTGCCCTAATGAGCGCTGGAGGGGCAGGGCAGAGCAGAGAGCCAGAGACTGACAGTCCGACATCTCTGTGCAAAGAGCAAACCTGATAACTGAGTGATCAGGTGTCTTAGATTGCCCGGTGGATTGGATTGATGCTACAGCCATATAGGCGAGTATGTATGTATGTTTATTATTTTTGTTTTCCACACGTCTCCTTTAACAATTTTTCACAGACTGTGGGATTTATTTACTAAAGCTGGAGAGTACAAAATTAGGCTCACTTCTGCAGAGAAACCAATCCGCTTCCAGGTTATATTGCCAAAGCTTCATTGAACAAACTGAGGTTAGAAGCTGATTGGCTACCATGCACAGCTGCACCAGATTGTGAGCACGCCTCCTCTTACCTTGTGGTCCTAGGCACAGTCCTACTCGTTCATTATTCACAATTTAAAGCCCTGTAGGGAATGTCTATCTGTTTTGCACCACTTTGTCCAGAACACTAAACTATTAATTTGCCTCCTCTCTCTGTGAAAGTAACAATCTCACGTCCTTCCCACTGGGTCTGTATCTACAAAAGATACCCCATAATGACAATGTGAAAGAAGTTTGTTTTGAAATCTTTGCAAATTTATTAAAAGTGAAAAAAAAAAAAAAAAAATCACATGTACATAAGTATTCACCACCTTTGCCATGGCACTCAAAATGGAGCTCAGGTGCATCCAGTTTCCGCAGATCATCCTTGAGATGTTTTTAGTCCACCTGTGGTAAATTCAGTTGATTGGACATGATTTGGAAAAGCTCACACCTGTCTACAGTGCCTTGAAAAAGTATTTATACCCTTTGAAATTTTCCACATTTTGTTATGTTGCAACCAAAAACATAAATTAATTTTAATGTGATAGGCCAGCGATTCTCAGCCAGGGTTCCTCCAGAGGTTGCTAGGGGTTCCTTCAGCATTGGGCAATTTCTGCCTTTCAGATAAGTTCCCACTGACACCATTGATCTTTTTAACTATCTGTAAGAAGGTAATTCTTCCCAATGACCACAAGTGTAAGAACCATTCTTCCCACTGACCATCACACTAATGTATCATGAGTTGTAGATTTCTCATTTTTAGCAGGGGTTCCCTGAGACCGCAGAACTATTTCAAGGGTTCCTCTGTGTTGAAAAGGTTGAGGAAGACTGTGATAGACCAACACAAAGTGGCACATAATTGTGAAGTGGAAGGAAAATGATAAATGGTTTTCAACATTCTTTACAAACAAATATGTGAAAAGTGTGGCGTGCATTTGTATTCAGCTCCCCTTAGTCAATACTTTGTAGAACCGCCTTTCACTGCAAGTATTTTAGGGATGTCTCTACCAGTTTTGCACATCTAAAAAGTGACATTTATGCCCATTCTTCTTTGCAAATTACCTCAAGCTCTGTGAGATTGGATAAAGAGCGTCTGTGAACAGCAATTTTCAAGTCTTGCCACAGATTCTCAATTGGATTTAGGACTGAACTTTGACTGGGCCATTCTAATGCATGAATATGCTTTGATCTAAGCCATTCCATTGTAGCTCTGGCTGTATGTTGAGGATCGTTGTCCTGCTGGAAGGTGAACCTCCACCCCAGTCTCAAGGCTTTTGCAGACTCTAACAGGTTTTCTTCTAAGATTGCCCTGTATTTAGCTCCATAAATCTTTCCATCAACTCTGACCCTGCTCAAGAAAAGCATCCCCACAACATGCTGCCACCAGTGTTTTGCTTTAAGGCCAAAAAGTTATATTTTGGTCTCGTTTGACCAAAATCGCCTTCTTCCACATGTTTACTGTTCCTTCTTACAAACTGCAAACAGGTGTTCTTATGGCTTTCTTTCAACAATGGCTTTCTTCTTGTCACTATTCCATAAAGATCAGATTTGTGGAGGGCACGACTCATGATTGTCCTGTGGCCAGACTCTCTCACCTGAGCTGTGGATCTCTGCAGCTCCTAATGCTTTCCTTGCCCGACCTGTCAGTTTAGGTGGACGGCCATCTCTTGGTAGGTTTGCAGTTGTGCCATACTCTCCATTTTTGGATGATGGATTGAACAGTGTTCCTGGAGATGTTCAAAGCTTGAGATTTTTTTTATTTTTTTTAATAACCTGACCCTGCTTTAAACTTCTCCACAACTTTATCCCTGACCTGTCTGGTGTATTCCTTGGCCTTCATGATGCTGTTTGTTCACTAACAAACTTCTGAGGGCTTCAAAGAACAACTGTATTTTTACAGAGATTACATTACACACAGGTGGACTCTATTTACTAATTGGGTGACTTCTGAAGGCAATTGCAGTCTGCTCACATAATGGGTAATAAAAACATCTTTGCCATTCTAAAGCTTCTCTCCAACCTCTTTGCATACTTTCATGTATACTATGATTCTGTACTTGCCAAATATGCTGAAGAAATCTCCCTCCACTGAGTCTGGCTGCAGCCATTTTAACTGGGCAGCTGAAGTTGCTGCCTGTTCACTTTCTGGATTTACACAGGCACGCCTCAGCTCTGCAGCTCTTATTGGCTCTCTTATGACTCCCCCCCCCCCCCCCTTTCCTGATAGACTCTCACAAGCGTGAGAGAGCCGTGCATGATGTCATAAGCCCAGGCTTTTTACCAGACAAACAGTGAGTTGGCTGTATTTACTGTCAGAAAAAAAATGTTTCACTATCCAAAGTTAAAACAACAAGGGCAGAAGACTTAATAGATTTAAAGAAGAAAAAATGGCTGACGGTTTGCTTTAATCCATTTTGGAATAAAGCTGTAACAAAACAAAATGTGGAAAAAGTAGAGCGCTAAATACTTTCCAGATGCACTGTATATCTATGCTTGAAATGACTTTGTGAGCCACGATTAAGTGCTGATTAAGGCTCCACGCACGCTGGATGTAAAAATAATGTTATAAAAACGGCAGTAGCTTTGCGGTAAGTCTTACAAAGTTTTTACAATAGTGTTGGCGTCTTTCCGTATTAGCGTTTTTTATTTAAATTTTTTTTTTCAATAGCCCAAAAATGTTAAATGCTGGTCAGCCAATTTTTTTGAACGTTTATCAACGTTTATGAGCATTTGGTGTTTGTTTTTATTTTATTTTATTTTTTATTTTTATTTTTTTTGTGGTCAGAAAATGGCTCATAAACTCCACTGCTGATAAAAGTTCAAAAACGTCCATGTGTGCATGGTCACGTGGGATAACAGAGAGTGGAGTTTATGGGCTGTTTAAAAAAATAAAAAAAGTCCAAACTCCCAAAAAACTGCAGTTTTTTTGAGCTTCCAGTGTGCATGGAGCCTTCATGTGAATCATATTGGCTGGTTACACTGTATCCTCATTTCTGTACTGTGGCGTTTTCTTTTATGAAGAATTAAAGGTGTTTTTAACCACTTACCGACCACCACCTGTATATATACGTCAGCAGAATGCACGCGTGCGCCTGCTGCGAGCTCTGTGACCGTGCCCACGGGACCTGGGGACTCTATGTCCGCAGGGATACCAGTGATTGTGTCACGGAGCTGAAGAACTGCCTAGAGACAGGACACTGTCTGCGCCCTGTCATTGGTAGTAGCGATCAGTGTTGTGTCACTGCTAGCCTACCCCCCCCCCCCCCCCCCCCCCCACACAGTTATAAACCCACCCCAGGACACACTTAACCCTTTACTGACAGTGAATATTTTTTTTTTTTTACAGTAATCAATGCAATCTTCTGAGCGTTTGTATTAATGCCAATTGTCCCAAAAATGTCAAAATTCAATGTGTCCGCCATAGGGGTGCAACGGATCATCGCCGATCCGTGATCCGAATGGGTCACCCCTTTCGGATCGGCACACACCACATAGCGCTCCGCGGTCTCGGCCTTAGGAAAGGCCGTGACTTCAGCCTAGTTCCAAAGTGGCGGCCATCTTGGTGCACCCATCCACATGTAAACAAACCGGCAGCATGGTGACACCAGTTCCTCTCTCCCCTCTGTGTACAGATCTGTACAGTGGAGGGGAGAGATCGGATGGCAGCAGCGCTGTGGGCTGCATCTGTAGTGCCCACAGCGCTGTTCTGTGACAAGTGCAGTCACAGCCATCCCTCCATACGCTGCCATACCCTGGCCATACCCAGCCACACCCTGCAATACTCGGCGATACCCAGCCATGCTCAGCTAATATTACAGTGGGGAGATGTATATTACAGTGGGGACTATATGGTGGTGGAATTTTCACAGATTTTTGCAAATTCAGTTATTTGCTGATCCGAAAAATGATCTGATCTGTGACTCTGGTCCGGGGAACGATCCGATCCGTGAGTTTTTTTGATCCGTTGCACCCCTAGTCCACCATAATGTTGCAGTCATGATAAAAATCGCTGATCACCGACATTACTAGTAAAAAAAAAAAAAAATTTATAAAAATGCAATAAATCTATCCCCTATTTGGTTTGCACAAAAGTATTAGCGTCTACAAATCACTTATTGCGTTTTTATTTTTATTTTTTGTTATTTTTTTTACCAAAAATATGTTGATATACGTATCGGCCTAAACTGAGGGAAAAAAAAAAAGTTTATTCATATTTTTTTATTTTTTATTATATTGCGTTTTTTTTTCAAAATTGTCGCTCTATTTTTGTTTATAGCGCAAAAAATAAAAACCGCAGAGGTGATCAAATACTGCCAAAAGAAAGCTCTATTTGTGGGGAAAAAAATACATCAATACCGTGGTGTACAACTGTGGCACTAAGAAATCGATCCTGAACGATCTTTAGTTGGCATTTCTTTATTACTACTGAGATCACAAGCAGCAATACTAACTTTGTTTACGTTGCAAAGGGACGTTTATTTACCAGTACTTCTTTTTATGTCAGTTACTTTACTGACATTTAACTGGGCATCACAATGACTCAGTGATTAGCGCATGTGTTAAGCCGCGTACACACGGGCGGACTGTATGGCCTACTTAGTCCGTCGAAACACATTTCAGCGGACAGTCCGTTCGTGTGTGGGCTTCAGTGGACTTTTTCAGCGTGCAGTCTGGCGTACTCAGTATTTCGGATTTTTCGAAATACTGTCCGTCATACTTTGGTTTCAGCGGACAATCTGCTCGTCAGTAGGCTAGTTTGACGGACTAAGAATGGCGCATGCTCAGAAAGGATTTACACGGTGAAAGGTTGCATTGCTGTGCATTGGACTTCCTATTTCTAGTCCCATCGTACGTGCTGTACACGTCATCGCGCAAGCTTTCGACGGACTGTTTGTGCATCCGTGTGTGGTCAAGTCCGTTCATTCGAAAGTAGGATAGACTGTCCGTCGGATTGTATGACGGACTAAGTAGGCCATACAGTCCGCCCGTGTGTACGCGGCTTTAGAATACTGGGAAGAGAAGAAAAGATTGATTGCACGCTTCAATCCAATCCAAAAGATGCTGTAGAAATTTTTTTTTTTCTCTTGTTATGAGCCAGACAAAATTGCAATGATGATCAGTTGACGCGTTTCACACAAAAAGAACCGTGCTTGTTTACTACAATTTAAATGCTCACAATACAAACTATTTAAAGGTTTATATCAAACACGAGCACAAAAAACCTGTAGTTAAAGAGCAATCAACACAAAACTTCACTGACATAAAAAACATTTCTTAAATGCTAAAACCTCTGATCACAAATTGGTCAAAACAAAAAAGACGATGTAAACATGTAAGCAAGAAATGTATTAAAAACAAAAATAGAAAAATTAGCGAAAAAACATGTATGTATACCAATATAAATGGCATACCGTATTTATCTGCTTATAACACACATAAAATCAGGGGAAAATCATGGGTGCGTGTTATATGCTGATCTGCGCTCTGTGCGCCACAGACATTTTACCTTGCCGAGTGTACTGTGTATTCGGCTCCGCTCGCAGTCACACCCAGTCCCGCCTCCTAGCCTTTACGTCCCGCCATTGGACTGGAGTTGTGTCCATCATAGGACCCAGGCCAAGGGGCGGGACGGGAGCGTTACTGCGAGTGGAGCCGAGCATACTCGGCTCAGCTCGGTCTATGTCGGCGGTGAGAGGAGCCCAAGATCTCCGCGACTAAGGCGTCGGCGCTAAATTTAAAATGAAAACGTGCTGCAATTTTGGGGAAGGCTGCAGGTGGACACTGCAAGGTTGATGGGCATTTAAAATGTAAGTTGGGTGTTTTTTTTTTTTTTTTTTCCCCCTTAAACTTCCCTCCTAAACTTGGGGTGCGTGTTATACGCTGCTAAATACGGTATATCACTGTATAACAAATTCAGTAAAATGCTTATTATTAAAGACTTCTTAAAAACAATTCAAGGACATGATAAAACCATAAGATGCTAAACCAAATACATGATAGAAAGAATGCACATACACATGAAAATCAATCATCTCTCTCTCTCTCTCTCTCTCTCTCTCTCTCGATCTCTCTCTCGATCTCTCTCGATCTCTCTCTCGATCTCTCTCTCTCTCTCGATCTCTCTCTCTCTCTCTCGATCTCTCTCTCTCTCTCTCGATCTCTCTCTCTCTCTCGATCTCTCTCTCTCTCTCGATCTCTCTCTCTCTCTCGATCTCTCTCTCTCTCTCGATCTCTCTCTCTCTCGATCTCTCTCTCTCTCTCTCTCTCTCTCTCTCGAAGTATTTGTGTGTGTATATAAATCCATATACGCCGCAAATATTCCACACAGAACCACCCATGAAAGCATTTAATAGTTATCGAATTTACCTAATTTAGTTTAATATGTGAAGTTTAAAAAAAAGGCAATTTATTCTTAAATATCTCTATGTAATGATACTGTAAATATAAATGACCAACAATATAGTTGGGGAGCAAAATCTCGAGTCCACTCTGAGAATAACAGACAGAAGCAATATACTGTTAGAGGTTAAATCTGGTAAATATCAGACTCGGATCACATTTCTTTATTTAAAAAATAAAAAAATAAATTAAGACTGTTTTGCTGATTTTCAGACAGAATTGTAATATAATATGTATGACAGACTCCCTTGTCATAGGCAGGTGGCTTGGTAAAAAGCTCCCTGTGCCTGCTGTCACATATGCTGGCCATAAAAAAACAATGTCTTCCTACAAACAAATTTAAATTTTGAGAAAGTTTTTTGTTTGATTTTTCTAATCGTTAGTGGGGTCGAATCGACGCTCGTTTTCAACCACAGTGATGAGAAAACTCAAAGGAACAAAACAGAAAACTTCTTGGTTAATGGCGTTTTCAGACAGTGTATGTGGGGTTCATTCAGAAATTACAATCATTTTAAAACTGAATGTTAAAAGCAAGTGACATTTTTAAATGACATTCTTTCATTCAGCGAATGTACAGAGATTTTTCGGATGAATAATCAATATGTGTATGGCAAGTATAAAACTCGGTTCACACCTATGCTATCCACACCTATGCTGCGATTTGCATTTTTGCATTTTTTTTTTTTTTTAAATGTTTGGCCAAATTGATGTTGGGCAGATTAAAAAATGCAAATTGTGGCAAAAACTCTGGTTCAACAGACTTCAATTGAGAAACTGCAGAAAAGCAAACAAGCAAAAAATTTTTTAAAAAAAGCACAATTTTGCGTTGGAAAAAAGTCCCTGATCCTTTCCCTATACGCAATGGGTTTTACACAGAGCAGCCCTGATTCTCCTCTTCTGGGGTTCCCCCACCGATGCTTCTGGCTCTTCCTGGCATCGGAGTAAACCCTTTAGCAAGGTAAAAAAAAAACTTCTGCCTTTTTTAGAACCACTCACTTCCTGCCCAGAACTACATGTCCCATGAGGTATTGCTCCTCACACATTTACAAGTTCTTAGGCACTTACTGACATGTATGGATGGTGTACTGAGCTGTATGTGTGCTTCACTATATTTTCTGATATGTAAACAAATGCATTCTGTGTATGCAGGCCAACTAATCAGCTGGCCGATTAATCAATTATGATTAGTTGACAACTATTTTCATAATCTATTAGTTGTTTCAGAGATATAATATATTCTCTATCTTTTTTTTTTTTTTTTTTTTTCATATACACTGGCAGAATTAGATTTCTTGGCCATTTTTCAGAGAATATGAATAACACAAAAAGTTTTCTTTCACTCATGGTAAGTGTTTGGGTGAAGCCATTTATTATGAATCAACCGTGTTTACTCTTTTTAAATCAAAATGGCAACAAACTACCCAAATGACTCTGATCAAAAGTTTACATACCCCAGTTCTTAATACAGTGTGTTTCCCCAAAAATAAGGCCCATCTTGATTTTCTAGGATGGCTGCAATATAAGCCCTGAAAATAAATCCTAGTTTAAAGTCCTTGTAAAAATCATGTAATCCACGCTGTAAAAGGATTATATCATGTCCAGTATGTGTCTTTATGTAACATTATTGTCGAAAATACATTATTTACAGTGTCATTGGATGCTCATATGACCCACCGGAGTTCTTCTCTCCTCCCGCTCGGAGCACGGCTAATGTCAGCTCCCTCAGCAGTGCTCGGAGCGGGGAAGAAGAGCTTCGGATTAAATGATTTAACTAGGGTTTATTTTTGGGGATTATAGAGGCTGACAGGGAGGAAGAGGGGGAGAGAAGACAGGGGATTAATAAGACCTCCCCTGAAAATGAGCCCCAATGCGTTTTTTGTAGCCAAATTTTAATATAAGACCCGGTCTTATATTTGGGGAAACACGGTACCTCGTATCGCCCCCTTTAACATCAATGACAGCTTGAAGTCTTTTGTGGTAATTGTGGATGAGGCTCTTTATCTTCTCAGATGGTAAAGTGCCCAGTCCTCTTGGCAAAAAGCCTCCAGTTTCTGTACATTTTTGGGCTGTCTTGGATGAACTGCACGTTTTGCGATCTCCCCAGAGTAGCTTAATGACTGAGATGACCACTCCAGAACCTTTACTTCTGCTGTAGCCAATGACAGGTCGGCTTAGCCTTGTGTTTTTGGATCATTGTCATGTTGGAATGTCCAAGTACGTCCCATGTGGAGCTTCCTAGCTAATGAATGCAAATGTTCCTCCAGTATTTTTTGATAACATACTGCATTTATCTTGCCATCAATTTTGACCAAATTTCCTGTGCCATTGTAGCTCACACATCCCCAAAACATCAGCGATCCACCTCCGTGTTTCACAGTAGGAATGGTGTACCTTTTTCATAGGCCTTGTTGACTCCTCTCCAAGTGAAGCGTTTATGATTGTGGCCTAAAAGCTACATTTTGGTCTCATCACTCCAAATAACTTTGTGCTAGAAGGTTTGAAACTTGTCTCTTTGCTGTTTGGCGTGTTGTAAGCGGGATACTTTGTGGCATTTGCATAGTAATGGCTTTTCTTCTGGTGACTCGACCATGCACCCCCATCTTTCTTCAAGTGCCTCCTTATTGTGCATCTTGAAACAGCCACACCATGTTTTCAGAGAGACCTGCATTTCACCTGAAGTTTTGTGGGTTTTACTTTGCATCCCCAATCAATTTTCCTTGCAATTGTGGCTGAAATTTTAGTTGACAGTGGTTTGGTTTCAACAGAACCCCTCATTTTCCACTTCTTGATTAGAGTTTGAACACTGCTGATTGGCATTCAATTACTTGGATATCTTTTTATAACCCTTTCCTGTTTTATACAGTTCAACAACTACCTTTTCCCACAGATCCTTGAAGGCAGGCAAAAAGACACTGCTCCAGGTAAACCTTCTGCAGACCTCCCATGCAGGTGATTGCCACCATGTACAACGGGATAGGAAAATTATGACTGCATGCCACCAAGGGACTGTTCAATAATTTATTCCACTAGTTATCAAAGACAGACAGCATACTAACAAAGGATACAGACTAGCTGTTGACGTGTTTCACATAATTCTGTTCTTACCCATAACCAATAACCAGCCTTCCTCTGGATCAACTGTAGTTATAGGACTGTATGTGGTGGTGTGATTTTTTTTTTTTTTTTTTTTTTTTTGTCCCTTTCCTTCACAAAGGCTGCAAAAAAAAAAAAAAAAAGTATTGTAAGATATATATATATATATATATATATATATATATATATATATATATATATATATATATATTATGATCTGTATTGTCTTAAAAATCCCATACACGTATTTGGAGTTGGTTTATATGAGAAATATAAGAACATTGTATAATATATGGCAAGCTATAGATGGTGCAAATTTCTTTCCTGCACGGATTGTTGGAAAGAAATTTTGCACAATCCCCCCATCAATAGACAATGCTGACAGAATTCCCCCAACCTGCAGCCCTGTGTGTCTATTTGGACTCGGTGCAGAGGTTTGGCCACACCCCCTCTCTCTCCTGATTGACTAACTGCTGCTGTGTCTTGGCCAACCAGGAGGGAGAGTCCTGGATGGCTGAAACACTTGTGGACATTGCTGGATAGAGAGGAGGCTCAGGCAAGTATTATGGGGGCTGAGGGTGGCTGCTGCACACACATAGAATGCATTAAGTTAAAAAAAAAAAAAAAACTTCTGCCTTTACAAACACTTTAAGCACCTCTGTCCATGCTAGACAGTGTGGATGAAGTAATCGACCCTGCTGGCTATTGTGTTCTGACAACCACGGCGCCCACAGCTGCCTGAATAACTGAACAGGCCCTTTATTTTGTTGGATGCAGTTATTCAGCTGACAATTTTCCAGAAGCTCCTTCAATTTTGAAATCTACGGTACTTTTGTTGTACTAGCCGATGCTGACAGGGTCATGCAAAGTTCGAATTTCATATTAAATCAGTTGAAATTCAAGCCTTTTATGGCCAGCCTATAATAAGATGTTTCTTCAGCCACAGAGCATTGCTGGGTTTCTCTATACCAGGGGTGTCCAACCATTTGACCTTCCTGGGCCACATTGGAAGAAGAGGGGCAGATCACAAGTTAATGATTACTCAGATAGGTACATTATCTATATCAGTAATGTTCATTTTATTTATTTATTTTTTTTTGTAAAAAAGGGCAACCGTGTGATATTTGACACAGTTTTTTATAAACAAATGCATCAATATCGATGGATGTAGTAGCAATTCTCTGAAGGTGCTCTAATTTTGCCCTTCGCGTGCTTCATCCTTGAAAATAGTTGCTCACAAATATAGGTGCTTTCAAAAACTGACGACGTAAATAAGGCGTGATTGTGAAGAGTGGGAGATTGTTCTTTGGGAAGATAAAAACTTAAGTCCAGTAAAGAGACGCGATAAAATCTTTCTTGGCTGCACGTGTTGGCTAAGTGTAAACGCATTTTTATAAAAAATTCCAGCAAAAAGTCACAATTTTTTGTAAGTTTACGATTTTGTGTTGGGCTGAATTTATGGCTGTCTTGGGTTGCAGGTTGGACACCCTTCTCTATGCTAATCTCTCGGGTGAGTATTGCTGGTCTTTCCATCTTTACGCTCCTTCTTTTTATACTAATGAAGAGAGCTTGGGTGCAGTGGTAATGCTTCCAGTAGGATACCAGGTTGGTGTATAGCTAGGTAGCAAGCAAGGAAGGTTAGGCTGGAGTCTGAGTTTTACCTGTAAATTTTTTATTTATTTATTTTTTTCACAAGTTATATAAATCCAAAGTTTTACATAACCTTTCTAAAATGGATTAACTGCTCATTAGGAAATTGACTTCTAATAGTAAATCGCCCTGTATACACTTAAATTGCGAATAAGAAGAGAAATGTAATTTCTGTAAGCTATATGATCTGTAGCTTTCAAGCAGAGGTAAGAGATACCATCAAGGTCATTGGAGACTCCCTTTCGGGGTCTGTTCACACCATATGCTTTAGGCAAGGCTGCTCAGCCAAGCCCAGCCCGACACATTCCCAAGGCATAGACAAGGCAATATGCCATGAGTCCCATATGTTCACTGCAGTGTTGTGTGCTGAAGAAAGCTAGGACATGCAGTACCTTTTTTTTTTTTTTTTTTTTTTTTTTTTGCACTGCATCACGAAAGGCTGCAAAGAAGGTGAATAAAATGTCAAAAAACTAAACCAGAAAGAACCGCGTTCCCTTCAAACAGGGCTAGATACACACACCTCCCATGTGATACCAATGCCCCAACCGGGGAGCTGTGTATATAAAGAATATAAAAAATGAATGAATACAGTGCAAAGTGATTAGACATTCGTAATAAATGTGACTTCCAATAGCCCATAATACGAAATTTAAATTGTGAGTTGAATATAAACCTGGATACATGTATATAAACTACTATTCCAATAGTTAGAAAAAGAGCCTAAATACACATGTAAATAAACAATCAAAAGTGTCCTTAATAACAGTTGAATGTGTCCCTTATGTGATAATCCTCAAAACGAATCCAACTTATGAAGTCAATTATTTTCAGATGCCAAACACCACGTGTTGATTATAGTGTCCAAAAATAATTCTTTGCTTCATATTCCCAAATCGTGACACATGCCACAGTGCACCACCACCAAAGGTCAAGATTGGCTCCTTACCAGATGTCAAAGGATCAGGCCACGCTATATATACTCCTCAATCCTCCAAAACTGCACCCTCCTTCAGGGTCATGGTTCAATAGGGCTCCAGTTTGTGTAAATTATAGGATCCACCATAAAAGAGGGAGAAAAGGCACTCCAATAGTGTAAAATTGCTTATTTTAATAAAGATCAAAAACTAAAAAAACACACTTACAATCAAGCATTGAGATATGGCATAACAAGTGGGAAGCGTCGGCCGTACGCAAATCTCTACAGGTCTCTCCTTCTCCAGCTGGTATAGTTCACAAGGCAATAAACAGCATGTCACACCTCCCTACGCGTTTCGTGATACTTCACATCGTCTTGGTGCACTGTGAACTGTACCAGCTGTTTATTGCCTTGTGAACTGTACCAGCTGGAGAAGGAGAGGCCTGTGGAGATTTGCGTACGGCAGACGCTTCCCACTTGTTATGCCATATCTCACTGCTTGATTGTAAGTGTGTTTTTATTTTCGTTTTTGATCTTTCTTAAATAAGCAATTTTACACTATTGGAGTGCCTTTTCTCCCTCTTTTATGGTGGATCCTATAATTTATACAAACTGGAGCCCTTTTGAACCATGACCCTGAAGGAGGGTGGAGTTTTGGAGGATTGAGGAGTATATATAGCTTGGCCTGATCCTTTGATATGCGAATTATCTTTTGACATCTGGTAAGGAGCCAATCTTGACCTTTGGTGGTGCACTGTGGCATGTTTCACGATTTGGGAATATGAAGCAAAGAATTATTTTTGGACACTATAATCAACACGTGGTGTTTGGCATCTGAAAATAATTGACTTCATAAGTTGGATTCGTTTTGAGGATTATCACATAAGGACACCTTCAACTGTTATTAAGGACACTTTTGATTGTTTATTTACATGTGTATTTAGGCTCTTTTTCTAACTATTGGAATAGTAGTTTATATACATGTATCCAGGTTTATATTCAACTCACAATTGAAATTCGTATTATGAGCTATTGGCAGTCACATTTATTACGATTGTCTAATCACTTTGCACTGTATTCATTCATTTTTTATATTCTTTATATACACAGCTCCCCGGTTGGGACATTGGTATCACGTGGGAGGTGTGTGTATCTAGCACTGTTTGAAGGGAGCGTGGTTCTTTCTGGTTTAGTTTTTTTACATATATATATTTTTGGTATATAATAGAACTGCAGCACTCACGGGATTCGAATTTTTTGATTTATAGTCTGTAGCGCGATTTTTCTTTTCTTTTATATAGAATAAAATGTCAAATTGTGACATTTAAAATAAATATGAAAAATTAAAGTAGGAAAAAAAACTGTCCCGTAACACATTAGCATTGCTCCATTTACAGCGCATACCAGTGGCCGCTGGGGTGAATAGTGCGAAATTTGTGTCACCTGCTCAAAAATGTGCAATATGTTTTTTCTAATTTTATGTGTCGTAAATTCCTCACCATTGTTATGGGATAAATCAACAATGTATTATAGTTGAGAACTGCCCCAACCCCGAAAATGAATAACTATACCTGTGGCAGTAAATACTAATTGCATCCATCAATTTATAGATATCCGTTGCTGTTTGCATCTGGAGCGGAAACTATCCCAATGGGACTGGAGGCACAAGCATTTGCGAAGTCCAATAAACTGACTCCGACACTATCATTAATCCAAAAGATACGGAATAAAAGCAGGCAACTTCAGGAGGTACAGGGCTTCACGGACAATAGCCCCATTTGGGGCAATCGTTCGTATGTGGAGCTGGCCAAGCTACAGCAGGGGCCCAAATGGAAGGCACACTGTGTGGTTATGCTGGCTCACATATTTGAAAATGGTACATTGCTTTCCTTTTCTGAAATGCAGACCAGGTTCAATGTGTCGGGCAATATGTGGTATTCCTACTTCCAGCTACGGCATGCGATTTGCGGCTTGGGGGGATGCAGGGGAATTGGTGCTTTCACCCACCCCAGTGTTTCATGTGCTGCAATCGAGCAACTCATCTAAGGAAACTATATCCCAATGTTATCAAATGTTACTCGCCAGGCATCTAAAGGCCTTTCCTTGCAGGGCAGTGAAAGTATGGGAGAAGGACCTAGGTCAAATTACAGGGGATCAATGGGAGGAAGCATTGCAGTCAATAACCACATGCTCTTTAAATGTAGCCCAAAAAGGTTTCCCAACTATACATAATATTGAGGGTACACTACACCCCTGAGAAACTGCACAGGATGGGCAGGTTGGCAGACCCTGTGTGCTGCCGCTGCCGGAGACAGGGAGGGGACCTCATCCACCTCCTGTGGCGCTGTCCAAAGCTCCATCGGTACTGAACCGAGGTGATAGACACGCTAAATGTGGTATTCCAAACAAAGTTACCCAAGGACCCAATGTGTTGCATACTGGGGATTCTGGAGGAGGTAATCCCTGAGGAACTGGTCAGAGTTGCACTTTTGAGGGCATTGTTTCAAGCCAGGAAGGTGCTACTGATGGGATGGAAGTCAACTTTACTACCTACTGGCGCCTGATGGATAACACATATGGGGAGAACCCTGATTATGGAAAAATACATTTATCAACATAGGGGATGCCCAAGCAGGTTTGAATGTATATGGGCACAATGGCTGGATACGCCTGGGTTGTGCCCCAATGAGCTTGTGATGTCCCGACTGCTGTTGTGTCCCTAGAGGGGATAGTACGTATGGGATGTGCTATGGATAAATCTGGTGGGCTGTGCTGGTGGAGGACCGGAGGGAGGGAAGGAAGAGATATGTTGGAGATGCTGTGTTGTGGGGCAGTGACGCAATAATGTACAAGTTGATGATCATGGATTTTTTTACCATGTACATGCACATTGGAGGATGTTGTAACCTGTCAAGTTCAATAAAATATTTTTCTGATTTAAAAAATGATAGATATTCATTGTTAATTAACATGGGGGGGGGGGGGGGGAGAAACTATAGATAATTTAAAGAAAAAGGTCCCAGTGATCCTCCTCAAAGATGGGTAATCAAACCACTGTGCACAAATCTCGAAATCCGCTTTGAAAAGCCTTCCACCAATCCGTGATACACCTACACCTTCCAAAATGAACACTCACCAGAAAACAATTAGAAAGACTCAGTTTATGCCTGGATCAGTTATGTCTCTTGTTGGAATGTATCTGGAGTTTCCCAACCTGTATCTCCATAATCATTCCATATGTCTCCACCTTTTGAGTGATCTTAAAATCTCATAGAAAACAAACGGCCATCTTTGCGCAAGATTCCTTGCTTTATTTTGCTTAAAAAAACATATATAAAAGTTGCCCTCACATGGTATGGTGCCTTAAGACTGGCACTGAGTCTATCCAGCGTTCTGTTTAGAGCCTGTGCTTGCCCTTCAGTCTACAGGAACTGGCGTGTGGTGCAAGCCTTGGTTTTGGGGGGGTTAGGGACAGGACGTGATGTCTGCGTTACCCAGAAGTCTGTACACGTCCTGCATCCTCAGGAAGCTTCCTGATGACGCATAACTTGATACGAAAGGCATAGAGGCTTCTGAGTAATGCCGATGTCACATCCTGTCCCTTACCCGCATGAAACCAAAGCTTGCACCGTACGCTGATTCCTGGAGATGCATTCCAACGAGAGAAGTAACTGATCCAGGAATAAACTGAGGCTTTTTGATTGTTTTCTGGTGAGTGTTCATTTTGGAAGGTGGAGGTGTATCGCAGATTGGAAGTCTTTTCAACACCGATTTAGATTTGTGCACGGAGGTTTGGTTACCCATCTTTAAAGAGGATCACTGGGGCTTTTTTCTTTAATTATCTCTCCTATTTTTTTTTTTTTTTTTTTTTTTTTATTACAGGGTTTTACTATTATTATTTTTTTTTCTTCCTATGTTTTTAATGCTTTAATAACAATGAATGATATATACTTGATGATGTAATTTAGTATTCAGTGCCACAGGTATATTTATTAATTGCTGGGGTGAATAGGCCCTAATTGTCACCACCATGCTCTCCTATATGTTGTGTTAGTAGGCTTCAGCAAGCTTTCCACAAACAAGGCATTCTGAATCCTGCTTGTTTAAAGTGGTCACTTTAAAGGGTTTTTAACCATATTTCATTTGGTCCATCAACGATACCATTGGAAATGTTATGCTATATCTCTTCAGTGCCAAAAAAATCCCGGTTGATACTTCTAGAAATCCTGTTAGCTGATATTTTCCTGTGCTCTCTGCCTGTGTTGACTTTTACCTATCGCATTGTTTGTTTCCAGTTTATCCCTGAGGACTACAGAACCCCTCCCTTCTATATTATGGAGATGGGAGGTTATTAGAAACCTTGAGAGGGGACAGTTACTGTAGTCCTGCAACAGAGAACAGGGGGACATTTTTGTAACCCTGTCCTTGGATGACAACGCTCCTTCTCCAGTACAATAATTAGGCCTTGGTCGTCCTATGTTAGAAAGTGTGCTGGCAGAATTGTGAGCTAAAAATAAAGCCAATAGCTGCCACATCTAAGGACTGGTAAGTCGCAACAGAATACACTTTTGTTCTTGGTTTTGGATAAATAAACTTTTTTGATTTCTTTAGGCCCTTTCACACCAGCGGACCGATTGGGTCTGCCTGTCCGTTTTTCCAGATAGACCTGATCAGATCATCCATTGTTCACTATGGAGCCGGCATCCGATCTGCAAAAAAAAATGACGGATCGGTATATGTTTGCCATCTGTCCTGTGAATCGGATGACAGTTGGATGTAAACAGACAGTCCGTTTTTGTATCTGACCACTCCATAGAAACACAGCGGGCTATATCTATGTCCACTCCGCATAGTAGAGCGGACACTGGACCTGTTAATTGCCTGCTCAGTGGAGAGATCCCCTGCTGAGCAGGCAAATTCGCTTGACCGATTCGGCTCCTTCTGAAAGGGGGCCTTATGATGATTTCCATATCTTCCAGTAGGACCCTATCTTTTGATTTGTAATCCTTATTGGGGGAAAAAAATTACTGGATATGAAACCATTGCCATGTTCTACTTCTGTGCTGTTTTGGGGAAGGATTAGAAAAGACTTTCTTAAGCTTTTTACCCCAGAGTAACTCTTAAAATATTTTCAAGTCTTCAGGAACCCCAGCTTAAACAAATCCATTTGGGGGTCAGTGGGAAAAATTACATTGGTGGCCATTGGGAAGAGAATCCCTGAGGTACCCCGGTTGAGAATAACTGACTGGGTTAGAAGCTCAGTGATGATTTCATTGCTGTCTGCCCCTCCCTTCCTGGCCAGTGTATATCAAGAATTAAGGATAAATCTTCCTAGTGTAGTCCTTCAAATTCTACTAAAGACACATTTTTCATTCATTCATTTATTTACTTTTTCATGCCTGAATGTGTCCCCTTTGAGATCACTTGCTGGCTGAGTACCCCCCCCCCCTCCCCGCAGCCTCTTGGGACACTTCAGACTGCAGGGCCATTCACGAGGTGCAGTATGGCCTGCACATGCAGTTGACTGCCCACAGTTAATATGGAGGCGCCTGCACCCGAAGACAGGCAAAGAGCTGGGTTGGGGGTGAGGTCATCACTGGATCCTGGGACATGTAAGTGTGTGTGGTACAGTATTTTGTAGCTGCTGACTTTTTTACATTTTTGTTTACAGGGTGAAGCTCCTCTTCTAACACTCTGGGTAATGTGGGAAAGAAGGTCTATAGAAAAAATAAGTAGCACCAATACTGTGCACTGGGGTACTCCTGGTAACATTTCCCCACTACAGTACTTAGGTTATAATACAATTATAGCTGATAGCTTTTACAAGCAAGCTTGCTTGTAATATTTGGTTACTGTAGTGCATGGTTCATGTATGCAAATCTGGTTAATTGTCCACATAAAATAACTCAAATGTATTTTATCAGGTTATTTTAGTGTCTTTCTGATTACAACATACTGTCTATAGGGGTGTTGCCATGAAAGCAGATTCAAAAGGGTTTGGATGGGTCTGGTCACTTCCTCCGTAGCTGCATAGTCAGCAGGAAATGCATAGTTAGCTGAAACTGCAACGTGTAAAGTGAGTAGCAAGCATCTACTTGTCCATATATTTTGTCCCAGCATATATGGCTGTGAGGCAAGGAATACAGCATGGAATGAGTATATTTAATGATAAATGCATATACTTTCCCTGCAGTGAAAGCTTTTCCAAAACAAAATTATGGCGATTTACACCAGCTAGAGCAAGCTGGAGTTATTTAACTGAAGGTAAAGGCCCATTTGTGCTTTTGCATTTTAAAAACCTGTTTTCACTACTGTACAGTTGTGCTCATAAGTTTACATACCCTGGCAGAATTTAATTTCTTGGCCATTTTTTCAGAGAATATAAATGATAACACAAACTTTTCTTTCGCTCATGGTTAGTGTTTGGCTGAGGCAATTTTTTTTTATCAATGAATTGTTTTTACTCTTTTTAAATCATGGCAACAGAATCTACCCAAATGACCCTGATCAAAGGTTTACATACCCCAGAACTGAAATGGCCACTCCAGAACCTTCACTTTATTCTGCTGTAGCTAATGACAGGTCGACTTAGCCTTGTGTTTTGGATCATTGTCATGTTGGAAGGTCCAAGTACGTCCCACACGCAGCTTTCTGGCAGATGAATGCAAATGCTCCTCCAGTATTTTTTTTATAATATACCGCATTCATCTTGCCATCAATTTTGACCAAATTTCCTGTTTTTTTTTTTTTTTTTTTTTTTTTTGTAGCTCACACATCCCCAAAACATCAGCGATCCACCTCCCGTGTTTCACAGTAGGAATGGTGTACCTTTCATCATAGGCCTTGTTGACTCCTTTCCAAATGAAGCGTTTATGGTTGTGGCCAAAAAGCAAAATGTTGGTCTCATCACTCCAAATGACTTTGTGCCAGAAGGTTTGAGGCTTGTCTCTGTGCTGTTTGGCCTATTGTTAACGGGATACTTTGTGGCATTTGTGTAGTAATGGCTTTCTTCCAACTCGACCATGCACCCCCATCTTTCTTCAAGTGCCTCCTTATTGTGCATCTTGAAACAGCCCCACCACATGTTTTCAGAGTCCTTTATTTCACCTGAAGTTACTTGTGGCTTTTTCTTTGCATCCCGAACAATTTTCCCGGCAGTTGTGGCTGAAATTTTAGTTGGTCTACCTGACCGTGGTTTGGTTTCAACAGAATTTCTCATTTTCCACTTCTTGATTAGAGTTTGAACACTGCTGATTTGCAATCTCAATTCCTTGGATAGCTTTTTATATCCCTTTCCTGTTTTATACAGTTCAACTACCTTTTAACGAAAATCCCTTAAATTCTTTTGCTTTCCCCATGAACGTCAGTGCAGCACTGGATGAAAGATACAAAGGTCTGTCAGGAGTCCAGAAACTCATTGACCTTTTATACACACAAACTAATTACAATAAAACAGATCCCAGGTGAGGATGGTTACCTTTTTTAACAACCTCTTTGTGTCAACTTGTGTGCATGTTATAAGGCCAAAATCACCAGGGTATGTAGAATTTTGATCAGGGTCATTGGGTAGTTTCTGTTGTCGTTATGATTTAAAGAGTAAACACAGTTGATTGATAATAAATGGTTTCGGCCAAACGCTACCCATGAGTGAAAAATGTTTTTTTTATCATTCATAATCTCTGAAAAATGGCAAAGAAATCATAAATTGGGCCAGGGTATGTAAACTTATGAGCACTGCACAACTGTATATTATAGTTGTATTTTATCATATGTTATGCATGTTATGTTTTTAAAAAATGTCCTTACAAACATAAGAAACCTGAAACTTAAAATGTATGCCTCCCAGTGGGGCTGCTCCTGCCCTGTAAGGGTTAGTTACTTGTTTTGTCTAGGACCAGAGGAGAAACACTTTTACTTGCCTGACTCTCTGCTCCTCAATAGATGGTGCTCACCTATGCTCTGGTGGGTGGTAGACTGTTCTTCTGCAATAACACATCCATATCTGTGCTAGGGACCCTGCATAAATCTTCTTGTCAGGATCTTAGACCGCTACAGTGTGAGGGAACTGTATCAGCTGGAAGGAACAGAGGGGCAGTTACAGCCCCATTACAAGGGGTCATTTTTTAATTGCCCGGAGTTGGGCAATTCTCCTGTGTCTTGCTTACAACACTGTTCGTTTATTCTTTTCCTTCCCTTACTTGGTGTCAGTGTTTTAATTTTTGTATTTGGTGATTGTGAAGCCCATGCATTTAGTCATTGGGTATAACTGAAGCACAATTTCAGTTTTATTGGTGTGAATGATATAGTAGATGGCATTTACCATAGACATTTATTAGCTGAAAACAGAAGCATACAATCACTTTCCCATGCCCATTGAATCACAAGTTCTGTGAACAGCCACCAATACAAATGAATAGCTGTACTCACATGAACACTGATTTTGTGTTTGTTTGGGGAAATGCACCGTATGCAAATTGTGCAGGTAAACGCAGATTTAGAAATTATCAGCATTTACACGATTACAGCTGCTTATTTACTTTCATTGTAGCTATATACGACAGCTGTGACTCCCTGGGAAAGCACCAGGGTTTTTACCTTTTTTGAGGTATTTTCCGCTAATAAACATCCGTGTGCATGAGGCCTTATTGTTCACTGAATACACTTAAAAGCTACATTATGGTTGCTAATAAAGTTTTAATATATTTAAAAAAAAAAAAGTGTATGTATACTATATTATGAGTTGGACCGCACTGCCTTTGGAATCCAAGATAGCCTGAATTCTCCTGGGATTGTGTCTTGGATGGTGGATAATGGAATCTGATACCACTCTTTGTGCAAAAATCCAGGTCACAATCTTGCACAATGTCCTTTTTGTCTCTTTCGGTCAGTTGACCATGTCGCCTGCACTTATGCTTCTCAGACTGTTTTCCTGGTAACTGTATATGCTGCCATAATCTTTGATACTGCACCTTGCGACACCACAGATAAATCGATAACTTCAGTCATAGAGGCACCAGCTAAGTGGGCACCAACAATTTTCCCTCTTTGAAACTTTGTAAGCTCTGACATGACTCCATATCACTAGCAGCGCACGCAGTGAATGACGAAAGTTAGGCTCCCCACCTGTTAGCCAGGTATCTCCTCACACAGCGGAAGCAAAAGAATGTTGCATCACTTACGCTTTGAGCCTGGGTTCTCACTATTGCGATGCTGGAACTTGCACCAGCATCGTGCTGGTTCCCGCATTGCATCTACCTTGCAGACAGTTCACACTGCCCTCTGCGAACCTCTGTGGGTGTCAATACAAAATGAATAACACCCCCAGATCAGATTGCAGTTCGCTGGAGCCCACACACGATCTAATTGTCCACCGGACCAAGTCCGCCGGAAAGGCCGATCCTGTGTACGCGGCATAAGCTGTCCTGAGGAAATGAAATTACGCTATTAACAAAAACAATAGACCTCAAATCAGGTGTAATTGTTTGGGCGTGCAATCGGAGGCTGTAGAAAATCTTTGCCTGAATTTTAAAGTCAACTTTAAAAGGTCTGTGGATTCCATTTTGGTTGTAGTTATTCATTATAATATTTATTTCTTGCAGGTATTGACTTTAAAATCAGAACTATAGAATTAGATGGCAAGCGAATTAAGCTACAGATATGGTAAGTTTATTTTACATGTCTTCACTTCAAAATAATAAAAAAAAATGTATTCTTCACACAAGTCGAGGATATTATGGCAGCCATTATTGTCAGGTTTTATTGACAGGATTTCAAGGCTGCAGTGTTAGAAGCTGCATCATTTTTCAGAAACTCATTTTCTGTGTACTGTGCTTCTGCTAGGGAGTGTTAATTTACACAGGGAGGTTACAGTGAAAACGATCATAGTTCTAATGCTTTTCTTTCAGTCCAGAATGTCTGATGTTCTTGTACATTGTGCAAGTATAGAGTTGCTCTAATCAAGCCAGCTGGTCTAGGAGGGCAGAGCTTTCCTTCAGTTTTTGCATGGGGAGCTAACCACAGATGGCAGCATTATGTGGGTAAATAAAAGTCAAGGATTGATTGCTCATTGCGGGTTAAATCAGGAAGGTGCATGGACCAGTACATGATCCAGGCGAAGAGCATCATTTCTGGGGGTTCTGGTTCCAAGCCTCGTTCACGGCGAAGGGGCCAGCTAGTGCTTTAATGGCAGTCAGAATGCTACAGGTGTAAAAGCTAATGCTGCATTTTGGATTCTTCTATGCAAACTGGAACTTGGGTGGATACAGACGCCCTTGTCACCAGCAGGACACAAGCTGAAGGCTGCTGTACCTACTTGTTTTCACCTATCCTGTAATATGTCACCTGGGGCCCCTTGGTGTTGGGCTTAATGGGGTAGGGCACTGTTGCGCTCTCTTTCTAGGGCTTCTTAAAGGGAGTTTTGGGGTCTTGACAGATTTTCCTTTCTTGACTGGTTAAATGTAATGACTTTATGGGTTGGGTTGGTTTGGAGTGCGGCAGATTGTTACATGTTACACTTTGAATATTGATATAATGTGCGTAATCGCAGTGGCACAACCCAAATAGGTGCGGCGCCATACTACTTTTGGTGACTTCGGGGGCAATTTGATTAGACCTCTGCATGATCCCGCACAGATGTCTTGGGCTGCATTCCCAGTTTGAAATCGTGCAGGTTCAGCTGAACTTGCATGATTTCTAACCTGCAGCAGTGTGAACCTAGGCTTATATACAAGTATGTAGGTGATGGGAACGTTGCTGGCTGCATGCTTCTGCAGCAGGCCCTTCCTATGTGCTTATATTTTATATAGGGTGTTTTATATCCCCACCATAGCTCAGACCTGGTCAATGTTCAATAGCGGCTAGTCTTCTTCAGTTTGCACTTAAGACTTCATATGCGGTTTCCTTTAATTATGTGCATTTATTTTTTGTAGTTTACATACTGCAGTCAGCAGTATCTGTACTAAATAAATAACTCATTCAAATTCTTCAGTTACCCTGCCCTGGTACATGGGCCATATATGTGATATTTATGGTCATAATTGTGGGATAAGAGGTATCTGAGCTATTTAAAAAAAAAAAAAAAAATTGTGAGGCCCCATCCCCACATATACGAATATGCCAACGTAAACGCACACGTGGGGGGCACCTACGCATGAAAACGTTGATCGCTATACACTTTACATATCGCTGCGCATGCCGAAATGAGAGCAATAACGCTAAACTGATGACCCATAGAGGGCTTTTAAAGTGTCCCCTATAGAAAATATAGGGTTCTGGAGGTTTTGGACATTTTACGGGTGCACTTCAGGCCTAAAACCTTTTTTTTTTTTTTTTCTTTTTTTTTTTTTAAACGTGGGCAAACGCAAAAACTGCTCCCTGGAGGATATAGCTGAGCTCCTATAGGTGTCGGTGAATTCATAATTTTCCTTCCACTTCACAATTATGTGCCACTTTGTGTTGGCCTATCACTATCACAGGGGTATGAATACTTTTTCAAAGCTCTGTATGTATAATTAATGTAAAGGAAAAAAAAATTTAACCGCTTGCCGACCACCTCACGCCGACATACATCGGCAGAAGGGCTCATACAGGCAAACTAACGTACCTGTACGTGGCCTTTTTAAGAAGTGGCCAGCGGGTCACGGGTCCTGAGGAATCTCTCGCCACGGGGATACTCACGATCAAGCATCTCCCCGTTCTGCTTAGTGACACAGGCAGAGATCAGTGACGTGTCACATGTAGCCACACCCCCCAATGGTTAGAAACACTCCCCAGGGCACACTTAACCCATACACTGCCCCCTAGTGGTTAACCCCTTCACTGCCAGTGTCATTTACACAGGAATCTGTGCATTTGTATAGCACTGATTGCTGTATAAATGACAATGGTCCCAAAAATGTGTCAAAAATGTCCGATGTGTATGCCATAATGTCGCTGTCACAATAAAAATTGCTGATTGCTGCCATTACTAGTAAAAAAAAAAATTAATAAAAATGCCATAAAACTATCACCTATTTTGTAAACGTTATAAAATTTGCGCAAACCAATCAATCGCTTATTGCGATTTTTTTTTTGATCAAACCCCACCAAAAGAAAGCTCTATTTGTGGGGAAAAATGGACGTCGATTTTGTTTGGGAGCCACGTTGCATGACTGTGCAGTTGTCAGTTAAAGCGACGCAGTGGCGAATCGCAAAAAGTGCTCTTGTCAGGAAGGGGGTAAATTCTTACGGGGCTGAAGGTGTTAAACAACTGTACATTGTGCAGTCAATACTACAAGACAGATGTAAACCCTTTGCATACAGGTTTTAATTACAAGTGGCTCATCAGATTACTTATACTATACAGCCGTATGAAGTCATAGTGGTTTCAAATTCAGCAATATCAGGAAGTGCTGTAACTGATGAATACTTCGTGGTATGGTAAATTCAAATGTATATCATTCAGAATAGTTTTTTTAGTTTTTTTTTTTTTTTTTTTTTTCTTTCTCACACTTTAGTTGTATAAAATTAACATCCTGTAGTTGAACTACTGATAATGTCCACATAAGATATATTCAGTTTTTTTGTTTTATTGCAATTATTTTGCATGAGTTTGTGTACAAAATGCACAAAGCTTTATATGAGAGCACTGAAAATGTTCACGTGGTGCTTTTATTGACCTTTTAAAGGGGAACTGAACTCTGGAAGCTGTAAAAAAAATAAAAATAAAAAGCAGAGGGTATTGCCTGTAATCTCTTCCTAATTACGCCGTTACGTGGTGCCTTGTTCTGCACAGTGTCACTGTGTGGAGGCAGCCATATTGGTAGAAGCAGATTTTGATTCCTCACATCAGAGCCTCTAGCAAGAAAAACAGAATAGTAGTGAGTTCACTAAATTTCACTTTAAACCTCACGAGACTAGCAGTCAGAGGCAGCAGCGCCTTAGATCTCACACTGCATATATACAGCTGTGTGGCTACAGAACAGGAGTGCCTAAGCACCAAAATGCATGGCTATTTCCAGCAGGTGTTCCAGGAAAAGTTTATTTTTAAGGGTACTTCTTAGGCACAGTTAACATTTCTAATTGTTCTCTGCAACAAAACAGAACTTCGCTTTTTTTGTGTTAGGGCCTTAGTGGATTGAATGGGGGGGAAAAAAAAAGACTCAATGTGGATGGGCCTAGACACTGTTGTAATACACTGATCAACGCTGCTGGCTATATCTGGTGGTGCTGATCAAGCACTGAAATCTGACAGGGCGGTTGTACAGGATTTGATCGGCAGATCAACTTCTGTACAACCTCTCTGCCCATACATGGATCGAAATTCATCCGATCGCTGCTGGACCGGCTGGTATTAAAGTGTGTTTTGATACACTGTAGGTACTGAACCCAGGCAGAAGATGGGTCATCCTCCATGGGAGCCTTAGTCTGGGACGAGGTTGACCGTTCGTTCTTTTCGGATGGGAGAAGATAGCGGTTAATGAGACACACACCTATCACTGAAAGACAAAGCTACACTTTTATAACAATGTTTTTTCAGACTCTTACAAATGCTCATTCTGGGTTGTTATGCATAGCACAAATCTTCTCTTTAAAATCGGGTCCAGTAATTTCCCTTGGGTACTGCGTGTTTTTTTGTTTTTTGAGGACTTCCTCCTCCTTCACATACAGCAGTCTGCTCTGACTTTGATGTATGTTTTAAAACTGGCATTACTTGCTTTTGCAAGCTTGACATTAAAAGTGGTTGTATCTTGGTCATTCAAGTCATCTGTATACGGTTTTAATGCTAATCAGCCGATATATAAGATAATTTTAAGTTAGGATCTTGACCTCTTGCTGGTGTGTGGGTTTATTTTATTTTATTCTAACAACTGACTACTTTTGTAGTGAGATATTATAATTATATTGTCAGATAATTTCTTTGATGCTTTTTAATATTCACGGTGTTCTTATTTTTTTAAGGGATACTGCTGGACAAGAGAGGTTTCGTACAATTACCACGGCATATTACAGAGGAGCAATGGTGGGTACCAAAACTCTTTAACCAATATGATTTATGTTTATGCTGAGCTGCAGTTAAAGCATAATTTTAGTGCACAAACTTACATTTACAGGGCTTATATGAATAGATGTAAGAATATAAATACATCCATTTTCATGCTTGGTAATGCACTGCCTTTTAATACTTTGGTTGAGGAGTCCCTCCTATAGAAACTATTCTAAGCTTTAAAAATGTGCATCAACAAATATTTTAAATATGCATCAGTACACAAAAATGCATGTCAAAATGCACGTTTTGAAACGCACACCAATGCAGAAATGCGAATCGGGCCTTATAGCTTGGCTTAACATTTAACTCACAAAATACATTTTATAGGACATTTTTTTCAAGCAATTAACATCTAGAATCGGGCACCTATTGTAAATTGGGCTGCATCCCATTTTGCAAAGGATTATAAATTCTGTAAACATTTTGTGACGTGCCAACAGTTGTATTTGTTAGACGTTTCCACTTTTAACTGGTGCACACTTGAAGTAGTATCACCAGCAGACAAAAGAGCTTACTGAGCCTCACATGGAAACCAAGTGCACATGGTACTTGGTCTCTTTCAAATCTCTGCCAGGATTGCTGAGCAGCGTTGTTGCTTGTTTTCTCCCAGGATTTTGGTCCCATTGGCGGAAATGCCAACTCTTGAAAACCCCTGTGCTTCTGACCCTGTCCTCCTTCCCTGTGGGGAAACATGAGCGTGGCTCTGGGACTCATGGCAGCCGGCTGCTAGGGAGGATGGGCATGCGGACCAAGCCTTGATCCGGAGAGGTAATAGAATTTCTGGCTGTGTGCCACTGATCATGAGAGTGCAGGGAAAGATAAAAGTGGTCAGCCTTCGCGCCGCTAAGTGGTAATAAGTGACTAAAGTGGAACAAAATCCAAAATCAGATATAATGAAACACAGATGCTGTGAAAAAGAGCCTGAGTGATATAAAGTGCAAATGCTAACTAAAAAATGCAGCAGGACAAAATAGTGAGCACAAACTATCAAATAATGAATATAAAGGGGTGGGTCCTGCGCAAATCGTGGCACTCAAATAAAATACACAAATTCAAAATAATATAAATATGTGCATACATACAATGCCGTGAAAAAAAATATAGTCCAAAAAACAGCACGCATAAAAATATATAAAAAAATTGAAAAAAGGTTTAATGATAGAACAATAATAAAATGTCCGCTACTCAAGGCTCCCAGAACTCTCACCTTTAAACGAAGTGAATAAGCAAATCAAACAAACTCCAGGATTCTCTTATTTCATTCATAAATAATAAATAATAGCCATCAGGAAATCCAAAGGAGGGATGCAATGATACAATTCCGCCACTAGAGGGCCAGTCCCAGCTTCCAGAACAGGTGAAATGGATCTTCACTTCTATTTCACAGTGTATGGCTCAAAATAAGAGAGAGGAGGGGGAGAGAGAGAAACAGGAGACTTCCATAGTGTAGTAGTTTTTAAAAAACGGCAGGTAGATTTATTAAAAAGCAGTAAAGCCTCTCACATTTTAATTGCAAAAACAAGCACAATCAGGAAGAGGGTATAATGACAACTTCCTCCCGCCTTACTCTACTTCCGGTTCGTCCTCTGGCCAATCCCTACGCGTTACGTCATGTGACTTCTTCATGGGGATGCCCATGAAGAAGTCACATGACGTAACGCGTAGGGATTGGCCAGAGGACGAACCGGAAGTAGAGTAAGGCGGGAGGAAGTTGTCATTATACCCTCTTCCTGATTGTGCTTGTTTTTGCAATTAAAATGTGAGAGGCTTTACTGCTTTTTAATAAATCTACCTGCCGTTTTTTAAAAACTACTACACTATGGAAGTCTCCTGTTTCTCTCTCTCCCCCTCCTCTCTTATTTTGAGCCATACACTGTGAAATAGAAGTGAAGATCCATTTCACCTGTTCTGGAAGCTGGGACTGGCCCTCTAGTGGCGGAATTGTATCATTGCATCCCTCCTTTGGATTTCCTGATGGCTATTATTTATTATTTATGAATGAAATAAGAGAATCCTGGAGTTTGTTTGATTTGCTTATTCACTTCGTTTAAAGGTGAGAGTTCTGGGAGCCTTGAGTAGCGGACATTTTATTATTGTTCTATCATTAAACCTTTTTTCAATTTTTTTTATATATTTTTATGCGTGCTGTTTTTTGGACTATATTTTTTTTCACGGCATTGTATGTATGCACATATTTATATTATTTTGAATTTGTGTATTTTATTTGAGTGGCACGATTTTGCGCAGGACCCACCCCTTTATATTCAGTGCAGGGAAAGAGCCACTCATTTCCACGATGGGCATTCAGGATGGAAAAGCAGTGGCAGAGATGATGCCCAAACTGAGATCTGAATGGTGAGTCCTTTGGAATTCTGTGCGGGAGTACATCTTTTGGGGAACACCAAGGGGACTTGGGGGTGACTGAGGGGTTTTCACTCTGGTAAAGGAATGGCGGCTGTAGGAAGGTGGTGTTTCAAGGTCCTTCAAACCCACCTATTGTCTCAGCCACCAACTACTCTAAGCATTGTGACTTTTTTGTACTAATAGATTATCTGAGTTTTATGCTCAAGTGATCTCCCCAGAAGCCTGCTTCATGTGACTAATTAATAATGCAAGTGCAGTGACGTCACCCATAGGCTTGCTACAGATGCCCCTTGTGCTTATAGGGCATCCATTGTTGGCTGTCCCTCCTCACCCCTGAAGCCGCCAGCGCTGGAAGCTGATCTGGAGAGCACTCAAAATAGGTAAGTATAAGCATCTTCCTTTCACAGGGCAGCTAGAATACATTTTAGAATGGGGGTGGGAGCAGGTTTAGCCACTTCAGCCCCGGAAGGATTTACCCCCTTCCTGACCAGAGCACTTTTTGCGATTCAGCACTGTGTCTCTTTAACTGAAAATTGCATGGTTGTGCGATGTGGCTCCTAAACAAAATTGATGTCCTTTTTTACCCACAAATAAAGCTTTCTTTTGGTGATATTTGATCAACCCTGCGGTTTTAATTTTTTGCGCTATAAACAAAAAGAGCGACAATTTTGAAAATACACATTATTTTTTACATTTTGCTATAATAAATATCCCCCAAAAATATATATATATAAAAAAAAAAAAAAGTTTGAAGAGGTTAACTATTAGGGGGCAGTGTATGGGTTAAGTGTGCCCTGGGGAGTGTTTCTAACTGGGGGGGGGTGTGGCTACGTGTGACACGTCACTGATCTCTGCTCCCAATTACAGGGAGCAGAGATCAGTTACAGTGTCGCTAGGCACTGAGGCGATCACGGGTATCCCCGCGGCGATTGAGTCAGCAGGACCCGTGACCTGACTCGCTGAGCTTGCCGCTGGCTGCCTCTTAAAGGGCCATGCACAGGTACATTAGTTTGCCTGTACGAGCCCTTCTGCCAACGTATATCGGCGTGAGGCGGTTGGCAAGCAGTTAAAACGACATTAAAGCTTCGTGTTTTTTTTTCTTTTTTTTATTTTTCTTTTTTTTCTTTTAATGGAGAAGTAGGGCAAAAGCTCTTTTGGCCCTACTTCTCCTGTGGGTCACAGAAGTAGTTCTACACTCCTGTGACCCTTATTCAAGAATGCATTAAGGTGAAAAACCTTAAAGCAGAACTCTTGGGATTTTAAAAACACACACACACACACACACACACACACACACACACACACACACACACACACACACACACACACACACACACACACACACACACACACACACACACACACACACACACACACACACACCAAACACTTATTACATTTGTGAAATTTCTTACCGTTTTAAGAGATATGTCGATTTGAATTTTCAGGAAGTCCGCTTTGTGATTCAAAAAATGCAGCCTGTATTCTGGCAGGTAGGAGGTGTTAGAACAGGGATTGCATCATATCCTCTTCTCTCTAACTGTAATCGGACTACATTTTCCATGAATCCTTGGGATGGGAGTGAATGTGGGAGGTACACTAGGCTTGTACATGTACATGTAAATGTGAACTCGCCCACTTTAACATAAATCCCAATCCTCATTCTGCAGCCAGGAAGCCATACATAACACACATTATGATAGGTTACAGCCTTATATATGTAAAAATGTTTAATATAAATGCATATTATTATATAATATAAATGCAAACCAGTGCCGCATGTCGGGGACCACCCAGTGCGGTGTCACCAGTGCCTTATCTGTGCCTATCAGTGCAGAGCAGGGATAGTTACAGATCCTCTGTATAACAGAGTGCATCTCGGGCTGACAGATCTGTATGTGAGAACATTGTTACAGCTCTCCGCCTCCTTGCACCGGAATTGTGATAGACAGTGCGGAGTGCACTGTTCTAATCTGCAGGGAGGTGGAGCTGTATGACGAGTGGTGTTTGCACATACAGATCTGTCAGCCCGACATCCGCTCTGTCCCGACTATCTGTAACTCTCCCCACACTGGAAAGAGAGAGATGGCGGGTGGTGGTGGGGGGAGCAGAGGAGGAGGACACCACCTCCTATGGGCGGCGCAGACCAGAGGCTGCAAGACCCCCTTTGCCCACTACAGCGAGCCAGGTGGAAAAACGATTCCCTGCTCACTTTCAGAAGACTACAAGGGGGCGTGTCAGACTGCAGGCTGAGCTTACTGGAGGGATAGCAGCCAGCGGTCTTGCAAACAGGAAATCGCCAGGCAATAACTGTCAGCAAGTTCAGCAGGTTATTGCAAAATAACCTAGAATTCCACTTTAACCACTTGCCTACAGGGCACTTACTGCCCAGGCCATTTTTCATCTTTGAATGACAATTGCACGGTCATGCTACACTGTACTTCCCACAAAAAGAGCTTTATTTTGGTGGTATGTAATCACTGCTGGGTGTTTGTTTTTTGTTTTTACAAAAAAAATCAAATTTTGAAAAATAAATTAGTTTTTACCAAAATGTACTGACAGAAACTAAGTAATTTTTTCCTCCTTCACTGATGTGCACTGATGAGGCGGCACTTATGGGCTGAACTGGTGGGCATTGATGAGGAGACACTAATATGCCGCTTTTATGGGCACGGATAGGTGATATTGATGGATGGCACTGACTGGCATCACTAATGGGAATTGGTGGGCACTGATTGGTGACACAGTTGCCACTATATTTTAATTGGGGCACTGTGATCAGTGCCCTGATTACATATGTAGATGTCCCCCTGCGTGGAGATTCTGCTGATTGGCTGTCCTCGCCACACACTCCTGTCAGTGTGAGGCAAGAAGCACAGATTACTGGCATCTCCGTGTTTACATGTGACCAGCTGTGATTGGACACAGCCGGTCACATGGTTAAAGAGCTGAGGACGTGGCTCTTTAGAGATCGGGGGTCGCACAATGTTGGGATGCCATCATGACGTTGTCCCAGAACGAGAGCCACACCACCCCGCCGCCATTTGACGTTTGGGAGGGGGCAGTTACTAGTTAAAGGAGAAGTAGAGCAAAGGCTCTTTTGGGCCCTACTTTTCCTGTGAGTCACAGAAATGCAGCTAGTTCTGCACTCCTGTGACCCATATTCAGCCAACAGCAGGCTAAAGTATGCTGTCTGCTGATGTCACTCAGCAGTCCAGACTCTGAAGGGATCCAACTTTAAAGTAGAAGTTAAGCCTAAAACTAACTCTAAATCTACTGGCGGCCACATTCTAAGTCTAATCTATCTAACCCTGTAATGTAAAAATCGCTATACATATCTTTTCTGCAGCCGATCTTTTGCGGTCTCCAGCGGCAGATGTGTGGAAGAGACAGCCGACAACGGCTGGGAAGTGACATCACCCTTAGAGTTACTATGGGGCTTCTGTTGTCTGCTTGCTCTCCTGCACATGCCTTCACTGACAGCTCAGCGTGGGACCGGATCAGCTGCAGAAAAGGTATGTATAAGTGATTTTTGCTTTACAGTGTTAGATTAGTCTTAGAATGTGTCTGACAGTAGATTTAGAGTGAGTTTGTTTTAGGCTGAACTTCTACTTTAATGTCTGGATCCACCCAAATGCCTGAGTGTCAGCTGGTTTAGCCGCTCGGCTGAGAGCCTGAGCCAGCCGCACCCACCCCCTTTAAGTCGGGCACTCTAGTGAGCGCTGAAGGGGTAGAGCAGAGAGCTGAAGTCTGAGAACTCAACAGCATTTACTCGGTTCTCTTAGAGGAGGTGGGGGACAGATGCAGCATCAGACCAATACTGCATCCACCTTATGATCTTCCTTCTTCCCTTTTTTTTCAGCAACCACATTTCTTAGACCTACCCGGGTCGAGGATTTTTGCCAGTGCCATGTGTTTAATGTTGCCTGTTTGGACAAAAACAAAGACCAGCTGGACAGGAAGCCTAAAAACTTGGGATGTTTGTTGTTCGGCTGTGGTACCGAAATTCACGTCTACCTGCATGGGCAGGAATTTGGACTGCTGGCTTAAGCGCATGTCTCGGCATGTGCCCCAAAAGGCCACAAACAAGCAGGTTTTAGATTCTTTGTCAGTGGTAGGTAGTGCAGTTACCTACCTTGTATGCAGCAGTGGGAACAGTGCTTCAGATAGATCATTTGATTAAATAGGCCAGGAGAACCATTTGGGTGAAATCTTGGAATCGAGTTTAATCTTCAGAATTTAGTTCACCAACATCAAGCAGGAAAAGGTCAGGAGCCCAAAAATGTATATTAAAACAAATGCAGGGGCTGGACTTCTTTATTTCTTCTGAATCTGCCAGAGATACAGTGGGGAGTCCAAATCGCACCAGAGATACGGTGAGGAGAGGCTGTCCCAATTTTATCTTCCTTGGAAAGATATTTCTAGAGCTTGTATAAACAGAAAATTGTATCGTACTTACCGTAATTTTATTTTCCTAGTACCTATCCATGGCAGCATACATATGATAAGCTGTGCCTTGGCTCCTCCCTCAGGATCAGTAAATATGATAAAATAATAGATTTAGAGTACCCCCAACATTCTCTGTAATATAGAATACCAAGGGTGGGTTTGTATGCTGCCATGGATAGGCACCAGGAAAAGAAAATTATAGTAAATATGGCACAATTTTCTGTTTTCCTGGTGCCTCCATGGCAGCATACCTACCGTATATACTCGAGTATAGGCCGACCCGAATATAAGCCGAGGCCCCCAATTTACCCCCAAAAAACTGGAAAACGTATTGACTCGTGTATAAGCCGAGGGTGAGACATGGCTGTCCATCCCTGTGTGTCCATCCATCCCTGTGTGTGTGTCCGTCCCATCCATCCCTGTGTGTGTGTCCATCCATCCATCCATCCATCCCTGTGTGTGTGTCCGTCCATCCATCCCTGTGTGTGTATCCATCCATCCATCCATCCATCCCTGTGTGTGTGTGTGTGTGTGTGTGTGTGTGTATTCATCCATCCATCCCTGTGTGTGTGTGTGTATCCATCCATCCATCCGTGTGTGTGTGTGTGTGTGTGTCCGTGCAGCCTTGTGTGTGTGTCCAGCCTACCTGTGTCCCGAGCCTCCTCCGTCCCGAGCCTCCTCCGTCCCGAGCCTCCTCCGTCCCGAGCCTCCTCCGTCCCGAGCCTCCTCCGTCCCGAGCCTCCTCCGTCCCGTGCCTCCTCCGTCCCGTGCCGTGCCGATGGATCGCCGCTCCAGGATCGCCGCTCTTCTCGGCGGCCATTCTACAATTCAAAAGCCGCGCCTCCGCCTCCGCCTGTGATAGGCGGAACACTCAATTTCCCAGCAGCCTGTGTTCCGCCTATCACGGACATCCTCTCATACTCGTCCGTAGTATGAGAATGAACGGATGTCCGTGATAGGCGGAACACTGACTGCTGGGAAATTCAGTGTTCCGCCTATCACAGGCGGAGGCGGAGAAGGAGGCGCGGCTTTTGAATTTTAATGTCCGCCGTCTGTCTGCTCGATACGCTGATCGAGCAGTCAGACAGCGGTGACTCGAGTATAAGCCGAGGGGGCACTTTCAGCCTCAAAAAAGAGGCTGAAAATCTCGGCTTATACTCGAGTATATACGGTATTACAAATAACAAGCTGAAAACAGGTGGGCTGATGCTTGGAAAGTAATTTTTATTTTGAACAAAAAGTTACTCCTTTTGAGTATGCAAATGCTGACTTGATGGCTTGCCTGCCGAATTCTACCAAAGAGAGCGCCTCCGGGTCTACTCTGTAGCGCTTCAAAAAGCGTATGTTGAGAAGACCAAGTTGCTGCCCTGCATATGGTTTCTAATGACACAAGTGCTCTTGCCGCCCAGGAGGCAGAAACGGATCTGGTGGAATGAGCCTTGACCACCAAGGGGGCTTTGAGTCTCCTTGCCCTGTACGCCCTTTGAATTCGCTTCACTATCCATCCACGAGGCTATCGTTCTAGAAGTTACCTCCTTACCCTTATTTTTGCCCCCAGGGTATAAACAGTCTGAAAGATTTTCTGAAGGGAGTTGTGGCCTGCATGTTAATATGGATGCGATATGCAAATTATGAAGGGAGCCGAATTCTGGAGCTGAGAATGTTGGTAGAGCCCAAGGTTCAGAGATTCTAGCGGTGGAAGCTGTCTTGGGCATGTACCCACAAACTGTGCTAAGCTCTACCCTGTTCGGAAAATACTTGATATGATCATGGTCTGCACTCAAGGCCTGTAACTCCTGATACTCTTCTACCTGACACCACAGTGATGAGGAAAGATAACTTCAAGGTTAAATTCCCAGAGATGTTGATTCATTTGGAACAAAAGGTTGGTTGTTTAAGGAATCCAGGGAGACCAAGTGGTTCCATGTGTGGAAGTTCTGTACTTTAGGTGGACGTATTTTCTTAATGGCCTTGAAAAACTGAATTATCATAGAATCCTCAGCACATCTTCTGTTGGTGGCTGCTTCTTGCACCTTGGCAGTGCTTAATCCTAGGCCTAGGTCTAGGCCTGTCTGCAGGAAATCGAGTACTGAAAGGGAGCGGGTAAGGTCGGATCGAAGTTTCTATCAACCGCAAAAGATTTAAACTTATTCCATCCTCGTAAAAACCATTTGTTAACGGTTTTCTGGCCTTGAGCAGGGTTGAGATGATGCTAGATGAGCATCTTAATGCCTGGAGCCTCTCCCTTTCAGCATCCAAATGTGAAGGTTTAATCTTGGTCGGCCTGAGTGCACGTCAGGACCCTGTGAAAGAAGGCAAGGTAGCCATGGTATTATGATTGGAGCTTGGGTACTCGACCATTGTAGTCGGGAACCAAGGGCGCCTCGGCCAGTATGGAAGGACTGCTATTACTGTTGTGTCCTCTATTGTAAGCCTCGCAAGGAACCTGCAGAGGGAGGGAATGCATAGACTAGACTGCATCTCCATGGACTGGAGAGGGCATCCGCTGTCACTGCCAGAGAGTGTAGAAGACTCGAGATAAATCTCCTTAGCTTCGTATTGCTTGCTGCGGCAAAGAGGTCCAGCTCTGGAAGACCCCAGAGGTCTACTAACCAATCAAAGGCTTTCGGATGCAGTGACCATTCGTCGGGGTCCACCAACTTTGGTGACAAGAGGTCGGCTTCCATGTTCAGGTGACCTGGGAGATGAACTGCCCTCAGATCGAACAGATTCCTCTTCACAAACAGTATGATGGGCTCTACCTCTCTCAGGAGGAAGCTGCTGTGAGTTCCCCCTTGACAATGAATGTATGACACTGCAGCCTTGTCCATTCTCTATTTCTTTCCCTCTGATCTGTTTGGATAGGGCAATTAGGGCGAGGTACGCTGCCTGGACTTCAAGGACTTGGGACTTCAATGTCCTGTCCAGGAATGGGATTTCATGAGGGTAAATGCTTTCCCTCTTTTATCTCTATGGGTAGATTTACAGTGCCTTGCAAAAGTATTCACCCCCTTGGTATTTTCCGTGTTTTGTTGCCTCACAACCTGGAATTAACATTGTTTGTGGCTTTGCATCATTTAATTTACAGACCATGCCCATAACTTTGAAGATGGTGTGTTTTTTTTTTTTTTTTTTTATTGTTAAGCAAGCAACAAATGGGACAAAATAACAGAAAATAACAGAAAAAGTCAATGTGCTTAACTATTCACCCCCCTAAAGTCAATTCTTTGTAGAGCCACTTTTGCAGCTATCACAGCGCCAAGTCGCTTTGGATAAGTCTCTATGAGCTTGCCACATCTTAACACTGGGATTTTTGCCCATTCCTCCTTGAAAAACTGCTCCAGCTCCTTCAAGTTGGACGGTTTGCACTTATGAACAGCAGTCTTTAAGTCTGACCACAGATTTTCTGTTGGATTGAGGTATGGGCTTTGACGAGGCCATTCCAACACATTTACTTGTTTCTCCCTTAAACCACTCAAATGTTGCTTTAGCAGTGTGTTTGGAGTCATTGTCCTACTGAAAGGTGAACCTCCGTCCTAGCCTCAAATCGCACACGGGGTTATTTACTAAAGGAAAATCCACTTTGCATTGCAAGTGCACTTGGAAGTAAAGTCACTGTAGATCCGAGGGGGACATGCAAGGAAAATAAAAAAACAACATTTTAGCTTGCACATGATTGGATGATAATCAGCAGAGCTTCCACTCATTTTAGATCTACCCCTTAGATTGAGAGCAACTGCACTTCCAAGTGGATTTGCCTTTCATAAATAACCCCCACAGAGTGATGCAGGTTTTTCTCAAGAATTTCTCTGTATTTAGCACCATCCATCTTTTCCTCAACTCTGACCAGTTTCTCAGTCCCGACTGCTGAAAAATGGATGGTGTTCTTTGGGTGATGTGATGTGTTGGGTTTGCACCAGACCTAATGGGGTTTATTTACTAAAGGAAAATCCACTTTGCACTGCAAGTACACTTCGCATTGAAGTTGCTGTAGATCTGAGGGGGACATGCAGGGAAAAAAAAAAAAAAAAACAGCATTTTTTTGCTTGCACATGATTGGATGATAAAATCAACAGAGATTCCCCCTCATTTCAGATTCCCCCTCATTTCAGATTCCCCCTCATTTCAGATTCCCCCTCATTTCAGATTCCCCCTCATTTCAGATTCCCCCTCATTTCAGATTCCCCCTCATTTCAGATTCCCCCCTCATTTCAGATTCCCCCCTCATTTCAGATTCCCCCCTCATTTCAGATTCCCCCCTCATTTCAGATTCCCCCCTCATTTCAGATTCCCCCCTCATTTCAGATTCCCCCTCATTTCAGATTCCCCCTCATTTCAGATTCCCCTCAGATTTAATGTGACTGCACTTCCAAGTGCACTTGTAGTGCAAAGTGGATTTGCCTTTAGTAAATAAACCCCAGTGTCTTCTTTGATGGCCAAAAAGTTAAATTTTAGTCTCCTCAGACCAGAGCACCTTCCTCCATACATTTTGGGAGTCTCCCACATGCCTTTTCGCAAACTCAAAACGTGCCATTTTGTGTTTTGCTGAAAGTAATGGCGTTTGTCTGGCCACTCTGCCATAAAGCCCAACTCTATGGAGTGTATGGCTTATTGTCATCCTATGTACAGATTGTCCAATCTCTGCTGTGGAACTCTGCAGCTCCTCCAGGGTTACCTTGGGTACCTGTGCTGCCTCTCTGATTAATGCCCTCCTTGCCCGGTCCATGAGTTGTTGTTTTTTTGTTTGTTTGTTTTATGTGTGTGTGTGTGTGTGTGTGTGTGGCCGTCTCTTGGCAGGTTTGCTGTTGTGCCATATTCTTTCCATTTGGTTATGATGGATTTGATGGTTCTCCTAGGGATTATCAAAGATTCAGATTTTTTTTTTTTTTTATAACCTAACCCTGACTTGTACTTCTCAACAACATTGTCCCTTACTTGTCTGGAGAGTTCCTTGGTCTTCATGGCATTGTTTGGTCAGTGGTGCCTCTTGCTTAGGTGTTGCAGCCTCTGGGGCCTTTCAAAAAGGTGTGTATATGTAATGACAGATCATGTGACACTTACGTTGCATACAGGTGGACATCATTTCACTAATTATGTGACTTCTGAAGGTAATTGGTTGCACCAGAGCTTTTTGTTGGCTTTATAGCAAAGGGGGTGACTACATACGCATATACCAATGATCAGTTTTTTTTTTAGTTCTTAAAAATAGTTTTATGTATATATATTTCTTATTTTACGTCCCCAACTTAGACTGTGTGTTCTCATCCATCACATATAATTCAGATTTAAAAAAATTAAACTAAAGGCTGTAATGTAACTAAATAGGTAAAAATCCAGGGGGGGGGGGGGGTGTTGAATACTTTTGCAAGGCACTGTAGATGTGCATTTAAATCTCCCTTTCCTTTTGAAGCCTGGTCTGCGCGCTTTGGAAGGCTACTGACAGGTGGTGAGGATGCGATGCGTGACACCTCCTTCATCGCCTGTTTTAACTCCATTTTTACCGACACACATGCCGCCATGCACATGGTTGTGGAGCAGTTACAGTGCTTCCCCCATTTGCTTGAACATATAATGATCACTGCAGGCCAGGTGTGTAGAGATCGCTACATGTTGGGTAAACTTTGCCACAGGCTTCAAGCATTGCGAGTGCAGCATGTAAACACCATTCTACACTGCCTATTGCAGCTTAAGGGGTGGGTGGAAAGAACATGGCTCAATCTCACATTTTTTTTCAGCCCACCTTCCCATCCACACGTCTAAATTAAGCCTTATTCCTTGAGTCTTACCAGAGCTAAATCTGCCCAAGTACAGCTCAAGAGCTTGGTTCTCGAAGATGCAGAGAATATCCCCTCTTTTGCCTTGACCTCTTCTGGTCAGGCTGGACCTTCTTTGGCAGAGGCCTGTACGCCGCCCAAGGACAGTTGAAGGCCTGGCGGAATCCTAAAAGAAAAGGGAAGTTTAGACCAAGTTACTGACACCATCCACAGTAGTAGAAAGATGGCCACAAAAACATTTACCCTGTGGTATGGAATAGATTTTCCTTCATAGTGCAAAAAACAGGGGTTTTTCTTTTCCCCCAACTGTTATCATTTTGGATTTTCCTCCGGAGGGAGTAAAGCAAACACTTGGGATAGTGGTTGGGGCGGGGGGCATTGGGAGAGCTGTACTTCCAGAGCCATGTAAATATATCTAGAGCAGCCTGAAAATCACTCTTACCTGAAATTGTCTGCAACTTTAACTATCCATTACTGCAGAGAAAAAGATTTAGAAGTTGACCTTTTGGAGCTGTGATGAAAGGGATTGCTATAGACGTGTGGATGCATCGAGAAATATAAAAGTATTTGCAATGGATGGTATTTGTGGGACATTTTTACAGTGCTTAGCTGTTTGGAGCTCTGTTTTGTTACTTCAAAGAAGGGTGCAGAGGAGAGATGAGTAAGTGGTTGCAGAATGAAAGGGGTACCTGCTCAGTGGTGGTTGTAACTCCCCCATAGGAATGCTCATATTTAGGGTTTCAGCAAGGGATAGCACTACAGCTAGCAATGACAGCAATAAATAATTGTGTATGAAAATCCATGCACAGGTTTGAATAGGACCATGTCCACTGGATCCCCTAGAAGGGGGTGGTTAACCAGTGTCTTTATCTTCTGGTAATACTTTAAGCAGCCAAAACCTTGTTTCATATTGGCATGTACTATTTTAGAATTATGCTGTAATCTACTTCCTCCTTTATCTGTTTCTTTTGTGTAATGAAAACCATGCACTTTATAAAGTTTAAGACATTGGCATATAATGTGTGCATTTTATTGATCCACTGTACGTGTGTGTAAATTTTATATATAAAAAATTCTTAACTATTGCATGTTTTTTATTTTAGGGTATTATGCTGGTATATGATATTACCAATGAAAAGTCATTCGACAATATAAAAAACTGGATACGAAATATTGAAGAGGTATTTATGAAATGGCAGTTAAAAATGTTGAGAGAGATTTTATAACTCTGATGGTGCCTTGCATATCTCCTGGATTAATATACTATTTGTTTGGGCCTTAAAGGATAAGTTAACTGTAGTTAAAAAAAACAAAAAAAAAACATCTTTTTGGAGGTAAAAAATGTGCATTTATTTAAATTTTTTTAAAACTAGGAGCCTGCAAAACATTGCGATCCACAGATCGTGGGTGCACTGCAGGGCTCTTGCAGACGGTCCGTGTAAGCTGTCTGCGCGAATGGGCTGGCAGTTACACACTGAAACTTCAATGAACTGCCAGAGCACTCGGAGTGGCAGCTCAATGAGAACTGTGTGCGTGTGTGTGTGGTGTTTTATTTTTTTATGTATTTATATTTAGTTTGTGACAGCTGAATACCGAAAACGTGAACTTATCTTTTAACGTTAAGTGGACCAAATTTCAGATTATGCCTTTGGACCCAGATGCAGAAGCACTGGCAGATCCATCTGTGTCCTATCAGGGGATTACACCTTTAAATACTTGTGTGTCAGATTCACTACTGTAGTTCCTGATTACATGGCCTTGAATCTTCAACCGGTACTGGTATACATATACAATATCTCACAAAAGTGAGTACACACATCACGTTTTTATAAATATTCTATTCCATCTTTTCATGTGACAACACTGAAGACATGACACTTTACTACATGTAAAGTAGTGAGTGTACAGCTCGTATAACAGTGTAAATTGCTGTCCCCTCAAAATAACTCAACACACAGCCATTAATGTCTAAATCACTGGCAACAAAAGTGAGTACACCCCTAAGTGCAAATCTCCAAATTGGGCCCAATTAGCCATTTTCCCTCCCCGGTGTCATGTGACTCGTTAGTGTTACAAGGTCTCAGGTGTGAATGGGGAGTAGGTGTGTTGAATTTGGTGTTATCGCTCTCACTCTCGTACTGCTCACTGGAAGTTCAACATGGTACCTCATGGCAAAGAACTATCTGAGGTTCTGAAAAAAAATTGCTCTACATAAAGATGGCCAAGGGTATAAGAAGACCCTGAAACTAAGCTGAAGCATGGTAGTCAAGACCATACAGCGGTTGAACAGGACAGGTTCCACTCGGAGCAGGCCTCGCCATGGTCGACGAAAGAAGTTGCATGCCTGTGCTCGGCGTCCTATGCAGCGGGTGTCTTTAGGCAATGGACGTATGAGTGCTGCTAACATTGCTGCAGAGGTTTAAGGGGTGGGGGGGTCAGCCTGTCAGTGCTCAGACCATACACCGCACACTGCATTAAATTGGTCTGCATGGCTGTCACCCCAGAAGGAAGCCTCTTTTAAAGATGATGCACAAGAAAGCCTGCAAACAGTTTGCTGAAGACAAGCAGACTAAGAGCATGGATTAATAGAACCATGTCCTGTGGCCTGATGAGACCAAGATAAACTTATTTGGTTTAGATGGTTTCACACGTGTGTGGCAACAACCAGGTGAGGCGTACAAAGACAAGTGTGTCTTGCCTACAGTCAAGCATGGTGGTGGGAGTGTCATAGTCTGAAGCTGCATGAGTGCTGCCAGCACTGGGGAGCTACAGTTCGAGGGAACCATTAATGCCAACATGTACTATGAGATAATGAAGCAGAGCATGATCTCCTCCCTTTGGAGACTGGGAGGCAGGGCAGTATTCCAACATAATGACCCCAAACGCACACCGCCAAGACGACCACTGCCTTGCTAAAGAAGATGAAGGTAAAGGTGATGGACTGGCCAAGCATGTCTCCAGACCTGAACCCTATTGAGCATCTGTGGGGCATCCTCAAACAGAAGGTGGAGTGGGTTAATGCAGTGCTGGAAAGTAATGGTGGCCACATAAAATATTGACACTTTGGGACCAGTTTGGACATTTTTTACTTAAGGTTGTATTCACTTCACTTTTGTTGTCTGCTTTAAAGTTCCATATACCTTTCTGACTGCACTGTACACTGAGCTGCATATGCCCAGCTCGGTATAGAGTTTAGACAATGTCGGGATGAATGAACTCCCGTGCATGCACAGAAGTTGTCATCTCAGCCTGGCCCATGGAAACAGCCAGGGATTGGTACCTGGAAGTTGTCTGGTTGAAGATTACAGCGGCCAGCAGGGAGCTCTGGGAGATTAGGGATGGAGAACTGGTGAGTATATTTCTGTTTTAAGACCAACGATTCAGCTGTAATTTTAGAGATGGCACAATTGGGTTCTTTTGAAGACTTGCAACACCTCCTTCGATGTGTGACTAGCCCCATGCAACCTCACTCTTAACAGTGTGCATACATTAAGATCCTGTAGCTACACTCGTATGTTAATGAGAATTTTAAAAGCTACCTGATCGCCTTTTATGGAATAATCCTGAATTGCCACAGTTGTATTCAATTCCAGATCCTGTTGTATGTGTGACAATGGGAAATTAGGCTCTGTCACATATTGTTCATTTAAACAACACTAACGAAAATTACTACACCTAATAAATCTTTCTTTTGGTATGTTTATCAGTCAGAGTTTGGAGCAGCTCTTCTGGTTCTTCACTCTACTACAGGCCCCAGATCTATCTAAACTGTTTATCTAATCTAATCCTATCTAATCTGGACAGGGGTAATTACAATGATCAGCTTTCATGTATTATGTAAAACCGTTATCCCAAAAGGAAAACTGTTGCTGTAACTACTTATAGTGTATTAGCTGGAGTTCAGCTTCAATTTGTTAGTGTATCAAAATTTACTAGCGCTTCTCACACTCCCCCCAAACAAGCAATGCTTCAGTCCACATGTGCCCCCTGTGCTCCTTCATCCAGAATGGGGGCACACTAATTCAGGAGGTGTGTTACTGGCCAGATCACCAGGGGAAAAAAAACGAAAAAAAAAAAAAAGGAAATTCTTTTAACGTGGACTTTTGCTTAAGTGGTAATTTGGAGCTATGTTGGCAATCTTGCAGAATGGTTTGGGACACAGATGGTAATTCTTGACAATTGGGTTATAGGCACTTGCCTCCAGGAGGTGGACACTGGTAAACAGAAAAAACAAAACAAGACCAGTTCCTGTATAACCCCTTTCATAACATCCATTCTTCTGTTTTCTGTTAGTGGCCTAGGAGGTTAGGTGCTTTTTTGTTAACTCTGAAGAAAACTCCCATTTTTTAATTTTTTTTATTTTATCAACATTATCAGTATTTCCTGGATGCTTGTCTCTCACAGTGCTTGAGCTGGTGTATACACAGCAGCTATCTGAATCCACATTAGGTTTGGAGGTTTTACGAATACCCTGCTAGACCCAAAATTGAAGGGCCTGCCTGGAAAGTGACCTTTTGGGTGCAACGCTTTGCTTGTGGTGCTGTACACACCTTTGTTTACTGTGTTACTTGGCTGCAGAGCTCTTTCCAGGTCCAGAGTCATAGCACAGCCTTCGGGTATGACCCAGTCTCTGAAGAATCACTCTGTGAGTAGACCAATGGATGGAAGAAGATAAACAGGAATGATTGTGACCTTCAGGTGCTGTGTTCTATATTGTGGTGCTTTTCAGACCCTTGTGTAAGGTTACCTGCAGGCTACTTTCCAATTTCAGAGCCATGATACAACCTTGGGAGGTTGCCATGATACAACCAGGGGCAGGGATCTGGTGAGCGCAATACAATTTGATTTTACCAAAGCGCACCAGGAATTTGTTCTGGCAGTCTGCACAAGTCATCATTTGGAAAGAATATTGGATTTGGACTATTTGCACATTATAATTCACTCGTTTATTTAAATATATCTTTATATGGCTTTCGTGTATTATTATAGCGTAATCACCTGGTGGTTTGATATTGGTTACTAAAACGCTGACTAGTGACACGTAACATCGAGGAATATTTTTTACACTTACTAATATTTTTTTATACTTGTTAATATATATTTTTTTCTTTTCTTTCTCTCCAATGTGAGAGATAATATAGTATGTATATATAATTGAAGCACATAGGAGGAAGGTGCACTTAAAGAGGAGGGCCAGTTTAAAAAAAAAAAAAAAAAAAAAAAAAGTCAGCAGCTGCAAACACTGCAGCTGCTGACTTAATAAAATCACTTACCTGTCCAGGGCGCCCGCGATGTCGGCCGCCCGAGGCCGAGCCGTCCCTCGGCTCTCGGCGCCGCCATTCCCTGTAAGGGAAACAGGCAGCGGAGCCTTACGGCTTCACTGCCCGTTTCCTACTGCGCATGCGCGAGTCCCGGAACTACTGCACATGCGCGAGTCCCGCAGCGCTTTCTGAATGGGACGCGCTGTGTTCTGGAACACACAGTTCCCAGAACACAGAGCGACCCATTACCCAGAAGACGCCGCGACGAAGACAGAAGATCTCCGCGGAGGAGGAAGAGGAAGATTAGGATAAAGTGCCTAGCAACAGGCATTTCTGGTAAGTAAAAAAAAATTTTTTTCTCATTTTATTTTTTTTTGATTTTTTTTGTCATTTTTAACATTTTTTGGTTTTCAGGGTGGCCCTCCACTTTAAGGTTTAAAGTAGCACATAAGACACGAGGCCTTGATAGGCCATATATATCAGTATTTCAATAGCACATGAAAATATCCTTTAGCACATCACAAAGTAGCAATTTCACGGTATAAAGGTATAGCGCCAACTCTACCGAATTTTCTTTCATACTTAAATACGTCCCCCCCAGTCGGGTTGGACCTATCGAGTAGAGGAAGCTCTTACCCATTACTATATTCCATAGCGCAATCTCACCTTTCTTCCATGATACAACCTTGACCCAGTCTCTGTAGGCTTTCTCCCTGTAAAGTCTGTTTTGCAGTTCACACATCTTGTTTAGCAAACCACACTTCTTTGTAAACTGCATATATAAAAGCTATAGGATGTGCGTCACACACATTAGGGGGTATAGTAAATTCAACAAGCATACAATGTAATAAACTTTACATATAGGAGCCAATTTATTTGGAATCTTGTCTTGTGCTTTACTTAATGGTGGCCATACATTATACAGTTTTCTTCAGTTTCCTTTAGATTTACCTTCAGCTTTGTAGTGCAAGGGCCTACCTGATTGAAAGTGTTTTAGGTTTTGGTAAATCTAAAGAATTGTACAAGAAAATTGTAAAATGCATGGCCAACCGTGGCTGTCCTTCTCACCCCCCCCCCCCCTTTTTTTTTTTTTTTATAGAATGGAAGTATGACTATTGCTTTGTATGTTTTTCAGCATGCCTCCGCTGATGTTGAAAAAATGATTCTTGGAAACAAATGTGACGTGAATGAAAAACGGCAAGTTTCGAAGGAGAAGGGGGAAAAGGTAGGAGAGCCTTGTTAAAAATCCATTTGTAAGACTGCATATATGTGTGTGTGTGTGTGTGTGTGTGTGTGTGTGTATGTGTATATATGTATATATATATATGTGTGTGTGTGTATATATATATATATATATATATATAATCTAAACAGTCCAAATCAAACTATCCTTTCTTATATTGTAGTATACACAGTTTTATACAGTGAAAAAAAGGTTGTGTATTTAATTACAGCCACCAGATTTTATTCTGTACTACTTCTGGGAAGGTGAGAATCAGAAGCTGAATGGTTGCTAGCGGCAATTTTAGTGTCACTTTAAGGCTTCTTCTGTTAATTTTTCTTGCCATCAATTAGATTTATTTTTACATCTTCTAATTATGCCCCGGAATGGTACGGTTTCATTCTTCTCTTAAGATTAGAAAAAATTTTTTGCCAATTTTTAACTGGAAATCTGTAACAGTCTCTATAGTGCAGTGATGGCGAACCTTGGCACTCCAGATGTTTTGAAACTACATTTCCCATGATGCTCCACTACACTTCAGCGTGCAAGAGCATCATGGGGAAATGTAGTTCTAAAACATCTGGGGTGCCAAGGTTCACCATCACTGCTATAGTGCAACAAGCCAGTTCAACCAGTTGGTTGTCTAGATAGTTAAATCGATTGTAAATCAACTGTAACCTCATATGGACATTTACTGTTATAAAGTGAAAGGACTCTGCTCCAGTTATTGAATGTTAATTTTTATTTCAGCTGGCACTTGAATATGGAATTAAATTTATGGAGACTAGTGCAAAGGCCAATATTAATGTTGAAAATGTAAGTAAAGTGATTTTTTTTTTTTTTTTTTTTTTCTTCTATAAGCTTTTCATTGCTGTATCTCCATTGAGAAGATTTTGCCTTTTCTGCCCTGCTGAAGGGGATTAGGCGGACAGGAAATGATGGGAAATCTCTCGAATGGGTGCAGAAATACTTTTTTATTTTAGTAAAGTGGGAAAAGTTTGTAAACTGTTAGGTTTTTGTTGCAGTCATTGCTATCCTTTTACTGGTGACTCCCATTCTCTGCATTTTTTGTCCTGTGTCACAGAAAAATCCCATTATTGGAGTCATAATCGGCAGTAAAAACCTGACACATGTTGTAACCCATTCTCTCTGTACCTAAATCTAAGATTTATTTACTTGGTTTTGCGGCTGTCACTAAAGTTGCAAGCTGCAGATTATTGCCGCTATGGATGTCTCTCAGATCCCCTGGTTTACTCCCTGAGTGACGTCACAAGGGGAGTACCAGAAATCTCCAGTCTAGTCCAGTCCAGGCTTCTAAGATGTGCCACAGACAAGGGACCGTGCAAGACATGATGTTAAGGGGGAGAGCGTGCTGTGAATCAAGGGACGAGAAGCACATGTGTTGGTGACGTAATTGACCATTGCAAGAAGAGGGAACAAGCAAGGAGATTTTAATAGGTGGCAATCAATAGCTGTACTAATGAGGATTGCAATGTGCCAAAGTTGGAATGGAGAGTTTACAACCACTTTAAAGCTGAACTCTGATATGATCTGTATTGCATACTTTACACTGGTCTTGCTTGGTAAAATGTAAGTGTGCATAACCCATACTTGGGCTGCTGGGGTAGTTGAAATTCACTGCAGTAGCTGGCTCTACTACAGTGCTATTTGTGACTTCGTGAGTCTTGCTCAGGTTCTATGTGATTGGCTGCCCCACTGCACAGTGACCACAGGACCCCGTGACCTCTGCATTTGTGCCATTTGTAGAATGTCTTCCCCCCCCCCCCCCCCCCCCCCCCCCCAGGGAGTTCATTGGTTGGACAACGTGGAGAAGAGGATTGGCAATGTCACAATCTCCACCTTGTCCAAACAAAAAACTAATTTAATACAGTGAAAAAAATACAAGGTGTACCATGAATAGTGGTGGTGCTGAGCAACCAATCCCCTGTGTTCTGTGTGCAAAGGGAGAAGCCACTTGCAAAGAAACTGAGCAGGGACTGGTAGCTTGTGGTAGTACTGTAGTAGTAAGGACCACTCCAGTGATTTTCAGCTTCCCCAGCCAGCAGTCCATCAGGTATGAGACATGCATACTTGCATTGTGCCAATCTGGACCAATGTAAGTATGCAATACAAATAATTGCTGTAGTTCTGCTGTAACAAAGTGTTAGAATGTGCTAGCTTTTATGACACACTATAAAACCCCAGGATTAGTGCTGCAAACAATGCTGGTGTTGTAGAATAACCACTTCAAGACCGCAATATGTATATATACGTTGTGGCTTTGAAGTGGTGTACTGGATTATGGCTGAAGATATCGGCCATAACCCTGGTATCGTTTTTACAGCTGGCCGCTGAAATGCTTTTCCGAAGCGGTGACGGGACATACCGCAGCACACTTACCAGAGCCCAGGATACATGCATAGCAGGGTGTGGGGAGCATAGAGTGGCAGCCCAGGACGAAACTTCTTGTTATCATGGCATCCTGGTGCCTGGGGTTTTAGAAGTCTTGATTTACTCGGCGTAGCATCTTTTACATTACAAAAATTTTTTTAAATCGGGGTATATATTGTGTTTTTTTTTTTTTTTTTTTCCCCAATTCATTAAATGTATTTTTTTTTTCCCCCCAAATTTTTTTGCTAAATAAAATTAGTTTACAAATGCCTTGTGACATGAAAACAATTGCAACAATGTTATCCTCTAGGGCAGTGATGGCAAACCTTGGCACCCCAGATGTTTTGGAACTACATTTCCCATGATGCTCAAATACACTGTATAGTGCAAGAGCATCATGGGAAATGTAGTTCCAAAACATCTGGGGTGCCAAGGTTCGCCACCACTGCTCTAGGGTCTCTGCTTAAAAAAAAAAATGACAGAAAAAGCCTGCCATTAAAATGGATAAGCAGAACATTTCCAGAGGACTAGTATAGCTGATTTACACTCTGCAAATGCTAGTTTCCTTGCTGGTACATCAGGGGCTGATACCAAATTTAAATTGCTAAACCTATACTTGCATAAAAAAATTACATATTTATTAATGAATACATAGCCACATTTAATATAGCTTTTCTATGAGCTTGGAGTTCTGCTTAAAATGTATTTGTTTACATGAAGTCTCCACTAGGGAGCACTGATAGACAATTTAAGGCTTTGCATGAGCATTCTCTGTGATTACTTTAAACTCCTTAAATTCCAGATGTACAGATTTGCTGCAGCTACAAATACAATGATTAGATGACATGTTTGCTTCTTCTTGCACATTGTACTGACTGTTAACAGGTATCCAAAATAGATGACATGCTTGAAAAAACGAATATCTAGTCACTCTATGAAGTAAATCTTGTGGGCATCAGTCTTATTAACATTGCATATGTCATTGTAACACCCCCGGTGAAAACCTAAGGCTTTGTATACATAAAGCCTTTGGGTGGATTGTCTCATTTTAAAATTGTATCTGTTGGGGGGTAGTATGATTGCTTCAGTCACTCCTTTAGGATATTCTTATTAGATGCTTAACCAACAAGTGAGTGGTTCTCTTCCTATTTTTGGTGTTAACACTTCACCTATTTAAATTTTGTGTAATACATACATACATACATACATACATACATACATACATACATACATACATACATACATACATACATACATACATACATACATACATACATACATACATACTAAGATGCTGATCTGATGGCTTCAGAACTCAAGTCCTGAAGTCTGTCCAAGTTCAAGAGAGCAGTAAGAAATGGTTAGGTGCGTTCTCTCCAGCAGCTAAAAGAAAACTTGAAAATTTACTAGCAACCAGTCCCCGGCTTTAACTTGAAAAAGGCCCACCCTTTGTTCAAATCAGTCGTGCTTCTTGCCTTATGTGAATAAGGTAGGACAATGTGGGAAGAGGAGTGCTGAAAGAGACAGACCTGCCACGCCTCCCATTTTGTGCCCTTAATTGAGGGGGATGGCAGCGGGGAGAGGACAATCGGGACACTAATTAGGCTGCGGTCCGGATAGGACTGTTACTGGATCCAGATCCGGACTGCGGTCCACGATTTAGTGATGCCCAACCTACAGTACTCATAGATCTATTTGCATATGGTTTGGTGTGCTGTGAAGTTTGTGAATTTGAGTATTAATATTTTTCTTTTTTTCCCTTTCTTTTTGGGAAACATGAGAGATATACACATGCTTTAATAATCATTCTTTCATAGGCTTTTTTTACATTGGCACGAGACATCAAAGCAAAAATGGACAAAAAAATGGTAAGCAAAATTTTTGTTTTCTAAATCGCTTTTAACTGCTCGAGTACTAGCCTGTAATATCCTTTTATTACCAAATGATGGCGTGGCTCTTTTTTTCTGGGTGGACGTTATATGACGACCCTCCAGAATGACCGGGGGCGTGCGGTGACGACCCCTGATCTGTGTAAAGAGCCGCAGCTCTTTAACCATGTAATCGGTTGTGTCCAATCACAGTCGGTCACATGTAAACACGAAGATGCCGGTAATCGGCACTCCTCGCCTCACACTGACAGAGTGTGAGGAGAGGAGAGCCAATCGGTGCCCACAAGTGCCAGCAATCAGTGGCCATCAGCGATGCCATTCAGTGCTGCCCATCAATGCTACCCATCAATGCCCACTAGTGCCGCCTATCTTTGCCCATGAGTGCGGCATATTCGTACCACCTCATTTAGTGTCGCCTCATCAGTGCCCATCAGTGAAGGAGAAAAATTACTTCTTTACAAAATGTACTGACAGAAACTAAGAAATACTTTTTTTTTTTTTTTCTCAAAATTTTAGTCTTTAAAAAAATTCACATGGTTACAGTGTAGCATGATCACGCAATTGTCATTTAAAGTGTGGCTTGAGCAGGAAGGGGGGTGTAAGTGCCCTATGTTGAGGTGATTAAAGAAATTCAGCCTCATGGATCTCCACTTCTGCAGCATCTTAGTTCCATCCACCACTGAAGTACTTTGCTCTATTAAGATTAATGGTTTTGGGGCTCATTCAAATGAAAACTTTGATATGCAACAGCTGCTGCATCTACATACACTTCTGTGGTCTGCCTGCTCAGAGCCCTGAAGTGACCAAATTGCAATAACAGTGGGAGGGCCTTAAAGGTGCATTGCTAAATACCAGGATGATTTTACCGCGAGACTCTGTGCACATGTGCTTGTTCTGGGAACAAATGCACAAGGGTACATTTCTGCACGCGTTCTTGGAACACACACAGATATACAGGTTGTGCTTTGTTAATGGCACTCCAAATGCGGAAGCAAACGCACATTTTGGCACACACAACTCATGGAAAATGCAACAAAACACGCAGTATAAAAGTGCAAACTGGAACGTGGCAAGATGCTACATGAGTTATATGGCCACGTTTGTCACTCAGGGCAGCCGAATAAAATCAATGGGCTTCCCTGTGCTTTTTGCAAGAAAAACAGGCCGAAAAAGTGTACTCTTGCTACGTTAGGTGTGAATGGGGCCTTAAAGTTAAATTGGTGTGTTTTACTCCCTCCCTGATGTGGAGCTGGATTACAAGAACAATGACAGCTGAGTGTCTCTGCCCACTTCCTCCCATGTACTTGTATAAAGCTGGTCCTTTTCACTTTTAACTAGATTTTCACCAAGGTGGTAGCCCCTGTTCTTTTCTTACTTTTCTCTCAGGATATCTCTGTAGTGGGATATCTGGACAGTCAAGAGAACCATCTCATCATTCAGAGTATATGGGCCTAAATTTTATAAGACCCTGTCTAAAATTTTGGTCCCTCAGGACAAGCTTCAGACCTGCCTGGATCCTGCAGTCCAGCAGCAACCAACATTTCATTTTTGCATGGGAGTTCTGGGCTTAATAGTGGCCTTATTTAAGACTGTTATGTATGTCCAATTTTACTGCAGACCTTTGCAACTCGATAGTCTGGCTGTGTGGGGCAGAGGGGCTTAGTCCCTTGACGGTTACATAGACTTGACTTGTCAAACAAGACTTGCACTGGCATGGTGGGTCACAAGTCTAGAGCTGGAGTTGGGAGCATCCTTTTCTCCCCTTTGGTCTAGATCTAGAAGGTTCTCCTAATGGATGCCAGCCTGTTCTGTAGAGTGCTGGATACCCTTCCAGTACAAGGAACTTGGTCGCTGTAGGAAGGTTGTCTCCCCATCAATATTCTGGCCTTTTTGACTGCAAGGTCATTCAATCTGTATTCGGTTGGACAATGCAGACATTTGCATACGTTAACCAACCAGATTCTCTCTTGGGTGAAACTTCATGTTCCAGGCTTGTCTGCTGTTTATATTCCAGATGTGGACAGTTTTTAGGCCGACTTCCTCAGTCAAAATTTGGAATCCCAAGAATGGTCTCTTCATCCCAAAGTGTTTTTTAAGATGTATCATAGGTGGGGAACTCTGGGTATAGACCTCCTGGCTTCCAGGTTCGGCAGCAAACTGATCAAGTTCGTCTACCAAGTTCAGGGATCCTCTAGCCATCACAGTGTATGCTTTGATGGCTGAGTTGGATCAGTTCAACCTGATCTACACTTTACTTCCTTTACAATTGCTTCCTCATTTAATCTGCAGGATCGAGATGGGAGGGCTTTCTGGTGTTTCTCATTGAACCGACATGGCCCAGGAGGACATGGAACCTTGGCAGACTCTGTGGCCCTTTATAGATTGTCCTAGGGACTGGTTGCTGGCCTGCTTCTCAGTCACTGGCTTTAATGGCCTGGCTACTGATGCCCAGGTTCTAAGGCACAGGGGCTTGGTTATACCTACACTCCTGAAAGCTAGGAAATTGACTCCCTGCAAAGTGTACCCTTGTACTTGGAAGGCAAATTTCTCTTGGTGCAAGCCCAGGAAATGTCATCCTCTAAAGTACTCATTGGGATGAATCCCGTCTTTGGTGTTTTTGGCCATGTATAGCATCAGGGGTCAATCTTATCCTTGGCAGTTCCTTTTTAGAGACCATTTGCCTATCACTCCTCAGTAAAGGCCTTTGTGCAGAGTGTCACTCACATTTGTTGCCTAGTGACTCCCTTAGCTCTTGGCTTGGTTCTGTTGGTTATTCAAAATTACTCTTTGTATCTATACATACACATATATACTCTGTCCACTCTTACTTGCAAGGTTGCATGCACGTTGACATTACTTCTGAGTGCAGAGTGTACTTCACTAGGCCAGTTTCCTAAGAAGTGATTCTTGGGCTTTTCAATATCCGACAGTTGTTTCTCATATTAATAGGACTGCCGCCTTGTCTGTTCTTAACATGTTTGTTAAAGTGGTATTAAACTAAAAGGCAAGCATTTTATTCTATTGCGGCTTACCAGTTCTTAGATGTGATGGCTATGTTAGCTAGGTTTTCTTTTCCTTTTTATTTTCATTTGGTTATCTGGTCAGTAAGTCCTGTTTTTTAAGAGAGCAAGAAATCCTGCAAATGTAGCAATTGGAGTATTGAGCTAAACCATATACCATTGACTGAAAGCTGATCATTTTAAGCACCGTTTACTTACGTAAAACTTTTGTCCCAAAAGGAAAAAAAAAAAAACTGTTGCTGTACCTGCTTATGAAGTGTTGGGTAGCGTTTGGCTTCAATTTGTTAGAGTATCAAAATTTGCTAGTACATCTGTGCTAGCACATCCCTTTCTCCCCCAGATTAACAATACTGCCGTCCAAAGGTGTCTCTGTTGTGCCTCCATCCAGACTGGGGTCACTTTAATACAAGAAGTGTGTCACTGGCCAATTCACAGGTGAAAACTGAGGCGGAAAAAAAGAAAACTAATGCAACCACCATCTAATGATTGGAAAGCTGCAATATAATCCGCTTTTGGTTTTCAGTTTAATACTGCTGTCTTTTTTTTTTTTATTTTTTTTTTTACCAGGTAGACCTCTAACCCTCAGTTGATGTCCGCTCCAATGATGAGGTTCTTCAGGAGGTTTTGTAGAATCTGTTGAGCCCCCTCAGTTTACCTGTTGGTTATCACGGGCCTCTTAGCTCTTAGTCTGTTGCTTGCTGTGTTTGCCCACCCCTTGGACTGCTTTTTGTCATTGCTATCTATTTAAATACTCACCTTTTTTTGTGTCTTTTGATGTATGGGAAAAAAAAAAAAAGTTTCTTACTGTCACTTTTTCTTGGAGAACATTGCTTTAATCTCTGCTGACCACATTCAGAATACACTCAACCACCTCATTTTATTACGCAGTGCAAGTTATTGCACCTCAGTGGAGGTAACCTAATGCAGAATATTTTATGGCCAATGTTCTCTTACTATGCGATTTTGATTTACTAGAGGTTGTTCACTTAACCACTTCAGCTCTGGTAGGTTTTTCCACTTTCACGGCAAGGCCAGTTTTTTGATATTTGCTATTTCTCTTTTGTTCATTGACGGACACAGCTCCATTAATCTTAGTGTAGGGTTATTATGCCACCTTCAGGAGAGGACTAGGCAGAACATGTAGTACATGTGAAAACCAGAACTGTACAGTTCTGCCCAAGGGGTGGTCCCTCTGGCAATAACCCCTCAGCCTGCTTGCCTGTAGTCTCCCCAGCCTGACCATGGAGCGTTTGCAGGCCCTAGCTATGCACTGGGTCGGCCACGACATGCCCCTCAGGCTCCAGGGGCGGCCGGTGAGCGCAATGCTCCGTGCACACATATGACTGGACTACGGATGTCTTTGTCACAGTGTGCCATTGCCCGCAGCCACCCCTTACTGCCCGGGTGTAGGTCTGTGATGGGATGCCTCCAGCTCGTCCGGACGGTAAGTACAGCTCTCCCTGTCTCGGCAGGACAGAGCAGCTGGGCATTCCCTGGGAGGTGATTAGGGAGTACCTCTTCTCCCTTTCCTCTCTCCCTGTCCCTGTTTTCCCTCCCCCCGTGGGGGATGCTGCATGACTGGGCTGTAGTGCCTTGTGTACCTGGGCCGGGGGACTCTGATCCTTGATTGGGGGCTGCGCTGGCTAACTGTGTCCCTGTGCTGTCATTTGTCTCTTTGCTGGTGTCTGTGGGCTCTGCATGTGCTGCTGCCATATCGCTAACCGCCGCCATTTTCAGTGTATCTCTGTGTACAGCATGATTCCTCTGCTATTTTCTCAAAGTTCGGTGGCCATTTTCCCTTTTTTTTTTTTTTTTTTTTTTTTTTTTTTATGCTATACAAGGACGGACGGCGGCCATTTTCTTTTAGACCAAGCGCGTGTCGTCGTCGTCTTCCCCCCCCCCCTCCCCCAGCGCTGCTTCCTGTGCCTCAGAACAGTGCAGTTTTTGTTCCTGGACACTTGTGAGCTGACACAGTGATCAGCGACAGCACGGCGCAGCACTTGGCCGAGGTGAGTCCTGCGGTGGGAGCCCCTCAGTCTGTAGCAGCTAGGAGGGTGGGGTTGAGCACCTTGTCCTAAGTCCCCAAGGGTGGCAGACAGGGTGGGTCAGCATGGCGTCAGAAGCTGGCGTTTCTTCCCCAGATCTCCCTGCAATTGCAACCGGCTCACCTGCAAACAGTGCAGTGCCTTTGGATGCTTTGTCGGCGGTCCTTGAAACGTTCGTTGCCAGGGTGGAGGCGGCGTGTGGGAGTAAGGGGGGTAAAAACAGCCCCTGCCCCCCCCCCCCCCCACCCCCAGAGCTCTGATTCAGACTCGGGGCCCGCTGTGACTGGCGGCCCCTGTTCTGATGTGTCAGGGGACGCTGACCAGGACCGTTCAGACAGTGAGGATGATCCCGTGTCCGGGTCCGCGCAGGAAAAATCGCTAGTTGGAGCACTTATCACTGCTGTGCGTGATACCCTAAAAATACAGGATGCAGCAGGATCCTCTGCTGAGGTGGCGGTCCCTCTTGGGTCCCGTTAGCCAGCCCGTACACATAAGGTGTTCCCGTATCTGACTTATTTTGATAAGTTCGTATACGAGGAATGGGGGGGCCCGCAACGGACCTTTTCGGTCCCAAAAAGGATGGCGGTGCGGTACCCCGTTAAAGAGAGACTCCTTAAATGGTGGGCTCCCCCGGTCGTGGATCCCCCAGTATCCAAGTTAAATGAAGTAACCACGATTCCGGTAGAGGAGGCTCCTGCATTTAAGAACCCTACCGACAGGAGGGCTGAGGCAGTGGCCCGGTCCATGTTTACAGTGCTGGCGTCAGCGCTACAACCGGTATTGGCCATAGCATTGGTGTCTCTGACCCTTACTGAGAGGGCAAAACAATTGCACCGTGAATTAGAGAAGCAACAGTCCCCTCCAGTCTGCGTAGAACTAGCAGACCAGTTGGTGCACGGCCTTAAGTATGTCTGTGATGCGGCCCTGGATACACTCCAACTGTTCTCCAGAGCATCGGTATCAGCAGTGGTGCTACAGCGCCTAATCTGGCTCAAATGCTGGTCTGCAGACCAGGCATCTAAGAAAGCCTTGACAGATTTGCCCTTCCTTGTGATTTGGAGCGGCTATTTGGAGCTTTGCTAGATGACGTTATTAAGAATGTCAAAGGTGGGAAGAGCACATTGCTCCCCCAGTCCAAGAAGGGTAAGGAGCCACGCCGCAGGCAAGGGCTCTCCTTTTCTGGTTAAGAGGCTTTTTCATCCGCCCGGGACTTCAGGTAAGAGCTCCCAATCCAACAGGGCGACTGCGGAGGGACAAAAGTGCCCCCGGTCTTGCAAGCCTGTAAGCAAAAGTACTACCGCATGAAGGTTTGCCCCACACGACACGGGTGGGGGGGTCGCCTTTGGGAGTTTGCAGCTCGGTGGGCCTCCCAGCTGTCCCACCAATGGGACTGCAAACCGATTTCATCGGGCTACAAGATAGAGTTCCTCTCTTGGCCACCAAACAGATTTTTTCCCTCCAGCATACCCTTACTCCCAGCTCGCCGGAAGGCCTTGTTTGGGGCAGTAAGGGACCTGCTCAGCCGCGGGTAATAGTGCCTGTTCCAAAACCGGAAATGTTTCAAGGGTTCTACTCATATCTGTTTGTGGAAGGGGTACGTCCAATCCTGGCCTAAAAGCCCTCAATTGCTTTGTGAAAGTACAAAGGTTCAGGTTGGAATCGGTTCGCTCCGTAGTCGCTGCACTCCATCAGGGGGACTCCCTGGCGTCTTTGGATATCCAGGACGCAGACTTGCATACCATATACCCATATGCCTCAGGCATTGGAGGTTTCTGCGATTTGCAGTGGGGGAAGAGCACTACCATTATTTGGCTCTCCCCTTTTGGCCTGGCTTCAGCCCCCCAAGTCTTTACCAATTATTGGCTCCAACTTTGGCGTTGTTGCGACAACGTGGGATCGCAATTGTGGGGTATCTGGACAATCTCCTCCTGAGAGCAGCTTCCACCTCAGAATTAAGTGAGGATGTGGCAATCGCCATGCAAACTGTACAGGAGTTTGGGTGGGTGTTGAACCTCAAAAAGTCGGTACTAGTGCCGACTCAGCGACTGAGTACCTAGGCTTACTGCTGGACTCCGTCATCCCTGGATCGGCAGATTCGGGTGAGCTAGTTAGTCAGGGACTCTCTTCTCTGGTGGCTGAGATCTCTGGCCCTTTGGTCCGGGAAATCGTTCCTGCCTCTTTATTGGCCAGTGATCACAATGGACGCCAGCCTGACCGGCTGGGGTGAAGTACTGGGAGTATAATCAACCCAGGGCCTCTGGTCAAGGGAGAAATCCCAGTTGCCGATCAATGTGCTCGAGCTTCGAGCGATCAGGCTATGCCTCTCCACATGGTCGATGAGACTACGAGGGCGTCCGATCAGAATGCAGTCAGACAACGCCACAGCGGTAGCATATGTCAACCATCAAGGAGGAACAAGAAGCTGCTGCAGCATGTGAGGTTGCTCACATCCTTCAGTGGGCAGAGCAACACGTACTGGCCCTGTCAGCCATATACTGTACATCCCGGGAGTAGAAAACTGGCAGGCGGACTGTCTAAGTCGCCAGATGCTGGACCCAGGAGAATGGTCATTGCATCAGGAGGTGTTCAGGCTCATTTGCCTGCAGTGGGGCACACCAGATGTAGATCTTCTGGCCTTTCGGCTCAATCGGGAGGTACATGTCCAGGACCAGAGATCCTTGGGTGGACGAATCAAACGCATTGGTGGCTCCATGGGAGCAGTACCGGCTGATTTACACCTTCCCTCCGCTCAAACTGTTACCACGTCTGCTCCGCGGAGTGGAGGCCGAGAGGATTCCAGTAATACCGATTGCCCCGGATTGGCCTTGATGTCCTTGGTATGCCTGGTGACGGATACCGCTGCGAGAAGTCCTCCTATCGCAAGGTCCGATACTCCATCCTGCTTTACCATTGCTTGTTTTAACGCCATGGCTGTTGAAAGCTAGGTGCTAAGGTACCGAGGTCTGTCTGACTCGGTAATCTCCACTATGCTGAGGGCACGAAAATCTTCTTCTCGGAAGATATACCATCGTACGTGGAAAGCTTATATCTCCACATGTGAGGAGATGGGGTGGCGTCCACGCACCTATTCTGTTTTCAGGATCCTGCTGTTCTTACAGCGAGGAGTGGACCAGAAGCTGGCCTTGAGCACCATCAGGGGACAGATATCAGCTTTGGCTGTTTTTTTTTTTTTTTTTTGTTTTTTTTTCCCCCAACGACCCCTGGCGTCTCACTCATTAGTGAGCACCCTTTGTGCAGGGGGTTCGACATGTAGTCCCTCCGGTGCGACCACCCCTACCTCCGTGACATCTGAATCTGGTGCTATCGGTGCTTCAGAAGCCGCCATTTGAGAACATCAGGTAAATTCCCTTGTTGACTCTTTCTCAGAAAGTGGTCTTCTTAGTGGCTATTACAACCAGGAGGGTTTCTGAGCTGGTGGCCTTGTCTTGCAAGTTGCCCAATCTGGTTATCCACAAGGATAAGGTGGTGTTGCGTCCGCAACCTTCTTTTCTGTCGAAAGGTGATTTTGGCTTTCCATCTCAATGAGGACATTGTGTTACCATCTCTGTGTCCTAAACCGGCACACCCTAAGGAGGTGGCCCTCCATTCCCTGGACATGGTCCGGGCCCTAAGGGTATACCTGTCTGCCACAGCTCCCTTCCGGAAGTCAGATTCTCTGTTTGTTTCGGTTGCTGGTCTGAAAAAAAAAAAGGGCTGGCGTTGTGGTTGACCACCATCTCACGGTGGATCAGGCAGATTGGGGTCCAGGCTTACTCCCTGAAGGGACAGGTGTCCCCCTTTCCTGTCACGGCCCATTCCACCAGGGCAGTTGGGACCTCTTGGTCCTTCCGACATCTAGCATCAGTCTCCCAGGTGTGTAAGGCGGCGACTTGGTCGTCCGTTCACACTGTCACAAAGTTCTACAAAGTTGATGTAAGCGCATCTTCTGACGCCTGCTTTGGCCGCAGAGATTTGCAGGGGGCCTCTAATGTTGCAATTTACACTCTTTCTTCTTGTTAGAGAAAGTTAAATTTTGATTGTCCGTGTATTCTGATGCATATGTTGACCGCAAATTCTGATGGTTGGTTCAGATGGTGACTCCTTCGTTGGGGAGCACCTCCTGGTTGTGGGTGAAGTTATGTTTTGCTTTTCCCACCCCTCGTTATGACACTGCTTGGGGATGTCCCTACAGTCAAGATTAATGGAGCTGTGTCTGTCAATGAACGAAAGAGAAAATAGGATTTTTGTACTCACCGTAAAATCCTTTTCTCTGAAGTTCATTGACGGACACAGCACCTCCTATTAATTTACGTTATACTGCTTGTTGACGTACTGAGCTTCGGGAAGCAGGCGGAACTGTACAGTTATGTTGTTTTTCCCATGTATTACATGTTCTGCCTAGTCCTTTCCCGAAGGTGGCGTAATAACCCGACGGTCAAGATTAATGGAGCTGTGTGTCAATGAACTTCATGGAAAAGGATTTTACAGCGAGTACAAAAAGCCTATTTTTTTTGTGCTAATTTAACTCGTAATTGCTAATAATAATTACTGTCACTGTACTAATGACACTGGGAAGGGGTTAACATTTTAGGGGCAATCAAGGGGTTAAGTGTGTGTACTGTGTGGTGTTTTACTAAGCAATGTGGCAGTTTTTGCTCCCGGCTTTGCAAGGAGAAAAAAAAAGGCACTTTGCTGCTGTCAGAGAGCTCAACAGAGGGGCTTTCTTCTATCATTTGCTCAGGTGATCAGTGGGTTCTGACCATGAATCAAAGGCCAGGACCAGCTGTTTGGCTTGTGCTGTAGTGAGTGACAGCACAGCCTGGATGGGCAAATTGCTTATATTTGCGTGATTCTGCACATCTGAGCCGCCCTATAGAAGTAAAGCTACATGAGGTGGTCGGCAAGTGGTTAAAAATGCACATGAATTTAAATAAGGGGACTACTGAAAAGCTTGTGATAAGTCTAAATCTAACGCCTTTATATTTTTTCCAGGAGGGAAACAGTTCCCAGGGCAGTAATCAAGGAGTGAAAATAACCCCAGAACAACAGAAGAAGAGCAGTTTCTTTCGATGTGTTCTTCTGTGAGGGACCTTGCCTTAATGGAGTTTCTTGCTCCATCAAACTGGACTGTGCCTGTATTTGAATTCCTGTTATCACAGACCTAGAACCTTAAAGCACCAGCTCTGCCAAACCTTGGCTACCTGAATGAGAGTGATGAGCTCTGTTTTACTAAGCAGTTCTGGAATATGTTCTAAGTTTGTACATTTCTTCATTATTTTCCTTTTTTGAGATGAAAACCAGATATTTTTTTTTATTTTTAATTCAAGGCCTGTTGTCTATAAATCCAAGCATTCATATAGAGCCATATTTCATTATTATTTTTTTTTAACTAACCTCTAAATGTAATTGCTTTATACATGGGTACGTGCATATGATCTTTACGTGCACAAATACAAAGGCGTGTGTTATCTACCCATACATGCACATATATGTATGTAGAAATGTGCACCTTTTACATTTTATTTCAAAACTAGTCTTCCTGGTCATATCTGATGGTAGAACCAAAATTTATTTTTTGCTTTAAGGAGATCTAGAATTTTGTGTAATAATTTTAAGAAATAATACACATAAATAAGACCCTGTTAGTTGTGTCTGAAATATAGCCCTCTTTCAATGTAAACTGGCATTTGTACAGGGATAAGTCATATGGTTTGTCATGCTTTCTTATCTTTAGATTTGAAATATGACCTGTTAAGTTGACCTATAAAAGCTTTTACATCCAGAGAATAAAAGTAATAGTCATTTTCATAATCTTGACTTTTACATGAACGTTCCAAGCGAGCAATGTAAAAGCTATAGCTAATTAGAGGGTCAAAGAACTCTATGAATATTTTTTTGCCAAGTCATATACGGTGACTAGGACGATTACTTCCCCAAATTTTAGTTGTCTTAAAGTTCTAAAAAGAGTACTAACAGATGTTTGAAGTTTACAGATCTGATTTACAGACTGGCAATATCGGAAACTGACATTATGTGCATTAATTTGTAGTATGACTAACTAGAAATAACCCAGAAGAAAATGTTAAAATTGCTGCAGGTCCTTTCCTTGTAATATCTCTTTGGCTATGATGCACAAAGAAGACTGTGAGGAATAGATATCCTTTTGTTATAGAATATTTCCAACTTTCTGATCAATATGGTATTGGAAGGAGAAATGGCAATGAAACACATGGGTTTGCAAATGGTATGCATTACAAATCATGTTCATTCAGGCATTGAAGTAGTCAATGATCAACAACTGTAAAGTGATCTTCAGTTACTTCTGAACTTTTTGTAAAGACACAGCATTTTACAGTAAATGCAAACCTTTCTCTCTGGGGGGAAAAGGCATACATCAGAAGCATTTTCTAGTGTAAGCAGAGACATAATACAGGTGTCTACAGTGATTATTTTATTGCCCTTGCTTTCATCTCCTAGTGGTTAGAGAGGTAGATGGGAACTCAAATGCACAGCTAACTTATATATGCACTTACAGAAAAAAAAAGTTGTACTTGCGTTTATATTTTAAAGCTAAACTGTTTGTTTTTGTTTTGGATAGAGTAAAGAAAAATTTAATCTGTCAGGTTTTTACGGACATTCTGGGGATCGGTTAGGGAGATTTACCCTCATTTTCAGAAAGGAAGCGAGGAAAAATCAGCAACGGACAAAGAACAAAATCATTTGACACAATTCTATATTTTCTTTTCATGTTTACTATGGAAGTGTTTTATTTCTGCTTGTGTTGCTGATGGGAGAGTTCTTCTCCTTCCAGACTTCCTGTTTGGTAAAGTTCTAGATAGCTGTAAAAATCAGACATGTTCTAATTCTTCCTCCATTGTATCCAAAACGAAGAAGAAAAATTTGGGTTGAACTTTAGTTTGAATTGACAAAATATTCTCTTTGAACACATAGGGGTCTTTAAATATTTTAGGCAGGATTCACAAAAGCCCAAGAGTCACACTTCTTCTTTTTTTTTTTTTTTTTTTTTGAACTGTGTTCTAATCAAAAAAAATAAGTGTGAATCTAGGTAAAACATTTATAAATGGACCAACAGTGGATCGTTGCATTGGATTCTTTGGAAAATTTGGATTGTTGATTCACAATTTGATTTTTACACTTTCAGATGACTTGTTTATTGGAATGGTTTTCCTGGAAACTGTTAAGAAATAACCCGTTCCTTTTTTTTTTTTTTTTTTTTTTTTTTTTTTTTTTTTTTTTTTTAGTAAAGGTTGTATATCTTTCATGATCTAGTAAGTCATCAAAAGAGGAAAATAATCTTTAATGTATACCTTCTATATGTAATTAATTAAATTAGCATGGTTTATTATTTTAATTAAATGCTTGTAATTTGAAACAGAAATATTAACAGCCCTAAAATATAGAGGATATGGATGTGGTCACATTTCATTTGTAGTATGGTGATCTAGTTCATTACAACTGGAGGAAGAAAATGAGAAAAAAAGTGGAATTTGCATTTATAACCATTCAGTCCTTTGCTCAGAAAGTCAAAACCTGACTGGTTACTGCGGGCACTCCTGTTTTTCATTTTCTACCATTGCAGTGAATAAGCCCCAAAGCTGGAAATGAGATAATTCCTGCAGCTTTTTTTGGTGCTGTCCCTAACGACTGCCATGAAAGTTGATCAACTTTAACATCTTGGTCATAACCTCTTCTGTCCTTTTGTAACATGCTGAAATCTGCAGTGACTACCATTCCTTCATAAAACTTCCATCTGTATAAATATTCTGTCTGTATGCGAATACTTTAGGCAGAAATTTTGCTGATGAATGTCATAAAATGCCATTTTCTACAGAGTGTTCTCTGCAATGCTCAGGAAAAATATATTTTTATTAAAAAAGAGCCAGACCTGAATCCCTAGAGTATAGAAATGACTTTTTTATAACTCAGTAACCTAAACTGCTCCTCCCTTATAGCCATGTTCAAATGCTTTATTTTTAGTATTTTCTTCTTTCTTGAATGTTTATATCCGTTCTCAATATTGATGGTTATCAAAATGTCATGGCTGCCCATGGCTCAGGTGTATAGTATGTATTGCAATTACAAATTTTACCTATGTGTCTTGGCTGTGTATGAAACCGCTAACCACTCCAGTGATTTCACTGTGTACTTCAGGCTGTAAAGTGCTATAACTTATTTTTTTGTATTCATTCCATACACCACATCTTGTATGTAAAAGGTGTTTGGTGTGCATTATACCAAATTATATGTTTGATTACCATGACCAAAGAGTGGAACTGGTGGATTTACAGCCTCTCACGAGTTTATTTTTCTTACTTTATCTTAGTATAGGACCAATACCAATGCTAAAGGACCAGTTAATCTAAAATACATATGATGACTTGTATTTACATTTGTAGTAAAGAGGAGTGCAGCCTGTTCCATATTTTCAGGCTTAGGCCATATTCACACCTGCGAATGGGCTCAAAATTGTTTACATGCATGAACCCTAGCGGAGGTTCCCAGCTATCAGCTGTGGGAGGCAGCCCCATTGAAAGCAATGGGAGGCTTTCAGATCCGCAGCTAATCCAGACCCCTAGTTTTTGTAAACGTTCATGAGCGATTTTGCTCATGACAGGTTTACGTTTAAAAATCTGAAAGGATGAGTTCAGTTTACAAAAAAGCCCAGTCTCGCTAGCTTTCTAATATAACCCAGAACCCTCCCTCACAGGTGTTTACTTACCGCTCCATGATAGCAGCAGCCTTCTCCGGTGTTTCAGTTCATGCCCACTCTGCACAGTAAGTCCCCTTAAACTTGAAAGTCACAATACACTAGAGATGCTAGTACAAGTCCCCATTCGTGTCTCTGGCGAGTTACCATACCGGTGCAGCCAGCATTCAAAAATATTTCAGGCAAGAGGACCAGTAAGCACTTATGGGGGCCACAGAGATCATGGAGAGGTTTGGGAGTTATTACTTAGATTCAGTGTAAGTGAACTTTTACGTCAAGTGACTGCCTATAGCAGTGATGGCGAACCTTGGCACTCCAGATGTTTTGAAACTACATTTCCCATGATGCTCCACTACACTTCAGCGTGCAAGAGCATCATGGGAAATGTAGTTCTAAAACATCTGGGGTGCCAAGGTTCGCCATCACTGGCCTATAGTGACATTTAATAGAACCGTTGGGAGTCTGCCAGTGATATGTCCAAAAATTCACACAGTTTCATCTTTGCCATCTATCTTCAGGTCTAGAACCCTTAGGGTTTTTCCATACAGCCATAAATGTTGCTAATCTCTATACCTTCAAACGCACTGGGGGGAATTTACTAAAACTGGAGCAGAGAGAATCTGAACTGGCTATACAGAGTAACCAACCAGCTTCTAGCTTCAGTTTGTTCAGTTGCATTTTGAAGCGTAGAGACGGATTGGTTGCCATCCATAGCTGCTCCAGTCTTGGGAAATTACCCTGATTTGTATTTTTAGCTTTACTGGCCCTTTAATTAAATACTTCTTGCTAAAACACACTTTCTAGGTATTCCTTCTAGAGTGGCATTCACATGTGATGTGTACTTTATTCACACTGACCAAATAACCAATTTCATATCTGCTTGGCAGCCTCCTTGCCAAAAACAGCGCTTCGCTGTTTTTGCAGTACTAGAATCTACATGAGGTTTCATGTGTCAGTCTGTTTTTTGTCTAGGTTATTGTTTGAGAAAACTGCATGCACCTATATTTGTCTTTCTCTTTAATTTTATTTTCACCAAATGTTTATGGCTTCCATCACAGTAACACTGCGGACTGTTGGACTATGCCAGATAGGGTAACAAGGTTCCCAGTTAGCAGTACAGCAGAATTTGCAATACATGCAGCTTGCACTTCATGTTTATTGCCTATTGTTCAATAGATAAAAATAAATATTTATAACAGTGATTTGGCTATTGAAGTTTCTTTAGTAAAAATGGTGGATATGTTTTGAAATTGATTACTTGTTCACAGAAATAAAATTTGTAAAACCATTTTTCTTTTGTTATTAATTAAATTGCAACTCTAACCAAAATTTGGATGTGAAAAAAAAGCTAGCACATTGGAGTTTCAAGTTAAAAGGAAGCTTTCCTAATGAGAAATGTGTGAAGGCTGCATTGACTGAGCTTTTCTGTAAAACCTTCTAGTTGCATGGCTGTCATTTTGTTCCAGTGGCCTGTTAAATTGCTGACCTGGAAACGTGCTGATCAGCATTGAGGTCAGCAATGGCAGACTGCATATTACAATCCTTAGAGAGGTTGTAAAAAAAATGTTTCTCTTATATTCACCAACCAACACAGCTCCTCTCTTAGCCATTGGGTTGTTTGCCCTATTACTAGGAGATACTAGGCATTAGTTGTAACACAACACTCAGAACTCTTAGTTCCGCCCAAGGGGCGGTATCTTGGGCAACAACCCTCCCAGTCTGTCAAACAGACCTCCAGTTTTTATTTTGCCTTGTGAAGGAGAAGGAACCCTGCGGGCCCATAGGTCCGTGCTTTTTTTTATGCAGAAGCTTGGCTTTTTGCGCAAGATGAATGATCCTGTGATCCGCTATCAACAGCCGGCTGGGTGACAGGCTGGATACCCTTATTCTTGTAATCTCCCCAGTCCGGCCATCGAGCGTGTGCAGACCAGAGCTCCGCGCTGGGTCGGCCACAATGAAACCTCAGCTCCAGAGGTCGTCTGTGAGCTTTTATGCTTCGGGGCACACATATGACCGGGGCTACTGATGTCTGCATCACAGTGGGCTGAGGCCAGCAGCCACCCTGTACTGATCAGTGAGTGGGTCTGTAATGGAATGTCTCAGCTCCTCAGGACTGGTAAGTACAGCTCTCCCTGCCTCGTGGGGCTGAGCAGCTGGGCATTCCCTGGGAGGTCGATTCAGGGGTCCCTCACCTCCCTCTCTTCTCTCCCTGTCCCCATCTTCCCTCCCCCCTTCCTGGGGGGATGCTGCATGTGGCTTCTGAGCGGTGTGTGTGTGTGTGCACCTATACAGGGGCTCTCTGGTGGGCTGGGTCCTGTGTTTCATGCCTGTGAGGGTTTGCTGATGTCTTGTACGGCGCTATGTTTTCTGCCATCGTTTTTCTTTCTGTGCCTCATGGAGCTGCTGGCGGCCATTTTAGGTGTGGGCAAGGGCAGCATGCCTTCCTGGGCTTCAGCTGCCATTTTCCTAGTGATCTTCTATTCAGCACACTGGGAGCCATTTTCTGGAAGCCTGAACACATTTTTTCAGTGTTCTCTAGCAGCAGCATGGCTCATGTACTCTCGCCATTTTCCCTGTGTTTTATGTCTTTGTACTGGATGTTGGGCGGCCATTTTATTGAAGCCTGAGCACATTTCAGAGCGGTTGGCGCTAATTACAGCAGCTGCCACCGACACAGCTTTTGTTTCCTCTGCACCTGGGAGCACATAGGGACTACAGGCAATAATTGTGGAACAGTGCAGAACTCCTCAGGGTGGTGAGTCTGGCGGGAAAGAGCCCCTCAGCCAGCGACAGTGAGTCCCCTTCAGGTGGCAGACAGGGTAGGGTCAGCAGGGCTTCAGAAACTGGTGCTTCTTCCCCCGAAATCCAGGCAATTGCAACCGTGTCACCTGCGGACTGCGCAGCGCCCATGGACACCCTGACGGCAGTCCTCAATTTGTTCTTTGCCAAGATGGAGGCGATGCATGGGAAGAAAGGCGCACTAAAGCGGCCCCAGCCTCCCCGTCCTCTGGGGAGAGCTCTGACGCAGACTCTGGTCCTGCTGAGGCTGGTGAACACTGCTCTGTCTTGTCAGAGGAGGCTGACCAGGACAGTGAGGATGAGTCCGGGTCCGGGGCGCGACAAAGCGCTTGTTGGAGCACTTATCACAGCTGTGCGTGATACCCTGAAAATTCAGGAGCCAGTGGATCCCTCTGCTGATGTACCGGTCCCTTTTGGGTCCCACAAGCCAGCACGTTCACCTAAGGTGTTCGTGTATCTGACTTATTTTGACAAGTTCATTTACAAGGAATGGGGTCACCTGCAACGGACCTTTTCGGTCCCCAAATACATGGCGGTGCGTTGCCCTTTTGAGGAGAGCCTTCTCAAAAAAATGGTCGGCTCCTCCAGTTGTGGACCCCCCCAGTTTCCAGGTTAAATAAGGTAACCACGATCCTGGTTGAGGGGACTCCTGCATTCAAGGATCCCACGGACAGGAAGGCCGAGGCTGTGGCTCGTTCCTTGTTTACAGTTTTGGGATCAGCCGTGCGACCAGTACTTGCATTCGCACTTGTGTCGCAGACACTGACTGAGTGGGCAAAACTTTTGCACTGCGAATTGGGGGAGCAACGGGCTTCTCCTATCTGCATGGAACTAGCAGACCTGCGACGCGGGCCTGGATACTCTCCCTCTGTTATCCAGGGCTTCAGTGTCAGCTGTGGTGCTGAGGCGCCTGATTTGGCTAAAATGCTGGTCTGCTGACCAGGCATCCAAAAGAGTCCTGACGGATCTTCCCTTTCTTGGCGACCGGCTCTTTGGAGCCTCTCTGGATGGCATTATTAAAAATGCCACCGGTGGTAAGAGTACCCTACTCTCACAGGCCAGGAAGGCTAAGGAGCCACGCCGTAGGCAAGGGCCCTCTTTTTCCGCTCACAGACGGCTTTTTCGTCTCCCTGGAGCTTTGGCAAAATGCCCTCAGCCCGACCGGACGACAAAGGACAGTCAAAAACGTCCCTGGAACCGCAAGCCTGCGAATAAAAGTGCTACCGCATGAAGGTTTGCCCCACCCATGTCTCAGGTGGGGGGTCGCCTTCGGGAGTTTGCAGCCCGGTGGTCCTCTGGGCTATCTGACCAATGGGTCTGTGATCTGATTTCCACAGGCTACAAGATATTCCTCTCTTGGCCCGCCAAACAGATTCTTCCCCTCCAGCATACCAGTTTCCCCCGGCTCGCCGGGAGGCCCTCTTGGGGACAGTAAGGGACCTGCTGAATTGCGGGGTGGTTATACCGGTTCCGGAATCTGAACTCTTCCAGGGATTCTACTCAAATCTGTTTGTGGTTCCCAAGGAGGAAGGGGTACGTCCAATCTTGGACCTAAAAGCCCTCAATCACTTTGTCAAAGGGCAGAGGTTCAGAATGGAATCGGTTCGCTTAGTAGTAGCTGCACTCCATCAAGGGGACTCCCTGGCGTCCTTAAGCCTTGTACACACGGTCGGAGAATCCGTCGGAATGTGTCCTATCGGACCGTGTCATCGGATAATCCGACTGTGTGTGGTATGCATCGGACTGATTCCGTCCGACCCAATTTTCCAACATGTTGGAAATATTTCCCGACCAACTGGGCCGGACGGACCTAATCCGATCATGTGTAGAGCATTTTCATCAGACCAAGTGTCACGCATGCTCAGATCAAATTCCTACATCAAAGCTATTGGCTACTAGCCTGAATGTAGTCCCATCGTAACGAAATTACGTCATCACGTTCTGAAAGATTGGATTTTTCGCCAACTTGGCCCGACCGTGTGTATGCAGCAGTTTCGGACACAATCCGTCGGACTAAATCTGATGGGCAAAATCCGACTGACTTGGTTGGCAGAATCTCCGACCGTGTGTACAGGGGCTCAGACATCCAGGATGCATACCTGCGGCATCAAAAAGTTCTGTGGTTTGCAGTCGGGGAAGCCCACTACCAGTTTGTGGCTCTTCCTTTTGGTCTGGCATCAGCCCCCCCCCCCGAGTCTTTACCAAGGTATTGGCTCTGGGAGTAGAGAACTGGCAGGCGGGCTATCTGAGTCGACAGATGCTGGACCCAGGAGAATTGGCATTGCACCCGGAGACGTTCAGGTTACTGTGCCTGAAGTGGGGCACACCAGACATGGATCTGCTGTCCTCCCGTCTCAATCGGAAGGTGCCAAGATTCGTGTCTAGGACAAGAGATCTGTGGGCAGACGCGTCAGACGCGCTGGTGGCTCTGTGGGATCAGTATGAACTGATCTACGCCTTTCCTTCACTGAAACTACTACCATGCCTTCTTTGCAGAGTGGAAACTGAGGGGATCCCAGTGATTCTGGTGGCCCCAGATTGGCCTCAGCGTCCTTGGTAGGCAGACCTGGTGTGTCTGGTGGCAGACGCTCTCTAGCGACTGCCGTTGCGAGAGGACCTTCTGTCTCAAGGTCCGATTCTCCATCCTGCTTTACCATCGCTGGCTTTAACAGCATGGCTATTGAGAGCCAGGTGTTGAGGAACTGGGGTCTGTCGGACTCCGTGATCCCAACTATGTCGAGAGCACGAAAATCTTCTTCTCGGAAGATATATCATAGTACCTGGAAGGCCTACATCTCCATGTGTGAGGAGAAAGGATGGCATCCGCGTTCCTTTTCTATATTCAGGATCCTGCTGTTTATTCAGCAAGAAGTAGACCAGAAATTGGTGTTAAGCACCATTAAGGGGCAAATTTCAGCCTTGGCTGTCCTTCTTCTTTTTTTTTTTTTTTTTTTTCCAGCGACTCCTTAGTACCTTCGTTCAGGGGGTACGACAAGTAGTCCCTCCGGTGCGTCCACTGTTGCCCCCTTGGGATTTGAACCTGGTGTTGTCGTGTCGGTGCTTCAAAAACCGCCGTTTGAAATAATCAGGGAGATTCCTTTGTTGACTCTTTCCCAGAAAGTGGTCTTTCTAGTGGCCATCACATAGGCCAGGAGGGTTTCGGCACTGGCGGCATTGTCCTGCAAGTCGCCCTATCTGGTTATCCACAAGGATAAAGTGGTGTTGCGTCCGCAACCGTTTTTTCTACTGAAAGTGGTCTCGGCTTTTCATATCAATGAGGGCATTGTATTACCATCTCTGTGTCGCCAGCCGAAGCACCCGAAGGAGGTGGCCCTTCCTGCTCTGGATGTGGTTCGAGCTCTAAAGGTGTATTTGTTTGCCACGGCTCCCATTCTGAAGTCAGACTCACTGTTTGTTTCGGTGACCTGGTCCAAAGAAGGGCATGGTGATCTCGTCAGCCACCATTTCTAGGTGGATCAGACAGATTGTAGTGCAAGCCTACGCCCTGAAGGGGCAGGTGTCCCCCCTTTCCGGTCACAGCCCTCTCCACGAGGGCAATCGAAACGTCTTGGGCCTTCGACACCAAGCGTCTGTCGCTCAGGTGTGTAAAGCGGCGACCTGGTCCACACGTTTACCAAGTTCTACAAGGCAGACGCCAGTGCATCAGCTGATGCCTGTTTTGGCCGCAAAGTTTTGCAGGTGGCCGTATAGTTGCAGTTGAATATGCAATATATATTCCCTTTTTTTTTTTTTTTTTTATAAAAACCGTACTGTTAAGTTAATGCACTGTTGCATTACTTCTGCAGTTTTTGGTGCGGTTTTGGGTAATCACTCCTGGTTTTTGTGGTGGTTTTTCCATGCGCTGTTTTTTGTGGGTAAAGTTTCACTAGTTCCCACTTGCCGTGGTGGATGAAGTTGCTATGCTGGTTTTCCCACCCCTCGTTTGGCACTGCTTGGGGATGTCCCAATGGCTAAGAGAGGAGCTGTGTCGAATATAAGAGAAAATAGGATTTTTTTGTACTCGCCGTAAAATCCCTTTCTCTGTAATTCACCGACCGACACAGCACCCGCCCCTCCTTTTTTTTTCTCTTTACATTATACTGCTTGTTGAAGAACTGAGGTCTGTTTGGCAGACTGGAGGGTTATTGCGTAAGGGACCGCCCCCTGGGTGGAACTAAGAGTTCTGAGTGTTGTGTTACAACTAATGCCTAGTATCTCTTAGTAATAGGGCAGTAACAACCCAATGGCTAAGAGGAGCTGTGTCGGTCGTTGAATTACAGAGAAAAGGATTTTACGGTGAGTACTAAAAATCCTATTCTCTATAGATAAACTTCATGCACTTTCGGACCGTCTTAACTTTGAAGAGGAATATTGTTATGGCAGCAGCTAGCTGCCATAACCCCGGCGGTCCGGTTTCCTATAATGGTGGTCTCTGCAGTGGATTTTCCGCAAGATATCTTTTATCGTGGCGTAAAATAAATGAGAATTTTATTTATTTTTTCAACGTGCCCCTTCCTGCCGAGCTCGTGAGTAGCGCCCACATATGAAAATGGTGTTCAAACCAAACATGTGAGGTATCGACGCGATCGGTAGAGGGAGAGCAATAATTTTAGCCCTAGACCTCCTTTGTAACTTAACATTTGCAACCTGTACCATGTTTTTAAATGTCGCCTATGGAGATTTTAAAGGGGAAAAGTTTGTCGCCATTCCACGAGGCGGGCGCAATTTTGAAGTGTGACATGTGCGATATCAATTTACTCTGCGTAACATTATCTTTCACAAAAAAATTGGGCTAACTTTACTGTTGTCTTATTTTTTATTTTTTTTATTTTTATTCAAAAAAGTACTTGTAAAACCGCTGCGCAAATATGGTTTGACAAAGTATTGCAACGACTGCAATTTTATTCTCTAGGGTGTTAGAACCCCCAAACTTTATACATTTTTTTTTTTTTTTTTTCCTTCTAAGTAATTTTTCTTTAAAAAAAAAAAAACTTTTTAAACAAATCTCAAAAGGAGGCTCAGTCCTTTTTAAGTGGTTAAATTTTTCTTTTGCAGTCATGCAACATGCTTTTGTGAGTGCTGGTTAAACAGTGACTACTATTGACTGTTACTTAATGTGTCCTTACACTCCTGAATTTTCTGCCATACTAAGAAACATCTGCATTTTTATCTTGGTTTGGTCAGTGTGTTAGAACCACAATTTTATACAGCACCTTTTTTGGTCACTTTTTTTGCCTGTTTTAGTGTCTTTGTTTACAGCTTTGTTTATGCAAAGGGCTGAACGTGATGATTCAGACCAGCAGACAAGAATGTCCGTCTTTTTTTTTTTTTTATGTTTACTTTCCATTAAAACAAACCTCTATATCCTGCTCGTTTCCTGGCGTTGTTTGCAATGACAACTGCACTTCAGCAAAAATGTAATGCTCATTAAAGCAAATTTTAAAGTTGAATTCCAATTTTGTTATGTGTATGGCTTACTGACCCAGCTAGACCCAAACCTAGAACAAATTAAGACTAAATTGTGCTGCTAAAAGACTGCTGTTCTTAAGAAAAGAGTTTTACTATATCCTACTGCATAAAAAAATAAATAAAGGCTGCTTCGACTTATTAAAATGTTTAAATGGTCTCTCAGTGTTGTAGACCTGTTGCTGATATTAAAGAATCCATGAGCAAAGAAATATTCTGTGAGAGAGCTGCTTAATTGGTCCTATACTGTAGCACAAGACTAGGTGGTAACCACATCTGACCATTTATGCAACTTTCATCAATACATAGTCAATGGGGGGGTGGCTCGCAGGGTGTAGTTCATGACAGGTTTCACAACACTGTGTAAAGTATAAATGTGCATTGACAAAATTGTGACAAATTGTATACAAAACGAGAAAGAAATAGAAAAAAAATATATATATGTATAAGAGAGTAGGTGGGGGAACCCTCTATAATATTGAATGCACCCAAGCATTTATACAAACATTGACTTATTGTAAGAATAATCCATGAAGTGATTACATATAGTCCATATCACAAATCCGTTGTCCATAAAATGAAGTCCCAAAAAAAAAAAAAAAAAAAAAACTAAGAATAATCTGAGGAACCTCCCAGAAAGGTGCATCCAACAAATTCACTGATGTGCTGATACCATCACCATAAAGAATGCAAGCTTAACGGACATTAATGACCCAATTAAACATACGTTCAAGGGGTCACAAATCGCTTATTGCTCCAGGTTATGGGGCACTGGCTTGGCAATCTCCGATCTACTGGGTCTTGCTATAGAAGTTGCCCTTTCTCCAATGCTTGAGCATGTGTGGTTACAATATTTGAAGAGACATCTCCGACATCAACCAAAATTAACATGTAATGGAAGGATAAAGCCAAGATAGCATAATACCGTTAAAAATAAAATAATGAACTCACATTTAAGTAGTCATTAAGAAGCATATCCATAAAAAGTAGGCAGTGGTAGAGTCTTTCCGACGCTTTTCGTCCGCTAGGACATCATCTGGGGTATACTGCTACCACTGCTGTACTGCCTTATATAGGATACATACCATAATACAATCAGAATCCACCCCTCTGTTTCACAGGTGTTCACTTCCGCTTTGTAAAAGATGGCTGCTGGGCTTGCGTTCCACGCCTCTATTCCATATAATGGTGATGTGTTCCACCCATACATCTCCACTAATCTGCCGCCCCTGCACTATACAACTAATTATCAACCTATTATGAAAACCCACAGCCTCAAAATGATGACGATATTATAGAGCATTGAACAAATGTAATGAATTTTACGTTTTTTAAACGTTGGGCAAAGTATTGAATATCGGCAGCTACACCACTTCAGGGATAGCGCCAGTACATAATGCTGCTTGGGGGGGCGGTGCCGCAATCCTCGAGACGTCGCATCCGGAGCTCCACTGTATACGTGGATACTCCCGGAGACGCCCCAACAAAACAAACAACATCACATCCGGGGCCACGCAGGAGAGCACAAAATAAAAACAAGGTGTGCGCTCCAAGCCTCGATTTAGACATGAACTAAAATCATATAAGTGGAAGTAAACAGACATCACTTCCGAAAGCAAGAAAAAGAGGCTTGAATAGCCTGTCTTTACAATAATAATAACCTCACGCTCTCCACAGATTCCGGGTAAAGCAACAGGGAACAACAATAGGAGAAATTCATTTTTCCTTATACCTTAAAGGGAAAAAAAGAGACCGAATAAGGGGGGGGGGGGGAATATAAAAAAAAAAAAATTTCCCAATCCAAAAGTTCCCAATCCACCTAACAATGCGATAGACCGCAGATAGGAAAGATAAATGCGAAAGGCAACAGAGCAAAACCAATTTATCATAATCTCTATATTATAATAAGGGATAATCCTGCAAAAGTTATAGACCTCTGCAAGATATAATGCAAGATATAATGCCAATTATCAAATATAGATTTTAAACAATGCATAAGTATGAGATATGTGTATGTCTCACAATGCAAAGTATAGATAAAAAATAAGTAAATATATAACCATGACTTTTTGGGCCAAATTCCACTAACTGAAAAAAAATGACAAATTGCGAGGTCCTGGTGGGCTTCTTAGTTCACACCAACCAGCTACCCAAAAAAAGAACATGGATGATACACTGGAATGGCACAGAGTCTCTTTTTTCGGTCTCTTTTTTTTTTTTCCTTTATTTAAGGTATAAGGAAAAATGTATTTCTCCTATTGTTCCCTGTTGCTTTACCTGGAATCTGTGGAGAGCGTGAGGTTATTATTATTGTAAAGAAAGGATATTCAAGCCTCTTTTTCGTGCTTTCGTAAGTGATGTCTGTTTACTTCCGCTTATGATTTTAGTTCATGTTTAAATCGAAGCTTGGAGCGCACGCCTTGTTTTTATTTTGTGCTCTCCTGCACGTTCCCGGATGTGACGTTGTTTGTTTTGTTGGGGCATCTCTGGGAGTATCCACGTATACAATGGAGCTCTGGAGGTGACGTCTCAAGGATTGCGGCACCGCCCCCCTCGAGCAGTATTATGTACTGGCGCTATCCCGGAAGTGGTGTAGCTGCCGATATTCGATACTTTGCCCGACTTTTAAAAAACTTAAAATGTATTACATTTGTTCAATGCTCTATAATATCATCATCATTTTGAGGCTGTGTGTTTTCATAATAGGTTGATAATTAGTTGTATAGTGCAGGGACGGCAGATTAGTGGAGAGGTATGGGTGGAACACATAACCATTATATGGAATAGAGGCGTGGAACGCACACCCAGCGGCCATCTTTTACAAAGCGGAAGTGAACACCTGTGACACAGAGGGGTGGATTCTGATTGATTCTGATTGTATTATGGTATGTATCCTATATAAGGCAGTACAGCAGTGGTAGCAGTATACCCCAGATGATGTCCTAGCGGACGAAAAGCGTCGGGAAGACTCTACCACTGCCTACTTTTTATTGATATGCTTCTTAATGACTACTTAAATGTGAGTTCATTATTTTGTTTTTATTTTAAACGGTATTATGCTATTTTGGCTTTATCCTTCCATTACATGTTAATTTTGGTTGATGTCAGAGATGTCTCTTCAAATATTTTAACCACCCATGCTCAAGCATTGGAGAAAGGGCTACTTCTATAGCGAGACCCAGTAGATCGGAGATTGCCAAGCCAGTGCCCCATAACCTGGAGCAATAAGCGATTTCTGACCCCTTGAACGTTTGTTTAATCAGGTCATTAATGTCCGGTAAGCTTGCATTCTTTATGGTGATGGTATCAGCACAGCGGTAAATTTGTTGGATGCACCTTTCTGGGAGGTTTTATGCACAACGGATTTGTGATATGGACTATATGTAGTCACTTCATGGATTATTCTTACAATAAGTCAATGTTTGTATAAATGCTTGGGTGCATTTAATATTATAGAGGGTTTCCCACGTACTCTCTTATACATATATTTTTTTCAATTTCTTTCTCGTTTTGTATATGATAATTTGTCACAATTTTGTCAATGCACATTTAGCGCTACACTTTATATTTTACACATTTTTGGCTAAAAATATCCTTGTTTTAGCGTGTTGGCTGCTGTTTTAACTTATTTGGAATTGCGCAGTGTCACATTGGGTGTATTGAATTCTTAGGTTTCACAACACTAGCTTCTTTACTTCTCAAAACACAAAACGCATTTCATTTTATTGCTATTTTTAGCCTTGCCTTTAAATAGAAGTATTTTTAAAAAATAAATAAAAATAAAGGTGTTTCCTTTTTATACTTGGGTGGTTGCAGTATGCGTTTCTACACTGAGAACTGAGCCATCGAACATCACCGATGGCTCGGTTCTCACAGATCCCTGAGAGAAGAGCTGCTATCTGTCAATCGGCAGCTCTTCTTTCTGCTACTCCTCACTCATTTAAGCATTGAGCTGTGGAGGAGTGGCCGGCTCGGGCTCTCAGATACTCGCAGAGCCAAGCATTAGTCCAGGCACCTAGCGGATCCAGACTTTATTGTCGTGCTTGGACTTATTCCAGTGACGTCAGCAGAGACGGACATCGGACCGCTCTCTGCTGAAAAGGGATCATGGGAATGCAAAACGAATTGCACTCCTGTGACCCATAGGAGAAGTTCAGGCTGGACTTCTTTTTTTTAGGCTCTCGCATCTCTATACTCCTTTATGGAGCAGGGCAATTTTTGCGTTTTATGCTATGGGCCTATTTTGCGATAACGTTGTCAAAACGTAAAGTGGATCGTTACCCATAACAACTTGATAAAAAAAAATATATATATTGTTCTTTAGCAAGGAACATACATTTCACATGAATAATTTTGCTACCAAAATTAGTGTGCGTGGTAAATTCCTCCTGTATCTTCTTGTCAGGGGCTGCTATTTTGCTGAAGCCCGGAGCCCCTAAGCAGCAGTACATTTTTAGGCTGTCAGCTGATCGACCACTAGTGGCTCTGATTTTTCAACACAATGAGAAAAATGGAAAGCAGCTGAGCATGTGCACAGCAGGATGAGACCCTAGAATTACAGTACAGGCACTTAATTTTTAGGTACACTGCATGCTCTTGACTTTTTTCTCCTGCAGGAGTTTAGCAGCAACAAAAAAGTGATAAATGGCTGCGTTTTGCATGGGTGTTAATGCAATTTATTGGCCAAAATTCTGGCCATTAACACGAGAACGTACCTAGCGTTCATGCATGTTAATGCAATTTTGAGTGTTTTTAATGCGCAAAGGCTCTTCTCAAAAATGCACAAGTGATTTGGCTTTCTTCCAGCTTGTAAACGTCCCTCCCCAGACATTGCTGGTACACAGTGTGGCAAATGTATCACTTATTCACATGGTTCTGTGACTAAATAAACTACAAAACTCATCTGCCATGAGTGTGGCACTCGTAATCCATTGAATCTTCCTCCAGCTCTGACAGTCCATATAGTACAGGCAGAGAGCTAGAGGACTGGTCTGTAGGAGCCTGACATTGCACCTATTATCATATTATTATGCAATGCTTTAAATGCCCCTGTAAAAAAAGAATTAAAAATGTATATAAAAATAAATGCACTTTTTTTTTTCCTGGCAAAAATGTGCATGCATTTTTTTTTCATGAAGGTGAACCTTTTGGCCTCATGCATACTGGACCTAAAAAATTCTGCTTGTATAGTAGTTTCTTCTTTAAGCTCGTAGAAGCAACTCTGTTAGCATATGTGTCCATGCACATTAGGTGTTTACAGGCTGAAAAAAAAATCCCCCAACACAAGCGTGTTTTTGAGAGGAGCTTTTGAGCAGAAAAGTTGCTTGATGCTCCTAAATGCGGTATTTAAGTGCATCAGTCATTTTTAAGTGTACATTTTTCCAATGTTTTAGGGAAAAACACTTCTGAACACTTCTGAGCGTTTAAATTATGCTTTTTTTTTTTTTCTCTGCTGCTGCTTAGTGTGCATTAAGCTTCAATGTGGATCTTCACTGCATCTGAGCACCACAAACCAAAAACACTACTTTAATTCATTTTCAATATTTTAAAGCAAACTCCCCCATCCATCCATGTCTCCATGCTTTATTTTGTTGAGAAATCAACAAACCTTCCCTAACCTTTTCTGCCGTTCTCGGTGGCTTTAAGGTATTTTCGGACGTTAGCATCGGCTTTCGGAAAGCTGCCGAGTGCGGCCGAAAATAGGCGAGAAGGGCTGAATATAGCCGGGTGCGGCCGGAAATATCCAAAAGCCGCCGAGAACGAGCGCCACCGAGATACACAGGACATCCGCTCTGTATCTCGGCGGCGCCATTTTTAAAATGGCAAGGAGACAAGGCTGCAATGGAAGGCTGCAATGGAAGGCTGCATATGACACTGACAAGGTTGCATTGATGGGCATTTAAATGTAAGTTTTTTTCCTCCTAAAAGTTTTTTTTTCTTTTAAATTCCCTCCTAAACTTGGGGTGCGTGTTATACGCCGATAAATAAGGTAACTGAAGAAATGTAAAAAAGTTTTTAAAACATGCAAATAATATGATTTACTTTCCTATCTCTTTACTAATGCTAGCAGAATGAGGATTAGCAATAATCAATGTTGCTCGGAAGAGTGAACAAGAGTAAACAATTTGTGTAATTTCTATGTTGTCCTCAGAGCCATATAAAAAGGACATTTTTCCTATTGTACTCCATGGGATTTGCATCACATGGCTGTAAATAGTGGGGGTTAAGTATAGATCATGCAAGACTCCTACTCACTTGCAATGATATCCGTTTAGGATGGCCAGAGGGAACACATGATATTGTTTGCCTACCCATCAAAGTAACCGACAAAACCAAAACAAGTTGGGACTCTTTTTGGTACTGACTAAACATGAAACCTGAAAAAAAACATTTACACTTTAGGCTCCATTCACACGGGGCGGATCAGTAATGTCCCCCCGTGATGATCCGCTTGAGCCGGCGGCGGACAGGGCAGACTCCACACACTGTGCAGGGACCGCCCTGTCAGCTCTCCACTCTCCTCTATGGGGATCGGGTGAGTACGGACCGTCTGTCCGTGTTCATCCGATTCACTCTGCAGACAGATAGAAAAATAGGATTTTCCTCTGTCTGCAGAATCGGACAGTTGCGGAGGCGGACAATAGCGGGTGTCTGCGGATGTTCATGCGCAGACACCCGCTATCCCATAGGGATGCATGTATGTCCGTATTTCATCCGCATGTGTGAAAGGGGCCTAAAGTAAAACAGCAATTCTTCATTACTGATCATTAGTCACAATGTGAAGTGATAGGTAAAATGTGAACCAAAGAAAAAAAAAAATAGTATGATGAAATCATGATTAGAAAAAAAATGTCAGAAGTTGTACATAGTTTCCGTATTAAAGAGTTATGTCTAACATTCTTACTACTGCACCATACAAAACAATTTAACCTACAGCGACTTCCCTTTGTCATATTTTTTCTCTTTCTGCTAAATGGAGAGTTCCAGACATGAAAACTAGATCAGCGGGTTTCAACTGCAGCTGTGAAAATATGAAAACTTAAAGTTTATAATAAAACTAAATTTCTTTACTACAACTTATGTAATTGAAGTTGAAGCAATAAATCATATTTTTTGTATTGCCATTGTTTCTGTATTTTTAATTTTGTTTCCCGAAGTGTTTATATTGACTGAAAAAAAGATCTGCAGCATTCTGGAGGGCAATGCCTTATTTTCCTCCCAGCAGGGGTAGGTAGCACCTTTTGGTTTTAAAGCACCAGCTGCTCTAGTCATGCTAGACACTTAAGGCTGGGTTCACACCAGTGCGAATTGGATGCAGGTTTCTACGCGTCCAGTTGGCATGGCAGGAGATTTTGATCGGCTCTCTACGGAGCTGAATCACACATCTGTGGAGCGGCTCCGGAGGGATTTGCACAGGAGTCCTGTGCATTTTCTGGTTTATTTTATGTCCGAATTCAGCCAAAAATTTGGGCTGAAATCGGACCTGAAACATTGAATGGAGACACACCGGACCCCTGCTGTGAGCCGCTCTGTTCCTCAGTGTGAACCTAGCCTAAAAAACCGGCCTTGATCCTTTACATGGCTTTTGCTGCTTTCACATACCAGCGAGCACCACTGTAGAATGTTGAGTGCATGAGAGGGATATCATACCCAGAACACCAAGTAATGGAATGTTACTGTGAACCTTCCAGGCAATTGGTGGTGGATCAAGCTTGACATGGAACCCTCTAACACAGGCAACAAAAAAATGGGGTGGTGGAGTTCAGTTTACTGACTGAGTAAATCTAATTTTCTTTGCTTGGTACTATCCAAAACTCTGCCCTAAGTGGCATCACCAATCAAATTAATTTGTGTCCTCCTCCCATACTCCTCTCTAGGACTTCTCCAGAGCCTCTCCCATCTTCTGGAACTCACTATCTCTATCTGTTTAGCTATCTCCTCCTACTCTGGCTGCCTTTAGGCGATTCCTGAAAACTCATCTGTGCAGGGAAGCCTATGACGCTTACAATTAACTGAACTTTTATCTCTTACAGCAGCTCATCAGTTCTACCCTTTTGTACCACTTGCCAGGGCCTGATTTATGAGGGGACAAAAGGGGAAATTGCCCTGGGCCCCTCTGACAGAAGGAGTCCCCCTCTATACAAAAATGATATTGAAAAAATTTAAATGTACAATAAACTTTTTTTTGTAACACTCTGGACTGGTATAATGTATCTTTTTTTCAAAAATTTATTTTGGTGGCTCAAACAAAACCAGGTTGTGGGCATGTGTGACCTCAAAATGACGTCATGCATTTTAAAAATGTGTGACTGTCACTAAGAATGTAAACCAACTGTGTGCATAAGGGGCCTCTCGTACCTGAAGTGCCCTGGGCCCCCAAGGTCTAAATCTGTCTCTTGTCCCACCCTATTAGATTGTAAGCTCTTATGAGCAGGGCCCTCTTAACACTCCTGTAATATAACTGTACTGTCCTCCTTTAGATTGTAAAGGGCTGTGCAAACTGTTGGCTAAGGATGAGCCGAACACCCCCCGATTCGGGTTCGCACCAGAACTTTCGAACGGACCGAAAATTTGTGCAAACTTTAGAACCCCATTGAAGTCAATTAGACTCGAACGTTCGAAATTAAAAGTGCTAATTTTAATGGCTAATATGCAAGATACTGTCCTAAAAAGGGTTTGGGGACCTGGCTCCTGCCCCAGGGGACATGGGTCAATGCCTAAAATGTTATTAAAAATGGCCATTTTGGCGGGAGCACTGATTTTAATGACGATTAAAGTGAAAAAAAAGTGAAATATTCCTTTAAATATCGTGCCTGGGGGGTGTCTATAGTATGCCTGTGAAGTGCCACGTGTTTCCCGTGTTTGGAACAGTCCCTGCACAAAATGACATTTAACGGAAAAAAGTAATTTCAAACTGCTTGCGGTTTTAATGTTATATCTGGTTCTGGCAATATGGATGAAAATCATTGAGAAAAATGGCATGGGTAACCCACCCCCCCCCCCCCCCCCCCCCGCCCATTACCAGCCCCTTTGGGTCTTGTACGGATATTAAGGGGAACCCCGTACCCATATTAAAAAAAGGAAAGGCGCGGTGCCCCCAGGCCCTATATACTCAGAACAGCAGTATACAGGCGGTGCAAACAAGACAGGGACTGTGTAGGTTTGTTGTGTTAAGTAGAATCTGTTTGTAATTTTCAACTGGTACATTTTTAAAGTGTAGCTCCAGTCAAAAAATCCGTCCGTCTTTTTTCATCTCACTTGCTGTTGTCTCCTTCCGTTTGCAAGTAGGAGACGTTTGTAAGTTGGATGTTTGAAAGTAGGGGCCTGCCCTATATGCTCTGGAGAAATGGTGGAACAAGGTGTTGGTGTTGCCACAACATTGTAAGCCCTCAAAGTGACTCTTGGTGGGCGCTGGAGCGCCCTGCTGTGAACGATTATATCAAGAATTGTAATTACATGCCATTGTTGAACAGTGGTAGAAAAATTTACCTTTGGTGGTTGTGGTGCTGGTGCCACAACACTATAAGTCCTCACAGTTACTCTGGGTGGGCACAGGAACGGGCCCTCCTGTGAACTATTATATCAAGAATTGTAATTACATGCCCCTGTTAAACGGGGGCTGAAAAATTGGGCCTTAGGCGCTGGTGCCACGACACTGCAACCTCTCCCATATACTCTAGTTGTAGTGCAGGAATGAGCCCTGCTGCAAAGCATTGCATCAAAAATTGTAATTAAACACCCCTGTTAAACAGGGGCAGAAAAATTGGGCCTTGGGCACTGGTGCTGGTGCCACAACACTGCAACCTCTCCCATATACTCTAGTTGTGGTGCAGGAATGAGCCCTGCTGCAAAGCATTGCATCAAAAATTGTAATTAAACGCCCCTGTTAAACAGGGGCAGAAAAATTGGGCTGGTGGCATCACCCAGAACCAAAAATGTTCTTCCAACATATCAGCGGAGGAGGAAGAGGATAGACAATCAACATAACAGGACAGTCACTCAGCATCAGCATAGGCAGTCTTGAAGGGATGTGATATTTCAAAAAAAATTATTCGGTTACATCAGCTTCAGGTGCTTGGTAGCTGGGTAGCTGTGGGTGATCCAAGACTGATTCATCTTGATGAAGGTCAGTCGATCAACTGAGTCGGTGGACAGGCGCACCCTGTGATCGGTAACAAAGCCACCAGCAGCACTGTGATCCATCCTCAAGACCCACAAAGCCAGAGGATTTTCGGTGGGAAAGGTGTCCAAGTCTGACCTTGCCCCTAGGTATTCCTGCACCATGTAAATCAGACGCTGGTGATGGTTGCTGGAACCGATCATACCTTGGGGCTGCGGACTAAAAAATTGTCTGAACGCATCGGTCAGACGGCCACTTTCTCCACCGCTCCTTCTGACCGATGCCTCAGCAACACGTTGTCCAGGACCAGGAGTTTGTAACCTCCCAGTCTCTGGGAACACGTTGCACAGACCTTTCTGCAAGGCCTCCCGGAGATGTCTCATCCTCTGCTCCCTCTGTGACGGCAACATAAGGTTGGCAATCTTACCCTTGTACCGTGGATCAAGGATAGTGGCCAGCCAGTAATGGTCCCTCTCCTTGATCCGAAGAATACGAGGATCCTTCCGCAGGCTTTGCAGGATCAGGGAGGCCATGCAGCGTAGGTTAGCTGAGGCATTCGGTCCGGAGTTCTCTGGGTCACTAAGGACAACATGATCCGCAGCTACCTCCTCCCACCCACGTACAAATCCACGGGTTTCTTGGGACTGTAAATCATCCCTGCAAGACTGCTGCTGCAGCTGATGCTGAGTGCCAGCCTCTACCTCCATGCTGTCACAATCATCCTCCTCCCCTTCCTCCTCTTCCTGTGTGATGGGTGGCACAGCAGGAACACTGTCTGGATAAAGGGGGCCTTGAGAGGCAAGGAAGTCCTCCTCTTCCTGCCTCTGTTCTGCCTCAAGTGCCCTGTCCATTATTCCACGCAGCGTATGCGCCAAGAGGTGGACAAGAGGTACAGTGTCACTGATGCATGCACTGTCACTGCTCACCATCCTTGTGGCCTCCTCAAAAGGTGACAGGACAGTGCATGCATCCCTGATCATGCCCCACTGGCGTGGTGAGAAAAAACCGAGCTCCCCTGACCCTGTCCTGGTGCCATAGTCGCACAGGTACTCATTGATGGCCCTCTGCTGCGTGTGCAGCCGCTGCAGCATGGTCAACGTTGAGTTCCATCTGGTGGGCATGTCACATATAAGGCGGTTCTTGGGCAGGTTCAACTCCTTTTGGAGCTCAGCCAGCCGAGCACAGGCATTAAATGATCGGCGGAAATGCACACAGACTTTCCTGGCCTGCTTCAGGACATCCTGTAAGCCCGGGTACCTGCCCAAGAACCGCTGCACCACCAGGTTAAGGACGTGAGCCACACAGGGCACATGGGTCAGTTGTCCCTGTCGGAGGGCGGAGAGGAGGTTGGTGCCATTGTCGCAAACCACCATTCCTGGCTTAAGCTGGCGTGGCGTCAACCACCTCTCGGCCTGCTCCTGCAGAGCTGACAAAACATCTGCCCCAGTGTGGCTCCTGTCCCCCAAACAAACCAGCGCAAGCACGGCATGGCATAGTTTTGCCTGCGCACTTGCGTAGCCCCTGTAACGCCTACGGAGCACCGCTGGTTCTGAGGACAGAGCACTGGAAGAGGCCATGGAGGAAGAAGAAGAGGAGGGGGTGGAGGAGAGAGGTGTGTCACAACCAATAGTAGCATTTTGGAAGCGTGGTGGTGGAACAACCTCCAACCATACTGCACCTTGTCCTGCATCCTTCCCAGCTGCCAGCAGAGTGACCCAATGGGCCGTGAAAGACAGGTAACGTCTCTGTCCATGCCTGCCCGACCATGAGTCAGCGGTAATATGCACCTTACCGCTGACCGCCCTGTCCAGCGAGGCAAGGACATTGCCTTCCACGGGGCGCTAGAGAGCCGTAATCGCCTTCCATGAGAAAAAGTGGGGTTTGGGGACCTGCCACTGAGGAACCGCACATTGTACAAACTCACGGAAGGGGGCCGAGTCTACCAACTGAAAAGGCAGCAGTTGAAGTGCTAGCAATTTAGCCAAGCTAGCATTCAACCGCTGGGCATGTGGATGGCTGGGAGTGAACTTCTTTTGGCGGTCCAGCAGCTGGGGCAGGGACATTTGCCTGCTATAATCGGACGTGGGTGTACTGCTAGCAGAGTGCCCGGAAGCACTTGGCTGTGACACACCTAATTCTACACCTTCATTCCTCTCAGAGCAGGTTTCAGAGAAGACTGAAGGTCTAGTGGGGTTGGAGATCCCAGCTGATGAGGAGCAAGGAGAGGTCCGCTTTGTTCTTTGGTGTAGGTCTTTGAGGTACGCTTGCGAACGAGCTGCATGGCAGGTCAACATATGTCTGGTCAAGCATGTGGTGCCCAAGCAGCTGATGTTTTGGCCACGCGAGATACGCTTGAGACATATGTTGCAAATAGCAGTGGTGCGATCTGATGCACTCGTCTCAAAAAAGGCCCACACCAAAGAACTTTTAGAATAACGTGCAGAGGCAGCGCCCTGCACAGGCGGAGCTCTGCGGTGTGATTCAGTCGGTGTGCTGCCCCTAAGCTGGCCCCCGGAGGGCATCCTGCCTCGTTGGACATGTGCCTCCTCCTCCTCTCTCCTACCAGGCACCCACGTGGAGTCAGTGCCCTCATCATCCCCTCCCTCTTCATCGCTGGAGCAAACCTGGCAGTATGCTGCAGCTTGTGGAACATGACTGCCAGATTGCTGTCCTTCTTGAGCATCCCCTCTCTCTGCGGTCACGCTACTGCCTTCCTCTAGCTGAGTATCATCATCAGAGCCTACAAAACACTCGGCATCCTCCTGGAGCATGTACCCAACACTGTGCTCAAAGAGTTCAGGAGACTCCACAGGCAGCTGCTTTGCTAGTACCCTGAGCCTGGGTGAGAGAGGATTAGGAGGATGAAGAGGGCTTGGTCATCAACTCTACCAAGTCTTCGGCATGTTGCGGCTCAACATGTCCAGCTGCTAAAAAGAAGGACAAGCGTGTCCCATGGCCACGTGCTGATGATGACGATGCACCGCGTCCACGACCAGCACTGTTGTCTCTAGACACAGAGCCTGCTTGCCCTCTTTTATCGGCTCGCGCCTGTCTGCCTCTCCTTGCTGGCCTTACAGACATGGTAATGGCCTGAAGGGAGATGGGAAAGCCAGCAATTGGGTAGTGTATATTGTGCTGGAGGCACACACAACACCCACTAACTCCTGCAGATGGCAGATGGCTCAATTAGAGAAGAGCTATGTAGGTGGATATAACGGTGTATACTGTGGTCAGGGCACGCAGACAGCACACACAATCTCCTACAACTGACTGCAAGCTCTATTTAAAAAGAGCAAGATAGCTAGCTATATAGGTGGATATAGCGGTGTATTCAGCGGTCAGGGCACGCAGACAGCACGCACAATCTCCTACAGCTGACTGCAAGCTCTATTTAAAAAGAGCAAGATAGCTAGCTATATAGGTGGATATAACAGTGTATTCTGCGGTTAGGGCACGCAGACAGCACGCACAATCTCCTACAACTGACTGCAAGCTCTATTTAAAAAGAGCAAGATAGCTAGCTATATAGGTGGATATAACGGTGTATTCTGCGGTCAGGGCACGCAGACAGCACGCACAATCTCCTACAATTGACTGCAAGCTCTATTTAAAAAGAGCAAGATAGCTAGCTATATAGGTGGATATAATAGTGTATACTGCGGTCAGGGCACGCAGACAACAACCACTACAGAAGAGCAAGAATGCAAAATCGGCCGATAATGAACGGTGTATACTGTGTTGAAGGTACACAGAACACCCACTAACTCCTAGAGACGCCAACACACTACACAAGGCCGCCGCGTGTGGGGAGTGTACTACACAGCCTGAGCTATGATTGGCCACAGGCATCCTCGCTGCCGGCGCTGTGATTGGCCAAGCATGCGGGGTCACAGTGCATGCTTGGCCAATCATGAGCCAGCAATGCACTGCGATGGTGCAGTGCATTGTGGACCGTGAGCGCCACGTGAATTTGGCGCAAACGGCCCATAACGTTCGGTATTCGCTGAATGGGCGAACAGACGATGTTCGAGTCGAACGTATGTTCGACTCGAACACGAAGCTCATCCCTACTTTTGCCACTATATAAAAAAAATCTTGTATATTAATAATAATAATACTTTCTCTGCAACTACAAAACTTTGATATGTGACTTTTGTCCTACATAGTTAGTAAGGTTGAATAAAGACACCAGTCCATCCTGAGTGAGTGTCTGCAATTGTCCCTATCCCAGTACATTGCACACTCACATCTGTCCCTGCCCTCAAGGAGCCCAGAATCCAAGGTCCCCATTCATATACTAGGGCCAATTTGGGACAGAAGTCAATTAACCTACCTGCATGTCTTTGGAGTGTGGGAGAAAACCGGAGTACCCGGAGGAAATCCACGCAGGCACAGGGAGAACATGCAAACTCCAGGCAGATAGTGTTGTGGTTGGGATTCAAACCAGTGACCCTTTTTACTGCAAAGTGAGAGTGCTAACCACTACACCACTGTGCCGCCCTGTGTGTTGAATAACTCTCTTGTGCAGGAAATGACTCATATGACAAGCAAGGAGAGCACCAACTACACAATAATATAGTGGATTACACACCCCTACAATATATTAAGAATTACTGTTCGGGTTTTGATCAACATTAACCATCAGTAGCATTGTGTTTTTGGCTTTATTTAAACATCTCTGCACATCAAAATTCAATTTTGGACAGTGTTCAGTAACACCATATAATCAGTATAACTTGATTATAACATTGTTTCAGTCTGCAGAAGATTCAATTGCGTACCTGCTACATTTTTCTTTTGCGGTTTCTGTGCTGTTCCATTGCTTTGCATTGACTACTGCTGCATGTATACGAGGAAGCCTTTACATGCCTTGAGTAGTGCAATGTGTAGGAAGGAGAGGAGGGTTGGATTTCTATCACTAGTGCCTGAAGACAAACAACCTGTTTTTTTCTTTTTTCTTTTTTTTTTTTAAAAGCTGGTCATACACCGAAATACAACTGGTTCAGCAGAGAAAAGGCAAATTTCAATCAGTGTGTGGCAGGTCTCTCTCAACAGAAGTGGATTATTTGATTGACTTCTTTCAAAGGAACTAATTTTGCTGCGCCCGCTGACCAGTGTATTCTCACAGGTGTGGTGCCACTGTCAGAATTCAATGTCCCAATGGGGGATTCTGCCATCCATTTCATTTGTGTGGGTGCAGGGATCAGTTCGTTTTCTTTCTCTTTTTCTCATTCAGCCCATTGAATTGCAGCATGAATTGACAAACCTGATGTACTGTATATTGTTGTTTCTCCCTTTTGTCACCTCTTCCAACTTTTCTTTTAGTACTGTACAAGTCATGAGTTACGCTTAGAACACTCCATCTTGTATCATTTATAAACGTAGAATCCACTTTTAAAACATTTTTGTCCAGTTGCTTTCTCATGGGAATACAAAAACAGGGAATATAGCCAATGGTAACCTTGAGCTCCTAAAACCCTAGACGTGCATTGTTCCAGGCTACTGACACGTGATCTAACTCTATCTCTTAGCTGTACAAGAGTCTTTGGCAACTTTAGAATAAAGTCAGAAACCTTCCAACCACCATTGGGTGTGCTTTCTATCTGTGTACACAGCTTTTGGCTTTTATATATTTTGGATCCATTTTTATAGTAATAGTATGCAACAGACAGATTCCCACTTTTGATAATGTTGCTTCTGTTCCACTACTATCATATGTTTATATAACATTTTCTTATGAGCTGTTCTCTGTAATACAATGGTTTATCTGCAGTAAACAGAGTTATACTACAGTTGTATTATTTTGGGGGGTCTGTCGGTCAAATCAGTCTATGTGAACTGTTAATTCTGTAAACATCTGAAACCCCATTACACCACTGTTTCAAAAAATATAATTTAAAGGGGTTGTAAACCCTTGAGGTTTTTCATCTTAAAGCATTCTATGCATTAGGGTGAAAAACCTTCTGCACCCCCCCCCCCAGGGCCCCTCTTTTTTTTCTTTTTTTTTTTACCTGAACCCAATTGTTCCTGTGTCAAGGACAAGCACAGTAGCTCCAGCTGCTGTCTTGGGTCCTCATTGGATAGATTGATAGCAGCATGAGTCATTGGTTTCCGCTGCTGTCAATCAAATCCAGTGACGTGGGGGATGGGGCCGAGTCCTTCTGTGTCAATAAACACAACAGCAGGACTCGGGAGCATGCCTGCATGAGTGCTCCCATGGAATGCGGCTCTCCGTGAGGCCACCAACGAAGAGGAGGAGCCAGGAGCGCTGCTGGGGGAACCCAGAAGAGGAAGATTTGGGCCACTCTGTGCAAAACCCTTGAACAGAGAAGGCAAGTATGACATGTATTTTTTTTTATTTTTAAATAACAAAGAACCTTTACAACCCCCTTTAACTAAACCCATTATACACAATCAAGTATATACATGCAAGTGGTTAGCACTAATAGTTATAGGGAACAATTTGCAACCCATCTATCTTCAGTGTCTGCAGAAACTTTTCAGTCTTTCCCAGTTGTACGGGCTTCTCTTCTTTACTGAAATTTCTTACTCTGGTTTCACTGCACGCTGTGATCTTCTCACAGTATTTTTTAGAAGCTACAGCAAGCTAAGGGTGTTGACTGGGGGATGGGGGTGCACAGGAGGAACCAGGAAAGGAAAAATATATGCATATTAAAAATTCAAATTCAACTCTGTGATAACTGCATGGAATGTTGACCTTCAAGCAAATAGTTTGGCAAGTCTGTCATAGAACATCTATAGATATAGCAAGGGAGTGTTGACACCCTAAACAGTAGTCCGGATCGGCAGGTAAAAATAAAATGAAAAGGCTTTAAAAAAGAAAACGTGTAGATACCGCGTCTAAAGACTTGTACATTGCCACATATTAAATTTTTATTGGGTTTAAATACACTTTAAAGAGGGTGTTAATGATATGGGAGAGGATCTGCATTATTTAAGCAAGCCTTGTATTTTTACCGCAAGGTCTACTTTAATAAATAATTGTTCTGGTACATTTTCTGAAGGCATACTCGAGAAAAGTATGCTGAGAAAGTATCATCTAAATTTGCAAGTAGGCAGAAGGAAGTATTTCTTCAGGTTTTCCTCCCATAGAGAAAGAAAGCTTGATCTCTTTCATGGGTAATACATACTTGCAAGTGTTACACATGACTTAACAAGCATATAGTAAAGTGTATACTATACTGCAAACATACTATATACATATACAGGTGCAACTCAAAAAATGTGAATATCATCAAAAAGTGAAACTCCTATAGAATATACGGTAGATTCATTGCACAGTGTGATGTATTTCAAGCATTTCTTTCTTATTATTTTGATGATTATGGCTTACAGCTAGTAAAAACCCAAAACTCTATCTCAGACAATTTCAATGCTGAAAAAAAAGTTCAATATTGTAGACTCATAGGGGTTTATTTACTAAAGGGAAATACACTTTGCACTACAGGTGCACTTGAAAGTGCAGTCACTCTAGATCCGAGAGGGACATCCAAGGAAAGTAAAAAAACAGCATTTTTGCTTGTACATGAGTGGATAACAAAATGAGCAGAGCTTCCCCTGATTTTAGAACTTCCCCTCAGATTTACAGCGACTGCACTTCCAAGTGCACTTGCAGTGCAGAGTGGTTTTGCCTTTAGTAAATCAACCCCATGGTGTTACACTCTAATCAGCTGATTAACTCAAAACACTTGTGAAGTTTTCCTGAGCCTTTAAATGGTCTTACAGTCTGGTTCAGCAGGTTACACAATTAAGGGGAAGACTGCTGACTTGACAATTGTCCAGAAAACAGTCATTGAGACCCTCCACAAGGAGGGTAACTAACAAAAGGTTGTTGCTAAAGAAGCTGGCTGTTCACAGAGTGCTGTACCCAAGTATATTAATGAAACGTTGAGTGGAAGGAAAAAAAGTGTGGTAGAAAAAGGTGCGCAAGCAACAGGGATAAATAACCACAGCCTTGAGAGGATTGTGAGAATTTGGGGGAGATTCACAAGGAGTGGACTACGGCTGGTGTCAGTGCTTCAAGAGCCACCACACACAGATGTATCCAGGACATGGGATACAACTGTCGCATTCCTTGTGTCAAGCCACTCCTAAACCAGAGACAGCATCAGAAGCACCTTACCTGGTCTAAGGAGAAAAAGGAATGGACTGTTGCTCAGTGGTCCAAAGTCCTCTTTTCGGATGAAAGTAAATTTACCTGGTTTAATGATCTTGGTATCACTGTGCTTGATTGGCCAGCAAGCTTGGCTGACCTAAACCCCATAGAGAATCTGTGGGTTATTGTCAAGAGGAAGATGAGACACCAGACCCAACAATGCAAATGTGCTGAAGGGGGCTATCAAAGCAACCTGATCTTCCATAACACCTCAGCAGTGCCGCAGGCTGATTCCACGCCACGCCATGCCACATTGATGGAGTAATTCATGCAAAAGAAGCCCCAACCAAGTATTGAGTGCATACTATATTGTACATGGACATGCTTTTCAGTAAGCCAACATTTCTGTATTAAAAATCTTTTTTTTTCATTGGTCTTATGTAATATTCAAATTTTTTGAGATATTGGATATTGTGTTTTCACTAGCTGTAAGCAATAATCATCAAAATTAAAAGGAAGAAATGCTTGAGACATAACACTCTGTGTGTAATAAATCTATATAAAATATATGAGTTTCACTTTTTGAATTGAATCCGTGAAATAAATAAATTTTTGATGATACTCTAACTTTTTGAGATGCACCTGTAGTTACATATTTCTGATGCTGACACTGATGATTTAGTCTTGGTTTAGTGCTGCTCATGAAAAAACATTGTGATTTGCATAGGCTTTTTATTATTCCTTTAAAAAATAGCAGAAATATAAAAGTCTGTTAAATTTGCCCATGTAAATTATATACTCTATAGGTGACCCTTACTGTATTGTGGAAATTCTTTTCGCCATAGGGTAGGAGAGAAAGATTGAATTTGTAATAATGTTGTACACTATGCAAAGTTCAGTGTAAGCATTCTGTTTTGAAACTTTATACCTCATATTAGTGTAGAAAAATGCAGTACATTAACAAAATAATAAGTAATAAAACATGGTTCACTGATTCACATTCATCCCATGTACACCCAGTAAATGTTAGCTATTTCTTGGATGTATTTTATGGAATGGCTTAAACAATGATCAATGAAAGTCTAAGCAATATTAAACCTAAAAATGTAATATATTGCATTTTACCAATCATTAGATGTGGTGACTGCATTTGTTTTCTTTTTTTAGGCTTTGTTCCCTTTGCTTTCACCTGGTGATCTGGACAGTAAAACACCTCCTGTATTAGAGTGCCCCTACTCTGAATGAAAGTGCACAGGGGGCACAGCAGATAGCAGCATTGTCAGTCTAGGAGGGAGTGTTAGATGGACAAGCAGATTTTGATAAACTAACAATTTGAAACCAAACTCTAGCTCACACTTTATAAGCAGTTACAGTAACAGTTTTTTTCCTTTTGGGATAAAGGTTTTACATGAATAAATAAAAGCCGATCATTGTAAGCACCCCGTCAATGCTAAATGGTTTGTCTTATCCCTGTAATTGATAAATTTGGAAGAGAGCTTGTTCCTTTGAAAAACGAAATATTTACTGGCCAGATGAAAATAGAAGAGAGAGAGCCTAAATAGAAAACAAACAGATGCAGACATCACATATAAGAATTGACAAGCTGTGATGTTTTTGAGTTTATTATTGATAATTCAACCACTGCTCTACCTCTCTGCATTGACTCTTCTTGCCCCACAGTATCATTTTTATCTGTTCATTATGGGGAACTGGCTTTTTTTGTAACCTCATTGCATGGGAGGTTACAATTAATTTGGAGTTTATTTAAATTAGTCATTGGAATATTATTACTAGTAGAAATTTGTGCTTATCAAAAAATGCACTATGCTTATCTAAAACCCAGAGCAGGCAGATGAAATTGTATTCCTAAATGTGTATAGAGCTGCATTGATATTAGAAGGAGATACATGAACTAGTAAACTCTTCTTGGTCTTTATTTTTCATTGAAAGAGTATGTTTAGAAACCGATTTTTGAGCTCCTTTAAGTTTCTCTAATACAGTGGCTAAGTGGTTAGCACTTTCGCCTAGCAGCATTAGGGTCGTCGTCTCAAATCCCAACCAGGGCACTACCTGCTTTGAGTTTGCATGTTCTCCCTGTGCCTTCATGTGTTTCCTCCGGGTACTCTGGTTTGTTCCCAAAGATTTCCAAAGACATACTGGTAGGTTAATTGGCTCCTGTCTAAATGGGCCCTACTATGTGTATGTAGGAATGTCGATTAGGGGCTTTAGATTGTGGGCTCCTTAAGGGCAAGGACTGATCTGACTGTATACTATACAGTATATGAAAAGCGCTGTGCAAATTGATGACGAAATATAGGTACTTGAAATAAATAAAAATAAAATATCTATCTGTGCCCTATGCCACAATTAATATTTGTCCTGGTGAGTTAGGGAAAATGTCCCCAATCAAGTCAGACACAGCAATAAAACAGGGCAGAGTATCTAACATTTTCCCTCTCTAGTCCAATTTCCCTCTCTAGTAAAAGTTCTATTTGGAGTTAGATTTTAAAGAAGAAGTATAGTATTTGCAAGTTTGCTTTAGATATATAGTTGTGTTAGTAAGTTTGCATACCCTGGCAGAATTTACGATTTCTTAACCATTTTTCAGAGAATATGAATGATAACACAAAAACATTTATTTCACTTATGGTTAGTGTTTGGCTGAAACCATTTATTAGCAATCAACTGTGTTTACTCTTTTTAAATCATAATGACAACAGAAACTACCAAAATTACCCTTATCAATAGTTTACATACCCTGGTGATTTTGACCTGATAACATGCACACAAGTTGACACAAAGAGGTTTGAATGGCTATTATAGGTAACCCTCCTTACCTGTGATCTGTTTGCTTGTAATTAGTGTGTGTGTGTATAAAAGGTCAATGAGTTTCTGGACTCCTGACAGACCCTTACATCTTTCATCCAGTGCTGCACTGACGTTTCTAGATTCTGAGTCATGGGGGAAGCAAAAGAATTGTCAAAGGATCTGCAAGAAAAGTCAATTGAACTGTATAGAACAGGAAAGGTATATAAAAAGATATCCAAGGAATTGAGAATGCCAATCAGCAGTGTTCAAACTGTAACCAAGAAGTGGAAAATTAGGGGTTCTGTTAAAACCAAACCACGGTCAGGTAGACCAAGTAAACTTTCAGCCACAACTGCCAGGAAAATAGTTTGGGATGCAAAGAAAAAAACACAAATAATTTTGGGTGAAATACAGGACTCTGAAAACATGTGGTGTTGCTGTTTCAAGATGCACAATAAAGAGGCACTTGAAGAAAGATGGACTGCATGGTCGAGTCGCCAGAAGAAAGCCATTACTACACAAATGCCACAAAGTATCCCACTTACAATACACCAAACAGCACAGTCAAGCCTCAAACCTTCTGGCACCAAGTCGTTTGGAGTGATGTTGACCAAAATTGAGTTTTTTGGTCACAACCATAAATGCTACATTTGGAGAGGAGTCAACAAGGCCTAAGATGAAAGGTACACCATTCATACTGGGAAACACGGAGGTGGATCGCTGATGTTGTGGGGATGTGTGAGCTACAAAGGCACAGGAAATTTGGTCAAAATTGATGGCAAGATGAATGTAGTATTATCAAAAAATACTGTAGGAACATTTGCATTCATCATCATCAGCCAGGAAACTGCACGTGGGACATACTTAGATATTCCAGCATGACAATGATCTAAGACACAAGGCCAAGTCGACCTGTCATTGGCTACAGCAGAGTAAAGCTAAGGTTCTGGAGTGGCCATCTCAGTCTCCTGACCTCAATATCATTGAGCCACTCTGGGCGATCTCAAACATGCAGTTTATACAAGACAGCCCAAGAAGATAAAGAGCCTCATCCACAGATACCACAAAAGACTTCAAGCTGTCATTGATGTTGAAGGGGGCAATATACGGTATTAAGAACTGGGGTATGTAAACTTTTGATCAGGGTGATTTGGCTAGTTTCTGTTGTCATTATGATTTAAAAAGAGTAAACATAGTTCATTGATAATAAATGGCTTCAGCCAAATGCTAACCATGAGTGAAAGAGAAACGTTTTTGTGTTATTCATATTCTCTGAAAAATGGCCAAGAAATCATAAATTCTGCCAGGGTATGTAAACTTATGAGCACAACTGTATATACATTGTAATTTTATCTATGTATGCAAGTCTTGTTTGCTATCTACAAAATCACTACTTCCCCCTTTGCAGTGCAACACAAAAATTGAGTTTTACTGTTCTTTCCCACAATGTATATCTAAGTTGCTGCTTTACTACATAACAACTGTTTGCTTAGCAAAGCTTAGTGGAAAAAAAAGACAAAGCTGTGTTTGTTTTAACATTCCATTTGCATGGCAGCGAAGATACTATTTTTTTTTTCACATTTCCCTTGCACAGGATTGGGTTTTTCCCCTGCACATGATTGGGAAAATTTACTTGGCCTGGGCCTGGTTTGGGCCAGGTACACTATTCCCCATACTGCTTTTTATTGAACTGTGATCACTTTTTATTCCATGTATGTCGGTTTTTATGAATTAAAACCCACTTGTTTTGACCTGCACTATCGGAGCCCCCTCCTTTCTTTTTCCTTCCATGCTCTAAGGATAAAAGTTTTTTGGGTCCTTCCTCCGAGTCTGTGTCACTCCTGCCGAGGTGATTTTACATTAGCTATATTCATCTCCACTGGATTTCCCTTGGACCTCTCTAGCTCCCTGTTTCATCTACACGGCCTGACATCTATTTGATTGTTTGCAATCCATCCACTGGTTTTCTTTGTGAATGTCATCTGGAGAACAGTAGAGCGTACCTACAAGTTTCCAGGAATATCGGTGACAGTCCGGTCCACTTGCAGATCCTTACTTGATTGATCCGTTGTTGCTGACAGTCGGATCCACCTGTTCCGGAAAGCGTGCATTAGTCATACCATTTGCCTGAAAGATATTTCCATGTGATGGTCTACACGACTTTAAGACATCTTCACCGGGATACTCCTTCATTTTTATGATGGACACTTTTATTATATTTGTTTTATTTGGGGACTTTTACTTTTACCTCCACTGTTTCCTTTTTAGGTCATATACATACACATATTCTTTAGTGATTTTGTTTACACAAATTCACTTGTTTGTTTTAGTGCCATACTTTTTACTCTCACCATTTTTCTGAATTTTTGTCACCTTCTTGTGCTTATTTTTCGTATTTTATTTTTTTGGGTAAGCGCAATAATCACCTTCGATCCACACATTGCTTAATGGGCCTAGTGAAAATGTGCTAGATTTTCTAGTTTTGAAAGCAACTCTTGCATTATTAATACAAACTGAAAACATGCCTGAAAAAGAAGAATGTAAATACTTTTATACTGCTCCCACCGGCCTCAGAACATCACTCCACTCATAAAACCTTCAGAGAAGTTTGTTGGAACACCTACAATTCCAGGAGTGCTGATCTTGTTGGTCCCCCGAAGCCCTCACTGGTTCCTCTATCAAATCCCCAGGTTTCTACAGTACAGAGTGGTGATGTGGTGATTGTTAGAAGGAACAACAGAGTTCTACAGAGGACCATGCAGATAGCCACCCCCAGAAATGTTGATTTTCCCAGCAGACTTCAGCGAAGGTTTTTCTCATGATGTTTTCTCATTATTTTCTCAGTGTTCTACAGTGAGTATTTATATTTTTCTTTTCCAGGTATGCCTGCTTTAATTTTTCTCTTAATGACAGTGTTGCTTTAAGCAGAGAGTTTCAATAAGGCTAAGTCAAATACAAGGATCACTATATTGGCTAGTCTACATATATCTATATTTAGCGCAATAACAAAATATGGCAGAACAGTAATTTAAAAATGCCGGTCACATGACAATAAACACTACTATGATGAATTATCAGGGATGGGGAAGAGACAGAGTATAAGACTGTTGTGGAGAACTTTGTCACATGGTGTGAGGATAATCATCTGCATCTAAATGTGACAGTCAAAGGAGTTGGTTGATGATTTGAGAAGGCGAAAGGCACCAGCGACCTCCAACTCCGTCCGAGGAGTGAATGTGGCTGTAGTAGAGAGTTACAAGTATCTGGGGGTGTACATAGATAATCTGGACTGGAGAAATAACACTGAGATGCTCTATAGGAAAGGCCAAAGCCGCCTTAATTTACTTTTAGGAGACTGAGGTGTTTTAACATCTGCTGGACGATGCTGAAGATGTTTTATGAGTCTGTGGTGGCCAGCTCTCTCATGTATGCAGTGGAATGCTGGGTAAGCAGGCTTAGTGTGGCAAACACTAACAGACTTAAACTGATTTGCAAGGCCAGTGATATTGTTAGACTGAAGTTGGAGTCTTTAACAATAGTGTTGGGGAAGAAAATGTTGTTCAAGATAAGTTCAATCTTGGACAACTCCTCCCACCCACTCAACAATACGTTGGTCAGTCTGCAGAGTACCATGGGTGATAGACTGTTAAACCCACAGGAAATCATTTATGCCTGTGGCCATTAAAGAGGGAGTCCACTGGAAAAAAAAATATTAAAAGCAAGCAGCTATAAATACTGCAGCTGCTGACTTCCAATAAATGGACACTCACCTATCCCAGGGTCCAGCGATGGCTCTCGGCTGCTGCCCCCACCATTCTCGGTGAGGGCATCAGGAAGTGAAGTGTTGCGGCTTCACTTCCCGGTTACCTACTGTGCATGCGCGAGTTGCGCAGCGCAATGGGAATGGTCCGCGCTGTCTCTGGGACCCGTGTGTATCCCAGCAGACAGCGTGCCGGGACAGGAAGAAGCATAAACTCCCGTGGGAGTCTATGCCCAGAAGTGGGTGTAAATACCTGTCTTAGACAGGTATCTGCACCCCCCTCCCCCCTGAAAGGTACCAACTGTGACACCGGGGGGTTCCGATGAGCGGAAGTTCCACTTTAGGGTGAAACCCCGCTTTAAGTTATATAATTCTTCTCTGTGAGGGCTGGAGGTGAAGATTTAAAGATTTAAATTTGTTTATGATCGGGATTTGTATGTAGTTTTTATAGTATGTTGGTATTGTGTTAATTATTATTTGGAGTAATGCTAGAGATATTGGTGTATTATTAGCATATTGGTAGTTTGATTTTCTGTTATGTTTTAACCTGTGTTGTTTATTCTATGTTGTATTTTAATAGTATGGATGGTTTATTAGAGTATAGTTTTAATTTATTTTATATGGTGCTAACTGCTGTTATTGGTAATTTTGTTGTGTTATTGTGTCTTGTTCTGTTCATTGTTGTAATCTGTTGTCTTTGTTGAGTGTGGCGGTGTCACAATCATTTCAATTTAAAAAAGCATTTTAGGTATTGAGAAAGTGTGTGTTTTTATTAAAGTAGAGCCTTAATAACCAATGGAACAAAGAAAGACTTCTTACAATATAAATTCCTAAACTGTTAGAGGGCTATGCGGAAAGAGCTGGGCCATAAACTTTACAAAGTCAAAATATCTTTTGCCTGTGTATTGCACCCCCCAGAGGAGACCCTGAGCTAGTGCAAATACAGCCAGGCACAAAGCAGTTCTGTCTCTCTCTCAAGCTAAATAGCTTTTTATTGCAGGTTAACTTGTATAGGGTGAGGGGGGATATGAGATACACGCAACCAAGAAAAATAGACTGGTGCCCTTTTTTTTTATAAAGCATAGAGTTGCACACAGTCACTAGAGCTTTCTGCATTTGGGTCAGTACTCACAATGCCAGATGATCATTTGCTTCCTCCCTCTGGGCACTGTTCAGTGAGGGAGAAAAAAAACTCACAATGCCACAGGACAGCTAAACACTCTTCTACATCTTCCACCAGGAACTATTCGGCGAGCTATGCAAACCAAAATCCCATACCAGACTTGAAATAGGCCCCCCAGCTATGCTATAGCTGGGACTTTGGTGATCCCCAAACAGCATTCCAGCAAACTGTCCTCAGGGGCAGAAGCCTTTAGGCAGGGGGCTCCTCCTACAGGACTGGTTCCAGAACCAACTCCCCACCTGTAACCAATGGAACAATTTGAGACTTACAATATAAAGCAGGCCTGTTTCATACAGGCTTCAACTTGTGTAAGAGCAAGCTATGAATCGTTTTCCTTGATGTTTTACAGCAGGTCAGAATTGAGGATGGTACTAATTTTATCTTGTGTCTTGAACGACAAAGGCTTAAACGACAAAGTCTTTTTTTGTTGTTTATTTTTTATTTTTGAAAAAAAATCATTAGTTCTGTTCACATCCGAGAAAAGTTTGTCCATTCCTAAATTTTTGTTTGGAAAGTCTGAAACTGATTTCAAGAGTTGTGTACTGTGAGCGGGGAAAAGGTAGCAGGTACAAAGCTTCCTGGAAAAAACAGTCTCTCAGGCACGATGGTAGTGACAAAACAGTGTGGTGTTTATTTGTGATATTTACAAGGTCTATATACAGGTGCTGTAAACAGGAAAAATAATAGCAAAATAAAAACCTAGCCATGTCTTGGCGCTACGTATACAAAATTCAGGTCCTAATTAACAGACTGAAATTGTCAGCTCCCACATATACAGTTTGTTAGCTTTTACCAACCTCTTACATTCCCAGACAGGACTTGTCTGCTTTCTCAGGCCGAGAGCACTGTCTGTCACAGGTGAGCATAAATTGGCCTGAGGAAGAGGACCAAGATCCAACTTGAATTATGGATCAGAGATCTATGAGCTTGTATGAGAGGAGCCTGGGAGATGTATAAATCCCAAACAGGAATTTTTGCAGCTCTCTCTGGGACGCCCTACCACTATACAAAATCAAACAATCATGCCTCGTACGGAATTTTTCTTCAGATTTTCTCAAGTGTGCACACTTTAGTATTGTATGAAGCACCATGGGTAGTGTATCAGGTCGTCTGGGTAATTGGATAGAACACCAAGTGCCCTGACATGTTTTGACTTTTGGTGCCTGCGTATTAGGACGTGTAAGTAAAGTCCTGCACACACGGGCCAAATGCTGGCCAACATCGGACAGTTCAATAAAAAACAGCCACATTCCGCTGTGTGTAAGCCAGCCTGACTGACATAAGATGGCTGCTTGGCTGGCTTCTGTCAGATGCGCATGCTGGAAAACCAGAGGCCGAGCAGCTCCTGATCAGTGCTCTCAGCTAATGCTGAAGAGCGCTGATTGTAGTTTTCTAAAGGGGGGCTGTCCCCCTGTCAGAATACAACAGCTCAGCGGGCGGAGATCACTGTCCTAATGTCAGATTATTAGTACAGAGGCTCCAATCCACTTGGTTGAACAGAAGAATACTAATAGTGTGTACCAGGCTTAAAGCATTTGTTACCCTAAAAAAAGAAAATGGAACCTGCTCCTTTAAATCATCTTATACAGCACAGTGCTTGTGCTGTATAATATGCTCCCCCTGTATCCCCTGCAATACCTGGCTGATCCTGCCTGGTTCTGCCCTCGCCCTGTATACTGACCAGGGTTTATCATGGCTGCTGAGCCCGGACACCGTGGTCAATTTACATGCCTCTGACATACGCTCTCTCCTGTCTGCTCTCCCCCATCCTCCTCTGTCCTCTTACCCCTCCCCTCCCTGCCTGTCAGCTAGTGAAAGTGCCTGTACCCTCCTGCTGCTGAAATAACTGATAATGTTTTTTTTAATCCTGTTTGTTTCCTAAGCCTGTGTGCCTCTGCCTCTATGTTTTATAAAAAAAAATAATGCTGTATATACCTAATTTCAGTGTGCTGCTCGGCGCTCACGTGACCTGCTGGCTTTCTCCTCTCTCCTCTCCTCCCAAGTGACATAAGTGGGGGATTTTCGGCTCCTCCCGCTCTAGCTGTCAGATCGGGAGAGGGGGGAGGCGGGCGGTCATGTGAGCTCCAATCGGTACACTGAAATCCGGTATATACAGCATTTTTGTAATAAATCACACACACAGGGGGACACAGGCTTAGGAAACAAACAGGATTATACAAAGTCATGGCTGTGGCTTAACAACCACTTTAAGGCCCCATTCACACCTAAGTATTTTGTAGCTTGAAGTCTGATGCTACAAAATGCTGGAGGGGAAAAAAGAAATTATTCTCTATGGAGAAGGTTCACATCTCCACTCCAAAATGCCAGAAGCCAAATGCCTAAAGATTTATACGAATGGTAAAGTAGCACACTTGCCTCTACGATTCCAGAGATCCAAGCTACAAGCGAGCGAGCATGCAAGAGGAGGGCATGGAACCAGATAGCCAGCCAAGTGTTCACAAACTGGGCACATAAGAAATGTCCATTAGGGATGGCTGAACGGTTCGCCCGGCGGCTGTTCGCCGTCCGCCCGATCGGCGGACTATTGCCGCCATTCGCTCTGCGGACTTCCGTGTTTACTGTGTAAAAGAACTTTGACCTATGATGACACATCCATCATGGGGTACAGGACAGCCAATTGAGACATTACAGCACATGGACACTTGGACATTCCCCCTAACTTATAAATAGACCCGATCCGGCGGCCATTTTACATTCTTTCTTCTGTCACTATAGGGAGAGGTTGCTGTGTGGAGCAGGGAGAGACTGCAGTGACCCAAATCGCTAGCTATTTGGTCCACAAAAGTTCTTTTCAGGACTGGTATAGGTGTTAGGTGTAGTTCAGGATATAGGTTCGAGGCACTGCTGTGCTACTGATTTTTGCAGCAGCCTGTCTTTTGTCAGTGTAGAGAGAGGGACAGGACGCTGTGTGCTGCAGGGACAGTCAGTTTAATCATTAGCTGTTACTATTAGGTCCACAAAAGTGCTATTCAAGTTATTGTTCCAGCAGCCTCTGTTTTGTCAGTTTAAATAGGGACAGGCAGGAAGCTGTGTGTGAGGCAGTGAGGGACAGTCAGTTTAATCAGTAGCTGTTACTATTAGGTCCACAAAGGTTCTTTTCAGGACTGGTATGGTAATAGGCTTGTACACGTATAATATTCTTTCTTCCAAATATAGAAAGAATATTATACTTGACTGCTGCCCTTCTGCTGCAGTAGTCCTTTATCAGTATAGGGACTGAGGTACAGTCTGCTAATCATTCACAACCTACTTGTTCCACAAAGGTCCTTATAAGGACTGGTAAGGTATAGGGTACTACAGTACATAGGGTTGAGTGAGGTACAGTCTGCTATTCCGTAAGGACTGGTATAGGTCCACAATACATAGGGTTGAGGTGCACTACTGCTGACTGCTGCCCTTCTGCTGCAGTAGTCCTTTATCAGTATAGGGACTGAGGTACAGTCTGCTACTCATTCACAACCTACTTTTTCCACAAAGGTCCTTATAAGGACTGGTAAGGTATAGGGTACTACAGTACATAGGGTTGAGTGAGGTACAGTCTGCTATTCCGTAAGGACTGGTATAGGTCCACAATACATAGGGTTGAGGTGCACTACTGCTGACTGCTGCCCTTCTGCTGCAGTAGTCCTTTATCAGTATAGGGACTGAGGTACAGTCTGCTAATCATTCACAACCTACTTGTTCCACAAAGGTCCTTATAAGGACTGGTAAGGTATAGGGCACTACAGTACATAGGGTTGAGTGAGGTACAGTCTTCTATTCCGTAAGGACTGGTATAGGTCCACAATACATAGGGTTGAGGTGCACTACTGCTGACTGCTGCCCTTCTGCTGCAGTAGTCCTTTATCAGTATAGGGACTGAGGTACAGTCTGCTAATCATTCACAACCTACTTGTTCCACAAAGGTCCTTATAAGGACTGGTAAGGTATAGGGTACTACAGTACATAGGGTTGAGTGAGGTACAGTCTGCTATTCCGTAAGGACTGTTATAGGTCCACAATACATAGGGTTGAGGTGCACTACTGCTGACTGCTGCCCTTCTGCTGCAGTAGTCCTTTATCAGTATAGGGACTGAGGTACAGTCTGCTAATCATTCACAACCTACTTGTTCCACAAAGGTGCTTATAAGGACTGGTAAGGTATAGGGTACTACAGTACATAGGGTTGAGTTAGGTACAGTCTGCTATTCCGTAAGGACTGGTATAGGTCCACAATACATAGGGTTGAGGTGCACTACTGCTGACTGCTGCCCTTCTGCTGCAGTAGTCCTTTATCAGTATAGGGACTGAGGTACAGTCTGCTAATCATTCACAATCACAACCTACTTGTTCCACAAAGGTCCTTATAAGGACTGGTAAGGTATAGGGTACTACAGTACATAGGGTTGAGTGAGGTACAGTCTGCTATTCCGTAAGGACTGTTATAGGTCCACAATACATAGGGTTGAGGTGCACTACTGCTGACTGCTGCCCTTCTGCTGCAGTAGTCCTTAATCAGTATAGGGACTGAGGTACAGTCTGCTAATCATTCACAACCTACTTATTCCACAAAGGTCCTTATAAGGACTGGTAAGGTATAGGGTACTACAGTACATAGGGTTGAGTGAGGTACAGTCTGCTATTCCGTAAGGACTGTTATAGGTCCACAATACATAGGGTTGAGGTGCACTACTGCTGACTGCTGCCCTTCTGCTGCAGTAGTCCTTTATCAGTATAGGGACTGAGGTACAGTCTGCTAATCATTTACAACCTACTTGTTCCACAAAGGTCCTTATAAGGACTGGTAAGGTATAGGGTACTACAGTACATAGGGTTGAGTGAGGTACAGTCTGCTATTCCTTAAGGACTGGTATAGGTCCACAATACATAGGGTTGAGGTGCACTACTGCTGACTGCTGCCCTTCTACTGCAGTAATCCTTTATCAGTATAGGGACTGAGGTACAGTCTGCTAATCATTCACAACCTACTTGTTCCACAAAGGTCCTTATAAGGACTGGTAAGGTATAGGGTACTACAGTACATAGGGTTGAGTGAGGTACAGTCTGCTATTCCGTAAGGACTGGTATAGGTCCACAATACATAGGGTTGAGGTGCACTACTGCTGACTGCTGCCCTATACTGCAGCAGTCCTTTATCAGTATAGGGACTGAGAGTTTTGTCACAGGGTCATTTAAAAAATTACAGTCAGAGGAAGAGGCAGGCCCTTCCGCAGGGGTGGTAGGGGTAGGGCAGGAGCAACAGGCTTGAGCCAAAGTGTGAAGTTGCAGAAGGTGCGTTCAATTACTTTAAAGGACGCACCAGACTTGGTTGAGTGGATCACTCAGCCTTACTCTTCTGCACCCTCCTCATCCTCTCGATCTGCACCCTCTTCTTCACTTTCTGCTATGTGCACCCCCAAAGACACTACCACCAACAACACCACCACCACCACATACCTTCCGCTTGAGTCACAGGAATTATTTTCCGATCCATATCAAGACATTTCTGATGCGCAGCCGCTCTTGGTATTGGATCAGGAAGAGGAGGTAGCAACAACCGCCACTCAGCAGTCTGACGACAGTACCCAGATCAGCCCAAGGAGGAGGTTGGTCCCCGGTGTTGCTGCCTACTCCGAGATCTCTACTTATAGCGGTGGGGAAGGTGACGTCGATGATGACGTGTCTAGTGATGTCACGTGGGTGCCCACAAGAGAGGAAGAGGAGGGGAGTTCAGAGGGAGATATGGACCAGCAGATAGGGAGGAGAAGCAGGAATAACTTACATTGCACAGGAGAGACAAAGCAGACTGCAAATGTATCAGGAGCGAGTCATCGACCATGTACGGTCACATCTGGCGCTCCCATGACACCGGCACATGGCTCCGCAGTGTGGGCTTTTTTTAACGTGTCCGCTGCTGACAATAGCGTTGCCATCTGCAATCTTTGCAGTCAACGCATTAGTCGCGGTAAGCCCAACACTCACCTAGGGACGACCGCCTTAAGAAGGCACATGAGCAGCCATCACCGAGCCCAGTGGGAGCAACAGAACACACAAAGCCACACTCCAGGCTCACCGTCCAGCCTCGTCTTCTACTTCTCCTTCTCCTTCTCCTCTCTCCTCACAATTGTCCTCCACTCCACCTTCCATCACGCCAAGCTCACGTTTTTCTGCAAAAAGGCAGGCTTCCGTGGGCCTAATGTTCGAGCGTAAAAAAATGATGACGCCAGATAACCCTTTTGCCCAACGGTTGACGGCTGGCTTGTCAGAACTCATAGCCCACCAACTACTGCCATATAAACTGGTGGACTCGGAGGCCTTTCGCAAATTTGTGGCCATTGGAACACCACAATGGAAGGTCCCAGGAAGGAAGTATTTCTCACAGAAGGGCATCCCAGAGCTATATGGCCATGTTCAGCGGCAAGTAAATGTATCTCTGGCACACAGTGTCGGTGCCATGATACATCTGACCACAGACACGTGGTCTAGCAAACACGGGCAGGGAAGGTATATCACTTTTACTGCCCACTGGGTGAACCTTCTGATGGCCGTCAAGCATGTAACCCGTGGCACCCGTGTAGATTTGGTTTTACCGCCACGGATTGCATGCAGGCCTGGCTCTTCTTCTCCTCCTCCTTCTACTCCATCCTCCTCCCTCTCTTCCTCGGCTGACTCCTCCTTTTCCGCTGCTAGCGTCTCTTCCGCTGCTCCACCCAAGCTCCCCAGAACCTATTCGACATGCCAGGTGAGATGTTGTCATACCGTGCTGCGTCTGTTGTGCCTGGAAGCCAAGAGCCACACTGGCCCGGCACTCCTTTCAGCTTTGCGTTCACAGGCAGATCAGTGGCTAACACCGCTCAATTTGACAGTTGGTAAAGTGGTGTGTGACAACGGTGCCAATCTGCTTAGCGCATTGAAACAGGGCAAAATGACGCACGTGCCATGCATGGCACACGTCTTAAACTTGGTCGTGCAGCGATTCATTGTCAAATACCCTGGGGTCCAGGACATCTTGCGGCAGGCAAGGAAAATCTCGGCCCATTTCAGAAGATCTTACACGGCCATGGCTCGCCTTGCTGACATTCAGCGGCGACACAATATGCCGGTCAGATGTCTTATTTGCAATTGTCCAACGCGATGGAACTCAACCTTCTATATGCTTGATAGGCTGCTCCAGCAGAAATGTGCAGTTAACATCTACCTGTATGAACTCTGCGGCAGAACAGGTTTTGGGGAGCTGGGGTTTTTTCACCGCGCCAGTGGCTGCTCATGTGCGACACATGCAGACTTCTGCGGCCATTTGTGGAGATCACCAAACTGGTCAGTCGCAGCCATGGCGCCATCAGTGACATGGTACCTTATGCCTTCTTTATGGAGCGTGCATTGCGTCGTGTCATTGATCAAGCTGTGGAGGAGCAGGAGTGGGAAGATGAGGAAGTCGCAATGCTGGATGAATTCCCAGGGAGGGCTACTCTATCTGAGACAAGTCAACAACAGGAGTCTGAAGAGGAGTCAGAGGAGGATGGTGCCGGGGCGGATGAGGAGGAGCAAGAAGAGCATGCTTTAAACCTTTCTGGGATCCCTGTTGTTGTGCGTGGATAGGGAGAGAAGAATGAAGAGGACGACATTATCCTGGATGATGAGCAGGAGCCAGGCCACCACACCGCTTCCAGTTTAGTGCAAATGGGGGCCTTCATGCTCCAGTGTTTTAACAGGGACCCCGTATAAAAAACATAAGGGTCAAGGACCAGTACTGGGTGGCAACGTACTTAGACCCCCGGTACAAACACAAAATGGCGGAAATGTTACAGCCGTCACAGAGGGCTGTCAGAATGGAGCACTTCCAGGCCTTGCTTCGCAAAATGCTGCATTCTGCTTTTGCGTGCGCTGGCAGAGGAGCAATTCCCACTCCCAGAGAAGGAGTTGCGGGTACCAATCCAACAGCGCCCGCAAGAAGAGGCCGGTTTGAAGATGTGTTGGTGACTTCTGATATGAGGTCATTCTTTCAGCCGACCCATCGACAGGTGTCATCCGGATCCAGCATCAGGGAACGCCTAGACCGTCAGGTGTCCGACTACATCGGGTTAACGGCCGATGTGGATGCTCTGAGGAGTGATGAACCTCTGGACTACTGGGTTGGCAGGCTTGACCTCTGCCCAGAGCTTGCCCAATTTGCAATCGAACTGTTGGCTTGCCCCTCGTCCAGTGTCCTGTCAGAAAGGACGTTCAGCGCAGCAGGGGGGATCGTGACCGATAAGCGTACTCGCCTAGCTCACGACAGTGTTAACTACCTCACATTTCTAAAAATGAATGAGGCATGGATCTCGGAGGAATTCAACACATGTGACCAGTAGACCATGTATATGTCTATAAACTATTTTTTTAATCGAGCACACAGACCTTCTTTCTTCATTTGGCTCACTTCCTTGTCCAAAAAAAGCACACCGTACTATATGCCCGTACCCTCCTGTTTGAAGAGGTTGAGCGGTGTCATATTTCTACTGGGGCTGCTTATTATGAGGGGCTCCCACCATCCCTGTGCTGTGCTGACTTCCTCCTGGGGCTGTACCTCTGCTGTGCATATTATGAGGGGCTCCCACCATCCCTGTGCTATGCTCATTATGAGGGGCTCCCACCATTCCTGTGTTGTGTTGACTTCCTCCTGGGGCTGTACCTCTGCTGTGCATGTTATGAGGGGCTCCCACCATCCCTGTGCTATGCTCATTATGAGGGGCTCCCACCATCCCTGTGCTGTGCTGACTTCCTCCTCGGGCTGCTTATTATGAGGGGCTCCCACCATCCCTGTGCTATGCTGACATCCTCCTGGGGCTGCTTATTATGAGGGGCTCCCACCATCCCTGTGCTGACTTCCTCCTGGGGCTGTACCTCTGCTGTGCATGTTATGAGGGGCTCCCACCATCCCTGTGCTATGCTCATTATGAGGGGCTCCCACCATCCCTGTGCTATGCTGACATCCTCCTGCGGCTGCTTATTATGAGGGGCTCCCACCATCCCTGTGCTGTGCTGACTTCCTCCTGGGGCTGCTTATTATGAGGGGCTCCCACCATCCCTGTGCTGTGCTGACTTTCTCCTGGGGCTGTACCTCTGCTGTGCATATTATGAGGGGCTCCCACCATCCCTGTGCTATGCTCATTATGAGGTGCTCCCACCATCCCTGTGCTATGCTGACTTCCTCCTGGGGCTGCTTACGGTGCAGGTGTCAGTGTTGTATATCACGGTGCTGGTGTCAGTGCTGTATATCACGGTGCTGGTGTGAGTGCTTTATGTCACGCTGCTGATGTCAGTGCTCTCTATCACGGTGCTGGTGTCAGATCGCTCTATCATGGTGCAGGTGTCATTGCTGTATGTCACGCTGCTGATGTCAGTGCTCTCCATCACGGTGCTCGTGTCAGTGCTGTATATCATGGTGCTGGTGTCAGTTCTTTATGTCACGCTGCTGATGTCAGTGCTCTCTATCACGGTGCTGGTGTCAGATCACTCTATCACGGTGCAGGTGTCATTGCTGTATGTCACGCTGCTGATGTCAGTGCTGTATATCACGGTGCTGGTGTCAGTGCTGTATATCACGGTGCTGGTGTCAGTGCTTTATGTCACGCTGCTGATGTCAGTGCTCTCTATCACGGTGCTGGTGTCAGATCACTCTATCACGGTGCAGGTGTCATTGCTGTATGTCACGCTGCTGATGTCAGTGCTCTCTATCACGGTGCTGGTGTCAGATTACTCTATCACGGTGCAGGTGTCATTGCTGTATGTCACGCTGCTGGTGATCATCTCCTGCACCCTCTTCTTTGCCTACCCTGACCTTCCCTCTCCTCCATTGCCTTCATGCGCTCCACAGTCCTGAATTGTCACAACAATTTCACATATAAAAAAAGAATGCTTGTAGTTGTCGATCCCAGATTCACCTCATACATGTGTTATGTCATTGGCCATGTGGTGGGACTATGTTTGCACAGCTAGTAATTATTTTGTGGCTGCAAATTTGACCTGTAGGTTTGCAAAGTTCGCCTCCCATTGAAGTCAATGGGGCCCGCCGCGAACATTACGGTTCGTGAACTATCGGCCACATTCACGGTCCGCGTTCGCGAAATGTCCCGTCGGAAGTTCGTCCATCACTAATGTCCATGTGAAGGATGATAAAGGTAAGATAAACCCCTGCAAACTGAACCAACCACAAAACCCACCATGGGGAGATGATATGATGATTGTTATTTAGTACATTATCTATACATCAACAACAGATTCCTAGCACCAGAAAAACAGTACAAGTTTATGCTCATATTTCTATGCATTCCTTATATGATCATACACATGAGAAAACAGACAATAGATGTGCAATTGTAGTTCACTGTGGCCACATATAAGTACACACAACTTGCATGTGTGTAGGAATGTGGCCATGATGAACTTAAATGGCAAATATATTGCCTCCTTGTTTGTAAGTATATAAGTATAAGCACCTAGGCAATGCATAGGAATATGAGTATAAACTTGTATTGTTTACTGGTGTTAGGAATCTGTTATTTTTGAACACAGTAATTTGCTCAGCACCAGAAAAACAGAAGTTTATGCTCATATTCCTAGGCATTGCTCATGTGCTCATTATGGTGCCCCTATAGCAAGCTGCTGGCTGTGGGGGCACTCCATAGGAGGGAGAGGCCAGGAGTACAGATGAAGGACCCAAGCAGAGGAGGATACGGACTGCTCTGTGCAAAACCAGCTGCACAGAGGTGGTAAGTATAACATGTTTGTTATTTAAAAAAACAAAAAATACCTTACAATCACATTATTAATGTTGCCAGCTACTCCAGGACATGTGCCACTTCTTGCCCTCACACTCTCTGTCTCCACCAAGTGTTGAGCAGAAGGTGCAAGAGAGGCCTCCATAATTTTCCAATCTTCAGCAGGTACTTGATACCGCTGCAGCTTCCAGCAGGAAGAATAACAAGGCTACATGGGGCACACAAGTAGATAGGTGTCAGAATGTCACAGATAGATGAGGGCACACTCTGACCCCTAGTGGATATTGTATGGATGCTGTACACAAAGATAAGCATCTAAAGACATGCTGGTAGGTTAATCAGACCTGTCTAAAGTTGACCCTAGTGTATGAATGTGTGTTAGGGACCTTAAGTTGTAAGCTCCTTGGGGGTAGGGACTGATGTGAATGTACAATGTACCTGAAATAAATAAATAAAAATAAATATATTTTAAAAAATACGAGACTTCTTATCAATAAAGCATATTTTAATTATTATTCAGTACAGCTTAGTATATAGTTATATTACCAAACAGAAACAACTTTACTCTTTAATAAAGATTTCAAATTATTCAATTGCCTCAAACTGCCATGGCACCTGTCCTGCTGGAGACATAAAGTAGGATGCAAATTGATCCCTGACGTGTACCTTGTCTGCTTCCACGAACACTTACGTGCTTTTGTTAGCCAATAATTGAACACACTCTTCTGTACAGTAATGTCACGTACACACGAGCGGAATGTCCGACAGAAAAAGTCAGACGGAACCGTTTCAACGTATATTCCGATCGTGTGTATGTCTCATCAAACTTTTTTCTACGAAAATTCTGACGGACCTAGAAATAGAACATGTTTTAAATCTTTCCAACGAAACCAATTCCTATCGGGAAAACCGTTTGTCTGTATGCTGTTCCGGCGGACCAAAAACGACGCATGCTCTGAAGCAAATATGGGACGGAAGCGTTCGGTGTGGTAAAACTACTGTTTGTATTGGAGCTAGCACATTCCTCACGCTGCTAATTCTGTGATCTTTTAATGCAGCGCATTCTTTTCTTCTTTAGAATGCTGGAATAATGAAGTTGTTTTGCTGCTCATATTCACACACAGTTCTCACAAACGTCTTTCTTCATTATTTATCCTCATCTCATGACTAATATTCTATTTTTCAAAAGCCTGATATCCATAATAATGTTTACAATTATTTTTTATACTCGTCTTTTATCATTTTTTATTTCATGAAGATTTATTTTACGATTACTTAAAAATTATTTTCTAGTGATCTCCATATAATTTGTTTCTAGGAGTGTCAAGTTACCACAATAACATTATTATCTTATATTTTTTATTAACCTCAAGGAGGTTGGTGTCCCTTGTTAATTTGGCATTGTCTTTTTGAAATGTACCTGCCTACTCACAAACTGTCCTTTTTGAAGAAAAACACGTAGGAAAGTATTTTGTGCAGAAAATATCCATTTATTCTGGGTAACAAAATAAATAGGAAGTCAACGCTGGACAAACGTTTGGAGTTTGCAAAGCCTTTTGGCCCCCATGGCACACATCAACAAGTCTGTGGAAAAAGAAAATTGGTAGCTTGAGGAGTCCATATAATAGGGGACACAATCTGGTCCAGGAATCCCAGAGATCAGGACCAGCAGCAGATGAAATATCTGTCCCTAGTTTGTGGTACTACAACAGCCTGCATCTTCTGTCAGACCAGACTGAACCCAGGCCATCACTTTCTTCTCTTCCCTGCAGCCTTCCTTGGAGGCTATGGCTCTGGTGGTGGACTTGTGGCAGAAGGAGGATGGGCAAGTTCACAGAGGAGGCGTTGTCCCTTCTCCAATTCCAGCAACCTTGTGGCTAGATAGCAGGCATAGGCCTCTTCAGCGTTGGGGGACTCATGAGGAAATGGCTGGCTTCCTTAATAAGGCCCAGTGCTGTGTCCACCGTCATTGTCCCCTTCCTGAGCCTTTTGGTGGTAAGGCAGAGGGGAGGCACCTGGGATTAGGTGAGGCTCCTACTGGTCCCAGCCACCTCCTGGCTGCCACTGGGCATGGCCTCCTCCTGGCTGACGCTTGGCACGGCCTCCTCCTGGCTGACGCTTGGCACGACCTCCTCCTGGTTGACGCTTTCCAGACCCTACTCCTGGCTGCGCTCATCCTGGGTATAAAAAAGGGACATAGTTATAGTTTTTGCTTCATCAATCACACACAATTCTCAGCTCATGACTTGCAAATTGAATGTTAATAAATAGAAAAGGCTATCATTCTGACCCCAGAATTTTTCAAGCTGGTCACCAACATTTTTGGCCACTACTGTCTAGTGATATGTATACCTAATTTCTGTTATAAAATCATTGATTTGTAAGCAATTATAACATCTAGTTAACATTATCATTAATATTAGGACAATAAGCATGTCTAAAAACGAATATACCTGGCTCCACTGGGCGCATCCACTTCTTCCAGGATGGAAGGCCCAGGTTGTTCCTGGAAGCCTCTGCTGGAGTGGAGGGAAGGCTGCAGGGAAGGGTTGAAAGAGATTCCCTGGCTTCAGTCTGGTCGTCCAGAAACCTCAGTTTGTTGAAGTACCACAGCCTGGGGACATAAACATTCTCTGCTGATGCTCCTGATCTGAGTGAAGCCTGGATCTTATTGTGCTCCTTCTTATACATGTTCCTCGAGATCCCAATTTTATTTTACAAAAACGTCATGTTTGCTTCAGGGACCCGTCTTCACAAATACCAGAAGTTTCTCCAGCGTTGCCTTCCGTTTATTGTAATATAAACTGTGTTTGACCTCCCACAGAATCCTCATCTTCCTGTACTTTTCAATAAAACTGGACAGAAATTTTGGGTCCTTAAAGTGATTAATTTTTTCTGTAAGACAATACTCAGGACAAAAACACTAATGTCAGCCTAAACGCTCATAATCTTATCCCAATATAGGCCTCCAACTTGAAGCAGTATAAGCCACTGTGATGGGCCAAGTTCAAATTTTACCTTCGTTTAGGACGCTCGACCACTTCCGTTCATCCTTCCTCCAAGCACACAGATCAGATGTATGACATGTGTTAGCTTGATAAGACAAAAACACCAATGTCAGCCTAAACTCCTAATCTTATCCCAATATAGGCTTCAATCTTGAAGCAGTATAGGCCACTGTGATGGGCAAAGTTCAAATTTTACCTTCGTTTAGCTTCGCTCGCCACTTCCATTTGTTCGTCCCACACACATATCGCACGTTCGACAGATGCGTGTTAACTTTATATACACTGCGCATGAGTCAAACTCCACCCGTGTTGCCCACCCCCGACGTTCTTTTTCACGAATATTCCCCACCTCTTCTCTCTTCGATGCACAGTAGGAGTAGTAGGTTAAACATTTCGGAGACACATTTTTCCACTAGCGAGGAGGAAAGCCCAGAGCCCCAAACATCCGGATCCAGGAGGAGAAGATTGAAGGCCACCAACATGTCCTTTAATGAAATGGTCGAGATGGTTGGGATTTTGCAGAGGGAGGATTATGATGGGAAACATGGTCCGTACACCCATCCCAATCTACGAAAGGACGAGATCATGATGACTGTTGTCAACACCCTGGAGCAGAAGTTTGGGGTACGACAGTCCAAAGACCAATTAAGGAAGTGATGGTCCGACAAAACTGAGGAGGTGCTTCAAAAAAGTAAGTACTTGTTGTGTGTTCCTTTTATGATAATTAACCACTTAAGCCCTGGACCATTTTACTGGCCAAAGACCAGAGTACTTTTTACGATTCGGCACTTCGTCGCTTTAACTGATAATTGCGCGGTCGTGCGGCATGGCATGGCTCCCAAACAAAATTAACATCCTTTTTTCCCCACAAATAGAGCTTTCTTTTGGTGGTATTTGATCAACTCTGTGTTTTTTATTTTTTGCGTCAAAACAAAAAAACCTAGCGTCAAATTTGAAAACGCAATATTTTTTACTTTTTGCTATAATAAATATCCCCCAAAAATATATAAAAAAAAATTGTTTTTCCTCAGTTTAGGATGATACGTATTCTTCGACATATTTTTGGGAAAATTATATTATTATTATTATTATATTGATTGGTTTGCGTAAAAGTTATAGTGTCTACAAAATAGGGGATAGATTTTTGGCATTTTTATTAATAATTTATTTTTTTACTAGTAATGGCGGTGATCAGCGATTTTTATCATGACTGTGACATTATGGCGGACACATAGGACAATTTTGACACATTTTTTGGACCAGTGGCATTAATACAGCAATCAATGCCATAAAATTGCATTGATTACTGTAAAGATGTCACTGGCAGTGAAGGAGTTAACCACTAAGAGGTGGGGAAGGGGTTAAGTTAAGTGTTAAGTGTGTCCTGATGAGTGATTCTAACTGTCTGGGGGATGGGGTAGCAGTGATATGACACTGATTGCTGCTTCTGACGATCAGTGTCCTGTCACTAGGCAGAACAGGGAGAGGCTGTGTTTACATCGGCATCTCCCCATTCTTCAGTTCTGCGACACAATTGCGGGTATCCCCACGGACATCGAGTCCGCGGGCCCGCGGGCACAGTAATGGAGCTCGCCCGTGCACGGCAGGAAATTCAAAGTAACGTATGGGTATGCTACTTTGCCCAGCCATGCCATTCTGCCGATGTATATGTGCAGGACACAGTGGGCAAGCGGTTAACTTGCATGCTGCTCCATGTGCTTTTCTTTACTATTGTACAGTTTGAATGGCTACTTTCATGTTCATGGGCACAGTAATCTTTCGTAGGAAACATCATTCGTTTTGCCAATAAATTTGATGTATTTAGCTGGTACAGGGTTATACTTACATTTTGGTCATGCTAATTTGTCCTATTAAAAGAAGTTTAGGACATTGTTATGTAGATGTCTTTGAAAATAGAATGAATTGCAAACTTGATTCAGTGGAATGTAAGGAGAGGACACTCCGCAGCTGTTTACACCAGAGCACATTTTTTAGGGTAACTCACACAGGTGCTCCAGTGGATACTCCATCTGTGAAACTTGGTCAAAAAAGGTAAGTATTCCAGCTTGGTAAAAGGGGGATTTTAATCATGTCTTCAACTTAAATGGATACTAAGGTGGTAGTTACGGCGCTCGCCTGTTGTTAATTATATCTGCAGGAGACCCACCTGCTATTACTTATGCCTAATTCTTTACAGGGGTATGTATCAAAAAAAAAAAGTATAACACAAATGAAATTCTTTTGTGCATTAAGTGCTTTTGTGACAATATCTCTCCCAAAGAAAAACATTTTTTTGTGAAAAAACAAATAAATAAATGAATGTGTGGATCTCTACCAATATGGAATATGCAAAGAGATGCTGTAACAGACCCTGACTTACATTTTTTTAGAAACTACAAACCTCTTATTGCAATATTAAAGTGCTTATATAAGTTTGTGCAAACCATACAAGAAAAAGTGCTACGTGCTTAAAAAAGTGCCATAATAACAATATCAGCTGTGCAAAAAGTGTCACATGCTCCTAAAGATGCCACAGTACATAAATCCAGTCTTTTTTGCTTATAAAATCGCTAGATAGAAGCATGCGATTTCTTCAAAATCGCTAAATGGAAGCATGTGGTTTTTTGCACATTTGAAGTTGGTATAAAAAATCCCACGGCAGAAGAACAATAATGCTCAAATTGGAAAGTTCTGCTAAAAGAAAGTGACAGTGTGCTTCAGTATTAGTGGATTCCTGGATTGCAACCGGTGCGATTTCTGTGTGTAAGACAATTGACCGCACTCACCAGCTCCCTCTCCCCATAAGGGGTTAATGCGCCTTCACAGTGTGAGCCCCTGTGCCGCTTTGCAGAGCTGATCCGGTTGTCATCCAGCAATTTTCTTTTTTCCTCATTGGAAGCAAAAATATTTGAAAACCTCAAAGGTTTCTTTAAATGTGGAAGATGTCTCCCTTGCAAAACCAGTTCAAAAACTACTCAGAAGAAAGTAACTCAGTTTGTATCCTCTTCAAATGGGAGGGAATATAAAATCAATGAACTTATCACATGCAATAGCACTCATGTAACTTATGTGATAGAGTGTCCTTGCCGGAAACAGTATGTCGGCAGGACCACACGACAGCTGCACATAAGAATCAGGGAACACATAAAAAATATTAAAAAAGGATTCCACAATCACAGTGTCTCTAGACACTTCAGAGATCACCACAATCGAGATCCCAATCTTATAACCTTCTATGGCATTGACAAAATCAAAGGTCATTGGAGAGGTGAAGATAGAAGAATAAAAATCTCAAAGAACGAGACAAAATGGATATTCCTCTTAGACACGTTACAACCAGTAGGCCTAAATATATATATCTGGACCTCAACTGTTTTTTAACCAACTATTAGCCCATTTATAAACCTTCTCCCTAGATCTTCCTTCCATTTTTCATTACTTTTATTATTATATTTTTCTCCATATTCCTTTTGGAGAATAGGATTGAAGGCAATTCTTTCAACTAGGTCGAATGTAGTATATTAGCTAGATAAAAAAATATCCACTTCAACATTCTTACTACATACAACATATCAGTTTGCATTTTTCTTATTTTTTTTTCTTCACTTCTTCATTTTCCTCTTTTTGCCCATTGGATAACAATGGAAATTAAGGAATAGAAGTACTAAATAAAGACAATATCATATAATAGGTAATAACAAGGAATAGGTCTATGCACACTAATATTGATATGGTAATTCCCCCAAAAAACACATAATTTATATAACACAAAATATACAATAACATGTGCAATACAAATTGATAAATATCTGATTAGTGGCATTTCCCTCTTCTTTCCCAACTTCCAGTACCATTGTTATCACTCAGCCTACATAAATATAACAACAAAATTTTTTTCGGTAGGAATTGATCTCCCGCTTGCAAATCACAGTGTCCCGCTTGCAAAATAGGGGACACCATAGTGTGTTTTCATATATATTTTACATATTTTTATATACCTTTTATATATTTCTTATGTATTTTGTTTTTCAAGGATATACATTTTCTGGGTTCCATATCCCCCCCCCCAACTTCCTCAATCATTATAACTGCCACTATTCATTTATTTTTATTATTTATTTTTTATTTATTTTTATTTTTATTTATTCTGTGTTTTTTTCATATTTATATTCATTTTCATATTTAATGTACAGCAATGGAAATTTCTGATGGGGATCTTGCATTTTAATTTTGTTTAATTTTAATTTAATTTTAGTCACCAATTTTAATTTAATTGTATATGTTTTCTGTTCCATTTGAAATGTATGTAACAACCTTGTATTCACCTCCGCTGCACCAAAAATATCAAGCCGCTCTTAGAATAATGACACACCGAATGTTTTTATTCCTGTCTTTCTCTTTCCATAGAGGAGTATAGCTGGTGGTTTGCGCAAGCGCCACTTAATTACTAGCCCATTGTGTCATATAAGGTGAATACACTCTCGTATAGCGGCGGCAGGGGTGGATTCAAAAAATGCTGTGACTTGGACATATACAGAGACACAAAATTACTGGATGACAACCGGATCAGCTCTGTAAAGCAGCACAGGGGCTCACACTGTGAAGGCGCATTAACCCCTTATGGGGAGAGGGAGCTGGTGAGTGCGGTCAATTGTCTTACACACGGAAATCGCACCCGTTGCAATCCAGGAATTCACTAATACTGAAGCACACTGTCACTTTCTTTTAGCAGAACTTTCCAATTTGAGCATTATTGTTCTTCTGCCGTGGGATTTTTTATACCAACTTCAAATGTGCAAAAAAACGCATGCTTCCATTTAGCGATTTTGAAGAAATCGCATGCTTCTATCTAGCGATTTTATAAGCAAAAAAGGCTGGATTTATGTACTGTGGCATCTTTAGGAGCACGTGACACTTTTTGCACAGCTGATATTGTTATTATGGCACTTTTTTAAGCACGTAGCACTTTTTCTTGTATGGTTTGCACAAACTTATATAAGCACTTTAACCAGTTGCCGTCCACTGCACGACGATGTACGTCGACAGAATGGCACGGGCAGGCATATGGGCGTACATGTACGTCCCTGCCTTCCCGCGGGTGGGGGGCCCGATCGGTGCCAGCGGCGGTCGGAATCCGTTCAGGAGCGATCCGGGATGAGGGGGCGGCCATTCGTTCATGGCCACCCCCTCGCGATCGCTCCTGACGAATGGAAGTGCAGCGTGACATCACTTCCTCTCCTGTAATGTAAACACAGGCAGAGGAAGTGATGTAATCTCTCCTCCGTGTCGGTATTTTTCGTTCCGGCACCGAGGAGAGAGGATCGGTGAGTTGCACCAACACTACACAATACAGTAGAACATGCCAGGCACACTCTCACTCCCCCTTCACCCCCCGATCACCCCCCCAATCACCCCTGCACCCCCAGTCACAGTGACACCAATTGCATTTTTTTTTTTGCATTGGTGTCATTTGTGACTGTAATAACTGTTAGGGCAGTTAGGGTTAGCCCCCTTTAGTTCTAGGGTACCCCCCTAACCCCCCCAATAAAGGTTTAACCCCGTGATCACCCCCCGTCGCCAGTGTCACTAAGGCTGGGTTCACATTGCAGCGGTTTATGAGAACGGATGTGATTCGCACCGCACTGCAGTGCAAATCACATCCGATCTCTGTGCGATTCGAGTTCAGCCATACAGATAGTATGGCTGAATTCGCATCGCACCCGCCGCACCCACCGCAAACTCGCACGGGACCCTTTTTTGGTCCGCAGCAGAATCAGGTCGCATGGGTGTTAACACCATGCGATCCGATTCCTGTCCGAGTTTGCAGATCGCACTGCGATATGCGAACTGATCTGGGGGTGTCATTAACATTTCACTGACACTCCCAGCAGTTCGCATAGGGCAGTGTGATGCGGGAACCCGCCGCGGATTCGTGGCGTTCCCGCATCGCTCCAGTGTGAACCCAGCCTAATAAGCGATAGTTTTTCTGATCGCTGTATTAGTGTCACAGGTGACGCTAGTTAGGCAGGTAGGTATTTAGGTTCCCCGCAGCTTTTTATAGCGCCCGGGACCCCCATATACTACCGCATAAAGCCCCCTGATTGCCCCCTAGTTAACCCTTTCACCAGTGATCACCATATAACTATTACAGGTGACGCTGGTTGGTTAGTTAGTTTTTTATAGTTTCAGGGCACCCGCCATTTATTACCTAATAAAGGTTTAACCCCCTGATCACCCGGCGGGTGATATAAGTTTGAGAGTCAGATAAGGTCTGCGTCGCCCCAGGCAGCGTCAGGTTAGTGCCAGTACCACTAACACCCACGCACAAAGCATACACCTCCCTTAGTAATATAGTATCTGATCAGATCTATATTAGCGTCGCCAGCAGTTTAGGTTTCCCAAAACGCATTGTTAGCGGGATCAGCCCAGATACCTGCTAGCACCTGCGTTTAGCCCCTCCGCCAAGCCCAGCCCAGCCCACCCAAGTGCAGTATCGATCGATCACTGTCACTTACAAAACACAACACACATAACTGCAGCGTTCTCAGAGTCAGGCCTGATCCCTGCGATCGCTAACAGTTTTTTTTGTAGCGTTTTGATACAGTCGCTGACAGCCTAGGTGCTTTTTTACCTGTGAGTCTCACTAGTGTACCCCTAAATTTAGGGGTGTCTACTTTCCAAAATGGGGTCATTTGGGGGGGGGGTTTGTGCCATCTTGGCATTTTATGGCCTTCAAAACTGCGATAGGTAGTGAGGAGTAAAATCAAAAATTTACACACTTAGAAATCCTGAAGGCAGTGCTTGGTTTTCGGGGCCCCGTACGCGGCTAGGCTCCCAAAAAATCCCACACATGTGGTACCCCCGTACTCAGGAGAAGTAGCAGAATTTATTTTGGAGTGTCATTTCACATATGCCCATGGCATGTGTGAGCAATAAATCATTTAGTGATAACTTTGTGAAAAAAAAAAAAAGTTTGTAATATTCCGCAACTTGTGGCAAAATATAAAATATTCCATGGACTCAACATGCCTCTCAGCAAATAGCTTGGGGTGTCTACTTTCTAAAATGGGGTCATTTGTGGGGGTTTTGTGCCATCTTGGCATTTTATGGCCTTCAAAACTGTAATAGGTAGTGAGGAGTGAAGTCAAAAATGTACGCCCTTAGAAAGCCTGAAGGCGGTGCTTGGTTTTCGGGGCCCCGTACGCGGCTAGGCTCCCAAAAAGTCCCACATATGTGGTATCCCCGTACTCAGGAGAAGCAGCAGAATTTATTTTGGGGTGTCATTTCACATATGCCCATAGCATGTGTGAGCAATATATCATTTAGTGACAACTTTGGGAAAAAATAAATAAATAAATAAAAGTTTGTAATATTCCCGCAACTTGTGGCAAAATATAAAATATTCCATGGACTTAACATGCCTCTCAGAAAATAGCTTGGGGTGTCTACTTTCTAAAATGGGGTCATTTGTGGGTGTTTTGTGCCATCTTGGCATTTTATGGCCTTCAAAACTGTAATATGTAGTGAGGAGTGAAGTCAAAAATTTACGCCCTTAGAAAGCCTGAAGGCGGTGCTTGGTTTTCGGGGGCCCCGTACGCGGCTAGGCTCCCAAAAAGTCCCACATATGTGGTATCCCCGTACTCAGGAGAAGCAGCAGAATTTTTTTTGAGGTGTCATTTCACATATGCCCATGGCATGTGTGAGCAATATATCATTTAGTGACAACTTTGTGAAAAAAAATTAAAAAAAATAAAAGTTTGTAATTTTCCCGCAACTTGTGTCAAAATATAAAATATTCCATGGACTCAACATGCCTCTCAGCAAATAACTTGGGGTGTCTACTTTCTAAAATGGGGTCATTTGTGGGGGTTTTGTGCCATCTTGGCATTTTATGGCCTTCAAAACTGTAATAGGTAGTGAGGAGTGAAATTACAAATGTACGCCCTTAGAAAGCCTGAAGGCGGTGCTTGGTTTTCGGGGCCCCGTACGCGGCTAGGCTTCCAAAAAGTCGACCACATGTGGTATCCCCATACTCAGGAGAAGCAGCAGAATGTATTTTGAGGTACAATTCCACATATAACCATGGCATGTGTGAGCAATATATCATTTAGTGACAACTTTGTGTAAAAAAAAAAATATATATATTTTTTTGTCATTATTCAATCGCTTGAGGCAAAAAAATAAAATATTCAATGGGCTCAACATGCCTCTTATCAATTTCCTTAGAGTGTCTACTTTCCAAAATGGGGTCATTTGGGGGGGTTTTGTACTGCCCTGCCATTTTAGCACCTCAAGAAATGAGATAGGCAGTCATAAACTAAAAGCTGCGTAAATTCCAGAAAACGTACCTTAGTTTGTAGATGTGACAACTTTTGCGCAAACCAATAAATATACAGTTATTGACTTTTTTTTAACCAAAGACATGTGGCTGAATACATTTTGGCCTAAATGTATGACTAAAATTTAGTTTATTGGATTTTTCTAATAACATAAAGTAGAAAATATCATTTTTTTCAAAATTTGCGGTCTTTTTACGTTTATATCACAAAAAAAAATCACAGAGTCAGTCAAATACCTTTAAAAGAAAGCTCTATTTGTGGGAAAAAAAGGACACAAATTTTGTTTGGGTACAACATTGCATGACCGCGCAATTACCAGTTAAAGCAGCGCAGTGCCAAATTGTAAAAAGACCTCTGGTCATTGACCAGCAAAATGGTCCAGTCTGAAAGTGGTTAATATTGCAATAAGTGGTTTGTAGTTTCTAAAAAAATGTAAGTCAGGGTCTGTTACAGCATCTCTTTGCATATTCCATATTGGTAGAGATCCACACATTCATTTATTTATTTGTTTTTTCACAAAACATTTTTTTTCTTTGGGAGAGATATTGTCACAAAAGCACTTAACCACTTGCCGACCGCCGCACGCCGATGTACGTCGGCAGAATGGCACGGGCAGGCATAAGCACATACATGTACGTCCTTTGCCTCCCGCGGGTCGGGGGCCCGATCGGGCCCCCGCCCGGTGCCTGCGGCGGTCGGTTTTCGTTCGGGAGCGATCCCGGACGAGGGGACGGCCATTCATTCATGGCCACCCCCTCGCGATCGCTCCCGACGAATGGAAATCCCCGGTGACATCACTTCCTCTCCTGTAATGTAAACACAGGAGAGGAAGTGATGTATTCTCTCCTCCGTGTCGGTATTTTTCGTTCCGACACGGAGGAGAGCGGATCAGTGAGTTGCACCAACACATCCCACACACAGTAGAACATGCCAGGCACACTCACACCCCCCCTTTACCCCCCGATCACCCCCCCAATTACCCCTGCCCCCCAGTCACAGTGACACCAATGTCATTTTTTTTTTTTTTTTTTTTTTTTTTGCATTGGTGTCATTTGTGACTGTAATAACTGTTAGGGCAGTTAGGGTTAGCCCCCTTTAGTTCTAATGTACCCCCCTAACCCCCCCAATAAAGGTTTAACCCCGTGATCACCCCCCGTCGCCAGTGTCACTAAGGCTGGGTTCACATTGCAGCGGTTTATGAGAACGAATGTGATTCGCACCGCACTGCAGTGCAAATCACATCCGATCTCTGTGCGATTCGAGTTCAGCCATTCGCCGCACCCGCCGCACCCGCCACACCCGCCGCACCCGCCGCAAATTCGCACGGGACCCTTTTTTTGGCCCGCAGCAGAATCGGATCGCATGGGTGTTCACACCATGCGATCCGAGTTTGCAGATCGCACTGCGATATGCGAACTGATCTGGGGGTGTCAGTAACATTTCACTGACACTCCCAGCAGTTCGCATAGGGCAGTGTGAACTGCCGCCGGGAGGCATGCGATGCGGGAACCCGCCGCGGATTCGCGGCGTTTCCGCATCGCTCCAGTGTGAACCCAGCCTAATAAGCGATCATTTTTCTGATCGCCGTATTAGTGTCACAGGTGACGCTAGTTAGGCAGGTAGGTATTTAGGTTCGCCGCAGCTTTTTATAGCGCTAGGGACCCCCATATACTACCGCATAAAGCCCCCTGATTGCCCCCTAGTTAACCCTTTCACCAGTGATCACCATATAACTGTTACAGGTGACGCTGGTTGGTTAGTTATTTTTTATAGTTTCAGGGCACCCGCCATTTATTACCTAATAAAGGTTTAACCCCCTGATCACCCGGCAGGTGTCATTTGTGACTAATAACTGTTAGGGCAGTTAGGGTTAGCCCCCTTTAGTTCTAAGGTACCCCCCTAACCCCCCCAATAAAGGTTTAACCCCGTGATCACCCCCCGTCGCCAGTGTCACTAAGGCTGGGTTCACATTGCAGCGGTTTATGAGAACGGATGTGATTCGCACCGCACTGCAGTGCAAATCACATCCGATCTCTGTGCGATTCGAGTTCAGCTATACAGATAGTATGGCTGAATTCGTGTCGCACCCGCCGCACCCGCCGCAAACTCGCACGGGACCCTTTTTTTGGTCCGCAGCAGAATCGGATCGCATGGGTGTTCACACCATGCGATCCAAGTTTGCAGATCGCACTGCGATATGCGAACTGATCTGGGGGTGTCATTAACATTTCACTGACACTCCCAGCAGTTCGCATAGGGCAGTGTGAACTGCCGCCGGGAGGCATGCGATGCGGGAACCCGCCGCGCATTCGTGGCGTTCCCGCATCGCTCCAGTGTGAACCCAGCCTAATAAGCGATCGTTTTTCTGATCGCTGTATTAGTGTCACAGGTGACGCTAGTTAGGCAGGTAGGTATTTAGGTTCGCCGCAGCTTTTTATAGCGCCAGGGACCCCCATATACTACCGCATAAAGCCCCCTGATTGCCCCCTAGTTAACCCTTTCACCAGTGATCACCATATAACTGTTACAGGTGACGCTGGTTGGTTAGTTATTTTTTTATAGTTTCAGGGCACCCGCCATTTATTACCTAGTCTCACTAGTGTACCCCTAAATTTAGGGGTGTCTACTTTCTAAAATGGGGTCATTTGGGGGGGGGGGTTTGTGCCATCTTGGCATTTTATGGCCTTCAAAACTGTAACGCCCTTAGAAAGCCTGAAGGCGGTGCTTGGTTTTTGGGGCCCCGTACGCGGCTAGGCTCCCAAAAAGTCCCACATATGTGGTATCCCCGTACTCAGGAGAAGCAGCAGAATTTATTTTGGGGTGTCATTTCACATATGCCCATGGCATGCGTGAGCAATATATCATTTAGTGACAACTTTGTGAAAAAAAAAAAAAGTTTGTAATTTTCCCGCAACTTGTGGCAAAATATAAAATATTCCATGGACTCAACATGCCTCTCAGCAAATAGCTTGGGGTGTCTACTTTCTAAAATGGGGTCATTTGTGGGGGTTTTGTGCCATCTTGGCATTTTATGGCCTTCAAAACTGTAATAGGTAGTGAGAAGTGAACTCAAAAAATTACGCCCTTAGAAAGCCTGAAGGCGGTGCTTGGTTTTCGGGGCCCCGTACGCGGCTAGGCTCCCAAAAAGTCCCACATATGTGGTATCCCCGTACTCAGGAGAAGCAGCAGAATTTATTTTGGGGTGTCATTTCACATATGCCCATGGCATGCATGAGCAATATATCATTTAGTGACAACTTTGTGAAAAAAAAAAAAAAAAAAAAAAAGTTTGTAATTTTCCCGCAACTTGTGGCAAAATATAAAATATTCCATGGACTCAACATGCCTCTCAGCAAATAGCTTGGGGTGTCTACTTTCTAAAATGGGGTCATTTGTGGGGGTTTTGTGCCATCTTGGCATTTTATGGCCTTCAAAACTGTAATAGGTAGTGAGGCGTGAAATCAAAAATTTACGCCCTTAGAAAGCCTGAAGGCGGTGCTTGGTTTTCGGGGCCCTGTACGCGGCTAGGCTCCCAAAAAGTCCCACATATGTGGTATCCCCGTACTCAGGAGAAGCAGCAGAATTTATTTTGGGGTGTCATTTCACATACGCCCATAGCATGTGTGAGCAATATATCATTTAGTGACAACTTTGTGTAAAAAAAAAAAAAAAATTTTTTTTTTGTCATTATTCAATCGCTTGAGGCAAAAAAATAAAATATTCAATGGGCTCAACATGCCTCTTATCAATTTCCTTAGGGGGTCTACTTTCCAAAATGGGGTCATTTGGGGGGGTTTTGTACTGCCCTGTCATTTTAGCACCTCAAGAAATGAGATAGGCAGTCGTAAACTAAAAGCTGCGTAAATTCCAGAAAACGTACCTTAGTTTGTAGATGTGACAACTTTTGCGCAAACCAATAAATATACAATTATTGACTTTTTTTTTACCAAAGACATGTGGCTGAATACATTTTGGCCTAAATGTATGACTAAAATTGAGTTTATTGGATTTTTCTAATAACAAAAAGTAGAAAATATCATTTTTTTTCAAAATTTGCGGTCTTTTTACGTTTATATCGCAAAAAATAAAAATCGCAGAGGCAATCAAATACCATCAAAAGAAAGCTCTATTTGTGGGAAGAAAAGGACGCAAATTTTGTTTGGGTACAACATTGCATGACCGCGCAATTACCAGTTAAAGCAGCGCAGTGCCAAAGTGTAAAAAGACCTCTGGTCATTTACCAGCAAAATGGTCCGGTCTGAAAGTGGTTAATGCACAAAAGAATTTCATTTGTGTTATACTTTTTATTTATTTATTTTTATTTTTTGATACATACCCCTGTAAAGAATTAGGCATAAGTAATAGCAGGTGGGTCTCCTGCAGATATAATTAACAACAGGCGAGCGCCGTAACTACCACCTTAGTATCCATTTATGTCTCTCACCTTTTAGGTGAATATATAAGGTAGTGGCAGCCCCTTTCACCATAATACACAGTTTGTTTGCATATTGTTTTTCACTTTTGGTATAGTTCATTTGTCTACCGGTTTTTGGACTGTCCCATTAGAACAGTCCAGGGTCCTTAGCGCACCTTTACCCCCCTTTTCACTCTAATGTCTTCAACTTAGATCTCTTCCCAAACAGACAATTGTACACCACTTCAAAGCAATGTTTCATATTCCTGTTTCTGGACTCAAATATCTATGTGCTAAGTATACCTTTTGTTTCATTATCATAGGGTAGAAAGACTCAGACAACAGTCAGAGGATCCCAGGGACCCCCAACCTCACCAGCCTGATTAGGAAGTTATGGGAACAGAGGGGCGCCAGACTGAGTGCGGTCTGATGAAGAAGCTGTAGCTTCGAAATGCATTACCATTCCTTGCCACTGTGAATAATCACACTTCCTGTTCCTGTGAAGTCACGACCAGCTGCTTCTTGTTTCCTGCCTCCTGGTTCCCAGCATTTTCTGGATCCCTGTAAGATCACACCAGTGCCCCAGGCTGCAAAGGGAAGACATTTATGAGACTCCAGGACTGGCGATTTTCACTGCATACTGAACTCATCTAATTTAACCTGTGAGTTACTACTTGTTTTTATTAAATATATGATTTATACTGCACTCAGTCTGGCGCCCCTCTGTTCCCATTTCTACACAGAGCTCATCGCTTCACTCTAAGGGAGCTGCCTCCAGGTGCTAATCATACAAGATCTCGGATCATTTATGGACATTATGTTTTAAACAAATGTTTTAATATCATGTGTGCTTATTCACACACATTTTATGTATACCTATATTCCAGTTGTTATATAATTTTATGTTATCACCATATCTAGCGCCGCTGTTCACCCTTGTGATTAGGAAGTTAGCCCGACCCCCCCCCCCGAGGATCTGGAGGAAGGAGAGGTGGAGGAAGTGGGTGAGATGGGCACCCCCACCAGGTGAGTGTCTGACACCCCAGCTTCAGGTAATCTATGTATGCCTGCATATTTCTAAATACATTCTTTTTCAACAATTTTAGGTGATGTTCTGCTTGTGGAACAGGAAGCCACAGAACATTTCAGTAGGGCCAGTGCTCAAACCCTCATTCACTCATGTGAACTCAAGGGACTTGATTTCGGTGTTACAGGGGATCTTCCAAGGGTTGGATGAGGATTTGTCCATAGACGATATGGTGATCGATCGGGTGCATAGAATAGCTGGAGTGAGAAGGGTAAAATCTGGTGAAACTTGAGACGTTATCTGTAAATTGCACTACGCACGAATAAAAGATAAAATAATGACTGCGACAAGACATAAAGAGAATATAGAATATGACGGGAAACAACTGACATTTTTTCAGGATCTATCCAAATATACTCTGGACAAAAGAAGAGCATTAAAACCGCTGTTGGAGCAACTTAGAAAAAGGAACTTACAGTATAGATGGAAATTTCCATTTCAATTACAAGTTCATTATGAAGACTTGACAGTAGTTTACAGGAATCTAGAAGACTTACCGGAATTTGTAAAGACTCTTGGTCTCTCACTAGTAGACTTACTAGAATGGCCAAAACCTTACAGAAAATTAGTAAAAGGCTTATAGGGATTTAAGGAACTGGATGGGGGGAGGGGGAATTTAAGGATGGGGGGCTAGTTTGTGATTTATGGTCATTAAGGGTTTTTTTTTTTTTAACTATAAGGCTTAGGGATATAAAATAAGGGATAAGTCGAATAGTAATAGAAGCCATAAGTATGGAGCTAGATGTGAATAGATAAGTGGCATAAGTGGCATGGGAAAAACTGACGGATGGCTAATCTAAACCAGTGGTTCCGATATTTCCCCTCCTAATAGGGACCTTACTTGTTAAGTAAGTTAGACTTATTGAAGTCGTTAGTTATAGGGTAGTGAATGAGAAGGGGTGAGTGGGGGGAGTGAGCGGAGAAGAGATAAGTGGGGGTAGGGAGGAAATTAGGAATAAGGGGTGTTAGGTTTAAGTGCAGGTTTTTTTTTTCTCTCTCTCCTTCTTCTTACTCTTCGGATACTAGGTAGGATCCCCCGGGGAATAGTACATTTTCAGTTAATTCATGATAAAGATGATACCTCACTCCCCATGCAGTGGGAAACTTTAAAATGCGTGTTAAGGGGACTGTTCGTCAAGCACGGATGTAGGTTAAAAAGGGAAAAAGAGCAAAGGAAAACTCAACTGTTGCTGGAAATTGGGAGATTGGAAGGTAAACACAAACAGAACCTGAAGCCAGAGGATCATATACTCTTAAAAGACAAAAGAATTGTGCTGCAAGCCGTGCTTGATGAAGAGTCTCTTCGTATAAGGGACAAGAACAGAACACAATGGTACCAACACGGAAATAAAATGGGGAAACTATTAGCAAAAACATTGAGGGAACAACAGCCCACAACATCTATAGTAAAGATTTTTAAAACAAATGGGGAAATAACATACGATCCAACTGAAATTATAAAAACATTCCAAAACTATTATGATAAATTATATAATATAGAAATAAAACAGGAAATAAAAAAGAGGAAAGGGCTGAAGAGATTGGAAAATATGTTAACGAAACAGCTTTGCCTAGATTCCCTAGAGAAGTAATTGAGGAAATGGAAGAAGAAATTTCAACGGAGGAGATACAACAAGCAATAGCCGAAATGGCCCTGGGAAAGAGCCCAGGACCAGACGGCTACACAGCAAGGTTTTATAAACAATTTCAAGACTTAATTATACCTTTACTTAAAAAAACATATAATTCCATAACTAAAACGCAAACTTTTGTACCACAGAGTACGGAAGCTCATATTATACTTATCCCAAAACCAGAAAAAGACCATACATTAAGTAAAAACTTTCATCCTATTTCATTAACAAATATTGATATTAGATTATATTCAAAAATTATTTCTAATAGATTAACTCCAAGAATGCCGGAATATATAAATCTAGATCAAACAGGGTTCATAAAGGGGCGAGAAACCAGGGATAACATAATAAAGACATGCACGCTGATGGAGCATGCTCAGAGGGCCGCCATCCCAGCCTGTTTACTAACTATAGATGCTGAGAAAGCTTTCGATAGGGTGGGATGGCGGTTCTTAGAGGTGGCATTATTACAGATAGGACTGGGCCCTAGAATGCTAGGCAGGATTATGGCATTATATGCCAATTCAAGAGCCAAAGTAAGAATAAACGGGATGTTCTCAGAGTATATAAAAGTATCAAACGGGACCCGTCAAGGGTGCTCCCTATCCCCTTTATTATATATAATAGTAATGGAACATCTAATTAATGCAATAAGGAAAAATAAAGATATACAAGGGATTAAAATTAAGGACAAGGAATACAAGCTGGCAGTATACGCAGATGATTTATTACTATATATAACAAACCCTATTATGACAATCCCTAATATAATAAAAGAACTTGATAGATTCGGGGAATTAAGCAATTTCAAGGTAAATTACGATAAATCAGAAATGATGAATATTACTTTAGAAGAAGAAATGCAACTACTTTTACAAAAAGATTTCCCGTTTAAATGGCAGAAAGAGGCGATTAAATACTTGGGCCTTATGATTCCGAAGGATTTGAAGCAGATACAGGAATTAAATCATAATGTGGTTATACGCAAAGTAATAAAACAATTGCAAAAATACGAAAAAATAACATACTCATGGTTAGGGAGAATAAATATAGTAAAAATGGAATTATTGCCAAAGATTTTATATGTATTCCAAACGTTGCCCATCGCTCCACTTAAGAGGATAATGATAAATCTAAGGAAAGCCATAAGTAGTTTTATATGGGCAAAAAAAACCTCCCGAATAAAAAGAGAAACACTAATTAGAACAAAAGAAAATGGAGGTTTGGCATTACCTGATTTTTTAAAATATATGCAAGTGGCATCATTGGTTAGAATTATAAACTGGCAACATGATAGTAAAAATAAACAATGGGTAATGTTGGAAGAGGATATCGCGGGGACACAGCTAAAATTCTTGCCGTAGATAAAACCTGAATTAAGGGAAAAAAAAAAGGAACTGCCAATCTTTGCGAGAGCTACTTTAAAAATATGGGATGCGGTGCTGAAAAAAGGTAAGCTATCCTCATGGACTGGACCCTTGTCTCCATTGATGTCCAACCCGGAATTTAAGCCACCATTGGAAAGCGTTAGCTATTTGAAATGGAACAAGATAGAGAATATAAGATTGGTCCAGATACTGGTGGATGGAAATATGCCTAGTTTAACTGATCTCGGATTAGAAGTAAAAAAACACTGGTTACAATATCATCAACTAGAAACATTTATTGAAACAAATAAAAGTTTAATAAATAGACCATTAACTAAATTCGAGCAGATAATATTAAAGGAGCAGAATCATAAGAATAAACTATCTAAAGTACCGTATATACTCGAGTATAAGCCGAGATTTTCAGCCTCTTTTTTGAGGCTGAAAGTGCCCCCCTCGGCTTATACTCGAGTCATCGCCGTCTGACTGCTCGATCAGCGTATCGAGCAGACAGATGGCGGACATACTACAATTCGAAAGCCGCGCCTCCGCCTCCGCCTCCGCCTCCGCCTGTGATAGGCGGAACACTCAATTTCCCAGCAGTCAGTGTTCCGCCTATCACGGACATCCGCTCATCCTCGTACTACGGACGAGGATGAGACGATGTCCGTGATAGGCGGAACACAGGCTGCTGGGAAATTCAGTGTTCCGCCTATCACAGGCGGAGGCGCGGCTTTTGAATTTTAGAATGGCCGCCGAGGCGCCGACGAAGAGCGGCGATCCTGGCAAGGCACGGCACGGGACGGAGGCAAGGCACGGCACGGCACGGGACGGGACGGGATGGAGGCAAGGCACGACACGGGACGGAGGCAAGGAGGCACGGCACGGGACGGAGGCAAGGAGGCAAGGCACGGGACGGAGGCTCGGGACACAGGCTCGGGACACAGGTAGGCTGGACACACACACACACACACACACACACACACACACACACACACACACACACACACATGGACACACACACACAGGGATGGATGGATGGAGACACACACACACAGGGATGGATGGATACACACACACACAGGGATGGATGGATGGAGACACACACACACAGGGATGGATGGATACACACACACACAGGGATGGATGGATGGAGACACACACACACAGGGATGGATGGATGGAGACACACACACACACAGGGATGGATGGATGGATGGAGACACACACACACAGGGATGGATGGATGGATGGACACACACACACACAGGGATGGATGGATGGATGGACACACACACACACAGGGATGGATGGATGGATGGACGGACACACAGGGATGGACGGACACACAGGGATGGACGGACACACAGGGATGGACGGACACACAGGGATGGACAGGCATGTCTCACCCTCGGCTTATACACGAGTCAATAAGTTTGCCAGTTTTTTTGGGGGTAAATTGGGGGCCTCGGCTTATATTCGGGTCGGCCTATACTCGAGTATATACGGTATATGTATCGCTGTTACCCACAGGAAATATTAGAGATTTAATAGGAATAAGAAAGTGGGAAGAAGAACTAGGAGAGATAATTACAGAAGAAGAATCGATTTTTTTTTAGGAATAATACATAAAACCTCAACGGCGTTAAAACATCAAGAACGAAACTATAAAGTGACAATGAGGTGGTACTGGAGTCCAGTGGCATTAAAAATAATTAATATAGGAAATACAGAGAAATGCTGGAGGTGTGGGATAGAAAAAGGGACAATGGAACATATCTGGTTCAGTTGTAAGAAATTAAAAAACTTCTGGTTAAGTGTTTTCGAGATATACTAAAAAGTGACTGGAAAAAAACTGGCTCCAGATGTGAAGGTAGCATTAGTCTCTCTTACGTCAGATACAGTGGATAGTATGAAAAATGGGATAATACAACATATGACAACAGCGGCAAGAACAATAATAGCACGTAAATGGAAAGAAACAGCGAGTCCAACAGTGTGGGAATGGGTATGTGAAATGAACGCAATATGCTTCATGGAAAAACAAATAAGAGAAGAAGGATATATAAATAATCAGTTACCAATTGTATGGAAACAATGGGAAGAGTTTAGGTTCTCAAATGGATTGAAAGAATATTTATAATTTAAAAGAGGGGGAGAGGGAAGAAGAGAGAGAGGGTTAAAGAGGTGAAACATGGATATTGGGGGGAGGGGAGATAGGTGAGGAGGGGGAAAATGTAAGAAAGGGAATAAGGAGTGGGTTTTTTTTTTTGGTTTTTTTTTCTTCTCTGTGTGTTTGGTGGTATGTTGGATGTTAATAAATGTGGAATATATTGAGTGGGTTTTATGTATGATGTTGTAAATGAACCAGTATGTATTATGGTTATTTTTTTTTTTAAATAATAAAAAGAAGATTTGAAACAAACCCTCACAAATCATGGCGTGGAATGAGGAGATAGACACAATGCACAATCTCCTTGACATCATACAGCAGAAAATGAAGAACATGATCAATGTTTTGGAGAGAATATAGTCCCTTTTTCCCTCGTTTTTTTATTTTCTTTTTAGATTACCCCAAAAAGTTGTTGTTATTTGTACATTTTAAAAGCCAAATTTGAAGATGCACATGGTGTGTCAACACGTGCTATCTGTCATCAGGGGATCTCAGTGTAATGTTTTGTGGGTGCAACCCCTTCCTCATAACTCTAGTAGGTGAGAGGAAGGGATTGCACCCCTAAACACATCCATTGGTCCCCTATTATGAGAGATAGCACATTTTCACATTACCCATTTGGACTCCCAATTTGTGTGCATCTTCAAAATTTGGCTTTTACAGGGGTGACATCACACCATCATATTTACGACAATAGCAAGACATTTTTGACATATAATGTTTGATATTGCCTTCAGTTTTTATACATTGAACCTTGTAAGTTCCAGAGTTGTGTATGTTATGTTTTAACCGCTTCACAACCGCCTCATGCCGATATATGTCGGCAGAAGGGCACATACAGGCAGAATCACGTACCTGTATGTTGCCCTTTAAGAGGCGGCGGGGGCATGCGCCCACGGGAAGCTCCCTGAGTCCGGTCGTGGGTCCCGAGGACTCGATCGCCACGCGGAGAGGAAGAACGGGGAGATGCTAAAGTAAACAAGCATCTCCCTGTTCTGCCTAGCAACAGTGACACTGATCTCTGCTCCCTGTGATTGGAGCAGAGATCAGTGATCTGTAAAACACAGCCACACCCCCCCACAGTTAGCAACACTCCTCTAGGACACACTTAACCCCTACACTGCCACCTAGTGGTTAACCCCTTCACTGCCAGTGTCATTTACACAGTAATCAGTGCATTTGTATAGCTGATTGCTGTATAGATGACAATGGTTCCAAAAATGTGTCAAAAATGTCCGATGTGTCCGCCATAATGTCGCAGTCACAATAAAAATTGCAGATTTCCGGCATTTAAAAAAAATATATATATATTAATAAAAATGCCATAAAACTATCCTCTATTTTGTAAACACTATAAATTGCGCAAACCAATCAATAATCGCTTATTACGATTTTTTTTTTTGCCAAAAATATGTGGAAGAATGCGTATCGGCCTAAACTGAGGAAAAAAATATTTTTTTATATATTTTTGGGGGATATTTATTATAGCAAATAGTAAAAAATAATGTGTTTTTTTCAAAATTGTCGCTCTTTTTATGTTTATAGCGCAAGAAAAAGAAAAACCGCAGGGGTGATCAAATACCACCAAAAGAAAGTTCTATTTGTGGGAAAAAAAGGACGTCAATTTTGTTTGGGAGCCACGTTGCATGACCTTGTAATTGTGAGTTAAATCGACGCAGTGCTGAATCGCAAAAAGTGCTCAGGTCAGGAAGGTGGTAAATTCTTCCGGGGCTGAAGTGGTTAAAACATGCATGTTTGTGAAAAAAAAAATATCTTGTGAAAAAAAAGTTATATTGAGGAAAACAAATAAAATTTTTAACACATTTTATAAACGCACATGTGTGAATGTGCACTGAGTAAACATTTTGAAATACAACAATGTGTGGCTTCTTGTTTCAATACTCAATACCAGTTTTGTAAGTAATTTTGTGTTTACAGTGACAATGGGGCTTATTTACTAAAGGAAAATCCACTTGGCACTACAAGTGCACTAGGAGAACCTAGGAGACAGCCAAAAAGAAAAGCAAACAATAAAGAAAATTCTAGATTTTATCAGAATTTTTTTTTTAATTACTAAAAATTTTATACATCTGACTGACATTGCAATGGCCCCCCTACCCATAAAATAATTAACATATTTCTCCTGAACTTCACAGGTGCTTTGGGGTGCCAAGCCAGTACGGTCAGTATCCAGGCCCGTCAGGAAATTGTCTGTAATTAGTCCGGCCTCAGACCCAACTGAGGCTAGATAATTCAGGGAATCCTTAAATAATTGTACAGGATGCAGCAGCACAGGATGATATGGTTGATTTTGTAGTCCGCTATATGGATTGCTGTCAGAAACAGTCGGAACCGGCTGGCCATTATCCCGAAGGTATTCTCAATGAGTAGTTAAAAACCCTCCTCTCTGGGGTGAGGGTCCTTTGGGGGAATGGCCTCATCAGGTGCTTGCCCAGACCGAACGCTTCATCAGCAATAAAGACAAATGGAAGTCCTTCAACGTTGTCTACATCAGGTGGCAATGCCAGGCCACCAGTCTGGAGACGTTGGTAAAACGCCTTCTGGGCAATGACTCCTCCATCCGATATTTCTGCCCACAGGCCCGGATTGGCCATAGGGCACACCAGGCAATTGCCCGGTGGGCCGCGGCCGCCGGGCCGCCAGGCTGCAAGTCCATGCAGGGCACAAGGCTCTTTGAGCCCGTGCCGCTCATGCAGCCTCTCCACGCTAGCTCGGCTCAGCCCATAGGTGGCAGGGGGGCGTACACAAAGAGGGGGGTGGAGCTAGATGAGAAGCCTTCGGCCTCTCCACGGCTGCCCATATAGGTCAGCCATCCGTACCAGGGGACGTGGCTGCAAAGGGGGAGGAGCCAGAGCAGACACCTGCTGCTGAGTCCTGAAAACTTGAAGCCAGATAACAGTAAACATGAGTTCCGCCCGTGCTCTGCGCTCACCCCTGTAACCAGGATATGAGAAGCGGTGGGACGGCTGCATATAGAAGAATAATTCTCTCCATCTTCCTCCTGCAGTATCGGAATGCCTGCGAGAGGTAGAAGAGAAGCAGGAGACTGCAGGAGGGAGATGGAGAGAATGATTGTTCTATATGCAGCCGTCCCCACCCCTCCTTATATCCTGCTTATTACTGCTGCCACCCCCCCCCCCCGGGCTCCCCACACCACCCATACTCTTTGCCTCCCCCCTGCTCTCTGCCACCCCCCCAGTGCGCTCCACCTCCCCCCATGCTCTCTGCCGCCCTCCCTGTGCTCTCTGCCGCCCCCCATGCTCTCCGCCGCCCCCCGTGCTCTCTGCCGCCCTCCCTGTGCTCTCTTCCGCCCTCCCTGTGCTCTCTGCCACCCCCGCATGCTCTCCGCCACCCCCCATGCTCTGCGCTCACCCCCCTGTGTTGTTCATATCCCCCCACACTCTCCGCTTCCCCCTGTGCTCTCCACATCCCCCTCATGCTCTCTGCTGCCCCCTCATGCTGTCTACTGCCCCCCTGTGCTCTCCACCTTCCCCAGGTGCTCTTCACATCCCCCCCATCAGCCCCCCATGCTCTCCACCTTCCCTCCATGCTCTCCGCCGCCCTCCCTGTGCTCTCCACCAGCCCCCCTGTGCTCTCCACCTCCCCCCATGCTCTCCACCACCCTCCCTGTGCTCTCTACCTCCCCCCACGCTCTCCGCCACCCCCCATGCTCTTCACCACCCCCCATGCTCTGTGCTCACCCCCCTGTGCTGTTCATGCCCCCCCATGCTCTCCGCTGCCCCCTGTGCTCTCCACATCCCCTTCATGCTCTCTGCTGCCCCCTCACGCTGTCTGCTGCCCCCTGTGCTCTCCACCTTCCCCAGGTGCTCTTCACATCCCCCCCATCAGCCCCCCATGCTCTCCACCTTCCCTCCATGCTCTTTGCCTCCCCCCATGCTCTCCACCAGCCCCCCTGTGCTCTCCACCTCCCCCATGCTCTCCACCGCTCGCCCTGTGCTCTTCACCTCCCCCAATGCTCTCCACCACCCTCCCTGTGCTCTTCATCTCCCCCCATGCTCTACACCACCCTCCCTGTGCTCTCCATCTCCCCCATGCTCTACACCACCCTCCCTGTGCTCTCCATCTCCCCCCATGCTCTCCACCACCCTCCCTGTGCTCTCCATCTCCCCCCATGCTCTCCACCACCCTCCCTGTGCTCTCCATCTCCCCCCATGTTCTCCACCACCCTCCCTGTGCTCTCCACTTCCCCCCACACTCTCCACCTCCCCTCCCTGCGCTCACCCCCCTGTGCTGTTCATATCCCCCCACGCTCTCCGCTGCCCCCTGTGCTCTCCACATCCCCCTCATGCTCTCTTCTGCCCCCTCATGCTGTCTGCTGCCCCCTGTGCTCTCCACCTTCCCCAGGTGCTCTTCACATCCCCTCCATCAGCCCCCCGTGCTCTCCACCTTCCCTCCATGCTCTCCGCCGCCCTCCCTGTGCTTGCCACCCCCCATGCGTTCTCCACTTCCCCCCACGCTCTCCACCTCCCCTTCCTGCGCTCACCCCCCTGTGCTGTTCATATCCCCCCACGCTCTCCGCTGCCCCCTGTGCTCTCCACATCCCCCTCATGCTCTCTGCTGCCCCCTCATACTGTCTGCTGCCCCCTGTGCTCTCCACCTTCCCCAGGTGCTCTTCACATCCCCTCCATCAGCCCCCCGTGCTCTTCACCTTCCCTACATGCTCTCCGCTGCCCTCTCTGTGCTCGCCACCCCCCATGCGTTCTTCACATCCCCCATGCTCTCCGCCACCCTCCCTGTGCTCTCCACCTCCCCCATGCTCTCCACCGCTCTCCCTGTGCTCTTCACCTCCCCCAATGCTCTCCACTACCCTCCCTGCGCTCTTCATCTCCCCCCATGCTCTACACCACCCTCCCTGTGCTCTCCACCGCCCTCCCTGTGCTCTCCACTTCCCCCCATGCTCTCCACTGCCCTTCCTGTGCTCCCCGCCACCCCCCATGCTCTCCACCACCCGCCATGCTCTTCACCACTCCCCATGCTCTGTGCTCACCCCCCTGTGCTGTTCATATCCCCCCACGCTCTCCGCTGCCCCCTGTGCTCTCCACATCCCCCTCATGCTCTATGCTGCCCCCTCATGCTGTCTGCTGCCCCCTGTGCTCTCCACCTTCCCCAGGTGCTCTTCACATCCCCCCATGCTCTCCGCTGCCCTCCCTGTGCTCGCCACCCCCCATACGTTCGTCACATCCCCCATGCTCTCCGCCACCCTCCCTGTGCTTTCCATCTCCCCTCATGCTCTCCACCAACCCCGCCCGCTCTCCACTTCCCCCATGCTCTCCGCCGCCCTCCCTGTGCTCTCCACCAGCCCCCCCTGTGCTCTCCATCTCCCCCCATGCTCTCCACCACCCTCCCTGTGTTCTCCACCTCCCCCCATGCTCTCCACCACCCTCCCTGTGCTCTCCACCTCCCCCATGCTCTCCACCGCTCTCCACCTCCCCCCATGCTCTCCACCACCCTCCCTGTGCTCTCCACCTCCCCCATGCTCTCCACCGCTCTCCACCTCCCCCCATGCTCTCCACCACCCTCCCTGTGCTCTCCACCTCCCCCCATGCTCTCTGCTGCCCCCTGTGCTCTCCACCTTCCCCCCCATGCTCTCTGCTGCCTCTTGTGCTCTTCTCTTCCTCCCTATGCTCTCGTCCCACCCCATGTTCTCAAGGTTCTTCCCTGTGTTCTCCATCCCCCCATGCTCTCTCTTGGTCCCACCTCACCCCCCCCCCTACACCTCTGCTGGGTTCCCCTCTCACGGGGGATCTGTCAGGGTGGAGAGTGGGGAAGGGGCCGGTTAACATGTCATGGGCTGCTCAATCCAAAATGCCTGGGCCTATTTTTTTGTCCCAGTCCGGGCCTGTCTGCCCATTCTTCCCCACATCCACATCCTCATAGTGTGCCGACACCTCCGCCATTAACACTACACTATTAAAACCCTTATAGTTATAATATCCCATATCCCATCTGTAGCCCCTCCACAGTTGGGAAAGTCCCAACTAGGGATGAGCCGAACACCCCCCGGATCGGTTTGCATCAGAACTTTCGAACGGACCGCAAATTCGTACGAACTTTAGAACCCCATTGAACTCTATGGGACTTGAACGTTCGAAATAAAAATTGCTAATTTTAATGACTAATATGCAAGATACTCTCCTAAAAAGGGTTTGGGGACCTGGCTCCTGCCCCAGGGGACATGGGTCGATGCCTAAAATGTTTTTAAAAATGGCCATTTTGGCGGGGGCACTGATTTTAATGACAATTTAAGTGAAAAAAAGTGAAATATTCCTTTAAATATCGTGCCTGGGGGGTGTCTATAGTATGCCTGTGAAGTGCCACGTGTTTCCCGTGTTTAGAACAGTCCCTGCACAAAATGACATTTAACGGAAAAAAAGTCATTTAAAACTGCTTGCGTTTTTAATGTAATATCTGGTTCCGACAATATGAATGAAAATCATTGAGAAAAATGGCATGGGTAGCCCCCCCTGCCCATTACCAGCCCCTTTGGGTCTTGTACGGATATTAAGGGGAACCCCGTACCCATATTAAAAAAAGGAAAAACGTGGGGCCCCCAGGCCCTATATACTCAGAACAGCATTATACAGGCGGTGCAAACAAGACAGGGACTGTCTACAAATCTGTTTGTAATTTTAAACTGGTACATTTTTAAAGTGTAGCTCCAGTCAAAAAATCTATTTTTAAGCTTTTTGGAAAACATAGGGAAGGGTTATCACCCCTGTATAATTTGTTTTGCCGTCCGTCTTTTTTCATCTCACTTCCTGTTGTCTCCTTCCATTTGCAAGTAGGAGACGTTTGTAAGTTGGATGTTTGAAAGTAGGGGCCTGCCCTATATGCTCTGCAGAAATGGCGGAACAAGGTGTTGGTGTTGCCACAACATTGTAAGCCCTCAAAGTGACTCTTAGTGGGCGCTGGAGCGCCCTGCTGTGAGTGATTATATCAAGAATTGTAATTACATGCTATTGTTGAACAGTGGTAGAAAAATTGGGCCTTTGGTGGTTGTGGTGCTGGTGCTGGTGCCACAACACTATAAGTCCTCACAGTTACTCTCAGTGGGCACAGGAACGAGCCCTGCTGTGAAATATTATATCAAGAATTGTAATTACATGCCCCTGTTAAACAGGGGCTGAAAAATTGGGCCTTAGGCACTGGTGCTGGTGCCACGACACTGCAACCTCTCCCATATACTCTAGTTGTAGTGCAGGAATGAGCCCTGCTGCAAAGCGTTGCATCAAAAATTGTAATTAAACACCCCTGTTAAACAGGGGCTGAAAAATTGGGCTGGTGGCACTGGTGCTGGTGCCACGACACTGCAACCTCTCCCATATACTCTAGTTGTAGTGCAGGAATGAGCCCTGCTGCAAAGCATTGCATCAAAAATTGTAATTAAATGCCCCTGTTAAACAGGGGCTGAAAAATTGGGGCTTAGGCACTGGTGATACGACGCTGCAACCTCTCCCATATACTCTAGTTGTATTGCAGGAATGAGCTCTGCTGAAAAGCATTGCATCAAAAATTGTAATTGAACGCCCCTGTTAAACAGGGGCTGAAAAATTGGGCCTTAGGCACTGGTGCTGGTGCCACGACACTTCAACCTCTCCCATATACTATAGTTGTAGTGCAGGAATGAGCCCTGCTGCAAAGCATTGCATAAAATTTTTTAATTAAACACCCCTGTTAAACAGGGGCTGAAAAACTGGGCTGGTGGCACTGTTGCTAGTGCCACGACACTGCAGCCTCTCCCATATACTCTAGTTGTAGTGCAGGAATGAGCCCTGCTGAAAAGCATTGTATCAAAAACTGTAATTAAACGCCCCTGTTAAACAGGGGCTGAAAAATTGGGCCTTAGGCACTAGTGCTGGTGCCACGACACTGCAACCTCTCCCATATACTCTAGTTGTAGTGCAGGAATGAGCCCTGCTGCAAAGCGTTGCATCAAAAATTGTAATTAAACACCCCTGTTAAACAGGGGCTGAAAAATTGGGCTGGTGGCACTGGTGCTGGTGCCACGACACTGCAACCTCTCCCATATACTCTAGTTGTAGTGCAGGAATGAGCCCTGCTGCAAAGCATTGCATCAAAAATTGTAATTAAATGCCCCTGTTAAACAGGGGCTGAAAAATTGGGGCTTAGGCACTGGTGATACGACGCTGCAACCTCTCCCATATACTCTAGTTGTATTGCAGGAATGAGCTCTGCTGAAAAGCATTGCATCAAAAATTGGAATTGAACGCCCCTGTTAAACAGGGGCTGAAAAATTGGGCCTTAGGCACTGGTGCTGGTGCCACGACACTTCAACCTCTCCCATATACTATAGTTGTAGTGCAGGAATGAGCCCTGCTGCAAAGCATTGCATAAAATTTTTTAATTAAACACCCCTGTTAAACAGGGGCTGAAAAACTGGGCTGGTGGCACTGTTGCTAGTGCCACGACACTGCAGCCTCTCCCATATACTCTAGTTGTAGTGCAGGAATGAGCCCTGCTGAAAAGCATTGTATCAAAAACTGTAATTAAATGCCCCTGTTAAACAGGGGCTGAAAAATTGGGCCTTAGGCACTAGTGCTGGTGCCACGACACTGCAACCTCTCCCATATACTCTAGTTGTAGTGCAGGAATGAGCCCTGCGGTCAGGGCACACAGACAACACGCACAATCTCCTACAACTGACTGCAAGCTCTATTACAGAAGAGCAATATAGCTAGCTATATAGGTGGATATAATGGTGTATAGTGCGGTCAGGGCACACAGACAGCACCCACAATCTCCTACAGCTGACTGAAAGCTCTATTACAGAAGAGCAATATAGCTAGCTATATAGGTGGATATATCTCTCAGAAGGTGAAAAGAAAAAACTAACAATCACAGTGCAAAAATCACCTTGTGGCGCTACAAAGAATAAACACTGTTAAATAGCAGTGTACTACAATGCCCAAAACTGCGCTGCGTGAAAATTATAAACGCATGTGCATAAATACATTACAATAAACAATGAAGTAAAATGTGATTAAATGGCAATCAAAAAATCGCAATCAAAAAATCGCATAAAGGTGATAAAGTGAATATGTGACAAAACATAAATAAAACAAATAAACACAATATTTTTCTGCTACAAATAGTGCTCTTAATGGAAATGTGCAGTTCCAAAGTATAATTAATCTTAAAGTTCGATCTTCAATCAGACACAATTGTTGAAGAGTAAAAACTGTGATGGTAGCATTAATTGAAAAACTCCTTTTCCAGTGAAAGTTCTATAACAAAGTGTCCATAAACCGCAAAGCCTCCACCGCACCCTTGGTGTTCGTGCCCCCCTTGTTTAGAACACTCACCAGCAGTATTGCCCAGCACTCTTGTGTCGGGCAAAAATCGCTTATAATGTATACAGGTGATAACTGTTTCTCCAGCCAATTCTTGTGAAAAACTTCGCAGCAGAGGGTAATCAATTAATATCTCAGAGTTACAAAGACGAACCAATCGCTGGTAAAAGAAAACGAGGGGGGCCCAAGATGAATTACCCAAGATACATCGCAAGTCAGAGATCTCAAAAATACAGGTTACAGGAGAAGGGTATGCATAGGAACAGCAAAGGAGCAGGGTGGTGGCAAATGTCCCAGCTGCAAGGACTTCAGATGTGTGGAGTGGTATACTCCAGCCTGAATCCTGACCACAAAATTCAGGGAGTCCTCATGTAAATTAGGTTCTCTAAATAAACTGCAAATAAGCAGAGAAAGGATTTTTTGATTGTATATATAGGTGCTATTCACAGCTGCTGCCTGGTGTCCAGAATGTTGTGTATCTCTTCTCACCTCCACAAGGGGGGCACGAACACCAAGGGTGCGGTGGAGGCTTTGCGGTTTATGGACACTTTGTTATAGAACTTTCACTGGAAAAGGAGTTTTTCAATTAATGCTACCATCACAGTTTTTACTCTTCAACAATTGTGTCTGATTGAAGATCGAACTTTAAGATTAATTATACTTTGGAACTGCACATTTCCATTAAGAGCACTATTTGTAGCAGAAAAATATTGTGTTTATTTGTTTTATTTATGTTTTGTCACATATTCACTTTATCACCTTTATGCGATTTTTTGATTGCGATTTTTTGAATGCCATTTAATCACATTTTACTTCATTGTTTATTGTAATGTATTTATGCACATGTGTTTATAATTTTCACGCAGCGCAGTTTTGGGCATTGTAGTACACTGCTATTTAACAGTGTTTATTCTTTGTAGCGCCACAAGGTGATTTTTGCACTGTGATTGTTAGTTTTTTCTTTTCACCTTCTGAGAGATATATTCAACTATTTAAGTGGCAGCTGGGGAGAGGGGGGTGTTTGAGCGCTGTGATGATATACTAGACGGGAGGCCATTAATAGTGTATCTTGAGTTATATAGGTGGATATAATGGTGTATAGTGCGGTCAGGGCACACAGACAACACGCACAATCTCCTACAACTGACTGAAAGCTCTATTACAGAAGAGCAATATAGCTAGCTATATAGGTGGATATAATGGCGTATACTGTGGTCAGGGCACGCAGACAACACACACAATCTCCTACAACTGACTGAAAGCTCTATTACAGAAGAGCAATATAGCTAGCTTTATAGGTGGATATAATGGTGTATAGTGCGGTCAGGGCACGCAGACAACACGCACAATCTCCTACAACTGACTGCAAGCTCTATTACAGAAGAGCAATATAGCTAGCTATATAGGTGGATATAATGGTGTATAGTGCGGTCAGGGCACGCAGACAACACGCACAATCTCCTACAACTGACTGAAAGCTCTATTACAGAAGAGCAATATAGCTAGCTATATAGGTGGATATAATGGTGTATAGTGCGGTCAGGGCACGCAGACAACACGCACAATCTCCTACAACTGACTGCAAGCTCTTTTACAGAAGAGCAATATAGCTAGCTATATAGGTGGATATAATGGTGTATAGTGCAGCCAGGGCACGCAGACAACACGCACAATCTCCTACAACTGACTCCAAGCTTTTTTACAGAAGAGCAATATAGCTAGCTATATAGGTGGATATAATGGTGTATACTGCGGCCAGGGCACGCAGACAACATGCACAATCTCCTACAACTGACTGCAAGCTCTATTACAGAAGAGCAATATAGCTAGCTATATAGGTGGATATAATGGTGTATAGTGCGCTCAGGGCACGCAGACAACACCCACAATCTCCTACAACTGACTGAAAGCTCTATTACAGAAGAGCAATATAGCTAGCTATATAGGTGGATATAATGGTGTATACTGCGCTCAGGGCACGCAGACAACACCCACAAACTCCTGCAGATTGCTAAAAGCTCAATTACAGAAGAGCAAGAACGCTAAATCGGCCGATAACGAACAGTGTATACTGTGTTGAAGGTACACAGAGAACACCCACTAACTCCTACAGACGCCAACACACTACACAAGGCCACCGCACTGGCGGCCTTATATAGTGTGGGGCATGTACTACACAGCCTGAGCTATGATTGGCCACAGGCATCCTGCCTGTGGCCAATCGTGGCTCTCCTCGCTGCCGGCGCTGTGATTGGCCCACACGAATTTGGCGTGAACGGCCCATAACGTTCGGTATTCGCTGAACGTGCGAACAGCCAATGTTTGAGTTGAACGTATGTTCAACTCGAACATCAAGCTCATCCTTAGTCCCAACGGTCAGCAAAATGGGAGGCCAGTCAGTCTGACATTCCTGTGGCGTTGAAGGAACTTTTGCACATAACATTGCAAGCGGATTACACAAAAACATTCTTGCACAACATCAGTATAACATTTATTTGAAGGAGTATTTAAAAAAACTAAAATATAAGGCCCACATATCAGATTTCTCACCACCTCTGATGGCCCATTGATAAAATTGTATGGGGGGAGGGTTTGAGGTGACTTTGGGAGCCAAAAAAAAAGCCTCAAGCACTCTCACTCAACACTGCCTGAATTTAAGGACACACATTACATTTGGACACATTTTAGGGGGTGGGGAGGGTTATAAATTAATTTAAGGGCACACATTACATTTGGACACATTTAGGGGGTGGGGGAGGGTTATAAATGAATTTAAGGACACATATAACATTTGTACACATTTTAGCGGGTGTTTTGGAGAATGCAGTAAAATGGAGCTGACAATATACATTGTTAAAGGGAGTAGGCTATAGGTGTATATGGGCCCAGGATAGCATGTAGGCCAAAAAAGGAGTATTAAAAAAGTTTCCAGCATGTATGAGGATAAAGGGGACACTCACATCATATTCCAATCATGGTAATTGGGGAATGATGAAATAAATAAAATAGCAAACATTAAATACATATAATGTGATTTTAAGTGATAAAACGTACCCTAATATAGTCATTCTGCAGGACCTGAATGATGGCAGAACAGGTCTCTGGAATAATAATCCCCAGAGCCTGGGGGGAGATGCCTGTTGAGAACTTAAGGTCCTATAGGCTTCTCCCAGTCGCTAAGTACCGCAAGGTGGCAGCTAGCCTCTGCTCTGGAATTATGGCTTGCCGCATGCAGGTATCCTGCCTGCTGATATAAGGGGTCAGCAAAGCCAACAGATGGTGAAAAACAGGATCCGTCATCCTGAGATAATTCCTGATATCATTTGGCTTATTCTCCTGGATCTCATGAAGCAGAAGCATGTGCGAGAATTAGTCACACTGGAGTAACCAATTCTTGGTTCATGAACTCCTCCTTGCCCTGTTCATGGACTGGGCTCGGGTCAAAGTATGAACCCGAACACCAAGCCCCCACACAGCACAACCTCTACAATGAATACATACCCGCACCATGGTTTCAAAATGGTCGGCTTGTCAGAACAAACTTAACAGAACACACTGAAGAACAGCAAGGCCTGTGAAGAGCAAGCTGAAGATCAGTAACGAGCGGACCAGAACGCACCGAAAAACTGATACGAACTGACTACATGCACTGAAATCCATATACAAACCCACAAGCACAAACTGAACTGCAGTAAAACAATCGAAACAAGCTGGAGTCTGAAAAGCACAAATCATCTCTAACCAAGCTTCTACTAACACAAGATCAGCCCAAAGGGTGGTGCACTGGATCTTGCCCTTCCTTTTTCTAGAGTTGTCGTACGTGCTGTACGTTACCGCATTCTTAGCGATCAGACTTTTTTGTGATCGTGTGTACGCATGAGTTTCAGCGGAACTTTGTCAGAACTCCATCAGAAAAACCTTTGGAGTTTATTCCGACGGGAAAACCGATTGTGTGTATGCGGCATTAGAGTGTTCCCCAAATAGGGCTGTAGAGGATGCTCAATCAGAGCAAAGGCCTCATCTCCTACAAAAACAGCGGGTAGGGGAGGGCCATTTGTGCCGGGAAGTGGACTGTTTTCCAGAAGGTCCAGACTATTGGTACATAGCATGTGTCCAAAAGAAGAATGCCTAAAAATACTAGAGTCAGCACTGCTGCCATATGACCCAATATCTATATAACGGAAGCAAAAATTTGCATCAGCCACTGCCATTAAAACAAAAAAATATATTTCTTGTAGTTAAAATACCGTTGTCTGCTGCCCATGAGCTTTATGATTCTAATATACTTTCCATCATTCACTCCAACGCAATTCGGGAAGTTGCAGAATTGCCAGAAAACTTCAGAGATCTGTGACTATTCTTCTGTAGATTTTTGAAACACAATTTCCTTCAACACATCCCAAATAGCAGAGCAGGTGTCACAGGCTATGTAACTGACTGTAGATTTTCCAACACCAAAGGCATTGTGTAGACTTGCTAATGATTGTCCAGTTGATAGGTACCTACAAAGAAATAAATATATATATATTTTAATTTGTTTTTTAACAGTTAAATGTCTGAAAGGCAAGTGGAAGAGTATACGGGGTGCTTGCACTCGACATCTATGACTACAAAGGGATTTTAGGAGTGGAGCAGCAGGATATGCTCCTGGAGATTATGCCCATGCCAAAGAATTGGAGTTTCTTCTGCCATTTCTGGCTTTGGGGTGGTGAGCTATCATCTGTACGTATGTCATTAAACAAAATGAAAAGAGAAAGTTATATTAATAGATTTCTATTTTCAGTACGGAAAGCTACTGGGAGGATCCTACTCGAAATTATGTTTTGGGATCAAGATGCAAGCAGTCAGCAAGCAGGCCAAGCATCAGTCAGTCAGCAAGCAGGCTAAGTGTCAGTCAGTCAGCAAGCAGGCCAAGAGCCTAGGGAGAGCCAAATGTCGACTCCAGCACGCTCTACTTCTGCGACACCTGTGGGAGATGAGGAGTCCACACCACCCAAGTGTTAACATACATGCAACAAGAAGGAGGGCTCCTGAACTGGATTTTAACCACATGCTGGACAATATGGCTAGTAAATCAGAAAGGATGAACACCAACAGGTCTCATGTGTCTCATGTGCAGGTTTCTGCAAGGTTTCTGGAAGGTCTGATGGAGATGGTACCATCAGAACTCCAAGTAGACATGTTGGCAGGTACCATCTGATACATAGCCACTTTTATTTTACCAACCACCACATATAGGTCCTCAGAACCTTCACCACCTTATGGTCCCTATGCAAGTCTCCCCCCACCCCCCTCTGCCAATACCACATTCTTTACCCCTTCCTCAGTTGCCATCACCACATTCTGCCATCTTCTTCTGCCAACACCACCACCTTCTAATTGTCAGAATGTTCATAAGAATCCCTCTACTTCCACCTAGTCTCTTTATGGCCATGCCATGAATGTGGTGATGTCACCTCATGAGGCAGTCAACTCCTCCCAAACCTTCCATCACCTCTAACCTTTTTTTTTTTTAGGCGGTACGTTAGCTCCATCTCTTTTTTTTTTTTATATTGTGGAGCTTGTTGGAGCTTGTTGTTTTGTCTTATTTCTTATCTATATGTTATCGAGCGAAAAAAAAAATTGATTTCAAGAATATTTAATATTTGAAAAAAAAGTCAATTTTTTATTAAAAATGTGTGTTTGGTGTCTATTTTATGTATATAAAATTAGAATATTGGGTTCTTCATGTATCAGCCTTAAAAAATGTACCAAAAAAAAACAAAATGACCTCAGTGTGATGATTAGTCTTTCCACAGGGGGTATACTGTTACGGAAATATGTAAGGCTGCAATGATGGGCACAGATGAGGCTGCAATGGTGAGCACAGGTCACACTGCAATTATGGGCACAGGAAAGGCTGCAAAGATGGGCACAGGTGAGGCTGCAATAGTGAGCACAGGTCTTGCTGCAATGGTGGGCACAGGTCACGCTGCAATGTTGTCACAGATGAGGCTGCAATGGTGGGCACAGATCACGTTGCAAAGGTGGGAACAGGTGAGTCTGTAATGGTGGGCATAGGTGAGGCTGCAATGATGTTTATTTTATGCATATTAAAACAATTTAATATTGGGTTCTTCATGTATTAGTCTTAAAAAAATTTACAAAAATAAATAATTACCTCAGTGTGATGATTAGTCGTTCCACAGGGGGTATACTGTTATGGAAATATGTGTCCATTTGTTGCAACCGACTAATGAGTAAGCCCAGTAACTGATCAAAACTGTGTTACCTGAGTTCCATCTCTATCCAGTGATGTTGCACAAGAGACTCGGCTGTCCGGAACTCTCCCTTCTGATTGGCTTAAACACACAGAAGGTGCCATTGGGGCCAGTAGGGAGGGGCCAATAGCACCGGCAAGGGATCAGAGATAGACTTGTGCGATTAGTTTCGTACGAATCTCAAATTCGTATGAATTTAGGGAAATTCGTATGTTCAGGAGGATCCGAAATACAAATTGCCATGCGTCTGAATTTTGTATGCAATACGAACTTTTCTTTACGAATTTCGGATCAGTTGTTGTTGCATCGACAACTCAGTCATTATGCTTATTATGAGGGGCTCCCACCATCCCTGTGCTATGCTGACTTCCTCCTGGGGCTGTACCTCTGCTGTGCTCATTATGAGGGGTTTTCATAATTCCTGTGCTGTGCTGACATACTGAGCCCAGGAGGAAGTCAGCACAGCACAAGGATGGTGGGAGCCCCTCATAATGAGCACATGGCTGCCATGCACAGCTGCTCCAGTTTTTGCCTGCTCCAGTTTGGATCCCCTGCACTGTACGGGGTCACCGGGGATGTGTGGGGTCCCTGGAAATTGTTTGGTCTTACCAAGCATGTGCTCTCCGCACATCCCCGGTGACCCCAAACAGTGTGGGGGGGTCTATCGAAACTGGAGCAGACGAAAAATGGAAAGTGGTGCATGGCAGACAATCCGCTTCTCTCTTTCATTTTCAAATCTTAACGGAACGAACTGAAGAGAAGCTGATTGGTTGCCATGGGCAACTGCTCCAGATTCTGTTCGCTCCAATTTTGACCAATTTCCCTAAATGTCATTTTATCTGTTCTAGCAGTCATATGTGTAAATGAGAAGAATGGTGGGGGCACATCAGGGCACATTGGAGCACATCGGGGCACATCAGGGCATATTGGAGCACATTGGGGCATATCAAGGCACATCAGGGCACATCAGGGCATATTGGAGCACATCGGGACACATTGGGGAACATCAGGGCACATTGGGGAACATCAGGGCACATTGGGGAACATCAGGGCACAGCGTTTACCAGCCAGCATGCAGAGTAGCGCAGGAATTGTGTGTAATAAGTTCTCTCCGCTGCTCCCTGGCGGCCCTTCCTCTCTTCTCGTCCATTCCAGATGATGTCACAAGCAAATAGGGGTAGATGAGAAGCGAGGGGAGGGATTGTGTGGAGGGACAGGGACCAACTACTAAGACCAAATGGCCATCTCTGCTGCAGACAGTCAGTTCAAGGAATGTTCAGAGTGAGGAGGGGTACCCCAGCTTTGGCAAATTGAATTTCAAAAATGCTAACTGCTACCTTAGTTGGGGGGACAACTGGGATCTTTGGGGTGACAGGATGTTTTGCGTCACAGAAAAAACCCACTCACTCTGGACACTTGTCGGAGGGCAGGACAGTAGCTCCTTGGCAATATCTGCAAGGGCAGGCCACTCCTCGCTCTTCTCCTGCCAAAAAAACATTGGATCTGTGGTGGGGTCACTGGTGGGGCTGACAAATAGGACATGACAACCTCCTTTGCTGCTTTGGGTTTCTTGGGGCGCACTATGCTGGAGGTTCCCATTAGGGTGTCAAGTGTCTCAGCCAAGACAGAAGATGCTCCGCTGGCAGGAGCTCTGCTCACTTCACTAGATGATGCATGGGAGAGGGGGTCTTCAATATCTTCTTCCTCCTCTTCTCCCAGCCTTACCATCTGCCTTTCCCTCTGACACACCCTGTCGATTAGTCTGTCCCGCCATGTTGTCAGAGCACTACACTGCACAGCCATTTTGCCCTTGATGCAAGGATCACACATGGCAGCCAGCATCAGTTCTGGGCAAGAGGCAGTCAACTCCTGCGTGCGCCTGCCTAACTCCATCAGAAATGTGTTTAGCACAGCCAACACATCAGGTTGAGGGCCACCACCAGGCAAAGGTTCCTCAGCTGACTTGAACCGCTCCAATTTGCTCTGAAGGTGGTTGAAGAGTGGGAGCACATGACTAATGCTGGCATCCTTGCGGCTTAGGTGTTCTGTGACAGAGAGGAAAGGTTTGAGGACTGCCACAATCTGCCCAATTATGGCCCAGTCCTCCCTGCCTAAAGATCTCTCTATGCCAATGTTATGATCACAGGCCATGGCATGGAGAGCCTTCTGCTGCTCAAGGATGCATTCCAGCATTGCTAGGGTTGAATTCCACCTAGTCCCCACATCCTGTTTTAGGCATTGTTCTGGAAGGCCTGCCTTCCTCTGTTCCACCCTGAGGAGGTGGCTGTCCCTCACACTCCGATGGAAGTGGCCAGCTATCTTCCGACAAGAGTCCACCACTTTGGACAGCCTTCCATCGCCACTAGAAATGGTCTCCACCAACCAAAAACTGTCAGTTACCACCTGGTGGAGAAGGTGGGCTGAGCAGCGCACACCCACAAATCTGCCATCCCTTACAGCCTTGACCATGTTGCTGCCTCCATCAGTGACAACATAGCCAATCCGGTAGTTGCTGTCTGCCTGTCCAAACCACTGCAACAACATTTTCTGCAGGGCTTGCAGGATGTTTTGCACTGTGTGCTTTTCATCAAGCCCCTCAGCGTGCAGGAGGAAGGAATGGTGCCCATGTTTGTCAACTGCATGCTGGGCACTACACGCATTCCACAGGTCAGTGGTCAGGTGCACTGCCTGTCCACCTGCCCTTCCAATCTCCTCCTTGAGCACCCCGACACAAGACCTGTATAAGGCTGGCACCACAGTTTGGCTGAAGTTCTTACGTGATGGCACACGGTACTGTGGTGCAACAGCCTGCATCAATTGCTTGAAGGGCTCACCTTCCACCATGTTGAAAGGTGCTCCTACAACTGCAATGAGCCGACCAATCAGGCGTGTTATTTTACGCACCTGCGCCCGAGACATACCCTTAAAGCCACCAAAATCTTCCAGGGTGGCCTGGCTGGTATGGATTGGATGCAGGATGGTAACAGCATTCTTTTCTGCCTTATACTGGCTGGTGGGGCTGGCACTCATGGTGGCTGTGGCGGTGCCACTATTGGTTCCCCTTTTGGTGTTTGGAGGAGTGGCCATAATACTTTTCTCCCCTAACAGCACTGAATGGTGGTGCACACGCATGTGCTGGTTCATGCCACTATTACTGAGGACCACAGTGATTGCATTTGGCCTTCTGACCGACACCAATTCTTTTAAAATGCTGCCAAATGCTGGTATGGCAGCCACCACCTCGGACACTGCCTGATGGAATCCCTTCCATTGCAGTGGTCACACGCTCTTTCTGAGGTTCGGCAGGAGAAGGAGGAAGAGACCTGAACAACAATGTCAGGAAAGCCTGCTTCCACCTCTTTCACGTTGCCAAGGGAACAGTGATCATTAGAAGCAGTAAACTCTGTCTCCTTGCTGACCACTGCCAAGCTCCCTGTAGGGCTGATGGTGATGGCACTGGCAGCAATGGTGGTGGTGACATCATCATGAGCCTCGGCCTCCTGACATGTTTCCCTCTGCATGGCCAGGATCTCCAGCTTTGGCTGCACAAATGTATGTGCACTGGGAACCCCTTTGGCCTGCCCTCTTCCATAAAAGGTACCAATTGGCAGCATGCTACCAGCAGCAGTGGTTCTAGGAGGTAAATCCTGGAACAGCTGGCTACGTGCAAATGTCTGCTGTTTGCCAGGCTCTTTACCAGCAGCAGTCTTCACTCCTATTCGCCTCAGCTTTATGGGAAGTGAGCTGAGCTCAGAGGGCGCAGAGACAGAACGTCCCACCTGCTGCTCATGTACACAGCTCATAGCTCTCCCTCTCCCAACAGCACTCTTACTGCTTTTTTGGCCTTGTTTGCTGCTCATTTTTCCTTTAAAAGTTAGAAAAATGTAGACAAAAAAAAAATATGATTTTGATTGCAGCAAACTAACACCAAAATCCCCAAATGTACAAAAAAAATATTATACCAACAGAAAAGAACAAAATATTAACTAAATGAAACAAGAAATGAAAAAAATAAATAAAATGATCTCTCAAAACCAACCAAAAAACAAATAAAACCAGAAACTAAACACTAACAGATGATAAACTCGCAAACTACAACAGATATAAACTAAAATGAACAATCAAAACTAAGGATTGCAAAGATATTCGCTCAGATGCACAGGCAAATAATAGTGTGATCTGCTCCACTACACTAACTAACCCACAAAGGGAAGTCACATGATCGGGCCTGCCCTGTAGGCCTCAGCAGCAGAATAAAACCTCTGATTGGTCAACCAACAGTCACATGTTGTTTCCATAGTAACGAAATTTGGACAGAAAAGTGAACACATCTAACGAAAATTCGTATTTCGGATAGGAAATTCTTCAACGGAATTTCGTATTTCGGATAAAAACCAAACTTCCATCAGCATCGACTGTCATATTGAGGTATATATTTTTTCCTTTAAATTCATTGTAAAGAACGTTCGTACAAGTTAACGAACCTAACGACAATTCGTATTTCGTACGAATTGAAATTACATTTCGGACACGAAATACGAAGTATGAATTAATTCTAATACGAACCGTAACGGAACGGAATGAAACAAATTTATTGACGGCGCCCATGTCTATTCGGAGAAGAGGTGTTCTGGGCTTCTCTGTGCAAAACTGCACAGAGCAGGTATGACTTTAAACAAAAAAAAAAAACAAGACTTTAGTATCACTTTATTGCTAAAAAGAAGTGTAACAAAAGGAATTTGTTATATATTGCTATTATTGATTTCTAAATGTTCTAATATATTACTGGGTCCCCAGAGTATTTTATTTGTATGTTTATGACTTTATACTAAAATTTTAATATACATTATTAAAAGCTATATTTTGTATTTGTGACTGTGTTCCCAGTTATCATGTTTATAATGTATGACAAATAATTAGTTTTGAGTTAGCCATATTTTTGGATAGATGGCATATAAAAACAGTTTCGACATACTTGTGTAATTTGTCATTTATAGTCTCCATTAGCTGTCCATATGACATGGTGACAACACAGGAGCACAACTGAGATACAAGAAGGGAACATTTTCACCCTATAACAGGAAGTGCCTGAAGGATTATCTCTGTGGCAGGATCGCTATATATATATATATATATATATATATATATATATATATATATATATATATATATAGATTATATATATTTTTTCATTTAGTTTCCATAGAAATTGACAACAAAGAAACAACAAACAACAGCAAAGTGCATCAGTACTATTAGACAATGCAGTTCCTATTAAAATGATAATGACATCATCATAAAAAGAAAACAGCAAGGCATTACATTATTGAGCATTTAACCCAGTAAAGGCCCATACACACGATACGAAAATGGAAGTAAAATTTCGTCCGACGAATGATCTGCCGATTTTCGGATCGTTAGTATGGTGCTTTTGACAGCCGATTCTGATTTTTCGTATGACAAAAGCTGGATGTGCAGACTATAACATTTTTGTCCGATGTGAACACAATGTCTGATTTTCATTTAATTAGTACAGTTTTCGTCCGAAAAAACATTGTAAGAGCAAGACTATTCTCAGAAATTAAAGAATACACACAAAACTATTCAACACATTACGTCACTTCTGAAGTTGTATTCTGTTGTGCGAGAATTTTCGCGTGGTGAGTAACCCCTTCACTTTTGATATGAGACTAGCATGCAGCAAAAAATGGATGAATGTTTGTCCGAAAATGTAATCGCGTGTACGAGGCTTAAGTATTACCCCGGGATGCAATGTACCACAATCCTCCATCGACAACAAAGGATCGCCATGTATAATTAACTAAATTAAAGTTGTAGATTTATATTACTGAAGATGACTATTAAAATTACTATATTATGCGTTTTCTTCTATGTATGAAAAATACCATTTAAAAAATAAATAATATGTTAACATGTTAGAACTTATGTTAGATTTTAGTGATTGGGTTTACATCTACTTAAAAGGTAAAGAACTCTGTACGTTTTCTTAAAATATTTGCATTCATGTCTGGAAAGAATGTCTGTAAGCATTCTAAAGTATACATTTCACATAAAAATGTATAGGGTTGCACCAATACAGAGTAACTCTCCCCCTATAATTCTAGATACCGAGTACTTGTACTCCTGCAAATGCTCAGATGCTTGACCCGATACCTGGGCAGTCAGGGATGATCGAAGTGACGATGGGGGGGGGAGTTACCATCACCAATCTCCCTGTATAGATTTCAATAAAGCATCTGACAGCTTCTTCCCCCCCTCCCCCGCGGCTTTCAGCTGCTTTTATGCTCCCACATGTTCTCCTCTGTGCGCTTCTTCCTTTGCTCCTTCGGTGCCCCCCATGTTCTCCTCTGTGCGCTCCTCCCTTCGCTGGAAACATTGTAGTTTATAAATTATAAATATTTAAAAGTAAAATTGTGAAAATAATAATACTACTAATAATAATAATAATAAAAAAAAATATATATATATATATATATATATACATATATATATATATATATATATATATATATATATATATATATATATATATATATATATATATATATATATATATATACCATATTTATCGGCATATAACACACACTTTTTCCCCCTTAAAATCAGCGCATCATGGGTGCGTGTTATACGCCGATCCCAGCCGATCTCCCGCTGATTGTAAGGAAACGAGCGAGCAGAGCCGAGATACACAAAGCCGAAGTACACTCGGCTTTACTCGGCTCCTCTCGCAGTCCCGCCCACCTCCACTGATTGCGAGAGGAGCGAGCGCTGCTGACATAAAGAAAGCCGAATGTTCATCGGCTAGTCTTGGCTCCTCTCGCAGTCCCGCCCCCGACTGTGAGCAGAGCCGAGTCTAGCCGAAGTACACACAGCTTTTTGTATGTCAGCGGCGCTCGCTCCTCTCCTCTCGCAATCAGTGGAGATGGGCGAGACTGTGAGCAGAGCCGAGTAAAGCCGAAGCTTTCTGTATCCTGACTCCGCTCGTTCCTCTCTGCTGTCCGCTCACAGTCAGCGGAAATCTGCGCCAAATTTAACATGGAAATGCTGCAAAGAGACTGGCAAGGCTACAAAGGCACTGGGCAAGGCTGCAAAGGTACTGGGCAAGCCTGCAGATGGGCACTGGGAAGGCTACAATGATGGACAAGGCTGCAGATGGACACTGACAAGGCTGCATTGATGGGCATTTTAATGTACGTTTTTTTCCCTAAACTTCCCTCTTAAAAGTTTTTTCCTTAAAATTCCCTCCTAAACTTGGGGTGCGTGTTATACGTCGACAAATACGGTATATATATATATATATATATATATATATATATATATATATATATTGTAAAAGAATAAATTGTACATAAATAAATAAATAAAACTACTGACACAATCCACACCTCATCAGTGTCCACCAGTGCTGCATATTAGTGCCACAGTCACATGACATTAAAAATATGCATCTGTAATCGGTATCGGCGAGTACTTGAAAAAAGTATCGGTACTTGTACTCGAGCTTAAAAAAGTGGTATTGGTGCAACCCTAAAAGTTAAATCATTGAATGGCTTATTTTTCCATACCCTTTATAAATAGACAAAATAGAGAAACATAAAAAAAAAAACAATTGTCAGCATTTATCAATGTCTATGTCCCTATTGGTCACATTCCCCTCATTTGCTGTTGATGTCTCTGCAACATGAATTAAAGGATTAGTTCACACTTAACAAAAGCTGCCTATGCAGATAAGGGACTTCTGTAGATGAAAAAAAAATGTGCAGCTTTGATCAAAGTTGAATAATACCCTTGCTATGGGTGTAAGCCAGTTACATGCCTCATGAAGCATTAGTAGAATATTTCTAAGACATTGCTAAGAGACACCTAGTCATAAATGTTTACCTTCACCATCACAGGAGTGAGTTCACAAATAATGAGCTCAGAGCTTATTGCATCAGGGGACAGAATGTGCATGTGAGCATGCTTGAATCAAAGAAAGAGCTCACTCCTGTGATGGTGAAGGTGAGTAATAACACTAAGCTTCTCTTAGAGATGTCCTAGAAATGTGCTGAATAGGGATGAGCTTCGTGTTCGAGTCGAACGTACGTTCGACTCGAACATTGGCTGTTCGGCCGTTCGGCGAATTCCGAACGTTTGGGCCGTTCGCGTCAAAATTCGAGTGACGCGCGCGCGGACCACAATGCACTGCGGTGGCGCAGTGCATTGCTGCCCCATGATTGGCCAAGCATGCACTGTGACCCCGCATGCTTGGCCAATCGCAGCGCCGGCAGCGAGGAGAGCCATGATTGGCCACAGGCATCCTGCCTGTGGCCAATCATAGCTCAGGCTGTGTAGTGCACGCCCCACACTATATAAGGCCGCCTTTGAGGCGGCTTCGTGTAGTGTGTTACTTAGCATCTGAAGCAGTGGGTGTTCTGTGTACCTTCAACACAGTACACACCAATCGTTTTTGGCTGATTTCCTATCTTGCTGCTGTGTAGTGGTTGTTGTCTGTGCCCTGACTGCAGTATACACCACTATATTCACCTCACCTATATAGCTAGTGATCTAGCTTTAACCACTTAACAACTGCCCATTGCCGATTAACGGCTTCAGGGGGGTTGTTTAACTCTGAGAGGCCGTTAATTAACGGCCTCCCAGAATTCTGCTCTCGCGTGCCCCGAGGTGTGCGCACCGAATTTAACCCCTCAATTCCCTGCCAATACTCTGCAATACCAGTGCATACTCTGCAGTACCCTGCCATTACTCTGCAGTACCCCGCCATTACTCTGCAGTGCAGTACCCTGCCATTACTCTGCAGTGCAGTACCCTGCCATTACTTTGCAGTACCCCCCATTACTCTGCAGTAACCCACATTACTCTGCAGTACCCCCCAATACTCTGCAGTACCCGCCATTACTCTGCAGTACCAGCCATTACTCTGCAGTACCCCCAATACTCTGCAGTACCCTGCCATTACTCTGCAGTGCAGTACCCTGCCATTACTCTGCAGTACCCTGCCATTACTCTGCAGTACCCCCCATTACTCTGCAGTAACCCCCATTACTCTGCAGTACCCCCCAATACTCTGCAGTACCCCCCATTACTCTGCAGTACCCCCCAATACTCTGCAGTACCCGCCATTACTCTGCAGTACCCGCCATTACTCTGCAGTACCCCCAATACTCTGCAGTACCCTGCCATTACTCTGTAGTACCCCCCAATACTCTGCAGTACCCTGCTATTACTCTGTAGTACCCCGCCAATACCCCGCCAATACTCTGTAATACCCTGCCATAAATTGCCATACCCAACCATACTCAGAGATACCCAGCCATACTCGGTGATACCCTGAAATACCCAGCCATAGACGCCCCCCACCACTCACCGCCCTCCGGTGCTTCTACCAACTCGCCAGTACGATCAAAGCCAGAATCTTTTTTTTATTTTTTATTTCAGGCTTCCCAGCCTAGAGGTGAGATGTGGGGTCATATTGACCCCCCAGATTTCACTGTAAAGAGGACCTGTCACCCCATATTCCTATTACAAGGGATGTTTACATTTCTTGTAATAGGAATAAAAGTGATCAAAAATATATTTTTGGGGAAAAAAATGTCAAACTAACATAAATAAAGTAAAATGAACAATAAAAAAATAAAATAAAAATTAAAGTGCCCATGTCCCCATGTGCTCGCATGTGCCACACATGTGAGGTATCGCCGAGAATGTTAGAGCGAGAGCAATAATTCTAGTCCTAGACCTCCTCTGCAACTCAAAACATGTAACCAGTAAAAAAAAAATTAAAGCGTCGCCTATGGGGATTTTTTAAGTAGCGACGTTTGGCGCCATTCCACGGGCATGTGCAATTTTGAAGAGTGACATGTTTGATATCTATTTACTCAGCATAACTTCATCTTTCACTTTATGCAAACATTGGGCTAACAAGTGGTTAATAATAGAGCTTGCAGTCAGTAGTGTTAGGAGATAGTGCGTGCTGTCTGCGTGCTCTGTACCCAGTACATACCGCTATAATATAGGGCAGGCCCCTACTTTCAAACATCCAACTTACAAACATCTCCTACTTGCAAACGCAAGGAGACAGCAGCAAGTGAGATGAAAAAAGATGGACGACAAAACAAATTATACAGGGGTGATAACCCTTCCCTATGTTTTCCAAAAAGCTTAAAAATAGTTTTTTTGACTGGAGCTACACTTTAAAAATGTACCGGTTGAAAATGACAAACAGATTCAACTTAACACAACAAACCTACACAGTCCCTGTCTTGTTTGCACCGCCTGTATACTGCTGTTCTGAGTATATAGGGCCTGGGGGCCACACGCATTTCCTTTTTTTAATATGGGTACGGGGTTCCCCTTAATATGCGTACAAGACCCAAATAGGCTGGTAATGGGCAGGGAGGGCTACCCATGCCATGTTTCTCAATGATTTTCAACCATATTGCAGGAACCAGATATAACATTAAAACCGCAAGCAGTTTTAAATGGTGTTATTTCCGTTTAATGTCATTTTGTGCAGGGACTGTTCTAAACACGGGAAACACGTGGCACTTCACAGGCATACTACAGACACCCCCCAGGCACCATATTTAAAGGAATATTTCACTTTTTTTTTTTCACTTTAATCGTCATTAAAATCAGTGCTCCCGCCAAAACGGCAGTTTTTAAAACTTTTTTTTGCAGTGACCCATGTCCCCTGAGGCAGGAGGCAGGTCCCCAAACCCTTTTTAGGACACTATCTTGCATATTAGCCGTTAAAATTAGCACTTTCCAATTCGAACGTTCGAGTCCCATAGACTTCAATGGGGTTCTAACGTTCGTACCGAACGCGGGGGTCGTTCGCAAGTTCTGGTGCGAACCGAACCGGGGGGTGTTCGGCTCATCCCTAGTGCTGAAAGTATTCCAGTCAGGCTTCAGGAGGTACATAATTGGCCTACACCTATAGCAAGGGCATTATTCAACTTTGCTCAAAGCCGCACATTCTGTTTTTATCTACAGATGTCCCTTATCTGCACAGGTGTTTTTTTTGGTAAGGAAAACTAACCCTTTAAGGAGAAATCTCTAAGACAATGCCATTATTTTTCAATGGCACCTTAAACGTGGTGCGGTTTTGCCGCGATTGTTGCATACAAAACACGAGTCACCCAAAAGACGTCCGGAACTTTGCATGATTTTGTTTGCGCGATTCAGCTAAGATTTGTCATGTGACAATCGCTGAAAAATCACACCGCGTTTAGGGTACCATTGACAAATGAGGACATTGCAAACCTGTCCCACATTGTCGCGGTGATTCCAACCATGATTCATATCACCTATGTGTGAATGGAGCCTATTATTTCACTTATTTTCCTAAATGAACCTTATTTATAAATGATAAGTCATACACTCATTGCTATGTCCTGGCAACTGCCATGTTTAAAGAATGCTCAGAGTGTCTTGTACTATGCCACATATCATCAGCCGTCTCTAAATTTAATTATATAATAAATCAGGATCACTGAGTACCTTTTACATACAGATTGAGGAATCTGTACACTTTACGCAACACAAAACCTGACATCATTGGCACGTTGAAACATGCTAGCTTAGCACTCTGTTTTTAATTCCAATTCCTTATCTCTTCCTTATGATGCACAGTCAGTACTCTGCGGCAGCTCTCACCTTTCTACCAGCTCCACCTGTTTGTCCAGTATATAATCATTGGCAATGGAAAGGGGTGTGCACTGCTTTTCTAGCAAGGACGGGAATAGAAACCAGCTCATTCACCCGAGAAACACCTGCCAGGATCTAGCCGCACACTTCTTGCAAGGTAAATTCAGTCTATTTTTTTATTTTTTTCAAGATGTCTGTCAATATAAACTAATATTAATGCATTCATCTAGCAGCTAACAAATATTCTGTTAATTGTCTTTTTGTTGTACTTAAGATAACTTTATGGAATTATGGTATATGAGCACAATGGGTTAATATGTATTTTTTTAGTTTCTATGTAAGAGGATCTGAAAAGATATACACAATAATTGTGTTACCAAACCTAAAATCTGAATATAGAGTACAATTTCAGGATTAGAAAAAATACACTGTAGTCTACAATGGTCAGTAGAATCCCTTTGAGTACCCATTTATTTAATTGTATGGTATTTGTCTGTTTTACAAGGTTTAGACAATAGTTTGCTAGGAGGTACTGAATATCATAATAATTAACCTTCAGCTTTGTTCATTAACTGTACTGATTTGTAAATGCAACCTGTCACAATTTCCCCCTGCTGTAGTCAGACCAGTATAAGATGGATACCAACTGGTTACTGAGGGGTTCTGATTTGAGAATTAGAACTAATAAATGAGGTTACTTGGAAATATTCAATATGATGAACTTAGTCATCTCCTTTTGTTCTCCATTCATTGAGGATAGATAAACGTGGCAACATGGGTCATGACATTAGTTATGCTTAAAGTTTATCTATACCCAAAACTTTTTTAGTATTTGATAGATTGTGGAGAGGTTAGAACTCCTGTCATGTTTTACTGCTACCTGGGACACCATTATAGAGATTTTTCCCAAATTTCCATTTGTTGGACAACCTTTTACTAGAAAGGAAGTGAGGGAAACTGTGCAGCAAGGAAGCAGCCAACATTAAAAAGTTGACAGATTCTAGTATTCCTTAACCACTTCAATACCAGGCACTTAAACACCTTCCTGCCCAGACCAATTTTGAGCTTTCAGCGCTGTCGCATTTTGAATGACAATTGCGCGGTCATGCTACACTGTACCCAAATGAAATTTTTATCATTTTTTTCCCACAAATAGAGCTTTCTTTTGGTGGTATTTGATCACCTCTACGGTTTTTATTTTTTGCGCTACAAATAAAAAAATACAGAAAATTTTGAAAAAAATAATGTTTTTTTTGTTTCAGTTTCAAAACTTTGTAAATAAGTATGTTTTCTCCTTCACTGATGGGCACTGATGGGGCTACACTGATGGGCACTGATAAGGCGGCACTGATGGGCACCAATGATGTGGCACCATTGAAGTGGCACTGATGAGGTGGCATTGATGGACACTGACAGGCGGCACTGACAGGCGGCACTGATGGGCGACACGGATGGGCACTGATAGGTGGCACGGATTGTCATGGATGGGCGGCACAGATGGGCATGGATAGGCGGCATGGGTGGGCACTGATAGGCGGCACAGGTGGGCACTGATAGGCGGCACAGGTGGGCACTCATAGGCAGCATTGGTGTTATACTGTACTAATGGATGTCAATCAGTGCCAAACAATAATGCATGCCAATCAGTGATGCCCATTGTGGGCACTGATTGGCATCCATTATGGGCACTGATTGGCATCCATTGTGCTGACTGGCATCCCTGGTGGTCTAGGGAGGATTACCTTTTGCTTAGCATCCCTGGTGGTCTGGTGGCGTCCCTGGTGGTCCAGTGTGGGCATCCTCGGGGGGGCTGTGCTGATAATCGATCAGCACAGACCCCCCCCTGTCAGAGGAGCAGCCGATCGGCTCTCCTCTACTCGCGTCTGACAGACGAGAGTGAGGAAAGGCCGATCACCGGCTCTTCCTATTTACACTGTGATCAGCCGTGATTGGACGTGGCTGATCACGTGGTAAAGAGTCTCCGTCGGAGACTCTTTACCGAGATCGTAGTTGCCGGGTGTCAGACTGACACCCCGCAACAACGATCGCCGCGATGCGCGCCCCCGGGGGCGCGTAGCGGCTCATAATCCTGATCACATCATATGACGTCCGATCAGGATTATGAAACCACTTTGCCACCGTCAATTTGTAATAGGGCGGGCGGCAAGTGGTTAACTAAAGTAAAGCATTGCTATCTCTGTATGTCAGTAAAACCTGACAGGCTTTCTAATCCTTCCCAACTTTATCCAAAAACTAAAAAAAATGTTTTGGGTATGCAGTATCACAAAAGTGAGTACACCCCTCACATTTTAGTAAATATTTTATTCTATCTTTTCATGTGACAGCACTGAAGAAATGACACTTTGCTATAATGTAAAGTAGTGAATGTACAGCTTGTATAATTGTGCAAATTTGCTGTCCCCTCAAAATAACTCAACACACAGCCATTAATGCCTAAATCGCTGGCAACAAAAGTGAGTACGCCCTGAAGTAAAAATGTCCAAACTGGGCCCAATTAGCCATTTTCCCTCCTCGGTGTCATGTGAGTTAGTATAACAAGGTCTCAGGTGTGATTGGGGAGCAGGTGTGTTAAATTTGGTGTTATCGCTCTAACTCTCTCATACTGGTCACTGTAAGTTCAACATGGCACCTCGCGGCAAAGAACGCTGAGGATCTGAAAAAAAGAATTGTTGCTCTACATAAAGATGGCCTATGCTATAAGTAGATTGCCAAGACCCTGAAACTGAGCTGCAGCATGGTGGCCAAGACCATACAGCTGTTTAACAGGACAGGTTCTACTCACGACAGGGCTCACCATGGTCGACCAAAAAAGTTGACTGCACGTGCTCAGCGTCATATCCAGAGGTTTTCTTTGGTAAATACACATATGAGTGCTGCCAGCATTGCTGCAGAGGTGGAAAGGGTGGGGTGGTCAGCCTGTCAGTGCTCAGACCATACGCTGCACACTGCATCGCATTGGTCGGCATGGCTGTCATCCCATAAGGAAGCTTCTAAAGAGGATGCACAAGAAAGCCCGCAAACAGTTTGCTGAAGACAAGCAGACTAAGGACATGGATTACCGGAACCATGTCCTGTAGTCTAATGAGTCCAACATAAACTTATTTGGTTTAGATGGTGTCAAGCAGGGGAGGAGTACAAAGATAAGTGTCTCTTGCCTACAGTCAAGCATGATGGTGGGAGTGTCATCGTCTTGGGCAACATGAGTGCTGCTGGCACTGGGGAGCTACAGTTCATTGAGGGAACCATGAATGCCAACATGTACCGTGACATACTGAAGCAGAGCATGATCCCCTCCCTTCGGAGACTGGGATGCAGGGCAGTATTCCAACATGATAACAACCCCAAACACACCTCCAAGCCTCCAAGATGACCACTGCCTTGCTAAAGAAGCTGAGGATAAAGGCGATGGACTGGCCAAGCATGTCTCCAGACCTAAACCCTATTGAGCATCTGTGGGGCATCCTCAAATGGAAGGTGGAGGGGAGCAAGGTGTCTAACATCCACCAGCTCTGTGATGTCATCATGGAGGAGTGGAAGAGGACCCCAGTGGCAACCTGTGAAGCTTAACCCTATCAGCCCCAGAAGGATTTACCCCCTTCCTGACCAGAGGGTTTTTTGCGATTCGGCACTGCGTCGCTTTTCCTGACAATTGCGCAGTCGTGCAACATGGCTCCCAAACAAAATTGGCGTCCTTTTTTTCCCACAAATAGAGCTTTCTTTTGGTGGTATTTGATCACCCCTGCGGTTTTTATTTTTTGCGCTATAAACAAAAATAGAGCAACAATTTTGAAAAAAAACGCATTATTTTTTACATTTTGTTATAATAAATATCCCCCAAAAATATAAAAAAAAACATTTTTTTCCCTCAGTTTATGCCGATACATATTCTTCTACTATTATTATACTATTCTACTATTACTATTCTACTATATTTTTGGTAAAAAAAAAACGCAATAAGCGATTATTGATTGGTTTGCGCAAAAGTTATACCTTTACAAAATAGGGGATAGTTTTATGGCATTTTTATTAATAATTTTTTTTTACTAGTAATGGCGGCGATCAGCATTTCTTATTGTGACTGCGACATTATGGACATTTTTGACACATTTTTGGGACCATTGTCATTTATACAGCAATCACTGCTATATAAATGCAGTGATTCCTGTGTAAATGACACTGGCAGTGAAGGGGTTAACAAGTGGGTGGCAGTGTAGGGGTTAAGTGTTCCTAGGGGTGTGTTACTAACTGTTGGGGGCTGGGCTTTCATTTAGTGAACACTGATCTCTGCTCCAATCTCATGGAGCAGAGATCAGCATCACTAGTTGCTAGGCAGAACGGGGAGATGCTGTTTACAAAGGCATCTCTCCGTTCAGCCGGCCTATGAGAAGATCGTGGGTATGCCCGCAGCGATCGAGTCCGCGGGACCCGCGACCGGACTCACGGAGGTCCCGACCAGCACGCAAGCTTTCCGCCGGCGGCACGCTTGTGATGGCAGGGCGGCATTAAAGATTGGACGTACCTGTACGCCAATATGCCTGCCTGTGCCATTCTGCCGATGTACATCGGCGTGCGCTGGTCGGGAACTGGTTAATCAGAGGCTGATTAAGAAATTAAAACTTTTTTTTTAAATGCTAAACTTTAATTTGCTTTCAATTTTAATTTGCTTTTGCTTTTTTACTACAGCAATAAATATGTACATTGTAATAAGCTGTTCCTGACAGTTGCAGTTAATAATGGATGGTGTAGCACTACTAGAAACAATAACAGAGTCAACCATGAACTTTCAGTACAATAAGTGGCTTATGAACCAACTCCATTAAAAGTCCATATTGACAACAGGAATAAATCTTGAAAAATCCACTTGCAAGGACACCACCACCATCACCCACACACACTGCCTCTTACCCTCAGGTAGATTAAAAGACACCTCATAGTGCAGACATCCAAGTCATCTTTTATTGATTTTTTATTTTTATTTTTATATTATTTATTTTCATTATATTATATGAATTACACAGAAATACAATAATATCCATCAAACCACTCACGTTCCTTATTTAAATCATATATTAGACCCCCCCCCTCCCCCAGAAAAAAAAGGGAAAAACAATTTTCCCCACCCCCTCACCTCTCTCTCTCCTCTATTCCTCCATTAATACCCTGTACTTTTCCGTATTCCTAAATTTAAACCAGTTTTGCCATATCTTTTGATATGTCTCCCATGTATCTTCTGTTAGATGTATTGATTCTTCGCTAGTTCTTCGCTAGATCTCACCCATTCCACCCTTAATACCAGGGGTGGACTGACAACTCATGGGGCCCCCTGGGCAATAGGAGATTATGGGGCCCCCAGGCAATCCCAGATTATGGGACCACATAATATACACACACACAGTATACAATCACACAGTATACACATAAATGTACACACAGTATACACAAACATGTTTCTATTGGCTGAGAAGGTACTGGAGAAGTGGGAGAGCTATAATCTTGGAATTTTTAGACCAAACGGATGTCGGAAAGGGACATTTCAGAGACAGATGTAAAAAAAAAACACAGATTTTTACATATTGTGCCTGGTTTTACTAAGGCTGGCAACCCTGATGGGGCCCCCTAGTGGCTCGGGACCTCAAGCAGTGTCAGAGTGGCCCAATGGTCAGTCTGCCCCTGGTATTCGTGTTCTGCTTCCCTGATCAATATTTTATATATTTTAGATATGCTTCTAGTTAAGCTTAAGGGGGAACTCAGCAGTTTCTCTATTGATCTCAATTGTCCCCTACCCCCGCAGTGGTTGTGGTAATGATTGTGTAAAGTGCTGTAAATGTGTATACCTCCATTTATCTAATGGTTTATTTCCCCATTCCTGTGTAATTTCTATGTAGGTGTATATTCTATTCCCCTTCACCACATCCCTCAATAATATTATCTCCATTTTTGCTAATAAAATATATGTGCTCCTCCTTCCCTGGGTTAAAGTAATTTGTGTCTATTAGTGACGTTAGTGTTGAGTTATAATCCCAATGGTGCCTCCTACCTAGACCATCCCATATATTTAATGTGTTCCTCGTCAAGAAATTTGTGCTAGGGCCTAAATCACGAAATTGTGGTGGTATTCATATCATTTTCCCTATGTCTGTTCTACTTTGTGAAATTTCTAAATTTACCCAACTTTTCTCCTTTTTTTTATATATCCAATCTGCAATTCTAGAAATAGAGATTGCGTTGCTCGTCCCGCGGCTCTTTTCCTTTGGCAAGTGCATCATACGCAATCTGGGGGCATTTACGTGCCCAAATATATTTTAATACCATTGATTTAAATTGTCTAAAATAATCTTGGGGGAGTGCTATTGGGACCATTTGAAAGATATATATTAACATCGGGAGTTTACACATTTTTACTGCATTTATCCTGCCAATCCATGAGAGAGTTTTATACCTCATCATATTCAATTGGTCCTTAATCTTATTGAGCAAGGGGATGCAATTGGCTTTAAACATATCGCCCAAAGCTGGTGTCATTATTATGCCCAAATACCCCAACTCCTCATCCATCTCATAATCCTCTCCCCCAATCCTAGATGTTTCAATGTTTCAAACATGAACCCCCATTCTACTCTGTTAAAAGCCTTTTCGGCATCGATTGACATTAGAACTGCCAGGGTGCCCCTCCTAGTTACTTCCTACATCAGAAAGATAGATTTCAGAGAATTATCTCTCCCCTCCCTCCCTGGCACAAACCCCACCTGATCGTTATGTATCCACCTTGATATCCATGGTTTTAATCTTTCTGCTATTATTTTGGCAAAGATCTTTAAATAACAATATTGGCCTATAACTATCTGGGGATACTGGGTCCTTCCCTTCTTTCAAAATAAGAGTGATATGTGCCAACATTGACTCCTCGTGGAGCATCTCTCCTTCTCCCAGTGCATTTTAAATAATCACAAAATTTAGGAATCAAAAGCTTGGAAAACCTTTTATAATATAAATTGGAGTATCCATCAGGGCCCGGGTTCTTTCCCAGGGCCGTATTCTTTATTGCTCTATCCTCCTCCTTCGCTTCGATAGGGGCTTCTAGATGTTCCATCTCCTCCTTCGCTGCCCTGGATAGGTCAAGGTCCTGCAGATACTCCCTCGCTACTTTCCTCCACTTCTCCCTATTGTCCCCTCTCTGATTCACAGTATATAAAGCACTGAAATAGGAATGAAATATTTTTGCGATATTAGGGAAAGAAATTTTATCCCTCCCTTATGATCTCTAATTTATGGATATAAAAGCCCTAATCTTTTTTTCTTTTACCCTTCTTACCATTCATTTTCCTGATTTGTTACCCCACTGCTATCTTTCCTTATTTATTGAGTGAAAGACACATTTCCTCTCCTATTCTAACAGCACTTCTATCTCTCTTCTTTTTACTGTTAATTCTTGCCTTTCTAGGATCCCTTTAGGTCCCGTTCTATGTTCTAGTTCCTGAATCTTTCTATATAGAAGGACCATCTTTTTCCTATTTCTTTATATTTTTACGCTCCCATCCCAATCAAGATCCCCCTTATGAAGGCTTTATGTGTTTTCCAGAGAGTTGCCTTAGGTATTTCTGCCCTGTCATTAATCTCAAAAAAAGATCTCCAGTTCCTTCATTCAGTTTCCAATTTTTCCTCGTCAAAGCATCCCCCAGTATTTCCAGTTGGATTTTCAGTGGTGCATGATCGGATAAGGTAATTGCTTTAATTTCTGCTCCCTTGAGGGATAGTACTAATTGGTGTTCTGTTAAAATATATTCAATCCTTGAGAAAGTCCGGTGGACGGGAGAGTAAAAGGTATAGTCTCGTTTCCTTGGGTGGCAAATCCTCCATACATCCAACAACTGAAAATCCAACAATACTTGGATACTTTTTATTGCCCTCTGCCTTTGAACTGTGGTTCTGAGAACACCACCTGAGAACACCACCAGTGTCTACTCTTGGGTCAATACTCCAGTTTAAGTCACCTGCTATGATTAATTTACCTTCCTTAAAAATTTCAATTTTTTTTTCAGTATTCTCTTTAAAAATATATCAGGATCCTTATTCGGAGAATAGATGTTCGCTATTGTACACATCATATTGAACAGTTTCCCTTTTTAAAAAAAAGTACCTTCCCTCCGGATCAGCCAGACACCCCTCGTCCACAAACATCATCGTCCTATCAAATCCAATGGCAACACCCCTTGAGCGAGGTGATGTTGTGTCTCCATAGAACCACTTGGGGAATTGGTATGATGACACTCCACACCCCGAAGTATTTAGTCCCCTTACATTATACGTAATCAAATTTACCAACACCATAGTTCACCACTTAAGGTGCGTCTGCTCGTCCGGAGACACCCAGAAACCCTTCCTAGGACTTGCCCGATATCTGCCCTTACTGTGGCGATGTCCACCTTCAGTGACACTTCCATTTTTTCTCTTTAATTTGCGGGACTTCCTCTTGAACTGGTGTTTGCATGCATCCTTCCCTCATGGTTCATCCCCCTCTTCCTCTGTGCCCCATCTTGGGCCTTAGAGCTTCCCTGGGAGTTGTTCTGTGAATTGAGGAATGAACAGACAGAAGGTGGCGGGAGAGGAGAATAAAGCAGGGAAAGTAAATGATGCAAAGACTACACGGCCAAGAAGCGATGGGCTTCTTGGCCGTGTAGTCTTTGCATCATTTACTTTCCCTGCTTTATTCTCCTCCCCTGCCACCTTCTGTCTGTTCATTCCTCAACGCATTGGGACCCCCAACCTGGGACTACAATGCCCTTCTTCTACTATGCTGGTGTCCGCAGACATATAGCGCTGGATACCTCCAGGGCTTGGAGCAGGTGGGGCACTTTTACTTGTTTTATTTGTTTTCCCCCTCATCTTAGTTAATGAATTCGCTTGCTGAAGATATTTCTTCTATTCAGGCCTAAATTAACATCCTGGAATACTCAGAAATACTCAGGTACTGGGGGTAAGGACCTTCATAGAAAGTTCACAGTTCATATAATATATTGTAAAACTCCCTCTGAGTCCTTTTGTTTTACCACAGAGATGGAGAAAAAAATAAGGCTAGGCATATTATGATGGGGTATTAAGTAAGTAAAACAGTCTCAGATTATACTTCCAATCTCCTGCTATTTCATTACTTCGCCCAAAGAGAGGGCATAGGCTCCATAACAATCTTTACCAGCAATGAACGAATGCTACTGATTATTTACAAGCAAGCACATTTCTCTGTCGCATTCCTGATGGTCCCCAGCCCCTTCTTCTCAGAGATCTAAGGCAGTTTCCTCTCCCATACAATCAGTTATTCTCACTTCCTCAATGGTTAGCAGCGAGAGCCTGCAGCCGGCTCCCCCTTCCAGCCACACCTCAATCTAGCCAGGTAAGGGAGCTCCTGTAACAGTCAATATATAGTCTATATGCCCCCATACATTTGTTTGATTTCCCAGCAGTAACCACGGCACTCGCCCTCTTACTGCCTCCATCTCTGCTTCACATTTACAAATTACTTACCAGTCTTGAAGTGCAGGGGGTCGGTGTATGCTGCAATTCTGTTCCAGTCACGGAAATTACAGCTTTTACTTTTCAGCCGTTACCGTTATCTTGGCTCTGTCAGTGCTCCGCTCTGTCCACTCTGCTTCTGATGTCACTGTGAATGTGCAGGCTCCTGGCCCCGTATTCCGTGCCCCGGGAATCAGTGCTACTGCAGCAGCTGCAACAGTCCTCAGCGGGGCATAGCACAAAAACAGGAGGTTTGTGGGAGGTCGGGAGGTGGCCATGTGGCCTCTCCTTAGGCCTGCATCATGCTAGGGGGAACTTCACAGGCTCAGCATCGACTCTAGCACAACGCCCACATCCAGCCCCTCCCTCCTCTAGCCATCTTTTATTGATATATGTTACAAAAAAATGGTTGCATTTACATTTCATCATCAATGACGTCATCAGGGGCACCCCTTATGAAGTCATTGATGACGAAATGTGTAGGGAAGAGCTGCTAACGTGTGATGCGACTCGTGTGCTGGGGCGCAGCGGCCATTTTGTTGGTTGGAGACGGTGGACGTTTCTTCCAGTGCCTCTTTTACACTACTGAAATGTGAGTGCAACCTTTTTTTTTTTAACATATATCAATAAAAGGTGTCTTGTATGTCTGTCTTTTCTCTCTACTGGGTACTGAATGTTGTGGTGGAGCTACAATATATATCCCCATATTGCTGAGGATCTGATATAGAGAGACTTGCTTTTATCCACCTGAGGGAGCTGCAGTTTATATCCCCATGCCGCTGAGGAGCTGATATTTAGAGATATCTAGGCTTGTTTTAATCCACCTGAGGTAAGAGACTGGGCGATGGTGGTGGTGTCCTTGCAAGTGGATTTTTCAAGATTTATTTCTGTTGTCAATATGGACTTTTAATGCAATGCATTGTTAGTGCTTTTTGCATTTTGCAGATTTGCTCTACAGAACGTGTTCCATAGGAAACCATGTTACATGGACTGTAGTGCAAATCTTCAAAATGCAAAAAGCACTAAAACTGCATAAGTGTGAATCCAGCCTTATTATATTGAAAAATCATGTTTGACTCTGTTATTGTTTCTAGTAGTCCTACACCATCCACTACATATTTTATTGTGTTATCTTTACATATTGTGTCAGCTGCTTTTATGCAGATTTTGCAGATTTGCACTACAAAACGTGTTCCATAGGAAAACATTATAAATGGACTGTAGTACAAAAGTACAAAATGCAAAAAGCACAAAAAATGCATAGATGTGAATCCAGCCTCAATACTGAATTTACTTGTATACGATCCCAGAGCAACAAATTTGTGTTTTTTAAGTTGCAGTTAATACAACTTATGAAAGTTTGTTTACATTATAACAGGCACTGATGCTGAAAAAACATATTTTTTCAATTAATACTGAAAGAGGCACTAATAGCAGCTCTCCTATAACAAATGGGACCTTGCTGCCAAACAGACAGAAGGTCCTAACAGGTCCTCATCACCTGTCAAATGCCTCCTGCAAAGCAATTCAATACTGATCGCTTTTCAGAGGGCAAAGCTAGTCTGAAGGTCAGTATCATTCAACCCCAGGTTGTCCAGGACCCACCCCAGCCTGTGACTGGATAGCAAAAGAAGAAGAAGCCTAGCAATGAGCTCATCTCTCTGTCACTCTTCTTTCTGATCCATTTATCACTCGTCTTGTCAGCACATGAACTGATTGGCTTCTTGTGTTGCTTCTTCCTTTCACACTCCAGCCCTGCAGTGCTGCAACATCTCATGCCAAAGTTAAATTCCACTATTTACACTGCTTGTACACTGTATTTCATTTATTGATGTATTAAATCAGTAGTAAACTCAAAACCAAATATGTAAATTATTGTAGCTTCCTAATCATTAGATGTGGTGGCTGCTTTATTATTATAATTTTTTCCCTCTGTTTTCACCTGGTGATCTGGCTAGTAACACACCTCCTGTATTAGAGTATCCCCACTCTGGATGAATGAGCACAAGGGGTACGGGACAGCAGCATTGTCAGTCTGGGGGGGGGGGATTACACATTATTAGAACAACTTAGAGTATGTGTCAGGTATACATTTTTGAAAGTATTGCACAGCTCTGGGAAATTCAAGAAGTGGAATTTCTAACCAGGAAGGAGAAAATAATTTTTTGTCATTGATTTAACACTCAAGTTGTAAGGCAACATATTTTCCTTTTTTTTATGGTATTTTTTCTCATCATACCGAGCTAACAATGTCTGCTATGAGTTTACTCTGGATACTAAGATAACCCAGTAGGTTAAAGAGCACCTGTAGTGTTGGAGAAAATGATATACTGCAATTACAGAGGTTATCACTGACTTTTACTTTTCTCAGTTATAAAGATTTTAGGGTATTTTGCCAGTAATGACTGTCAGTGACTTCTCATCAGTGCCACCCATCAGTGTCGCCTATCAGTGCCCCCTTTGAGTGCCCATCAGTGCTGCATATCAGTGCCCATCAGTGCTGCATATTAGTGCCTCATCATCAGTGCCCCCTCATCAGTACCCGTCAGTGCCGCCTCATCAGTGCTCGTCAGTGCAGGAGAAAACCTACTTATTTACAAAATTTTATAACAGAAATAAAGAAAAACAATATGCAAAGTGGTTGGAGGGAAGCTTCAGAATGTCAAATATGTTTTTATTACAAATTATGTGAGCAGACTGCAGTTCCTCTTTAAACCATTTCCCGCCCAGGCCAATTTTCAGCTTTCAGCGCTGTCGCATTTTATGACAATTGCGCGGACATACAACACTGTACCCAAACAAAATTTTTAGCATTTTTCCCCCATTTTCACTTTAATTAACATGACTGCTTGGACAGAGTATACAGCTTCTAGAAAACTGACAATGTATTCTTAAATACAGCTATTTCACCTAAAAAAATGAATCGAACTGCTGCATCATGTTTGACTGTAATATATAGGAAAAATAGGGTCTGGGGCGCTACCTCCTGCTATATAAGATATATTAGAATGAAGAGGGGAGGGGGGAGGAGAAGTACTCTCCAGGGCTGATTATTCCCCAAATAAATATATATGTGTATAAGCCTATAAAAAGCACCCACTAGTTGAAAAAAAAGGGGGGGACATAGTGCTGGATATTATAATTTAATATACTTAAATCTGGGAGAGGGGATATTCTGGTGTATGTTTCTAGCTGTGTGGTTTTAAACAATAGAGGAGACAGAGCGTGACTCTGTCCCCCCCTTTTTTCACCTAGTGGGTGCTTTTTATAGGCTTATACACATAAGATACATATACATAAATACATACATACATACATACATATATATTTATTTGGGGAATAATCGGCCCTGGAGAGTACTTCTCCTCCCCCCTCCCCTCTTCATTCTAATATATCTTATATAGCAGGAGGTAGCGCCCAGGCCCTATTTTTCCTATATATTATATTTTCATATCAACAGCAGTACTGAGGAGGCTGTCAATATATTTAGGGCGGCAGCAACCACTTGTAGACCTAAGCGCGGCCATCTATAGTAAAAAATCTTGTTTGACTGGCTTAGGTAAGTTACATATAAATAAAAAAAAACTTCATGCAGAGATGTTTTTATGAATTGTGGTGTGAAAAAAGAGTTACCTCTAATGCTATGTATCCCAATTCCTAATCACTGCTGTTACTTTTATGTGCCAGAAAATACAGCCAGCTCTGGTCTACACTATGGTGAACACAAAAGAGGAAAAAATACTGTTGTTTGTCTACCCCTCCTATCCCCTTGTCTATTCACAGAACATCTTGTATTCTGTGATTTGGTCAAGGAACTCTCTAAAGAAAGGGCCAGGGTTCTTTTTTTCTCTTCCTTTTGAAGTCCCCAATTTGGTCAGTAAGTATAGGTGTGACTCCAATAAATGTGCTTCTTGCATTTCACACATATTGTGCTGGTCTTGTGGTTGCAGGGTGTCCGTATGAGTTGTGAAAACGGTCCCAGGTGCATCAGCCTGAACTCTCTTTATAATTGTTGCAGCAGCAGGTGATTTTGTTAGCTTGGCCTATCTGTCGTCAATCATGGCTTGACAAGTGCCATCTTGAGTACCTCCATGCATGCCCCAAATTTATGTACCTACAGTGGGTATAGAAAACAATTACCCCCCCACCCCATTTTATTGCTTTGCAGCCTGAAATGAAGACAGACACAGGTTTTGCTTTATCCAGCTGTATTTACACACTTATGACATTCAAGTGAAAGATATAACACCAACAAATAAAAAGAATTCAAAAACAGAATTACTAAGTTGGAAAAAGGATCATCCCCTTAATAATTATTTTGTAAACTCAATCAGATATAGCTAATCACCTTCTCAATGGCACACAAAGCCATTTGACTTTCAACTGTGATCAGCTGTTATTTTTCGATTAGTTCAGCATGAAAAGAGCTTTCCTGGAGTGTTTCAGTCCCTGGTAGAGCAACTGAAGCAAACAATCAATTATGGGTGGCAAAGCACTGTCCCCTGGATCTCCGAGACAAATGTCAGAAGATGGATACAAAAAAATTTCACAGGCTTTGTTAATGCCTAGAAGCATAGTGAATTGGAAGGTATTTGGTATACCACAGACCCTCCCTGGACCAGGACACCTCTCCCAACTCGATGAAAGAGCCAGGAGTAAACTGGTCAGAGAGGCTATTAAGAGGTTGCAAGAAAAAAGCCACTCCTTAAGAAAGGCCACATGCAGTTACCAGTGCGCTTTGCCAAAACACACATTGATAAAGATTCTGAGGCCACATAGAAAAAGGGGTTATGGTCACTAAAATTGAATTATCTGGCCTTAACACCAAATGACATGTCTGGCGGAAATCCAATACAGCTCACCATCCAAATAACACCATTCCTACAGTAAAGCATGAAGGTGGTAATATCCTGTTATGTTGGGGTTTCTCTACAGCAGAGACTGAAGCACTTGTCAGCATAGAATAAAAAATGTATAGAGCAAAACACAAAATCTTGAGGAAAATCTGCTTCCCTCTGCCAGAAAGTTGTCAATGGGAAGAAGTTTTACCATCCAACATGACAATGACCCAAAACACACAACAAAAAATGTCCACACAGTGGTTGAAGAGAAGAGTGTGAATTTCCTTGCATGGCCTAGTCATAGCCCGGAATTAAATCCCATTAAAAATCTGTGGAATAACCTGAAGACTGCAGTTCACAAACGGTCACGATCAAATTTAACTGAACTTGAGCAGTTCTGCAAAAAACAGTGGGCAAATATTGCAAAGTCTAGATGTGCAAAGTTAGTGGAAACATACCCCAACAGACTGAAGGCTGTAATTAAAGCAAAAGGTGGTTCAACAGGATACTGGCACAAGGGGGTGAACCTTTTTTCAACCCACTGATTCTGTTTTTTAATTCTATTTTACTTTTTTCTGGCATGTTGGTGTTATATTTTTAACTCAGATGTAATAAGTTGCACTGAGTAAATACAGCTGGATAAAACAAAAACTGTTTCTGTCTTCATTCCAAGCTGCAAAGCAACAAAATATGATTAAGTTAAGGGGGGGGGGGATTATTTTCTATACCCACTGTATTTACAAAAGGTACATTAATCTGTCTTCTGCACCAACTTTTGTCCTGCAAAGACATGTCAGATTTCTTTTGAGTGTCATAGACACTCTTAATAAATTTCCCTGACTGTTTTTGTTTTCTGTTTGCCGCCCCTAATGGGAGTGCCTCGCTTCCAATGTCTCTTGTTTGATAATAGATTGCTTATACATCCCACAAATGGTCAAAACTGAATAAGATTCACCCCCATAGACTTCAACAGGGTTTGCTGCATTCACAAACTTTGAACTATGAGTAAGATTGACAAAACGGTTAAGGGACTGAACCTAGGAAGAGTTACTCATCCCTGTGTATGATAAGTCTACATCTTTATGGTCATTAGCTGTAATGACAATCAACAGGCTTTCCTTCCCTTAAACTTAGAACCATGTTAACATTATTTAGACCAGACTTCAGAAAAACCTCAAACATGTAAGAACTAATGACTGCTATGGGCTTTCTCATGAGTTAAAGCGGGAGTCCGCCGGGAGTCCGCTTTTTTTTTTTTAAAAGCCAGCAGCTACAAATACTGCAGCTGCTGACTTTTAAAATAGTGACACTTACCTGTTCAGCGCGCCCGCGATGTCGGGCACCCGAAGCCGATCTCTCGATCGTCTCTCGGGTGCTGCCGCCGCTATCTTAGGTATGGGAATCAGGAAGTGGAGCCTTTCGGCTTCATTTCCCGGTTCCCTACTGCGCATGCGCGAGTCGCGCTGCGAAATAAGGATGGACCCGCTGCCTCTGGGATCTGTGTGTTTCCCAGCAGGCAGCCTGGGACTTTCGGAAAGGGGCGTAATCTACGCCCCTTTCCGCAGAGAGCTATCCCGGAAGTGGGTGCAGAGACCTGTACTGTACAGGTACCTGCACCCCCCTCCCCCCTGAAAGGTGCCAATTGTGGCGCCGGAGGGGGGGAGGATTCCAATGAGCGGAAGGTCCACTTTAGGGTGGACCTCCGCTTTAACAAAAGTCATATATTACTCTCACCCCCCCTACATTACAAAGGCGCTCATTGTTTTCATGCTACAGCCCCAAAACCTATTCAGCCTAGTCTGGAACCCTAAAAATGTGGTTCCTATAAGAAAAACAACAAATATTGCTTCTGAAAATATATAAGGCCTCTAAGCATTCCATATTAGACTACTGAGACTCAGGCTGGCAACTTTTCCTTTATCTGTAGAGTCATTGATAAATAATGACCTAATGCTGGTCATATACAAAGGTGTGAAGGCCTTACATACAAGTGTTGTTTACTTTACTTGTGAACATGCATGAAGGACAAAAATAATAGCTAAAGAGTAAGTGGCAAAAATAAAGAAATGTGAGGTAGGCTGCATTATAACCAGTTCAGTTAACTATAATATTGAATTCCTGTTTAATATCTATCAATAATATTATTTTCTAATGCTTATTTCATAAGAGTAATGTTTGATAGAAGTACAGAGGGCAAATGTACTATACTTTTTATTATGTAAATGACTAAAAGAAGACAATTTTAGAGCTAATTTGAGATCTGTTCAGAATGGGTAAATTAACCACTTCATCCCTGAAAGGATTTGCCCCCTTCCAGACCACTTTTTGCAATTCGGAACTACGCCGCTTTAACTGACAATTGCGTCGTGTACCCAAACAAAATTGATGTCCTTTTTTTCCCACTAATAGAGCTTTCTTTTGGAGGTATTTGATTGCCGGTTTTTATTGCTTGCTCTATAAACAAAAAAATATCGACGATTTTGAAAAAGTTTTCCTCAGTTTAGGCTGATATGTATTGTTATACATATTTGTGGTTAGAAAAAAAATCGCAATAAGCGTATATTGATTGGTTTGTGCAAAATTTATAGTGTCTACAATTTTTTTATTATTAATTATTTTTTTATTATTAATTGCAGCTATCTGCAATTAATATCGGGACTGTGACATTATGGTGGACAGATCGAACACGTTTGACATTGATTACTGTGTAAATCATACTGGTAGTGAAGGAGATAACCACTAGGGGGCGATGAAGGGGTTAGGTGTGTTCTAGGGAGTGATTCTAACTGTGGGGGGGTGGGCTTCAACACACATGACAGCGATCACTGCTCTCAATGACAGAGAGCAGTGATCTCTGTCATGACACAAGGCAGAACGAGGAAATGCTTTGTTTACAAAAGCATCTCCCCATTTTACCTCTCTGTGACACACTCGCAGGCATCCGCAGGTCCCGCAGTGCCGCTTCTTAAAGGGGACGTACCTGTACGCCTTTTTGCCCACCGTGCCATTCTGCCGACGTATATGGGCGTGCGCTGGTCGGGAAGTGGTTAAGAATGGTCAGCCCATGTATCGCCAATATTACTATTTGGGTTTGAGAGAATTTCTGGACAGCCAATCCTGTTTTACAGTCAAAAATATGTTTTGTATTTCTAGTTGCTGAAGCATCCCTAGGATCCCCGGCAGAATATGGAAGAAAGTAAACCATCTGTAAAATGGTTCATTGAAACACAGTCATATTGGTTCATACAACATGGAATCCCTGAATGGTTTCATGGCGTGATCACAAGGAAGTAAGAATTACATTTTTTTATCATTCACTGGTCATAAGGCATGTTTAATTCTTTTTTTTTTATCAAAAAGGGATAGTAAATATACAGTAAATGTTTATAAATACGTATGCTCATTTGTAAAGTACAACCTTGGAACTAGAAATTAGAAAATAAATACACATTATTTTTGCTTTATTGCCCCCAATTTGAGATTATTAACCATCATATTTTCTTTACTGAGACATAAATATTTACCTGGAAATCACAGATTTTAGCAACAGAAGTTTTTAAATGATCTTTTCCTTTTGTGAACGAGGAAGCAGGCTAAGAATTATTTAAAATACCCTAAATTATGCATTCTTTTCCTCCTATATCCATAGCAAATTTATTTTTTCATTAACATTTTGGCAAGTCTTCTTTTGGGAAACTCTTGTGCCCTGTACACATGATCGGAAATTCCACCAGCAAAAGTCCGATGTGAGCTTTAGGTCGGAAATTCCGACCGTGTGTATGCTCCATCGGACTTTTGCTGGCGGAATTCCCGCCAGCAAAAGATTGAGAGCAGGTTCCCAATTTTTCAGTCGGAAAAAATTCAGATCGGAAATTCCGATCGTCTGTACCAATTCTGATGCGCAAAATTGCTATGCAAGCTCGGAAACAATTCAACGCATGCTCTGAAGCATTGAACTTCATTTTCTCAGCTCGCGTAGTGTTGTACATCATCGCGTTCTTGACAGTCAAAAGTTCAGAGAACTTTTGTGTGACCATGTGTATGCAAGCCAAGCTTGAGCGGAATTCCATCGGAAAAACCATCCAAGTTTTTTCCGAAGAAAAATACGCTCATGTGTACGGGGCATAACAGTGAGTATTACTACTCAGGTTCAGAAGTGAGTGTTTTTTTTTTTTTTGTATGTGTGATTGAGGATAGTAGCACCACAAGCCACTAATAATGAAAAAAAAAAAAAAAAATATATATATATATATATATATATATATATATATATATATATATATATACAGTGGTGTGAAAAAGTGTTTGCCCCCTTCCTCATTTCCTGTTCCTTTGCATGTTTGTCACACTTAAGTGTTTCGGAACATCAAACCAATTTAAACAATAGTCAAGGACAACACAAGTAAACACAAAATGCAATTTGTAAATGAAGGTGTTTATTATTAAAGGTGAAAAAAAAATCCAAACCATCATGGCCCTGTGTGAAAAAGTGATTGCCCCCTAAACCTAATAACTGGTTGGGCCACCCTTAGCAGCAACAACTGCAACCACGCGTTTGCGATAACGTGCAATGAGGCTTTTACAGCGTCCTGGAGGAATTTTGGCCCACTCATCTTTGCAGAATTGTCCTAATTCAGTTACATTAGAGGGTTTTCGAGCATGAACGGCCTTTTTAAGGTCATACCACAACATCTCAATAGGATTCAGGTCAGGACTTTGGCTAGGCCACTCCAAAGTCTTCATTTTGTTTTTCTTCAGCCATTCGGTGGTGGACTTGCTGGTGTGTTTAGGATCATTGTCCTGCTGCAGAACCCAAGTTCGTTTCAGCTTGAGTACACGAACAGATGGTCGGACATTCTCCTTCAGGATCTCTTGGTAGACAGCAGAATTCATAGTTCCTTTTATCACGGCAAGTCTTCCAGGTCCTGAAGCAGCAAAACAGCCCCAGACCATCACACTACCACCACCATATTTTACTGTTGGTATAATGTTCTTTTTATGAAATGCAGTGTTCCTTCTACGCCAGATATACTTGGACACACACCTTCCAAAGAGTTCCACTTTTGTCTCATCAGTCCACAGAATGTTGTCCCAAAAGTCTTGGGGATCATCAAGATGTGTTGTGGAGAAATTGAGACGAGCTTTGATGTTCTTTTTGCTCAGCAGTGGTTTTCTCCTTGGAACTCTGCCATGCAGGCCATTTTTGCCCAGTCTTTTCCTGATGGTGGAGGCATGAACGCTGACTTTAACTGAGGCAAGTGAGGCCTGCAGTTCCTTGGACGTTGTTGTGGGGTCTTTTGTGACCTCTTGGATGAGTCGTCGCTGCGCTCTTGGGGTAATTTTGGGTGGCCGGCCACTCCTGGGAAGGTTCACCACTGTTCCATGTCTTCGCCATTTGTGGATAATGGCTCTCACTGTGGTTCGCTGGATTCCCAAAGCTTTGGAAATGGCTTTATAACCCTTTCCAGACTGATAGATCTCAATTACTTTCTTTCTCAATTGTTCCTGAATTTCTTTGGGTCTCGGCATGATGTGTAGCTTTTAAGGATCTTCTGGTGGACCTTACTGTGTCAAGCAGCTCCTATTTAAGTGATGCCTTGATTGTGAACAGGTGTGGCAATAATCAGGCCTGGGTGTGGCTAGAGAAATTGAACTCAGGTGTGGACAACCACAGTTATAGTATGTTTTAACAAGGGGGGCAATCACTTTTTCACACAGGGCCATGATGGTTTGGATTTTTTTTCACCTTTAATAATAAACACCTTCATTTACAAATTGCATTTTGTGTTTACTTGTGTTGTCCTTGACTATTGTTTAAATTGGTTTGATGTTCCGAAACACTTAAGTGTGACAAACATGCAAAGGAACAGGAAATGAGGAAGGGGGCAAACACTTTTTCACACCACTGTATATATATATATATTTATGGTCAAAGCCTAGACATTTTCAAAAAACAGCCTTGCTGGAGGTAAATGTTAGTTCTGCATGTGTGCGCTGTAATATTTTAGTTCTGTTGTATGGTCTAATGGCAGCACCATCTTTATGCATTTTTTTAGGGTGTGCACCCCAAATATCTTGTTTGTCTATTGTATGGATTCTGACCAAATCCTTTTGGGTGGAGAACCCCACTCCCTCAGTAAGTACCTCTCACTAGGGACCACCTGTGTCAGGAGTATATATACTGCGGATCGTCCTTTCGGCATACACCAGGACTGTGTCTGAGGATGAATACCTGGAGTTCAGGCAGCGGATTTGGGTGGAGCTCTGGATTGGAGCCCTCCAGTTCGCTGGTATAAAACAGGGCAAGTGCTTTCCAACCCAAGAGCAACGGGCCAGTGACCAACAAGCATTGAGGATGGCATTCCTGGGAGAGCGGCCCCAGGAGCAATGGGTGACTGAGTTGGACAGGCTGGTCCGGCAGGAGATAGAGCTGGACAATTATTATCAGGCTTTGCAATGGCACGCAGAGCAGGGATATTTAGGCGAGACAACAGAATGCTCTCTGGAGGGATATGACTTTGGAGGCCCTGGATTGCTGTGGGAGAGCCTTACAGATCGTTTTGTGTTTGGCGATGAAGGGGAACCTACCCTTGAGGACCTGCGAGAATATAGAGAGGCTATGCTCGGTCTTCCAGGGGTCTCAGAGCTTAAACCTGATCTGGACCATTTGTTAAGGAAGGAACAGCATCTAGAAAGGGCATACAGGAAACTGCTAGAACACGTTCAGCAGCATGCCAGAGAATCGGCAGTGGAAACTCCAGAGTTTGTCGTCCCCAAACCTGAAGTTCTGACAACAGGGCAGAGTTCTGCTAACTGCTGCCCAGCACCAACAGTGGCTTTGGCCTTCTTGGGAGAAAAGGTAGTCCGCCTTTCTCCCACAACACTGACAGGGACATGTGATTTTCTGCCAGCAGCATCTATGGAGTTACAACAAACTTCTCCAGCTGAGGATCTGGTAACTGAACAGAGGGCCCAAGACCTCTGTCCCACACTTTTAGCAATTCCAGAGACTGGGGATTTAATAGACGTTTCTGTAGAGGAGGAACTACCTAGCAAACCCCCAGCAGAAGTGCTGGCAACCGGACAGAGGGTCCAAGACCTCTGCCCCACACCTGCCGCAATTCGGGACGACGAGGGTGAGGAGGTGGCAGTCTATCACGAGCTGCAGTTCAGGATGCAAGGAGAGAATGCAGTCATCACCTCACAACTGCAGCTTGATCTGGTGTCGGTGGATGGGCCTGTGGTCTCCACTAACAGAAAACCAGCAGAAGTGCTGGCAACCGGGCTGAGTGCTACCAACCTCTGCCCAGCACCGGCAACAACTGCGGAGTTCCAGGGAGCTGGGGCAGTCAGCCTCTCTCCCCAACAGTTAGCTGGAGCAGATGATGTAGGGAAGCTCCTACACCCCGCTGAACTGCTGGCAATGGAACAGAGCGCTGCTGGCCTCTGCCCACAACAAACAGAGGACAGATTTTCTGTAAAGGTGGATGGGACTTCAATCTCCACCTGTATACCCCAGGGATTCTGGGCAGTAGGCCCAGATTTCCAACAGCATGACTGACTAAGCCCAACCACCCTGTCTTCTCTCCTGCGGCTAAAGGGACTCCAGGGGGAAGGACCGGTCCACACCTCTCCCCAGCGTCAAGCATGTTCTCTGAGAGAGGCAGAGGTTGGCTGGGTGAGGAATACTTTGTTTGGGACACTTTATTTGGGGTACTGTGTGGATACCAGCATTAGAGGACTGGATCCCCTGACTAACTTCAGAGTCAACCCCTCTAGGGTCTCCTCCTGTGTTAGTCTACTGCCGAAAGGGGAAAAATGTGACAGACCTAGCTGTGACCGAGGCTCTTGGAGGGGACTGAATGCGATCTTCTTGCCTTGTGATTATGGACCTTCGCATTTGGGGGAACGGTGCTCTTTGTGAGCTGTATGCCTGGGGACCCCTGAGGTGGTGTCGTCTAGTTCTTGGGGGTTCCTATAGCCAGATCCGTTAGACTTGTGTTCCAGGACTTAGGAAGCGGTATATAGACGGAAGCACTCAATTGGAGTGTGGGATCAGTTCCGTCACAAGTACCTAAAGACCCAAAATTTATTTATTGGAAAGGACCCTCATTTGGTGACAAAAGAGTGAAAAAAATATTATATCCTCCAACCAAACCCTTGATGTTCTGGGATAGAGTGGGTTTTTATTCCTGTCACAGATGTTTATCATGTAGGTAGGTGAACTCACATGGAAGAGGTATGACTAAATTTTTTTCCACTACCACTGGTAGGTGGCACTGTGGGCACTGGTAGGTGGCACAGTGGGCATTGGCAGGTGCCACTGGTGGGCACAGCCACGGATTTCTGAGTGAGGGACAGATGTCCCTCTGACTGAAGCCGGTGATCTGCTTTTTCTCCCTCGCCCTGACAGCGTGAGAAAAAAAAAATGATTACCAAGCTTCTGTTTACATCACATAATCAGCCGTCATTGGCTGACAGTTGATCACGTGGTAAGGGGCCGGGATCGACCCTTAATTGGATCTGTGATCAACCGAGTCTCAGACTCTGTGATCACAGAGCGTGCCGCACATGACCCACAGGGTCACGCAGACTGCGCTTGCTCAAGGGGAAGTCCATGGATGCCCTCCCAGCAATTAAGGCCCGCGCTGCAGCTGTCTTTTGGCTAAAGCATGGGCGGCAAGTAGTTAATTCATTTTGCTTGTGCAATTTGTAAGGGGGATGGGGATTGAATTAATGCATTTTACATTTTTAACGGAATTACGCTATGTATATGTTGTAAGGCTGACCGCAGGTCAGCTTGTATTTGTAGGAGGAGTCAGGCTGCATAAAACCTGCCACCCCAGGTTAATAGTTATTCACTGTGTAATCTGGTTGTTGAGCTTTCATCCTTCATCGTTATTTTTTGCCCCCTTTTAGGCATACTGACCACGTGACCCTGGCACACTTCAGGTCTTTGTTCTTTGTTGCTCTTTGTTCCTTTCCTTACTATCCACAGAGTGACTCAGAGTACAAGTTGTAATGCTGACCGCAGGTCAGCCTGTATTTGTAGGAGGAGTAAATGCATAAAGCCTGCCCTCCTCTGCCTCCTACTCTCGTGGACATTGGCCTCGTGTGGCTGACGTCACTTCCGGCCGGTCGGAGGAGGATTTTCTGGCGCCCGTGGACACGCCCGTGGACGGGGGTGCTTTTGGCCCCGCCGGCTCTGTTTGTGGTCATCTGTGGGGGGGGGGGGGGCGCTTCACCCGCCGGCGGCTGTCTGCATGGGGGAGGCTTTCTCCCGCCCGCCTCCTTCTCCGGCTGCCTCTGCTGAAGGGAAGGGGGGAGGGAGGTTTCGGTCTCAGGCTTCCCCTGTGTGGTTCTGCCGTAGCGCTTGTCCACTGAGGAGCTTGTCGCCCGCCCGCCTCCTTCTCCCGCTGTCACTGCCGGAGGGGGGGGGGGTTGCCTGCCACAGGCTTCCCCCGTGCGATGCTGCTGGGGGGGCAACCGGCTCTTATCTCCATGAGGGAGCCCTTCTCCCACCCGCCTCCTTCTCCGGCTGCCTCTGCCGGAGGGGAGGGGGGCGGGAGGTTTCCAGCAGGTCCGAGTACAAATATACATGTCGTTCAGCATCAATGATTACTGTAGGGCAATCATACCTCTCTTCCAGACAGGACACCGCTCTTCAAACCTTCCAGAATGTGACCAAAGGATGACATCTCTCTAAATTAATTTGTGATTACAGCTTAGATTTTTCCATAATCATGTGTATTTAGCTAATATAGGATAAATATTTATTCCTTGTATCCAACTCTTTGCACTTGTGTCCAGGCTTTCCTGCAGGCATTATCATAGATGCATTCCCTTGTGAAGTTCATGCTGCAGAACGTTGTACTTTGTAATGTTCTATTATTATTTTTATGATCCCAGTGCATTTTTTTTCAACTGTTCTTCCTCCTTCTATCCTGGGTTGAGTTTGGTAACCTTTAGAACACGCAATATGTTTAATTTCAAAAATCTTTTTTTGATTTATATTTTCCCATTGTAGACAGAAGAGCACTAAACAGATTACGGTTTCTCATGCAATTTACGGCCTCAGGCAATTTATGGGTTATTAAGCTTCTTACGTTTTACAATTTACGGGTCATGCGACTACGGTTTACGCATTTTGCGCTTTGCATGTTAGTTTGGGTGTTGACATTTCATGTGGTCATGGTTTTCTCGTGCAGTCTATGGTTTCATGCGGTTTTACATTCTCCCATGTAGTTTACGTGTCTGATGCAATTACGTATCTGTGTTTTTTTACGGGTCTGATGCTATTTATGTGTCTCAGGTAATTTTTTATGTTTTCATGAGTTTTTGTTTTCCCATGTGGTTACGTTTTCCCATGTGTCGTATGTTTCATGTTGCCCTTCGTTTGCGGCATTTCTGTTAGCTGGTACTTACATCCAGGATCTGTCACTTCTACAGGTCCATATGGGCTGAGGTTTCGTTGTTAATTGATTGTCGTCCCACAATCTTCTCACCTGTAGTCCACACATCATGCGCATATGTTCATCGTTACACCTTTTACTTGTACCCACTATGGTCTGTGGGTACCTTAGCCTGGGTGTTCATTTTTAACTTCCTGTTTTATCGCTGCAGGTTACTTGGGCTTACTTTTGCATTCATCAGGGTGGTGTCATCAGGATCACATTCATGCGCTGTTGGTCCTGTCATTTTGGGCACCCACATCCTTAAACTTTAGGTCCTACGTTCCTTTACTTGTCAGGTACCAGAGGGTTTGTTGTGTCACGGGCGGGTTGTTATTAGGTTTTTGGTTGTCACACACAGTTGGGCCACCGCGGGTTACCCATCACGCCTATGGGTTAACAGATTAAGGTGAGCGTTTTTAATTGGCTTGGTCGGTGGCAAGTCTTCTCATCTGTTCTTACACCACTCACATTTGGTTCTAACTTACATTTCTCATGCAGTTCATTTCTCATACGCTTTGTCTTCGTGCAATTTACGTTTCTCGTGCAATTTACGTTGTCTGATGCTATGTTACGTTGTCTGATGCTATGTTACGTTTTCTTATGCTATGTTACGTTTTCTCATGCTATGTTATGTTTTCTCTCGTTTTCCAGGTTTGCTCTCATACCCCCAGGGTTTCCTCTTGTTACCCCCAGGGATTTTCTCTTGTTACCCCCGGGGTTTTTCTCTTGTGGTTTAATTGATTCGTGTTTCTCATGCAGCCTGCATTTCCTAGGCAGGTCGTGTTTTCTAGCAGCCTCGGTTCTTATGCTGCTCACGGTTATCAGATCACGCTACTTATGTTTCTCGTATAGTCACGTTTCCTTCTCGCAGGTTACGTTCTTGTCGCAGGTTTTCTTTGTCTGCTCACGGTCTTTCTCGCTAGTTGTGTTCCTATCCAGTTGGGTTTCATTCCTCACTATCTTCTAATTTCCTAGCTGCATCTGGCCAGGAGTTGTGCTAGGGTATAGAACGATTGGTTAGTCAGCCTTTTGCGGCTCTGCAGCTTCTACTGGCTCAGGGGCTTTCGTGGATCCCGGGGCCCTCTCAGAGCCCGGGCCAGTATCTGTAGGCTTGGGTCTCAGAAGCATGTACCAGCGTCGCACTTTCTTTTCAGTTCCAGTTGTGGTAGATTGGTTTTCCATTTGGCTGGCGCAGCAGCCTTGATCATTGGGTTTGTTTTGCATACCAGGAAGGCTCATGACACTGCTTGTGCATGTTTTCTGGGCTTTCCAGGTTAGGTTTCCAGTCCTGATGGTTGACATCCATGCCTATTTGCTTTTCTGTTTTTTTCTGCCTCCTCCAGTTGGTATCGGCCCTCAGCACTGTCTGGGCGTGTCGAGTTAAGTCTCAGCATTTCATGTTGAATGATCCATCAGGTTGTTTTATTTTTCTGCACTTACGTTTGAGGCCATCCAGGGTTCCAGCGGAGTAGACTCCCTGCTGTGCTCAGCTGTCTGTCCATTGTGGGTTTATTTTCGTGAAGTTTTGTCATACTCTCAGGTCTCCTTTTGCATTGGTTTACGGCTTGGGGCTCAAGGGGGTGCTATAGCTGGCTTGGTGGTTCCTAAAGCCAGGGGAGTGGTGCTCCTGGCCCAGGGTCTCACTTACTTTAGCCAATCTACTGATTGGCACCCCGGCTTTTCTGTTACATCTGCATGCTCGCAAGTCGCAGCATTAGGGGGCGGCGCTATTGTCAGGTTCTTGGAGCCTGGCTAGGTGTGGTGCTTGGTGTTGGTTTTAGACAAATGTAACACTAACACGCTTGGTGTAACGATGGGTTGGTCCTCTACTGCCTTTCCTAGCACTTCCTTTTCTGCAGCAAAGACATACCTCATTTGCCACCACCTCAGGTTAAAAGTTATTCACTGTGTAATCTGGTTGTTGAGCTTTCATCCTACTGTGTTATTTTTTGCCCCCTTTTAGGCATACTGACCGCGTGACCCTGGCACATTTCAGGTCTTTGTTCTTTGTTGCTCTTTGTTCCTTTCCTTACTATCCACAGAGTGACTCAGTGTACAAGCATATCTTTGTCATAAGTGACGTGTAGATAGAAAGACTGACTTTGCTGCTCCATGAATAGATGATTTTACGGGCATTTACCTATTGTCTATCCGGTGAGATCACTACCATAGGGGTGATAATGCACAAGGTGTGGTGACGGTCAAACAGTAAGGATATATACCGCATGGACACATATGGTTGAACTCTTATTTGTGGCTGTTTATGTGATTATAAAGATGTACCGAATTCATGGACTACATAACAATTTGAATTTGAAGTGCTGCTAATGTTGGATTTTATTCAGCATATTTGTTCTATTTATTCATTTTATTATAGTAGCTGCTTGAATATTATATTTCTTGGAATTTTGACCATAAGCACTGGGAATGGGTTGGTTTGGCTACTTTCGTATGCTTACCTTTCCACAATTTTCTTTAATGTATGAATTGAACCAATAGCAATCGGCTCAACAAACGAAGCCACGAGTTTGGCCGCGTACACACGCGGGGACTGTTCGCCCAACTTTGTCCGCTGAACAGTGTTTCGGCAAACAGTCCACTCGTGTGTGGGCTTTCAGCGGACAGTTTCAGCGAACAGTCCGCTGAACAAGGTTTTTCGGAATTTCCGAAAAACTGTCCGCTGAAACCTTGTTTCAGCGAACAGTTCCCTCGTGTGTAGGCTTGTTCGACAAACTAAGTTCCGCGCATGCTCAGAAAGGCTTTACACGCCGAAAGTTATAATGCAGTGTATAGGACGTCGTATTTTTCGTCCCGTCGTACGTGCCGTTCACGTCATCGCGCACGGTTTCAGCAAACTGTTCGTACGTCGTGTGTGGCCATGTCCGTCCATGCTAATTTTGAGCGGACTGTTTGCCGAAACTGTTTGACGGACAAAGTTGGGCGAACAGTCCCCGCGTGTGTACGCGGCCTTTGTGGTTTGCACTAGGCTAAGACTGCGCATGGAGACTTAACGAATTACAAGTTCCGTTGCGGGGCCTCAATGATAATGGGTACCTAACAAAACAATGACTGCCCGAGAAAAATAGAAATGACATACAAATCCTACCTGCGACAGTTGTGCAAGACTCTATGAAAACGACGGACAGAAAAATCGAAGCCTTGAAGTTCATGTATGAACCGGTTGCAAAGGGAGATGAAGCCAGTATGAATTAGTTGAAAAATTTAAGAAGTAAAACTGATAAGAATCGGTAGTAAGATGTATAAAATTAATCCGACACGAATCGGTTGCAGATTGTATATCACCCCTTACTCTAAAACTGAAAACATGCCAACCTTCCAGCTCCCCAGGCTAATCAAGGTGCAGACACAATGAACTGTAGCTCCCCAGTGCCGGTAGCACTCATGCAGCCCTAGACCATGACACTCCCACCACCATACTTGACTGTACTCCTCACCTTGTTGCCGCCACACACTTGACACCATCTAAACCAAATAAGTTTATCTTGGTCTCATCAGAGAGAGGCATTATCTTTAGAAGAGGCTTCCTTCTGGGGTTACAGCCATGCAGACCAATTGGATGCAGTGTGTTGCGTATGGTCTGAGCATTGACGGGCTGATCCCCTACCCCTTCAACCTCTGCAGCAATGCTAGTGGCACGAATACATCCGTTTCCCAAAAATAACCTCTGGATATGACGCTGATCATGTGCACTCAGAAAAGTCCATCAAGTCCAACTTATGTGTGTGATTATATGTCAGTATTACATTGTATATCCCTGTATGTTGCGGTCGTTCAGGTGCTTATCTAATCGTTTTTTGAAACTATTGATGCCCCCTTGCCGAAACGGATGAACTATTTTCATATTACTGGGTTTAGTAACACTTTAAGTAGTCAAGGTTTACAGGATCAGAAACAATAAAGGAACAAGATAAAACATTTCCTCTTTCACACCATGATCCCGAAATAGATTTACAGTATACATAAAATCATCTATGTCATCCAGTGTAAATCTTACATGGCATGCTGAGGAGGAACTGTTTAACTGGTGACAAAGTGCAATCTGGGGATGGGTGGGTGGCTTGGTTTGCTCCCAGGTACCCGAGGGACAGGATTTTCTATTAAAATGGAAATTGTGTTTGTAAATATGAGACTCAAAATGAGAGATCATGAGATTCAAAATATCTTCTAAAAAAAGTTTTGGTTTTCTAAGTTTAATTAATTCTAAATATGGTTAGTAATCCACATTGATGCAATTCCTGTAAATGTATTGGGATATATAGCTCTGGTTAGTGTAAGAGAAAGAGAGAACATCTTACATATAAGCTGACAATATGTGATCTATGTTGTCCAATATTGCCCAGTAAAATACCTTGTGTATTTTTAATAAGTTGGATAATGGCTAGTAGTTGTTCAAGAAGAATGATGAACTGTAAAAGACATTAGGGGCATTCCTGTCTTCTTTCATTAACAATATTGTAGCAATATTGTTACACACATGTGTATACAGTAAATCAAATAAAGCTAATAACAATAGGATAGGATGAAATATTGGATTGATTAAGATTTAATATCAGAACTGAGTATTACACAAGGTATATGAAACGGTATAGGTAGATATGACACTTCTTGATTAGTTGGATAAGGCTACTGCAAGATTATAAATTTATGAAGGCAAGTATGTATGTTGACAAAAGTATATTGAAACAATGCCTATATCTGTAGGCATGATGCTCAACTAACTGGGTGGGAAGCTTTGATCAAAGCATGGATCACAGAGCTCCATGAGAAAACAGATTACATAAACAAAACCAAAAATGGTATATATGAACAATATACTGTAACTGGTATTCTAAAGAAGACAATTGTCAGTTTAGGATCTTGGATAGCTTTGATTGTTTAGGGATATCCTGGAGTGCTTGATGGTGGTTCTTCCCACAATGAGGGGTGGAGGACATCCACCTAATCTAGCAGATAATCCAGCATGTGGATCCAGGGCTGGACTGGGACAAAAATTTGGCCCTGGACTTCATCCAGACCGGCCCACTTTAATTTTGCAAACACGCAAAAAACAGTATATAAACTGTACGCAATTGTGCAAAAAAGCCCCTAGAGAGCCCCCCTTACATCTGGGTCCCCAGAGAGCCCCCCACTTACATCAGGGTCCCCAGAGAGCCTCCCCTTACATCAGGGTCCCCAGAGAGCCTCCCCTTACATCAGGGTCCCCATATAGCCTTCCCCTTAGATCAGGGTCCCCAGAGAGCCCCTCTTACATCAGAGTCCCCAGAGATCACCCGCCTTACATCAGGGTCCCTAGAGAGCCAACCCCTTACATCCGGGTCCCCGCAGAGCCCCCCTTACATCCGGGTCCACAGAGAGCCTCTCTCTTACATCAGGTTCCCCAGAGAGCCCCGGCTTACATCAGGGTCCCCAGAGAGCCCCTCCTTACATCAGGGTCACCAGAAAGAGGGCAGGTAGTGGGCTGGGACCCTGTGGTTGGGGACTCCTGGACTGACTCGGGGCTATAGCCCCAAAAGTTCCCCCCAGCAATGCCACTGGCTGTCACTGAACCCGGCCCACTGAGCCATCGGCCCACCGGGAAACTCCCTATAGTCCCTATGGCCAGTACATGCCTGTGTGGATCTATTGTGCAAAAAAATAGGCTTTCCTGAATAACGGATAATCATGGATTTGACATCATTACAACCAGTCAGCAAAAAGGGATGCCCTCACTTTTCAAGTTGCACCATGGTAGCAAAGACAATCACAAGGAGATTTTAAAGATTGCTGACAGAAAAGTGTTTAATTTACCATAGCTGGAAAAAACACTGATGATTGCCCGTCAAAGTCAATATGAGGTTTCCTTCCAATTTGCTGTAAGATAGCCTCATTATACATTTAACAAAGTAAGCAACAAATAACATTGCAGAATTTCTCAGAAGATTGTTTTTGCACCCTCTATTTTCTTGTTCAGTCCAGTTTATGGAGGATTGATCTAAGATGCCTCCTATGGTTGTTCAGACTTGCCTGCTGCATTCCAATGGCTTTCACTTAGAAGATCTGTGTAAAACACTTTGTTTTGGGAGACATGGTGCCTAAGGTTGCTTTAGAGCAGGGATCTCCAAAGTTTCTAAGCAAAGGGCCAGTTTGCTGTCCTTCAGGCTTTAGGGGTCCACACTGTGACCAGTGGAGTACAAAATGCCCCGACATCAGTGCCCCATCATGGGTTTTAATGGGAGAACTAGTGCCCCTTTGATGGTGTCAGTAGGGGGAATGGTGCCCCATTAATGGTGTCAGTAGGGGGAATGGTGCCCCATTGATGGTGTCAGTAGGGGAAATGGTGCCCCATTGATGGGGTCAGTAGGGGAAATGGTGCCCTATTGATGGTGTTAGTAGGATTAATGGTGCCCCATTGATGTGTCAGTAGGGGGAATGATACCCCATCATACCCCATCATTGGTGTCAGTTGGTAAAATATTGCCCCCCAGGGCCAGATAAAGGCAAGCAAAAGGCCACATTCGGCCCCAGGCCGCAATTTGGAGACCACTGCTTCAGAGGGTAGACAGTTCAGCTTATACATACAAATAAGCCAGGAAATACATATTTAGAATGTAAAGTCTGGGAAATTTGCCGGTATCTTCAAATGCTTCGGACACAAAAATTTTCTTAGAATAAAATGGTGCCATCATGGCCATTCAGTTGTTTGTCAATAGGTCCCTGGATGCAAGAAATTTGCCTCCATCAAAGGGCAGTGAGATCTGTGTTTAAGTCTGAGGTGTGTGGAGACACCCCAGAGTCAGAGCCAAACATTTCAAACCCTACCCTTACCTGCTTTCTCTCCTTGGGACAATAGTCAGCATGACAAATAGTAAACACTAAAAATCAGACAGAGATATTATCCCATCCCCACTCTATCCAAAAATAGATACAAATATTTTGGGTGGAGATCTGCTTTAAGCTGAATCATGTTGTCTGCAAAATTCCATAACTGGTTCTGCAGGTTTTTGTCTGTATCGCCAATGGATGCAAGAGGGGCTAACGAATGAAAAGTATGCTAATGAGAAAAATGTTTTCTGCCTCTAGCCAAATATTCAGCCTCCAGCTGTCATTTCTTCTGTGCAGAACTGACAAAACCAGGTTTCTTACAGTCAAAAGGAAAACAAATTGTTAGCGCACTTTTCATGCATTAGCACCAATTACAAGTTTTCATTTTTCAGGGCTGCTTTGAATCTAACTACAGACTATGGTATCATACTTTCAAACTCTTTATTGAGCAACATAATAATTCATAAAACAAGCTTACTAACCAGACATGGGCACTTGTATACTCCCACACATTCAGGGTACAATTTGGTCATCAACTATTGTCATTGGCAGCACAACAAATTGCAATCACGTGCCTTAACTGTTTTTAGAACAGGGTCATATTACCTTTGTTTTAAATTATCTGTACTCACTGTTGCGAATGACATGTAGTGATGACTAACTTTTCTTGTTCAACACGTGAGAAGGAAATATATTTAGGACACAATAGTCTCTGGGAGAGAATGTACCTCTAAGGTTGTCGTTAAATCATTAATATATCACTCATCAGATATTACTCAGAATCACAGAGACAAAACAAAAATGTGCTTTGATATGACATAATTTTATTTATAAAAGAATGCGTTTGATTAGACTAGAATATGACACATTAAGACTGCAAAGCCAGCCATACTTGATTCGTTTTTTTTCATTCAGCCAGAGCTGAAGGAAAAAAATGAGCAGATTCCTCCATCCACACAAGCGAGGTATATAGAGGAATCCACCTCCCCAAGACAGCAGTACTCTCTACTGTCAAAATACATTATAGAAAACACAAAGTAGGGGGGATGGGACTTTAATAGGTGCAATTAGTACAAGGACATACCAAATTGAATAAAATCACAATTTATTAAAGTTACAGAAGTACATAAAACAATATTATACAATACATGAACAGCTTTATGGTCATTCAAGATGTGTTAGTGTAGCTCCTACAATAGTTGTTTCCACATCTTAATCCTACATGTTTCACTATATGGCTTACTCAGGGACAAACGTGGTTGTTAAATAAGAAAGGCTGGCAACTCAGATGTTCTTGAATATTACATGGGTACACGGGTACAGGCTATAAGCTAACGCGTTTCGGCTAAGAAGCCTTCATCAAAGCTTACGTGGTTTTGTGGCTACTAATTGTGATTTAATTCAATGTACTAATTGCACCTAGAAAGTCCCATCCCCCCAACTTTATATTTTCTATACCTTTACGGGGACGTTGGTTCTGTAACATAGGGCTCAGGTAAGTAAAACTGGGGGCTTGGGGGCTGGTCACTACCAAGTGTTTTTTCACCTTAATGCATAGGATGCATTGAGGTGAAAAAAACACGTAGGTTTACAACCCCTTTAAATTTTGACAAAAAACCTGGAAGCTGATTGGCTACTATGCTCAGTTGCACCAGATTTTACACTCTCCAGTTTTAGTAAATCAACCCCTAAGTCCAGTAACCAGCAGCTATCTGTTTTGCATCCTGTATCAGCTCAGTTGATTAGCAAGACATGCAAGCATTATCTGTCTGAATTCGGGGGAAAGGGTCACACTTTGGTATCTGCACCTTTTGGTGCCAGAGGAAATTGTCACACAACTAGAAAAAGGGTTCCTCCTTGGTTTCTAGAACTGCTCAATAGTTTACACACAGAGACACACTTTCTGCCATTGTTAGTATTGCAAGCCCTGAAAACCAATTATGATTAGACTAAAGTTGTATAAAGTGTTCATTTATCAAAGTAAACGAACTTCACATCATTCACAATGTGAAAGCCGGGCATAGATTTTCAAATGTCAGCCGGTTTAGCAGGGAGATTTGAACCATCAATGGGCAGACTGATTGTACCCAAGTTGATTCATCCATTTTATATAGTAAAGGTCCCCGCGCTATCTGTGTAAAAATATGTAATCTAACTGGGTAATTGCTGCTATGGCTGAACTGTATACTGTGCACATGTGAATGAATAAATAAAATAGATAAGTGCAACTACATGAAACGAAATGGTATAATCTAACTAAATAGTCAAATGAGTCACTTGGCAATAGACAAATATGTGCAAACTAACACTGTGCATAAAAGCTGTGCAAAAGACAACAAATTATGCAAAGATGCAAATAAATGCCAATGCTGTGCCAAATGTAATTATCCTGCACAACAAATCACTAATACAATACTGTGAAATAAAATGCAATACAAAATACTGTGCAAAAAGGCAAAAATGTGCAAAACATGCTGTGCAACAAATGATGTGCAAAGAAGCTGTGCAAAAAAGGACACAGATTGTACAATGATGTAACAATCCTGTGATAATTAATGAATGCTGTGAAAAATGCTGTGCAAAAATCGCAATAATCATAAACAGCAAATTAGTGCTATTATCCTGTGATATAAAATGCAATACACAATGCTGTGAAATAAAACAAAATGCATCTTTGCATAATTTGGTGTCTTTTGCACAGCTTTTATGCACAGTATTAGTTGACTCATTTGACTATTTAGTTCGATTATACCATTTAGTTTCAAGTAGTTGCGCTTATTTATTGATTCATCCATTTTGACATATGATTATTGCCAGCAGCTATAGCCGCAAGCAATAATCATTGTGTTTTCCCAGCATTGACAGCGCCCTGCACCCCCCTCTGGGAGAACACAATAGCTCTGCGGGAGGGATTCCTCCAAAAACAGTGCCAGTGGTTGCAGAAAAGAAAATCGCATCATGACCAGCTTACGTGAACACTCACATTACATAGAGGACATGATCTATCTCTTTAATAAATAAACCCTACTGTCTTCCAATATCTGAGTATGAATAGGAGGACAGATGTACCACACCCTGTCCCTTTTGCATACTTCTATACATTCCTTTTGGCCAAGGGTTTTGTTTTTATATACATACTGTTATGAACTTCTAAGAACTCTGAAACTGTCTCCTGATGAGTCAGACTCAAAGTAAGTAAATAGAGAGGCATTATCTTTAGGTTGTGACTGGCTGTCTTTAAGGTTGCACACTAACACAACAGCACTGCAAGCATAACTAGAAAATGTCAATCTTAGAGTTACAGTGGTGTGAAAAAGTGTTTGCCCCCTTCCTCATTTCCTGTTCCTTTGCATGTTTCTCACACTTAAGTGTTTCGGAACATCAAACCAATTTAAACAATAGTCAAGGAAAACACAAGTAAACACAAAATGCAATTTGTAAATGAAGGTGTTTATTATTAAAAGGTGAAAAAAAATCCAAACCATCATGGCCCTGTGTGAAAAAGTGATTGCCCCCCCTTGTTAAAACATACTATAACTGTGGTTGTCCACACCTGAGTTCAATTTCTCTAGCCACACCCAGGCCTGATTATTGCCACACCTGTTCACAATCAAGGCATCACTTAAATAGGAGCTGCTTGACACAGTAAGGTCCACCAGAAGATCCTTAAAAGCTACGCATCATGCCGAGACCCAAAGAAATTCAGGAACAATTGAGAAAGAAAGTAATTGAGATCTATCAGTCTGGAAAGGGTTATAAAGCCATTTCCAAAGCTTTGGGAATCCAGCGAACCACAGTGAGAGCCATTATCCACAAATGGCGAAGACATAGAACAGTGGTGAACCTTCCCAGGAGTGGCCGGCCGCCCAAAATTACCCCAAGAGCGCAGCGACGACTCATCCAAGAGGTCACAAAAGACCCCACAACAACGTCCAAGGAACTGCAGGCCTCACTTGCCTCAGTTAAGGTCAGCGTTCATGCCTCCACCATCAGGAAAAGACTGGGCAAAAATGGCCTGCATGGCAGAGTTCCAAGGAGAAAACCACTGCTGAGCAAAAAGAACATCAAAGCTCGTCTCAATTTCTCCACAACACATCTTGATGATCCCCAAGACTTTTGGGACAACATTCTGTGGACCGATGAGACAAAAGTGGAACTCTTTGGAAGGTGTGTGTCCAAGTATATCTGGCGTAGAAGGAACACTGCATTTCATAAAAAGAACATTATACCAACAGTAAAATATGGTGGTGGTAGTGTGATGGTCTGGGGCTGTTTTGCTGCTTTAGGACCTGGAAGACTTGCCGTGATAAAAGGAACTATGAATTCTGCTGTCTACCAAGAGATCCTGAAGGAGAATGTCCGACCATCTGTTCGTGTACTCAAGCTGAAACGAACTTGGGTTCTGCAGCAGGACAATGATCCTAAACACACCAGCAAGTCCACCACCGAATGGCTGAAGAAAAACAAAATGAAGACTTTGGAGTGGCCTAGCCAAAGTCCTGACCTGAATCCTATTGAGATGTTGTGGTATGACCTTAAAAAGGCCGCTCATGCTCGAAAACCCTCTAATGTAACTGAATTAGGACAATTCTGCAAAGGTGAGTGGGCCAAAATTTCTCCAGGACGCTGTAAAAGCCTCATTGCACGTTATCGCAAACGCTTGGTTGCAGTTGTTGCTGCTAAGGGTGGCCCAACCAGTTATTAGGTTTAGGGGGCAATCACTTTTTCACACAGGGCCATGATGGTTTGGATTTTTTTTCACCTTTAATAATAAACACCTTCATTTACAAATTGCATTTTGTGTTTACTTGTGTTGTCCTTGACTATTGTTTAAATTGGTTTGATGTTCCGAAACACTTAAGTGTGACAAACATGCAAAGGAACAGGAAATGAGGAAGGGGGCAAACACTTTTTCACACCACTGTATGTAGGCAGGCATGTACTGGCCATTGGGACTACTGGGAGTTTCCCGGTGGGCCGGTGGCTCAGTGGGCCAGTCAGGTGCAGTCCTGGAGCTGCTCCTCTCTGTCAGTGAGTGATCGCGATTTCACTCCTGTCAGGAGGAGCAGTTTCCGTCATATGCTGTAGAGAGCATTAGGCTTCCTGCTCTCTCCAGCCTGCGGGGGGAGATAGACGGCTGGCAGACTTTCCTTCCTCTCTACCCTTATCACTTGTCACATGACTGGAGAGAGGAAGAAGAGAAGCTGCCTTCAGAACTGTGAGTACACGTGGGAGGGGACACTCTGATGTAAGGGGCTGGTGATGGGACTCTGATGTAAGTGGGGCTGGTGATGGGACTCCGATGTAATGGGGCTGGTGAAGGGACTCTGATGTAATGGGACTGGTGATGCGACTCTGATGTAAGGGTGCTGGTGATGGGACTCTGATGTAAGGGGCTGCTGATGAGACGCTGATGTAAGGGGGCTGCTGATGGGACGCTGATATAAGGGGGCTGGTGATGGGACTCTGATGTAAGGGGGCTGGTGATGGGACTCTGATGTAAAGGGCTGCTGATGAGACACTCAAAATGTAAGTGGGCCAGTCTGTATGAAGTCCAGGGCCAAATTTCTGTCCCAGTAAAGCCCTGTATGTAGGATGGATTCATATAAAATATTCTAACATGGAAATCAAATGATTGCAGTTTTTGTTCTCAAATAAGATGTTGGCATTAAAATAGATCTGTCTTAATTATAGGGATGCAGAAAATTTGCTAAAGGACAAGCCACCAGGATGTTTTCTCATCAGAGTAAGCGAAAGTCGGATTGGATATAGCTTGTCCTACAGGTAAGTTGATTATTATTTAATGTGAAAGTACATTTAATTACCACTTTAATAATCCACTGAAACAATCCAAAGCTGACATACAAGTCCTGAATGATCAGGACTTATATGCTAGCTTTGGCTCATGTGGTGTTTGGTGTCATTTGTTGTGCATGGCACCCCAACACACTTTATGGTAGAGGCACAACAATACACCATGCATACGTGTGTTGTGCTACACTGCATTTTGTGATCTCTTGGCATTGATCTTTGTGCATTGGCAGCTCAGTCATAATGAATGGGCTATGTTAATGCACCTCAAGGCATCGCAAAAGTGTGAATGGGCCCTCATTGTTGGACCATACCTGATTAAACATACTCTTGGTCTGCTTTGTTTGCCTTTGTAAAGTTTTTGCTCTGTTCCATTTAGTGAAAAATATGTATATTTACAAAATGTACTGTTAACATATTTCACTGTGATTTGACTTAAAGTGGTTGTATACTAATTTTTGTAACTTTTACCTACAGGAAAGCCTATAATAAGGCTTACCTGTAGGTAAAAAAAATATCTCCTAAACCTGTACGGTTTAGGAGATATTCCCCTCGGTATGCGCCGCTGACTGCAGCGGCGCATGCGCACAAGGGGATTCTCGGCGGTGCATACTAGCTCATTATGCCTTTTGCTTTGCAGGTGGTTAAAAAAAATAATAAATTTGCGGGTTTACTACCGCTTTAAGCTTTTAAGCCTGCCGTTTACACGGTAAATAAAGAATATTGTAAGAATTGGAACAAAATGTGGTTCTTATGTTAAGTATAATAGTTCCATGAAATAAAATATTTAATAAACAATTAAATTCCAGCATAGTTGTTAAAGCAACATCTATTAGTTGATGTCACATGGGCAGCTCTGCCACTAGTGACAATTCACTGGTGATAAAAAAAAGATAGATTCTATAACTTACTATCTAACCTTTATAGGAAGAATGATAGCTGCTATGAACTTTTTATTCATGTATCATTTCTAAAGAAATTCCCAATACATAATTTAGCCAGGTTATCAAATTTAAAATGTTAAAATATTTCAGATATCCAAACAGTTATCTATGTATATCCTCTCATTAATCATTTTTCCTTTGTGTTTGTAGGACACTGGATCGCTATAAACATTTTATGATTGATATTTTGAAGGATCAGCAGTGTATTATTGCAGGTGATACAAAAGTCCACATGACATTGGAGGACCTAGTAAAATGTCATACACAAATTCCTTTGCATCCATATAATGACATTTTAACACTTCCATGTGGTCAGGTATGTTTCAAAGTCACCGCAACCTTTTTGTTTGGTTATAAGTTTAACAGAGACTAAAAACCATCTTTCAGATTTTGCTGGATGGTAGTAGCATTTAAAGTGACTCTGTAGCCAAAAAAACACTGATTATACTCATCTATCCTAGTGTCCATTCATGGATTTTTCAAGAGGTATGGCCTCAGCCAGAATCATCAGCATATGACACTTCTTGGAGTGTCAGATGTATGTGTTCCCTGTCACGTGCTGTGTTTTCTATTGCCTGTTCCTAAGTCACTACAGGACATAATAAGGAGGTAGGAGCCGGCAGGAGGGTCCACAGCTTACAGGGGACAAAGCTTTTGATTTGTAGCTGTCTGCAGTGTTTGGAGGTTCCAGAAATGGGAGAAGGATTGGGCAGTATAAACAGTGTTCTTTTGTAGGGTACTTCTTATTAGTTTTTTTGATTAGCAACAAAGTCACGTAAAAGAGTTTGTCCACCCAAAACTCACATTCAACTTATCAGAGAATGGAGCTGGACTGAAGTACCGATTGGCTTCCAATACCCACAAGGGCATGATCTTTCTGCTGCAGTCCTCAGCTCTGCCCTACTTTGCTATGGAATCTTATCTAATTGCAAACTATAGTGAAACTCCATTAGACAGAGCACCCTTAGGCTGGGTTCACATTGCCGTACGGAGCTGCTCACAGCAGGGGTGTGTACCCGTTCTCCGTTTCAGGTCCGATTTCGGTCTGAATTTTTGTCTGAATTCGGACCTGAAATGAAGCAGAAGATGCACAGGACTCCTGTGCAATTGGTTCCATAGCCGTCCTGGAGATGTGTGAACCGGCTCCATAGCGGGCCAGTCACAATCTCCTGACATGCAAATTGGATGTGGGGAAAGCCACATCCAATTTGCAATAGTGTGAACCCAGCCTAACAGTGGTTACAGGAGGGAAGTGTAGATCGAATTTAGGTACAGAGCTCTTGTCCTTGCAGCACCATAAATGAGTTTAAAGCAGGTGGATGACTTATCCCACCAGCTTCTAAAATCTCTATGATTTCATAAAATGGTTTATAGCAGAGATCTCCAAACTCCGGCCCTCCTGCTGTTGCGGAACTACAAATCCCATGAGGCATTGTGAAACTGACATTCACAGACATGACAAGGCATGATGGGAATTGTAGTTCCTGACCAACTAGAGGGCTGTAGTTTGGAGACACCTGGTTTATAGCTACAGGACCAATGACATTTGATTGCCTTAAGTACTTGAGCTCCGGAAGGTTTTACCCCCTTTATGACCATTTTTTGCTATTTAGCACTGAGCTAGTTTAACTGGCGGTCATGCAATACTGTACACAAATTATATTTTTAGCATTTTTTTCACCCAAATAGAGTTTTATTTTAATAGTATTTGATCACCACTGGGTTTTTATTAAGATATAAACAGAAAAAAATAAACAATATATTCTACTTTCTGTCATAAAACAAATCCAATAAAATCTAATTTCATCATAAAATGAGATAAAATGCATTCCACTACATGTCTTTGGTAAAAAAATCCCAATAAGTGTATATTAATGGTATATTATGGTGTATACTGTATATTTGAAAATTGATCAGTCCTGCTGTACTGACAGCCTATCTGCTTTCTTAAGGCCCCAACATGCCAGGACAGTACAAATACCCCCAAATGACCCATTTTTGGAAAGTAGACAGTCTGAGGCATTTACTAAGAGTCCTGGCAAGTTTTTTGAAGTGGTAATTTTTTTTTGTCACAATTTTTTTATAATGAAGAAATTAACAAAATTATTATAATTTTTTTCACATTTGTTTTTTTAAGCACTGTCACCAGTGCAGTACAGCATCATCATATGACTGTGGCGATGATCAGGGACAATGAAATAAAAAAAATGTTTTTAACATACTTTCGTCAGAGTAGTTCAGTGTCACCATAGTAACATTGTACTGCTCAGGGGGTTTACAGAATGCTGTGATTGGCTCAGGTACCATGTGATAGCTGAGGGACAATCACAGCATAGTCAACACAGCTGTTATGAACTAATTCATTCATAAAAGCTTTGTTGACCTTGTGATCATGTGACCGACCAGTAGATCGCGGCCAAGTGACTGGTAGAAGGCAGTCTAAGCTTGGTGACCTGTCATTCCAGAGAATCAAACAGAGTGTAATGCAGAGAGACTACTTGTAAAGTTGGAGTTGTAGTATGGAGCAAAAGACACATAAGCCAATGCCTCCTCTGTAGTGCTGGCTCCTGTCCCATGCTCCTGTCCCATACCAACTGCAGCCCATCTCTTATCCTGGCTAGCGGTCTCCAGAGTGGTGCCAGCTGGAAAGAAGAGTGAAGCAATACACTGGGCATAATAGTATAGGGCTTCTTTCACACTGATGTGCTGTGTACCCACAGTGCAGTGTGCCTGCAGTTTTCCTGCGGGTTTGCTGTGCTTAGCCATGAACTTCTACTATATCCTGCAAGTTTGGTGCACCACACCTGCAGGATATAATAGAAGTCTATGGCAAAGTGCAGCTAACCTAGGAAAGTCGCAGATGCACAGTGTGAAAGCAGCCTCATAGGGGGCTCAGAACAGTAAGGGTTCATTTACATTTGCATTTGGAGGGTTGTAAAACCTCATAGTTAAGAAGTGTTCTTACCACCCATGCCCCAACCACCCCTCCCTTAGCTGCAGTGGCCAGAGGTGTACACATGGCGCAGCCACAGCAAGAGTTATACGCCCTATCATGGTTGGTGGGTGTAGCACCTGCCAAGTATGACCCATTCAAGTGAATAAGGCCACTCTGCAAGTGCCCTGCAACCTTGTGCAGTACAGGTTAAAGCAGGAAGCACTGTGTTGTTTTCTGCCTACCTGCTTTACCCATTTGGACCCTGCAGAAGCATCCATTTTGGGACATTTGCAGAGTGGCCCCATTTACTTGAATGAGTCATGATTGGCAGACAGCAACACCCACCAAAAGCAACATGGGGTTTAATTCATGCTGCGGCATGTGTACACCTTTGGCTGCTGCCTCAGCAGCTAAAGGGGGTAGGGATTAGTGGCAGTAAAACTGTGACTCAGCTAAAGGGGGTAGGGATTAGTGGCAGTAAAACTGTGACTCAGCCACAGTGTTTTACCACATCCCAACTTTATCTGTGAATGAGCCCTAAGGGTGCTGCTGCCGAATGCAACTAAGGGCTCATTAACAAGTATAGCAGACACTGCTGCTTAGTGTGTTTGACAGGTGGTGAATAGGTGATGTGTTGCCTTCTCACCACCTGATTTAAACCCATTCATGCAAAAAAGGGAGAAGGGCTGGTGCCATGAAAGTCGGCTAAAACCTTTTATTATTGCAGGTGAACAGCAGTGAAAAAAGCCAACACATTTTGACCATCAGGCCTTAACCATGAGCACACAGTTAACCCTTTGATTGTCCCTGATGTTGACCCCTTCCCAGCCAGTGTCATTAGTAGAGTGACAGTGCATTTTTTTTAGCACTGACCACTATGTTAGTGTCACTGGTCTGCAAAAAGTGTCAAAAGTTGGTGTCAGTTGTCCACTGCAATATAATATAGCAGTCCTGCTATAAGTCCCTGATTGCCACCATTACTAGTAAAAAAAAAAAAAAAAAAAAAATCCCATAGTTTGTTGATGCAATAACTTTTGCTTATTGAGATTTTTTTACCATAGGTAGCAGAATACATATTGGCCTAAATTTATGAAGAAATTCAATTTTTACATTTTTTTATTTGATATGTTTTATAGCAAAAAGTAAAAAAAAAAATATTTTCAAAATTGTCTGTATTTTTTTGTTTTGTTTTATAGTGTAAACAATAAAAAGGTATAGGTGTTCAAATACAACCAAAATAAATCTCTATTTGTGGGGAAAAATAGGACCTATATTTTATTTTTGTACAGCGTCACATGACCACTCAATTTAGAGGAACACAGTGCCGCATCGCAAAAAATGGCCTGGTCATGAGGGGGGGTGGGGGTAAATCTTCCAGAGGTCAAGTAATTAAATACCACATTTTTTGTAGAGGTCTGTACTTTAGATAAAAAAGAGGGAAAAATTAGAAGAAAAGATTTGGGACTCAGTTCTAAAAGAGGGACACACTCTCTAAGCTTGGTATAATTGCAAGTTATGAGTGCAGGCCCTAAAGGACGCACCCAAAGGCCTTCAGAAATGCCCTGCCACACACACAGACTACTAGGTAGAACACAAAGTTTACAGTTGGTGGGGACAAAGGGGTTGAGAACACCTCTGCTAATGCACTTCATTAGATCTAGATCAGAACATAGGAAGGATAGACTTATATATATCTGGTCTCAGCATACAACTATGTGTAAGAAAGCCTGACTTCATTGTAATTTTTTACGTACTGTACCCTGTTCCAGTCTTTCAATGTGAGATAGTGTGCTAGATGCAACGCTAAGGCTTTATTTATTTACAAATGAATTAGCATATTTAAATTGCTTAAGACATTGGTAAATTTAGCTTGTTTTTTAAATTTATTTATTAATTTTTTTACCTATTCTATTGTAGAAAACAAATGCAACTACAGACTATGATGAATTATTTAAAGACAGAAAAACATTTGCAACATCGTTGCTGATGCCATCAAAGGCTTTGAGCGTTTCTCTAGCAGCTTCTGGAGCAACAGTGCAGCCAGACCTTCCTCCAGTACCACCTAGGAGGCGTCAAGTTTCTGTAACTAGTTCTGAAAGCACAAGTACTTCATTTAACCTACCTCCAAATCTGCAAGGAATTAGACTTTATCCAGCACTGCCGACACAACCCATGATGTTCAACAATGGTGTAAGTGTTTCAAACATAGATACATATGATGTGAGAAATAAGATACGGTTGTTGCTGGGTGTGATCTATAACTAACATGTTTTTCATCAAAAATGTAATATGTAAAATATTATTCAAAGGAAAAATATTCTTTATTTGTTTGCATATGTGTGCGTATATGTATAAAACCAGCATCCGATTGGAATCCGATCAGTGCTGGCAGCCAATGGCTGGCAGCACTGACTGGTATGATCTGGTGATGGGGCAATCCCCCTGTCAGAACACAATAGCTCAGTGGGGAGATCACTGTACTAACATCGCATAGTTAGTACAGCAAGCTACTCTTAAGCTCCTCAGTTTTTTTTTGTTCAGACCGCTGGGTTGAATGAAAAAAAAACTGCTAGTGTGCATCAGGGTTTAGGTTAAGGTAACTGTGTTACCAATGTGACTATAAATATTGGAGTACAGTATGTACCTGACATTGATTAGAACTGAAGAAGATACTTGGAGGCAGTGTCAAAACATCTTCAACACTACAGATCAAGGCCAGTTACAGTGGTTGTAAAGCCACAATGTGATATTGCTACAATCCCCTCTGTTACAATTAATGATGTGCCCAGTGTATGTGTTTTAAAAAAAAATATATACCACTTTATACCTTATTTCATATTGCTGATCGGTGCTCATGTGCCTGCTCGCCACTCTCCTCTCCTGATCTGATAACTACAATGGGAGCAACAGAGAATCCCCCGCTTACTTCAGGAGGAGAGAGGCGGGCGGTCATGTGAGAGCTGAGCGGTGCTATGAAACAAGGTATACAGCAGCATATTAACCGCTTGCCGACCAACCCTTGTCATTATACTGTGGTAGGTCGGCACATTCCTGCGAGCCGTCATAGCTATACATTGGCTCCTTTAAGCGGGATAGCAGGCGCCTGCTGCACTGTGGGGGTGCCAATGCTCGTGGCCTCGTGATCGCTGTATAATTGTCAATTGTCCCAAAAATGTGTCCAAAGTGTCCGATGTGTCCGCCTTAATGTCTGAGTCACGATAAAAATCTCAGATCACCGCCACTACTAGTAAAAAAAATTAAAATAATAATAATAAAAATGCTTAAATCTATCCCCTATTTTGTAGACGCTATAACTTTTGCGCAAACCAATAAATCTAAGCTTATTGCGATTGTTATTACCAAAAATATGTAGAAAAATACATATCAGCCTAAACTGAGAAAAAACTTAGCTTTTTAAAAATAAATATTTGAGGATATTTATTATGGCAAAAAGTACAAAATATTGGAGGTTATTTACGAAAGGCAAGTGCACTTGAAAGTGCATTGAAAGTGCACTTGAAAGTGCAGTCGCTCTAAATCTAAGGGGCGGATCTGAAATGAGTGGAAGTTCTGCTGATTTTATCATCCAATCATGTGCAAGCTAAAATGCTGTTTTTTTTCCCTTGCATGTCCCCCTCGGATCTACCGCGACTTTAGTAAATAACCCCCATTGTGCTTTTTTTTTTTAATTGTCGCTCTTTTTTTGTTTATAGCGCAAAAAGTTAAAACCGAAGAAATGATCAACTACCACCAAAAGAAAGCTATATTTGTGGGAAAAAAAGAATGTCAATTTTGTTTAGGTACAGCATCGCACAACCACACAATTGTCAGTTAAAGCAACGCAGTGGCATATAGCAAAAAATGCTCTTGTCATTAAGCAGCCAAATCCTCTGGGGCTGAAGACTGGGCACATCATTTAACGTAGCACAGTGGACTGTAGCAATATCACACAGTTATGATAGCTGTAGAAGGGGCGGGGAGCAGATCAACACTGTCATAAGCTGGCAGGCAAGGAGGGAGGGGGAGAAAGGAGAGACAGCGGGATGATGGAGGCACGTAAACTGACCATGGTATCAGGGTATTATGGTATCATGGTAGCAGCCATGAAAAACATGATCAGTCTCCATACTGGTATCCAGTGAGATCCCCTGGAAATGTCAGAGCTATATATCAGACCTAGAGGGTCGATATGCCTTCCTGAAAGGCCTTATAGGTGACATACAGGTGACATTAGTGACAATATACGCCCCCAATGACAGACAAGCTACATTCCTGGAAGCTTTGGGAAAACTTCAGGAATTCAGAGAGGGACAGTTGATCTTAGGCAGGGACTTTAATGCCCCTCTGATCCCATCAGTGGACACGTTGACGACCAAATCATCCATCCCGCCAAGCAAACTCATAGCTAAAACACTACACAACTCCCAATTGATAGACGTCTGGTGCCTACAGCATTCAGGTGAGCGTGATTACACTTTATACTCTCCCATGCACAAGGTATACACCAGAACAGATTATTTCCTAATTCCCCACACCCAGCTACATGCCGTTTGTACAACATCGATAGGCAATAGGACATGGTCAGACCACGCACCCATATTCCTAACATACACCCTATCCCACACCTCATCACCCAGACACCGATTTTGGCGACTTAACCCCCCTAGCGGTAATCCTGAGTCTGGCTCGGGTTGGGAATTCACTAGCAGGAGCGGTAACCCCGAGCCAGACTCGGATCGCTTCGCTGGATGCAGGGGAGGACACAGTGAGAGTTACTTACCTTGTCCCCTGGATCCAGCGATGTCCGCCACGCTGTGTGATTGAGCTGTCCTCCGCTCGATTCACACAGTGCCGAATGCCGCCGAGCTCCGTTCCCTGCGATGTTACGGCGCACGGGAGCGGAGATCGGCGGCAAATTCAAAAAAGTAAAAGTACACAAAACACACAGAGCACTGTAATCTTACATATTACAGTGCTGTATAAAAAATTACACACCCCCTTTGTCCCTAGTGGTCTGTGCAGTGCCCTGCATGCACTTTTATATTATAAATACTGTTTTTTCTGCCTGAAATTTGGAGATTTCCATAGCAACCAAAATGTTTTTTTTTTCAGTGTTTTAGGATTTGATTACATTATTGAATATTTTTTATTATTCTTTATTATATTATAAACTTTATCATACCCGGGATGTTTGCTAGACTCTGGTTTGAACAGATTTAAGTGAGTTATTCCTAAGAATTACAGGACTACAATATAAAACGCCAGATTTCCATGCAAAATAATTGTACCGCTTTCAGCACCTAAATCCAGACTGAATCATACCACCAGGGAGGTTAATGAAAGTCCCTTCCAGACTTGACGTTAGTCTAATAGCCAGCATATACTCCAACCCAACTGCCCGGGTGAAAGCAAACAGAGTTCTCTCCGGTCCTTTCCCATAACAAACAGAACGAGACAGGGATGCCCCCTGTCCCCCCTCCTGTGTGCCCTCTCAGTAGAACCTTTCCTACCCATGGTAAGATTAAATCCAGACATACAGGGAATAAAAGTTGGACAAATACAACACAAAATTTCGGCCTATGCAGAGGATCTGCTCTTTTCACTAACTAACCCAGTGTTACCCTACCAAATCTCCTTAAAGAATTCGAAACCTATGGGAAGTTATCTAATCTAAAGATAAACGTTACCAAATCGGAAGAGATGGGGATTGGGGATCCTCCCAGTGATACAATCAAACTTCCAATTTAAGTGGACATCCTCTACATTGACTTACTTAGGCACCGATATTCCACCTGACCTTTCAAGCATATATGAGAGTAACTTTCCCCCGTTATTAGCAAAGACCAGGATGTTATTAAATAAATGGCATAAAGGTCTACATTCATGGTTCGGGAGGTGTAATTCACGGAAAATGTGTATACCGCCAACATTTTTATACCTTTTCCAGGCCCCCTATTAGGATACCCCCTACATATTTCAAACAAGTCCAAACCCTCTTTACCCGCTTTGCTTGGGCACATAAAAAACCATGCACCCCACACACTCAACTTTCCTGCCCAAACAATGTGGAGGTCTTGCATTACCCGACATCAGGAGATACTATCAGGCCATAAATCTAGGCAGGGTTATTAACTGGAGACACCATCATAGATTTAAACTCTGGGCACAAATTGAGCAACACCAAACCGAAATCCCTCTAAAGAATGCAATGTGGAGTGGAGACTCTTTACCCCAAGAAGGGAACACCATACGACAATGTTCTCATTCTACCCTACAAACTTCCCTAATGAGCAAGACATCACCACTTATTCCAATTATAGATAACCCTAGGTTTCCTCCGGGTCTCTCATCCATGCAATTCCTATAATCGAGGAACACTGATTGTGTTACCGCCTCACAGTTTGTGACAGGAGACAGATTGCCCATGATCTCGGAATTGATGAACACCACAGGCCCTTTCCAACTTATGTTCTGGAATGTGGCACAGTTACATCATTTCCTATCAGACTTATTCCAAATCCCTAAGATTACAACAGACCGCTGAATGCATTCGAAGAGTTCTACTCAGAACAGAACCGCTCCCATACGTCCTCTCCAAAATGTATTCCCTTCTAAATACCTCCCACAACAGCCGAGCCTGCCTTGCATTACGAAATGGGAAACAAACCTCAACCGTACTTTCACTGCATTTCAAACACAGAATATGGTCAGTTTCTCTCTCAAGTCCTCACTTTGCACTAAAATGCAAGAGACCAACTATAAGATCTTGACAAGGTGGTATTTGACACCTAATCGCTAATATTTCCCCTGACACTTCTGAACGGTGTTGGCGTTGCAAAGAGGACAGGGGAATGATGCCCTAGACTGACACTGTTCTGGACTACGGTCCGCACCATCTCCCAAAAATTCACAGACTTCCAGATCCTGAACGACCCGGCATTTTTCCTACTCCACATATCAAATATATGTCCCAAAGTCTATAAAAAATCAATTCTACATCATCTGATGAATGCAGCAAAATCGTGCATTCCCTTACTGGAAACAGCAACACCCACCATCCACGGCACTTTGGCTGTGGAGGGTGGAAGAGATTAAAAAGATGGAGGACCTGATATTATCAGCACAAGACAGACATGAAACTTTCAAGAACACCTGGGATCTTTGGAACATGTATATATTCTAGAGCCCTCTACGAGACCTGAGCAAATGAAAATTAGATGAAAAACCAGAGTTTAGAACTGAACTGAACCAGAATAACAAATTGAATCAAACGCCACCATATCCAGATGTATCGTCTGGGTGACGATGCAGTTTTTCATGGCCAATTTTTCAGGAAATGGCTGGTGTTAGCACTTCGATCATCACAACACCAAGGTTAATATGGTGTCAGGATGATTGAAGTGCATTATTTTTATTATTATATTGTAATATAAAATGAAATAGTTCAACTCACCATAATGCAGAATCTGCTAACAGATGCAGGTTGTCACTTATTACCAGATGCAACGTGCCACGATGCCTATCATCAAATTGCCACTTGTCACATCACCTGCCACCAGATGTAGATTTCCACTTGCCACATTGCATGCCACCTGATGCAGATTGCCCCATGCCACCAGATGCAGATTGCCACATGCCACAGTCGCATGCCACCAGATGCAGATTGCCACAGTCACATGCCACCAGATGCAGATTGCCACATGCCACCAGATGCAGATTGCTACAGTCACATGCCACCAGATGCAGATTATCACATGCCACCAGATGCAGATTGCCACTAGATGTAGATTGCCACATGCTACCACATGCAGATTGCCACAGTCACATGCCACCAGATGCAGATTGCCACATCCCACCAGATGCAGATGGCCACAGTCACTTGCCACATGCCACCAGATGCAGATTGCACCAGTCACTTGCCACATGCCACCAGATGCAGGTTGCCACAGTCACTTGCCACATTCCACTAGATGCAGATTTCCACATGCTGCAACCGAGATTGCTTTTTGTAATAAGTAAAAAAAGCAGATTGCCACATGCCATAGTCACATGCCACCAGTTGCAGATTGCCACAGTCACATGCCACCAGATGCAGATTGCACATGACACCAGATGCAGCCTCTTCAATGCAAATTGTCACTAAGCACAGAGGCAGTGCAGTGGAGTAGTGGGTTCCACGTGAGAGAGAACAGCGGTGATGTGGGCGGCGGTGAGAGATGATGTAATCTCCCTGCTCCCCTGCTTCACCTCCAACAGTATAATGGCCGGGCTATGTGGGCGGAACAGCAATGATGCGGGCAGGCGGTGGGAGATGATGTAATCTCTCTGCTTGCCTGCTTCACCCCCAACAGTGTAGTGGCGGGGCTGTGTGAGCGGAAGTGCGGTGATGGCGGTGATCTCTCTGCTTGCCCACCGCCGCACCTCAGTGCAGACTTCACGGCCTGGTTGTAATCAGGCTGCGGCCCGGTAGTGGGCCACGGCCCGGGGTTGGAGACCCCTGCTCTTCGGGATATGGAAACATCATCTTCTTATAATTATGAGGTTCAAAGGGGTTAAATAAAGCTACAGGTAAAACAGAAAGCCCATTAACAACATCAGAATCTGTATACTATAACAATTAAAGTGGTATCAACAAAGCCAACCAATTTAATTTGCTTCCTAAAGTTCACAACATGTGTATATGATTGTACAATCTTCTCAAAAATGTATCAACATCTATCAATGTAGTGTGAATTTGTAACCTAGACTGCATATAAACTGAATGAATTTTTAGTGCATATATAGTTGTTGGTAAATCTAAAGTGAATTGTATGGAGATTGTAGAAACAGATTGTAAAGATCATAGCCTGCATGGCAAGCATGCATACTGTACATACAGTATACAGGAAAACCAATGTCAATACTGGAACACTAACCTGTGTAACTGTGTTTTAACAGCACTGTACAAATTCTCTTTTTCAGGGCTGTGAGTTACCAAAGAGTATTCCACCTATGACAAAGTCATACAGTTTGGACTCATCAATTCCCACTGCAGCTCATAACACAAATTGTCAGATTAAAAATGAAGAGAAGCAAGGACAGGCACCAGTGAAACCATTGAACGCTTGTCGGAATGCAATGACCAAAGCTGCATCTTTGATAAAGGAAGGGGAAATAATTCAAGATTTCAGGAAAATGGAAAATGTTATGACAACACACTTAAGAGGTGTGAAGGAAAATTTTGAACGCCTTGGACAAACAGGACAGAAGGATGGAAAGCCAACAATACAACCAAAAAATAAAAACACAAAATTGCCAGAGGAGTACAAGCCACCTCCCCCATTCGCGCCCGGATTTTGTTAAATTGAAAATACTCAGTTGAAAAACTGACAATGCAGCCCTGCTGTGCAGGAGACATTTATGAAGGATACAAAAAGGTGATTGCCTGCTGCTCTATACCGCATGAGAGGCAGATCAGGAATGGCCAAAAGGCAAACATAGATCATATCTACGGGCTTTGTGGGGAAAAATTGTGAATCCTTATTTAGGAAAAATAGAGGCAAAAATGCAAACTACTGCTGTATTACATCATTTAAAAAATGAATTTAGTTTTAACAAGCTTTTACCTGTGACTATGACCATTCTATATAGGCATTCAAGTATTTACAAATTCCTAAAAATAGTAAATGATCTTTAAGGTCTGAAACTGCAGACACGTGGATGAATTCATTCCTATAGATTGCAGCAGAATCACTGAAGTCATTCAAGTCTTTCTCTCAGCAGTCCAACTTACCCTTCTACTCCACCTCCCAAATCATCTGCACAATCTTGCATTAGAGATGAAAAGACTGGAAGGCTGATGAGGCACTTCTGGGAGGGGGAGCAAAATGGGATAAGATGGCCATATATGATTACATTTTTTTTTTTCAATCAGCCAGCAGGCTAAACAAAAATAACTGAATTAATTCCCTAATCCACACATTCAAAGTGGATGCAGGAGTCATCCCTACTGTGTCATTGTATTCTGAGAGCGGAGAAGTTAGCTGGACAATTACACCATCAAAATACATTGATCAGTGCTGCAGGTTTTTGGCTGCAGCGCTGATTGAACTAAAGTTTTCCCGCAAACCCATTCATGAGCAGTCGATAAGTAGGTCAACTTCTCTTCAACAGGACCAGCCTCTGGAAGGACTCTGGCAGGAATCGGCTCAATTTCAATACATCTATGCCCAGTTTTAGACAAGGACTTCTGCTATCAAGTTTGAGCTAAATTGTTCTTCAGTGCCTTCAGATACAGAAGCTATTGAGGGCTTGTTTTAAAGGACAATTTCCGCTTGTTAGGAAAATGTAAATATTTGAAAATTCATAGCCTGACCATATTTACACTTTACATGGTTTCTTTGTTTTAACTACCATATTTATTTGTGTATAATGCGCACAGGCGTATAACATGAACATTCATTTTAAGAGGGAAGTTTCAGGGAAAAAAAAATTACATTTTAAGTAAGGAGCTTTGAAGCAAAATAAGTGTCAATGCCCATCTGCAGCCTCACCATTGCCATCAATGCAGCCTGATCAATGCCCATCTGCAACCTCACAAGTGGCATCAATGCAGCCTTATCAGTCCACATCAATGCAACAGCCTCACCATCACCATCACCATCAATGCAGCAGCCTCACCATTGCCATCAATGCAGCAGCCTCACCATTGCCATCAATGCAGCCTGATCAATGCCCATCTGCAGCCCAGAGAGGACAGGGAGTGGGGCAGGACAAATGCCAACAGATTACATACAGTGAGAATCACCTATGATAGACAGAACAGTGGTCCAATGGTGGCCCAGGAGATGGGACTTCCTATTACAGAGGCCGCCAAGTAAACAGGAGATTCTCACTGTATGTAATCTGACGGCTCTCATCCCGCCCCCTCCCTGTCCCCTCTGAGGCAGCTAAAATTGAAGTATTTGCGTATAACACGCACACACTATTTGCACCCGATTTTCATGGTGAAAAAGTCAGTGTTATACGCCAATAAATACAGTAGGTCTTAGTGTAGTTATATTCTCTGTGTTGTTTTTTTGCCTTACCTTGTAATGATGGACTCACATATTATGGCTGCAGTTTGTAGTGTCATGGCTGATCAATTCCCCTGGCTCTTTGTGTGTATGTGACTGCTCTGCTTGCTTGTGTCTCTGTCAGATTTTTTTATTATTGAATTACTCTATAGCGCCCAACTGCATGTGCACTAGACTGAGAAATCCAGGGATTGTGGGATATATAGTTTCTTCATGGGAAGAATTCGGTCTCCCACTGCAAACAGAGTTTAGCCATTAACCTGTGTAGTGCCATGCTGCATGCCTCATGTTTCCACACTGAAACTGCTAGGCACAACAAATGACACCATGTAACTACATGATCAATACACATTTTATGCAGATATAAAACACAAGCTAAAGGTAGGAAGGGTTACCATGCTTTTAAAGTTGACCTTCCTTAGCTGGTTTATTAGTCACATTAAATGTATATTATCTGTAAATATAATTTCCCATTTCAGCCTCAAATAATACCAAAGTTGCCAAGCATTTCCTGAGAAGAAGCATGTTTTTACAAATTTTACTTAAAGTAGAACTTCACCCAAAAGGAGAAGTTCCACTTGTTTGCCTCCTCCCCCCATCTCTTTAACAAATGGCACTTTTTTGGGGGAAGGGAGTGGTTACCTGATTTTGACAGGTAACCACTCCCACTTACGGTCAGATCGCCGCGGTGATCCGAGTGGAAGTTTGGCCACCAACCTCACCTTCTCCCACAGCCTTTTGAGACACATCACAAGTCCCAGAAGACTGCAAGTCCATTCTCAAGTGTAGTTCAGCTCCCGCATGCACAATGTGAAGCGGCAAGGCTTCACTGCCGGTTTACCTTAGTTAAGATGCCGGCGCCTGGACCCAAAGCCCATTGAAGAATTAGTTTAAGTGTGGACAGCATTGGATCCCTGGACAGGTAAGTGTCCTTATTTTAAAAGTCAGCAGCTGTGGTATTTGTACTTTTTTTGGCGTAGACTGGAGCCTCTCTTTAGGGTGCCTATCTGCATTGGAGAACTCTTGTCCAATGAAGACATTTGTGGTCCGTGTAAGGAATATACATACATTTGTAAACACTTTAGACACTTTCATGACTCTGGCTGATGATCCCTGGTTAAACCTGTGGGGTAAAAGTTATTTTTTCTCTATGGTTTTTCCCAGGTAAACATTGATTTCCTCCAAGAGACAGGTGATCATAGGTACAGGTGGCTTGACATTACTTGACTTTAGCTGAGGGAGCTACCTAGACTCTACTCCTACACTTTATTTTTTAATGGCTTGCCAACGTTAAGAATCCTAGGCTTTAAAAGGAAAGCCAAGAATGCATATTTTTTTTATAGCAGTTACAAATCTATTAGATAATGAATCTATTATATTTCCAGGATTTTTCAAAGTGGTTCAAAAAGAAAGGTGATAATATGCTATATTTTGAGCATTTAATTCACTTGCTGTATAAAGGTTTTACACTTTTGTAGAAAGTGTTTGAATTCTGTTAATATTTCATATTTTCAATATTGTACTGATTTTTTATATTTATTTCTCATGTAAAACATTTCATGTGATGTATTTTCTGTGATCCTAAAGAACCATTTTGCACTTATTTAGGTATTTCAAGTAAGAAAGTTAAGTTATGTATTTCTACATGTTGTTTAGTACACTACGGGACACTAGGGAGTCTGTATGACATGAATCTGTAAAATAAATTATTTCTCTTTACTGACATTAATTGTTGTAATCAATATGAAAAAAAACACCAAAAAAACTATCAGTCATACAGTAGAAGTTGTTCTGAACTGATCATGAGGACAATTCAACGCATGCTCAGAAGCATTGAACTTAATTTTCTCGGCTCGTCGTAGTATTGTACGTCACCGTGTTCTTGACAGTCAAAAGTTCAGAGAACTTTTGTGTGACCGTGTGTATACAAGCCAAGCTTGAGCGGAATTCCGTCGGAAAAACCATCCAAGATTTTCCTGACGGAAATTCTGCTCGTGTGTACAGGGCATTAGGCTTCGCGACCAATCAGGTCTTAGGACTCCTGGCCAATTGGGTATCAGGACCCACTTCCTGATTGGCCGGGAGGAGAAACAGGAAGACGTTAGTGAATATTAATTCGCTGATGTCACATAATGGGTGGCCTCGGGTGCAGTGCTGTGCGCCACGAGCCCACCCTTTTTTCAGCTAATTAACCACTTCAGCCCTGGAAGATTTTACCCCCTTCCTGACCAGAACACTTTTTACAATTTGGCACTGCATTCGCTTTAACCACTTCCGGACCGCCGCACGCCGATATACGTCCTAAATTTGAAAAGAAATATCGTTGCTATGACTGCAGATAGCTGCCATAACCCTGATATCCTCTTCTTCAGCCGGCGGTCCGGTTTCCAATAATGGTGGCCTCTGTGGTGTATTCACTGCAAGATCTTTTTTATCGGCGGTGGGCTTCCCCTTGCAGCCGGGCTTTGGTGCCCTCTGATGCTTACCGGAGCCGTCGGCAGCAGCAGAGGTGATCAGATCAACTTCCTTGTTTGGTATGGAGACGAGTGAGAGGAAGATGGCCCGGACCTGTCTCCATACAGCAGGGCAGAAGCGACGTCAAAATGTCCCTTCTGTCCATAGCTCTTAACCTCCCTGGCGGTATGATTAGTTCTGGTTTTAGGTGCTGAAAGCTGTACAATTATTTTGCATGGAAATTTGGCGTTTTATATTGTAGTCCTGTACTTCTTAGGAATAACTCTCTTAAATCTGTTCAAACCAGAGTCTAGCAGACATCCCGGGTATGATAAAGTTTATAATATAATAATAAAAATTATTCAATAATGTAATCAAATCCAAAAACACTGAAATTTGCTCATTTGCAGAATTGTCGCTGTCATTAGATTTAGTGTTTGATGATGAATTTCCCCACAAATCGCTATCGCTCAATTCTGCAAGTGATCATAATTTATTATCGCTGTTTTCTAGTTGGTCTAAAATCACTTTTGACATAAAGGGACAGTTTTTGGTTGCTATGGGCAATCTCCAAATTCCAGGCAGAAAAAACAGTATTTATAATATAAACGTGCATGCAGGGCACTGCACAGACCACTAGGGACAAAGGGGTGTGTAATTTTTTTATACAGTACTGTAATCTGTAAGATTACAGTACTGTGTGTGTTTTGTGTGTTTTTACTTTTTTGAATTTGGCGCCAATCTCCGCTCCCGTACGCCGTAACGTCGCAGGGATCGGAGCTCGGCGGCATTCCGGCACTGTGTGAATCGAGCGGAAGACAGCTCGATCCCACAGCGCGGAGGACATCGCTGGATCCAGGGGACAAGGTACGTAACTTCTCCCTGTGTCCTCCCTGTATCCAGCGATGCGATCCCGAGTCTGGCTCGGGGTTACCGCTCGTGGAACTAGAATCCCAACCCGAGCCAGACTCGGGATCACCGCTAGGGAGGTTAAAGGGACTTTTTTTTATTTTATTTTTTTAAATGACAAGTTTTTTCTTTATTGCATTTTAGATAAATATGAGGTCTGAAGTTTTTTGGACTCTCATATTTAAGAGGTCCTGCCATGCTTTTTTTCTATTATTTCTATTATTAAGGGATGTTTACATTCCTTGTAATAGGAATAAAAGTGACACAATTTTTTTTAAAGAACGGTGTAAAAATCAAAAATAAAAGGAAACATTTTTTTTTTAAACACACCCCGTCCCACCGATCTTGCGTACAGAAACAAACGCATACGTGAGCAGCGCCCACATTTGAAAACGGTATTCAAATCACACATGTGAGGTATCGCAGTGATTGGTAGAGTGAGAGCAATAATTCTGTCCCTAGACCTCCTCTGTAACTCAAAACATGCAACCTGTAGAAATTTTTAAAAGCCACCTATCTATGGAGATTTTTAAGGGTAAAAGTTTGTCACCATTCCACGAGTGGGCTCAGTTTTGAAGTGTGACATGTTGAGTATGAATTTACTCGGTGTAACATTGTCTTTCACAATATAAAAAAAAAATTGGGCTAACTTATCTGTGTTATTTTTTTAATTAAAAAAAGTATATTTTTTCCAAAAAATACGGTGTAACAGAAAATATTGCAACAACCACCATTTTATTCTCTAGGGTGTTAGAAAAAAAATGTATAATGTTTGATGGTTCTAAGTAATTTTCTAGCAAATAAAAACAATTTTTAACTTGTAAACAACAAATCTCAAAAAGAGGCTCGGTCCTTAACCACTTAATGACCGCCTCACGCCGATGTACGTCGGCAGAATGGCAGGGCTGGGCACAAGCACGTACCTGTACGTTGCTTTTTAAGTGCCCAGCCGTGGGTCGGGAGCGTGCTGCTGGTGGTCCTGTGCTCCGTGGCCGCGGGACCAGCGGACCCGATCGCCGCTGGCGATCCACGATCAGGTCACAGAGCTGAAGAATGAGGAGAGGTCTATGTAAAAAAACCTATCCCCGTGCTTCCCTGTGTGGCTGTCACCGATTTTATAGGGAAGGATGATCAGTGACATCAGTGACATCACATGCCAGGCCACGCCCCCTACAATAAAAAAAACACATAACGTCATACATAACACCTACATTGCCCCCTAGTGGTTAACTCCTTCACTGCCAGTGTCATTTACACAGGAATCAGTGCATTTAAATAGCACTGATTGCTGTATAAATGACAATGGTTCCAAAAATGTGTCAAAAATGTCTGATGTGTACGCCATAAGGTAAAAACAAGGCCTGGGGAATGCCCAGGAAAAATCCAAGCCTACTTACCACCAGCTCGCAGACAACCAAATTGACCTGTCTAACAGTACGTTAAAAACAGGGGTTTAGTCTGCACGCATTTGCAAACGCATGCGTAAGCCACAGAGCCTCGTCAAGGCACCCTTGTATCTGTGGTCCTAACACTAAAGTATGTGTGTTCCCACAGTGGAGGCACATGCATTCTAATGTATAGATGAGGTCAGGTGCATTGAAGGGGAGCCCACCCCCTTCTTAAAGGTACATGCAGCACACCAAACACCTAGCATGTAGCAAAATGGCTGCAATGGTGTTGGTGCATTGCTGCACCAATACAAATACGATATGAAAAAACTCACCACCGCCCTCATCTATAGCTGGCTATAGCAGTAAGTGGCATTGGAAGGCTAAATCAGGTAACAACAAGGCCTGGGGAATGCCCAGGAAAAATCCAAGCATACTTACCACCAGCTCACAGACAACCAAATTGACCTGTCTAACAGTATGTTAAAAACAGGGGTTTAGTCCGCACGCATTTGCAAACGCATGCGTAAGCCACAGAGCCTCGTCAAAGCACCCTTGTGCCTGTGGTCCTAACACTAAAGTATGAGTGTCCCTACAGTGGAGGCACATGCATTCTAATGGCTAGATGAGGTCAGGTGGACTGAAGGGGAGCCCACCCCCTTCTTAAAGGTACATGCAGCACAGAAAAAACAAGTTTTTTCATATCGTATTTGTATTGGTGCAGCAATGCACCAACACCTTTGCAGCCATTGTGCTACACGCTGGGTGTTTGGTGTGCTGCATGTACCTTTAAGAAGGGGTTGGGCTCCCCTTCAGTCCACCTGACCTCATCTATTCATTAGAATGCATGTGCCTCCACTGTGGGGACACTCATACTTTAGTGTTAGGACCACAGATACAAGGGTGCCTTGACGAGGCTCTGTGGCTTACGCATGCATTTGCAAATGCATGCGGACTAAACCCCTGTTTTTAACATACTGTTACACAGGTCAATTTGGTTGTCTGCGAGCTGGTGGTAAGTAGGCTTGGATTTTTCCTAGGCATTCCCCAGGCCTTGTTGTTACCTGATTTAGCCTTCCAATGCCACTTACTGCTATAGCCAGCTATAGATGAGGGCGGTGGTGAGTTTTTTCATATCGATGTGTCTGCCATAATGTCGCAGTCACAATAAAAATCGCTGGTCGCCGCCATTTCTAGTAAAAAAAAAATATTAATAAAAATGCTATGAAAACTATCCCCTATTTTTGCGCAAACCAATCAATAATCGCTAATTGCATTTTTTTTTAACAAAAATATGTAGAAGAATAGGTATCGGCCTAAACTGAGGGAAAAAAAAAATGTTTTTTTATATATTTTTGGGGGATATTGATTATAGCAAAAAGTAAAAAATATAGCATTTTTTTCAAAATTGTTGCTCTATTTTTGTTTATAGCGCAAAAAACAAAAACCGCAGAGGTGATCAAATACCACCAAAAGAAAGCTCTATTTGTGGGTAAAAAAAGGACGCCAATTTTGTTTGGGAGCCATGTCGCACGACCGCGCAATTGTCAGTTAAAGCGTCGCAGTGCCGAATCGCAAAAAGGGGATAGTCCTTTGGCTGCAAATTGGTCCGGGGCTTAAGTGGTTACAGAGGAAGTAAGCCCTGATGGGTTTTACTTTCTCTTTGTTTCCCTGCAATGGTAAAGCATAATGGGCTACTATGCATCGCAGGTTAAAAAAAATCTCAATAAGTGTTTATTGATTAGTTTGCGCAAAAGTTTTATAACCTCTACAAACTATGGGAAAGATTTATGGCATTTTTATGGTGTTTTTATTTCTTTCTATTTTTTTACTAGTAATGGCGGGGATCTGCCATGTTTAGCTGTATTGTGACATTACGATGGACAGACATACAAAGGAGACTTTTGACACATTTTTGAGACCATTGACATTTATAAAGTGATCAGTGCTATAAATATGCACTAATTACTATATAAATGTCACTGGCAGGGAAGGGGTTAACACTAGGGGGCGATCAAGGTTGAGGCTGGATTCACACCTATGCATTTTTTGCGCTTTTTGCATTTTGCAGATTTGCACTACAGGCCATTTACCATGGTTTCCTATGGAACACGTTCTGTAGTGCAAATCTGCAAAATGCAAAAAGCACTAAAAATGCATAGGTGTGAATCCAGCCTAACTGTGTGTTCCCTCAGTGTGTTCTAACTGTGTGAGGATGGGACTAACTAGGAGAGATGACAGATCGCTTTCCCTACTTTGTAGGAACTGTCTTCTCTCCTCTGACAGCACAGGGATTTGTGTGTTTACACACACAAATCCCCTTGCTGGCTCTTGTGCACACGTTCGCGCCCGCCGGCCACATGCATCGCAGGCGTGTGTGCCTCTGGCAGCGCTTATGAGCACCCTCTGGTGGCTCTCCTGGACAAAGCTATATTTATACGGGATTTTGCCCAGGAGAGCCATTCTGACGCAGTATATCTGCATGAGCTGGTCAGGAACGGGTTAAAGCCTTCGGCTTTAATCATGTGCTTCTAAAAAAAACAAAATAAAAAACATTGAAATCCATGTGTCCGGAGCCCTGCATGTAAATTAGGGGCCAGGTGCATGGATTAGGGGTGCTCCTGCACCCCTAATGGATGTGTCGCCACTGAACAATACATTTGAATTAGGCAAAAAATGTGCTGATTATATAATTTTGCTAAAAGACTGCAATTGGGGCAGTTGAAACAAACTGGACCCTGCAGGGACTACATGTTTCGACATTGCATGGGATACTCAGCAGTCATATTTAATGGAAATATATTAAATATACTGCTGCTTTGAACATCTTCAATGCATGACCGCTATTATATCCACCGTGTAGCTGTTTATAGTACTACTGAAACCCAAAATGAGAACTTTACACAAAGATTACATTGCAACTAAACGCAGTATAGAATTTACATTACTCTCACATCTACAGTCCACGTTCTGCACTGGTTTCTGTTGCAATACTAGGGGGTTATTTACGAAAGGCAAATCTACTTTGCACTACAAGTGCACTGCAGGTGCACTTGGAAGTGCAGTCGCTGTAAATCCAAGGGGGACATGCAAGGAAAATAAAAAACAGCATTTTAGCTTGCACATGATTGAATGATAAAATCAGCAGAGCTTCCCTCATTTCAGATCTACCCCTTAGCCCTTGTACACACGGTCGGAGAATCCATCGGAATATGTCCTATCGGACCGTGTTGTCGGATAATCCGACTGTGTGTGGTATGCATCGGATTGATTCCGTCGGAATATCCGTCGGACCCAATTTTCCAACATGTTGGAAATATTTCCTGATCAACTGGGCCGGTCGGACATACTCCGATCATGTGTAGAGAATTTTGATCGGACCAAGTGCCACGCATGCTCAGATCAAATTCCTACATCAAAGCTATTGGCTACTAGCCTGAATGTAATCCCATTGTAACATTACGTCATCACGTTCTGAAAGATCGGATTTTTCGCCAACTTTGTCCGACTGTGTGTATGCAACAGTTTCGGACAAAGTCCGACGGACAAAATCCGACGGGCAAAATCCGACGGATTTGGTTATGGAAATCTCCGACCGTGTGTACGTGGGCTTAGATTTAAAGCGACTGCACTTCCAAGTACACATGCAGTGCACTTGTAATGCAAAGTGGACTATGTGTGTGCAATATTCTACACTCAGGGTTGTGGTACTGCCTTAAACATCTACAATACCAAAGCAGCCCTGTTGAGGATTTGTAAAATTCATGAAACAGGATGGATTCCTATATAAATAAAAAGTGAACTTTTAGATAATTTGTTCAAACTACGTTTGGTGCCAACCGAGGTGCTATGAGAGAAAATGAATTCCTCTATCTGCACTACAATGCGGACGGAGGAATCTCCACTGCCAGCCTCAAAACCCAGAGCTACTGGAACACAATTGTGCTGTCAAACAGTGACTTCATATGAAAGGATGTAGTTTGGCTGATTCAGCAGGAATCAGCTGAAATTCAAATCGTCTATGTGGGCCTTAAAGTATATAGTAAACCGTCAACATAAAATATGTGCAAATTATATCCCTCTATGGTGTGTACTTGTCTCAATCCAGAGCATGCAGTGTCATTTCTGTCTGCTGCCTCGTTCCTCTGCTATATGCATTAGTCACGTCAGAAAAGTTTTCTTGACAGCAAAAGAAAAAAGGTGAGAGCTCAAGCACACAGCCTGTGAATGACAGTCTCAGCTCTGTTCCTGTGCTCTGTGTAAAGGGGGTATGTCCCTTCCCTCCAATCAGCTGTCACTAATCTCTGCAGTGGGTAACTTCAGCTACCTGCCCCTTACCTTTCATAGCTGAGAGATCCTGTGTAAATTTTGGACTGAATGGATGTCCAGGAGATGGCTGCAGATAAACAGACAACTTATGTAGAAGAATTTATTTAATCTATGTGTATTAACTGAGACTAGTCACATTGGGTATTTGTAAAGGCTTACAGCCACTTTACGTATAATCTTAGGGTGTAGGCATCATTAAAATGTCATTAACCACTTTAGGACCGTTTCATGTAATTATACGTCGGCACAATGGCACGGACAGGCACAAGCACATACCCGTACGTGCCTGCCTTCCAGCGGGAGGGGGGTCCGATCGGACCCCCTCCCGCTGGCTGCGGCAGTCCGTTTCGCTTCAGGAGCGATCCAGGATTAGGGGATGGCCGTTGGTTTCTGGCCATCCCCTCTAGATCGCTCCTGGCGAATGAGAAGCTTCCCCTGCCTGTGTAGTGTAAACAAAGGCAGGAGGAATTGATGTCACTCTCCTCAAGGCAGTCTTTTTGACTGGACGATAAGGAGAGAAGACGTCATAGTAAGTGCACCAACACTACACTGACATGTAGGTACACATAGGCACACTTTAACCCCCCAGCCACCCCCTGATCACCCCCTGATCACCCCCCCCCCTCCCAGTCACAGTGTCACTGATTGCAGTGATCATTTATTTACTGATCACTGCATTTAGTGTCAGTTGTAACTGTAAAAAGTGTCAGGGCAGTCAGTGTTAGGTCCAGGGTAGCCCCCTACCCCCCCATAAAGGTTTAACCCCCTTGATTGCCCCCCCAGGTAACCCTTTCACCCCCTTTTGCCAGTGTCACTAAGCAATCATTTCTCTGATCGCTGTGATTAGTGTCACTGGTGCCGCTAGGTAGCTAGTTATTTTTTAGGTTCACCGCCAGGTTTTTATAGCGTTAGGTACCCCCATATACAACCTAATAAAGGTTTTAACCCCCTGATTGCCCCTAGAGTTAACCCTTTCACCAGCGATCACCGTATAAGTGTCACTGGTGACGCTGGTTAGCCAGTTAGTTATTTAGGTTCCCCGTCAGGTTTTTATATAGCGTCAGGGACCCCCATATACTACCTAATAAAGGTTTTAACCCCCTGCTTGCCCCCAGGTAACCCTTTCACCCCCTTTTGCCAGTATCACTAAGCCCCTGATTGCCCCTAGAGTTAACCCTTTCACCAGCGATCACCGTATAAGTGTCACTGGTGACGCTGGTTAGCCAGTAAGTTATTTAGGTTCCCCGTCAGGTTTTTATATAGCGTCAGGGACCCCCATATACTACCTAATAAAGGTTTTAACCCCCTTATTGCCCCTAGTTAACCCTTTCACCAGTGATCACCGTATAGTTAGTTTGCTTTCTATAGCATCAGGGCACCCACCATTTATTACCCAATAAAGGTTTAACTCCCTGATCACCCGGCGGGTGATATCAATTAGGTTTTAGGATCAGATAGGGTCTGCGTCGATAGGTTAGTGCCAGTACCGCTAACACCCACACGCAAAGCATACACCTCCCGTAGGGGTATTGTATCTGAACAGATCAATATCTGATCTGATCAGATCTATACTAGCGTCCCCAGCAGTTTAAGGTTCCAAAAAAACGCATTGTTAGCCCAGATACCTGCTAGCACCTGCATTTTACCCCTCCGCCCAGCCCACCCAAGTGCAGTATCGATCGATCACTGTCACTTACAAAACACTAAACACATTAATGCAACGTTCAAAGAGTCAGGCCTGATCCCTGCGATTGCTAACAGTTTTTTTTGGTAGCGTTTTAAATTTAAATCCTGAAGGCGGTGCTTGGTTTTCCGGTCCCGTACGTGGCTAGGCTCCCAAAAAGTCCCCCACATGTGGTATCCCCGTACTCAGGAGAAGCAGCAGAATGTATTTTGGGGTATAATTTCACATATGCCCATAGCATGTGTGAGCAATATATCAGTTTGTAATATTCCTGCAACTTGTGGCAAAATAGTGCTCAGTGAGTTTCTATGTTGAGTATTTCCTCCCTATCACATCTGAGCAGCCCATGTGACTATAGAGCCACACATGTGGGCTTATACACAGTAGTATATGATATCCCACTCCCTCCTCCATGCCCACTAACCAGCTAAAACACAATGGGGGCGGGATATTATATCCTGATTGATGGTGGCTTCACCTCCTTGTTGTTTTAAGATACAGGCTGGAGGGGCATGAAACAGCCTGTGACTGGCAGAAATCCTCCCACACCATGTTATTGATAAAAAAAATAAAGGTTTCAGTTGAGAAATATATTTGTATGACAATTTAAAACAGTTTATAGATATTAATTATTTATTTATATTCTGTGTCCCAAAGGCTGTTTAAAAACAAAAAAACAAAAAAAAAAAACAAGTGACCAGCAGCAGAGGACTAGATGCCCCTTCCTGCCACTGTTTCCCTACAGACAGGCTTGGAAAGAGCTGGATCATGGGGCAGCTGTATATTAATTAGGAAAAAAAGGTACCTTGGCTTTTATTTTATTAAAATAATTACAGTGTGATCATCCACATACATAAAGAGCATGGATAATTTAAATTAAACAGTGTATGTTTAGTATCACTTTAAGCAACCTGCTGCAACATTTCTAGACAACATATAAAAAAACAAGGTAATACATTAACAAACAAACTATGTATAACATTATTCCACAATAATATTTTTGACAATAAAAATGTGTCAGACTGGCTACTATTTGCCCATGTTAAGGTTTGAACCTTTGTGAACAGAGCATTTATAAATGGTCTGTAGAACCTATCTTGTTTTAATAACTAGATTGTACAGGAGAACAAACTGTGTGCAAAAAAAAACGCCCAAAAAACTTTATTTCCCACCAAAATAATTTAGGCAAACATGACTTTGAAACTACAGTAAAAACAGTTTTGCAGGTTCTAAGTATTATCATTCATTCCATTAGTAAATTTTGCAAACAAAAAAAAATCCACCAATGTGTAAAGCATACTTGGGCCAATATTACTAATGTAGAGTTTCTTAGGGAGCCAGGTAACTTGTCTTTAGTAATCCCATGAACATTATTCATTTATTGTTAATAAACTCTAAAAAAATACTGTTTTAAGAGCTAGGACCAATATTTATACATGGGCAATTTACAGGAACACTGGATCAGTAAAAGTACATAATTACAACAGCATGCTTATAATATCTTTCTTCACGACATGATAAAAGGGGTAACTTTGCTGTATGCATCAATTCAACAATTCAGAAATACACTTGTACAGTTAGTTTTCACGGGCTATTAAAGCCAGATACATTCAATAGCCGCAGACATTTCCAGATATAAATTCTGTGTTTGCATTGAAATTACAATGACTTCAAGACTCTTTGAAGACACACAGCTGTTAAATCCGAATGTGGAAGGTGCTTTTGAAGGAAAAAAAAGAAACAAAAATATTAACAAATACTGTAATACGAAAAAAACTAATTTACACAATATTCGCCATCACTAATATATAGTACATGATTTTGCAGCTCTCTTGTTAGCCATGAACAGTATCTCACAAAAGTGAATACCCCCTCACAATTTTTTAAATATTTTATTACAGTATATATTTTCATGTGACAACAGTGAAGAAATTATAATTTGCTATAATGTAAAGAAGTAGTGAGTGTGCAGCTTGTATAACGGTGTAAATTTGCTGTTCTCTCAAAATAAATCAAAACACACAGCCATTAATGTCTAAACTGCTGGCAACAAAAGTGAGTACACTCCTAAGTGAAAATGTCCAAATTGGGCCCAATTAGCCATTTTCCCTCCCCGGTGTCATGTGATCTGTTAGTGTTACAAGGTCTCAGGTGTGAATGGGGAGCAGGTGTGTTAAATTTGGTGTTATCCCTCTCACTCTCTCATACTGGTCACTGTAAGTTCAACATGGCACCTCATGGCAAAGAACTCTCTGAGCATCTGTAAAAAAGGATTGTTGCTCTACATAAAGATGGCCTATGCTATGAAAAGATTGCCAAGACCCTGAAACTGAGCTGCAGAATGGTGACCAAGACCATACAGCATTTTAACTGGATAGGTTCCACTCAGAACAGGCCTCACCATGGTCGACCAAAGAAGTTGAGTGCATGTACTCAGCGTCATATCCAGAGGTTGTCTTTGGGAAATAGACGTATGAGTGCTGCCAGCATTGCTGCAGAGGTTGAAGGGGTGGGGGGTCAGCCTGTCAGTGCTCAGACCATATGCCACACACAACATCAAATTGGTCTGCATGGCTGTCGTCCCAGAAGGAAGCCTCTTCTAAAGATAATGCACAAGAAAGCTTGCAAACCGTTTTCTGAAGACAAGTAGACTAAGGTAATGGATTACTGGTACCATGTTCTGTGGTCTGAAGAGACCCAGATACATTTATTTGGTTCAGATGGTGTCAAGCATGTGTGGCGGCAACCAGGTGAGGAGCACAAAGACAAGTGTGTCTTGCCTACAGTCAAGCATGGTGATGAGAGTGTCATGGTCTGGAGCTACATGGGTGCTGCCGGCACTGGGGAGCTATAGTTCATTGAGGGAACCATGAATACCAACATGTACTGTGACATACTGAGGCAAAGCATGATCCCCTCCCTTCAGAGATTGGGCCGCAGGGCAGTATTCAAACATGGTAATGGACCCAAACACACCTCCAAGATGACCACTGCCTTGCTAAAGAAGCTGAGGGTAAAGATTGACTGGCCAAGCATGTCTCCATACCTAAACCCTAAAGAGCATCTGTGGGGCATCCTCAAACAGAAGGTGGAGGAGCGCAAGGTCTCTAACATTCACCAGCTCCGTGATGTGTTGCCATGGAGGAATGGAAGAGGACACCGGTAGCAATCTGTGAAGCTCTGGTGAACTCCATGCCCAAGTGGGTTAAGGCAGTGCTGGAAAAAAATGGTGGCCACCAAAATATTGACACTTTGGGCCCAATTTGGATATTTTCAGGAGTGTACTTACTTTTGTTGCTAGTGGTTTAGACATTAATGGCTGTGTGTTGAGTTATTTTGAGGGAACAGCAAATTTACACTGTTATACAAGCTGTACACTCACTACTTTACATTGTAGCAAAGTGTCCTTTCTTCAGTGTTGTCACATGAAAAGATATAATAAAATATTTACAAAAATGTGAGGGGTGTACTCACTTTTGTGAGATACTGTATTAACCTCATGTGGGGTAAGGCTACTTTCACACTGAAGCGCTGCTAAAACAGCGCTAAAGTGCAGGTCGTTTTTGTGGTGCTTTAGGGTGCTAGAGGGGACCTTAAAAAGAACAAAAAAAGACCTGTTTTGTGGCGTTTTCAAAGTGCCCCAAAGATGCTGCTTGCAGAACTTTTCCTAACATCCCACAAGCACACCGCCCAAGTGTAAAAGCACACATTGAAGTGAATAGGAGGCTGTTTTCAGGTGCTTTACAGGCGCTATTTCTAGTGCTAAAACACTTGAAAACTGCCTCAGTGTGAGTACAGAGGCTGGGACAGAGCTGTTGCAGCTCCGTCCAGCAGCTACTTTATCCAGCAGTAGATCACTATTAAAACACCTGCTGAATCTGGATAATGGTTCTGAATCCAGAACCCTTCCCCTGTCTTCTGTGAAAAAAAAAAAGTGAAGACCAGACCTGTGTAAGCGTCAAATAGGAGTATAAAGCTCTCCCAAGGTAAACACATACATTCACATAGAGATTTACCATTCCTCTTTTTAAATAAAAGTCAGACTATTATTATATATTTGTATTAGCAGACTTTGTTATTTATAGTTTGGGGTAAATGCATGGGGAATGGGGATGAGAAAATTACTAAAACATTACGTTGGGAAAAGTTACAGGAAAACCAGAAAATTTCCTGTCAAATTTTGAGGATGAGCCACGTTCTGTAACTGGCCTATTCATGACACTGGGAGGAGACTCATGCTGCCACAGTCCATCGGGAAAGGAAAATTCCGGTAAGTATTTGAAAGGAAATTGTTATTTTTCTGACAGACTCCATGGCAGTATACATCTGGGAACTAACTAGCCAAAGGAACAAGGATGCTGATAAGGTTTAAATTATAGCATTGGATTATAGCCAACAGAAAATTGCCATCTTCTGAAATGGTAATATTTGATGCTGGCTAGGAGAGCTTGTCTGTTAATGGAGCAAAGGATTCCTCTTGGCATAATCAGAAGCTTGAAGGTGACTGATTGTCCAAACATGGCCTGAAGTGCTAGTACTGAGGGTCCAAGCATTCAAGACCAAAGCTGTGCTCTCCTGTCAGAAGACGAGCGACCAGATAACTATAAGATATGTATGGGTGCACAATCTGAAAAAGGCCAGTAAGCATCCTTAATACCAGAAATGGAGCTCTTTGACTTCTTGGTTGAAAACTCACTCCTTTCAATTGCTTCTTGACTCCAAGCCAGGATTGCAGGAGCAAACCTCTTTGAAGGTAAATACACACCGACTCTTTCACTCAGCAGACATTTAGGCTGGGTTCACACTAGTGCGGAAACTCGCATCCAATTCGCATGACAGGAGATTGTGACTGGCTTTCAATGGAGATGGATCACATATCTCCGGAGAGGCTGTGGAGCGAATTGCACAGAGGTCCTGTTTGTCTTTGGCTCCGTTTCAGGTCCGAATTCAGGAAAAAAATGTGGTCCTAATTTATCCCTGAAACAGAGAACAGGGACGCACGGACCCCTGCTGTCAGCCGCATCCATCTGCAGTGTGAACCCAGCCTTACTCTGAGGCATGAGGCTTGACTGAATGCAATCCCAGCTCTTTGTTCAATCAAATAGGTGACTCCTTATGCTGGAAATCTTCTTTCTCATAAGTGCCCAATCTGACATCCTGCAGTGCACTGATAAAATGCTGCGATGTACACCGCAATCACCTAAAGAGCATAGCCATCTTCATATGTTATGGTTATTTTTATTTTTTTTAACCCAAGTGGAGTTACACCCTAACAGCCTATGCAGTGTCTGGTTAAGTGCCTTGTGCTGACTTCAAGCCAAACATATTCACCCGGATCTCTAATGCAGGGCAATTGATGCACCTGCTCGGCAACCTGCATCCCAGAGGCAGGAACACAGATGCTGTATCCACGCTGGGCACAATTAATAGCCACCTGCTGATATCAGAGCTCCCAGCCAATGCAAACACCCGCAGATGGCAGAGCCCACTCTCCAGGCATCGATCTTCTGCATATGTGTGAAATAACACCACCACTCTGATAGCTGGGGACATGGAAATAACTCAAGTATCCACACTGGGTATACTTAACAGCCACCCACTGATAGCAAGGCATCCAACCAACACAGATGTGCGCCGATGGCTGGATCTAAATCCACACTCAAGTCATCCCTTTATAGCTGGATGTAACAGGATGCTCCATGTATCTGCACAGCTGTTCCTGCATGAGACTCGCTGCTGACGCTTCCAAAAGGTAAAAAAAAAAAAATCCAAACAACAAGGATCCCATGAGGAGGACAAAAAAAAATGAAAATTCACATCTTTACTATTTATTCCCATTAAACCGAGGAAGAAAAATATATGTATACAAATCTGCTATCAAATTATAGCTCTATCTGTCCTGAAAAAAAAATTGATGTATGATACATTAGGATGGACTGCAACTTTTCAGAGGCTTATTGTGTGGAACTGAGATCCCCGAAATGATAAAATGCTCTGGGTCTCAAAGGTTTTTAGAAAGAAAAAAAAACAGCGACACAAGTGGTTAAAAAACACTAAAGCCCCATACACACTATCAGATTGTCTGCTGATTTTTTCCTTCAGGTTTACCAAAACCATGTAATACAAGGGCCTGCCTGATTGCATACACATTGAAACCCCTAAGGTTTGACCTCATATTATATGGTTTTGGTAAATCTGATGGAAAAAATCAGCAGAAAATCTGATAGTGTGTATGGGGCTTTACTCCTCTCTTTAGCTGTTTTTTTAATGTGAAGTTTTTTATTCTCTAATGCCGCGTACACACGAGCGGACTGTATGGCGTACTTAGTCTGGTGTACTTTCCGCCAGACTGCCCGTCGGACTTTCCGAACGGGCTACTTGTCCATACACGGCACTTTTTGAGCGGACTAATACGGCGTACTAAGTCCGCCGTACTATCAGCTCTACTTTTGAAATGAACGGACTCACCCACACACGCGGAGGAAAGTCCGCTCATTTCGAGCGCGTCTCCAAAAAATAAAATCGGCGTGGGGTCCCCCCCAAGTCCACAGCAGACCCTTGTCTGAGCACGCTACCCGGCCGGCCAGGAAAGGGGGGCGAGCGAGCGCCCCCCCTCCTGAGCCGTACCAGGCCGCGTGCCCTCAACATGGGGGGGTGCCTTGGGGAAGGGGGGGCCGCGCGGCCCCCCCACCCCAAAGCACCTTGTCCCCATGTTGATGAGGACAAGGGCCTCTTCCCGACAACCCTGGCCGTTGGTTGTCAGGGTCTGCGGGCGGGGGGCTTATCGGATACCGGCCCCCCACCCTATGTGAATGAGTATGGGGTACAATGTACCCCTACCCATTCACCTGCAAAAAAAAAATACAAAAAAAAACACAACACACGAGATAAAATACTTTATTGCACAGCTCCGGGGGTCTTCCGTCTTCGGGGGTCTTCTCGCCGGACTCCTCCGCTATCTTCTTGTATCTCTTTTGCTAGCGGAGGAGTCCGGCTTTCTTCCTCGCCGCAGGCCTCTTCTCCTGACTTCGGGGGTCTTGTCCCCCTCTTCGGTTCTTCTGCCGGGCCACCGCGCCTTCTTATAGCTCTTTTACAGGCGGTGGCCCGGTCTTCTGTCGCCACCGCCGCCTTCCGTTCTTCTTCTTCTTCTTCTTCTCCTTCTTCTCCAGGAGATGTTGACTCGACGTTCTCTCCGGCCACAATGCCAGGGACGCGCTGCGCGGCCACTTATATAGGGACAAGGGGCGGTGTCACATGGCTTTATGTCACATGGGTTGGTCACATGGGTTGATGTCACATGGGGACTGTGACATCGTAAGGGGCGGGGTCACCATGTGACACCAACCCATGTGACATAAAGCCATGTGACACCGCCCCTTGTCCCTATATAAGTGGCCGCGCAGCGCGTCCCTGTCATTGTGGCCGGAGAGAGCGTCGAGTCAACATCTCCTGGAGAAGAAGAAGAAGAAGAAGAAGAAGAAGAAGAACGGAAGGCGGCGGCAGTGACAGAAGACCGGGCCACCGCCTGTAAAAGAGCTATAAGAAGGCGCGGGGGCCCGGCAGAAGAACCGAAGAGGGGGACAAGACCCCCGAAGTCGGGAGAAGAGGCCTGCGGCGAGGAAGAAAGCCGGACTCCTCCGCTAGCAAAAGAGCTACAAGAAGATAGCGGAGGAGTCTGGCGAGAAGACCCCCGAAGTCGGGAGAAGAGGCCTGAGGCGAGGAAGAAAGCCGGACTCCTCCGCTAGCAAAAGAGCTACAAGAAGATAGCGGAGGAGTCCGGCGAGAAGACCCCCGAAGTCGGGAGAAGAGGCCGGCGGCGAGGAAGAAAGCCGGACTCCTCCGCTAGCAAAAGAGCTACAAGAAGATAGCGGAGGAGTCCGGCGAGAAGACCCCCGAAGTCGGGAGAAGAGGCCTGCGGCGAGGAAGAAAGCCGGACTCCTCCGCTAGCAAAAGAGCTACAAGAAGATAGCGGAGGAGTCCGGCGAGAAGACCCCCGAAGTCGGGAGAAGAGGCCTGCGGCGAGGAAGAAAGCCGGACTCCTCCGCTAGCAAAAGAGCTACAAGAAGATAGCGGAGGAGTCCGGCGAGAAGACCCCCGAAGTCGGGGGAAGAGGCCTGCGGCGAGGAAGAAAGCCCTGACTCCTCCGCTAGCAAAAGAGCTACAAGAAGATAGCGGAGGAGTCCGGCGAGAAGACCCCCGAAGTCGGGAGAAGAGGCTAGCGGTGAGGAAGAAAGCCGGACTCCTCCGCTAGCAAAAGAGCTACAAGAAGATAGCGGAGGAGTCCGGCGAGAAGACCCCCGAAGACGGAAGACCCCCGGAGCTGTGCAATAAAGTATTTTATCTCGTGTGTTGTGTTTTTTTTTGTACTTTTTTTTTTTACAGGTGAATGGGTAGGGGTACATTGTACCCCATACTCATTCACATAGGGTGGGGGGCCGGTATCCGGGGGCCCCCTTATTAAAGGGGGCTCCCGGATTCCGATAAGCCCCTCGCCCGCAGACCCCGACAACCAACGGCCAGGGTTGTCGGGAAGAGGCCCTTGTCCTCATCAACATGGGGACAAGGTGCTTTGGGGTGGGGGGGCCGCTCGCTCGCCCCCCTTTCCTGGCCAGCCGGGTAGCGTGCTCGGACAAGGGTCTGTTGTGGACTTGGGGGGACCCCCACGCCGATTTTTTTCGGCGTTGGGGTTCCCCTTTAAGTCCATACCAGGCGGCGGGGCCAGCGACGTCTCCTTCGCGGGCCCCGCCTACCTGGAGACCCGCTCGAAATGAGCGGACTTTTCTCCGAGCGGGAAAAGTCCGCTCATTTGAAAAGTACGGCGGACTGGCATACACACGGCCGGATTGTCCGCCGAAATGCGAGTACGACGGACAGAATTTCGAAAAATCCGAAATTCTTAGTACGCCGGACTGCACGCTGAAAAAGTCAGCTGAAGCCCACACACGAGCGGACTGTCCGCTGAAATGTGTTTCGACGGACTAAGTACGCCATACAGTCCGCCCGTGTGTACGCGGCATAAGACCCTCAAAATCACAACAAGGACTCTGAAGTCAGGTTTTAGTCTAACAACTTCTAAACTCCTGGTGTTTGGTTCTAGCAAAAGGCTGACAGAATACCAAGGATCAACCCATTAAAAAACAGTTCCTGTTTTATGAACTTTGCAAATTAATTTCTTTTCAATGCTTATAGATACAGAGGTGAACACAGTCTTGTATAAAGTGCTTTTTCTGCTTGTTTATAATCTGTACTTTGTTGTGCATGATCTGTGCACAGATTAACTTTAGTTTTTTTAGTTTTTTTGTTTGATCTAATTGTGAAAAATAAGTAAAATGAAAATAACCACTCACAGTTCTTTTTTGCCATCTATGTCCAATTGGCAAAACAGGAAGTGAGATGAAGTCTGCCCAATGTGAGAGAATCATTAGTTGTCACTAGGGTGACCAGAACTAGTGTCCTCACTGGAAAATTTGCCCTTTTTACTGTTCTGGGAAAAACCTAAAATTTAGCATTTTCTTTCACTTTCAGCGATAAAGTATACATAACAAATAGAGAGGGTAAATATCCCAAACGGGGACACAGATAGCATTAAAAACTTGACAGATGTTTTAGTCCCTCTCCACTTTATCCAAAACTTAAAATTAAGTTTTGCCTTTAGTTATACTTTAACATTTACATAAGGGTGTGCTCCAGGCTAAAATGTTAATTGTCAAATTTTATAATAACACTTAATAAGGAGTCTCTTAAAGCAATTGTAAAGGTAAGTATAAAAAAAATCTAAAAAATAAATTACAAACATGTCTATACTTATCTGCTCTCTGCAATCCTCCTCTTCTCAGGTCCCCCACCAGCGCTCTTGGCCCCTCCTCTCTGTCCAGTGCCCCATGGGAAGCCACTTCCCATGGGGGGCACTTGTGCATGCTCGCTACGAGTGCCGCTGCTGTGTCCATTGACACAGACAGCGAAACTGGTCCCTGCCCCCTGCTCCCTCGTCATTGGCTTTGAATGACAGAGTCAATGGCTTCCAGTGTCCGAGCAAAGCCAGCAAGTCTCGGAAGTGAGGGGAAAGAAGAGCTGCAGACATCTATAGCGCAGGATTGAATGAGGGCTCAGGTAAGTAAAAGAGGGGGTGAGGGGGGATGCTGATGCCTAAATATTTTTTACTTTAATGCAAGGAATGCATTAAGGTAAAAAAATGTTTAGGCTTTAGAACCACTTTAATTACTTTTTTCCTTAAAGCAGTCTTGATTATAATGAGTTCTACAAAGTGTCTTGTGTTACCTGAGAAAGTCCGGAGCTCTAATGATCATGTGTTGGAAATCTTCCAGGGACAGCTTTCCATCGTTGTCTACATCAGCTTCGTCTATTACCTTATCACATACCAGACACACTTCTTCTGGTGTTAGCTCATTTCGAGTGAGCTTGTTCAGTGTCTTTTCCAAATCTGATTTACATATGTAGTCATCATTATTGAAATCTGAAAAAAATGTGGGAAAACATACTTTAATCGTCAGTAAAATGGTTTAACCACTTTCAGACCGGACCAATTTGCTGGTCAAAGACCAGACCACTTTTTGCGATTCGGCACTGCGTCGCTTTAACTGACAATTGCGCGGTCGTGCGACGTGGCTCTCAAACAAAATTGACATCCTTTTTTTCCCACAAATAGAGCTTTCTTTTGGTGGTATTTGATCACCCCTGCGGTTTTTATTTTTTGCGCTATAAACAAAAATAGAGCGACAATTTTGAAAAAAACGCATTATTTTTTACTTTTTGTTATAATAAATACCCCCCAAAAATATATAAAAAAACATTTTTTTCCCTCAGTTTAGGCCGATACGTATTCTTCTACATATTTTTGGTAAAAAAAATCGCAATAAGCGATTATTGATTGGTTTGCGCAAAAGTTATAGCGAATAGTGATAGGGATAGTTTTATAGCATTTTTATTAATAATTTTTTTTTTTTTTTTTTACTAGTAATGGCGGTGATCAGCGATTTTTATTGTGACTGCGAGATTGTGGGGGACCCATCGGACATTTTTGACACATTTTTGGGACCATTGTCATTTATACAGTAATCACTGCTATATAAATGCAGTGATTCCTGTGTAAATGACACTGGCAGTGAAGGGGTTAACCAGGGGGTGGCAGTGTAGGGGTTAAGTGTTCCTAGGGGTGTGTTACTAACTGTGGGGGTTAGGGCTTTCATTTAGTGAACACTGATCTCTGCTCCAATCACAGGGAGCAGAGATCAGCGTCACTAGTTGCTAGGCAGAATGGAGAAATGCTTACTCGGCCGTGAGACGATCGCGGGGATGCCCACGGCGATCGAGTCCACGGGTCCCGCGACCGGACTCACAGGGGTCCCGACCAGCGCGGAAGCGCGCCGCTGGCGGCGCGCTCCCAATGGCAGGGCGGCATTGAATATTGGACGTACCTGTACGCCAATATGCCTGCCCGTGCCATTCTGTCGACGTACATCGTCGTGCCCTGGTCGGGAAGTGGTTAAATACATTAGTACACCATTTAAGCATGTGCATTGCAAGTGAAAAATATTCTCCAAAGCTTATACTGTGTTTGTAGCTGTATTAGAGCATATTGCTTATAAATGTGATTGTAGCCGTATTAGTGCAATTGTGACAGAGAAAATTGAGTACTGTCTGTGATACTTTTTTTATTTGCACTAACATACAATTTTTCAGGACAAGCTTTCGGGGTATGTCCCCTTCTTCAAGGTCCAAGCAGTATGATTTACAAATTTTTAAGCAGAATGTAAAAACAAAACAAACAAAAAACACCTCTGAGGGAAAGTAGAGAAAAAAATACATACAAATCAATGGCAATAAAGATAGAAGAGTTAGTGAGATAAGACAGAGGTAGAGCTATGGAATGGAGGGGGGTGCTAGTCACAGAGGGGGCTGTTTACAACCCCCTCTGTGACTAGCACCCCCCCCCCCTCCATTCCATAGCTCCCCCTCTGTCTTATCTCACTAACTCTGCTGTTATCTTTATTGCCATTGATTTGTATGTATTTTTTTCTCTACTTTCCCTCAGAGGTGTTTTTTTTTTTTGGTTTTTTTTTACATTCTGCTTAAAAATTTGTAAATCAGTACTGCTTGGACCTTGAAGAAGGGGACATACCCCAAAAGTCCTGAAAAATTGTATGTTAGTGCAAATAAAAAAATTATCACAGACAGTACTCAATTTTCTCCAAAGCTTAGAATGATATAAAGTGTTCTTTATAAATGTTGAAAATGCAGCTATAACCCTGTGGTTGCTAGAATAGAAAATCAAGCTGTGCATTGATTATTTCCACTACTCAGCCTGACCAGCCTGAGTCACAGTGGTGTAGTGGGTAGCACTCTCACCTAGCAGTAAAAAGAGTCACTGGTCCAAATCCCAACCACAACACTACCTGCCTGGAATTTGCATGTTCTCCATGTGCCTGTGTGGGTTTCCTCCTGGTACTATGGTTTCCTCCCACACTCCAAAGACATGCTGGTAGGTTAATTGGCCTTTTGGTCCTGGTATATGCGTGTGAGTTGGGGACCTTGGATTGTGGGCTCCTTGAGGGTAAGGACCAATGTGAATGTGCGATGTCGATGTATGTGTGGAGCGCTGCGTAAATTGACAGTGCTATATAGGTACCTTAAATAATAATAATAGATGAGCATCTTAATGAGACACAATGTACAAGGACAGAGGCAATTGTAGACACACACACCCTCACTCAGGTTGAACTAGATAGACTGATGTCTTTATTCAACCTTAACAACTATGTAATAGCAGCTGATTTGTAACATATGTATGGACATACATATAAATGGATAAATCAAGGGGGGCTGGGTGTGGAGAAGGTAACTGGAAATATTGGTTATTGGTGGTACAGTGGGATGTCACTAAGTTGCAGAGCACAACTTTGCTTGCTCATCTGGAGGTGACTGCAAGGTAATTTAACAGGTCAAATAGGAATGTATACACAGTCAATCCTGACTGAAAGAGAGAAAGGAAACTTCATTGACTATCACTGCAAGTAAGTAAATCATAATTTACTAAAATATTTTTTCTCTAGGACACAGGGTCCATTTCTCTAGAGTTGTATTTCACTCTTGACAGGGAAGTCACTATATCTCTCCAGGCCAATCTCTCTCAATCTCTTTGGGACAGCTTCTTGCTGCCATCAGATTTGATCCATATTGCATCTCTATCACAATGGTGTGCATAACCGTTATGAGTTGTATTTGCTGCCAACCCAGGGGGTAATTTTGAAGCTATTAACAACCCAGAATCAACTGAGCCCAAATTCTGATGCATTTGGAGACTTGCTCTTCCTCAGGGGATATTTCTTGGACAGTGTAGAAGTAAAAAACAAAATAAGCAAGGTAATATTAAGACTCCACACCCACTCTAAGGCAATGTGAAGATTGCATACTACATTATATTGCTTACATTACACCAAAGTCATATAATCACCAGTGACCTGTGTAAAAGAGGCTAAAACGACATGGTATGTATGCAGAGTGACTCAGTTCAGTAGGTAGACAAACAAGAGAGCCTGGCAGCCACAGGGGTTCCATAGGAGCCCTGCATGGATACAGAAAAACAAAAATCTTTAAAAACCAAAAAGAACACCAAAACAAAACCTGCAACAACAACCAGCAAACAAAAAGTAAAATAAAAAATAAAGTAGAATCCATAAAAAAATACAAAACTGTCAAAGCAACCAAAAGAGGGAGACTAACTATCAGTAGGTCCATCCAGTGGCATGGCTGGCTGCAAACAGGGAACCCGCAGACACAGCCATGCAATTCAGAGGGACCCATATATATATATATATATATATTGTAAGGGATCTTCCCGGGGTAGGGTGTGTTTGGACACAGTTCACAGCAGACTTGGAATTTATAAAGCAGATCTTGGCGTTTATTCGTGGTACAAACAGTCCAGCAAACAAAATATACAGCAACACCGTGCTTTCTAAGTACAACAAAAATAAAAGTCCTAGCCCGGCTGGGCGCTTACTAACAGGTTCTGCTCACCTATCTGACACTTACAAACACAGCGTCTTTCGCCTGGATATCGCAGGGTGAGTTTTAGCTCCAGCAGTGGCTGTGCTTGCAGCTTCCTTCAACACACAGATTGTTCGTTCCCTGGCTGAGAGCAACAACCTGCAGACCCTGCAGTGCCTTTAGCTTCCCAGGCTAATTAGGATCAAAGCTCACCTGATCCCAAACCCAGAACTGGATCGGGGGATGTGGAATGACAGGTCCCTCTACCAAACCTACCTGCCATTCCATATAAACCCAGGCCCGGCAAAATTAAATAACAACTCAGCAGCATATCGCTGCTGAGAAACTGATCCATCCTGGATTTACCATCTCACACTGTGTAGCAACCTAGGTGAGATGTACACCCCCTCAACCACTTCTCCAGTGACATGTCTACATATCCCCCCCCTCTTTTTCAGACCGGAGGGCTGAGCCTTTTGTCCCCACAGACAACTTACCCTTGACAATGCGTCAGCATTTGCCTGTAATTTCCCTGGCCTGTGTTCCACAGTGAAATTAAAGTTTTGTAAGGACAGAAACCATCTAGTCACTCTTGCATTTCTCTCCTTGTTTAACTTCATCCATGTTAGGGGGGCATGGTCTGTCACCAACTTGAATTTCCTGCCTAGCAAGTAATACTTTAACGATTCTAGGGCCCACTTTACTGCCAAACATTCTCGCTCCACAATGGCATAATTTTTCTCGGCCGGGGTTAGTTTTCTACTCAAGTACGTCACTGGATGCTCCTCACCATTCACTACTTGTGAGAGTACTGCACCTAAGCCTGTGTTAGAGGCATCTGTCTGGACCAGAAATTCTCGCCTGAAATCGGGGGTAACTAAGACAGGTGGTTGGCACAAGGCAGACTTAAGGCTTTGGAAAGCCTTCTCGGCCTCTGGGGTCCACGTGACCATTGCTGTCTTTCCGCCCTTTGTCAAGTCAGTTAGTGGAGCAGCAACTGAGGCAAAGTTCGGCACAAATCTACGGTAATACCCCGTAATACCCAGGAAAGCTCTAACCTGTTTCCTTGTCAGGGGTCTAGGCCAATTCTGTATTGCCTCAATTTTATTTAGCTGTGGCTTAATCAACCCTCTCCCAATAATGTAGCCCAGATATTTGGCCTCTTCTAGGGCTAGAGCACACTTCTCGGCATTTATGGTCAACCCCGCATCACTTATGGCATCCAACACGGCCTGTACCTTACAGAGGTGACTTTCCCAATCAGGGCTAAAAATGACCACATCATCGAGGTAGGCAGCTGAGTAATCACGATGTGGTCGCAGAATCAAGTCCATCAACCTCTGGAAAGTTGCAGGCGCTCCATGTAACCCGAATGGCATCACTACATACTGGAATAGCCCATCAGGGGTGGAGAATGCAGTTTTCTCTTTAGCCTCACCAGAAAGTGGAATCTGCCAGTAGCCCTTTGTGAGATCGAGAGTGGTTATGTACCTGGCGTTACCCAACTTCTCAATCAACTCATCTACCCTGGGCATAGGATACGCATCGAACTTGGAGATCTCATTCAACTTTCTGAAATCGTTACAGAACCTCCAAGTTCCATTGGGCTTTGGGATTAGCACAATTGGGCTGGACCATTCACTCTGTGACACCTCAATTACCCCCAGAGCAAGCATACGTTTTACCTCGGCAGATACGGCTTCCCTACGTGCCTCCGGTATCCTATAGGGCTTAAGGTTTACTCTGCTTCTAGGCTCAGTTTCAATGTGATGATGGATGAGGTGTGTACGCCCTGGGAGGTCAGAGAACTTGTTTTTGTTTTTCTGTAAAAATTCCTGAGCCTCCTGTTTCTGTGACACTGATAGAGTATCACCTACCTTGACTGGAGGGATTGGTTGTGACAAATCATTAACAGTATTTGTCGCCACCAAGGATTCCCTGTCTTTCCAGGGCTTGATCAAGTTTATGTGATAAACTTGGAAAGGCTTCCTTCTACCTGGTTGGTGCACCTTGTAGTTCACCTCACTGATCTTTTCAACAATTTCATAAGGACCTTGCCACTTCGCCAAGAATTTACTCTCAACAGTGGGGACTAGTATAAGGACCCTATCGCCTGGGTTGAATGTCCTGATTCTTGCGGACCGGTTGTAAATTCTACTTTGGGCCTCTTGAGCTCTCTGGAGGTGTTCCCTTACCAGGGGCATTACAGTGGCTATACGGTCCTGCATTTGTGCTACATGCTCAATAACACTCTTGTATGGGGTGGACTCATTCTCCCATGTCTCTTTTGCAATGTCCAGTAGACCCCTAGGGTGATGACCATAGACCAACTCGAATGGTGAGAACCCTGTGGACGCTTGGGGCACCAACCTGACATGTGGGGCACGACTCACAGTATTTTTTAATGTCATCATATATGGCCGGCCAAAAAAACCTCTGGAGAACCCTCTCTCGCGTTTTGTCAGTCCCCAAGTGTCCCCCAAGAACATGGTTATGTGCCATGTCAAGCACCTGACGCCGGTACGGCTTAGGTACCAGAAGCTGTTCCACAATCTCATCCTTAACCTTATTGACTCTATAGAAAAGATCATTAGTCACCGAAAAATGTGGAAATCTTTTTTCAGCATCTGGTTCCTGAGGTACCCCGTTCATAACAGCAACCTGCTCTCTCGCATTTTTGAGAGTGGGGTCCTGTAATTGTGCAGTCCCAAAATTATCGCTAGACACCTCTAAGTCTAGTATATTTTGCTCAGTGGGAGGAGCCTCCTCCTCCCCAGCCAGGACCTGCAAAGGAAAACAATCATTTTCATCCTGCACATTTTTATCATTCACAGTGGACAAGGCAACCCCCTTAGAGGTATCCTCACTCCTTTTGGGGATTTTTCTTTTTTCCCAAAGAGCCCAGAATAATGGAAAATCGCGCCCCAATATTACATTATGCATGAGGTTTTTAACCACACCCACTTCATATTGTACGGTGCCTTGTTCAGTCCCGACTTTAGCCAGCACTATAGGGTACACTTTTGTATCACCATGTATGCACACAACACACTTATGCTTTTTAGACTCTAAGTCCCCAGTCACCAGGCTAGCATGCACCAAGGTTACAAGGCTTCCTGAGTCCATTAACGCTTTAACAGGAAAGTCATTGATTGTGATGTTGCAGATTTGCGGTTCAGTCTCTAGTCCAGGAACTGCAGCACAAGATGGTTCCGCAAATAGCGACTGACGCCGGCTAGCGTCACATTCCATGGGTTCAGAGGTAAGAGGGCAATGGGCAGACACGTGTCCCACCTCATGGCATCTCCAACACTGGATAGGGCCTGGTCTCTTTGGCAAGGACTCCTTTTCAGAGCCCCTTAGCCACCCGGGACCATCACCAGTCTTTTGTCCCTGAGACACCACTTGAGCCCTTTTCCCCCCATCAGCACCCCTCCACACTCCCCCAATAGATGGAAGTCTCTTACCAGCTGACGGCACAGATCTGGCGCTCCGGGGAGGTGAAGATGCTGCAGGAACCTCACGGAGGTAGTCCTCAGTCGCCTGGAACCTCTCCACAAGGTTGACAAGTTCGTTTGCGTTCCTAGGATCACCTTGTCCCACCCAGCGTTGCAGGTCAGTAGGAAGCGCTCGGAGGTAGCGATCCATCACGACCTTCTCTAGGATTTGTGCAGGAGTAGAAGTGTCTGGCTCCAACCACTTTCTTGCCAAATGGATTAGGTCATACATCTGGGACCTCGCTGATTTGTCCAGACTGTAGCTCCAGTTGCGTACCCTCCGGGCACGGACTGCAGTAGTAACTCCTAGTCGGGCAAGTATCTCCTCTTTTAGCCGAGTATAGTCCTTAACCTCTTGCTCACTGAGGTCATAGTAGGCCTTTTGAGGTTCACCTGTTAAATAGGGCGCAATTACCTCTGCCCACTCAGCGGCTGGTAACTTCTCTCGCTCAGCCACGCGCTCAAATACTGTTAGATAGGCCTCAACATCGTCCTCAGCAGTCATCTTTTGCAGCGCTTTCTGCACAGTCCTTCTCCCAAAAAAAATCTCTGGAGCGGCTCCCTCCATTGTGGGTGGATTAGCAACCACAGGCGCCTCTCGATTTACTATCAGGTGCTCGATAAGTTGTTGTTGGCTTTGGCGCAAAGCTTGCAACTCTTCCTTATGCATCCGCTGTTGTGCAGCCATCATCTGCTGTTGTGCAGCCATGGACTGTTCATGTCGTCTATTGGCCTCTGTCTGAGCCTGCTGTTGTTGCAAACTCACTTGCATAAACTGCTTCAGCATCTCCTCCATGTTGCTGGACTGTTTTTGGAGTGTAGTTGCAGCTTTCACCCAGGACATCAGCAGCTGTAGCCAAGTCTGTCCACACCGTTGCCCCTAGCAACCGCGTTGCCCGCTACCTCCACCAATTGTAAGGGATCTTCCCGGGGTAGGGTGTGTTTGGACACAGTTCACAGCAGACTTGGAATTTATAAAGCAGATCTTGGCGTTTATTCGTGGTACAAACAGTCCAGCAAACAAAATATACAGCAACACCGTGCTTTCTAAGTACAACAAAAATAAAAGTCCTAGCCCGGCTGGGCGCTTACTAACAGGTTATGCTCACCTATCTGACACTTACAAACACAGCGTCTTTCGCCTGGATATCGCAGGGTGAGTTTTAGCTCCAGCAGTGGCTGTGCTTGCAGCTTCCTTCAACACACAGATTGTTCGTTCCCTGGCTGAGAGCAACCACCTGCAGACCCTGCAGTGCCTTTAGCTTCCCAGGCTAATTAGGATCAAAGCTCACCTGATCCCAAACCCAGAACTGGATCGGGGGATGTGGAATGACAGGTCCCTCTACCAAACCTACCTGCCATTCCATATAAACCCAGGCCCGGCAAAATTAAATAACAACTCAGCAGCATATCGCTGCTGAGAAACTGATCCATCCTGGATTTACCATCTCACACTGTGTAGCAACCTAGGTGAGATGTACACCCCCTCAACCACTTCTCCAGTGACATGTCTACAATATATATATATATATATATATATATATATATATATATATATATATATTTATGGTCGGAGCCCTCCGCTCTAAGAGATATGAAAGAACACATAAACACGCCGCAAGACTAACAACATAAAATAGACCTGAATTGTGCCCTTGGTCTGCTGTAAGGTAAGCCCTGGTGAGCTGGGCGGTGAGCCCTGGTCTGCTGGGCGATATGCCAAGAGAAGGCCGCATACCTTAAGAAAGTAAATGGATGTTTCTGTAAAGAAACGTGTTTTAAGTGAAGTACTCTGAGAAGGGAAATGGGTGGGTGGGTACCTTGCACTGGAACCGACACAGACCGTTGTGGGTGGTCTGATTATATACCCTCTGGGCTCCTCCCATAATTACAGGCCACCATACTGGCCCTCTTATTTATGGTCGGAGCCCTCCGCTCTAAGAGATATGAAAGAACACATAAACACGCCACAAGACTAACAACATAAAATAGACCTGAATTGTGTTTAGGGAGGTAATTATTAATTTATGTACAACAAGACACTACGGGGCAAAGTTGCTGAAGGCTCAGGACATTTCCACTTGTGGATTGGAGATGTATCGAGTAAAGCAGGTGGATTCCTGCCTGCCCATCTTTGATCGCCTGGACTGGGACCCCGTTTCGTGAGGCTGCTGATGCTGCTCCAATGCAAAAGAATGTCCAAGAAAATGACCAAGGTCCTGGCCTAATTTGTTCAAAAGGAACCTGACGTGACTAATAAACTGGTTGCTGCCTGGGGTACTAATCGGGAATGGTAGTAATGGGCTGTCCTGCGAGGGATCAAACATATGGGCCAAAAATTGATCTAGGATGGACACGGGTCACCAGGCTTTGAGAGTTTGGAAAGGTTTGATGTCAACCCCTGGACCAGACTATTGTGTTTTGGACACCCTGAGGAGCAAGATGAAGTAAGTCTGATGGCGTGTGAGGTGGCGTCTACGTAACACTTTACAACTGGGATGGTGACAGTATTCACTGGGGCGTAAGAAGCTGTAGAAAGCCAGGTAGATGGCTGCTTGAACGACCAGGCTGAATTTAGCCAAAGGGGAATGTGACAGGATGAAAGACACGTCTCGGAATATGGCGCTGGTGATGGGTAGCCGTTTGATACTGATTTGGGGTCATTCCCTGTGAATACCACACAACATGGTCTTGACCGTATGGGCGGCAAACAAGACGGTTTGTTAGGATCTCATAAGGGGATGAAATACTGGATGTCAGCTGAGTGGGGTATAAGGTATTGTGTGACAATGCCAACTGTGTGTGGTGGCATAATATGAAGACCGGGATGTGATGGAGAACTCTTGGTATTGCTCTGGGGTTTGAGGCTAGTATCCTGACATAGAACCTCTAGGCTGCACGGTAGGCCTTCAGGGTGTTGTGAGATAGTGAAAGATTAATAAGGCAGGTAGCGTCGTGAAAGTGTTGTTTGAATCCGAGGTTAACTTCGACCAGTGTGGGATAAGAGACATGGTCGGGTCGGTTCCAGGTTCCTGCAAAATAACGAAGCAAAGTTAACGGGTAGTGCGTCGGCCAGATTATTGCGTTTGTCTGGGATGTGGACGCATAGGACGTTAGATTGGTGCTGTGGGGATAGTGACACCAGCCTGCGCAGGAAGGCCACGATGGCAGGCTACTAGGACCTCCTTTATTCATAATACTGGCTGTGGCTTGGTTGTCTGTGGCGAACGTCACTGTTTGTCCTGCCCAGTTGTTGCACCAGACTTGAGCTGCTGCGACAATGGGGTAGAGGTCGAACAAAGAGGAGGACTAACTGAACCCAGGAATCAAGAGGATTTCTGACGGCCATGGCCCTATAAACCCAATTTGGCCAAAATTGAGGCGAGGACCTGTGGAGGCTGTGGTGACCATGACTACCTGAGATGAAGAGAGAGATGCTGAGGGAATACACATTGGCATGCCATTCCAATTTGTGAGAAATTCGACTCCCATGGGCAGATCTGCTATAGCTGGCACATCTTAATTTAAGGATTTAGTCAGGGTCTTTACCTGGAAGAGAAACACTAAAAGATGGGAGGTAAAGGATCCCCTTGAGTCTGGCTGCTGCCTTGGCTGAAAATGAGCGGTGATAGTCAAAGGATGGGCATCCTGCGTACTTGTGACCTGCTGCATGCAGATATGGGTCCAATTCTACCCTCCTGTTGGGGTTGCTCTGCCTAGCATGTCTCTGACTGTCCCCAAGGCCAGCACAAACTCTGTGACAGTGAGCTTGCGATTAAGTAAAGGGTCTCTGGCCTTCAGGATGACTGAGACATCTCCCCGTGAATATGATTTGTTCTAGGCCAAGTTGTGTACTGCTATGAGGAGGAATGTAAGTTAACGTTGTTGTCATCCAAGATGTCCTCCTAGATGCCCTGCTAGGACAAGGTGTGCAGGGAAGACGATGGTACAGAAGTTGGGTGTATCTGTAAGTGAAGGTACGGGAATGACGGTGGTGACTGGAGCTGATAGGGGCACGGCTGGGCGTACCTCCAGGGCTGTCAGTCTGCTTGGACTTCGGCGACTGCTGTTGACAGTGTGGTTACCCAGGAGTGCAGCTGAGTAGTCGCAAAGAAGATAGACTGAAGTGGTGCCTGGAAGGGCTGCCACTGGCGGTGGAAACAGTAGCCTAAAGGCTTGGTTTCCTGGCTGCGGCAGGGTAGGATTTACTCCTGCGACACCGTTCTGCTATGAGTTTTTTTTTTTTTTTATTGGTCCAAGCTCTTGTGAGACTGTAAACCGCCACTTGCTGAGCCCGTAAAGGGTGATGGCAGGGCTGAGGCAAAGTCCTCACTGTCTGCCTGCGACATGGCGTCAACTAAAAGCAAGGGGGGGTGCGTATGTTTGAGGTAAGTTGCAAAGGTAGGAGGGGATAGTTGCGTTGGGTAGATAAGATGAAAGGCGGAAGGAAACAAGAAGAATAGGACAAGGAATGACAGCCATAGTGACAGTTGGTTTGCGCTCGAGCGCTGTTGAGTGTGACTTTAGAAAACTCAAAAGAATGCGTGACAACCGAGGTGAGCCAGGAGGTGACTGGCTAGGTAACCGGTAGCTCGGGTGTCAGTCTGTGCTCGGCACAGACTAATGAACCAGAGCGCCCCAGGGCGGACTGGGGTGGGTAGCTGAAGTCTGGTATACTAAGTAGGAATGTTGCGATCTGTAGTTAATTGACGTGGGTTCGGTCTACTAATGCTTGCACTGCCAGCAAGTATGGAGATTAGGCGACCTTGTCTGCGTATTGAAGGCTTGTGCTTCGAAAACAGAGTGAAGTGCACAGAAGTATGTGACAGTTGCTAACGCCTCAGGAGCAGGTCAAATTCTGTATGTGAAGTAAAAATATGTAGTTAAAGAGTGTTTAAGAGAAAGGGAGAATCCCATTGAACTAAACACCTGACTTTATGCACTAGTTGTGAAGTCGACTGGTTGGTGGTCGAGAACTGAGTTGACCGGGAGCCTGTAGTAAGGTGACATGAGAATTTCGTTTTGACAAGGGGGATTGCAAAGAGCTCTTTGGGGCAAAGCTGGCACACTGGTGAAGATGCAAGCCCTCGACAATGGTTTTTTTTTTTTTTGGGAGATACTGTCCAAACCTGGTGCAGGGTGGACTAACTGGTGTTCTAACTGGCCTAAAAAGGGGAAAGCGACAGAGAAAATGATGAGCAGCCGTGTTGCTACTGGAGATGATGAGTGGCAGTTTGAGCCACTTGCTGAAATGCTTGCAGTGATTGCAAGGAAGCGGCCTTATTTGAATTATGAGGTGAGAATGAATGAATGGATGAATGAGGTGAGCAGCTGTGTTGCTACTGGAGATGAGTGGGCGTATTAAGCTATTGCAGAGATGCTTGCAGCGATTGCAAGAAAGCAGCTTTATTTGAATCTATAAATTAAATTATAAGTGTGTAGGAATAAGGAGAGCAGCCGTGTTGCTACTGGAGATGAGTGGCCGTATTGAGCCATTGCATTGATGCTTGCAGCGATTGCAAGGAGCTTTGTTGAAAGGCGAAAGAAAAGGTTATAGAGGAAATGGGATTATGTAGGAATGACTGTGTGCAACACTGAGCAAATTGGTGGAGAGAATTGTGTATGATCATGTATGGATAGACTGAGAAAGTCAAACGTAAGTACTGCTGAATTCGTACAGTCGATGTGACTAGTTTGAACTGGGTTATAGCTATGGAATAGTCTGCGAAATATTTGACTCATTTGAGTCGGAGATGTAACTGGATTCGGCTTGGTTGTTAGAGTTGCGTTTGGCAAGGACTGGAATCGTTGCGCCGATGCTGCGACTAGACTCGAATCCTCCGTAGATGCGACTGAGAGGCTCATATATGGGATCTGACCGTATCGCTGAGGATATGGCTGTGTTCGGATTGATTGAATTGTGATGGTGGTTGAAGGGGCTGGTGATTGCCAATGATCCGAAACATAGAAGTGAAGTTGCGACTAGATTCGAATCGGCCATAGATGTGAGGTGACTACAGGGCTCGTATGACAGATCTGCCCGTATTGCCGATGATATGGCTGGGTTTGAATCGACTAAATGGTGATGGTGGTTTGAAGGGGCTTGTGATTGCCGAGGATCCGAAACATAGAAGCGAAGTTGCGACTAGATTCGAATCGGCCATAGATGTGAGGTGACTACGGGGCTCGTATGACAGATCTGACCGTATTGCAGATGATATGGCTGGGTTCGAATCAACTAAATGGTGATGGCGGTTGAAGGGGCTTTGTGATTGCCAAGGATCCGAAACATAGAAGCTAGATTCGAATCGGCCGTAGACGCGAGGTGAGTAAGGGGCTTGAATGTCGGATTTGACCGCATCGCCGTGAAGTGAACGGCTCGAGTAAACCCGCGTTGGGTAGAAAGCATGAAATACATGAAAGATGACATAAAAAGACTTACGGTGGCGTAAGTGCGACTTTTTGCAAAACGAACATGATAAACGAACATGATAACGTAACTACTAGAGTTTAGAGGAGCGGTAACAACAAAGTCCTACCTGCAACAGCGAGTGTGTAGCGGTCCGAGCGTGGGACAATCGATGAAGATATACGACCGATCTCAAAGGTACAACTACGTGGACACGCAGTGAGTTGGCAGAGTCAGCCTGTGCAATGCATTTGACACGAATCAGCTTAAAAAATGTATGAGATGAATCTGATATAAATTGGCAGTAAGGAGTATCTGATACGAATTGGTTGTAGAGTGTATGCCATTCCTTACTGTGAAACCAAACACCTATCAACCACCCATCCCCCCAGGCTAGTCAAGTGCAGGAAAGACATCAGGTGGGTTTAATTACACCTCAATCAGCCACAGAAACCCATACAAACAATACCTGTTTATCTCAAAAAAGGATGAGAACAGTGAATCTTATAACTAGTGAAGCCTATGGCGAGTGATATTGGAGAACGACCGACAGCGTCTCGGAGGCTTGGATCTTTGAATGAATCGTATGTTTGGTAGAAGGAATTTACGAATGTACTATGCCTGTGCCGAAAGATGTCGGCACATGAGTGTCAACAACTCAGAGGTAGGTTTTGCGAAAGGGGTGCAGGATAGTAAGCATGATAAGCCGCAAGTTTGCACATGATATGAAAAGATTCGGATACTACTTATCTGCGACCATGAGTGGGAACCGCCAACGAAGACCACGAATGAAGAAGCCGAAGTGCACCTGCGATTGGACGCACAGATAGTCGACCGTGAGGGAGCTGAGAAGAGTCAGCCCCTTGATGTGCAGTACCTTGCACTGGAACCGACACAGACCGTTGTGGGTGGTCTGATTATATACCCTCCGGGCTCCTCCCATAATTACAGGCCACCATACTGGCCCTCTTATATATATATATATATATATATATATATATATATATATATATATATATATATATACAGTGGTGTGAAAAAGTGTTTGCCCCCTTCCTCATTTCCTGTTCCTTTGCATGTTTGTCACACTTAAGTGTTTCGGAACATCAAACCAATTTAAACAATAGTCAAGGACAACACAAGTAAACACAAAATGCAATTTGTAAATGAAGGTGTTTATTATTAAAGGTGAAAAAAAAAATCCAAACCATCATGGCCCTGTGTGAAAAAGTGATTGCCCCCTAAACCTAATAACTGGTTGGGCCACCCTTAGCAGCAACAACTGCAACCAAGCGTTTGCGATAACGTGCAATGAGGCTTTTACAGCGTCCTGGAGGAATTTTGGCCCACTCATCTTTGCAGAATTGTCCTAATTCAGTTACATTAGAGGGTTTTCGAGCATGAACGGCCTTTTCATACCACAACATCTCAATAAGATTCAGGTCAGGACTTTGGCTAGGCCACTCCAAAGTCTTCATTTTGTTTTTCTTCAGCCATTCGGTGGTGGACTTGCTGGTGTGTTTAGGATCATTGTCCTGCTGCAGAACCCAAGTTCGTTTCAGCTTGAGTACACGAACAGATGGTCGGACATTCTCCTTCAGGATCTCTTGGTAGATAGCAGAATTCATAGTTCCTTTTATCACGGCAAGTCTTCCAGGTCCTGAAGCAGCAAAACAGCCCCAGACCATCACACTACCACCACCATATTTTACTGTTGGTATAATGTTCTTTTTATGAAATGCAGTGTTCCTTCTACGCCAGATATACTTGGACACACACCTTCCAAAGAGTTCCACTTTTGTCTCATCGGTCCACAGAATGTTGTCCCAAAAGTCTTGGGGATCATCAAGATGTGTTGTGGAGAAATTGAGACGAGCTTTGATGTTCTTTTTGCTCAGCAGTGGTTTTCTCCTTGGAACTCTGCCATGCAGGCCATTTTTGCCCAGTCTTTTCCTGATGGTGGAGGCATGAACGCTGACCTTAACTGAGGCAAGTGAGGCCTGCAGTTCCTTGGACGTTGTTGTGGGGTCTTTTGTGACCTCTTGGATGAGTCATCGCTGCGCTCTTGGGGTAATTTTGGGCGGCCGGCCACTCCTGGGAAGGTTCACCACTGTTCCATGTCTTCGCCATTTGTGGATAATGGCTCTCACTGTGGTTCCCAAAGCTTTGGAAATGGCTTTATAACCCTTTCCAGACTGATAGATCTCAATTACTTTCTTTCTCAATTGTTCCTGAATTTCTTTGGGTCTCGGCATTATGTGTAGCTTTTAAGGATCTTCTGGTGGACCTTACTGTGTCAAGCAGCTCCTATTTAAGTGATGCCTTGATTGTGAACAGGTGTGGCAATAATCAGGCCTGGGTGTGGCTATAGAAATTGAACTCAGGTGTGGACAACCACAGTTATAGTATGTTTTAACAAGGGGGGCAATCACTTTTTCACACAGGGCCATGATGGTTTGGATTTTTTTTCACCTTTAATAATAAACACCTTCATTTACAAATTGCATTTTGTGTTTACTTGTGTTGTCCTTGACTATTGTTTAAATTGGTTTGATGTTCCGAAACACTTAAGTGTGACAAACATGCAAAGGAACAGGAAATGAGGAAGGGGGCAAACACTTTTTCACACCACTGTATATATATATATATATATATATATATATATATATATATATATATATATATATATATATATCTCAAACAGGAAGAGGAAGTTCCAGCCCACTTCACTTCACCATGGTGGAGTAATGAGCTAGAAAGATAGTCTCCATTAAAACGCTTCTATTACAGGAGGTGAACAAGCACCCTCCAGTGGATCCCCATAACACATGCGGCCTGATGTCCAGCCCGGTCAAAAATGGCTGCAATGACCTCAAGGGTATGCCTGGCTGTGGCATGCAGTGCCCAACTTTGAACCCTTATGCGCTACCGAGGCGGGGAGGGGAAGAGCCCATTTCGGAGGGGTCTCAGGGGCCACCAAAATAGACTGCCACCCAAGACAGGCCCCCCACACAAACAGAACATCTTCCACCCATCACCCCACATGTCCCCCAAAAGAAAAATTGAGGGCCTTGAGCTGTACGTGTTGAGTGGGGCATATGTGCAAAGAGGGAATAAACCCCCCTCCCACCCCTCACTTTTTTTGTTGTTGTTTACTGGTTATTGTTTTGGTGTTGTGTTTATTTTTTTGTTTTTATGTATCCATTCAGTGCTCCTATGGGATTCCTGTGGCTTCCAAGCTCTCCTGTTTGCTTACCTACTGAACTGGGTCACTCCGCGCACCTACCATTGGGTTTTAGCCACTTTTACTCAGACCACTGGTGATTATATGACTTTGGTGTAATGTAAGCAATGTAATGTAGTATGCAATCGTTACATCGTCTTTAGGTAGGTGTGGAGTCTTGACATAATTTTGCTTATTTTGTTTTTTTCTTCTACAAGGTCCAAGAAATAGCCCCTGAGGAAGAGCAAAACCTCGAAATGCATCGGAATTTGGGCTCAATTTATTTCGGGCTGTTAACGACTTAAAAATTACGCACTGGATTGGGGGGCAAATACAACCCATGAGAAGGATTATGCACACCATTGTAATGGAGATGCAATATGGATCAAATCAGATGGCCTGATGGACATGCTTTTAGCACTTTATGAATAAAGAATATATATTTTAGGTATATCTGCGTGATTAATTTGGTACTCTTTTAAGCTCCTGCCTCCCGCACAGCCAATAGATAGTTTCTTTTTTGTTTACAAGTCTTTGCTTGGGGTTGGGTACAGAAACAATGAAGCAATCTTGTAGCACATTTATGCTTTACATACATATTTAGCTTTATGTGCACTCAAACTAACCATATATTTTGAAAGCATAATATGCTTTAAGATCTCGAGGAGCCATTTCACTAAGCACTGAGAACATGTCCAGAAAATCATCCAGTGTCATATTTCCATCCCCATCTTCTGAGAAAACTTCGGCTATCCTCTGGCGAAAAGGGTTATCCTGCAAAAAATTGTAAATACCATTGGTTTTTAATATTCATGTATAATAAAGATCAAAGAATCTTTTTTTTTATTCTGAGAAAGGGTTATTGTTTTTTTTTCTGAAATTGTATATATTGTAATATGGGGGATGTCTAGCTCAGTGGTAGATACATGGATTGTCCACACAGGGGTTTTTCTCCAGAAAAAAATACAACAAATGAAAATGCCAAGCCACCTTGCTCTCAAGGCTCAATCGGCCTCAGTCACAGTACCATGCTGCGCAGGCCCACTTCTGCCCTCTATGAAGGGGTTCTCTTGTCCCTCCAGGCTTTCACACTCCTCCAAGACTCATGGTTCCCTCTGATCCCCAGGACTCTCTTTTCCAGTTGTTTCAGTTATGGTCTCCCCGACTCTCTCGGCTGGCCCACCTCTCTCAGTTCACTGACCTGGAACCTCTCCTTCATGAAGTACCACCTCAAGTTTATTGCCTTGGATCCTAAACTGGAGCACGTCTCTCTCCTGGCTGCAGCAACCGCTCCAACACCAACTCCTACTCCACCTCTCTAGGCTATGCTCAGATCTGCCTTACAATGAATGTGTGCACCTGGACACATATACAACCTGCAGAATATCTGAAAAACCTGGACACAAGACTGAAGACTTTATCCCACCCAATGCTCTTTGGAGTCCTCAAGTCTCCAGCACCAATCCAGACTTACCAAATCCAGAGAAAACTTAAAACATAATTTTCTCTGCTCACAAAGTCTTCTGCTGGAGCTTCTCAAACTGGCTCTTTGAGAGTCCTGTGTCTATTTTAAACAAATTTTCCCCAAAACAGGGGCTGTCACTTTCACATAAAATATATATACAGTTGTGCTCATAAGTTTACATACCCTGGCAAAAGTTATGATTTCTTGGCCATTTTTCAGAGAATATGAATGATAACATAAAAACATTTCTTTCACTCAGGGTTACTGTTTGGCAGAAGCCATGTATTATTAAGCAACTGTGTTTACTCTTTTTAAATCATAATGACAACAGGAACTACCCAAATGACCCTGATTAAAAGTTTAGATTCCCTGGAATGTTTGGCCTTGGTACAGACACAGAAGGTGGCCCACACAGGTTAAAATTGCAATTAAAAGTTTAATTTCCCACATTTGTGGCTTTTTAAAACACAATTAGTGTCTGTGTATAAATAGTCAATGAGTTTGTTAGCTCTCACATGGATGCACTAAGCAAGCTAGACACTGAGCCATGAAGAGGTAGAAAAGAACAGAAAAGACCTGAGTAACAAGATAATGAAACTTTACAAAGATGGAAAATTATATAAAAAGATATCCAAAGCCTTGAATGTGCCAGTCAGTATTGTTTAATCACTTATTAAGAAGTGGAAAATTAGGGGCTCTTTTGATACCAAGCCAAGGTCAGGTAGACCAAGAAAGATTGCAGAAAAACCCACAGTTAACCGCAGGAGAAATACAGGCTGCTCTCCAAAAATACTGTGTGGTTGTTTTTAAGGAGCACAATTCAGCAATACTTGAACAAAAAAGAGCATGATTGAGCTGCCAGAAGGAAGCCTTTACTGCGCCAATGCCACAAAAAAGCCAATGAGGCATGTCAAGGTGTTTTTGGGCATATTGTAACCAGGGTTTTTTTGTGGAACTTGTATAGTAAAGGGTTCTTTCTGGAAACTTTACCATGCAGCTCTTTTTTGTTCAAATATCATCATATTGTCATCATCATCATCATCATATCAACCACACCATTGTTTTCCAGAGCAGTCTGTATTTTTTCGGAGGTTACCTGTGGGTTTTTATTATTATTATTATCCTGAACAGTTCCTGTGGCAGTTGTGGCTGAAATCTTCCTTGATCTACGTGATCTGGGCTTGGTATGAAGAGACCTACATTTTCCACTTCTTATTAAGCGATTGAAAAGTACTGACTGGCATATTCAAAGCTTTGGATATCTTTTTATATAATTTTCTTTGTAAAATGTCATTACCTTGATGCACAGGTCTTTTGACTGTTCTTTTCTACCTCTTCATGGCTCATTATCTAGCCTGCTTAGCGCATCCATGTGAGAGCTAACAAACTCATTAACTATTTATTAGTGATGGACGAACTTCCGACGGGACGTTTCACGATACGCGGACCGCAGCCGATAGTCCGCGAACCGGAACGTTCGCGGCGGGCCCCATTGACTTCAATGGGAGGCGAACTTTGCAAACCTACAGGTCAAATTTGCAGCCACAAAATAATTAATAGCTGTGCAAACATAGTCCCACCACATGGCCAATGACATAACACATGTATGAGGTGAATCTGGGATCGACAACTACAAGCATTCTTTTTCTATATGGGAAATTGTTGTGACAATTCAGGACTGTGGAGCGCATGAAGGCAATGGAGGAGAGGGAAGGTCAGGGACCAGGGTAGGCAAAGAAGAGGGTGCAGGAGATGATCACCAGCAGCGTGACATACAGCAATGACACCTGCACCGTGATAGAGTGATCTGACAACAGCACCGTGATAGAGAGCACTGCCATCAGCAGCGTGACATAAAGCACTCACACCAGCACCGTGATATACAGCACTGACAGCAGCACCGTGATAGAGAGCACTGACATCAGCAGCGTGACATAAAGCACTCACACCAGCACCGTGATATACAGCACTGACAGCAGCACCGTGATAGAGAGCACTGACATCAGCAGCGTGACATAAAGCACTCATACCAGCACCGTGATATACAGCACTGACAGCAGCACCGTGATAGAGAGCACTGACATCAGCAGCGTGACATAAAGCACTCACACCAGCACCGTAAGCAGCCCCAGGAGGAAGTCAGCATAGCACAGGGATGGTGGGAGCCCCTCATAATGAGCATAGCACAGGGATGGTGGGAGCCCCTCATAATAAGCAGCCCCAGGAGGATGTCAGCATAGCACAGGGATGGTGGGAGCCCCTCATAATAAGCAGCCCCAGGAGGATGTCAGCATATCACAGGGATGGTGGGAGCCCCTCATAATAAGCAGCCCCAGGAGTAAGTCAGCACAGCACAGGGATGGTGGGAGCCCCTCATAATGAGCATAGCACAGGGATGGTGGGAGCACCTCAAAATATGCACAGCAGAGGTACAGCCCCAGGAGGAAGTCAGCACAGCACAGGGATGGTGGGAGCCCCTCATAATATGCACAGCAGAGGTACAGCCCCAGGAGGATGTCAGCACAGCACAGGGATGGTGGGAGCCCCTCATAATAAGCAGCCCCAGTAGAAATATGACACCACTCAACCTCTTCAAACAGGAGGGTACGGGCATATAGTACGGTGTGCTTTTTTTCGACAAGGAAGTGAGCCAAATGAAGAAAGAAGGTCTCTGTGCTTGATTAAAAAAATTGTTTATAGACATATACATGGTCTACTGGTCACATGTGTTGAATTCCTCCGAGATCCATGCCTCATTCATTTTTAGAAATGTGAGGTAGTTAACACTGTCGTGAGCTAGGCGAGTACGCTTATCAGTCACGATCCCCCCTGCTGCGCTGAACGTCCTTTCGGACAGGACACTGGATGAGGGGCAAGCCAACAGTTCGATTGCAAATTGGGCAAGCTCTGGCCAGAGGTCAAGCCTGCCCACCCAGTAGTCCAGGGGTTCATCACTCCTCAGAGCGTCCACATCGGCCGTTAACCCGATGTAGTCAGACACCTGACGGTCTAGGCGTTCCGTGATGCTGGATCCGGATGACACCTGTCGATGGGTCGGCTGAAAGAATGACCTCATATCCGAAGTCAACAACACATCTTCAAACTGGCCTCTTCTTGCAGGCGCTGTTGGATTGGTACCCACAACTCCTTCTCTGGGAGTGGGAATTGCTCCTCTGCCAGCGCACGCAAAAGCAGAATGCAGCATTTCTCGAAGCAAGGCCTGGAAGTGCTGCATTCTGACAGCCCTCTGCGACGGCGGTAACATTTCCGCCATTTTGTGTTTGTACCGGGGGTCTAAGTACGTTGCCACCCAGTACTGGTCCTTGACCCTTATGCTTTTTATACGGGGGTCCCTATTAAAACACTGGAGCATGAAGGCCCCCATTTGCACTAAAGTGAAAGCGGTGTGGTGGCCTGGCTCCTGCTCATCATCCAGGATAATGTCATCCTCTTCATTCTCCTCTCCCCATCCACGCACAACAGGGATCCCAGAAAGGTTTAAAGCATGCTCTTCTTGCTCCTCCTCATCCGCCCCGGCACCATCCTCCTCTGACTCCTCTTCAGACTCCTGTTGTTCACTTGTCTCAGATAGAGTAGCCCCCCCTGGGAATTCATCCAGCATTGCGACTTACTCATCTTCCCGCTCCTGCTCCTCCACAGCTTGATCAATGACACGACGCAATGCATAAGGTACCATGTCACTGATGGTGCCATGGCTGCGACTGACCAGTTTGGTGATCTCCTCAAATGGGCGCAGAAGTCTGCATGCGTCGCGCATGAGCAGCCACTGGCACGGTGAAAAAAAACTCAGCTCCCCAGAACCTTTTCTGCCGCAGAGTTCATACAGGTAGATGTTAACTGCACGTTTCTGCTGGAGCAGCCTATCAAGCATATAGAAGGTTGAGTTCCATCGCGTCGGGCAATCGCAAATAAGACGTCTGACCGGCAGATTGTGTCGCCGCTGAATGTCAGCAAGGCGAGCCATGGCCATGTAAGATCTTCTGAAATGGGCCGAGATTTTCCTTGCCTGCCGCAAGATGTCCTGGACCCCAGGGTATTTGACAAGGAATCGCTGCACGACCAAGTTTAAGACGTGTGCCATGCATGGCACGTGCGTGATTTTGCCCTGTTTCAATGCGCTAAGCAGATTGGCACCGTTGTCACACACCACTTTACCAACTGTCAAATTGAGCGGTGTTAGCCACTGATCTGCCTGTGAACGCAAAGCTGAAAGGAGTGCCTGGCCAGTGTGGCTCTTGGCTTCCAGGCACAACAGACGCAGCACGGCATGGCAACGTCTCACCTGGCATGTCGAATAGGTTCTGGGGAGCTTGGGCGGCGCAGCGGAAGAGGCGCTAACAGCGGAAAAGGAGGAGTCAGCTGAGGAGGAGAGGGAGGAGGATGGAGTAGGAGGAGGAGGAGAAGAAGAGTCAGGCCTGCATGCAATCTGTGGCGGTAAAACCAAATCTACACGGGTGCCACGGGTTACATGCTTGACGGCCGTCAGAAGGTTCACCCAGTGGGCAGTAAAAGTGATATACCTTCCCTGCCCGTGTTTGCTAGACCACGTATCTGTGGTCAGATGTATCTTGGCACCGACACTGTGTGCCAGAGATACATTCACTTGCCGCTGAACATGGCCATATAGCTCTGGGATGCCCTTCTCTGAGAAATACTTCCTTCCTGGGACCTTCCATTGTGGTGTTCCAATGGCCACAAATTTGCGAAAGGCCTCTGAGTCCACCAGTTTATATGGCAGTAGTTGGCGGGCTATGCCAGCCGTCAACCGTTGGGCAAGAGGGTTATCCGGCATCATCATTTTTTTACGCTCGAACATTAGGCCCACGGAAGCCTGCCTTTTTGCAGAAAAACGTGAGCTTGGCGTGATGGAAGGTGCAGTGGAGGACAATTGTGAGGAGAGAGGAGAAGGAGAAGTAGAAGACGAGGCTGGACGGTGAGAGCATGCAGTGTGGCCTTGTGTGTTCCGTTGCTCCCACTCGGCTCGGTGATGGCTGCTCATGTGCCTTCTTAAGGCGGTCGTCCCTAGGTGAGTGTTGGGCTTACCGCGACTAATGCGTTGACTGCAAAGATTGCAGATGGCAACGCTATTGTCAGCAGCGGACACGTTAAAAAAAGCCCACACTGCGGAGCCATGTGCCGGTGTCCTGGGAGCGCCAGATGTGACCGTACATGGTCGATGACTCGCTCCTGATACATTTGCAGTCTGCTTTGTCCCTCCTGTGCAATTTAAGTTATTCCTGCTTCTCCTCCCTATCTGCTGGTCCATATCTCCCTCTGAACTCCCCTCCTCTTCCTCTCTTGTGGGCACCCACGTGACATCACTAGACACGTCATCATCAACGTCACCTTCCCCACCACTATAAGTAGAGATCTCGGAGTAGGCAGCAACACCATGGACCAACCTCCTCCTTGGGCTGATCTGGGTACTGTCGTCAGACTGCTGAGTAGCGGTTGTTGTTGCCTCCTCTTCCTGATCCAATACCAAGAGTGGCTGCGCATCAGAAATGTCTTGATATGGATCGGAAAATAATTCCTGTGACTCAAGCGGAAGGTATGTGGTGGTGGTGGTGTTGGTGGTAGTGTCTTTGGGGGTGCACATAGCAGAGAGTGAAGAAGAGGGTGCAGATCGAGAGGATGAGGAGGGTGCAGAAGAGTAAGGCTGAGCGAGCCACTCAATCAAGTCTGGTGCATCCTTTAAAGTAATTGAACGCACCTTCTGCACCTTCCCACTTTGGCTCAAGCCTGTTGCTCCTGCCCTACCCCTACCACCCCTGCGGAAGGGCCTGCCTCTTCCTCTGCCTGTCATTTTTTAAATGACCCTGTGACAAAACTCTCAGTCCCTATACCGATGAAGGACTGCTGCAGTATAGGGCAGCAGTCAGCAGTAGTGCACCTCAACCCTATGTATTGTGGACCGATACCAGTCCTTATAGAATGGCAGACTGTACCTCACTCAACCCTATGTACTGTAGTACCCTATAACTTACCAGTCCTTATAAGGACCTTTGTGGACCAAGTAGGTTGTGTGTGAGTGATTAGCAGACTGTACGTCAGTCCCTATACCGATGAAGGACTGCTGCAGTATAGGGCAGTGGTCAGCAGTAGTGCACCTCAACCCTATGTATTGTGGACCGATACCAGTCCTTATAGAATGGCAGACTGTACCTCACTCAACCCTATGTACTGTAGCACCCTAGACAGACCAAGTTACCAGTCCTTATAAGGAACAAGTGGGTTGTGAATGATTAGCAGACTGCAGCAGAAGGGCAGCAGTCAAGTATAATATTCTTTCTATATTTGGAAGAAAGAATATTATATGTGTACAAGCCTATTACCATACCACTGATACCAGTCCTGAAAAGAACCTTTGTGGAACTAATAGTAACAGCTACTGATTAAACTGACCCTCACTGCCTCACACACTGCTTCCTGCCTGTCCCTATATAAACTGACAAAACAGAGGCTACTGGAACAATAATTGAAATAGCACTTTTGTGGACCTGATAGTAACAGCTAATGACTAAACTGGCTGTCCCTGCAGCACACACCGTCCCTTCCCTTTCTCTAAACTGACAAAAGACACTCAGCACAATCACTAGCACAGCACTGCCTATCCTGAACTACACCTAACACCTATACCAGTCCTGAAAAGAACTTTTGTGTACCAAATAGCTAGCGATTTGGGTCACTGTAATCTCTCCCTGCTCCACACAGCAACCTCTCCCTATTGTGACAGAAGAAAGAATGTAAAATGGCCGCCGGATCGGGTGTATTTATAAGTTAGGGGGAATGTCCAAGTGTCCATGTGCTGTAATGTCTCAATTGGCTGTCCTGTACCCCATGATGGATGTGTCATCATAGGTCAAAGTTCTTTTACACAGTAAACACGGAAGTCCTCCGGGCGAACGGCGCCAATAGTCCGCCGAACGGGCGGACCACGAACAGCCGAAATTTGCCGCGAAACGACCGCCGGGCGAACCGTTCGGCCATCACTACTATTTATACACAGACACTAACTGTGATTTAAAAAGGAGAAAGAGATATTAACCTTTCATTGCCATTTTAACCTCTGTGGACCACCTTCTATGTCTGTACCAAGGCCAAACATTCCAGAGTATGTAAACCTTTGACCAGGGTCATGTGGGTAATTTCTGTTGTCATTATGATTTAAAAAGAGGAAACACAGTTGATTGATAATTAATGACTTCAGCCAAACACTAACCATGAGTGAAAGGAATGTTTTTTATCATTGATATTCTCTGAAAAATGGCCAAGAAATCATAAATTCTGCCAGGGTATGTAAACTTATGAGCACAGATATATATATATATATATATATATATATATAATTAATAAAAATATATATACATCTAAAGCTGGCCATACATGGTGATTTTCAGATGCAGGCACTATTCAGGTATTGGGTATATATTTTACATGTCCTAGGATATATCCCTATGAGAAACTTACTTTTGAGTCACTGCATCTAAACAGGAGATCTTTACAGAAAACTACACCGCAAAATTACAAATTTGAACTTTTGCAGAGAAATTCCAGGTCTGGCCCAGAGTCTGATATGGATTTTGTGGGAACTCCATGTTTTTTTCTTAATACCACTCCTTAAAGTGGAGTTCCACCCAAAAGTGGAAGCTTATCTGCTTCCTCCCCCCTCCAGTGCCACATTTGACACCTTTCAGGGGGGAGAGGGGAACGGGTACCTGTTTTTGACAGATACCTGTTCCCACTTCCAAAAGACTGTGCTGCGGTGACGTCCCTCTGGAGTTGCACCCCCTACTCCTTCTTCCGCCACCGGGCCAGTTAGAAAGCACAGTGTGCTTCACGCATGCACAGTAGGGAACCAGCTGTGAAGTCAAAAGGGAGTCGCATCCAATTTCTATAAGTGTGAACCCAGCCCTAGGCAATTTTTTTTCTATTGATGAATGGTAATGCTCATAGTAGAATGTTCTTATTGCTGTTTTTCTCTTATGATCAAATGTTAGGGAATGCTACATTTGCCTGGCGAAAGGCATTAAAGTGGTGTTTCCAAAAAAAAAAAAAAATATATAGCTTAAAATTCATAAAAAAATTATTGGAAAAAACATTTTTTTTACTCACCTCTAAATGCCTGTTGCTAGGGGTCCCTCGTAGTCTGCCTCCTTCAGTGTCTGGGCTGGTGACATCACTTCCCCTCAGTGCCGCACAGTCACCTAGGACCTGTCACGTGTCCCAGATGACTGTGCGGTGTATCACAGCACGCGCCGCTGCTCGCGCATGCACAGTAGTGCGAGCGAAGTGGGGAATGAGTGGGGGCTTCGTTCCCCCGCATCACTGGACCCTGGGACAGGTAAGTGTCCGATTATTAAAAGTCAGCAGCTGCAGTATTTGTAGCTGCTGACTTTAAATTTTTTTTTTTTAGGGGGCACCCCACTTTAACAGAAACAATTACACACATATTGCAAGTATTATGGTTTGAGACATTCGCACAGCAAATTTTTTATAAATGGGCCTCCAAGTGCTAAGGTTTTGGCTTTCAGTTTGTGTAATGTACTAAAATATCATCTGACAGCAGATCCATTTTCATAAAATTTTTAGTAAACTGCTCAATTGTGTTTAATCTAGAGCTGACTTTTACATTTTTCTAAAAAAGATACATACTGTACTTTATGTTACAATAATTTGGTTGTTCTGTTTTTCTTTTGAATTATGGAAACTTAAATGTATTGTCTGAGTTCACTCTGAGAGCAACAGGTTAAACAAAGTGCAAATCAACTCTTTATATGAAACTGAGATGGTCCCCCGCCTTAAAGAAGAACTTTGGTCTTTACTTTGTATTATGTTAGGCTTCACTTATCATCCCAGTCCTGCCAATTAGCACATGATGAATAATGAATGAAGCACAGGATTAGAATGACACCTGGCAACCTTTTCCGTTACTGCTTTTTTCATGCTTTACCTTTAGTTCTGGCATGCTGCCGATGAGTTCATAAGGAATCCTCACATCTGGTTTATTTGTGTAGTCTTCTGGAACAAGTTGTGGTGCCAGGTCTCTGTATCTGTGGAAAAGTCTGAAAGAACAGGGTGCACATTTAAAATCCACCATATCAAGTTCAACAACAAAGCATCATGAAGTTGAATACTGCAGAAAGGTCCATGAATGCTAAAAATGAAGAAATCTAAAAATATAGACTCACTAGACTCAATTCAAATTGGCACTACTTCACCTTGTCCACAAGATTCAAATATCATGGTGTTGCTGTCAGGGATAGGTAGTAATTCTACAAAGAAGTGAAGGTGTACAAGAGTGTAGAAAGAGTCCCCAGTTGTAGTTCTCCTACCTGCCACAAGATGCTCCTGTGCCTTGGCTATGAATCTGCAGCTAGAGCAAGGAGTTTTGATAAAGCCTTTAAAGTTATAGTCTTCAGTCTGCAGAGCTGTAATATATAAAAAAGTTGGCGGGGTAGCTGCAGTCATTGACCTAGATACAGTGGGATTAATTTACTAAAACTAGACTAGTGCAAAATCTGGTGCAAATCTACAATCAGCTTCCAGTTTGTTTTGGCAAAGCTTAATTTATTAAGCTGAAGTTAGAAACTGCTTGGCTACCATTTACAGCTGCACTCTCCAGTTTTATTAAATCAACCCCACTGTATCTCTCCTTATTCACTATATTGGGCCTGTCCAGAGCCAGAATGTGGTCAGGAGTAGGGATGAGCTTGGTGTTCGAGTCGAACGCATGTTCGAGTCGAACGCATGTTCGACTCGAACACCCGGCTGTTCGCCCGTTCGGCGAAGCCAGAACTCTGTGGGCCGTTCGCGCCAAATTCGTGTGGCGCTCATGGCCCACAATGCACTGCGCCATCGCAGTGCATTGCTGGCTCATGATTGGCCAAGTATGCACTGTGACCCCGCATGCTTGGCCAATCACAGCGCCGGCAGCGAGGAGAGCCATGATTGGCCACAGGCAGGATGCCTGTGGCCAATCATAACTCAGGTTGTGTAGTACACGCCCCACACTATATAAGGCCACCAGCGCGACGGCCTTGTGTAGTGTGTTGGCGCCTGTAGGAGTTAGTGGGTGTTCTCTGTGTACCTTCAACGCAGTATACACCGTCCGTTTTCCACCGATTTAGCGTTCTTGCTTTTCTGTAATTGAGCTTTCAGACATCTGCAGGAGTTTCTAGGTGTTGTCTGTGTGACCTGAGTGCAGTATACACCATTATCCAACTATATAGCTATATTGCTCTGCTGTAATTGAGCTTTCAGCCATCTGCAGGAATTTGTGGGTGTTGTCTGTGTGACCTGAGTGCAGTATACACCATTATCCACCTATATAGCTATATTGCTCTTCTGTAATTGAGCTTTCAGCCAGCTGCAGGAGTTTGTGTGTGTTGTCTGTGTGCCCTGAGTGCAGTATACACCATTATCCACCTATATAGCTATATTGCTCTTCTGTAATTGAGCTTTCAGCCAGCTGCAGGAGTTTGTGGGTGTTGTCTGTGTGACCTGAGTGCAGTATACACCATTATCCACCTATATAGCTATGTTGCTCTTCTGTAATTGAGCTTTCAGCCAGCTGCAGGAGTTTGTGAGTGTTGTCTGTGTGCCCTGAGCGCAGTATACACCATTATCCACCTATATAGCTATATTGCTCTTCTGTAATTGAGCTTTCAGCCATCTGCAGGAGTTTGTGGGTGTTGTCTGTGTGACCTGCGTGCAGTATACACCATTATCCACCTATATAGCTATATTGCTCTTCTGTAATTGAGCTATCAGCCATCTGCAGGAGTTTGTGGGTGTTGTCTGTGTGACCTGAGTGCAGTATACACCATTATCCACCTATATAGCTATATTGCTCTTCTGTCATTGAGCTTTCAGCCATCTGCAGGAGTTTGTGGGTGTTGTCTGTGTGACCTGAGTGCAGTATACACCATTACCCAACTATATAGCTATATTGCTCTCCTGTAATTGAGCTTTCAGCCAGCTGCAGGTGTTTGGGGGTGTTGTCTGTGTGACCTGAGTGCAGTATACACCATTATCCACCTATATAGCTAATTATATTGCTCTTCTGTAATTGAGCTTTCAGCCATCTGCAGGAGTTTCTAGGTGTTGTCTGTGTGACCTGAGTGCAGTTTATACCATTATCCACCTATATAGCTATATTGCTCTTCTGTCATTGAGCTTTCAGCCATCTGCAGGAGTTTGTGGGTGTTGTCTGTGTGACCTGAGTGCAGTATACACCATTACCCACCTATATAGCTATATTGCTCTCCTGTAATTGAGCTTTCAGCCAGCTGGAGGTGTTTGTGGGTGTTGTCTGTGTGACCTGAGTGCAGTATACACCATTGTCCACCTATATAGCTATATTGCTCTTCTGTAATTGAGCTATCAGCCATCTGCAGGAGTTTCTGGGTGTTGTCTGTGTGATCTGAGTGCAGTATACACCATTATCCACCTATTTTGCTCTTCTCTAATTGAGCCATCTGCCATCTGCAGGAGTTAGTTGGTGTCGTGTGCCTCCAGCACAGCACAGTATACACCGGTATCTACTCTTTAATTCCTGTTGTTCTATAATAAAGGCATCTGCAGGAGTTAGTGGGTGTTGTGTGCCTCCACCACAATATACACTACCCAATTGCTGGTTTTCCCATCTCCCTTCGGGCCATTACCATGTCTGGAAGGCCAACAAGGAGAGGCAGACAGGAACGAGCCGATTAAAGAGGGCAAACAGGCTCTGTGTCTAGAGACAACAGTGCTGGTCATGGACGCGGTGCATCGTCATCAGCACATGGCCATGGGACACGCTTGTCCTTCTTTTTGGCAGCTGGACGTGTTGAGCCGCATCATGCCGAAGACTTGGTAGAGTAGATGACCAAGCCCTCTTCATCCTTCTCATCCTCTCTCACCCAGGCTCAGGTTACTAGCAAAGCAGCTGCCAACGCATCCGCTTCCCTCGTCTCAATGTCATCATCAGTGACTCCTTCCCTAGACTCACCATGTCCCCCTGAACTCTTTGAGCACAGTGTTGGGTACATGCTCCAGGAGGATGCCCAGTGTTTTGTAGGCTCTGATGATGATACTCAGCTAGAGGAAGGCAGTAGCGTGAGTGCAGAGAGAGGGGATGCTCAAGAAGGACAGCAATCTGGCAGTCATGTTCCACAAGCTGCAGCATACTGCCAGGTTTGCTCCAGCGATGAAGAGGGAGGGGATGATGAGGGCACTGACTCCACATGGGTGCCTGTTAGGAGAGAGGAGGAGGAGGAGGAGGCACATCTCCAACGAGGCAGGATGCCCTCCGAGGGCCAGCTTAGGGGCAGCACACCGACTGAATCCCACCGCAGAGCTCCGCCTGTGCAGGGCGTTGCCTCTGCATGTTAGTCTAAAAGTTCTTTGGTGTGGGCCTTTTTTGAGACGAGTGCATCAGATCACACCGCTGCTATTTGCAACATATGTCTCAAGCGTATCTCACGTGGCCAAAACATCAGCCGCTTGAGCACCACATGCTTGACCAGACATATGTTGACCTGCCATGCAGCTTGTTGGCAAGCGTACCTCAAAGACCCACACCAAAGAACAAATCTCCAACCCCACTAGACCTTCAGTCCTCTCTGAAACCTGTGCTGAGAGGAATGAAGGTGTAGATTTAGGTGTGTCACAGCCAAGTGCTTGCGGTTACTGTGCTAGCAGTACATCCACGTCCGATTATAGCAGGCAAATTTCCCTGCCCCAGCTGCTGGACCGTCGAAAGAAGTTCAATCCCAGCCATCCACATGCCCAGCGGTTGAATGCTAGCTTGGCTAAATTGCTAGCACTTCAACTGCTGCCTTTTCAGTTGGTAGACTCCGTCCCCTACTTTTTCTCATGGAAGGCGATTCCGGTACTCTACCGGCATGTGGAAGGCTATGTCATTGCCTCGCAGGACAGGGCAGTCAGTGGTAAGGTGCATAATACCGCTGACTCATGGTCCAGCAGGCATGGACAGGGACGTTACCTGTCTTTCACGGCCCATTGGATCACTCTTCTGGCAGCTGGGAAGGATGCAGGACAAGGTGCAGTAGTGTTAGAAGTTGTTCTACCACCACGCCTCCAAAATGCTTCTACTGGTTGTTACACACCTTTTTCCTCCACCCCCTCCTCTTCTTATTCCTCCATGGCCTCTTCCAGTGCTCTGTCCTCTGAACCAGCGGTTCTCCGAAGGCGTTCAAGGGGCTACGCAAGTACGAAGGCAAAACAATGCCATGCCGTGATTACGCTGGTTTGTTTGGGGGACAGGAGCCGCACTGGGGCAGATATTTTGTCAGCTCTGCACTGGCAGGCCGAGAGGTGGTTGACGCCACGCCAGCTTAAGCCAGGATTGGTGGTTTGCGACAATGGCACCAACCTCCTCTCCGCCCTCCAACAGGGACAACTGACCCATCTGCCCTGTGTGGCTCACGTCCTTAACCTGGTGGTGCGGCGGTTCTTGGGCAGGTATCCGGGCTTACAGGATGTCCTGAAGCAGGCCAGGAAAGTCTGTGTGCATTTCCGCCGATCATTTAATGCCTGTGCTCGGCTGGCTGAGCTCCAAAAGAAGTTGAACCTGCCCAAGAACTGCCTTATATGTGATATGCCCACCAGGTGGAACTCAACGTTGGCCATGCTGCAGTGGCTGCACACGCAGCAGGGGGCCATCAATGAGTACCTGTGCGACTACGGCACCAGGACAGGGTCGGGGGAGCTTGGTTTTTTCTCACCACGCCAGTGGGGCATGATCAGGGATGCATGCACTGTCCTGTCACCGTTTGAGGAGGCCACAAGGATGGTGAGCAGTGACAGTGCATGCATCAGTGACACTGTACTTCTTGTCCACCTGTTGGAGCATACGCTGCATGGAATAATGGACAGGGCACTTGAGGCAGAACAGAGGCAGGAAGAGAACTTCCTTGCCTCTCAAGGCCCCCTTTATCCAGACAGTGTTCCTGCTGTCCCACCCATCACACAGGAAGGGGAGGAGGAGGAGGAGGAGGATGATTGTGTCAGCATGGAGGTGGAGGCTGGCACTCAGCATCAGCAGCAGCAGCAGCAGCAGCAGCAGTCTTGTAGGGATGATTTACAGTCCCAAGAAACCTGTGGACTTGTACGTGGCTGGGAGGAGGTAGCTGCGGATCATGTTGTCCTTAGTGACCCAGAGGACTCCGGACCGAATGCCTCAGTTAACCTACGCTGCATGGCCTCCCTGATCCTGCAAAGCCTGCGGAAGGATCCTCGTATTCTTTGGATCCAGGAGAGGGACCATTACTGGCTGGCCACTCTCCTTGATCCATGGTACAAGGGTAAGGTTGCCGACCTTATCTTGCCGTCGCAGAGGGAGCAGAGAATGAGACATCTCTGGGAGGCCTCGCAGAAAGGTCTGGGAGGTTACAAACTCCTGGTCCTGGATGATCGGTTTCAGCAACCATCGCCAGCGTCTGATTTACATGGTGCAGGAATACCTAGGGGCAAGGTCAGACTTGGACACCTTTCCCACCGAAAATCCTCTGGCTTACTGGGTCTTGAGGATGGATCACTGGCCAGAGCTTGCACAGTATGCAATTGAGCTACTGGCCTGTCCTGCATCCAGCATTCTTTCGGAACGCACCTTCAGTGCTGCTGGTGGCTTTGTTACAAATCACAGGGTGCGCCTGTCCACCGACTCGATTGATCGACTGACCTTCATAAAGATGAATCAGTCTTGGATCACCCACAGCTACCAAGCACCTGAAGCTGATCTAATCGAATAATTTTTTTTGAAATATCACATCCCTTCAAGACTGCCTATGCTGATACTGAGTGACTGTCCTGTTATGTTAACTGTCTATCCTCTTCCTCCTTCGCTGATATCTTGGAAGAACATTTTTGGTTCTGGGTGATGCCACCAGCCCAATTTTTCTGCCCCTGTTTAACAGGGGCGTTTAATTACAATTTTTGATGCAATGCTTTGCAGCAGGGCTCATTCCTGCACTACAACTAGAGTATATGGGAGAGGTTGCAGTGTCGTGGCACCAGCACCAGTGCCTAAGGCCCAATTTTTCAGCCCCTGTTTAACAGGGGCATTTAATTAAAATTTTTGATGCAATGCTTTGCAGCAGGGCTCATTCCTGCACTACAACTAGAGTATATGGGAGAGGTTGCAGTGTCGTGGCACCAGCACCAGTGCCTAAGGCCCAATTTTTCAGCCCCTGTTTAACAGGGGCATTTAATTAAAATTTTTGATGCAATGCTTTGCAGCAGGGCTCATTCCTGCACTACAACTAGAGTATATGGGAGAGGTTGCAGTGTCGTGGCACCAGCACCAGTGCCTGAGGCCCAATTTTTCAGCCCCTGTTTAACAGGGGCATATAATTACAATTCTTGATATAATATTTCACAGCAGGGCCCATTCCTGTGCCCACCGAGAGTAACTGTGAGGACTTATAGTGTTGTGGTACCAGCACCAGCACCACAACCACCAAAGGCCCAATTTTTCTACCACTGTTCAACAATGGCATGTAATTACAATTCTTGATATAATGGTTCACAGCAGGGCGCTCCATCGCCCACCAAGAGTCACTTTGAGGACTTACAATGTTGTGGCAACACCAACACCTTGTTCCGCCATTTCTGCAGAGCATATAGGGCAGGCCCCTACTTTCAAACATCCAACTTACAAACGTCTCCTACTTGCAAATGTGAGATGAAAAAAGACGGACGGCAAAACAAATTATACAGGAGTGATAACTCCTTCCCTATGTTTTCCAAAAAGCTTAAAAATAGATTTTTTGACTGGAGCTACACTTTAAAAATGTACCAGTTCAAAATTACAAACAGATTCTACTTAACACAACAAACCTACACAGTTCCTGTCTTGTTTGCAGCGCCTGTATACTGCTGTTCTGAGTATATAGGGCCTGGGGGCACATCGCCTTTCCTTTTCTTAATATGGGTACGAGGTTCCCCTTAATATCCGTACAAGACCCAAAGGGGCTAGTAATGGGCAGGGGGGGCTACCCATGCCATTTTTCTCAATGATTTTCATCCATATTGCCGGAACTAGATATTACATTAAAACCACGAGTAGTTTTAAATGACTTTTTTTTCCGTTAGATGTCATTTTGTGCAGGGACTGTTCCAAACACGGGAAACACGTGGCACTTCATAGGCATACTATAGACACTCCCCAGGCACGATATTTAAAGGAATTTCACTTTAATCGTCATTAAGATTAGTCCCCCCTGAAAAATCGCCCGTTTTTAACCACTTCCCACCCGGCCAATGCACATATACGGCCGGGTGGGAGCCGCCTACTCCTGATATGACGTTCAGGAACGTCATTCAGGAGTAGCGGGATCGCGCGCGCGCGCGCCCGCGCAGCGGCGCGATCCCGATGCGCCCGTGTCACCCGGACACGGCGCATCTCAGATCGGCAGGAGGGCTCTGTGATTGGCCCTCCTGATCACATGACGGCCGTGTCCAATCACGGCCGTCATGTGATGTAAACAAACAGCCGGTTGCTAGGCAATCGGCTCCTCCTCTCCTCACACAGAAGTCATCGCTGTGGAGAGGAGAGCAGATCGCTGCAGCCGGCTGCTGATCAGTGAGTATGGGCTGCTTTTTACAGCTTTTTACTCACTGATCACCAGTCTAGTGTACACAGTAAACACACCACACAGTAAACACATCACACAGTATAAACACAATGTCCCCACACATGTCCCCAAAACATACATGTCCCCAAATAATAAAAACACATGTCCCTAATAATAAAAACATGTCCCCCACATATGTCCCACTAAAATCACATGTCCCAATGATTATCTGCACACATATGTACGTGATCACCTGCACACATATGTACATGATCATTTGCGTACATATGTCCGTGATCACACAAACCAATTATTATACACTTAACGGATTTTTTTTTACCAAAAACATGTAGCAGAATACATGTTGGCTTAAATTTATGACAAAATTTGATTTTATTGGATTTTTATTGAAGTAGAAAAAAGAAAATAGTTTTTTTTTTCCAAATTTCCGCTTTTTTGCGCTTATATCGCAAAAAATAAAAAACGGAGTCGTGAATAAATACCACCAAAATAAAGCTCTATTTGTGCGAACAAAATGATAAAAATTTCATTTGGGTACAGTGTAGCATGACCGCGCAATTGTCACTGAAAGCGCTAGAGCGCTGAAAGCTGAAAATTGGGCTGGGAAGGAAGGGGGCGAAAGTGCCCTGTATTGAAGTGGTTAAAAACATTTTAGGCATTGACCCATGTCCTCTGGGGCAGGAGCCAGGTCCCCAAACCCTTTTTAGGACAACATCTTGCATATTAGCCATTAAAATTAGCACTTTATATTTCGAACGTTCGAGTCCCATACACTTCAATGGGGTTCTAAAGTTCGCACGAATTTGCGGTCCGTTCGAAAGTTCTGGTGCGAACCAAACCGGGGGCTGTTCGGCTCATCCCTAGTCAGGAGCATGTGAATTGGGAGTTAGTGGTGGCTGTATTCTCCCCTGGTGGAATACCAGGTCATTCTAAAACCCCCTGCCAGGGTGCAGGTCTCATCTCTTGCAATATCTCTTTATGAAAAGTTATGGATAAGGATGAGCCGAACACCCCCCTGTTCGGTTCGCACCAGAACCTGCGAACAGACCTAAACTTCGTGTGAACTTTAGAACCCTATTAAAGTCTATGGGACTCGAACGTTCACAATCTAAAGTGCTAATTTTAAAGGCTAATAAGCAAGTTACTGTCCTAAAAAGTGTTTGGAGACCTGGGGATGAGCTTCGAGTTCGAGTCGAACTCATGTTCGACTTGAACATTGCCTGTTCGCCTGTTCAGTGAACAATTTGGGCTGTTTGCGGCAAATTCGAAAAGCCGGAACACCCTGCACAAGTCTATGGGAGAAATCTAAAGTGCTAATTTTAAAGGCTAATATGCAAGTTACTGTCCTAAAAAGTATTTGGGGACCTGGGTCCTGCCCCAGGGGACGTGGATCAATGCAAAAAAAAGTTTTAAAAACTGCCGTTTTTTCAGTAGCAGTGATTTTAATAATGATTAAAGTGAAACAATAAAAGTGTAATATTCCTTTAAATTTCGTACCTGGGGGGTGTCTATAGTATGCCTGTGAAGGGGCGCATGTTTCCCGTGCTTAGAACTGTCCCTGCACAAAGTGTCATTTCGCAAGGAAAAAAAGTCTTTTAAAATCACTTTCAATTGTCGGCTCCCGTAATACAGAGAACACTCAATTCATTCATTGATTAAAAAAAAAAAAGTGTGGGGTTCCCCTAAATTCAATTTAAAATCCATACCAGACCCTTTATCCGAGCATGCAACCTGGCAGGCCGCAGGAAAAGAGGGGGGATGAGAGAGCGCCCCCCCTCCTGAACCATACCAGGCCACATGCCCTCAACATTGGGAGGATGCTTTGGGGGTCTGTGACCCCTCAAAGCACCATGTCCCTATGTTGATGGGGACAAGGGCCTCATCCCCACAACCCTAGCCGGTGGTTGTGGGGGTCTGCGGGCTGGGGGCTTATCAGAATCTGGAAGCCCCCTTTAACAAGGGGACCCCCAGATCCCGCCCCCCCCCCTGTTTGAAATGGTGAGGGGGTACAAAAGTACCCCTACCATTTCACAAAGAAAGTGTAAAAAATGGTTAAATAAGACAAACACACTTTTGAAAAATTCCTTTATTAAAAAAAAAAAAAAAGATCCCAGCGGTGCTAATCCACTCTTGCTATCCAGCGATGGATGATCATCTCTCTGGGGTCCAGCGATGGCTGATCTGATCCAGCGACGGGTGATTTTCAGTCCAGCGCTGTCCATACATGCATCCGTCTTCTGTCTCCACTGCGGAGACACTGCGGAGATTCCAGCACTGACGGAAACCTGCGTTACATCAGAGGGGGGCGGGGTCACCCATACGTCACTGGGGAACCCCACAGCTTCCCTCACCAGCATCAGAGGGGGCGGGGTCAGGTGACGGGTGGCCCCGCCCTCCTAATATAAGAAATGTCAGCGCTGGGATCTCCGCAGTGTCTCCGCAGTGGAGACAGAAGACGGATGCATACATAGACAGCGCTGGACTGAAAATCACCTGTCACTGGATCAGATCAGCCATCGCTGGACCCCGGAGAGATGATCATCCATTGCTGGATAGCAAGAATGGATTAGCACCACTGGCATCTTTTTTTTTATTTTTAATAAAGGAATTTTTCAAAAGTGTGTTTGTCTTATTTAACCATTTTTTACACTTTCTTTGTGAAATGGTAGGGGTACTTTTTTACCCCCTTACCATTTCAAACAGGGGGGGCGGGATCTAGGGGTCCCCTTGTTAAATTCCAGACCCCCACAACCACCGGCCAGGGTTGTGGGGATGAGGCCCTTGTCCCCATCAACATGGGGACATGGTGCTTTGAGGGGGTCACAGACCCCCCAAAGCATCCTCCCAATGTTGAGGGCATGTGACCTGGTACTGTTCAGGAGGGGGGCCGCTCTCTCGTCCCCCCCTCTTTTCCTGCTAGTTGCCAGGTTGCGTGCTCGGATAAGGGGTCTGGTATGGATATTTAGGGGGACCCCCACTTCAATTTTTTTAATTAAATTTGACGTGGGGTTCCCCCTTAATATCCATACCAGACCTGAAGGGTCTGGTATGGATATTTAGGGGGACCCCCACGTCAATTTTTTTTTATTTGACATGGGGTTCCCCTTAATATGCATACCAGACCTGAACAGCCTGGTAATTGAATTTAGGGGAACCCCACGCTTTTTTTTTATCAATGAATGAATTGTCCGCTCCATAATACAGAGAACACTCATTGAGTGTTCTCTGTATTATGGGAGACGACAATTGAAAGTGATTTTAAAAGACTTTTTTTCCTTGCGAAATGACACTTTGTGCAGGGACAGTTCTAAGCACGCGAAACATGTGCCCCCTTCACAGGCATACTATAGACACCCCCCAGGTACGAAATTTAAAGGAATATTACACTTTTATTGATTCACTTTAATCATTATTAAAATCACTGCTCCTGAAAAAACGGCCGTTTTTAAAACTTTTTTTTGCATTAATCCATGTCCCCTGGGGCAGGACCCAGGTCCCCAAATACTTTTTAGGACAGTAACTTGCATATTAGCCTTTAAAATTAGCACTTTAGATTTCTCCCATAGACTTGTGCAGGGTGTTCAGGGCTTTTCGAATTTGCCGCAAACAGCCCAAATTGTTCACTGAACAGGCGAACAGGCAATGTTCAAGTCGAACATGAGTTCGACTCGAACTCGAAGCTCATCCCTAGTTATGGACTGTTATTAACTTGTTTACGCATTGTGCCACCAACACCATGCATGACAGAACATGCTCATCCTAGTTAGGTAAATGTTCTTTCTAATGAGCCTGGTGTGGATTTTGGTTTTTCTGTAGCAACAGGGCGCTAGTCTTAGACATGGACTTGTGCCCAGGGAAAGGAGTAGGACTAGGTATGCAAAGAGGTCATGGGTTCTGGTCAGGCCAGGGTGGGTCACTCACAGGGTATCTTTGGAAGGGTGAGGCTTGTAGGTTTCTGCTAACTAACCACAGGAACCTTGGTGGGCCCCATGCTAGAGAATCACAGGTGCCTTGTGCATCGCCCATGCTGGTAAGGAAAGAGTTAATGCGCACAATACGTGGTTCTGTTACATTACGCATGGTGCCACAAACAGGATCCAAGATCCCAACTAAATGGAATTGGCCCCAAGAGGGAAGAGCTACCCCTGTGGCAAGAGTGTTAAACAGGACATAGCAAGAGAGAGACACACAGACACTGTCACTCCTAAGCACAAGTTAGCAAGATGATGTTAGGAGAGGGCTCTCCTCAGGTCACAGTGGAAGCATGCTTTAGCCTGGGATCCTATTTGGTGGGATGCCCGGGGTAATGCATGAGAGGCTCAGAAGAAACCCTTAGACCATATGCCTTAGATGCACCTTAATCTCAAAAGAAACCACCCTCTAGGAGTGCTGCAGAGTGTGCAGTTTCTAACCACTAGTCAACAGAATGGCGTGATCCATGAGAACTGGGCCTGGAAAATATAGGGGCCACTCCACATGAGGGCTCAGACTGAGGCCTAGTTATGGGTCTCCACCCTACCTTATACATTCTAGTGGAGATGTGGGATATTTCCTTATCCAGATTTTGAGTTAGGCATCCCAGTATTCCATTGCCAATGTGAGTGTGGAAAGGGATACCTCTGTCAGGAGGGGGACAGTCTCTTCTCTGCCAACAGAATGGTAAAGTTATAAGATGTCTAGGCAAAACTACCAACCCCTAATGACTGCCAGGTTCTGAAAAATACAGATTTTTCCCAAGACGGAGCCTAGTTGCATCTAGCATTGCCCACAGAGGAAGACAAGTGTATTGATGTGAGCCCAGTGGAGGGTTTGTCTGATATAGTAAACAGGGAGGAGACTGAGGTACCTGGGGAAGCAGAAGCCAGTGCTGAATTAAGTAGCTAAGCGCTGATTTTCCTGCAAGACTTCGATGAGGGGCCAAAGGAGGGACATTCTGCTGCCCAAACTGCTCTAGGTAGGCCAAGTAGTAGTTCCCCTTTGGGACTAATGTGTGCAGGACCTCTAACTGCCAACTGTGAAGGAGCAGGCATGTGAATTGTTCAGGTTCTCATGCAGTGCTACCTCAATAACTCTTTCGCTATGGAGTATGGCTAATAATTCCCAAATATCTTGGTGGAGCTTTTTGATTGTATAGAGCAAGAACAGATTGAGCGGTTAGAGCAGGCAGTGTGGAAATACCTGGGTGTACCCCGCCAGCAGTGTATCTGACAAAAAGGGATTACCGCTCCAGCCTCTCAGACACACCACAAACGTATATCCCTAATGAGACACTCAGATACTGGCTCTGCGCAGTGTAGAAAATAAAAAGAAGTTCCTGGATGGCCACACGTCAGAGAAATGGCATCTTTATTGGTCGATAAAATCCAAATGCAGTCACATATCAAATATGGAAAAACAGGATAAAACAGCTAACATGTTTCACACCTTTTTCTGGCGCTTATTCATAGCTATCTTTCAGCAGTGTATCTGAAGAGAACTCAGCAATGAGACATTTTGAATTAAGTCATCATTAGTTGTACTGGTTATCTTAATAGGAAGGTTATGTCCAGCTGAAGTAACGTGTACAGTCCCTGGCTACACTGGCGAGTACTACCTCAACCACTTCCTTCTTCTTCTTCTGCCAGGACTGCTACCACTGCACCCATAGTCAGGGTTCCTACTCTGGAAAGACTCTCAGGAGACCAGAGTAAATTCAGGTCAGCTGTACTTTGCCCTGCAACCTTGAACTTTTGCCCTGGAATCCACCAAAGTCTTGGGCCCACCAGATGCTGGAAGGAAGTGACATACAGCTCCAAATCTTGTCTACCTTCTTTGACGATATGACTCAGTTGTATGATGATCTGAAACCGACTGCCACAGCAAAGGCTGCCCTCCATGCACTCAAGCAATGCCACAGAGCGGCCAAGGACAAGGACTATGTCAGATACTGGAGTGCATGGGTGTGCGCATAGGCAGCACTGATTGGCAGCATTGATGGGCAGTAATTGGCAGCACTGATGGGCACTGATAGGTGACACTAATAGGCATCACTGATTGGCACTGAATGGAAATACCAATTGGCACTGATAGGCAGCACTGCTAATGCCACCTATCAGTGCCCATCAGTGCTGCCTATCAGTGCCAATTAGTGATGCCTATTAGTGTCACCTATTAGTGCCTATCAGTGCTGCCTAATAGTTGCCACTGATGATAGGCAGCACTGATTGGCACTGATAGCAGCACTGATTCGCAGCACTGATGGGCACTGCTAGGCAGCACTGATGGGCATATTGGCAGCATTGATTGGCACTGATGGGCAACACTGATTAGCACTGATAGCGGCACTGATAGACAACACTGATTGGCATAATTGATTGGCACTGATGGGCTGCACTGATGGATGCAACTGATAGGCAGCACTGATGGGTACTGATAGGCATCACTGATTGGCAGCATTGCTTGGCATTGATGGGAAAATACTGATTGGCACTGATAGCGGCACTGATGGGCACTGATAGGCAGCACTGATGAGCACTGATTGGCAGCATTGATGGCACTGATGTGCGGCACTACTTGGTACTGATAGGCACTGATTGGCAGCATTGATTGGCACTGATAGGCAGCACTGATTGGCAGCACTGATTGGCAGCACTGATTGGCACTGATGGGCAGCACTGATTGGCACCGATTGGCAGCACTGACTGGCAGCACTGATTGGCACTGATAGGTGACAATGATAGGCAGCACTGATGGGCACTGATTGGCAGCATTAATTGATACTGATGGGGAGAAATGATTAGCACTGATAGGGGCACTGATAGGCAGCACTGATTGGCACTGATAGGAAGCACTGGTGGGCGGCATTGATTGGCACTGATGGGCAGCACTGATTGGCATGGATAGCAGCACTGATAGGCAGCACTGATTGGTGGCACTGATTGGCAGCATTGATTGGCGCTGATGGGCAGCCCTGATTGGCAATGAAAGGCGGTACTGATAGGCAGCACTGACTGGCAGCACTAATTGGCAGCACTTATTGGCAGCACTGATTGGCACTGATAGCAGCACCGATAGGCAGCACTGATGGGCAGCACTGATTGGCACTGATAGGCAGCACTGACTGTCAGCACTGATGGGCACTTATTGGCACTGATAGGCAGCACTGATGGGCACTGATTGGTAGCATTGATTGGCACTGATGGGCAGCACTGATTGGCACTGATAGTGGCACTGATAGTGGCACTGATAGGCAGCAATGATTGCCACTGATTGGCAGCACTGAAGGGCACTGATTGCCAGCATTGATTGGCACTGATAGCAGCACTGATTGGCACTGATTGACGCTCAGTGTATGAAATTGTCATGATGTAATGAAACTGCATGCAGTGAGAAGATCACAGCTCCGTGATGATGTCAGGGGTGGGCAGGACTGAGCAGCTATCAAACATCAGCCAATGATTGGGCTGCTTAAGAAAGGGGGCGGGGCCACATACATGTAGCGGTCCACCCAGACCCCAACCCATTGGCTGGTGTTTGATGGCTGCTTGGTCCTGCCCACCCCCGACGTCACTGCTGAGTTGTGACAGCTTGTCTCTCTTTCTGCAAGCTGTTACATTAACTGACAGTGCCACACACTGAGCGGCTCACGATCTGCTGAATCTTTTACAGGTAGCGGATGCTACACACTGCCTGGATGCAAGATTTCAGAGGCAGATCTCGGGAGACAACATGGCGATTAGAGTCTGCCCAGGCACACCTGGCACACCCCGTGTGCACAATTATGCACAGTGGAATGATGCAGCCCTATAACGCCAGTTCCATCTAGGCCTATCAAAAGGCCTGAAAGATGAATTGGCACAGGTCGGAGTACCAAACACCCTGGAGGCCCTAATCACACTGGCCATTCAAATCGACCAACAGGTCCATGAGCAACAGTCAGAAAGGTCTTCCCAGCAGCCTTGTCTGGTCTGGATGATGCCCAGGATTCCAGTTCCTGCCCATGCTGCCTCTGCCAGTTCGATTCCAGTCCATTCTGCTCCTGTTAACCCTGCAACTCAGACTAATGCATCATTCCCTGTCTCCTGAGGAATGTCTTCATCGCCGGCAGAACAACCTCTGTCTATACTGCGGAGAAGCGGGAAATTATGTACGCACATGCCCAGCCAAGACATGTAACTGTCTGTCTATCTCTTCTGTTAACCTACCACCTTCATTTGCCAGTACAACTCGTTTAGCTCTTCCAATCTTGTTTCAGCTGCCAGAAGGGGAAGTGTCAATCACCGCAATTATTGATTCTGGAGCTTGTAGTTGCTTTATTGATCTGACTTTTGCCACACAACAACGCATTCGCTTACAGTCTAAGGCACAAGGACTTTACGTTTATTTGGCTGATGGTACATGCATTAAATCTGGACTTGTGACACAAGAGACACTCCCTTTACCTGTGATTACCACTACTAAGCATAAGAAGATCCTAAGCCTTGATGCCATTTCATCCCCCCTATTTCCTGTCATTCTGGGCCTACCCTGGCTGCAGGCAAATAACCCACAAATTGATTGGGTTACAGGAAGAATCAACTTCCAATCAACAAATTTTTGGAAGCATTGCCTACCAGAACCTTTAGTTGCCTCCACAACTCTACTATGAGATATGACAAACTGTACCTGAACCCTATCACGACTATCTTGATGTCTTCAGTAAACAGGGGGCTGACATTCTCCCTCCATATCAACTACACGACTCCCAGGGGCTGAGATTCCCTTTGGAAAGATTATCCCTCTTGCTGAACGAGAACAGGAGGCACTAAATTAATATGTCCATGTGAATGTGAAGAAGGGCTTCATCTGGCTGTCTACATTCCCAGCAGTGGCAGCAATATTTTGTGTAGAGAAGAAGGACCACTCCCTAAGACCCTGTCTGGATTACCGGGAGCTTAATAAAGTTACGGTTAAGAACCAATATCCTCTTCTTCTAAACTATTCCAAAGACTGAGAACTGGAAATATCTTTACTAAACTCGATCTACGAGGGGCCTACAATTTGGTCCCAATGCATAAAGGAGATGAATGGAAGATGGCCTTCCATACCAGATTCAGCCACTTTGAGTATCTGGTAATACCCACCAGTCTGTGCAATGCTCCTGATACTTTCCAGCACTTCAGCAACGATGTGTTCAGAGACTTTCTAGAGATTTTTCTAATTTTCTCCATTTCTCTTGATCTACATCGAGTGCATGTCAGTAGTGTGCTGTGCTGGCTCCACCAACATGGACTGTACGCCAAAAGTGAAAAATGTGCGTTTGAACAGCATAGCATCCAATTCCTGGGATTAGTAATCTCACTTGAAGGAATTAAAATAGATTCCAAAAAAGCCTCTGCCATCCTGGACTGGCCGGCACTGACCGATAAGAAATTGATACAGCGCTTCCTAGGATTTCCCAAATTTTAACAGAAGGTTTATCAAGTGCTTTTCCGCCATCATGACCCCTGTCGCGCAGCTGACCAAACAGAGCATTTGCTTCCACTGGACCCCTGAAGCACAGGACACATTTGAAGCTTTAAAAATACTCTTTACTTCAGCACCTGTCCTAAGTCATTCAGACCCATATCTACCATATGTACTGGAAGTAGATGCATCCGAAGTTGCAGTAGGAGCAGTCGTCTCACAATGCCAGGGCCTTAAAGACTTAACGCATCCTGTAGCCTTTTTCTCTGATAGACTTTCTCCAGCAGAGAGATATTATGATGTCAGGGATTGAAAATTACTTGCCATAAAGGCGGCTCAGAAAGAGTGGAAGTATCTCCTGGATTGGGCAGCACACCCCATATTAATCTATCTGAAAGATCTGAGGACTGCTAAGCGACTAAGGCCACATCAAGCACGTTGGGCTCTGTTCTTTTCCAGATTCATGCTCCATATTACCTATCGGCCGGGCTCGAAGAATATAAAACCAGACGCACTTTCCCTTATGTTTGATGACCCCAAGGAACCAACTGTGCCAGATACCATCTTGTCTGAAGGTAATTTCTTACTTTTACAGAATGATCTTCTCACCTGAATGAAGCAGGCTTCTGTATATGTTCCTAGTCCTCCAGGGGTAACACGGATGGTCTAAGAAGGATTACTATAAAGCAAAACAAGGTATTTGTACCAGAAAGCATACGTGTAACTATTTTGGGTCTATGTCATGATCATCCTTTAGCAGGTCATTTTGGAGTCCACAAAATGTCGATCTTCTGCAACACCAGGTGGCCAGACCTAGAAGAAGTTGTAAGGAACACGTGAGTTCATGTGCAATCTGTACCCGGAGTAAGAGTATTAAAAACCAAGCTAGGAACTGGAATGGACGTGTAACGGGTGAGCTCCCGCTGGTCCGGGAGATGATTATTGTTGCCAATAACCCGTCCCTCCTAAGCTTCCCCCCAGGAGGCTCAGTGCTGTGAGTAAGAGACATGCCTGGTGACTAGCTAATACACGGTTGTGTGAGGCTTACCCAGCAGTGGACCGGTGAGAAGGTTTCGATATTGCGGGGATCTCCACTTATCAGCCTTGACGTGTTGTCCGAAGGAGGAAAGATTTAGCAGATGGACTCGGTGACAGAGGGATCTCCGGGGAACAACTGATGCCGAGGCTATGCGGAGGGAAAAGACAGCGCTGTACTCCGAGCCTGTCCGAATGCGCAGCGGACGTCCACTGAGCTCTGCCGAATCCTACCGAGAGTGTAGCGAGATCCGCCGAAGAGGTACAGAGACACAGAGGCATAGACGCCAGCCGCACATACAGAGAGACTAACTATACCCCACCGAGCTCCGACGAGCCCCACGGAAGGTGTGCTGGGGAGAAGGTGGTTGGGATGATCTGGAGTGTTTTCAACCATATAAAGGTGAATAAGGCTGGCCAGGTCTGAGCTACTAGAAAAGCTGTGAGTGTTGATATATAAATAACCCGAAAGGGGAGTTTTGAAAAATATTGAAGAGATATTGCAACTATCTGGTAAATAATAGAGGAATATTGACTGCGCTGATTACTGATATTTTCAACGATTCTAAGGTTGGATGTTGAATATTGAAACAATGGTTATATTGCAGATGGAGTAGGGGCTGGACGAAAAGTGGTGGAGAAAGCCTAGTAAGTCACGGCTACCAAACAGTACTGCATCTACAATTACTGGGCAACACACCGGGCTAAAACTAAGACGTCAGGGGTGTGCTCCCCCCCCCCCCGCTTTTCCTTTATTTTTCCTCATCTTTTCAAACAATATGCCTCCAAAAAGCAACCATAATCAAAAAACAAAGAGGGGTTCAACTGGGGGTGTTAGTGAAAAATCCACCTAAACCCCAATCATCACAAAAGTCGGACATTAAGGGATTTTTTAAACATCCACAATCACCACCCCAGCAAGACGGGGTGATCCCGGGGGTATTGAATTTTGTATCTCCTAATAGAGATGCTGAGCTGATAGTAAACAATAGCCCCCCTGGGAATATACAGCACATAGCAGATGACATGGTGGGAGAGGCTGATAGCCCCACTTGGGATATGCAGGCATATTTAAAAACATTACTGACTAGAGAAGATATGGATAAATATGTATATAGACTGGAAACTACATATAAAGAAGAAACATTGGCATTAAAAACATCTTTAATGGAAACTCTAAATAAAATTGAAGCTATGGGTGATAAAATGGGGACTATGGATCAAAGAATGTCTAAAGTGGAGGAGAAAACCCAGGAACACAATCATTATCTAAAATATATAATTGATGCAACAGATGAACTTGAAAATAGAAGCAGGCACAATAATATAAAAGTTAGAGGTTTGCCAGAAACAATAGGTACTGAAAATCTGAAACAGACACTCTAGGTATATTTAACATCTGGCTAAACCGCCCGGAAACAACAAAGTTAGAAATTGATAGAGTGCATAGAATACAAGGCCCTAGTCCTAGAAACCGCGAGCAGATGAAATCGAGAGACATAATATGTCGAATACATTTTTTTCATGATAAAGGAAAACATTGTGACAGCAGCACGGAGACAAAGGGACTTTGAGGTTGATGGAGCACAGCTCATATTTCTACATGATTTATCTAGATATATACTAAGGCCGCGTACACACGGGCGGACTGTTCGCTCAACTTTGTCCGCTGAACAGTGTTTCAGCGGACAGTCCGCTCGTGTGTGGGGCTTCAGCGGACAGTTTCAGCGGACAGTTTGACGAACAAAGTTTTTCGGAAATTCCGAAAAACTGTCCGCTGAAACTTGGTTTGAGCGGACAGTCCGCCCGTGTGTAGGCCACTTTCGAAATGAGCAAACTGTTCCCGCTCGGAGGAAAGTCTGCTCATTTCGAGCGCGTCTCCAGGTAGGCGGGGCCCGCGAAGGAGACGTCGCGGGCCCCGCCGCCTGGTATGGACTTAAAGGGGAACCCCAACGCCGAAAAAAATCGGCGTGGAGGTCCCCCCAAAGTCCACAACAGACCCTTGTCCGAGCACGCTACCCGGCCGGCCAGGAAAGGGGGGCGAGCGAGCGCGCCCCCCCTCCCGAGCCGTACCAGGCCGCGTGCCCTCAACATGCGGGGTGCCTTGGGGAAGGGGGGGCCGCGCGGCCCCCCCACCCCAAAGCACCTTGTCCCCATGTTGATGAGGACAAGGGCCTCTTCCCGACAACCCTGGCCGTTGATTGTCGGGGTCTGCGGGCAGGGGGCTTATCGGAATCCGGGAGCCCCCTTTAATAAGGGGGCCCCCGGATACCGGCCCCCCACCCTATGTGAATGAGTATGGGGTACAATGTACCCCTACCCATTCACCTGTAAAATAAAAGTACCCAAAAAAAAAACACAACACACGAGATAAAATATTTTATTGCACAGCTCCGGGGGTCTTCCGTCTTCGGGGGTCTTCTCGCCGGACTCCTCCGCTATCTTCTTGTAGCTCTTTTGCTAGCGGAGGAGTCCGGCTTTCTTCCTCCCCGCCGCCGGCCTCTTCTCCCGACTTTGGGGGTCTTGTCCCCCTCTTCGGTTCTTCTGCCGGGCCACCGCGCCTTCTTATAGCTCTTTTACAGGCGGTGGCCCGGTCTTCTGTCGCCGCCGCCTTCCGTTCTTCTGCCGGGCCACCGCGCCTTCTTATAGCTCTTTTAGAGGCGGTGGCCCGGTCTTCTGTCGCCGCTGTCGCCTTCCGGTCGCCTTCCGTTCTTCTTCTTGTTCTTGTTCTTCTTCTTCTTCTCCAGGAGATGTTGACACGTCGCTCTCTCCGGCCGGAATGCCAGAGCCGCGCTGTGCGGCCACTTATATAGTGACAATGGGGCGGTGTCACATGGTATATGTCACATGGGTTGGTCACATGGTGACCCGGCCCCCTACGATGTCATAGTCCCCATGTGACATCAACCCATGTGACCAACCCATGTGACATATACCATGTGACACCGCCCCATTGTCACTATATAAGTGGCCGCGCAGCGCGGCTCTGGCATTCCGGCCGGAGAGAGCGACGTGTCAACATCTCCTGGAGAAGAAGAAGAAGAACAAGAAGAAGAACGGAAGGCGACCGGATTTTTTTCGACGTTGGGGTTCCCCTTTAAGTACATTCCAGGCGGCGGAGCCCGCGACGTCTCCGTCGCGGGCCCCGCCTACCTGCACACGCGCTCGAAATGAGCGGACTGTTGCCTCGTGTGTGGGCGAGTCCGCTCATTTCAAAAGTTGCGCGGACTTAGTACGACGAACAAAGTTTGTCGTATTTGTCCGCTCAAAAAGTGCCGTGTGTGGGCGTGTTCGTTCATTCAAAAGTTTGAGCGGACTGTTTGACGAACTTAGTTTCGGCAGACAGTCCCCGCGTGTGTACGCGGCCTAAGTAAGAGAAGAGCGGTTAAACCTTTATTGGAAGTAGGGATGAGCCGAACAACCCCCCCCCAGGTTCGGTTCGCATCAGAACTTTCGAACGGACCGCAAATTCGTACGAACGTTAGAACACCATTGAAGTCTATGGGACTCGAACGTTCGAAATAAAAAGTGCTAATTTTAATGGCTAATATGCAAGATATTGTCCTAAAAAGGGTTTGGGGACCTGGCTCCTGCCCCAGGGGACATGGGTCAAAGCCTAAAATGTTTTTAAAAATGGCCGTTTTGGCGGGAGCACTGATTTTAATGATGATTAAAGTGAAAAAAAAGTGAAATATTCCTTTAAATATCATGCCTGGGGGTGTCTATAGTATGCCTGTGAAGTGCCACGTGTTTCTTGTGTTTAGAACAGTCCCTGCACAAAATTACATTTAACGTAAAAAAGTCATTTAAAACTGCTTGCGTTTTTAATGTAATATCTGGTTCCGACAAAATGGATGAAAATCACTGAGAAAAATGGCATGGGTAGCCTCCCCTGCCCATTACCAGCCCCTTTGGGTCTTGTACGGATATTAAGGGGACCCCCATACCCATATTAAAAAAAGGAAAGACGTGGGGCCCCCAGGCCCTATATACTCAGAACAGCAGTATACAGGCGGTGCAACAAGACAGGGACTGTGTAGGTTTGTTGTGTTAAGTAGAATCTGTTTGTAATTTTGAACTGGTACATTTTTAAAGTGTAGCTCCAGTCAAAAAATCTATTTTTAAGCTTTTTGGAAAACATAGGGAAGGAGTTATCACTCCTGTATAATTTGTTTTGCCGTCCGTCTTTTTTCATCTCACATTTGCAAGTAGGAGACGTTTGTAAGTTGGATGTTTGAAAGTAGGGGCCTGCCCTATATGCTCTGCAGAAATGGCGGAACAAGGTGTTGGTGTTGCCACAACATTGTAAGCCCTCAAAGTGACTCTTGGTGGGCACTGGAGCACCCTGCTGTGAAATATTATATCAAGAATTGTAATTACATGCCCCTGTTAAACAGGGGCTGAAAAATTGGGCCTGGGTACTGGTGCTGGTGCCAAGACACTGCAACCTCTCCCATATACTCTAGTTGTAGTGCAGGAATGAGCCCTGTTGCAAAGCATTGCATCAAAAATTGTAATTAAACGCCCCTGTTAAACAGGTTCTGAAAAATTGGGCCTTAGGCACTGGTGCTGGTGCCACGACACTGCAATCTCTCCCATATACTCTAGTTGTAGTGCAGGAATGAGCCCTGCTGCAAAGCATTGCATCAAAAATTGTAATTAAATGCCCCTGTTAAACAGGGGCTGAAAAATTGGGCTGGTGGCACTGGTGCTGGTGCCACGACACTGCAACCTCTCCCATATACTCTAGTTGTAGTGCAGGAATGAGCCCTGCTGCAAAGCATTGCATCAAAAATTGTAATTAAATGCCCCTGTTAAACAGGGGCTGAAAAATTGGGCTGGTGGCACTGGTGCTGGTGCCACGACACTGCAACCTCTTCCATATACTCTAGTTGTAGTGCAGGAATGAGCCCTGCTGCAAAGCATTGCATCAAAAATTGTAATTAAACGCCCCTGTTAAACAGGGGCTGAAAAATTGGGCCTTAGGCACTGGTGCTGGTGCCACGACACTGCAACCTCTCCCATATACTCTAGTTGTGGTGCAGGAATGAGCCCTGCTGAAAAGCATTGCATCAAAAATTGTAATTAAATGCCCCCGTTAAACAGGGGCTGAAAAATTGGGCTGGTGGCATCACCCAGAACCAGAAATGTTCTTCCAACATATCAGCGGAGGAGGAAGAGGATAGACAATCAACATAACAGGACAGTCACTCAGCATCAGCATAGTCTTGAAGGGATGTGATATTTCAAAGAAAAATTATTCGGTTACATCAGCTTCAGGTGCTTGGTAGCTGGGGGTGATCCAAGACTGATTCATCTTGATGAAGGTCAGTCGATCAACCGAGTCGGTGGACAGGCGCACCCTGTGATCGGTAACAAAGCCACCAGCAGCACTGAAGGTGCGTTCCGAAAGAACGCTGGATGCAGGACAGGCCAGTAGCTCAATTGCATACTGTGCAAGCTCTGGCCAGTGATCCATCCTCAAGACCCAGTAAGCCAGAGGATTTTTGGTGGGAAAGGTGTCCAAGTCTGACCTTGCCCCTAGGTATTCCTGCACCATGTAAATCAGACGCTGGCGATGGTTGCTGGAATCGATCATACCTTGGGGCTGCGGACTAAAAAATTGTCTGAAAGCATCAGTCAGACGGCCACCTTCTCCACCGCTCCTTCTGACTGATGCCTCAGCAACACGTTGTCCAGGACCAGGAGTTTGTAACTTCCCAGTCTCTGGGAACGCGTTGCACAGATCTTTCTGCAAGGCCTCCCGGAGATGTGTCATCCTCTGCTCCCTCTACGATGGAAAGATAAGGTCGGCAACCTTACCCTTGTACCGTGGATCAAGCAGAGTGGCCAGCCAGTAATGGTACCTCTCCTTCATCCGAACAATACGAGGATACTTCCGCAGGCTTTGCAGGATCAGGGAGGCCATGCAGCGTAGGTTACCTGAGGCATTCGGTCCGGAGTCCTCTGGGTCACTAAGGACAACATGATCCGCAGCTACCTCCTCCCAGCCACGTACAAGTCCACGGGTTTCTTGGGACTGTAAATCATCCCTACAAGTTTGCTACTGCTGCTGATGTTGAGTGCCAGCCTCCACTTCCATGCTGACACAATCATTCTTCTCCTCCTCCTCCTCTTCCTGTGTGATGGGTGGGACAGCAGGAACACTGTCTGAATAAAAGGGGCCTTGAGAGGCAAGGAAGTCCTCCTCTTCCTGCCTCTGTTCTGCCTCAAGTGCCCTGTCCATTATTCCACGCAGCGTATGCTCCAACAGGTGGACAAGTGGTACAGTGTCACTGATGCATGCACTGTCACTGCTCACCATCCTTGTGGCCTCCTCAAATGGGGACAGGACAGTGCATGCATCCCTGATCATGCCCCACTGGCGTGGTGAGAAAAAACTGAGCTCCCCTGACCCTGTCCTGGTGCCGTAGTCGCACAGGTACTCAATGATGGCCCTCTGCTGCGTGTGCAGCCACTGCAGCATGGCCAACGTTGAGTTCCACCTGGTGGGCATGTCACATATAAGGCAGTTCTTGGGCAGGTTCAACTCCTTTTGGAGCTCAGCCAGCCGAGCACAGGCATTAAATGATCGGCGGAAATGCACACAGACTTTCCTGGCCTGCTTCAGGACATCCTGTAAGCCCGGGTACCTGCCCAAGAACCACTGCACCACCAGGTTAAGGACGTGAGCCACACAGGGCACATGGGTCAGTTGTCCCTGTCGGAGGGCGGAGAGGAGGTTGGTGCCATTGTCGCAAACCACCATTCCTGGCTTAAGTTGCCATGGCGTCAACCACCTCTCGGCCTGCCCCTGCAGAGCTGACAAAATATCTGCCCCAGTGTGGCTCCTGTCCCCCAAACAAACCAGCGCAAGCACGGCATGGCATCATTTTGCCTGCGTACTTGCATAGCCCCTTGAACGCCTACGGAGCACCGCTGGTTCTGAGGACAGAGCACTGGAAGAGGCCATGGAGGAAGAAGACGAGGAGGGGGTGGAGGAGAGAGGTGTGTCACAACCAGTAGTAGCATTTTGGAGGCGTGGTGGTGGAACAACCTCCAACGCTACTGCACCTTGTCCTGCATCCTTCCCAGCTGCCAGAAGAGTGACCCAATGGGCCGTAAAAGACAGGTAACGTCCCTGTCCATGCCTGCTGGACCATGAGTCAGTGGTAATATGCACCTTACTGCTGACCGCCCTGTCCAGCGAGGCAAGGACATTGCCTTCCACATGCTGGAAGAGAGCCGGAATTGCCTTCCGTGAGAAAAAGTGGCGTTTGGGGACCTGCCACTGAGGAACCACACATTGTACAAACTCACGGAAGGGGGCCGAGTCTACCAATTGAAAAGGCAGCAGTTGAAGTGCTAGCAATTTAGCCAAGCTAGCATTTAACCGCTGGGCATGTGGATGGCTGGGAGTGAACTTCTTTCGACGGTCTAGCAGCTGGGGCAGGGAAATTTGCCTGCTATAATCCGACGTGGATGTACTGCTAGCAGAGTGCCCGGAAGCATTTGGCTGTGACACACCTAATTCTACACCTTCATTCCTCTCAGAGCAGGTTTCAGAGAGGACTGAAGGTCTAGTGGGGTTGGAGATCTCAGCTGATGAGGAGCAAGGAGAGGTCCGCTTTGTTCTTTGGTGTGGGTCTTTGAGGTACGCTTGCCAATGAGCTGCATGGCAGGTCAACATATGTCTGGTCAAGCATGTGGTACCCAAGCCGCTGATGTTTTGGCCACGCGACATACGCTTGAGACATATGTTGCAAAGAGCAGCGGTGCGATCTGATGCACTTGTCTCAAAAAAGGCCCACACCAAAGAACTTTTAGAATAACGCGCAGACGCAGCGCCCTGCACAGGCGGAGCTCTGCGGTGTGATTCAGTCGGTGTGCTGCCCCTAAGATGGCCCCCAGAGGGCATCCTGCCTCTTTGGACATGTGCCTCCTCCTCCTCCTCTCTCCTACCAGGCACCCACATGGAGTCAGTGCCCTCATCATCTCCTCCCTCATCATCGCTGGAGAAAACCTGGCAGTATGCTGCAGCTTGTGGAACATGACTGCCAGATTGCTGTCTTCTTGAGCATCCCCTCTCTCTGCGCTCACGCTACTGCCTTCTTCTAGCTGAGTATCATCATCAGAGCCTACAAAACACTGGGCATCCTCCTGGAGCATGTACCCAACACTGTGCTCAAAGAATTCAGGGGACTCTTCAGGAGGACGTGGTGGGTCTAGGGAAGGAGTCACTGATGATGACATTGAGACGAGGGAAGACGATGCGTTGGCAGCTGCTTTGCTAGTACCCTGAGCTTGGGTGAGAGAGGATGAGGAGGATGAAGAGGGCTTGGTCATCCACTCTACCAAGGCTTCGGCATGATGTGGCTCAACACGTCCAGCTGCCGAAAAGAAGGACAAGCATGTCCCATGGCCACGTGCTGATGATGATGATGCACCGCGTCCACGACCAGCACTGTTTTCTCTAGACACAGAGCCTGCTTGCCCTCTTTTATCGGCTCGTGCCTGTCTGCCTCTCCTTGTTGGCCTTCCAGACATGGTAATGGCCTGAAGGGATATGGGAAAACCAGCAATTGGGTAGTGTATATTGTGGTGGAGGCACACAACACCCACTAACTCCTGCAGATGCCTTTATTATAGAACAAGAATTAAAGGGTAGATACTGGTGTATACTGTGCTGTGCTGGAGGCATACAACACCAACTAACTCCTGCAGATGGCTCAATTAGAGAAGAGCTATATAGGTGGATAATGGTGTATACTGCGGTCAGGGCACGCAGACAACACCCAAATCTCCTACAGCTGACTGAAAGCTCTATTACAGAAGAGCAATATAGCTAGCTATATAGGTGGATATAATGGTGTATAGTGCGGTCAGGGCACGCAGCCAACACGCACAATCTCCTACAACTGACTGCAAGCTCTATTACAGAAGAGCGATATAGCTAGCTATATAGGTGGATATAATGGTGTATAGTGCGGTCAGGGCACGCAGAGAACACATACAATTTCCTACAACTGACTGCAAGCTCTATTACAGAAGAGCAATATAGCTAGCTATATAGGTGGATATAATGGTGTATACTGCGGTCAGGGCACGCAGACAACACGCATAATCTCCTACAACTGACTGCAAGCTCTATTACAGAAGAGCAATATAGCTAGCTATATAGGTGGATATAATGGTGTATACTGCGGTCAGGGCACGCAGACAATGCGCACAATCTCCTACAACTGACTGCAAGCTCTATTACAGAAGAGCAATATAGCTAGCTATATAGGTGGATATAAGGTGTATACTGCGCTCAGGGCACGCAGACAACACCCACAAACTCCTGCAGATTGCTAAAAGCTCAATTACAGAAGAGCAAGAACGCTAAATCGGCCGATAACGAACAGTGTATACTGTGTTGAAGGTACACAGAGAACACCAACTAACTCCTACAGATGCCAACACACTACACAAGGCCGCCGCGCTGGTGGCCTTATATAGTGTGGGGCGTGTACTACACAGCTTGAGCTATGATTGGCCACAGGCATCCTGCCTGTGGCCAATCATGGCTCTCCTTGCTGCCGGCGCAGTGATTGGCCAAGCATGCGGGGTCACAGTGCATGCTTGGCCAGTCATGAGCCAGCAATGCACTGCGATGGCGCAGTGCATTGTGGGCCGTGAGCGCCATGCGAATTTGGTGCAAACGGCCCATTACGTTCGGTATTCACCGAACGGGCAAACAGCCAATGTCCGAGTCGAACGTATGTTTGACTCGAACACGAAGCTCATCCCTAATTGGAAGTAATGAGAGGAAAGGGGATTTCCTTTAAATGGGGATTCCCATTTCAGATAGTGGTTTTTCAAAATGGACAAAAATCGTGTTTTGAGATATTGAAGATCTCCCTGATTTTCAGAGCCACCTGAGTTTGCCCCAGATGGAGTTGCCGATGTGGTCACAAGTATATCAGGACTTACCTAGAGGACAATATATTAAAAAATAGATGAGCCCGGGGGGGAGGGGGGATAGGGATGAGGGGCACAGGGTGGGGGGGGAGGAGGGAGAGGGAGGGAAGGGGGGAGGAGGTAGAGGGAGGGGAGGGGAATATATTTTTATAGTATATGTATGAGTAATTTAAGATAAAAGATCAGTATTAATAATACACATCAATATGGGATATTATAACATAAAGTTGGGAATCACAATGAAACTGAAGAAGAGATGGGTATAGCACATTAACTGTAAAAGATATAACACACTAGGATGTTTTAAATTATAAAATTTTTTTTTTTTGTCTGACACACTTGGGATAACTTGAAAGACTGGACCCAAAATAATATGTAGTGAGTATAACAGATGTGTTGGATTCATTACATTGTATGAGGTTGGTTAATTTTCACTATAGTTAAGAGAAATTGGGGTTATTTCAGATGTGATATATAAAAAGTACGAAATGGGTTATGATAGGTACAAATAGTAATGTAACACTAAAAGATGGAGAGGTATTGTAATTCATGTGATCACGGTGGTTTTTATTCCCTCTCTCGTCCCCATCCCCCCACCCAGGGGCGGACTGACAACTCATGGGGCCCCCCGGCAATAGGAGATTATGGGGCCCCCAGGCAACCAGAGATTAGGGGGCCACACAGTAGACACAAACACACACACACAGTATACAATCACACAATATACACAGACATATTTCTATTGGCTGAGAAGGTATTGGAGAGGTGGGGCAGCTATAATCTCTGGATTTTTAGACCAGAAGGATGTCGGTAAGGGACATTTCAGAGACAGATGTAAAAAAAAAACACAATTTTTTTACATACTTTCCCTGGTTTTACTGAGGCTGGCAACCCTAATGGGGCCCCCTACTGGCATGGGCCCCTCGAGCAGTGACCGAATGGCCCAATGGTCAGTCCGCCCCTGCCCCCACCCCCTCTCTTTTTTTTATATTAGGGAAGTAATGTACGCGGACCAGACACGTTCAACCCCAGGAGGGTTCCTATACCCCCTTATTTAGGGAACTTACATACTAAGATAAGACTCAAGGGAGTCAATTAAAGTGGGTGAGAGTAGGAGTGAGTGAGTAAGTTGTGGACTGAAGGAATCAGTTTTTGTGTATTGGGTTTAAAAAAAAAATTCTCTCTCTCTCTCTTTTTCTTTATACTGTTCCCCTCTCTTCATCTATGGATACGGTTAAGATCTGCTCTTTCAATGTTAAAGGGTTAAATAATGCAGCAAAAAGATCACAAATTTAAATTTTTTTACATAAACAAGGTGTGGGGATTATTTTCCTCCAGGAGACGCATTTTCGTTCAGATCATATACCAAGAATTCATAATAGATGTTATCCAACATGGTTCCACGATACATATGCCTACTCAAAATCTAGAGGCGTTTCTATAGTAATCCATAAGCTAATACCCCATCAGGTTATATAAAAATGGATAAACCAGGATGGTAGAGCAATATTATTAAAATTAGATATATATGGCAAAAATTATACATTTATTAATATGTATTTGCTTAATATAGATCAGATTAAGGTTGTTACTCGATTACTGAAAGAACTTATGGATAGGGCGGAAGGGGTGACAATAGTTGGGGGTGACTTTAATTTTGTTTTTGACCGAGATATGGACACTACTGCACTATCAGGACCCCAAAGGAGTACGGATAAAAAAAGATTCAAAGAAGTGCTCGATAGATATCAATTAGTGGACCTATGGAGAGTATTACACCCAGTAAAGAAGGACTATGTGTTCTATCATAAGTTCATGATACATATCATAGATTAGACTATTTCTTGATAAATTCATGGACAGTAGCCACAATTTCGTACACCCAGAGGTACATGCAAATTAAATGATAATTTATTGTATGACGAACCATGTATCTCCGAACTAAAATCAGCAATACTGAATTTTACACAAGACCACATAAATGACAATACATAATTTGCTAATCAATGGGAAACATTGAAATGTATAGTGAGGGGCCTATTCATAAAGCACGGAGCCAGGTTAAAAAAAAGCAAAGGGAAATAAAACAATATTGCTCCAACAGGAAATTGCAGAGTTAGAAAAACAACACAAGCAAAATCCAGAAAGGGAGACATTAATGGTATTAACGGATAAGCGAATAGAATTATGTACAATATTAAATAAACAAACATAAAAATCGCACATTATATTATCAGCAAGGTAATAAACCTGGTAAATTATTAGCTAGAGCTCTACGTCAACAAAAAAATACGACAGCCATCATTAAAGTAAAAACAGAAGTGGATATGATATATACGACCCAAAAGCTATTCTGAAAGAATTTCATATGTTTTACTCAAAACTATATAATATACCAAATCAATCAGCAGAACACGACCCCGAAGTATTTCGACAGAATATAAGGCAATATATAAAATATACAGCTACACCAACTTTAACATTAATGGAAATAGAACAACTAGAAAACTAGTTCTCCGAGACAGAGATTCGGAAAGTAATTGATACATTAAAAATAGGCAAAAGCCCAGGACCAAATGGTTTCACTCCTCGCTTTTATAAAACATTTAAAGATCCATTAACCCCAATTATGAGACGGACATTCAATTCAGTGTTCCTATCTCAACCATTTGTCCCCCAGAGTATGCAGGCATATATCTCACTTATACCTAAGCCAGAGAAAGATCATACACTCTGTGGAAATCTTTCGGCCAATCTTGCTAACAAACATCGATCTTCGAATATATTCAAAACTTATAGTGAATAGACTTAGATCAAAGCTTCCGAGAGCTATTCATTTTGACCAAGTGGGATTTATTGAAGGCCGAGAAGCGCGAGATAACACCCTGAAGACCTTGACACTGATTGAGTACACCTGATGATAGTGATTCGGAACAACAAGCATATACAAGGTATTAAGGTAAAAGCTGAAGAATGTAAAATATCAGCATACACTGATGATTTGTTAATATGTATCATGAATCCAATAGTAACAATACCAAATTTAATCAGGGAGTTTAAACGTTTTACTGAATTTAGTAATTTCAAAGTTAATTATAATACAACTGAAGCCTTAAATATTACGCTCCCTGATAATACTGTTGAACACCTGGAAAAAAACTTTTCTTTCAAATGGCAGTTTAATGCAATTAAATATCTTGGTATATATATATATATATATATATATATATATATATATATATATATATATATATATATATATACCTAGAGAACTGGAGAAATTCCATGATTAAAATTATCTGCCAATAAAGCATAAAATTGCTAAGATGTTTCAACAGTATGAAAGAGGGTGGTTTTCATGGACAGGCCGTATAAACACTATAAAAATGGATATACTCCCAAAAATACTTTATATTTTTCAGACAATCCAGATTCTTCCTTTAAAAAATATTCTGAATTTTTTAAGTAAAGCTATAGGGAACTTTATATGGGCAGGTAAAACCGCAAGGATAAATAGGGAAACTTTAACTAGGCTAAAAAGGGATGGGGGTATGGCTCTCCCAGACTTGTCGCTTTACTTAAGAGCAGTGTTGGTAGCCAGGATTGTGGACTGGTTTCACAATAAGGAATGTAAACAGTGGGTGAAACTTGAGGAGGAAGTTGTGGGTACAGAATTGATGTCACTCCCATGGATAAAGAGAGAGAATAGGCCCCCAAAGGAAGAGATGCCGTTTCTGGTTTGGTCGACATTGAAGGTATGGGATGGGTTGATAAAGCAGGGAATAGGGTCCACCTATGCAGGCCCAATGACACCCCTCTTTGGCAATCCTGAATTTCCACCAGCTAGAAAGGCCATGACTTTTCTGAAATGGCAGAGAGGGGAGGCAACAAGGATTATACAGACAATGGAGGATGGCAGACTTCCCCGGTTAGAAACCTTGGGTAGGGAACACGAGAAGAAATGGATGCAACATAGGCAACTACAAGAATATATTAGTGCCCTGAAAAAAACGGGGACATTAAATAGAGCACCGACAGCCTTGGAATTATTATTTTTGCAAGAACAGAAACCAACACATAATCTATCCAACGTGTATAAATATTTAATATCAAGTAATAAGGAAGTAGAGTTGAGTTATAGTAAAAAAATGGGAAAAAGAATTAGGGATAGTTATCCCCACAGAAAAATGGGATAAGGCAATTATACTAGCACATAAGATGGTGGTTTCTAGTAAGCACCAAGAAAGAAACTATAAACTATTAGCGAGGTGGTATAGATGTCCAATAGATTTGCATAATATTAATCCAGAGAATGATGACCTCTGTTGGAGATGCCAAGGTGAGATAGGTACAATGTCACATATCTGGTATTTTTACCCCAAGATTCAGAGGTTTTAGAAGAACGTATATAAAATATACCAGGATATGACAGGGAATAATATACAACCAGATTTTCTGATCTCTATATTGTCTATGATTCCAGGATCAATGAAAAGTATAAAAAAAGGGATATTAAAACACTTTATAACAGTAGCAAGAAAATGGAAAAAGGAGGTAACCCCCTCAATAGATGAGTGGATAACAGAGATTTAGGGGATGTGTTTCCTGGAGGAAAGAATGTTGACTGAATCAGGTTTGAGGGGGCGGGTAATGTCAGCATGGCATAAATGGGAAGAATATAAAACAACATCATTATTATTAGCAATAATTTAAGAAGACAACCCTGATAAAGTTAGGGGAGAGAGTTATGGATAGGAGAGGAGATGGTGGTAGGATGGGGGGGAGGGGATATCCCTTTCTTTTTTTTTTTATCTTTTTTTTATGACGAATGGGAGGGAGGGTGAATGTTTATGAATGGGATAGATAAGTAATTGGGATATAGAATGAATAAAATAATAAATATGAAACCAAGATAAAAATGGTTATGGATCAGTAATTGATCATTTTGTAATATGAAAAGTAACCTGATAATATTATGTAATAGAAAATGAATTTGTGAATGTTGGATGAATAAAACTGTAAAAAAATGTATTGTTAAATAAAGATTAAAAAAAAAAAAAAAGCTAGGGGTATACTTCCAACCACTAACAGTTCCAGACAGGCCATGGAGGATAATAGCCATGGACTTCATAGTAGAACTCCATCCATCTGAAGGATGCACAGCTATCTTTGTGGTAGTAGATGTCCAAAATGACTTAATTTCTTCCTCTGAAAAACACACCCTCAGCCATGGAGATGGCTCTGGAATTTATCAGAGAAATTCTAAAACTTCATGGGGTCCCCACGATTATTGTCTCTGATCAGGGGGTCCAATTCACTTCTTGATTTTGGAAAACTCTATGTAAAGTTCTTAAAATTGGAAGATCAATGTCATCTGCATATCACCCCCAAACCAAAAGGAGAGGATTAATCAGTCGCTGGAGCAGTACAAACAATGTTTCACTACCTTCATCCAGGATGATTGGGTATCTGTGCTGCCATTGGTGGAATTTGCCTACAATAATGCTAGCCACCATCTGCGACAGGTCAGTTGCCATTTTCTGCAAATTACAGTTTTCACCCATCCTTCTTATGTCGCACACACAAGTCCAGACTATCTGGCAGACTTAGTCTGGCGGACAAACCGCCTTAAAGTCCGCCGGACTGTCTGAACGAGCAGACCTGCCCACACATGGGACTTTTCCGGCAGACTATCCGCCATACTTTTGAAATGAACGGACTTTCCCACACGTTCATTTTGAACGTGGCTCCAGGTATCCGGGACTAGCGAAGGAAGCCTTTGGAGGTGAAATCGACATGTCGCTGGCCCCGTCACCTGGTATGGACTTAAAGGGGAAGCCCTACCCCGAAAAAACGGCGTGGGGGTCCCCCCAGGTCCATATCAGACCCTTATCTGAGCACAATACCCGGCCGGTCAGGAAAGGGGGTGGGGACGAGCGAGCACCCCCCTCCTGAGCCGTACCAGGCCGCGTGCCCTCAATATGGGGGGTGCTTTGGGGAAGGGGGGCCGCGCGCCCCCCCACCCCAAAGCACCTTGTCCCCATGTTGATGAGGACAAGATCTCGACAACCAATGGCCAGGGTTGTCGGGATCTGCGGGGGGGCTTATCTGAATCTGGGATCCCCTTTAATAAGGGGGCCCCGGATACCGGCCCCCACCCTATGTGAATGAGTATGGGGTACAATGTACCCCTACCCATTCACCTGTGAAAAAATGTAAATAAAACACAACACACAAGGGTTAAAAATAATTTATTGCACAGCTCCGGGGGTGAAAAAATGTAAATAAAACACAACACACAAGGGTTAAAAATAATTTATTGCACAGCTCCGGGGGTCGTCTTCCGTCTTGGGGGGTCTTCTCGCTGGACTCCTCCGCTATCTTCTGCTAGCTCTTTTACTAGCAGAGGAGCCCGGCTTTCTTCTTTGCAGCCACCCGGGAGTCTTCTTCCGACTTCAGGGGTCTTGTCCCCCTCTTCGGTTCTGTTTGCCGAGCCTCAGCTCCTTCTTCCAGCTCTTTTACTGGCGGTGGCCCATCTTCTGACGCCGCTGTTGCCGCTGTCTTCGCCGCCTTCTGTTCTTCTCTTCTTGAGATGTTGACTCGTCGCTTTCTCTGGCCGTAATGACAGGGACGTGTTGCACGGCGACTTATATAGGGGCAATGGGTGGGGTCACTGGGTGATGTCCCCACCCATTATGATGTCACAGTCCCAGCATCCTCTTTGACTGTGACATCATAATGGGCGGGGACATCACCCGGCGATGTCCCTATATAAGTTGCCGCACGCCGCGTCCCTGTCATTGTGGCCAGAGAAAGTGACGAGTCAACATCTCAAGAAGAGAAGAACAGAAGGCGGCGAAGACAGCGGTGACAGCAGCGATAGAAGACCGGGCCACCGCTTGTAAAAGAGCTGGAAGAAGGCGCGGAGGCCCGGCAAGAAGAACCGAAGAGGGGGACAAGAACCCTGAAGTCGGAAGAAGACTGCCGGGCGGTGGCGACGAAGAAAGCCGGGCTCCTCTGCTAGTAAAAGAGCTAGTAAAAGAGCAGAAGATAGTGGGGGAGTCCGGCGAGAAGACCCCCCAAGACGGAAGAAGACCCCCGGAGCTGTGCAATAAATTATTTTTAATCCTTCTGTGTTGTGTTTTATTTAAATTTTTTCACAGGTGAATAGGTAGGGGTACATTGTACCCAATACTCATTCACATAGGGTGGGGGCCGGGATCTGGGGGCCCCCTTATTAAAGGGGGCTCCCAGATTCCGATAAGCCCCCCGCCCGCAGACCCCGACAACCAATGGCCAGGGTTGTCGGGAAGAGGCCCTTGTCCTCATCAACATGGGGGCAAGGTGCTTTGGGGTGGGGGGCCGCGCAGCCCCCCTTCCCCAAAGCACCCCCATGTTGAGGGCACGTGGCCTGGTACGGCTCGGGGGGGGGCGCGCTCGCTCGTCCCCACCCCCTTTCCTGACCGTCCGGGTAGCTGTCAGGGCTGGCTTAGCTCTTCCTCCTCTGGGCTGTCAGCTAATTGCCAGCTCTCTTCTCTTTCCACAGTTACCAGCTGTTCCCAATGATGCTCGTCTGACCTGCCTATTTAAAGCCTTCCAGCTCACTTTTTCCTTTGCCTTCGTGTTGGTCACATCACAAACAACCATCTCCTGCTGCTTGCTTCAAGACTGGCTTGCTGACATCCCTCCTGGCTTCTTATCCTGCTTGCAGTTGCCCTCCTTGGATCCCTGACTTCTGGCCTGGCTGATTACCCGATCTGGTTAATGAACTTTGGACTGGCTGACTACCCAATCTGGCTACTGGACTCTGGCTTGACTACGCTTTTTTCTATTTACCTTTTTATTTTTATTAATAAAACAAGTGTGATTTGATTGTACTTCTGTCTCAGTCTGTTTCATGGTTTCTGACACTAGTGACTAAAACATATAAAATTAAGTGTAACAATCTAAAAAATAAAAAATCCAAAGTGCTAAAATAGTGTGAACCTCCCAACTAAAAAGTTGTTGCACTTGAAGTTAAGTTGTACTGCAATTTTCTGTAGAGGGGTTTCCACCATCCCTGCTAAGTTTCATTTTTTATTTAATTTTCCAGTTTGATGTGTATTATATGTGATGTTACATATCACATAGACTGGTATTGTGGTAATATTGACGTTCATTGAGATTTCCATACATTAGAGGGTTCCACCATTGTTGTTAACTCATTGATTAGTTGCTGCACTTTTTTTTGTGTTGTGAGAACACATAACAGTGCTTAGCGGCAAGCCTTTTACTGACACTTTTTAATTTTACCTCAAGTCGTTTATTGTAAATAGTAGTGTGATGATTATACTAAAGATCAGCATGTGGCATTAATAAACAGACGCATTTGTGCCTCACCAGGCCGCCCCCCCATGGACAATGTGCTTGGCTGCTGAGTTCATCTCCCAATCCTTGCACTCAGTGCACTGATGGGCACTGATTGGAAACACTGATAGGCAGCACTGATATCCAGCACTGATTGGCAGAACTGGTGGGCACTTATTGGCACTGATTGGCAGCACTCATGGGAACTGATTGGCAGCACTAATGGCCACTGATAGGGGGTACTGGTTGGCAGCACTGATTGGCACTGATTAGCAGCACTGATGGACACTGATAGGCAATGCTTGGTGGCACTAATGGGCACTAATTGGCAGCATGGATGGGCACTGATTGTCACTGATAGATGGCATTGATAGGAAACACTGATTGGTAGCACTGATGGGCACTGATTGGCACTGATAGGGGCACTTATAGGCAGCACTGATTGGAAGCACTGATTAGCACTGATTGGCACTGATTGAAGCACTGATTGGCACTGATAGGCAACACTGATGGGCACTGATTGGCACTGATAGGTGGCATTGGTTGGCACAGATTGACAGCACTGATTGGCACTGACATGTGGCACTGACAGGGGGCACTGATTGTCACTAATAGGTACCATTGGTTGGCTCTGATTGGCACTGACAGGTGGCACTGGTGGGCACTGGTTGGCACTGACAGGTGGCACTGATGGGCACTGATTGGCACTGATAGGTGGTATTGGTAGGCACTGATAGGTGGCATTGATTGGCACTGACAGGTGGCATTGGTTGGCACTGATTGGCACTGACAGGTGGCACTGATGGACATTGATAGGCGGCACTGATTGGAACTGATCTAGGAGAGGGGGAGTTTCACATTGAGCAGCCAGTGAGGCATGTAAGAGGCGCTCAGTGCTTGAAACTGTAATGTAATGTCACTGCTTGCAGAGACAAGCTGTCAAAACTCAGAGCTGATGTCGGGGGTGGGTGAGACCAAACAGCTAGCCTATCAAACACAACCCAGTGAGATAGGGGCTGGGTGGGCCGCTCTGTGTATGTGGCTCCACCCCCTTTCTTAAGCAGCCCAATCATTGGCTGGTGTTTGATAGGTGATTGAAAGGAGCGGAGCCACATACACGAAGCAGCCCGTCCGGCCCCTATCTCGCTGGCTTGTTTTTGATAGGCTAGCTGTCTGTCCTGCCCACCCCTGACATCAGCGCAGAGTTTTGACAGCTTGTCTCTGCAAGCAGTGACATTACATTACAGTTTCAAGCATTACAGTTTCAAGCACTGAGCGGTTCTTACATGCTTCGCAGACTGTTCAATGTGCAACTATCTCACAGGCAGTGTTACCAAGATGGAGACCGTAACATTTACTGAATTAACAGGAAGTGGAATTTAACCACTTACGGACTGCCATTATACATTGGTACTTTGAAGCGGAATATCATTGTTATGACAACAGATAGTTGCCATAATCCCAGTATCCTCTTCTTCAGTGGGCAGTCTGCTTTCAGAAAAAAAGTGGTCTTTGCGGCCCAAGATCACTTTTATCAGCACTTACCGCAGCAGTGGAGGCAATCGGGTCTGCTCTCCTGTTAGGTATGGAGACGAGTGAGGGGAAGATGGCCACCACCCGTCTCCATATCATTGCAGGGTGGAAGCAACATCTAAATGTCACTTCCGCCCATATCTCTTAAAGGAACATTTTTTCCCTTTAATTTTCTTTTTATTTTATTTTAGTGTAAATATGAGAGCTAAGGTCTTTTTGACCCCAGATCTCATATTTAAGAGGTCCTGTCGTGCTTTTTCTCTATGTCAAGGAATGTTTACATTCCTTGTAATAGGAATAAAAGGGACACTTTTTTTAACCACTTGCCTACTGGGCACTTAAACCCCCCCTCCTGCCCTGACCAATTTTCAGCTTTCGGTGTTCTCACATTTTGAATGACAATTACTCAGTAATGTAACACTGTACCCAAATTAATGTTTTGTCCATTTTTTCATACAAACAGAGCTTTCTTTTGGTGGTATTTGATCACCTCTGGGTTTTTTATTTTTTGCGCTATAAATGAAAAAAGACTGAAAATTAAAAAAAAAATTTAAAAAATCATTTTTCTTTGTTTCTGTGATAAAAAATTTCAAATTATAAATTTTTCTTCATAAATTTATTTTGGCCACTATTTATACTGCTACATATCTTTGGTAAAAAATAACCCAAATTAGTGGATATTATTTGGTCTTTGTGAAAGTTTGAGAGTCTACAAGCTGTGGTGCAAATCATAAAAAATTGATCACACCTGATGTACTGGTGGCCTATCTCATTTCTTGCGACCCGAAAAAGCCAGGAAAGTACAAATACCCCCCAAATGACCCCTTTTTGGAAAGTAGACATTCCAAGGTATTTAGCAAGTTGCATGGTGAGGTTTTTGATGTTGTCATTTTTTTCCCACAATTTTTTGCAAAATGAAGATTTTTTTCCCACAAAATTGTCATTGTAATAGATTATTTCTCTCACATGGCATGTGTATACCACAAATGACACCCCAAAATACATTCTGCTACTCCTGAGTATTACAATACCACATGTGTGGTACTTTTTCACAGCCTAGCTACATAGAGAGGCCCAACATGCAGGGAGCACCATCACTTGTTCTAAGAGCATAAATTACACATCTAACTCTACCTATTGCACTTTTGAAGGCCCTGGAGCACCAGGACAATGACACGTGAGAATGACGTGGCACTCATGACAGATGGCACTGATACGTGGCACTGATGGCACATGACACTGATGTGACACTGATGACAGATGGCACTAATATGTAGCACTGATGACACGTGGCACTGATGACAGAGGGCACTAATATGTGGCACTGATGACATGTGCTACTGATGTGGCACTGATGACAGATGGCACTAATACGTGGCACTGATGACAGATGGCACTAATATGTGGCACTGATGATACATGACACTGATGACAGATGGCACTGATATGTGGCACTGATGACACATGGCACATGACACTGATAGGTGGCACTGATGACAGATAGCACTGATAAGTGGCACTGATGGCATGACACTGATAACAGATGGCATGTGACACTGACAGGTAGCACTAGGGGCAGGTGGCACTGGGGACAGATGGCATTGATAGGTGGCACTGGGGACAGATGATACTGACAGGTGGCACTGGGATCAGATGACACTGACAGGTGGCACTGGGGACAGATGGCACTGATAGGTGGCACTGGGGACAGATGGCACTGACAGGAGGCACTGGAGACAGATGGCACTGATAGGTGGCACTGGGGACAGATGGCACTGATAGGTGGCACGGGGGACAGGTGGGCATGTGTGTTGTGTGTGTTTCACTGTGGTAGTGTTCATTCATGTTTCACTGACGCTGCAGCTGCAGCACAGAATATGCATGGAGCACCATCACTTGTTCTAAGAGCATAAATTACACATCTAACGTTGACTACCTATTGCACTTTTGAAGGCCCTGGAGCACCAGGACAATGACACGTGAGACTGACGTGGCACTCATGACAGATGGCACTGATACGTGGCACTGATGGCACGTGACACTGATGACAGGTGGCACTAATATGTGGCATTGATGACATGTGCTACTGATGTGGCACTGATGACAGATGGCACTAATATGTGGCACTGATGACAGATGGCACTAATATGTGGCACTGATGACACGTGACACTGATGACAGATGGCACTGATACGTGGCACTGATGACACATGGCACATGACACTGATAGGTGGCACTGATGAAAGATAGCACTGATAAGTGGCACTGATGACATGACACTGCTAACAGTTGGCACGTGACACTGACAGGTAGCACTAGGGACAGGTGGCACTGGGAACAGATGACACTGACAGGTGGCACTGGGGACAGATGACACTGACAGGTGGCACTGATGACAGATGGCACTGATGTGACACTGATGTGCCACTGATGACAGATGGCACTAATATGTGACACTGATGACACGTGATATTGATTACAGATTGCACTAATATGTGGCACTGATGACACGTGCTACTGATGTGGCACTGATGACAGATGGCACTAATAAGTGGCCCTGATGACAGATGGCACTAATACTTGGCACTGATGACATGTGACACTGACAGGTGGCACTGGGGACAGATGGCACTGATAGGTGGCACTGGGGACAGATGGCACTGACAGGTGGCACTGGGGACAGATGGCACTGATAGGTGGCACTGGGGACATGTGGTACTGGGGACAGATGGTACTGATAGGTGGCACTGGGGACATATGACACTGATAGGTGGCACTGGGGAAAGATGGCACTGATAGGTGGCACTGGGTATAGATGACACAGACAGGTGGTACTGGGAACAGATGGCACTGATAGGTGGCACTGGGAACAGATGGCCTTGATAGGTGGCACTGGGTACAGGTAGTACTGGGGACAGGTGGGCATATGTATTGTGTGTGTTTCGCTGTGTTAGTGTTCACTCACGTTTCACTGATGCTGCAGCTGCAGCACAGAAGCTCTCCCTCCTTGCACACTGTCTCTCTGTGAGCCGGCGATGAGAGATAATCTCATATGTTTACATATGAGATCAGCTCCCATTGGACACGCCTATCGAGTGCTGAATGGCCGTTGTGATTGGCCATTTAACATGATCTATGATTGGCTGTGTCCAAGGGACACGGCCAACACAGAACTTAAACAGGAGGATGTCCAGGGATGTCCTCCCGGCAATTGGCATCCGTGCTGTAGACGTCTTTCGTCTATAGTTTTGCACATTTGCACTTTATGTATTTATTGCACTATACTTTATGATTTATTGATTAAGAATATTGGAGCAGCGCTGAGTAGAATAATTTGTATCATCATTTATTTTATTTTTTATTTTTTTACCTTAGACGTCAGTAGCAGCCCTGTCACATTTATTTGTTGATTTTTTTTAATTGATTATTAATTGTATTATTTGTACACCATAGCGCGGGTATCTATATCATTTTTTTCACTTTTATTGTGATTTTCACAATCTCACCCAGCAGCAATAGAAGTGTGTGATTTCATTAGTAACACAATAATTAACACAGAGGAAATATTTTCACAAGACACCCAATGTAGACGTTGAACACAATTTAAAACAATTGAAACACACTTTCAATAAACAGGTAGGAGCATGTTGGGATATCACCACACTGGAGCAGTATGTCAAAGATGGCATTACTCCAAAAAGACTCAGGTGGGATGTAGCTCCCAATAATAGATTAGATGATCCAGGAATGCAAGAGGAATGGTATAGTTTTTTCAATGTTAGTGAACAAAAGCTCCTGGCTCTCAATATCTCTAGAAGGAAAACTAAATTGAGATTATTGGAGAGTAAAATATCCACACTGAAGGATTTACTAAATCCCATATTAAATACCACAGAATAGGATAAGATTATCAGGGAAGTAATTTGGATCAAGCTCACCATCTCCCTGCACACAGGCTCAGGGGAACGGTGCCTTTGCGCACACAAATTCGCACACAAATTCGACATGGATCGGCACTACACATTCGCGGCCCTACTGAGCGGAGCGTGCGCGTGCGCACAAGCACACGCATAAGGCGAATTCCCTGAACAGCCCATAAAAGGAGCCTTAGCAGACAGACAAGTTGCTGGTTTGTCTCAGCTCACCTGTGTTCCTCTGCTTCCTGTTCCTGTTTACCACTTCCTGTTGTGACCGGATTGCCTAAAGACTACGCTGATTCTCTCCTGACCTGACCCCTGGCTTGTTTAACGGACTTCCTGCTCTTAGCCTTGCTGGCTCCCGGATTGACACCTGTGTTTGACCCTCGGCCTGCCTCTGGATTATCCTCTGTCTTCTGCACTTAGCCTTGCTGGCTCCCGGACTGATACCTGTGTTTGACCCTCGGCCTGCCTCTGGATTATCCTCTGCACTTAGCCTTACTGGCTCCTGGACTGATTACTTTTGTTTGACCCTCGGCCTGTTTCTGGACTTTCCTTACCTGTTTTACAGACTTGCTTGCTACTTATCTTTTGGTCCGGTCCATTCTGCATGAGCCCTCTTCCAGACCTTCACACAAGTCAGGTATCCCGCTGGAGGCTTGTGCCTCTTGGTGCAACCCACTCCCTGTATCACCTCCAGGGGTGGTGTGCGCAACAGCCATAACTCTCTGCAATTTGTCCTCGTGAGTACCTCTTTGCTGATAGTACAAACCAGCCATGTCAGAGGCCAACAGAGCGGGTTCACCTTTGGAGATGTTGTGCCAGAAAGTTACAGCCCTCGCAGAAGCTATGCAGAAATTGCAAGAAGGGTACACCCAAATCGACAGCCGTCTTCAGCAATTAGCCAGAACACCTGCACTAGTTAACACAGCACCAGCGCCCCCCGGCGGGGTCTTCCTACAACAGGCCCACTCACCGCCTGCCCTGATGATGGCGACTCCTGAACCGAGGGTACCTACGCACGATTTCCGGGCGACCGAAAAAAGTTCAGGGCATTTAAAAGCGCCTGCTCCTTATATCTGGCCCTGCAACCAAGGACTTTTTCTTCTGAAATAGTGAAAGTCAGATTCATCATCTCCTTACTGTCCGAAGAACCCCAGGCATGGGCACATAGCCTTATGGAACAAAGAAGTCCTCTCCCGAACTGTGTGGAAACCTTCTTTAACTCCATGGGTCAGTTATACGACGACCCACAACGTACTGCTACAGCTGAAGCCACTCTGCACACCTTAACACAAGGAAAGAGACCAGTGGAGGGCTATAACGTCGAGTTCCGCAAGTGGTCAGCTGACACCAGCTGGAATGAGATACCTCAGATACCAATACTGACAACGCCTTTCCGAAACTTTGAAGGATGAATTAGCTAGAGTAGAGACCCCTGCCTCTTTGGAGGACATGATTCAATTGGCCACCAAGCTGGACAGGCGCATGCGAGCGCAGCACTCTGAGTGACGTTAGACCCCTCGGCCCAGCTGGATGCTCCCCACTCCTTACCCTCCAATTCCGGTCCCTGACAGCACCTTGGCCACGGAAGGGGAACCCATGCAGCTAGGACTTGTTCTCCCTCATCTCACCCCTGATGAAACGCAATGAAGACGACAGGCCAACCTATGCCTGTACTGAGGAGGGGTTGGCCATTACCTTCGCAAATGTCCAGTGAGACCCTGTAAGCCACCTCTGCAATTTGTTATGAACTATCAAGCCACAAATCTCACCCAATCTTATGTTACTCTTTCTGTTTCTCTGCAGCTGGTGGAAGAGAGGATTCAACTACCAGCCGTAATTGACTCCGGAGCATGCAGTTGTTTCCTGGACATCTCTATGGCTCAAAAACTACACATCCCTCTCCATGACAAAAATCTTCCTGTCCACTTGGCTGATGGGTCTTTACCTCGCTCCGGACCAGTTACACAAGAGACCCAGCCGATTCTCACCATCACGGACTCCAGGAGTTCCTACACTTTGATTTGATTTCTTCTCCCATGTTCCCTGTTATTTTAGGACTCCCTTGGTTGCAGGCCCATGACCCTCAAGTTAACTGGGGCAGGAAGAAGGTCTCCTTCACGTCCTCCTACTGTTCTCAACACTGTTTGCCTCCAGTTCCAGCTCCTTGTATGGCAGTCGTTCCTGCAGCCGACAGTCTTCAGCATGTCCCTCCAGTATATCTTGAGTTTAAGGATGTTTTTAATAAGAAGAAGGCCGATTGTTTACCACCTCACCGGTCTTACGACTGCCCCATCGAATTGTTACCAGGTCTGAAATTCCTTTCGGGCGCATATTCCCTCTATCCGAGACTGAACTAAACTAATGGCTCGTCCCTCTTCATCTCCAGCTGGGGCGGGTATTTTCTTTGTTAAGAAAAAAGGCTCCCTCAGACCCTGCATCGATTATAGAGAACTCAATAAAATAACCTATTAGAAACCGATACCCACTCCCGCTCATCCCAGAACTATTTCAGCGCTTCCGGACTGCCAAGATCTTCTCCAAACTTAACCTACGAGGTGCTCATAACCTGATCCAGATTCGTGCCATTGATGAATGGAAAACAGCCTTCAGGTCCAGGTTTGGGCACTTTGAGTATTTAGTGATACCCTTCGGTCTGTGCAACGCCCCGGCCACCTTTCAACACCTGGTGAATGATATTTTTAGAGACTACCTTGACGACTTTGTAGTCGTATATTTAGACGACATTCTCATTTTTTCTGCCACCATCGAACTACACCGAGACCATGTAAGAAATGTCCCTACCATTCTTAGGAAACATAAACCATACCTTAATGCAGAAAAATGTGAATTCGAGAAGACCGTTGTCCAATTTCTCGGATTCATTTTCCACTGAGGGGATCGCCATGGACCCCCAAAAGGTCAAGGCGATTCTTGATTGGCCCGCTCCAGGGGACAAAAAAGCTGTGCAAAGATTCATAGGCTTTGCTAACTTCTATCGAAGATTCACTGCCAGCTTCTCATCCATTGTTTCTCCGATTACGCAGTTGACCCATCAACATGGGCGCTTCCATGGTCACAAGAAGCTCAGTTGACGCTTCTGAAACCGCCACTGGAGCCATTCTTTCCCAAAGACGGGGCCCCAAGGCCCTTTTGCATCCAGTAGCTTTTGCCTCCCAAAAGCTAAATCCTCCAGGAAAGAATTATGATGTCGGTGGCCAAGAGCTATTGGCCATTAAGTTTGCCTTAGAAGAATGGAGGTATCTCTTAGAGGGCGCAACTCATCCTATTACAATTTTTACGGACCACAAGAACCTAGAATATCTTATAACAGCCAAGCGCTTAAGACCACGACAAGCCCGTTGGGCACTTTTTTTTTCTAGGTTCAACTTTCACATTTCCTACCGTCCCCGGTACAGAAAGGGCAAAGTGGATGTTCCTTGAATCCCTTCAGTTAACCGAGCCCAGCACCATTCTGTCACTGCAAAATTTCCTCCTTCTTACACAATTCGATCCGGCAACCGCCATTAAAACAGCCACAATCCGCTGTACCGATCCCGTAGTGTCTTCCTTGGAGAAACGCAATGATCTACTTTGGGCACAGGATAAGATCTTTGTTCCTCAGGAAGTAAGGCAAGCAATCTTAAAGACTTTTCATGACTACAAATTGGCCAACGTCAGAATTATTTTCCCGTTCCTTCTGGTGGCCTGGTTGGAGGCGGGACTGTCAGAAATTTGTCTCCTCATGTATTCCGTGCCAACGCAACAAAAGGGTTTAAAGCCAAAACTTGGGGATTACTGAGACCCCTACCTATCCCTGAACGGCCATGGGCAGACCTCTCTATGGACTTTATCGTGGACCTGCCATTTTCAGAAGGGTTCACCACCATCCTGGTCGTGGTTGACCGCCTTTCAAAAATGGCCCACTTCTTACCCATGATTGGTACTCCCTCTGCCTTGAACACTGTCAATACCTTTATTAAGGAAATAGTCAGACTCCACGGAGTACCTAACAGTATCGTCTCAGATAGGGGTGCTTAGTTTACCTCTAAATTCTGGAAAGAACTCTGTAAGGCCCTGGAAATCAAGGTCTCTCTCTCATCCGCATACTAGACTTGTGCACAATGGAAAATTTCGTTTAGTTTCGGTTCGTTGTCATTCGTAAAATACATAATTTAGTTCTGTTATATTCGTTATGTTACGTTAATACGTTTTCGGATGATTCGTTATTATTCGATTAGAGTGTCAAATTCATTTGTTCGTATTCGTTGAAATTCGCTATTTATGTATGTATAGACATTCGTGATAATGATTCGTAGTTTGGAAAGTCGCTTGTGTATTGAATCTTTTAACACACACAATGACAACGTCTCTTCTCCTCGGCTCAAATACAATACAACACCCTTCTCACTCAGTTCTCAGAAATGCACTTTGCCAGTAATCCATCCTCTGGCACAAAATTAATTAGCTGATTGGACTATAAGATTTACTTTGAGCTGACCTTTTGTTTCATTAGGTCTTTAAAGAATTACTGAATCATGTCAAATTCATTCGAATTCATTCAAATTCATTCGTTATAGTTCTTTCGTATTCGTTGTAATTCATTATTTTTTTATTCGGACATTCGGATGCATTCGAATGTCTGAAAGATGCAAAATTCGCATTTCGTTACGAAACGAATTGCACAAGCCCACCGCATACCACCCTCAGAGCAATGGTCAGACAGAAAGGACAAATCAATCTCTAGAACAATATCTTCACTGCTTCTGTTCGGGCTCCCAGGATGACTGGTCTTCCCTACTGTCTTATGCAGAATTTGCATACAACAATTCTGTACACATGGCTACTAACCAAACACCGTTTTGGTCGAATTTTGGATTCCATCCCTCCTTCCTCCCCAACTCCATCCCTGAAATGTCAGTCCCTGCTGTTCAGGATTGTATAGTCTCCATCCAATCAAATTTTCAAAAGATTCAAGAAACCATGCAAAGAGCTCAAGACGACTACAGGAAGTACTACGACAAAGGGAGAAAGGAGAATCCAGCTTTTGGAATTGGCAAGAAGGTCTGGCTAGCCTCTACTCACCTCACACTACCCTGCCCTTCACGTAAGTTATGTCATAGGTTCATAGGCCCATTCACAATCAAGAGAATGGTGAATCCTGTGGCCTTCGAGTTAGACTTACCCAGATCATACAGAATACATCCGGTCTTTCACGTATCTCTCTTAAAACCATTGGCCCTAGTCCATTTCCCAGAAGAGAGGAGCCTCCCCGCCTCCTAGTAGATGGGAGGACAAATTTGAAGTGGAAGCCCTACTTAGCTGCAGGAAGATGGGCAGACAACTTCAGTACCTAGTAAAATGGAAAGGGTACCCATCGGAAGACAACTCCTGGGAACCTTCCGGTAACCTTCATGCTCCAAGATTTATTAGAGATTTTCATCGGGAACATCCGGAGTTGATGGCCAGCTTGGGAATGCAGAGGCCGCCCCCTGGGGGGGCACTATCAAGGAAGTAATTTGGATCAAGCTCACCATCTCCCTGCGCACAGGTGCAGCTGAACAGCGCCTTTGTGCACACAAATTCACCATGGATCTTCGCTCCAGCGCACGCACATTCGCAGGCCCTACTGAGCGGTGTGCGCACAAGCATACGCATAACGTGAATTCCCTGACCAGCCCATAAAAGGAGCCTTAGCAGACAGACAAGTTGCTGGTTTGTCTCAGCTCACCTGTGTTCCTCTGCTTCCTGTTCCTGTTTACCACTTCCTGTTGTGACCCGGATTACCTGAAGACTACGCCGATTCTCTCCTGACCTGACCCCTGGCTTGTTTAACGGACTTCCTGCTCTTAGCCTTGCTGGCTCCCGGATTGATACCTGTGTTTGACCCTCGGCCTGCCTCTGGATTATCCTTTGTCTTCTGCACTTAGCCTTGCTGGCTCCCGGACTGATACCTGTGTTTGACACTCGGCCTGCCTCTGGATTATCCTCTGTACTTAGCCTTACTGGCTCCTGGACTGATTACTTGTGTTTGACCCTCTGGGAATCAATCTCCCCTTCCCTGAGGAACCTACATTGGCTAACCGTAAAGAATCGGATCATGCAGACATAGAGATGCTCCTCAATACCTAATTGAGAACATAAATCCTTACACACCAAACCCAAACTGGCCAACAAAAACCTCCTCCTCATGCCTCGTGCCCAAATCCCGGTACAAATCAAAGGGGATCAGAGATTTGCTGTCCAAGGACCTTGGCTATGGAACAGTCTACCAACTAACATCCGGCCTGGAAGAAAACCACCTGGCCTTTAGGAAAAAACTTAAGACCTTCCTCTTCTTCCTCTTCTAGATGATGGACAACCAAGCTCTTCACAGCGCCTTGAAGCAATTCAGTTCACGTTGTGCGCTATACAAATATTTCATTCATTCTTTCATTCACTTGCTTGCTACTTACCTTCTGGTCTGGTCCATCCTGCATGAGCCCTCTTCCAGACCTTCACACAATTCAGGTATCCCGCTGGAGGCTTGCGCCTCTTGGTGCAACCCACTCCCTGTATCACCTCCAGGGGTGGTGTGCGCTGAGTCGCAATGGCCACCGCTCTCTGCATCTTGGCCTCGGCGAGTACCTCTTTGCTGATAAAGATGCAGCAGATAGTAGAATTTATCACTAAATTAGATAAGGACACGCACAAGAAGAAAATTAAAAATTCTACCAATATGTTAATGAATATAAACAAGGACTAGTTTATAAATGACAGTTAGAGAAAATAGAAGCGATCACACTATCTAGAGAATCCTCCATGGAGAGAGAAGCAGAGTCTTTTACACAGACACCTAATCCACACACTCCAGCTAGAGGAGGGAGGAACAACATGAGCCTAATTACACACCAAAAACCCACTACCAATCCAACAATGGACCAGAAACACCCCAGTATAACCTACCTACACAGAACAGATATGATTTCATCAGACCCGCAGTCCATCACATAATGTAGGAGGAATTTGTTACCATAGACCATACCACTATAACCCTCACCCCCCACATTATGGAGGAGATTTTCAGGGCAGAGGATATAGCAGACCCCCTGGAGGGGATACAGAGGGAGAGGAGGTTACTGGGGACCCCCAAGAGGACCAATGAATTATTGGAGACCACGGGGAGGACACAGAAGTTACCCACCCCCCATACAATGCAGGAGACGGAATAGCAGAGGCAGTAGAGGAGGGAAGAAGCAAAAAGAAAATAGAAACTTAGATGCAGGTATATTTAACCTGAGTTCTATTACTTTTAATGTGGAGGAGCTCAAGATATTAGGATTAGGCTTAAAATATGCCCCAGCCAAAAATAAATGAATACATTTAGGACTTTTTTTGACATAAATTTATTAGAAAGATTAACATTAAGAAGCCTTTTTACTAATAAAATTGATAATGTTCAACACACAGATCCACTATTTACACACAGTGGATTAAAGAATAAATCTACCTTCAACTTGAAACATAGTAGTAATCAATGCCTAGACATCTTTAAAATGATGGTAAAACAGGATATTGAAACCATTAATATATATTCTATGAGAGGTAATAAACAGATTAAACAGCGCTTCAAAGATTTAAAGAAAACTAAATATTGTAATAAGACTGGCTGACCGGGGGGGGGGGGGGGGATATAAGTCTTAGACAAAGACGACTATAACCAGGAACTTAATTGTTTGGTAAATGATAAGTAGGGATGAGCCGAACACCCCTCTGTTCGGTTCGCATTCAGAACATGCGAACAGGCAAAAAATGTGTTCGAACACACAAACACCATTAAAGTCTATGGGACACGAACATGAATAATCAAAAGTGCTAATTTTAAAGGCTTATATGCATGCTATTGTCATAAAAAGTGTTTGGGAACCTGCGTCCTGCCCCTAGGGACATGTATCAATGCAAAAAAAGGTTTTAAAAAACGTCAGTTTTTTCGGGAGCAGTAATTTTAATAATATTTAAAGTGAAACACTAAAAGTGTAATAGTCCTTTACATTTCATACCTGGGGGGTGTCTATAGTATGCCTGTAAAGGGGCACATGTTTCCCATGTTTAGAACAGTCTGACAGCAAAATTACATTTCTAAAGGAAAAAAAGCCATTTAAAACTACTCGGGGCTATAATGAATTGTTGGTCCGACAATACACATAAAAATTAATTGATTAAAATGGCACGGAATTTCCCCACAGGAGACCCCCGAACCAAAAAAAAAACATGAGTGGGGGTCCCCCTAAATTCCATACCAGGCCCTTCAGGTCTGGTATGGATATTAAGGGAGGGGAACCCTGCACCAATTTTTTTTTAGTAAGGCATGGGGATCCCCCTCAAAATCCATACCAGACCTGAAGGGTCTGGTGTGGATTTTAAGGGCAACTCCGCACCAAAATGTAAAAAAAATGGCGTGGGGTCCCCCCAAAAATCCATATCAGACCCTTATCCGAGCACGCAAACTGGCAGGCCGCAGGAAAAGAGGGGGGACAAGAGAGCACCCCCCCTCCTGAACCGTATCCCGGCCCCCCTGTGTGAATTGGTAATGGGGTACAAATGTACCCCTACCATTTTCACAAAAAAATGTCAAAAGGGTTAAAAAACATAAGAAACAGTTTTTGACAAGTCCTTTATTAATTTCTTCTTCTTTCCGCTTCTTCTTCCATCTTATTTCTTCTGGTCTTTTTGGGACTTTAAATGAGGTGACTACACATGGCTAGTAGATGAGTTGATATGAATAACATGTTTTTATTGGTGAAACAAGGAACAGGGCAAAATGACATGGTACATGCAGCAATGAATAAAATTGGCAATCACATATTACAGACCATATATAGGAACAAACACTAGTAGCAACCAGCCAACCACTGTGTGGTATGGAACAAATCTTGGATGTAGTAAAAACACTTAAAAATACATGGTAGGTGGTGAACTCAAAATAATGTAATGAGTAGAGGTGTTTGCATGAGAATAAGTGCATCCAAATTATCCAGACGCGTTTCGTGGATAATACCACTCTTCAGGGATAGGTGCACGCAAATCTATAAAACATGAGCAGAGCAGTATGATCCAATGTTATACCCCTTAATAGGGGAGGATATGTCCAAAAAGAAAGGGAGAGAGTCACTCATCCCTATACTGCAAGTACTTACATTGTAATAAGTCTGGAAAATGGGGGAGAGGAGTCAGAGGCTGCCCAAATTGTGTATACTGGGAGCTGTGGCAGGGACCCGCCAAAAAGGGCCCGGGTGCATAAACATGATCCCCAAGAAGACGAAAGACAAAGATCCAGATAAATGTGTGAGTGGGCTTCATATCTATCTATATATATATAAGTGGAAAGGAATATAGTGTGTGAGGAGGAAAGAGCAGATCAGAGCTAAAAAAGAAAACCATGAAACAGATATAAATGACAAAAATAGGAGTGAGCCTCAGTGAGCACGAACAGGAAAAGAATGATCATATAAATTGCATTTTACTGATGTAGAAAAGTGAATTCCAAATAGTGTGCAGTGTGCACAAAAAGGTGCTGCCATGAGGACTGGCTAGCACAGAGTGAGGATGTTAAATACGCTCAGCACACCCCACCGGGCTCCTCCCAATGTCACACAGGTGCATCAAGAGAGGAGGAGAGATGTCCACGCCTGAGCAGCAGCCACCACCCATGGAATCTGGAGATGCCCCCCTCCACATGGTGACACCAGATGGAAAAATTCAAACATGCCCGATTCTACCAATGTTTGCTTCTATATATGGTCTGTAATATGTGAGTGACAATTTTATACATTGTTGCATGTATCATGTAATTTTGCCATGTTCCTTGTTTCACCAATAAAAACATGTTTTTGATTTCAACTCATCTTCTAGCCATGTGTACTCACAAAAAACCCTCTTTCTTTACACAGATAATGGGGACGAAAGGAGCTAAAACAACTGAAGCAGAGTCATCAATGGTGAATCATGTAATATAAAGTGAAGACTCTGGATAACCTCACCTCCATTGGAGCAAACAAAAAAGAGTACCCATGTGGGTGAAGAAGATGAAGTAGAAACTGGGACTAAAACGATTTCAGAAGATATACAAAGGTTAAATAAATCCCATTCCCCACAGTCTTAGCCCTTGTACACACGGTCGGAGATTCCATCGGAATGTTTCCTATCGGACCGCTTTGTCGGATATTCCGACTGTGTGTGGTCTGCATCGGACTGTTTCCGTCGGAATATCCGACGGACCAATTTTTCCAACTTGCCGGTAAAATTTTCCGACAAAATGCTCCTATCGGACATACTCCGATCATGTGTAGCCTACTCCGATAGAAAAAGTGCCACGCATGCTCAGATCAAATTCCTAGACCAAAGCTATTGGCTACTAGCCTGAACGTAGTCCCGTCGTAACAAAATAACGTCATCACATTATGTACAATCGGATTTTCCGACAACTTAGTCCGACGTGTGTATGCAACATAATTTCCGGACCACTTCTGGAATTAATCCGTCGGAATTACTCCGACGGATTTGGTTGTCGGAATCTCCGATTGTGTGTACAAGGGCTAAGAACAACACAAGCAACGGGAGTTCACCCAAAAATCAACAACAACAAATAATGGAAAAAGACTGAAAATTTGCAAACACTTCCCACAAAGCAAGATATGGCTAATATGATGTCTCATGCAGAATGCATGATCAATGGAGATAATGAATGCAACAATAATGGACATAAAGAAAATCCTACAAAGAGTAGAAGAAACAGAAGAAAACCTAGATGAGCACAGAAAGGCCATTATGGAACTGCGAGAAAGGGCTGAGTTGGTTTGCCTAGAAATGAGAAACATTCGATATAGGCTTGAAGATCAAGACAATCGAAGCAGACAAGATAATTTAAGGATCCAGGGGCTCCCTGAGACTGTTAAAGATATTGTTTTAGAAACAGTGATATTGAAAGCATTCAATAAAATTTTGAAAAGAGAATTAAAATATCTTCTATATGTTTTGAAAGAGTTCATAAGATACAATGACCAAATACAACACAACACAAATACAATGGATGTCCTTAGAGATGTAATAGCAAGATTCCATCACTATTAAGTAAAAGAACAGGTATCACAGGGCATGAGAAAATATGCATTTATTGATTTTGATGGAACTAAGTTACTCATCTTTACAAATCTTTCACCCGTGACATTAGCCCGTAGGAGGATGTTGAAACCTTTAACATGCCAGTTACATCACTTATAGGTGGAGATTTCCAGCTTACTAATCACTAAAAATCAAGGTATTTCAGCAACTCTGCGATTTGCAAAAGACTTAAAGGAATTCTGCAGCAAATTTGGCCTGCAAGGCGTCAACTTGGAGAACTGGGAAACGAAACCCCCAGATTGGGGAAAGTTAAAAGACAGATCATGGACCAAAGTATAAGAGTATGGAATTGAGAATCTGATTATAGGAAATAAGGTTGTAGAAGGGTTTTTGTTAGGTGGGTTGAAGGGGAAGCTTAGTCCAGAAGGGGAATTGCTCGGGGAGAACACTGTGGAGTGGCTATGTCTACCTGCTCTTCCGGAACCATCCCCTAATTTTTGGAGATGAGGACTGGTGGCTCACGTGGACATATTAAAACCCCCAAGGGATCCCCTGCTCAGCTGCGTGTCTATTTAGGCAGCAGCTGGGCTGGACACAACATTGATTTGCAATGTACTTCTGGGAGGTCAATTTGAGGATATATGTTTTCTAAAAAGTATATTTTTTTGTGGTCCTGTTATATGTTAGTAGAATGCAGTATTCCTAAAGTTGGGATAGAATCCTATTTCTATACATATAGTACCTTTTTTAGAATATGGCCCCTTTGAAAATAATCACCTATAAAGTCAGAGGTTTAATTAGCCCAAACAAGGGACATCAGATCTTTTGGGAATTAAAAGCATTCTCTGCTAACATAGTATTTTTTACAAGAAACTCATCTGAAATGGTCGTCAAAAATCAATCTGGGCTCAAAAAACTTTCCAACATGGTTCCATGTTTTTTTTCCCAATAAGATATCTAAGGCGGCGTACACACGGGCGGACTGTCTGCCCAAACTAAGTTCGTCAGACAGTCCGCTCAAACTTTTGAATGAACGAACTTGCCCACACACAGCACTTTTTGAGCGGACTAATACGGCAGACTAAGTTCGTCGTACTAAGTCCGCGCAACTTTTGAAATGAACGGACTCGCCCACACACGCGGAGGAAAGTCCGCTTATTTCGAGCGCGTGTCAAGGTAGGCGGGGCCCGCGACGGAGACGTCGCGGGCCCCGCCGCCTGGAATGGACTTAAAGGGGAACCCCAACGCCGAAAACAATCGGCGTGGGGGTCCCCCCAAAGTCCACAACAGACCCTTGTACGACCACGCTACCCAGCCGGCCAGGAAAGGGGGGCGAGCGAGCGCCCCCCCCCCCCTCCTGAGCCGTACCAGGCCGCGTGCCCTCAACATGGGGGGTGCCTTGGGGAAGGGGGGGCCGCGCGCCCCCCCACCCCAAAGCACCTTGTCCCCATGTTGATGAGGACAAGGGCCTCTTCCCGACAACCCTGGCCGTTGGTTGTCGGGGTCTGCGGGCGGGGGGCTTATCGGAATCCGGGAGCCCCCTTTAATAAGGGGGCCCCCGGATACCGGCCCCCCACCCTATGTGAATGAGTATGGGGTACAATGTACCCCTACCCATTCACCTGTGAAAAAAAGTACAAAAAAAACACAACACAGGGTTAAAATATTTTATTGCACAGCTCCGGGGGTCTTCCGTCTTCGGGGGTCTTCTCGCCGGACTCCTCCGCTATCTTCTTGTAGCTCTTTTGCTAGCGGAGGAGTCCGGCTTTCTTCCTCCCCGCCGCCGGCCTCTTCTCCCGACTTCGGGGGTCTTGTCCCCCTCTTCGGTTCTTCTGCCGGGCCACCGCGCCTTCTTATAGCTCTTTTAGAGGCGGTGGCCCGGTCTTCTGTCGTCGCTGTCGCCGCCTTCCGTTCTTCTTCTTCTTCTTCTTCTTCTTCTCCAGGAGATGTTGACACGACGCTCTCTCCGGCCGGAATGCCAGAGCCGCGCTGCGCGGCCACTTATATAGTGACAATGGGGCGGTGTCACATGGTATATGTCACATGGGTTGGTCACATGGGTTGATGTCACATGGGGACTATGACATCGTAAGGGGACGGGGTCACCATGTGACCAACCCATGTGACATATACCATGTGACACCGCCCCATTGTCACTATATAAGTGGCAGCGCAGCGCGGCTCTGGCCTTTCCGGCCGGAGAGAGCGTCGTGTCAACATCTCCTGGAGAAGAAGAAGAAGAAGAAGAAGAACGGAAGGCGGCGACGGCGGCGACGGCGGCGACAGCGGCGACAGAAGACCGGGCCACCGCCTGTAAAAGAGCTATAAGAAGGCGCGATGGCCCGGCAGAAGAACCGAAGAGGGGGACAAGACCCCCGAAGTCGGGAGAAGAGGCCGGCGGCGGGGAGGAAGAAAGCCGGACTCCTCCGCTAGCAAAAGAGCTACAAGAAGATAGCGGAGGAGTACGGCGAGAAGACCCCCGAAGACGGAAGACCCCCGGAGCTGTGCAATAAAATATTTTAACCCTGTGTTGTGTTTTTTTTTGTACTTTTTTTCACAGGTGAATGGGTAGGGGTACATTGTACCCCATACTCATTCACATAGGGTGGGGGGCCGGTATCCGGGGGCCCCCTTATTAAAGGGGGCTCCCGGATTCCGATAAGCCCCCCGCCCGCAGACCCCGACAACCAACGGCCAGGGTTGTCGGGAAGAGGCCCTTGTCCTCATCATCATGGGGACAGGGTGCTTTGGGGTGGGGGGGCCGCGCGGCCCCCCCCTTCCCCAAGGCACCCCCCATGTTGAGGGCACGCAGCCTGGTACGGCTCAGGAGGGGGGGGGCGCTCGCTCGCCCCCCTTTCCTGGCCGGCCGGGTAGCGTGCTCGGACAAGGGTCTGTTGTGGACTTTGGGGGGGACCCCCACGCCGATTTTTTTCGGCATTGGGGTTCCCCTTTAAGTCCATACCAGGCGGCGGGGCCCGCGACGTCTCCTTCGCGGGCCCCACCTACCTGGAGACGCGCTCGAAATGAGCAGACTTTTCTCCGGGCGGAAACAGTTCGCTCATTTCGAAAGTACAGCGGACTGGCACACACACGGGCGGACTGTCCGCTCAAACCAAGTTTCAGCGGACAGTTTTACGGAAATTCCGTAAGACTTTGTTCATCAGACAGTCCGCTGAAACTGTCCGCTGAAGCCCACACACGAGCGGACTGTCCGCTGAAACACTGTTCAGCGGACAAAGTTGGGCGAACAGTCCGCCCGTGTGTACGCGGCCTAAGGGAATAGTGATAGGTTTCGACACGAATACATCATTTATGTTGAAAGCAATAGAGTCAGATCCCAGAGGATGGGAAGGATTTGTTTATCAACTTATTTAACTACTTAAAGTGTTACTAAACTCACAACAGTAAAATCAGTCTGTATATGCAGCATAGCATGCTTGTTACACTCACTGTGGAACTTAAGTGGTTAATCCTGTGCATTGTGTACAAAGGCTGTTTTATTCTGTATGCACAGCTCCTCCCCCCTGCACTGTCTATCTGGGGAAGGCCAGCTAACACAGGCAGAGTAGCCAACCTGCACATGCTCAGTTGTGTCTTTTATGCTGGAGAGAACATTTACTTGTTCTCAGAGTTAGCCAGGTCACATGATATTGACATCACACATGTGGGCATGTATACAGGCTGTATATTGTACAAATACCCGCCCGCTCTTTTTTTGAAGAGGGTTATGAATAAATTGGAAAGCTACAGAAAGGGGAAATGAATAATAACGGGTGATTTTAATGTTGTTTTTGACACAGCCTTAGATACTCAACCTCTTTCCTTACTGTCAGAGGGTATATACCTTAGGGCAATCAAATAGAAACTACACAAATAACAGTTAGTAGAGGCGTGGAGAATTTTACTTAGATGTTATTGCTAAGATTACGAGTTCCTCCTTCTTGGTCAAAAGGGGGTAGTGTAAAGGGTTAATTGCTTAATTAATTTAACCCAGTGACAATAACTCTCAGGCTGCTGGCACATATATTGGGTTCTGCATGATGGTAAATCTTTGTGCCGGATGCAGCTGAGAGTGGCATTGTTTCACAAGTAACAGTACCGTATGAGATTGGCGAGTCCTTTGTCACAAGTTTGTGAGGAGGGCAGGGATCTGATATCCGCATTTATCACAATTATCTTTATAGGCTCCAAAAGAAGTGTTGACGTTCAGGTCATCATTAAATCTGGAGCATGTACCTGATTTCTTGCCATGTTGTTCACTCATCACTTAGGCCTATGTTTCAGAGAACACAGAGGGGCCCATCTTGCCTCAACTTTCTGTCCCAAAAGGTTTCTAGTACCTAATAGCTTTCTTTATACAATGACTCCCACTGAGAAAAAATACATTGGTGACAGGGAATTACTGTCCATCAAAGTAGCCCTTGAAAAATTTCACTATTAGAAGGCGCTGCCCATCCAATATGAGCTATACCAAACGCCCAAGGCCGTTCTAGGTCAAGTGGGCCCTCTTCTCTTCCCAATTCAATTTCCACTTGACCTACAGACCCAGGTTTAGATATGGAAAATTGATGCTTTGTCGCATATGTTTCCCAATGAGGTCAGTCTGGTGACCCATGATACATCCAAAACCTGGCCCGATAAAAAAAAAAATCAGCCTTCTTCCATTCAATGACCCCCTGCTATATGAGGACAAGGTCTTAATTCCTGAAAAGATATGGACTGATGTTTTTGGATACTGCAATGATTTACCCCCAGCAGGACACTAAAGCTGGGTATAAATATAATAGAAAACACCTGTAGTAATTCCCTGAGGTGGTGAGCAGCAGGTGCACTCACTGGCTTATAGTACAAGAAAACAAAATTTTGCCACCTGCAGGTCTATCCCATAATGTGCTAGTATGCACCTCATGACAGACTTACCTGCAAATGGATTCCTCCAGCGCAGCGCTGTCACAGCTCCCCCAGCGCTTCCATCTTTACCCGGTCTTCGTTTTGGGTTTGCGGGCTCCGGCAGTTTGAATGGCCAGCACCATGATGACATCTCTCCTATGCATTCGCACATGACTCCCAGCGCTCTGCATTCCACGGCATACTGTGTGCCCTGTATGCAGAGCATCACTGTGCATGCGCTGGTGACATTATTGGCTATTGCAGAAGTGAATATCCCCTAAATGGTACGTGTTCAGGAGATATTCATTGTACCTATAGGTAGGCCTAATTGTAAGCTTGTAGGTGTAAGTTAAGATTAGTTGGTAAGTAAAGCGAGTTTACAACAAGTTTACAACCACTTTAGGATTTTGTTACTACAAACCTTTCAGTGGTCACTTCTAGCTGAAGATTGCAGATCATAAATTTAATTTAACTTTCCGTTGAGTCCCATGATCACTTTGAAAAAAAGTTTGCAGTGACAGAAGCCGAGGGGGTACCTTTTATAGGAAGGGAATGCAACATTTTAGTGAGACGATCCAGCTCCACCAAAATTAAATTATTTCATTGCAGTTGGCAGACGTTCCATGATTAAATTCATCACCAACATGCTTCAGGTGTGTGAATAGAATGGCAAATACTGCATTATTTGTACTCATGCCAATGCACCTTGTCTAAGCCATGGGGGTCAGTATTTGCCATTCTATTCACACACCTGAAGCATGTTGGCGATGGATTTAACCACGGAACATCTGCCATCTGCAATGAAACCATTTAATTTTAGTGGAGCTGGATCGTCTCACTAAAATGTTGCATTTCCTTCCACTAAAGGGTACCCACTCGGCTTCTGTCACTGCAAACATTCTTTAAAGTGATCATGGGACTCAACGGGAAGTGAAATTGCTTCAAACAGAGAAGTCCAGTTTACCACAGACCTTCATGCATAAGGTAAAAACCTTCTGTGTGCAGCAGTCTCCCCCAATCCTACCTGAGCTCCTACCAATCCAGCGATGGCCTCAGATGTCCTGGGACTCTCCCTCTTCATTGGCTGAGACAGAAGTGGGAGCCCAGTGAGCCAATGAAAAAAGAGTGGGTGGTATCACCACTATTTATATACCACAGAGAGGGATGAGATTTGTGTTGGACTCAACAATTTGTTTGACTAAAACCCAAACTGTTTGTAGATTTAGCCAGCCTGCCCACAATTTGGTGGTCATTTATCTACTGGAAGTATCCCTGCCACTTCTAAATGACAGCTCCCACCTGCTTGCTTGTTTACAATTTGAAACATCATTGACTACATTATTGACCCTAAATAACCAGTTTGACATTTAGCAGCCAGCTGGGGACTGTCATTTGGGGACTGTCATCACTACAACAGGAGTAGTGATGGAAGAAGAACGTAATGACACAGGTTGTCATGTTTGTGTCAGCAGGTCATCAAGGCATTACTTACCATGGTTAACAAAGAATCTACATTGATGGACAACGTGACTGATGTTGGATTAACATTGTGGGCCTTTTTCCAAAATATGGGTGTTTTTTTTTTTTACTTTTTTCTTTTATGAAAGAGTAACAGGGGGTACTGAGATTCTAATAAGTTCCTCTTCCCCCATTTCATTTCATTTCAATGTTGAGCGCATGTACCCTGGTATGGTTCCGAAAAGAGCGAGGAGCGGCATATTCACTACCTCTCTCTTCCCTGGCCTGTATAAGATCCTTAAATGGATTTTTGGGGGATACCCCATGCAAATTTTTGGGGGTTTTGTTGTTGATCTTATCTACCTTGGGTCCCCCTTGACATCTATACCTGACCCTCATCAACTGGATAAGAGTCTGGTATGGGTTTTGGTGCTTTTTGGCACTCTCTCTGCTGGACATGGGATTAACGTACAGTATATTGGCTGATAATATTTCTTTGGCCCAGTTTAAATACATCTGAATATATTGTTTTGACAATATCAGGTTTCTCCCCCTTGCGTTTTCCTTCTTCTCCTTGATTGGCCATTTTTTTTAACTTGGTTTGGTGGCCATTCTGGCATCCCTTATGTTAAGATTGGGTGACCTGTGATTTTCTTTTACATTCCCCTTTTTCTCATGGAGATGCTGGTTCACACAGAGCATGCTGCAGAGTTGTTGATTTACACAGAGATTTTTAATGATCAATTGCATGGAACACATTTCTTTCACATGTGCTCCTAAAGAAGACAGTGAATGTTGAGTTTTCATGTGGGCTGTTACATTTGACTTAGAATAATCATATACAGTGGCTTGAAAAAGTATTCATGCCCCTTGACATTCTCCGCGTTGTGTCATGTTACAACCAGTGGTGTAACTAGAACCTTCAGGGCCCCGATGCAAGAAACCTTGAAGGGCCCCCCTGAACCCCAGCCAGGGCCCTTCCCTCCGAGTCCGTTGGTGGAACTCCAGGGCGTGGTCACAGGTATGACCTTTGTGAGCCCTGTAGTTCCACCACTGGTATCAGTTGTTTTTTTTATTTTTATTTTTTTTTACTTTTAGGTGCCCCATTGGGGGACTGTCCCTAGGTAGGATGGGGTCCCCGTCCCCAGAAGAGATGAGGTCCTTTTCTCCAGGGCAGAGGAAGTTACTGCCCCCAGGTGAGAAGGGGTCCCTGTCCCCAGGGGAGATGGGGGTCCCTGTCCCCAGGGGGAGATGGAGGGGGTAAGTAATGGTGTGTGGGGGATGGGGTCCTCTCACTCACCATGACCAAGCTGCAAGCCGCGCACTCATCTATGTTGGCCTGGGCTCCATCCAGTTTGCTGGACGGGTGATCAGCATATCTCCCAGAAAGACCTTTCATCATATGTGTATGACGGGGAGGAGGGGGGCTGGCAGACAAGCCTGCAGTGTCCTTTGGGGAGCCGGCTCTCATAGGGCTGCACTGCATCTATGTGCTTAAAGTTTGTTTACCTGGAAGTATGCAGTGCAGTGTGGACCAGACTCGGGGGGGGGGCGGGACTCTGGCTGGGGAGAACAGACATTGGACTGAGCGGCAATGCATGGAGCAGGAGAGGGGTACTCTGAGGAGCCAGCCAAGGACACAGGTCATGTGGAGAATGCACAACTAAAGAGCAGCCAGTGCGATAGTCGAGCATGGAGCTCTGCTAGTCACCCTCCACCTCCAGCCACCCGTGTGCATGGTGCACTGGTACCCCTAGCTGCCTATGCTGCTGCCGGCCATATGTAGAGGGGGCTGCATGGGCCCCCTGCAGCACAGGGCCCAGTTGCGGTCGCGACTGCTGCACCCCCTATAGTTACGCCCCTGGTTACAACCAAAAACTCAAATGTATTTTATGTGATAGACCAACACAAGTGGCAAATAATTGTAAAGTGGAAGGAAAATGATAAATGGTTTTCAAAATGTTTTACAAATATATATCTAAAAAGTGTGGCGTGCATTTGTATTCCTTTTCTCTGATACCCCTAACTAAAATCTAGTGAAACCAATTGCCTTCAGAAGTCACTTAATTAGTAAATAGAGTCCACCTAGGAAGAATACTTTGAAAATGAAGACAAAGCTCTTTTTGGGCACCTAATAAATAGGGTATATGGCAAAAAAGTCCTTAAAAGGGCATACCAGAGGGCAAGGTCCAATCAACGTGAACAAATTATTTTCAAACCTAGGGCTCAGAGCAACAAACCTACCACACAAAGAATTACTACCTTTAGTGCCCACCATGACCAGTTTTGTACACTAATAGCATAAAACTAGCACTTCTTTTCAGAGGACCCAGTAATTTCAAAATATGTATCAGAACGTCCAGAGATAGTCTATAGGAGGTCTCGTTCAGTAAGGGACAGCCTTGTACACAGTCACCTCTCACTACTGGAAATAGTGGAAGGAGTAGTGGGGGGTAATGGCACATATAGATGTGGAAACTGTAATCAGTGTCCCTGGATCAGAGAGGATGAAGGTTGCACATTGCTTAGGGGTGGTTACCTCAAGTCCAGGTCATATGCTGACTGCTGCACCATTGATGTGGCTTATCTAGCTACCTGCACTTGCGGTGCATTTTATATTGGTAAAACCAAGTGTACATTTGCGAGACGAATACAGGATCACTTATACTACCTTGATGCTGGCCTGCTTTACACACCCATCTGTAGACATGTCGGTCTCAGTAATGGTTATGACCCCTCATTCGTCTCATTCTTTGCCCTTGAAGTCATTCCCCAACAGGGGGGGGGGGGGTGACTTTGACAAAAAGATCCCCCAACAAGAAACGAAATGGATTTACAATCAAAGAGCAAGATGTCTAATTGGGAACTTCTGCATTTGCTATTACCTCCTTAACAGCTTATGATCATATGATGGTGGTGATTTCTGTATAAGGAGGAATCTTTATGCAGCCATTGTAACTCACTATTGTTATATTTGCTATTTGTCTATTTATGTAATTGTATTTTATCATGATGGATGTTTATCTTAATATTACAAATGTTTTGGCTGATGACTTGTGGACGTTTTTATGCATCATCGAGAGCGGATTGATTATATGTCAGTGTTGGGTATTTTGATGTGGCGTTCGGGGTGCCCCTTGTGGACGAGGAAGCTCCCTTCTCCTCGATGACCATCTGCGGTTTCTATTCTGGCAGTTTGGTGGCGCTTTCGCAATTGGCCCTTTGTTCATTGTTTATATGGTGGCTGAGGGGTTACGGCACATGCGCAGTACAGGGGGCAACTGAACCAGAAGTGATTTCTGTGAGCCGTTTCTGGCTCGTTCACTTCCTGTGGGATTGTGTACTTAAAGGCAGCCTTCTGCCAGGATGCACATTATGGTGATAAGGAAGGAGCGGCTCTAGATCGTGGTGCAATTGCACCTTGTTTACCAGTATTATATGCATGCGTTCCTCTCCCTCCTCTGGCAGACACTGATCAGGTAGTTAATAATACTTTTGACCTTTCCGGTTATATTTTTACTCTGTCTTTATTGGATTATTATCTGGCTCAATGTTATCCAGTGGGCTATATATTTCAACGATCGGAAGTGTATTAATATCTTTTCTCTTTTTCATCACCTCTAGCCCAACACACCAATTTTGTGATATATAAGGGGATATTGGATGGTTGTCTGTTTGACGACCTATACACCCCGCTTATGGTTTCTGATATGAGTATATGGAACAAGATTATTTCTTTTTAGCTAGCCATGTGTTTAGGCTATAGTTCTTACCTATAGCTACAATGTTATATGCCACCAGGTCAATGCATTTTTTGTATTATTCTTGTATCCGGTGTTTACATATATGGCTATGTAAGATGTTTTGCATTTGAACATATATTTTTTGATTTGTAGATTATTATTGATTGAATTATCCATGCCCTGTACATGGTCCAACGTCCATCAGACCATACTGGTGATTCTGACATCACCTTACAATCACTGGATGTAACTAATTTCTGCTCCCTTTGATGTTGCGGTCAATGCTAAAATGTTTTGGTGAGCACTTTAATAAAACATTGTTAATATTGTGAATATGATAATTAAATCTTTTCTTTCTATGTTGATACTAATGTCATATTTCTTTATAACTTGGACAATGATATAGATGCATGGTGAACAGCCCCGAAGAAGCAAATAACTACTCTGCGAAGCTCGTCAGCTATTCATACACACATGTGTAAAGGGAAAACTAGTGCGCTTCACCTAATATGTTATAGGAAGGCTAAATATAAAATAGATGTACATAGGAAGCAGCCAGCATAAAAGCAGTGATCTCAGCACCAAAGATAAGTGTATGAATTAATAAAAATGCGGCGCTACCTAAAAGTGCTAAAAAGTATACAATGAATAATAATCACAAATTATAAAAATAAATGTATATCAAATACTATCAATTAAATGCAACATAAATACTATTGGAAATAAATGTAAATATTCCAAAAAATGAGCATGCAACCAATATGTGTACAAAAATGATGAATAAAGGTCCGTGAAAAAATCAAGTGATTATATAAAAATAATCTGCATTAATAATCCAAATATAAACAGACATAAAAAATATATCAATTAAAAATAGATAAATATATAAAGTGAAAGTTCGTGAAAAAAAGGCAGATAAAGTGATTATTTAAATAATCAATATAAACACGTGATTGTCCATAAAATAACGTGCACTGATAACTTGTAAATTTGCAAAAATAAAGTTCATGCAAAAAAGTGTGAAAATCAATTCCCAAACGTGGCAATCCACTGCAAACTTCAGTGCTTAATGAGTGCACCACCTATTTCCCCCAGCCTCTCACCTCCAATAACTGGTAAATAGGCACTGTGTATAAAGATAGCTGCTGGCTTCTTATTCATTCAGTCACACTGCTCCACCGCTGTTAGTGTTTCACTGTATGGCTATATATTACATGCCCTCCCAATAGCTTCAGGATGTCCAAGCAGTATAAAATAGAAGAACACAGAGGGCTTTCATGTGTAGTATTATGCTATTTTATTATAATGAAAGATAAAATCCACACTTACATCACAAAATACAGCAGAGTGTGCAGCAGACGCGGACTTCCGGTTTCGGCCGTAACCGGAAGTGGTAGGTCCGACACCAAATTCCTTCCCTGACGCGTTGCGTTACAGCACGTAACTTTTTCAAAGGGACAAAGGGACATCCTGAAGCTATTGGGAGGGCATGTAATATATAGCCATACAGTGAAACACTAACAGCGGTGGAGCAGTGTGACTGAATGAATAAGAAGCCAGCAGCTATCTTTATACACAGTGCCTATTTACCAGTTATTGGAGGTGAGAGGCTGGGGGAAATAGGTGGTGCACTCATTAAGCACTGAAGTTTGCAGTGGATTGCCACGTTTGGGAATTGATTTTCACACTTTTTTGCATGAACTTTATTTTTGCAAATTTACAAGTTATCAGTGCACGTTATTTTATGGACAATCACGTGTTTATATTGATTATTTAAATAATCACTTTATCTGCCTTTTTTTCACGAACTTTCACTTTATATATTTATCTATTTTTAATTGATATATTTTTTATGTCTGTTTATATTTGGATTATTAATGCAGATTATTTTTATATAATCACTTGATTTTTTCACGGACCTTTATTCATCATTTTTGTACACATATTGGTTGCATGCTCATTTTTTGGAATATTTACATTTATTTCCAATAGTATTTATGTTGCATTTAATTGATAGTATTTGATATACATTTATTTTTATAATTTGTGATTATTATTCATTGTATACTTTTTAGCACTTTTAGGTAGCGCCGCATTTTTATTAATTCATATATTCATACACACAAGCATCTGTTCAAGCTCTTGAGACCGAGTATCAACTCTGGTCAAACACACATATGACTGAATGTTATTATTGTATCTATTTTAAACTATGTACACTTTGTAATAAATTATTTTAGATTTTTTTTTGAGGTTGTGCTTATCTCAGTGACAGAAAAATGCATCCTTGAAAATCCCATTACTCTATATGAGGGAGGGATTTTCTCTCTCTCATTATTTTTTTTTTCCATAAAGATTTTATTATTTTTCAAAGAGAAAACACATAACAATGATCATTGTTGAACAAATGAAGCAGGACAATCAGCAGGATGTATAAGCAAATAATACACAGGGTACATCTTATGCATAGCATATGGAACACACTGAACCGGCAGCACACTCTTAGGAATATAGATCATAGCTCGTGGAGGGAGGATCTTCAATCCATATCCCCTCCCTCCCCCCTCCCCAGGCGGCAATCTGCAGCCCATGAGAGGGGGGAGTCAATCAGGTGATTCTGGTTCCAATAGATCGCAAAGAGTATCCTCCGGGATAACTGGAAAGGGCCCAAGTGAGGCCTACTACCTGTGGGTGAACGTCGGACACTCCGAAGAGATGGGAAGGGGAAGAGGGTTAGGACAGACAAAAGGGAGAAAAGAAGGAAGGAAACAAAGAGAACAAGAAAAAAAGGGGGGTCTGGGGATGCTGCACGTCAGTCAGTCCCGGCGGAGCCCACCCCCCCCCCCCCCCCGGGGCTCCCAGGCAGATAGCCGCTCTAACTCGTCAGCTGTCGATACCGGCCAGTGGTCGTAAAATGAACCCAACACGCCCAGGTGAACGAGAATTTATGCATCCTGTCTTGCGAGGTGTGTATTAGTTCTTCCATTTCTCTAATGGCGGAGACCTTCCGAAGCCATTCACCAATTGTGGGTGCGCGAGTCAAGCGCCAATGTATTGGGATACAGAGTCTAGCCGCGTTTACCATGTGCATGGCCAGCGATTTAAAGTATGCTTTTCTTGTCAGGGAAGAGTGGTGTAGGAGAAATTGTTCTGGCGTATAGTCCAAATTATATGTTGTAACTTGTGCAATGATCTCACTGACCTCCTTCCAGAAGGGTTGCAACCTCTCGCAGGACCACCAGATGTGTAGCATAGTGCCTCCACTCTCGCCACATCTCCAACATGTATCGGGGATGGAGGGAGAGAATTTATGGAGACGCACCGGTGGACGGTACCATCTAGTGGCAATCTTGTAAGCATTCTCCTGGACAGCTACGTTGAGGGAGCATCTGTGAGTGTTATCGTATATCGCCTCCCATTGGTCCGCCGAGAGGGGAGAGCCCAAGTCTCTATTCCAGGCTATTTGCGCGGAAATCGGGGGTGCGGACTGATTCGAGGAGAGGAGCGCGTATATAATCGAGATTAGGTGTCTCTGCGTCGTTTTCTGGTGACATAGGGACTCGAACTGCGTGAGCTGCCTGGACCAGCATGACTGGTCGGCGTGGGTCATTAGAAAGTGGCGAATTTGGCGAAAGAACCAGAAGGAGAATGAGGACGTGTTTGAGATAGCTGTCAGGGCTTCAAATGAAAGGGGGGCACCCCGAGAGTAGAAGTGAAGGGCCAAAACATCGTCATGGGACCATTCTCGGAGTAAGAAGGAACGCGCCACGCCCGGGGGGAAGGCTGGGTTACCCCTTAGGGGAGTCAGCGGCCCCGGCTCCGAGGCAGCCAAGCTGGCCTTCAACGCCTGTCTAAAGGCAGAGAGGGAGGGAAAAATGAGAGGGTGCGAGCAGAGTTCCTGTGGCCAGTGCTCGGGGGAAAGCCAGGGGAGTTGGTGCAGAGGGGTCACTGAAGCCGAAGACTCCAAGGCTATCCAGGTTTTCCCGGAATCGTGGATGCTCCAGTCTACCAATCTTGTTAGGTGGCTAGCTAAGTAGTATCGTCGGAGATCTGGGAGACCAATACCCCCAAGTCTCCTCCGCCGAGTGAGCGTAGAGTATTTTATTCGAGGGGGCGAGCCCCTCCAAATAAACTCAGAGCAAGCCTTGCGATAGGTGGCAAAGAAGACAGGGGGGCGGTGAATCGGGATGGTTTGCATTAAATAGAGGAGCCTTGGCAAGACGATCATTTTGATTAGTGCAGAGCGACCAAACCAAGACACGTTCAGTCCCATCCATTCCTTAAGATGGGACTGAATCCCCGCAAGAGCCACCTGAAAATTGGCTGCGTACAAGTCCGTTAGTTTGGAGGTAATCTTAATTCCCAGATAAGTAATAGCTTCCTCCTCCCAACGAAAGGGGAAGACTTCCCGGCAGTGAGCCACTTCCGAAGCAGGGAGGGTAACGTTCAGGGCTTGCGACTTAGTGTAATTGATCTTCAAATTAGAAAGGGTATGGAAGTGTTCCAGCTCCTTCAAAAGGTTGGGAAAGGTTATGCGAGGCGAACGAAGGGAAAGCAACACGTCATCTGCAAACGCGGCGACTTTGAACTCCCTGTCACCCACTGAGATGCCCTCAATATCAGGATTGGTTCTAATGCTATTAAGTAGGGGCTCCAGGGTCAAGATGTAGATTAAGGGGGACAGGGGGCATCCCTGGCGTGTGCCATTGCTGATAGAGAAGGCATTCGACAGGTGGCCATTAACCCTCACTCGTGCCGAAGGGTTGGAATATAGGGACATCACAAAGGCAAGCATACGAGGCGCCAGACCAACAGCCACTAGCGTCTCCCGCATGTAATTCCAGGCCACTCTGTCGAATGCCTTCTCAGCATCCAGCGATAGAAGGAAACCCTTTGAGGAGGAGGACGTAAGCCAGTGGTGTATATTTAGGGTACGAATCGTGTTGTCCCTCGCCTCCCTACCCGGGACAAATCCTATCTGGTCAGGAGAAATAATCTCAGGGATCAGAGGAAGCAGCCTGTTCGCCAGCATTTTTGCAAAAAATTTTATATCCACGTTCAGGAGTGATATGGGCCGATAATTGGAGACAAGGGACGGGTCCTTCCCCTCTTTTGGAATAACAGCGATATGCGCCATGAGCATGTCGCGGGGCAGGGTCTGGGGGTCTGAAAGCGCATTAAAGGTCGCGAGGAGTTTGGGGGCTAGCGTGTCTAGGAAAAGTTTGTAATATTGGAGCGTGAATTCGTCCGGGCCTGGGCTCTTGCCGGGTTTTATCTGTTTAATGGCCAGATCCAGCTCATCCCTGGTGAGCGGAGCTTCCATGGCTTGAGCTTGTTGGGGAGATATTGGCGTCGGGGAATTACGCGAAAGGAACTGCCTAATGAGATCCAACCGAGTGGTAGATGAGGGCGAACCAGACTGGGGCCGGGATAAGTTATATAGATCGGAGTAAAAGGCCTCGAACTCGTTAGCCATATCCTCATTCTTATTCAAAAGTGATCCACGAGCATTCCTCAAGTGGTGTATAGTAGACGAGGCTTTAGAGGCCTGGACCGAGCGGGCCAAAAGACGGCCGCTCTTGTTTCCCTGCTCGTAAAACACCTTTTGACCCAGTACGTAGCGGCGCCTAGTTCGCTTGTTCAGTTCCTCTAGAAGGAGCGCGCGTGCATGCAGTAGCTCTTGCAAGGTGGACTGGGCTCGCGATTGTTTGTGTGCTGTTTCCAGGGTTGCAATCTTTTTGGTCAGGTCGGATATATACGTTTGGTGCAGCTTCTTAGCCTTTCCGGCTAGCGCGATAAGTTCCCCCCGAATAACGCATTTGTGCACTTCCCATAGAGAAACTGCCGAAATGTCCGGGGAGGCATTTTCATCGAAGTAGAGGGAAATACGGCTCTTTAAGTACTCCAGCGTCACCGGGTCGGAGAGAACCGAAGGGTTCAGTCTCCATGTTTTAGATCTGGTGGTCCTATCAGGGAAGGTGAGTGAGATCGTGATGGGGTGATGGTCAGACAAGAACATCAGTTCAATGGTCGTACGTTGCAATAGGGACAGGTCTGTTTGGGTGATAAAAAAATAATCTATTCTCGAATATTTATTGTGGGGAGCCGAATAGAAGGTGTAGTGCCTCCCGGAGGGGTTTAAGGTGCGCCAGGCATCGTGCAAGGTCAGATTCTGAAGTTGCAATTTAATTTGCCTGAGAGCCCTGTACGGTAAGGCCGAAGCTCCCGATGAGGAGTCAAGAACAGGGTTCAGAGGCACGTTGAAATCCCCTCCCAGGAGAACCAGGCCAGTCTGAAAGGAAGAGAGAAGGTCACCCAGTTTCCTGAAAAAGGAAACTTGGTGTTCGTTAGGACAATATATGTTTGCAAGAGTTATAGGTTTGGAAGCGTACGTACCCTTGAGGAAGACGAATCTACCCTCCGGGACGATCAGGGAGTCAGTTTGGTGGAAGTTGGCGTGTCTGGATATCAATAGGGAAGTACCTTTTGTTTTCGCCACTGGGTTCGTGGCGTGAATCGCCGTGCGGTATATATGATTGGATAGTTTGGGTATCGCATCCGAGCGGAAGTGTGTCTCCTGGAGGAAAATGAAGTGCGCTTTATATTTGGACAAGGAGGTCAGAATTTGCGATCTCTTTTCAGGGGCGTTAAGTCCCTTCACATTCAGAGAGACACACTTCAGCTCGACAGGCGTGGTAAAAGCGGCTCTGTGCGGCATGTCAGCGGCCAAGCGGCTATGAACTGGGAAACCTCCAACCACAGGAGAACGGTGGAGAGGCTCAGGGACCCGAGGGGGGGGGGGGGCGGACCGGGATCAAGGAACGGGCCCCACCAGGCAAGCAATAAGATGGGGGACGAGCAGAACCAGTCCCAGAAGAGGACAGAAAAACAGGAGGAAAGAGAAAGAAATAAAAAGTTAGGGGTAAGGGGGCAAAGGGAAGCAGGGGGGACAAGGACTGGGGAAAATTACCAGAGGTGAGAACAGAGACACTATTCCACCTAGACAAAAGTAGACTGGGGAGTCAGCAGGGATCCAGTATGGACCCACTGTGTGAGAACGAGAGAAAGGACAGGAGAACCACAGGTGGCTCTGCAGTCCAGGGACCGCAGGGGTAGAACCCAGCTAAAGGAAAGTGCGTATAACAATAGGGAGTCAGCATGCAAAATTAGTGCAACAAATATACATAACACCGTAAACAAACCAAAACCTGAGTATTAACAAGCATGCGAATGTATTTTTCGTAACAATTAGAGAGGCAAGGAGGGACATCCAAATTTCTCCTCCTGTCCCCTCCGTGTGAACCATGAATCTCCATGACTACCATATCCGGCCCCTCGCACCTGTGGTACAGGCCAATATAAGAGTAAGTATCCTCCTCACCAACTCCACATCCGGGGGGGGGGTAAGGGCCAAGGGGGAGGAGAGAAAAAAGAAAAAAAGAAAAAAGGGGATGGGGGGGAAGGGAAGGCAGGGACAAAGGGAGGGCCAGAGGGGGACCGGGAGGGCCAGGGGGGGACTGGGAGGGGGGAGGGATGAGGACGGGGGGAGGGAGAAGGGAAAAGAGGGGGAAGGGATAGAAGGGAGAGGGAAGGGGGGAGGGAACCACCCCATAGTAGGGAGAGGAGGAAACCCCCGGGTGAAAACCTAGAACCAAGCCTCAAAAAAAATAAAAAAAAATAAAAATCCCCCACCCAGACACTGCAGCAAAACAAATAACAATGCGATGATCCCACCCCCACCCACAAACCTCCACCCCCCGCCCCCCGGGACAAAGCAGCCCCCCACAGAAGGAAAACTGAGGGGAGTAAGCGGAGGGCAATCCGCGCCCGTCCCCCCAGAGGCACCAGCAACCAACGGGCCAGGTCACCTGACTAGGAGGACGTGCGCGGAGCCCCCCCCTTGGTAATAGCAAACATCCAGTCCAAAAAAAAAGAAATAAAAAATAAAAAATAGACATAGGGGCAGGGACAAGCCAAAAAGCGTAAGTACTTTAAGTAGGAACTGAGTAAACAAAGCAAAGAGGGCCAAAAACGTGGACGGGCCAGAGAAGGGCGGTTGAAGCACCTCCACAACCGAGCAAGTCACTGCGTAGTTCCGGCTCCGAGGGTCAGGGCATAATCGAGGCTGTAAGAGCTTAATATGGGTCCCTGCTACAAGGGCCAGAGGACAGTCGTTCCCAGATCCATGAAGGCGCAGGGGCCATCCCTCAGTTCAATTGTAAAGGCAAGGCAACGTGTCCTTTGGCAGGGTGATGCTATCGGAGTATCCAGAACATGGAAGGGGAGGGGGTGGAGGACATTGTCTAGGGGGACAGAAGGCAAGACATCCCCCGGCCGGGAGCAGAAAAGCTTACCTGCCCTCGGAGCCGATCATACCCGAAGAATCCGGTCCAGAGAATATGGAGAGTTCGCGGCATCACCAAGAACGTCCAGGTCGAGGCAGGTGTCATCAGGGGCTCTAAAGGGCACAAGTCCTTCTGGCCCATGGCAGGATCTGACAAAAACAAAAATGAAAGAAAGAGAAAGAAAAAAAAGAAAAAAAAAAAAAGGGGGGGGGGTGTAGGGTACGGGAGAATCAGGGGGGGGAAGCGAGGGGCAGTCGGCCAGAGAGTAGCTCCAGAAATCGGGCCTTGTAAGGGTGAGGGAGTAAAAGATCATCCATCAGATGGCTCAGGCATGGCAGCATGGAGTAAGGATAAGGCGAAAATCTCAGGCATCCAAACGATCCCTCCTGGCCGAAGGTGAGGACGGAGAACCAGGGCCCTGCTGGTACAGGTCTCGGCGGGAGGAGCGGTTACCCGGGGAAAGAGGACCATCCCGGTGTCTTCTGGATCTCTGTCGTTGAGATTTCGGCGAGGGGTTGACAGAGACCGGCAACCAGGGTTCAGCTGGATAATAGAACGAGTACCAGTCCGGAAGGTCCACACGAGGAAGGTCCAGTTGGTCACAAAAAGCTGGTAAGTCTTCTGGCGTACGGAGCAGGGCCGTGCGTCCCCTCGCGGACGCAGACAGACCAAACGGGAACCTCCACCTGTACTGAATGTTGCGAGCCCGTAGGGCCTCCCGCAAGGGGCGTACTGCTCTCCTGTTTTGCAAAGTTATCTGGGATAAGTCCTGAAACAACTTAATTTCTGCGCCATCGTGCACAATGCGCCCCCTCTCCCTGGCCCTTTTAAGGATCTCCTCTTTCAGGGGGAAGTTTACGATGCAGCAGACCACATCTCTGGGCAGTTCGTTCTCCCTGGGTTGGGGGCGCAACGCTCGGTGTATCCTCTCCATGTCAATGGGGGAGTCAGCTGGGCGATCAATTAATGAATTAAAAATGTTACTCACAGTTTGCTGGAGGAGTCCCGGGTCAATATGTTCAGGCACGCCGCGGACCCTGATGTTGTGTCTGCGTCCGCGGTTATCCAGGTCCTTGACGTGCCTGTGCAACTCCAGGAGGTGGGTGCGCTGGGCATCGTATGTCCCTTGAACCTGGCGTATAGCAGCAGCATGGGTTCTCGAGGCCTCTTCCACTTCACTGATGCGGTGCGCCACGGCCTGTATGTCTGAGCGGAGGTCAGCCACCGCCGCCATCACGGTGGACTTAATGTCCGTCGCAAACTTCTCCAGATCGAGCAGGCTCGGCGGCTGAGAAGGAGGTGGAGACCGTGCGCCCATGGTATGCATTGGCGCGGCCGGGGGAAGCTCAGGCGAGGCCGGTGCTTGGGCCTGTGCCGCCGCGTGGGAGGCCGCCAGCGCGGCCTGTGATAGTTGGGGCTGTGTCCGGAACAGCTCCGGGATGTTACGGTGCAGCTGTGACCCGGTTTCCACCGAAGCTCGGGAGACAGAAGAGCTTCTGGTGGAGCTGCTCATATTCAAAAGTGCGTCGGGCTCCCCAAATTGTGCCGTGCAGTCCCCAGAAGGCAGGAGCTCCGAACTCAAGCGGCCATCTAGGTCCCCGTCCAGGCCACGCCCCCCTCTCTCATTATTTTCTCTACAGAGTCCACCCGTGTGTAATTTTTATCTCAATATAAATACAGCTGTTCTGTGAAGTCCTCAGAGGCTTGTTAGAGATCCTTAGTGAACAAACAGCATTATGAAGGCAAAGGAACACACCATACAGGTCAGGGATAAAGTTGTGGAAAAGTTTAAAGCAGGGTTAGGTTATAAAAAAATATCCCAAGCTTTGAACATCTCACGGAGCACTGTTCAATCTATCATTTATTTGAGAATTGAAAGAGTAGGGCACAACTGCAAACCAACAAGACATGACTGTCCACCCAAACTGACAGGGTGGGCAAGGAGACCATTAATCATAGAATAAGTCAAGAGACCCATGGTAACTCTCAGGGAGCTGCAGAGTTCCACAGCTCAAGTGGGAGAATCTGTCCTCAGGACAACTATTATGCCCTGTACACACGGTCGGACTTTCCGACACAGAAAGTTTGAGATCTGGATCTAAAATTTTCCAACAAAATCCGATCGTTTAAATTCCGATTGTGTGTAGACAATTCCAATGGACAAAGTGCCACGCATGCTCAGAATAAATTACGAGATGAAAGCTATTGGCTACTGGCCCGTTTATAGTCCCGTCGTATGTGTTCTACATCTCCGCATTCAGAAAAGTGTGCAGGGCCGGTGCTACCACTAGGCGGATTAGGCAACCGCCTAGGACGCACTGCCGCCTAGGGCGCCCGACCGCTGGCTATTTTACTCCCGCACTGTCTTTCCTCCATAGAGCCATGTCAAGCAGCGCTACCAACCCCCACCCCCCCCTCCTCCCCGCTCTACAGTACAGTGTTACCACACAGTGATCCCTCCTCTCTGCTCTTCTATCATATGAGCAACCAGCAAGTGTCACATGTCTGTCCAGCAAGGCGGCGCCCAGGGCGCTCTCTGATCGTTGTGTATCACAGTGTCACTGTCCGGCAGCAGCAGCCCCCCTTCCCCCCTCCCTCTCCGCTCTCCTTCTGACACTGTCAGACATGTCATGTGACTGTCCCACCATAGAGCACACAGCAACACTGTCCATTTCCTGTGTGTGTCCAGGCCAGCAGCACAGCCCTCCCCTTGGCTCCCCCCCCCCCCCCCCACACTCTCCTGGCCATCACTACTGGAGCGGAGTACATGGATGAAGGATGCATTATGGGAATTGGATATAGTATAGTGTGGCAGTGGCTTTCTGGGCTTGGGGACAGATGTAGCTTGGGCTGGCTGGAACTGGAAGAGGCATCAGGCACTGCACCGATACAGAACAGAAGCAGCAGGCAGGTACAGCAGAGTTGGTGCAACTGCAAGCGAGGAACAGGTGTTACTGGTGTGCTAAGTAAAAACTGTTGAGTTAATGAGATTGTATATGCGATGACAATGAAATGTAGTTTTAAAATGTGTGTGTATATGTATTATATTGACTGATCTGCTCTGCTAAATGTCCCCCCCCTTCCAGGCTGCATTTGATGGTCACTGGCGAGGCTGTATTTGATGGGCACTGGTTGTATTTGATGGGCGCTGGTGAGGCTGTATTCAATGGGTGCTGGCGAGGCTGTATTTGATGGGCACTGGCTGTGTTTGATGGTCGCTGGCGAGGCTGTATTTGATGGGCGCTGGTGAGGCTGTATTTAATAAGCGCTGGCAAGGCTGTATTTGATGGGCACTGGCTGTATTTGATGGTCGCTGGCGAGGCTGTATTTGATGGTCGCTGGTGAGGCTGCATTAGATGGGCGCTGGCGAGGCTGTATTTGATGGTCGCTGGTGAGGCTGCATTAGATGGGCGCTGGCGAGGCTGTATTTGATGTTTGCTGGCGAGGCTGTATTTAATGGTCGCTGGTGAGGCTGCATTTGATGGGCACTGGCGAGTCTGTATTTGATGGTCACTAGCAAGGTTGTATTTAATGGTCGCTGGTGAGGCTGCATTTGATGGTCACTGGCGAGGCTGTATTGGATGGTCGCTGGCGAGGCTTTATTTGATGGTCGCTGGCGAGGCTGCATTTGATGGTCACTGGCGAGGCTGTATATAATGGGCGCTGGCGAGGCTGTATTTAATGGGTGCTGGTGAGGCTGTATTTGATGGTCACTGGTGAGGCTATATTTGATGGTTGCTGGTGAGGCTTTATTTGATGGTTGCTGGTGAGGCTGTATTTAATGGGCGCTGGCAAGGCTACATTTGATGGTCGCTGGTGAGGCTGTATTTAATGGGCGCTGGCAAAGCTGTATTTGATGGTCGCTGGTGAGGCTGTATTTGATGGTTGCTGGTGAGGCTTTATTTGATGGTCGCTGGTGAGGCTGTATTTAATGGGCTCTGGCGAGGCTGTATTTGATGGGTGCTGGTGAGGCTGTATTTAATGGGCTCTGGCGAGGCTGTATTTGATGGGTGCTGGTGAGGCTGTATTTAATGGGCTCTGGAGAGCCTGTATTTGATGGTCGCTGGCGAGGCTGCATTTAATGGGCGCTGGCGAGGCTGCATTTCATGGGCTCTGGCGAGGCTGTATTTGATGGGCTCTGGCGAGGCTGTATTTGATGGGTGCTGGTGAATTTGTATTTGATGGCCGCTGGTGAGGCTGTGGGGGGGGGGGGCGGCAAAATGAGGTTTCGCCTAGGGTGTCAAAAATCCTTGCACCAGCCCCGACCGTGTGTATGCCAAGACTAGTTTGGGCCAAAATCCGTCAGAACAAATCCAACGGATTTTGTCGTTGGTATGTCTGGCTGTGTGTACAGGGCACGTGCACTCCACAAATCTGACCTTTATGGAAGAGTGGCAAGAAGAGAGCCATTTGTTAAAGAAAGCCATAAGAAGTCTTATTTGCAGTTTGGACCCAGCAAACATGTGGAATAAGGTGCTCTGGTCAGATGAGAACAAAATTGAACTTTTTGGCCTAAAAGCAAAATGCTATGTGTGACAGAAAACTAACACTGCACCTCAGCCTCAACACACCATCCCCACCATGAAACATGGTGGAGGCAGCATTGTATCGTAGGGATGTTTTTCTTCAGCAGGGACAGGAAAGCTGGTCAGAGTTGATGATTAGATGGATGGAACCAAATAACAAGATTTCATCTAAGATTGCCCCGTAGAGTCTGCAAAAAACGTGAGACTTGGGCAGAGGTTCACCTTCCGGCAGGACAAGGACCCTAAACATACAGCCAGAGTTACAATGGAACGATTTAGATCAATGCATATTCATGTGTTAGAATGGCCCAGTTAATGTCCAAACCTAAATCCAAATGAGAATCTGTGGCAAGACTTGAAAATTGCTGTTCACAGATGCTCTTCATCCAACCTGACAGAGCTTGATGTTGCAAAGAAAAATAGGCAAAAATGTAATTCTCTAGGTTTCTAAAAGAGGGGACTTTATATGAGGAGATGACGATGTTATCAGCCTCCATCCCTATTAATATATACAGAGGAGAACAAGAAAGCAGGACTTTGAATGAAGTACGCAGAGGGTCAAATGTGTGGAGTTATAATTAACATATCTATTATGCCGCGTACACACGAGCGGACTGTATGGCCTACTTAGTCCGCCGAAACACATTTCAGCGGACAGTCCGCTCGTGTGTGGGCTTCAGCGGACTTTTTCAGCGTGCAGTCCGGCGTACAATGAATTTCGTTTTTTTTGAAATTCTGTCCGTCGTACTCGCATTTCGGCGGACAATCCGGCAGTGTGTATGCCAGTCCGCCGTACTTTTGAAATGAGCGGACTTTTCCCGCCTGGAGAAAAGTCCGCTCATTTCGAGCGGGTATCCAGGTAGGCGGGGCCCGCGAAGGAGACGTCGCTGGCCCCGCCGCCTGGTATGGACTTAAAGGGAACCCCAATGCCGAAAAAAATCGGCGTGGGGGTCCCCCCCAAGTCCACAACAGACCCTTGTCCGAGCACGCTACCCGGCCGGCCAGTAAAGGGGGGCGAGCGAGCGCCCCCCTCCTGAGCCGTACCAGGCCGCGTGTCCTCAACATGGGGGGGTGCCTTGGGGAAGGGGGGGCCGCGCGGCCCCCCCACCCCAAAGCACCTTGTCCCCATGTTGATGAGGACAAGGGCCTCTTCCTGACAACCCTGGCCATTGGTTGTCGGGGTCTGCGGGCGGGGGGCTTATCGGAATCCGGGAGCCCCCTTTAATAAGGGGGCCCCCAGATACCGGCCCCCCACCCTATGTGAATGAGTATGGGGTACAATGTACCCCTACCCATTCACCTGTAAAATAAAAGTACAAAAAAAAACACAACACACGAGATAAAATACTTTATTGCACAGCTCCGGGGGTCTTCCGTCTTCGGACTCCTCCGCTATCTTCTTGTAGCTCTTTTGCTAGCGGAGGAGTCCGGCTTTCTTCCTCGCCGCCGGCCTCTTCTCCCGACTTCGGGGGTCTTGTCCCCCTCTTCGGTTCTTCTGCCGGGCCACCGCGCCTTCTTATAGCTCTTTTACAGGCGGTGGCCCGGTCTTCTGTCGTCGCCGCTGCCGCCGCCGCCGCCGCCGCCGCCGCCGCCGCGCCTTCCATTCTTCTTCTTCTTCTTCTTCTCCAGGAGATGTTGACTCGACGCTCTCTCCGGCCACAATGCCAGGGACGCACTGCGCGGCCACTTATATAGGGACAAGGGGCAGTGTCACATGGCTTTATGTCACATGGGTTGGTGTCACATGGTGACCCCGCCCCCTTACGATGTCACAGTTCCCATGTGACATCAACCCATGTGACCAACCCATGTGACATAAAGCCATGTGACACCGCCCCTTGTCCCTATATAAGTGGCCATGCAGCGCGTCCCTGGCATTGTGGCCAGAGAGAACATCGAGTCAACATCTCCTGGAGAAGAAGGAGAAGAAGAAGAAGAAGAACGGAAGGCGGCGGCGGCGACAGAAGACCGGGCCACCGCCTGTAAAAGAGCTATAAGAGGGCGCGGTGGCCCGGCAGAAGAACCGAAGAGGGGGACAAGACCCCCGAAGTCGGGAGAAGAGACCGGCGGCGAGGAAGAAAGCCGGACTCCTCCGCTAGCAAAAGAGCTACAAGAAGATAGCGGAGGAGTCCGGCGAGAAGACCCCCGAAGACGGAAGACCCCCGGAGCTGTGCAATAAAGTATTTTATCTCGTGTGTTGTGTTTTTTTTTGTACTTTTATTTTACAGGTGAATGGGAAGGGGTACATTGTACCCCATACTCATTCACATAGGGTGGGGGGCCGGTATCCGGGGGCCCCCTTATTAAAGGGGGCTCCCGGATTCCGATAAGCCCCCCGCCCGCAGACCCCGACAACCAACGGCCAGGGTTGTCGGGAAGAGGCCCTTGTCCTCATCAACATGGGGACAAGGTGCTTTGGGGTGGGGGGGCCGCGCGGCCCCCCCTTCCCCAAGGCACCCCCCCATGTTGAGGGCACGCGGCCTGGTACGGCTCAGGAGGGGGGGCGCTCGCTCGCCCCCCTTTCCTGGCCGGCCGGGTAGCGTGCTCAGACAAGGGTCTGCTGTGGACTTAGGGGGAACCCCCACGCCGTTTTTTTTCGGCGTTGGGGTTCCCCTTTAAGTCCATACCATGCGGCGGGGCCAGCGACGTCTCCTTCGCGGGCCCCGCCTACCTGGAGACGCGCTCGAAATGAGCGGACTTTCCTCCGCGTGTGTGGGCGAGTCCGTTCATTTCAAAAGTAGGGCGGATAGTACGGCGGACTTAGTACGCCGTATTAGTCCGCTCAAAAAGTGCCGTGTGTGGGCAAGTAGCGTGTTCGGAAATTCCGACGGACAGTCTGGCGTACTTTTCCGCCAGACTAAGTACGTCATACAGTTTGACCGTGTGTACGCGGCATAAGACTTGAAAATTGCTGTTCACAAACGCTCTCTATCCAATCTAACATAGCTTGAGCTATTTTGCAAAGAAGCATCTGCAAAAATGTCACTCTCTAGATGTGCAATGCTGGTAGAGATATCCCCAAAAAGACTTGCAGCTGTAATTGCAGCGAAAGGTGGTTCTACAAAGTATTGACTCAGGGGGCTGAATATAAATGCATGCCACACTTTTCAGATATTTATTTGTAAAAAAAAATGGAAAACCATTCATAATTTTCCTTTTACTTCACAGTCATGTGCCACTTTGTGTTGGTCTATCACATAAAATCCCAATAAAATACATTTATGTTTTTGGTTGTAACATGACAAAATGTGGAACATTTTAAGGGGTATGAATACTTTTTCAAGGCACTGTATATAAGTATACAGTACTGTATGTGAGCCTTTTGATGTAACATATAGACATGGTCACATATGTGTATTTTTATTTGATATATCTTTGATTTTTAATTGCGTGTACTTTTGTTGTTACCAGTCTCTCTTGATATGTCCTTTAAAGTCCTCTTCTACACAATTTTTTATTTTGTTCACATCCTTCTGAACAGTCTTCCAATGTCAGACCCACAAACTAATCTGCATTTGATAAAGTATTTGCATATTTGATGTTTTGTGGATAGCCCCACAAAGTGCATCAAGCCACAGGCTGGCTATGCGAACAGTCATGAATAGTTGCAGCCTGCCATTGCAATGTACAGGCTCAGTATCTGCAGCTATCCGAATGCAGCTGTCAGTCCCAGCTGCAGGAATCAGTAGATTCTTGCCACTGAAATTTGAAGCATCGTTAAATGCCTGTGCAAATAGACACAGAGCCCCATTGAATAGCAGTAAAAAACTGACAGGGGTTCTCACCCTTCCACGTTCTATCCAAAACAAGTTTTTCACTTGACATACACTTTATTACACAGACATATGAAAGGAAAATTAACAGATCCACTTATAAAAAAAAATGCATATGTATAAGCATTTAAACTCCAACTCTTTTTAATGAGTACTCTAAACTATACAGTGGTGTGAATAAGTGTTTGCCCCCTTCCTCATTTCCTGTTCCTTTGCATGTTTGTCACACTTAAGTGTTTCGGAACATCAAACCAATTTAAACAATAGTCAAGGACAACACAAGTAAACACAAAATGCAATTTGTAAATGAAGGTGTTTATTATTAAAGGTGAAAAAAAATCCAAACCATCATGGCCCTGTGTGAAAAAGTGATTGCCCCCTAAACCTAATAACTGGTTGGGCCACCCTTAGCAGCAACAACTGCAACCAAGCGTTTGCGATAACTTGCAATGAGGCTTTTACAGCGTCCTGGAGGAATTTTGGCCCACTCATCTTTGCAGAATTGTCCTAATTCAGTTACATTAGAGGGTTTTCGAGCATGAATGGCCTTTTTAAGGTCATACCACAACATCTCAATAGGATTCAGGTCAGGACTTTGGCTAGGCCACTCCAAAGTCTTCATTTTGTTTTTCTTCAGCCATTCGGTGGTGGACTTGCTGGTGTGTTTAGGATCATTGTCCTGCTGCAGAACCCAAGTTCGTTTCAGCTTGAGTACACGAACAGATGGTCGGACATTCTCCTTCAGGATCTCTTGGTAGACAGCAGAATTCATAGTTCCTTTTATCACGGCAAGTCTTCCAGGTCCTGAAGCAGCAAAACAGCCCCAGACCATCACACTACCACCACCATATTTTACTGTTGGTATAATGTTCTTTTTATGAAATGCAGTGTTCCTTCTACGCCAGATATACTTGGACACACACCTTCCAAAGAGTTCCACTTTTGTCTCATCGGTCCACAGAATGTTGTCCCAAAAGTCTTGGGGATCATCAAGATGTGTTGTGGAGAAATTGAGACGAGCTTTGATGTTCTTTTTGCTCAGCAGTGGTTTTCTCCTTGGAACTCTGCCATGCAGGCCATTTTTGCCCAGTCTTTTCCTGATGGTGGAGGCATGAACGCTGACCTTAACTGAGGCAAGTGAGGCCTGCAGTTCCTTGGACGTTGTTGTGGGGTCTTTTGTGACCTCTTGGATGAGTCGTCGCTGCGCTCTTGGGGTAATTTTGGGCGGCCGGCCACACCTGGGAAGGTTCACCACTGTTCCATGTCTTCGCCATTTGTGGATAATGGCTCTCACTGTGGTTCGCTGGATTCCCAAAGCTTTGGAAATGGCTTTATAACCCTTTCCAGACTGATAGATCTCAATTACTTTCTTTCTCAATTGTTCCTGAATTTCTTTGGGTCTCGGCATGATGTGTAGCTTTTAAGGATCTTCTGGTGGACCTTACTGTGTCAAGCAGCTCCTATTTAAGTGATGCCTTGATTGTGAACAGGTGTGGCAATAATCAGGCCTGGGTGTGGCTAGAGAAATTGAACTCAGGTGTGGACAACCACAGTTATAGTATGTTTTAACAAGGGGGGCAATCACTTTTTCACACAGGGCCATGATGGTTTGGATTTTTTTTCACCTTTAATAATAAACACCTTCATTTACAAATTGCATTTTGTGTTTACTTGTGTTGTCCTTGACTATTGTTTAAATTGGTTTGATGTTCCGAAACACTTAAGTGTGACAAACATGCAAAGGAACAGGAAATGAGGAAGGGGGCAAACACTTTTTCACACCACTGTACATGACAAATGTAACATAGTAACTTACCGAAGAATTTCTTTCCTTGTAAAGAAAGTACAATCCTACAAATAAAAATATACAACATGAATTAATGTTATTAAAAATTCCTTTTTTTCTTTGCGGATAATGTACTTGATGAAATATTTGCCACTAAATTATTGTTCAATGAGAGAACAACTAATTGATCTAGCTGAGCAAAATTAGTAATATGAGGAGCAGGATGACAGTTTTAGCATATTAAAATATATTGTAATAAATATCATTTACATTGTAGTCATCATTCATTTGTCTTTAAAGTGTGACTAAACCCACAACAGTAAAATCAGTCTGTATATGATGTAAGGCATGCTTGTTATACTCACTGTGGAACCTAGGGGGGTTAATCCACTTGCATTGTGTAAAAAGACCGATCCTGTCTTCTCTGATCTTCCACAGTCCCCAATCTATCTCCTGATGGTCCAGAGACTTGGGGGTACTCTGCACATGCTCAGTTTGGTGTACATTGCTACAGAGGTTTTTTTTTTTTTTGGGAGACTGCATGTGATTAGCGCAGGGCCAATCAGCACTGTCCAAACAAAGTCAGGGGTCATGCAGCCTCATAGGACAGTCAGAGGAGAATAACAACTCTTCCTACAAGCTTTGACCAGTGCTTGGCTGGACACTGATAGAAGTCACAAGACTGCTCTATCTGCTGATGAGAAAAGGTATTTAGCATACCTATTTAGCAACTAAAACTATTGCATTTCAATGTTCTGTGTAAAGATGGACGAACTTCCGATGGGAAGTTTCGCGAGCGCAAACCGCGAACGCGGCCAAAAGTTTTGCGAACCGCAAAGTTTGCGGTGGGCCCCATTGACTTCAATGGCAGGCGAACTTTAAAAACCTACAGGTCATATTTCCAGCCACAAAATAATTACTAGCTGTGCACACATAGTCCCACCACATGGCCACTGACATAACACATGTGTGAAGTGAATCTGGGATCGACAACTACAAGCAGTCTTTTTTTATATGTGAAATTTTGACAATTCAGGACTCAAGAGCGCATGAAGGCAATGGAGGAGAAGAAAGGTCAGGGTAGGCTATTACGAGGGTGCAGGAGATGATTACCAGCACCGTGATATAGAGCACTGACACCAGCACCATGATAGAGTGCACTGACACCAGCACTGTAATATAGAGCACTGACACCAGCACCGTGATAGAATGCACTGACACCAGCACCGTGATATAGAGCACTGATACCAGCACCGTGATATAGAGCACTGACACCAGCACCATGATAGACTGCAGACTGTACCTCTGTCCCTACACTGATAAAGGACTGCAGCAGAATAGGGCAGTAATCTGAAGCAGTGCACCACAACCCTATATATTGTACACCTATACCAGTCCTTACAAGGACCTTTGTGGATCAAGTAGCTATGATTTGCAGACTGTACCTCAGTCCCTACACTGATAAAGGACTGCTGCAGAATAGGGCAGCAATCTGCAGCAGTGCACCACAACCCTCCAAATAGTACACCTATACCAGTCCTTACAAGGACCTTTGTGGACCAAGTAGCTAGTGATTTGCTGACTGTACCTCAGTCCCTACACTGATAAAGGACTGCTGCAGAATAGGTCAGCAATCTGCAGCAGTGCACCACAACCCTCCAAATAGTACACCTATACCAGTCCTTACAAGGACCTTTGTGGACGAAGTAGCTAGGGATCTGCAGACTGTACCTCAGTCCCTACACTGATAAAGGACTGCTGCAGAATAGGGCAGCAATCTGCAGCAGTGCACCACAACACTCCGAATAGTACACCTATACCAGTCCTTACAAGGACCTTTGTGGACCAAGTAGCTAGTGATTTTCAGACTGTACCTCAGTCCCTACACTGATAAAGGACTGCTGCAGAATAGGATAGTAACCTGCAGCAGTGCACCACAACCCTCTAAATAGTACACCTATATCAGTCCTTACAAGGACCTTTGTGGACCAAGTATCTAGTGATTTGCAGACTGTACCGCAGTCCCTACACTGATAAAGGACTGCTGCAGAATAGGGCAGCAATCTGCAGCAGTGCACCACAACCCTCCAAATAGTACACCTATATTAGTCCTTACAAGGACCTTTGTGGACCAAGTAGCTAGTGATTTGCAGACTGTACCTCAGTCCCTACACTGATAAAGGACTGCTGCAGAATAGGGCAGCAATCTGCAGCAGTGCACCACAACCCTCCAAATAGTACACCTATACCAGTCCTTACAAGGACCTTTGTGGACCAAGTAGCTAGTGATCTGCAGACTGTACCTCAGTCCCTACACTGATAAAGGACTGCTGCAGAATAGGGCAGTAACCTGCAGCAGTTCACCACAACCCTATATATTGTACACCTATACCAGTCCTTACAAGGACCTTTGTGGACCAAGTAGCTAGTGATTTGCAGACTGTACCTCAGTCCCTACACTGATAAAGGACTGCTGCAGAATAGGGCAGCAATCTGCAGCAGTGCACCAAAACCCTCCAAATAGTACACCTATACCAGTCCTTACAAGGACCTTTGTGGACCAAGTAGCTAGGGATCTGCAGACTGTACCTCAGTCCCTACACTGATAAAGGACTGCTGCAGAATAGGGCAGCAATCTGCAGCAGTGCACCACAACCCTCCAAATAGTACACCTATACCAGTCCTTACAAGGACCTTTGTGGACCAATTAGCTAGTGATTTTCAGACTGTACCTCAGTCCCTACACTGATAAAGGACTGCTGCAGAATAGGATAGTAACCTGCAGCAGTGCACCACAACCTTCTAAATAGTACACCTATATCATTCCTTACAAGGACCTTTGTGGACCAAGTAGCTAGTGATTTGCAGACTGTACCTCAGTCCCTACACTGATAAAGGACTGCTGCAGAATAGGGCAGCAATCTGCAGCAGTGCACCACAACCCTCCAAATAGTACACCTATATTAGTCCTTTCAAGGACCTTTGTGGACCAAGTAGCTAGTGATTTGCAGACTGTACCTCAGTCCCTACACTGATAAAGGACTGCTGCAGAATAGGGCAGAAATCTGCAGCAGTGCACCACAACCCTCCAAATAGTACACCTATACCAGTCCTTACAAGGACCTTTGTGGACCAAGTAGCTAGTGATCTGCAGACTGTACCTCAGTCCCTACACTTATAAAGGACTGCTGCAGAATAGGGCAGTAACCTGCAGCAGTTCACCACAACCCTATATATTGTACACCTATACCAGTCCTTACAAGGACCTTTGTGGACCAAGTAGCTAGTGATTTGCAGACTGTACCTCAGTCCCTACACTGATAAAGGACTGCTGCAGAATAGGGCAGCAATCTGCAGCAGTGCACCACAACCCCCCAAATAGAACACCTATACCAGTCCTTACAAGGACCTTTGTGGACAAGGTAGCTAGTGATTTGCAGACTGTACCTCAGTCCCTACACTGATAAAGGACTGCTGCAGAATAGGGCAGCAATCTACATCAGTGCACCAAAACCCTCCAAATAGAACACCTATACCAGTCCTTACAAGGACCTTTGTGGACCAAGTAGCTAGTGATTTGCAGACTGTACCTCAGTCCCTACACTGATAAAGGACTGCTGCAGAATAGGGCAGCAATCTGTAGCAGTGCACCACAACCCTCCTAATAGTACACCTATACCAGTCCTTACAAGGACCTTTGTGGACCAAGTAGCTAGTGATTTGCAGACTGTACCTCAGTCCCTACATTGATAAAGGACTGCTGCAGAATAGGGCAGCAATATGCAGCAGTGCACCACAACCCTATATATTGTACACCTATACCAGTCCTTACAAGGACCTTTGTGGACCAAGTAGCTAGTGATTTGCAGACTGTACCTCAAGTCCCTACACTGATAAAGGACTGCTGCAGAATAGGGAAGCAATCTGCAGCAGTGCACCACAACCCTATATATTGTACACCTATACCAGTCCTTACAAGGACCTTTGTGGACCAAGTAGCTAGTGATTTGCAGACTGTACCTCAGTCCCTACAGTGATAAAGGACTGCTGCAGAATAGGGCAGCAGTCAAGTATAATATTCTTTCTATATTTGGAAGAAAGTATATTATACGTGTACAACCCTATATACTGTACACCTATACCAGTCCTTAAAAGGACCTTTGTGGACCTAATAGTAATAGCTAGTGATTAAACTGACTGTCCCTGCTGCACACAGCGTCCTGTCCCTCCCTGCATTGACAAAAGACAGGCTGCTGCAATCACCAGCACAGCAGTGCACTGAACCCTATATACTGTACTACACCTATACCATACCAATCCTTAACCACTTCAGCCCCGGACCTATTGTCAGCCTAAAGACCAGAGGTCTTTTTACAATTTTCGCACTACACTGCTTTAACTGGTAATTGCGCGGTCATGCAATGTTGTACCCAAACAAAATTTGCGTCCTTTTCTTCCCACAAATAGAGCTTTCTTTTGATGGTATTTGATTGCTTCTGCAATATTTATTTTTTTACGATATAAAAGGAAAAAGACTGAAAATTAAAAAAAATATATATTTTTTACTTTTTGTTATAAGAAAAATCGAATGAACTAAATTTTAGTCATACATTTAGGCCAAAATGTATTCAGCCACATGTCTTTAGTAAAAAAAAAAGTCAATAAGTGTATATTTATTAGTTTGCGCAAAAGTTATAGCGTCTACAAACTAGAGTACATTTTCTGGAATTTACACAGCTTTTAATTTATGACTGCCTATCTCATTTCTTGAGGTGCTAAAATGGCAGGGCAGTACAACCCCCCCCCCCAAATGACCCCATTTTGGAAAGTAGACACCCCAAGGAAATTGCTGAGGGGCATGTTGAGCCCATTGAAATTTTTTTTTTGTCCCAAGTGATTGAATAATGACAAAAAAAAAAAAAAAGTTTACAAAAAGTTGTCACTAAATGATATATTGCTCACACATGCCATAGTTGGAATTGCACCCCAAAATATATTCTGCTGCTTCTCCTGAGTACGGGGATACCACATATGTGGGACTTTTTGGGAGTCTAGCCGCGTACGGCCCCCCGAAAACCAATCACCGTCTTCAGGATTTCTAAGGGTGCAAATTTTGGATTTCACTCCTCACTACCTATCACAGTTTCGAAGGCCATAAAATGCCAAAATAACACAAAGCCCCCCCAAATTACCCCATTTTGGAAAGTACACACCCCAAGGAAATTGCTGAGAGGCATGTTGAGCCCACTGAATATTTTTTTTTGTCCCAAGTTATTGAATAATGACACAAAAAAAAAAAGTTTACAAAAGTTGTCACTAAATGATATGTTGCTCACACATGGCATAGTTATATGTGGAATTTCACCCCAAAATATATTGTGCTGCTTCTCCTGAGTATGGGAATACCACATATGTGGGACTTTTTGGGAGCCTAGCATCGTACGGGACCCCGAAAACCAATCACTGCCTTCAGGATTTCTAAGGGTGCACATTTTTGATTTCACTCCTCACTACCTATCACAGTTTCGAAGGCCATAACATGCCAAAATAGCACAACCCCCCCCCCCCCCAAATGACCCCATTTTGGAAAGTAGACACCCCAAGCTATTTACTGAGAGGCATGTTGAGTCCATGAAATATTTTGCCACAAGTTGCAGGAATATTACAATTTTTATTTTTTTTGCACAAAGTTGTCACTAAATGATATATTGCCCACACATTCTATGGGCATAAGTGAAATTACACCCCAAAATAAATTCTGCTGCTTCTCCCGAGTACGGGGATACCACATGTGGGGGACTTTTTGGGAGCCTAACCACGTACGGGACCCCTAAAACCAAGCACTGCCTTCAGGATTTAAATATAAAACGCTACCAAAAAAACTGTTAGCGATCGCAGGGATCAGGCCTGACTCTGCGAAGGCTGCAGTTATGTGTTTAGTGTTTTGTAAGTGACAGTGATCGATCGATACTGCACTTGGGTGGGCTGGGCGGAGGGGCAAAATGCAGGTGCTAGCAGGTATCTGGGCTGATCCCGCTAACAATGCGTTTTTTTGGAACCCTAAACTGCTGGGGACTCTAGTATAGATCTGATCAGATCAGATATTGATCTGTTCAGATTCTATACCACTACGGGAGGTTTATGCTTTGCGCGTGGGTGTTAGCGGTACTGGCACTAACCTAGCGCTGCCTGGGGCGACGCAGACCCTGACCCTAAAACCTAATTGATAAAACCCGCCGGGTGATCAGGGGGTTAAACCTTTATTGGGTAATAAATGGTGGGTGCTCTGATGCTATAAAAAGCAAACTAACTAACCAGAGTCACCCGTAGCACTTATACGGTGATCACTGGTGAAAGGGTTAACTAGGGGCAATCAGGGGGTTAAAATCTTTATTAGGTAGTATATGGGGGTCCCTGACGCTATATAAAAACCTGACGGGAACCTAAATAACTAACTGGCTAACCAGCGTCACTTATACGGTGATCGCTGGTGAAAGGGTTAACTAGGGGCAATCAGGGGGTTAAAATCATTATTGGGTAGTATATGGAAGTTCCTAGCACTATAAAAACCTGGCGGTGAACCTAAAGAAATAACTAGCTGCCTAGCGGCACCAGTGACACTAATGCAGCGATCAGAAAAACAATCGCTTAGTGACACTGGCAAAAGGGGGTGAAAGGGTTAACTAGGGGCAATCAGGGGGTTAAAACCATTATTGGGTAGTATATGGGGGTACCTAGCATTATAAAAACCTGGCGTGGAGAACCTAAAAAAATAACTAGCTACCTAGCGGCACCAGTGACACTAATGCAGCGATTCTGAAAAACGATTGCTTAGTGATACTGGCAAAAGGGGGTGAAAGGGTTAACTAGGGGCAATCAGGGGGTTAAAACCGTTATTGGGTAGTATATGGGGGTACCTAGCGCTATAAAAACCTGGCGGTGAACCTAAAAAAATAACTAGCTACCTAGCGGCACTAGTGACACTAATGCAGCGATCAGAAAAACGATTGCTTAGTGACACTGGCAAAAGGGGGTGAAAGGGTTAACTCTAGGGGCAATCAAGGGGTTAAACCTTTATTGGGGGGTAGGGGGCTACCCTGGACCTAACACTAACTCCCCTGACAGTTTTTTCAGTCACAACTGACACTAAATGCAGTGATCAGTAAATAAATGATCACTGCAATCAGTGACACTGTGACTGGGAGGGGGGGGCGATCGGGGGGGTCATCGGGGGGGGGATTTGTGTGCCTATGTGTACCTACATGTCAGTGTAGTGTTGGTGCACTTACTATTGTGTTCTCCTCGCAGTCCGGTCAAAAAGACCGCCCGAGGAGAATGACATCACTTCCTCCCTGCCTGTGTTTACACTACACAGGCGGGGGAAGCTTCTCATTCACCAGGAGTGATCGAGAGGGGATGGCCAGAAACCAATGGCCATCCCCTCATCCCGGATCGCTCCTGAAGCGAAACGGACTGCCGCATCCAGCGGGAGGGGGACCCCCCACCCGCTGGAAGGCAAGCACGTACATGTACGTGCTTGTGCCTGTCGGTGCCATTCTGCCGACGTACATTGACATGCGGCGGTCCTTAAGTGGTTAAAAGGACTTTTGTGAACCTAATCGCTAGCAATTTGTGTCACTACAGTCTCTCCCTGCTCCACACAGCGTCCTGTCCCTACACTGAAATAAGACAGAATGTAAAATGGCCTCCAGATCAGGTCTATTTATAAGGTAGGGGGAATGTCCAATTGTCCATGTGCTGAAATGTCTCAATTGGCTGTCCTGTACCCCATGATGGATGTGTCATCATGGGTCAAAGTTCTTTCACACTGTAAGCACATATGTCCGCCGGGCGAACAGCGGCAATAGTCCGCCGATCGGGCGACTCGCGAACACGCAAAATTCGCCGCAAAATGACCGCCGGGCAAACAGTTCGGCCATCCCTAGTTCTGTGTACTGTGGGAGACCAGATATAGTGAATGCAGGGTCCTGGGTTTAGTAACACGTTAACTGCTAGTCTTTACAATATATACATGGCATATTTTAACGATATCCACAAATGTAATTTTTTTTTCTTTATTCAGTCTCCTTATTGTTGCACAGTAACAAGAATAATGACAAACTATCATCTGTCTATCATTTGTCTATCTGACAGAAAAACAAAGATAAAAGAATTATATTTATGCTAACACTGTATAATGTTAAAAGGGAAGTATGGCTAAAGCTCTTTTGGCCATACCTCTCTTCTGGGTCACAGGAGTGCACTTCGTTCTGCAGTCCTGTGACCCGTATTTAGCTGACAGCAGGGTAAAGCCTGCTGTCGGCTGATGTCACTCAACTGGTCCAGGCTCTGGAGAGATCCCTCACTAGCAGATGGCTCATCCTCTCAGCAGTGCTGAGAGCCTGAGCAAGCCGCTTCCACCCACTCTACAGCCCAGCATCCCAGTGAGCACTGGAGGGGCAAAGCAGAGACGGTGACTGACAGTCCCCAGCTCTCTACTCAATGAAGACCGAGAACTGAGGGATCATCAATCTTTGATTGCTCAGTTCTCAGTGTAGAGACATCGGGAAAAACAGATGCAGCATCAGGCCGATCCTGCATACATCTAGGTGAGTATGATTTTTCCCCCCCACATTTCTCTTTTAAATAATTTGTTTTCACAAGAAACAATATCCCTGTCCAAAATAGGTATATTTGGTTTTTCATTAGGCCTCATTCACACAGATGTTGGCACCCATACTGCACCGATGAGACCTTTGTTTCTACACCTACATCCATCCCAAGCTGTGTGAAAATTTGAGAGGTGTACAGGAGAGGATGTGCACATTGTCTCTAACACTTAGCCGAAGTGTACCACATCAGTAAAGATAGCAATGGTATCCTTAAGTTTGAATCCTGATCTGAATCCTCAGAAAGTGTTGGGATCATCTGCAGCAATCTGCAGCAGTGCACCACAACCCTCCAAATAGTACACCTATACCAGTCCTTACAAGGACCTTTGTGGACCAAGTAGCTAGTGATCTGCAGACTGTACCTCAGTCCCTACACTTATAAAGGACTGCTGCAGAATAGGGCAGTAACCTGCAGCAGTTCACCACAACCCTATATATTGTACACCTATACCAGTCCTTACAAGGACCTTTGTGGACCAAGTAGCTAGTGATTTGCAGACTGTACCTCAGTCCCTACACTGATAAAGGACTGCTGCAGAATAGGGCAGCAATCTGCAGCAGTGCACCACAACCCTCCAAATAGAACACCTATACCAGTCCTTACAAGGACCTTTGTGGACAAGATAGCTAGTGATTTGCAGACTGTACCTCAGTCCCTACACTGATAAAGGACTGCTGCAGAATAGGGCAGCAATCTACATCAGTGCACCAAAACCCTCCAAATTGAACACCTATACCAGTCCTTACAAGGACCTTTGTGGACCAAGTAGCTAGTGATTTGCAGACTGTACCTCAGTCCCTACACTGATAAAGGACTGCTGCAGAATAGGGCAGCAATCTGTAGCAGTGCACCACAACCCTCCTAATAGTACACCTATACCAGTCCTTACAAGGACCTTTGTGGACCAAGTAGCTAGTGATTTGCAGACTGTACCTCAGTCCCTACATTGATAAAGGACTGCTGCAGAATAGGGCAGCAATATGCAGCAGTGCACCACAACCCTATATATTGTACACCTATACCAGTCCTTACAAGGACCTTTGTGGACCAAGTAGCTAGTGATTTGCAGACTGTACCTCAAGTCCCTACACTGATAAAGGACTGCTGCAGAATAGGGAAGCAATCTGCAGCAGTGCACCACAACCCTATATATTGTACACCTATACCAGTCCTTACAAGGACCTTTGTGGACCAAGTAGCTAGTGATTTGCAGACTGTACCTCAGTCCCTACAGTGATAAAGGACTGCTGCAGAATAGGGCAGCAGTCAAGTATAATATTCTTTCTATATTTGGAAGAAAGTATATTATACGTGTACAACCCTATATACTGTACACCTATACCAGTCCTTAAAAGGACCTTTGTGGACCTAATAGTAATAGCTAGTGATTAAACTGACTGTCCCTGCTGCACACAGCGTCCTGTCCCTCCCTGCATTGACAAAAGACAGGCTGCTGCAATCACCAGCACAGCAGTGCACTGAACCCTATATACTGTACTACACCTATACCATACCAATCCTTAACCACTTCAGCCCCGGACCTATTGTCAGCCTAAAGACCAGAGGTCTTTTTACAATTTTCGCACTACACTGCTTTAACTGGTAATTGCGCGGTCATGCAATGTTGTACCCAAACAAAATTTGCGTCCTTTTCTTCCCACAAATAGAGCTTTCTTTTGATGGTATTTAATTGCTTCTGCAATATTTATTTTTTTACGATATAAAAGGAAAAAGACTGAAAATTAAAAAAAATATATATTTTTTACTTTTTGTTATAAGAAAAATCGAATGAACTAAATTTTAGTCATACATTTAGGCCAAAATGTATTCAGCCACATGTCTTTAGTAAAAAAAAAGTCAATAAGTGTATATTTATTAGTTTGCGCAAAAGTTATAGCGTCTACAAACTAGAGTACATTTTCTGGAATTTACACAGCTTTTAATTTATGACTGCCTATCTCATTTCTTGAGGTGCTAAAATGGCAGGGCAGTACAACCCCCCCCCCCCCCAAATGACCCCATTTTGGAAAGTAGACACCCCAAGGAAATTGCTGAGGGGCATGTTGAGCCCATTGAAATTTTTTTTTTGTCCCAAGTGATTGAATAATGACAAAAAAAAAAAAAAAGTTTACAAAAAGTTGTCACTAAATGATATATTGCTCACACATGCCATAGTTGGAATTGCACCCCAAAATATATTCTGCTGCTTCTCCTGAGTACGGGGATACCACATATGTGGGACTTTTTGGGAGTCTAGCCGCGTACGGCCCCCCGAAAACCAATCACCGTCTTCAGGATTTCTAAGGGTGCAAATTTTGGATTTCACTCCTCACTACCTATCACAGTTTCGAAGGCCATAAAATGCCAAAATAACACAAAACCCCCCCAAATTACCCCATTTTGGAAAGTACACACCCCAAGAAAATTGCTGAGAGGCATGTTGAGCCCACTGAATATTTTTTTTTGTCCCAAGTTATTGAATAATGACACAAAAAAAAAAAGTTTACAAAAGTTGTCACTAAATGATATGTTGCTCACACATGGCATAGTTATATGTGGAATTTCACCCCAAAATATATTGTGCTGCTTCTCCTGAGTATGGGAATACCACATATGTGGGACTTTTTGGGAGCCTAGCCTCGTACGGGACCCCGAAAACCAATCACTGCCTTCAGGATTTCTAAGGGTGCACATTTTTGATTTCACTCCTCACTACCTATCACAGTTTCGAAGGCCATAACATGCCAAAATAGCACAACCCCCCCCCCCCCAAATGACCCCATTTTGGAAAGTAGACACCCCAAGCTATTTACTGAGAGGCATGTTGAGTCCATGAAATATTTTGCCACAAGTTGCAGGAATATTACAATTTTTATTTTTTTTGCACAAAGTTGTCACTAAATGATATATTGCCCACACATTCTATGGGCATAAGTGAAATTACACCCCAAAATAAATTCTGCTGCTTCTCCCGAGTACGGGGATACCACATGTGGGGGACTTTTTGGGAGCCTAACCACGTACGGGACCCCTAAAACCAAGCACTGCCTTCAGGATTTAAATATAAAACGCTACCAAAAAAAACTGTTAGCGATCGCAGGGATCAGGCCTGACTCTGCGAACGCTGCAGTTATGTGTTTAGTGTTTTGTAAGTGACAGTGATCGATCGATACTGCACTTGGGTGGGCTGGGCGGAGGGGCAAAATGCAGGTGCTAGCAGGTATCTGGGCTGATCCCGCTAACAATGCGTTTTTTTGGAACCCTAAACTGCTGGGGACTCTAGTATAGATCTGATCAGATCAGATATTGATCTGTTCAGATTCTATACCACTACGGGAGGTTTATGCTTTGCGCGTGGATGTTAGCGGTACTGGCACTAACCTAGCGCTGCCTGGGGCGACGCAGACCCTGACCCTAAAACCTAATTGATAAAACCCACCGGGTGATCAGGGGGTTAAACCTTTATTGGGTAATAAATGGTGGGTGCTCTGATGCTATAAAAAGCAAACTAACTAACCAGAGTCACCCGTAGCACTTATACGGTGATCACTGGTGAAAGGGTTAACTAGGGGCAATCAGGGGGTTAAAATCTTTATTAGGTAGTATATGGGGGTCCCTGACGCTATATAAAAACCTGACGGGAACCTAAATAACTAACTGGCTAACCAGCGTCACTTATACGGTGATCGCTGGTGAAAGGGTTAACTAGGGGCAATCAGGGGGTTAAAATCATTATTGGGTAGTATATGGAAGTTCCTAGCACTATAAAAACCTGGCGGTGAACCTAAAGAAATAACTAGCTGCCTAGCGGCACCAGTGACACTAATGCAGCGATCAGAAAAACAATCGCTTAGTGACACTGGCAAAAGGGGGTGAAAGGGTTAACTAGGGGCAATCAGGGGGTTAAAACCATTATTGGGTAGTATATGGGGGTACCTAGCACTATAAAAACCTGGCGTGGAGAACCTAAAAAAATAACTAGCTACCTAGCGGCACCAGTGACACTAATGCAGCGATTCTGAAAAACGATTGCTTAGTGATACTGGCAAAAGTGGGTGAAAGGGTTAACTAGGGGCAATCAGGGGGTTAAAACCGTTATTGGGTAGTATATGGGGGTACCTAGCGCTATAAAAACCTGGCGGTGAACCTAAAAAAATAACTAGCTACCTAGCGGCACTAGTGACACTAATGCAGCGATCAGAAAAACGATTGCTTAGTGACACTGGCAAAAGGGGGTGAAAGGGTTAACTCTAGGGGCAATCAAGGGGTTAAACCTTTATTGGGGGGTAGGGGGCTACCCTGGACCTAACACTAACTCCCCTGACAGTTTTTTCAGTCACAACTGACACTAAATGCAGTGATCAGTAAATAAATGATCACTGCAATCAGTGACACTGTGACTGGGAGGGGGGGGCGATCGGGGGGGTCATTGGGGGGGGGGGGATTTGTGTGCCTATGTGTACCTACATGTCAGTGTAGTGTTGGTGCACTTACTATTGTGTTCTCCTCGCAGTCCGGTCAAAAAGACCGCCCGAGGAGAATGACATCACTTCCTCCCTGCCTGTGTTTACACTACACAGGCGGGGGAAGCTTCTCATTCGCCAGGAGTGATCGAGAGGGGATGGCCAGAAACCAATGGCCATCCCCTCATCCCGGATCGCTCCTGAAGCGAAACGGACTGCCGCATCCAGCGGGAGGGGGACCCCCCACCCGCTGGAAGGCAAGCACGTACATGTACGTGCTTGTGCCTGTCGGTGCCATTCTGCCGACGTACATTGACATGCGGCGGTCCTTAAGTGGTTAAAAGGACTTTTGTGAACCTAATCGCTAGCAATTTGTGTCACTACAGTCTCTCCCTGCTCCACACAGCGTCCTGTCCCTACACTGAAATAAGACAGAATGTAAAATGGCCTCCAGATCAGGTCTATTTATAAGGTAGGGGGAATGTCCAATTGTCCATGTGCTGAAATGTCTCAATTGGCTGTCCTGTACCCCATGATGGATGTGTCATCATGGGTCAAAGTTCTTTCACACTGTAAGCACATATGTCTGCCGGGCGAACAGCGGCAATAGTCCGCCGATCGGGCGACTCGCGAACACGCAAAATTCGCCGCAAAATGACCGCCGGGCAAACAGTTCGGCCATCCCTAGTTCTGTGTACTGTGGGAGACCAGATATAGTGAATGCAGGGTCCTGGGTTTAGTAACACGTTAACTGCTAGTCTTTACAATATATACATGGCATATTTTAACGATATCCACAAATGTAATTTTTTTTTCTTTATTCAGTCTCCTTATTGTTGCACAGTAACAAGAATAATGACAAACTATCATCTGTCTATCATTTGTCTATCTGACAGAAAAACAAAGATAAAAGAATTATATTTATGCTAACACTGTATAATGTTAAAAGGGAAGTATGGCTAAAGCTCTTTTGGCCATACCTCTCTTCTGGGTCACAGGAGTGCACTTCGTTCTGCAGTCCTGTGACCCGTATTTAGCTGACAGCAGGGTAAAGCCTGCTGTCGGCTGATGTCACTCAACTGGTCCAGGCTCTGGAGAGATCCCTCACTAGCAGATGGCTCATCCTCTCAGCAGTGCTGAGAGCCTGAGCAAGCCGCTTCCACCCACTCTACAGCCCAGCATCCCAGTGAGCACTGGAGGGGCAAAGCAGAGACGGTGACTGACAGTCCCCAGCTCTCTACTCAATGAAGACCGAGAACTGAGGGATCATCAATCTTTGATTGCTCAGTTCTCAGTGTAGAGACATCGGGAAAAACAGATGCAGCATCAGGCCGATCCTGCATACATCTAGGTGAGTATGATTTTTTCCCCCCACATTTCTCTTTTAAATAATTTGTTTTCACAAGAAACAATATCCCTGTCCAAAATAGGTATATTTGGTTTTTCATTAGGCCTCATTCACACAGATGTTGGCACCCATACTGCACCGATGAGACCTTTGTTTCTACACCTACATCCATCCCAAGCTGTGTGAAAATTTGAGAGGTGTACAGGAGAGGATGTGCACATTGTCTCTAACACTTAGCCGAAGTGTACCACATCAGTAAAGATAGCAATGGTATCCTTAAGTTTGAATCCTGATCTGAATCCTCAGAAAGTGTTGGGATCATCTTTTTTACCTATTCCTGCCTGCAGTCAAAGCAAAGTCATAAATTCATCAAAGATGGGAGACTGAAGGAGTTTACATGTCGCTTCTTTTATCTACAGCCTCTAATAGAACTGAAATTTTGGCCATGAAAATATACATTGTGGCATAAAATTTCTCCCTAGACAATTAGAAGGAAGGTTGAGGCGCCAAAGAGCCAGTGGCATGCCAGAGGAAGGCAGAGCATTACATTGGAGGCAGCTATCCAAACAGAGGCTAGCAAGGCAACTAATCCCTTACCTATGACCTTGTGATCTGAACATGATTAGAGCCTGAGGCTCTAGTTGGCTTCAAAAAAGGTTGGGCTCGAGGTGTTGCGCCCCGAGCCCACCCACTTGTGTGACATTAGCAAATAAATATCCGCTAATGACTTCCGGCTTCTCCTCCCGGCCAATCAGGAAGTGGGTCCTGAGTGGGAGTCTCAGGACTCCTGGCCAATCACGTCTCAGGACCCACTTCCTGTTCGGCTGGGAGGAGAAGAAACGCCTATTCGGCCAGGAGGAGAAGGAAGGGCCTGGCTCTTCCCTAAGCAAGTTGGAGCAAGGAGTAGCGTCAGCCTCCTAAGGTAAGGCCACTGATCGCCGTCGTCACACGCGCAGGGGGCAGGTTTGTTTGCCCCTACCAAAAAAAATATTGAGCACTGGCCGCCACTGTTGAAGAGATTTATGGGCCACTGGCCTTTAAATTGTCCAAAGTAGGCCAAAAATATTGTGGATCAAACAGGTTATCCAAAGGATGGACAGCTGACATGGGGCTCTTTGCAGATACAGACAGCGTAAACAGAAAGGCAGCTTAAATTTGCATCCAGAAAGTGATGCACATCATTTCTTCCACTCCCTGAATGCCTACAGATCCTGATCTGAGCAGAAAAACCTGAGCAAAAGAAGTGAGAGCAATATCCATAGCATGGTGACTATTCATTCGCACTATCACCTTCCTTTTCTCCTGTCTTCTACTGTCTTCTCACTAACACCCTGAACTGGTCCCTATGATCTTCCCCTCAATGTATCATTATTACCTGCCATAATTTGTAGACAAAGTAACATGACTGCTGCATCAACTATTTCGTGCCAACCCTCACTTTTGCCACCTTATGACTAAAAATAAAACAATTCAGATGATTGAAATACAACTAAAACTAAAATGGCATTTTAGTCAAAAGGCTATGACTAAAACGAAATAGAAATTTGACGTCAAAACTAACACTGTTTTGTTGAGAAAAAACATTCCCCTCTTAGTGATCTATGTACATTGCAAGGATTTTACCAAATTTTGTTGCAGATTCCTATCTTTTGTTATTCTGAAGAAATAGCTGTTTGTTTTTCTGTGTCCATGTGCAATGTGCATGTGAATGGGAGTAACTTTAAAATGATCAATCTTCTGCTGCACTTGCAGGGTTCTAATGAGGAAAGTGTCAGGTTCTGAATCTCTTTAGATGTAATTTCCCTTTGCTATTATATCACCAAAAATTAAGTTTTTGTTGCAGAGGATGCCCAAAAACTGACTTGCAATTCTGACTTCTGGAAAAATCAGTAATCCAATCACACAAGCGGGAAATTACATTTCTGGGAGGCGTTCCATACACCAACTATGTACAGAATGCCTCCAGGTTGCCATATTGCATCGAATTTTACAGAAAATTACAGAGCTGCAGATTGAAAAGGAAAGGTAATGTTTAACAACATTCAATTACAATATAACTTGTGTAGCAATTGTATGTGCTATATTCATTTGCTATTTTTTTCCCATTTGCAGGATGAAGTAAACATATTAAACGATAAGTCCTCATGCACACGGACATTTTAAAAAACTGGCTGCAAAGCTAGCTCCTACGCCTGGAAAAATCGACGTTAAAAACTCGATTTTTACCGCGTTTTGCATTGGCGTTTTTGCGTGTTTTTGCGCGTTAGCGTTAAGTAGCGTTTTTTAAAGAAAAACACATCAAGATGGCTAAAGCACTTCCAAATTTCCCACAATGCCACAGAAAACAAAGAAAATGTGTTGCAGAGCATGTGTTGGTGCCATTTTGGTAGGAGAGAGAGAGGAGAGAGAGCATTTTGGAGTCTGTTGGTTCTTCTGAGTAATATGGATCCTATTCTCCAGAAAATTGCTGAGGCAATCCTCCTGATTATCTTGCGGAGGCAGCGGAGAAGGAGACAGTAGGAGGAGAGAAGAAGCAGACGTCAATTTTGGGTGCATCCTATGGTATCCAATCAATTGTCTACGGCAGGGGTGGCCAACCCGCGGCTCTCGAGCCGCATGCGGCTCTTTGGTCGGTTTCCTGCGGCTCTTCGGGCTGGTTCGGGCTGTGTCGATCGGTTTCCTTCGGCTCTTCGGGCTGTGTCGATCGGTTTCCTTCCGCTCTTCGGGCTGGTTCGGGCTGTGTCGATCGGTTTCTTTTGGCTCTTCGGGCTGTGTCGATCGGTTTCCTTCAGCTCTTCGGGCTGTGTCGATCGGTTTCCTTCGGCTCTTCGGGCTGGTTCGGGCTGTTTCATTGCGGTGACAGGCAGCCCGAGTCTCTGCACTCCTCCGCTCCTCCCACACATCAACAGCCAATCAGCGTGTAGTGTCCCCCAGCCCGCCACATTTGAATACATAGGCGCTGGAGTGAGGCTGAAGGGGGGCAGAGGAAGGAGAAACACGCTGTATCGGAAGCCGATGAGATACAAAAAGGTATGGCCACAAGTGTGCAGGTTACTGATCTGTCCTCCCTTCTCCCTCTGTCTTGCTCTGTACTTTTTTTTTTTTATAACGTTTCACCTGAACACTGATAAGATCTGCTCAGCACATTCTCGGTCTGTTGATAGTGTGACACACTGCTGGCTGTTAACCATTTCAGCTTCTTTTCACTTATTTATCCAGCATGCGTATGATGTGGCTCTTTGCGGTAACTCGGTAAAAAATGTGGCTCTTGGTCTTCGTCTGGTTGGCCACCCCTGGTCTACGGGATACTTTGCCAATATTTATTACCAACTGCGCTCATATCCGGCAAAATTCTTTAACTTTATGAGGATGTCAGTGCCGCTCTTTGAGGACCTGTTGGAGAGGCTCAGGCCAAGGCTGACAAAGATGGACACTGTGATGTGTAGGTCTGTGTCACCGGAGGAACGGCTGCTAGTGACACTCAGGTAAGTGAATAAACATATGGGTTAGGGTTAGTGAATAGGGTCGGGGATAGGGTTAGGAGATAGGAGATAGGGTTAGGAGATAGGAGATAGGGTTAGGGTTAGGAGATAGGGTTAGGAGATAGGAGATAGGGTTAGGGTTAGGAGATAGGGTTAGGGTTAGGAGATAGGGGATAGGGTTAGGGTTAGGAGATAGGGTTAGGGTTAGGAGATGCGGTTAGGGTTAGGAGATGGGGTTAGGGTTAGGAGATAGGAGATGGGGTTAGGGTTAGGAGATAGGAGATAGGGTTAGGAGATAGGGTTAGGGTTAGGAGATAGGGTTAGGAGATAGGGGATAGGGTTAGGAGATAGGGTTAGGGTTAGGAGATAGGGATAGGAGATAGGGGTTAGGGTTAGGGTTAGGAGATAGAGGATAGGGTTAGGGTTAGGAGATAGGGTTAGGGTTAGGAGATAGGGTTAGGAGATAGGAGATAGGGTTAGGAGATAGGGTTAGGGTTAGGAGATAGGGTTAGGAGATAGAGTTAGGGTTAGGAGATATGGTTAGGAGATAGGGCTAGAGGATAGGGTTAAGGGTAGGGTTAGTAATTATTTGTATGCTTTTCTCTTTAATTAACTCAAATTTTTATGTTATCTTAGGTTCCTTGGCACAGGACAGAGTTATGCCACGTTGCATCATTACTTCCTCCTTGGCCTCACAACGGTGTCAAAAATAATAAAAGAAACTGATGTGTGGCAATATGGGAGGAATTGCATGACATTGTAATGCCAGAGCCAACAGAAGACATCTGGGAATCAGTTGCCGATACTTTTTGGGAGAAAACTCGGTTCCCAAATTGTATCGATGCCCTTGATGGGAAACATATCAGGGTGAAGAAGCCTCCCCACTCTGGATCATCGTATTACAATTACAAAAAATATTTTTCGGTGGTCCTCCTGGCATTGTCCGATGCACACCTTAAATTTCTTTGTGTTGATGTGGGAGCATATGGAAGCCATGGAGACGCCCGGATTTTCCGTGAGTCAGCCTTCGGACGTTGTTTTCATGAGGGACGATTCCTGAAAGCAGGCCTCTACCCTGCACTGATGAACCCAGCTTGCCATTAGTCATGGTGGCAGATGAGGCTTTTGGACTGGCAGAAAATGTTATGAGGCCATACAGTGTCTATGGTCTCAGCCACCGCCAAAAGATCTTCAATTATAGGCTCAGCCGTGCACGCCGTGTTGTAGAATGTGCATTCGGGGTGTGCACGGCCAAATGACGAGTTTTGCTTACAAGTATGCAACTCGATGTGGAAAACGCCATTAAAGTCTTCCTAGCATGTTGCGTTCTGCATAATTTTCTGCGGGACAATGACAGGAGCAATGTTGATCTGGAGCCCACAAACCAACTTCAGAGGGTTCAATTTATGGACTTGCGTTCAACGCACGTGTCATGAGCATCCGAAACCAATTTGCAGAATGTATTGAATCCCCTGATGGAGAGGTATCATGGCAGAATGATTATGTGTAAAGCAAAAATTTGAATACATCTAGTTTTGCTTTCTTTTTATTTTTAAATAAAGAATTTTGAAATTGAAGTTCGTTTGTTCTTTTATGTCCATTTTTCAACGATTGCAAAGTGCAAAGGTGTGCTGTTGTGCATCATAGAAAACACAAATTGAACTAATGTATTTTCAGTCAAAAAATAGCATTTTTATATACAGCTTACCTGTAAAATCCTTTTCTTGAGAGTACATCACGGGACACAGGAGCTCATTACATAGTGGGTTATATAGGCACCTCTGGTGATTGGACACTGGTTAACCCCAATTAAGGAGAATTCCTCCCCTATATAACCCCTCCCATATGGGAGGCACCTCAGTTTTGTAGCAAAGCAATAGGAAACCACGTAAAACCCAAGAGGGGCGGCAGCTCTGTGTCCCATGATGTACTCTCAAGAAAAGGATTTTACAGGTAAGCTGTATATAAAAATCCTATTTTCTTGATCATACATCACGGGACACAGGAGCTCATTACATAGTGGGATGTCCCAAAGCAATGCTCAGATTGAGGGGAGGGAGACACAGATCATAATTATAGACCGCCATGGGCCGGAGGACCTAAACTGCAGCCTGCAGTACACTGCGCCCAAAGGCGATATCCTCTTGCCCTCTGACATCCACCTGATAGAATCTGGTGAATGTGTGGACTGATGACCAAATTGCAGCCTTACAGATCTGAGCCAGGGAGGCCTGGTGATGCACTGCCCAAGAAGCACTTACAGCCCTAGTAGAGTGCGCTTTCACTTGAAAAGGAGGGATTTTCCCTTTAACACTATAGGCCTGAGAAATAATCTGTCTAATCCACCTTGAGAGAGTGGATTTTGATGCCTCCTGGCCCTTCCTAGGGCCTTCCGGCAAAATAAATAAGCAATCAGTTTTCCTTATCTGAGCCGATGCTTGAAGATAGATACTGATTGCCCTAACCACATCCAAAGTGTGCAAAGATTCTTCTTCTGCGGGCTGTGGGTCCGGAAAAAAGGATGGTAGGAATACATCTTGATTCAAATGGAATCCCGAAACCACCTTAGGTAGAAAGGACCTGTTGGGGCACATGACCACCCGGTCCTTATGAACAATTAGATACGGCTCTTTGCTGGAGAGAGCTGCTAGTTCTGACACTCTTCTAGCCGTGGCTACCAAGAAAACCAATTTTTTGGTCAAAAGAACTAATAAAGCCAGATGCAAAGGTTCAAAAGGTTGCCCCTGCAAAGCCGAGAGAACCAAATTCAGATCCCATGGGCATACCGGAGGTTTGACTGGCGGCCTTATCCGCATAGCCCCCTGGATGAAAGCCCGCACCAGGGAATGCGATGCAAGTGGCTTCTGAAAAAACACTGACAAGGCCGAAATCTGCACCTTGATAGTGCTTACAGCCAAATTCATTTCTAGGCCTGACTGGAGAAAGGCCAAGATCCTGCTAATGACATACTTTCTAGGATGCCATTCCCTGAGTTCACACCAGGAAACATATGCCCTCCAGATTTTGTAGTAAATAAGCCTGGAGGCCGGCTTTCTGGCATTGAGCAGAGTAGAAAGGACTGGCCCCGAAAGCCCACGATCCCTCAGAATGTGGGTCTCAGCAGCCAAACCGTCAAATTCATACCGTGTAAAGCAGGATGGTAAATTGGACCCTGTGAGAGCAGATCTGGCCGGAGAGGGAGGATCCATGGCCTGCCTACTGCCAACTTCATGATCTCTGCGTACCACGGTCGCCTGGGCCAAGCCGGGGCTACCAAAAGAACCGATTTTGTCTCCCTCTTGACTCTTCCCAGGAACCGCAACAGAAGCGGGCACGGGGGGAAGGCATAAATCAGATTGTACTGATCCCAGGGAACTGTCAGAGCATCTGACCCCTGAGCAAGTGTATCTCTTGTTCTTGACACAAATTTGTCTAGTTTTCTGTTGAACCTGGACGCAAACAGATCTACGTCTGGAGTACCCCACCTGCGACATATGTCCAAAAACACGTCAGGGTGCAGAGCCCATTCTCCTGGGCACAACTGCTGGCGGCTCAATTTTCCACTCCTGGAATGAAGACTGCAGAAAAGCATGGAACATGCTTTTCTGCCCAGACAAGTATGCGATTCACCTCTTTTTGCACAACCAGACTCCATGTACCACCCTGGTGATTGATATAGGCCACTGCTGTGGCATTGTCGGACTGAACCCAAACAGGGAGACCCCGTAGTCTGGAAGACCACTTTATGAGAGCCATATAAACTGCCTGGATCTCCAAGACATTTATGGGCAATAGCTTCTTGATCGCAGACCATTTCCCCTGCGAGCACGTCTCCTCTAACACTGCTCCCCAGCCTGTTAGGCTGGCATCTGTCGTAATAACCTTCAATGGAAGAGGAAGAAAAGTTTTGCCTTTCAGCAAATTCTCGGTTTGTAACCACCAGACGAGACTCTTGCGTGCCCCAGGGGATAGACACATAGGAAGATCCAAGGATTGGGGCTTCCTGTTCCAAGCCGCAAGGATGCATCTTTGCAGAGGCCTTGAGTGGAACTGGGCAAATGGAGTGGCCTCGAAGGAGGCAACCATTTTCCCTAACAGTCTCATGCACAACCGAATGGGGGAAGATCTGCTGCCCAGAATTAGGCGCACCAGATGCCCGATGGCCAAGGCTTTTGGCCTTGGAAGAAACACCTTGCCCCGAGTGGTGTCGATAAACATACCCAGGTATTCCAACCTGGTAGCAGGCTGTAGGGACGACTTTTCTAGGTTTATAATCCAACCTAGGCGTTCCAGGTGTTCTAGCGTTCTGGAAACACTGTGGTTCAGGAACGCTACTGTTTTCTCCATGAGAAGCAAGTCGTCTAGATAAGCCATGACGGCTATACCCTGAGCTCTTAGGTTTGCCAAGAGAGGGTCCAGAATCTTTGTGAAGACTCGAGGGGCCGTAGCAAGCCCGAACGGCAAGGCCACAAATTGAAAATGGCGTTGCTCTACCGCGAACCTTAGATACTTTTGGTGTGCGGGAAAAATTGGCATATGGAGATATGCATCCTTGATGTCTATTGATGCCATAAACTCTCCCCCTTGCAGGGAGGAGACCACAGTGCGAATTGACTGCATTCAGAAGGACTGGATGCGTAAAAACCGGTTCAGATCCTTCAGATCCAGGATAGGTCTGACACTTCCATTTGGCTTCAGAACGGTGAAGAGATTTGAGTAAAACCCTGAACCCTGTTCTGTTGGGTCCACTTCTACTATCACCCCCTGGGATAGTAAGTGATCTAAGGCCAGAAATAGCGTTTTTTTCTTTACTGGGTCCCTGGGGATCCTTGACCTTAGAAAGCGAGAAGGTGGAATCTCCTGAAACTCTAGCTTGTAGCCCAGAGATACCGAAGAGATCACCCACTTGTCCCGGATCTCTTCCCGCCAGGCTTCCGCAAACTGCCGAAGCCTTCCCCCCACTCACCCGAGTGGGGTCGCCCCTTCACAAGGAAGCTTTTGGGCTCTGCTTGGCAGGCTTTTGCCCCCAAGTCTTTTTCTGCCCCTGGGCCCGACCCTGAGCCTTTCCTGTAGAGGAGGGTAGAGGAGGGTTGAGAAGGCCGTCGCCACTGCTTAGAGCTTGATGCTCCGGGAGAGAGAGAATGCCTAAATGATGGACGTTTGCTCCTTTTGACTGGAAGGAGAGTAGATTTATCCCCTGAAATTTTTTGGACGAATTTGTCGAATTCTTCTCCAAACAAACGTTCCCCTTTAAACGGGAACCCAATCAAATGCTTCTTGCATGATAGCTCAGCTGCCCAATTCTTTAGCCATAGGGCCCTTCGCATGTGTACCAACAGGAGAGACAAACGAGATGCTTGTTGGACAGAATCCAAAATCGCATCAATCATGAAACACAGAATTTGAGGTATTTCTGCATAATTCTCTACTTCCTCACTGGGAAGGAGGCCAAGCATCTGCTTAACCTGTTCCTTGAGGAACTGACACAACCCCACGGCTGCGACTGTAGGTTGCACTACAGCGACAGTCATGGAAAAGGAGGCTTTTAATAATGTTTCCAACCTCTTATCAGTTGGATCTTTAAATACCTGAGCATTATCCAATGGACAGGTCAGGTTTTTATTCACACAAGAAACAGCCGCATCGACAGATGGGACCCCCTATTTCTTGGTGAAACTTTCCTCCAGAGGATAATGCATAGAAAACCTTTTAGGAGGAGCAAACAGTTTATCGGGATGTCCTCAATCCTCATACATCAATTTATCCATTAAGGGATGAATTGGAAAGGAAAAAGCAGTCTGTGGGACTTTCCTGACTCCCAGGGAAGAAACAGAGGATGTAGCGACCTCAGCAACAAGCATTCTGAATGTGGTACGCACCAATTCAGTATAATACTGCACCTGTTTTCTGAGTGCCTGGGAGGAGGGGACTCTCTCCTCTTCCTCTGATTCCTCTGACTGCTCAAGATCCCTGTCCCAAGATAGGGATCTCTCCTCATTGTCAGAAGAATCATCTGAAAGAGGAATCTCAGCAGAGGGAGGGGATCTACCCCTTTTCCTGCTATCTTTCAGGGAAGCAGAAATAAAATTCATGATTCTCCATTCAAAACCCTCCAATGTAGCCCTAAGGGAGTCCTCAGTGACGTATACCAGGGCTGAGACATTAGGAGAGGCTGAAAAACCTGACAGGGGCACTGATTCATCCTGTGAGGCTGGCTCCAGTCTTGCAGGGGGGGATGGTAACTTACAGGCATTTTTAGAACCCCTGGACCTAGGCGGTGATTTACCAGTGCCCTTGTTACCTCCCCCTGAGACCTTCTTACGAAGACATAGTCCTAAGCTACAAAGCAGAGGTACTAGTATAAAGTGCAATCACTGTTGTGCTTAAAGTCTCACAATAAATATATATGCTTAATACTGCACAACCTGATGCTGAGTAGGTGTCTAAGGTTTGCCTGGATCCAATCCGTTGGGATTCTTGCTGCCCACAGCTCCTGTGTCTCACACTTACAGCCCCCTGACGCTCTGGGCTTTTAAAACTGCCGCCAGGCGCCTGCGCAGTACAGCGCCGTGCACACCAACGTGCACGGCTCACAACCACACTCCCCCCTCTTCCATTAGCCCAGGAGCGCGCGCACATGCACAAGGACCGCCGGAATCCAGGGGGGAAAGGAATCTCCAATAGAGCTGCGTGGGACCCCCAGACTACGTGGGACCCCTGTATTACCTTATTGTGGCAGGGAGTGCAGTGGAGACGTGAGACCTCTGGAGAACCAGGCTTCACTGAGCGTGTGTACTGAAAGGCATGTAAGTATGCATCAGACTGCTCTTAGTCCCTCTAGTGGTGGAAACCAGGTAAGACATACTACTACTCAAATGAAGAAATCCATAATATAATTATATATAGGATTAACTTCCCTTACCTGTGCTCGCCGCAGGAATTGCTGAAACAGGCAGATTCCAGCCTTCACCCATCACAGCGGGCAGAGTTGTGCCAACCTTCAGGTTTTTTTGGGGTTCTTTCTCAGAAGAACCTCCTACCTGGACCTTGTAAAAGACTCTGCCAGAAACTTTCGTGCCACTATGTAAACAGTACACCAAGTCTGGTTTTCCCAGAGCCCAGTCTTCCAATAGGAGAGGACTTACAGGCCAAACCTCGTTTCTTCGAAAGACGAGGCCCGGGTACCATACCATCTTGGGAGTCAAATATCGGCCCGAGATATGGATTCGGTTTGTCGTAGCCCTTAGGCCCCCGCAGGGACCTGCACAGAGCTTTCTTCATAGCGCATGTTTTACGTGACCAACCAGCATACACACTGCCGAAAAAACTGAGGTGCCTCCCATATGGGAGGGGTTATATAGGGGAGGAATTCTCCTTAATTGGGGTTAACCAGTGTCCAATCACCAGAGGTGCCTATATAACCCACTATGTAATGAGCTCCTGTGTCTCCTGTGTATGATCAAGAAAAGAGATTTATTTAGAACAAAGATCGTTAACAAAAAGGTTTTGGATCACAACTGGTGATAGGTGGGGGTGGATGCTTGCTCACCACGGGCATGTGGGGATTGGGGACAGAGTAATTCTTGGGGCTGGCGTGGCTGCACAAAATCCTGCTGGTAGCGGGGTACAGGGTATGAGGGAGGACAATGGGAGGTGGAAGGTGGAAATTCACTGTAGGGGTGTGGGGTGTAGAATGGGGTCTGGGATGGCATAGGTGGGGGTTGGCGTTGAGGAGGGGGATGATAGTGAGTGGGGGGTGCTAGCACTGCTGAGGTCCCAGGTGCCATTGGGGGATGATGAGAAGCATTATATGGATCCCTTGGCAGTGCCCCACCAGTTATTTTTGCATGCCTGAATTGCGTAGCAATAGCATATAAGCGATCCATACACATCTTCTCTTGGTCTCCCCCAATGTCCTCCAGGATGTAGTATAGGGAGCAGCAGAAGCAGGCACGTGAGTTGCCGCTGTCTAAAAAAACATCCATACTGCGCCTCTCCTGCCACACTTCCTGCAGCAGTGCTAGCACTCTGTCTTCTCCCTCCGAGTTGAAGGCGCCCCTCATTTGACGTCCACGGCCACGGCCACGAATACCACCACAACCGAGCTGCTCTCCTGATTTTTGAATGGCAGTCGCTGATTCCAAGGCCCCTGATTCCTGCAAAAGAACAAAAATTTTTACATTGACATGTACATGGACAGACAGACAGTGAGATAGACAGGCAGACATAAGCAGTTACCTCATCTGGGCACTGAACACCTCCCTTACTCAATGCATGAGGCGATCCAATGCTCACTACGGGACTGGTGGAACTTTCAAGTTCTGCCTCTTCTGCAGCCACCTCCCTTGTTCTAATATTCGAAGTCGTCCTGCAGACAATACAAAATGTAAACGTAACCACTTCAGCCCTGCATCATTTAGCTGGTCAAAGACCAGAGCATTTTTTGCGATTTGGCACTGCGTCGCTTTACTGACAATAGCGCGGTCGTGCGACGTGGCTTCCAAACAATATTGATGTCCTTTTTTTCCGTCAAATAGAGCTTTCTTTTTGTGATATTTGATAAGCTCTGCGGTTATTAAAAAACAGCAATAATTTTGAAAAAAAACGCATTCTTTTTAAATTTTTGCTATAATATCCCCCAAAAATATATAAAACAAAAAAAATATGCTCAGTTTAGGCCGATATGTATACTTCTACATGTTTTTGGTTAAAAAAAAAATCGCAATATTGATTGGTTTGCGCAAAAGTAATCCCCCTTCCAAAATAGGATTTTTTTGGGGCATTTTTTAAACAATTTTTTTTTTAATAGTAATGGCAGCGATCTGAGATTTTTAGCGTGACTGCGACATTATGGAGGACACATCTGACAATTTTGACACATTTTTGGGACCGTTGGCATTTAAAGCGATCACTGAGATTAAAATTGCAATTAAAAAATAGACTTACGGTCTGGTGTTATTCAGCATATTTTGCCTTAAAAATTGCAAATTATTATGGTACACATGGGGCCTTTTTGCAGGTGCTAGTGCTCCACTGCGTGCTGCCTTTTCCTCCTCTGTGAGGTCCCTCCTGACGCGGTGATGTAGAGACTTCCACCTGCGCTGTCGAATTTTGCCTAAAATAACATGGGAAAAAGGGTTTAATATGCAATCTTCATTACACTACACACAAACAGATTGTACATTCAAGGAAAATAGACTTACTTATTTCCTTTCTTTCTCCTTGTCTCTCTTCTTCCCAGCCGGGGGTTATAGCCGCACTTATTTCTTCCCAACACTTTACTTTACGGATGTGGTCTCCATGGAGTGGATGTGACACATCCCACAGTTCAGGATGGGCCTGCATCACATTTATCAGATCCACTTGTGATACTGAACTTGCCATCTTGTCTTGCTCTTCTCCTATCAACTACCCACAGTGTGCAAAGCACTCTTGGGTAAGCTATGCATAGACAGTTCCTGTTTTTGCATAGATTACAGTGTCCAATCAACTTTTTGCAGCAGAAAAACGCCGGAGCTTAAAAAAGCTTAAAAACTCCGCTGCCGCGTTTTTGTGCGTTTTTCCGAGATTCGCGTTTTTACAGCTCTAGCCCCGCACCACGGAATGCACTGGTCCTGGGTTTTTTTTACAGCTTAAAAACGCCTAGGCCATTTGCAGCTCAAAAACGCCGAGGTGGGCATGAAGCCATAGACTAACATGGACAGGTGTTTTTAAGCTGCAAAAAACGCTCAATAAAGCGGCTGTAAAAACGTCCGTGTGCATGAGGCCTTAAAACTGTGACCACAGGTTTGAAACACTAAAAGCTTTGTCCACATGGGCAGTTGTTTTTTGACAGCTCCTTGTGTAGCAAAGTCTTTTACCTTTCCCAGTCTAATGAGAACCTTCAAGGTGAAAAACAGCTGACATCCTTCAATATGTAGTGGGTTGTGAGGCATAGTGGGTGCAAAGATGGTGAAAGTCATTGGGCCCCAGACACTTCTTGGATGCAAAAGAGGTTTTATTTCTTTTAACAGTCCTTTTTATGGTTTCAAGGCAAAGAGGGTTAGGGCCAGGACACCCTTGAGTAATTACAATTTCAATTGGCAGACTCTGAGACTTCAATAGGAGGACAGCTGTACAGGGAAAGGCCCCAGCAAGGTGCCACTTCTGCACATGCCGGTTTGCTGTATCCTATGGCAATAGTAACTAACAGTTCCTAACACAAAGTTCAACAGTTCTCTCAGCTTCACTACAATGTCAACTTGTAGCTCTTCAGCCCCTTGAGCTTCTAGTCTCTCACTAGACTCTCTGATTCACCGACTATGAATCCCTATGAATCCCTCAAGGCTTTTGCAGTGGTATCTCCCTCAAGTGTCACCCACGCCTCCCTGCTGGGTCCCTAGCTTGGCACTCCAGATACCTTTCAACTTCACCCCTGCTAACTGGCTTGGTCCCTGGCTTGACACACAAGGCTGTCCTGCAAGCATCACTGACTTGGTCACCGCCTCAAGTTTCCCGATTCTCCATCGTGCTCGTTCAGTGAGAAAACTGCTCTGGGACTTGCTTCAGTTACTCACTGTGGTCCCTGGTAAAGATGGTTGGTCCCTTAGTGGTGATCGCTTCCCTTCTACCTGCAACCAGGACACAGGTTCTCGGGCCAGCAGAACCGTCATTGTTGGTTGGACTGAAAGCCGCAGTCCCAACCCTGCACTGCCCTCTTACTTCTGGATAGGCCCTCACACAGACTGGCATCCAGATCCCCCCGGGATAGGCCCAGTGTCCAGCCTAGCCCCCGGGGTGTATGACACACCTCCACCCAGACAGCGGTCCAGGTGGCACACAACATAGATCACCTGACTCCATCTGAATATATGGGTTCTCCCAGCAGGCTAAGGGATTTAAAAAAAACCCTGCCCATTGGCTGAGATATCCCATATACCCATAACTTGACCTTGAAATGTCCTTCTCGCATTTAATGCCACCATGTGCCCGGCCACCTAGTGGCAGAAGAGAAAAGTACAACAAGGCCATACTTAGGGAGAAATCAATGGATCTCATACAACTATCTACAGTAGCTACTCCTGACAAGGAATTTGGTGAGGAGTTACCTGACTAAACCCCATCGCTCTACACTTGTAATTTCCTGTGCACTGAACAGCCTATGTGACAATGCTGCTGTTCCATAGAAACAGTACAGCGAGTGAGTCCCTCTAGCATAATCACAAGGTAAAATGCATAGCTCGCAAAAGTCCAGATTTTCCCTGGTCGGTCCATGTCCCGGGAAAAATCATGGGGCGCTGTCCCGGTAACCCATCCCTGGCCGACAGCTCCCAGCTCTGAAAACATGGCAACAGGGGATCTCCTTGCAGCTAGCAGGTCTCTTCCATGTTTACAGTGGAGAGGGGAGGGGCCTCCGACCCGGGCAGCTAATCGGCTAATCGGCTGCTTTCCTCAGTGTACAAGGAGAGCAATGTGCTTGTACACTGGAACCGATTAGCTGCCTGTGTCAGAGGCCCCATCCTTCTCCACTGTACACACGGAAGAGACCTGATAGCCGCATAAAGATTCAGTGGGCATCACAGAGCTGCCACCCCCCCCTCAATTCTCAGTGAGCTGACAGCCAGAGGTGCAGGGGGATGCTGCAGGTGAGTGGCCATGCCTGGGGTGATGATCTGCTGGACGTTCTGTGTGTTGGGTGAGAAGGGCGGTACAGAGTGCTGTGTTGGAGGTGCACATCAAGTCCTGTACCAAGTGTCTGCACCCTCTCACTCACCATTTCTGCACCCTCTTACCCTCTCCTGTACCATTTCCGCATACTCTCTGACGGTCTCCTGTACCATCTCCGCTCACTCTCTGACAGTCTCCTGTACCATCTCCGTACACTGTCTGACACTCTCCTGTATCATCTCCATACACTGTCTGACAGTCTCTTGTACCATCTCCGGACCCTCTCTGACAGTAGTCTCCTGTACCATCACCACACACTCTCTGACAGTCTTCTATACCATCTCTGTGCCCTCTCTGACCATCTCCTGTATCATCTCAGCACACTCTCTGACAGTCTCCTGTACCACCTGTGCACCCTCTCTGACAGTCTCCTGTACCATCTCCACACCCTCTCTGACAGTCTCCTGTATAATCGCCGCACACTCTCTGACAGTCTCCTGTACCATCTCTGCACACTCTCTGACAGTCTTCAGTACCATCTCCGCACAGACTCTGATAGTCTCCTGTATCATCTCAGCACACTCTCTGACAGTCTCCTGTATCACCTGTACACCCTCTCTGACAGTCTCCTGTACCATCTTCACACCCTCTCTGACCGTCTCTTGTATCACCTCCGCACACTCTTTGACCGTCTCTAGTATCATCTCTGCACACTCGAAGTAAATGTAGTGTGTATCTATCACAGGGTGGTCCTGTGGATACACTATAAAATAGAACACAAATGCCACGTCCTTATGCTATCTTGACAGGAAGAAAAAGGGAAGAGGGGAGAGGGCAACACACAAAAAAAACAAAAAAAAAAGTGTTGATTGTGTTGGACTTTTTAGGCATAATAGTATATTTAAATGTAGCACAAAAGAGGGGGGGGGGGGGGAGGAAAAAAGTTTTTTAAAAATATAAAAAAAAATATTTATAAAAAGGAAAAAGAAAAAGGATATATATAAAACATACCAAGTACTGTTCCACATCCTATCTATTCTAGTACATTATAACAGTATCCATATATATTTTCATTAGGCCTGTAAGCCCAAAAAATAAAACAGACATTTATACTCAATATGAAAATGATTACAATAGACAGGATAATAATTATAGAACCAATTGGATGTATTCAGATGCTCTACATGTTTTGCATTTTGATTAACGCTTCCTCAGGAGCTTTACCAATTTTCTAAAATAGAAAAGGTGTATTGATCAAACAATTCAGAAAACATTTCATACATGTTAAGATTCATCCCCAAAACATTACAATTACAAAATAAACAAAAGGAAACCTTGCTCCCAGGGGGAAAAAGAAAAAAAAATATTTTATCATGTGGGAACCTTTTCTGAAATTGAAACAATATGGGAGCGGTGTGACATTTTATTATTATTAAATAAAACCATTATAATAGTGTGGACCCTTGAGACAAGAAGAAAAAAAAAGGGAACCAACCTATTGGTATATGCTAAAAATAATAAAATAAAATCAAATAAAATAAAATAAATTACTTACATTTTTTGGGCTTAGCCCAGAATAAGGGAAGGAAGTGCAAGAAGGACAAAGGGATAATATTTTTCTACGCAAATAGAACGATTTTCAAATCGACATCAGGTTGTTGCATGTACAGGAGTTTGCAAATAGCAACAAAGCTCCAGATATCTATGATGTAAGACAACAGGAGAAGGTGGTATGAACCACAATCTGTATGAACAAAACAAGCATAATAAGGAATAAAAAAAAAAAAAATGAATTTTTGCCTACTGCATAAAGTGTTGAATTTAGAGTTAAAGAAAAAAAATGTTATGTGTGCATGATACATATGTTCTAAAAATACACATTGCCCATAGTGACACGGGAAGCGTTTGTAATTACTTATATAAACACATTGTGTCCAAAAAAGTTGGAAGGTAACTACAGTTATACAAAAGGGCTTAGTGACCCAAACGTGACTGATTATAGAAAGTGTTGAAGTTTTAAGTGCTATCAGTGATGAGAAAAAAAATATATATATATATTTTATATATATCACCTACTTTTAGTGCAATACGGGTTCCTACATACACCTCTTCAGCGAGATAAAGATAGACTTGTTCCAGTAGTTTTGAAGAGCAAGGGGGACAGATCAACCCCTCCGGTGCCTTCTTTCATCAAGGGTTCAGACCGCTGTGCCTGGACGCCGATCCGTTGCGTCCAATTTATGCACAGCCGTCCCGGTAGTGACGTCACTCCGCAGAAAGCAGAAGTGACGTTCACTAACCCGACCACACCCCCGGAGCAGTATGCGCCGCCCATGCTGGCCCATTATGCTGTGTGTGGGTTAACTGGGTGGCGCTACATAACTGGGGGGCCTGGCTATGTCCGCTCTCCAGTATGGATTCCTCGAAAGATGCGGGGTCCGGCGGGCGCTGTGGGGAATAGAAAAGGACGCAGTACCTCCCCTCCTTCCTCGATCGGCGTATTCTATTGGCCATGAGATGGCGCATCTAGTTTGCCCACTTCCGGCATCTACGCCGATCATGGAGGCTGTCTGCTTCTTCCCCGTAGCGTCCTGGAGGATTGACGTCACCCCGGGGGGTGTGGTCGGGTAAGTGAATGTCACTTCCGCTTTCTGCGGAGTGACGTCACTACTGGGATGGCTGTGCATAAATTGGACGCAATGGATCGGCGTCCAGGCACAGCGGTCTGAACCCTTGATGAAAGAAAGCACAGGAGGGGTTGATCTGTCCCCCTTGCTCTTCAAAACGACTGGAACAAGTCTATCTTTATCTCGCTGAAGAGGTGTATGTAGGAACCCGTATTGCACTAAAAGTAGGTGATATATATAAAATATATATATTTTTTTTTTTCTCATCACTGATAGCACTTAAAACTTCAACACTTTCTATAATCAGTCACGTTTGGGTCACTAAGCCCTTTTGTACAACTGTAGTTACCTTCCATCTTTTTTGGACACAATGTGTTTATATATGTAATTACAAACGCTTCCCGTGTCACTATGGGCAATGTGTATTTTTAGAACATATGTATCATGCACACATAACATTTTTTTTCTTCAACTCTAAATTCAACACTTTATGCAATAGGCAAAAATTCATTTTTTTTTAATTCCTTATTATGCTTGTTTTGTTCATGCAGATTGTGGTTCATACCACCTTCTCCTGTTGTCTTACATCATAGATATCTGGAGGTTGGTTGCTATTTGCAAACTCCTGTACATGCAACAACCTGATGTCGATATGAAAATCGTTCTATTTGCATAGAAAAATATTCTTCTTTTATCCTTCTTGCACTTCCTTCCCTTATTCTGGGCTAAGCCCAAAAAATGTAAGTAATTTATTTTATTTTATTTGATTTTATTATTTTTAGCATATACCAATTGGTTGGTTCCCTTTTTTTTTCTTCTTGTCTCAAGGGTCCACACTATTATAATGGTTTTATTTAATAATAATAAAATGTCACACCGCTCCCATATTGTTTCAATTTCAGAAAAGGTTCCCACATGATAAAAATTTTTTTTTTTTTCTTCTTCCCTCTCTTTTTCCCCCTGGGAGCAAGGTTTCCTTTTGTTTCTTTTGTAATTGTAATGCCTTGGGGATAAATCTTAACATGTGTGAAATGTTTTCTGAATTGTTTGATCAATACACCTTTTCTATTTTAGAAAATTGGTAAAGCTCCTGAGGAAGCGTTAATCAAAACGCAAAACATGTAGAGCATCCGAATACATCCAATCGGTTATATAATTATTATACTGTCTATTGTAATCATTTTCATATTGAGTATAAATGTCTGTTTTATTTTTTGGGCTTACAGGCCTAATGGAAATATATATGGATACTGTTATAATGTACTAGAATAGATAGGATATGGAACAGTACTTGGTATGTTTTATATATATCCTTTTTTTTTTCCTTTTTATAAATATTTTTTTTTTAAATTTTTAAAAAACTTTTTTCCTTTTTTTTCCCCTCTTTTGTGCTACATTTAAATATACTATTATGCCTAAAAAGTCCAACACTTTTTTTGAGTTTTTTTTGTGTGTTGCCCTCTCCCCTCTTTCTTCATCTCCGCACACTCTCTGACCGTCTCTAGTATCATCTCCGCAGTGCCGGTGCTAGACTATTTTTCACCCTAGGCAAGGCTAGATACATGCCCCCCCCCCCCCCAACAAAAAAACATACTTTTTTTTTAAACACATGCCACTGCACACTATGGATGAGTGGGGTGGAAATGCACCTGCATCCTCGGTGCCACTAAAATAACATTGTCTCTGCATTGGTGATTATACTGGGAGGACAAATGCCCTTGTGTCTGTGCTGTCACTGGAAGAACAAAATTGTCCATGTCCATTATATGTGAAGTGCACCAGTAAGGGAATGGGGTTGTAGAAAGCTAGCAATGGAGTAGATGGGGATGAAGATGACAGGGGGTGGGGTGATAGGAACCTGGCAATGGAGTAGATGGGGATGAAGATGACAGGGGGTGGGGTGATAGGAACCTGGCAATGGAGTAGATGGGGATGAAGATGACAGGGGGTGGGGTGATAGGAAGATGGAAGTGGGGTACAGGGGGATGACAATGACAGGGAGCTGGGTGGTAGGAAGCTGGCAGTGGGGTACATGGGGATGAAGATGACAGGGGTGGGGTGGCAGGAAGCTGGCAGTGGGGTGCATGGGGATGAAGATGACAAGGGGCTGGGTGGTAGGAAGCTGGCATTGGGGTTCAGGGGATGAAGATGACAGGGGGCTGGGTGGTAGGAAGCTGGCAGTTGGGTACATGGGGATGAAGATGGCAGGGGCGAGGTGGTAGGAAGCTGGCAGTGGGTTACAGGGGGGTTGAAGATGACAGGGGGTGGTAGGAAGCTGGCAGAGGGGTACAGGGGATGAATATGACAGGGGGTGGGGTGGAAGAAAGCTAGCAGTGGGGTACAGGGTGGTGAAGATGACAGGGGTGGGGTGGTAGGAAGCTGACAGTGGGGTACAGGTGAATGAGCATGACAGGGGGCATGGTGGTAGCAAGCTGAAGGTGGGGTACGGGGGGGAATGAAGATGACAGGGGGTGGGGTGGTAGGAAGCTGACAGTGGGGTACAGGTAAATGAGGATGACAGGGGGCAGGGTGGTAGCAAGCTGGAAGTTGGGTACAGGGGGGTGAAGATGACAGGAGGTGGGGTGGTAAGAAGCGGACAGTGGGATACAGGGGAATGAAGATGATGGGGGTGGAGTAATAAGCTGGCAGTGGGGTACAGGGGGATGAAGATGATAGGGGGTGGGGTGATAAGAAGCTGGCAGTGGGGTATAGGGGGATGAAGATGACAGGGATGGGTGGTAGGAAGCTGGCAGTGGGGTACAGGGGGATGAAGATAACAGGGGTGGGGTGGTAAAGCTGACAGTGGGGTACAGTGGATGAAGATGACAGGTGGAGGGGTGGTAGAAAGCTGGCAGTGGGGTACAGGAGGATGAAAATGACAGGGTGTATGGTGGTAGGAAGATGGCAGTGGGGTACAGGGGGAGGAAGATGACAGATTGTGGGTGGTAAAAAGATGACAGTGGAGTACAGGGGGGTGAAGATGTCAGATGGTGCGTGGTAGGAATCTGGCAGTGGGGTACAGGGGGATGAAGATGATAGGGGGTGATAAGAAGCTGGCAGTAGGGTATAGGGGGATGAAGATGACAGGGGTGGGGTGGTAGAAATCTGGCAGTGGGGTACAGGGGGATGAAGATGATAGGGGGTGGGGTGATAAGAAGCTGGCAGTGGGGTATAGGGGGATGAAGATGACAGGGGTGGGTGGTAGGAAGCTGGCAGTGGGGTACAGGGGGATGAAGATAACAGGGGTAGGGTGGTAAAGCTGACAGTGGGGTATAGTGGATGAAGATGACAGGTGGAGGGGTGGTAGAAAGCTGGCAGTGGGGTACAGGAGGATGAAAATGACAGGGTGTGTGGTGGTAGGAAGCTGGCAGTGGGGTACGGGGGGGAATGAAGATGACAGGGGGTGGGGTGGTAGGAAGCTGACAGTGGGGTACAGGTAAATGAGGATGACAGGGGGCAGGGTGGTAGCAAGCTGGAAGTTGGGTACAGGGGGGGGTGAAGATGACAGGAGGTGGGGTGGTAAGAAGCGGACAGTGGGATACAGGGGAATGAAGATGATGGGGGTGGAGTAATAAGCTGGCAGTGGGGTACAGGGGGATGAAGATGATAGGGGGTGGGGTGATAAGAAGCTGACAGTGGGGTATAGTGGATGAAGATGACAGGTGGAGGGGTGGTAGAAAGCTGGCAGTGGGGTACAGGAGGATGAAAATGACAGGGTGTGTGGTGGTAGGAAGCTGGCAGTGGGGTACAGGGGGAGGAAGATGACAGATTGTGGGTGGTAAAAAGATGACAGTGGAGTACAGGGGGGTGAAGATGTCAGATGGTGGGTGGTAGGAATCTGGCAGTGGGGTACAGGGGGATGAAGATGATAGGGGGTAGGGTGATAAGAAGCTGGCAGTGGGGTATAGGGGGATGAAGATGATCGGGGGTGGGATGATAAGAAGCTGGCAGTGGGGTACAGGGGGATGAAGATGACAGGGGTGGGTGGTAGGAAGCTGACAGTGGGGTAGAGGGGGTGAAGATGATAGGGGGTGGGGTAATAAGAAGCTGGCAGTGGGGTACAGGGGGATGAAGATGACAGGGGTGGGTGGTAGGAAGCTGGCAGTGGGGTACAGGGGGATGAAAATAACAGGGGTGGGGTGGTAAAGCTGACAGTGGGGTACAGTGGATGAAGATGACAGGTGGAGGGGTGGTAGAAAGCTGGCAGTGGGGTACATGAGAATGAAAATGACAGGGTGTGTGGTGGTAGGAAGCTGGCAGTGGGGTACAGGGGGAGGAAGATGACAGATTGTGGGTGGTAAAAAGATGACAGTGGAGTACAGGGGGGTGAAGATGTCAGATGGTGGGTGGTAGGAATCTGGCAGTGGGGTACAGGGGGATGAAGATGATAGGGGGTAGGGTGATAAGAAGCTGGCAGTGGGGTATAGGGGGATGAAGATGATCGGGGGTGGGATGATAAGAAGCTGGCAGTGGGGTACAGGGGGATGAAGATGACAGGGGTGGGTGGTAGGAAGCTGACAGTGGGGTAGAGGGGGTGAAGATGATAGGGGGTGGGGTGATAAGAAGCTGGCAGTGGGGTGCAGGGGGATGAAGATGACAGGGGTGGGTGGTAAGAAGCTAGCAGTGGGGTAAAGGGGGATGAAGATGACAGGGGGTGGGGTGATAAGAAGCTGGCAGTGGGGTAAAGAGGGATAAAGATGATAGGAGGTGGGGTGATAAGAAGGTGGCAGTGGGGTACAGGGGGATGAAGATGACAGGGGTGGGTGGTAGGAAGCTGGCAGTGGGGTACAGGGGGATGAAGATGACAGGGGGTGGGGTGAGAAGAAGCTGTCAGTGGGGTACAGGGGGAGGAAGATGACAGGGGGTGGGGTGATAAGAAGCTGGCAGTGGGGTACAGGGGAATGAAGATGATGGGGTGGGGTGATAAGAAGCTGGCAGTGGGGTACAGGGGGATGAAGATGACAGGGGTGGGTGGTAGGAAGCTGGCAGCGGGGTACAGGGGGATGAAGATGACAGGGGGTGGGGTGAAAAGCTGGCAGTGGGGTACAGGGGGTGAAGATGACAGGGGGTGGGGTGATAAGAAGCTGGCAGTGGGGTACAGGGGGATGAAGATGACAGGGGTGGGTGGTAGGAAGCTGGCAGCGGGGTACAGGGGGATGAAGATGACAGAGGGTGGGGTGATAAGCTGGCAGTGGGGTACAGGGGGATGAAGATGACAGGGGGTGGGGTGATAAGCTGGCAGTGGGGTACAGGGGGGTGAAGATGACAGGGGGGTGGTAGGAAGCTGGCAGTGGGCTACAGGGGGGTGAAGATGACAGGGGTGGGTGGTAGGAAGCTGACAGTGGGGTACATGGGGATGATAAGAAGTATGTGACAGGAGGTAGGTTAGTAGGGAAACAGGGAGATGATGAGGAGGATAAAGATGATGACAGGGGGACAGCAGGTGGCAGCATCATATGTATTGTTAGGGCTGTGTGTGGGGCGGCTGCTAACAGTAATTTGTAGGGCTCCCTCGGTCAGGGAGTGACGTCACGGGTACTGCCAGTGTCGGGCAGGACCGTCATGACTCATGTAGTACCTGTAGACTCCAGAAGAATGATGATCGCCAGGCTCCTGTTTCAGGTCCTCCAGCACAGTCCACAGAAACAGATGTCCATCCTGGAGAGGAGGGGAGAGCTGCTCAGCCGCGGTGATCATTATCCGGGCTCTGCACACATAGTAGGAGATCTGCAGAGCGCGTGGGCAGGGGAGGAGCGCACATGGAACCACCCACTGATCCAGCAGCTGTTGCACTTCCTGCTCTGTGCCGAGTTTACCAGCTACTCAAACTGACAAACTCCATCACAGCGCTTCCTTCTCCACAGGACTACACCTGAAAGCATTAGCGGGAGCATCACTGCTGTCACACAGCGAGATAGAGAGCCAGAGGCCGTGGCAGCGCCCTAGGCAGCAGTGCGCCCTAGGCGACTGCCTAGTTCGCCTAGTGGTAGCGCCGGCCCTGCATCTCCGCACACTCTCTAACAGTCTCCTCTACCACCTCTGCACACTCTCTGACCGTCTCTTGTATCATCTCCGCACACTCTCCGACCGTCTCTTGTATCATCTCCGCACACTCTCCGACCGTCTCTTGTATAATCTCTGTATATTCTCTGACCCTCCCCCTTTCTCTCTTTTTCTCTCTCCCTCTTTCTCCCTTTCTCTCTTCCTTCTTCCTCCATCCCTCTTTCAACTCATTCTCTAACTACACCCCCATTAAACCACCCCCAATATTTAGTTTAAGCCACGGCCATTTTACGCATGCCACATTTTTTCTCATTGCTATGCCACACCTACAAATGAATGCCCCACCCATAATTAATCAATTAAAGACTCCGCCTACATACAAAAAGGTGTCCCTATTAGTTTTTTCAGAATGTTGACAACTATGAAAATGAAGGTAAAAAAAAATGAAAAAAAGGAAATGAATGCAGCTAGAACATCTAAGTGCTGGTAAGCTGCGATATACTACATTTATAATATCATTTTTTATCTTCCTTTTTATACACCCCATTTTTTGCAGCTACTGCTGTTCTGTGTGCAAAGCTATTACCCTGCAATGAGTTCATCATTAAATGTATCAACAAAAAAAATTTTTTGTCAGTTAACGGTCAGTATTGCCATTTTGTCAGTGTATGGTTGAAGTTAAGCAAACATATGAAATGTGCATTTTGGTGCACTTGAAATCTACACATTTCTAATATTTTAGTAACAACCATTTTTAGTTATCTCAGCTTTCACATGGTCCTAGAATGTCATGTTTATTTTATGTTACAATCATAAGGGTGGAGGTAGGAGAATGCCCTTAATATGTCAATATTGTCATTTTTGCTACAGCATATTATTATGCCCTTCTGTGTGAATGAATTTATTAATTTATGTATGAATTCGTCTATTCATGTATGCCCTCAAAATAAGTTAGGTGAATAAAAAGGTGCATTGCTATAAAAATAAATATTAATTTCTTTGTATTTGCAAGAATAATATTTCTCAATAAAACTTACTGTGAAAAAAAAAATATATATATAAATATATCTATATATATCTATATATATCTATATATATATATCTATCTATATATATATATATATATATATATATATATATATATACAGTGGGGATTGAAAGTTTGGGCACCCCAGGTAAAAATGTGCATTAATGTGCATAACGAAGCCAAGGAAAGATGGAAAAATCTCCAAATGGCATCAAATTACAGATTAGACATTCTTATAATATGTCAAAAAAGGTTAGATTTTATTTGCATCATATACACTTTCAAAATTACAGAAAACAAAAAAATGGCGTCTGCAAAAGTTTGGGCACCCTGCAGAGTTAATATCTTGTACTGCCCCCTTTGGCAAATATCACAGCTTGTAAACGCTTTTTGTAGCCAGCCAGAGAGTCTTTCAATTCTTGTTTGAGGTATCTTTGCCCATTCTTCCTTACAAAAGTGTTCCAGTTCTTTGAGATTTCTGGGCTGTCTGTCACGCACTGCTTTTTTAAGGTCTATTCATAGATTTTCAATAATGTTGAGGTCAGGAGATTGTGAAGGCCATGGCAAAACCTTATCCATGTCCTGGATAATTAATAATATCATGCAAAATTCTTGCACAATTTGTCAGTGGGAATGCTACCTTAATGGGGTTGTAAATCCTCAGGGTTTACCTTAATGGAAATGCATTAAGGTGAAAAACCTTTTGTGCTGCAGTAGCCCCTCAGAGCCCCCCTTTTTCTTACCCAAGCCCAATCGTTCCAGCAGCAGGGACAAGCTTAGCATCTTCAGCCAATGTCTTGGGTTCTCATTGGATAGATTGATAGTAGTGGGAGCCATTGGCTCCCGCTGCTGTCAATCAAATCCTGTGACAAGGGAACGGGGACAGGACCCAGTCCTGCTGTCTGTGTCAATGAAGCACACTCGCACCAGTTCCCCCTTGCAAAGTGGATCTCTGAGGGGGTACTCAAGAAGGGAAAGAGCCAGGAGTGCCGCAGGGGGACCCCAGAAAAGGAGGATCAGGGCCACTTTGTGCAAAACCCTTGCACACAGGAGGTAAGTATATGTTTGTTACTTATTTTTAAAACGAACTTTACAATCACTTTAAATCCTTTCTGTTATTGAAATATTTTGCATATTTTTTGTCTTTTGCTAATTTTCAAGACATGCACATAATACCAAATGCCCATTATTAAAATGTATGTAAACCCTAACAATGAACTTCTCCTATTTGCTCCCATTTGGTGTGCAAAATATACCATTGAAAGTTTTTTGTTACATCTGTTCAATGAGGGTGAAAAATACCTGTGGATTTTTCCAGAAATCTTGTGTGCTGTGTGTATGGATGTATCTGAGTTTATGAATCACATCAGGAAGGAATTTAATTGAATCTGGATCTGAAATAAATTATAATTTATATAGAATTTGAATCAAACTTAAATTTGAAATCAAAACAAATTTGAATTTGAGAACAGATTCAAAATTTAAACATAGCACTGACTATTGCTGATTTCCTTCATAAACTTTGTGCAAGTGTAACTAAAAGAACTGATGCTGTTTTGAAGCCAAATTGTATTCAAATATTGATTTAAATTAGATTTTTCTTCTGTTCGCTCACTCTGCATTTTTTAAATTGATAAAACTAAACAAGTAAAATATATATTTTTAAAAGCATTCTTACTTTACCTTATTTCTTCACACCTGCCTAAAACTTTTGCACAGTATTGTACAAATATTTATTTTATAACTTAGAATACTTCACATATTCTGCATAAACCTTATTAATACAAAGAAAATGAACAAGTCAAAAATCAATGACTATATTGATATATTTCTGGTGAATGAATCATTTGTGTCCAGGTCAATATATATGCCTTTTATAACATAGGACCCTTCAATTTTTTTTGTTTCAATCTTTCTATTAAAGATTAGGCTGACCATAGATGATCCGTTTTTCTTTCCACAAGTTGCAGGAAAGAAAACAGTGAGTGTTGATGGAGGAAATCCCCCCCCCCCCCCGAAGCTACCGTGTTCTCCCAATATGCAGGGGGAGCCACTACTACCAGGAGCTAGCGACTATAGTGGCTGGCAATATTCACATGAAAAATCAGACATGCTGGTTGTATCCAAATCAATTGATGGATCGACTTGGGTACAATCATCCTGCCCATAGATGGTTCGAATCTCAGTCTGTCCCTGCTGAACTGGCCAAGATTCAAACTAACTATATGTCCAGTTTTACTGTAAGTACAACTAGATAACAGTACAGCCATAGAACTTTTATGGCAAATGTAGTTAGAACTTCCAAGCAATGAAGGCAAGACACAGTTTGAGAATAACAAACAACAGTGGCATACATATATAGTATGTAAATATGGTCAGACACAGAACCAACTTTTAAAAATGTGGGCCTAAGGCCGCGTACACACGCGGGGACTGTTCGCCCAACTTTGTCCGTCAAACAGTTTCAGCAAACAGTCTGCTCAAAATTAGCATGGACGGACATGGCCACACACGACGAACGAACAGTTTGCTGAAACCGTGCGCGATGACGTGAACGGCACGTACGACGGGACGAAAAATACGATGTCCTATACACTGCATTATAACTTTCGGCGTGTAAATCCTTTCTGAGCATGCGCGGAACTTAGTTTGACGAACAAGCCTACACACGAGGGGACTGTTCGCTGAAACCAAGTTTCAGCGGACAGTTTTTCGGAATTTCCGAAAAACCTTGTTCAGCGGACTGTTCGCTGAAACTGTCCGCTGAAAGCCCACACACGAGCGGACTGTCCGCCGAAACACTGTTCAGCGGACAAAGTTGGGCGAACAGTCCCCGCGTGTGTACGCGGCCTCATGTGACACTTCCAACTCCATCAAGATTTTTATTCCCCTTTGGCCAAAGGGGAGGGGACAATGGTAGGGTTTCCTCAGCTTTTGTATAATCGCCAAAAAACATTCTGTTTTTTTTTTTTCATATTGCAAGAACCAGTTATGATATACAAATGAAATGTATTCTCATTCATATTAATCAACTTATAATAACATATCACTAATATATCTCTACTGAAAATGTAATGATTTAGTTAGGGTTACTATTGCTGCACTCTGTATGCTTATCTTAGCTCTTGTACTAACTTAACCTCCCTGGCGGTATGATTATTTCAGATTTTAGGTGCTGAAAGCGGTACAATTATTTTGCATGAAAATTTGGCATGTTATATTGTAGTCCTGTAATTCTTAGCAATAACTCACTTAAATCTGTCCAAACCACAGTCTAACATCCCGGGTATGAAAAAGTTTGAAAAATGAAATAATAAATTATAATATAATAAATAACTATAAATAATTATACCAAATAATAATAATATAACAATAATAAAAATTATTCAATAATGTAATCAAATCAAAAACACTGAAATTTTCTCAGTTGCAGAATTGTCACTGTCATTACTGTATTTTCTGGCGTATAAGACTACCTTTTACACTTAAAAAATGCCCAAAAATCGGGGGTCATCATATACGCCAGGTATACAATGCTGCCCGATGGATGTCAGCCCCCTAATACTGTATGTGGCTTCAGCTACAAACAGTATACGCTGTTGAGCCAATCCCGGCGAGCGATGTATTCTATTAATGAATACAGAGCCTGCTTGGATTGGAGTAACAACCTCTTCCAATCTGAGCAGGCTACATAGAGTAGCCTGCTCGGATTGGCTTAGAGAGAGAGAGAGAGAGGCAAGGGCTGATGATGCTACAGCCTCTGCCAATCCAAGCAGGCGTTGTATTCATTAAAATAATACACTGCTCACCATACTTCCCTGGGTAAATCCATTCACTGATCTCCTACTACTATACATCCTGCTATTTGCCTTTGAGGTCCCAGGCACCCAAGAGGGACAGGTAAATCTGGGACATATGACAGGGGGGTAATTAAATGCATTTTGGTGGACAATTCCCATAGACTGTAACCCAAAAGTGGTATAGGTTTGGTTAGTGAAAAATTCTACTTTTCAGAGTTGTGGCATTCAATAGATCTCTGTTTGTGTTTATTATTGTTTGATTTACTTTATGACATATCACAGCATGGCGGATGAGTAGTTGGCATTCTTGCTTTGTGTTTTTTAATGGTTGTAATGTTTTTTTTAAATGGTGTTGCCTCAGAAGGGGTGTAGTCTTATACCGCGAGTATTGCCCAAAACCTATGTTTTCACTTGAAAAATAGGGGGTCGTCTTATAAGCCCAGTCGCCTTATACGCCGGCAAATACGGTGCTTTTCAGTATTTGATGACGGATCTCCCCACAAATCGCTATCCCTCAATTCTGCAAGTGATTCCAATTTATTATCACTGTTTTCTAGCTGGTCTAAAACCATTTTTGATGTAAAGGGACAGTTTTGGTTGCTATGGACAATCTCCAGTTTCCAGGCATAAAGAACAATTTTTATAAGATAAAACAGCATGCAGGGCACTGGGCAGAACATTAGGGACAAAGGGGTGTGAAATAATTACATACAGCAATGTAATCTGTAAGATTACATTATACTGTATGTAATGTGTGTGTTTCACTTTTTGAATTTGGGGCCGTTCTCCATCCCCGTGCGTCGCACCACTCACAGGGAACGGAGATCGGCTCCATGATACATCGAGCGGAGGACGAGCCGCTCTTACAGCAAGGGGACATCGCTGGATCCAGGAGAGAAGGTAAGTAACCTCTCCCTGCATTCTGCGATGCGATCCCAAGTCTGGCTCGGGGGTTACCGCTTTTGGTATAAAATCTTCACCCTGAGCCAGACTCGGGAATACCACCAGGGAGGTTAAAGAGGAGTTCCCCTTAAAAAAAAGAAAAATAAAAGTCAGCAGTTAAAAATACTGCAGCTGCTGACTTTTAATAATCGGACACTTACCTGCCCCAGGGTCTAGCAATGTGGGGAAACGAAGCCCCCTCGCCTCCCCTCCGCTCGGCGGCGCCAGCATTGCAACTGTGGGCACCCGGCTGTGGGCACCCGGCATGCGCGAGCGGTGCCGCGTCCGTGATTGGCCGTGCAGTCATCTGGGACCTGTCACGTGTCCCAAATGACTGACAGGAGGAGCTGAGCCCTTCCTGCGCCGAGGGGAAGTGATGTCACCAGCCCAGGCACTGAAGGAGGCAGACTACGAAGGACCCCGTAGCAACAGGCATTTAGAGGTGAGTTAAAAAAAAAATCCAAATTTTTTTTTTAGGAATTTTAATCATTTTGTTTTGTGTGGAACACTTTATTTTTATAGATTATATTACGTGACGATAAGGTGAGCTTCCTTTAAATGCAGTTGAACAGATCTATTGTGCATAAATTGTACCAAATATAAAATAGGAATCTTTTAGAATAGGAATTTACAGTACATATCCAATCCATTACCATTACCAGTATTTAACTCATTGCATCTTCTTAAATGGCATTATATATGTATAATATATACTCATTTTCATGTTCCTTGTTTTCCCCCCTATTCTGGCGGCAGTAGATGGTGTGCACAAGTTAAGGCATAACATTCTTGTAATGACTTTCCCAGAAAATTTTACCCCCTTCCTGACCAGAGCACTTTTTGCGATTCGGCACCTTAACTGACAATTGCACGGCCCAGCTACGTTACATGAAAACAAAATTGGTGTCCTTTTTTCCCACAAATACAGCTTTCTTTTGGTGTATTTGGTCACTTTTGTAGTTTTTATTTTTTGCGTTAAAAACAAAAAAAGAGTGACAATTTTGAAAAAAAAAAGCAATATTTTTACTTTTTGCTCTAATAAATATCCCCCAAAAATATATTTAAAAAAAACACATTTTTTCCTCAGTCTAGGCTGATATATATATATATATATATATATATATATATATATATATATATATATATATATATTCTTCTACATATTTTTGGTAAAAAAAAATATTGATTGGTTTGCGCAAAAGGTATAGTGTCTAAAAATAGGGAATAGTTTTGTGGCATTTTTATTATTCATTTTCTTTTATTAGTAATGGGGGTGATCTGCATTTTTTTATCGTGACTGCGACAATATGGTGGACATATTGGACACTTTTGACTCTATTTTGGGACCATTGTCATTTATAGATCGATCAGTGCTATAAAAATGCACTGATTACTGTGTAAATGACACTGGCAGGGAAGGGGTTAAACACTAGGGGGTAATAAAGGGATTAATTGTGTTCCCTCTCTGTGTTATAACTGAAGGGGATGGGACTGTCTAGAGGAGATGACAGATCGCTAATCATACTTTGATCAGTCTCTTCTGCCCTCAGAGAACCGAGATCTTTGTGTTTACACACACAGATTCTGGTGCTCAGTGTCTCAGGAGCAATCGCGGGAGCCCAGTGGTCATCGCAACCACCAGGCACTCGCATTGGCTCCGGGGGGCGAGTAGCGGGTGCGCGCGTGCCCCTAGTGGCTGAGGGGCAAAGTGATGTTACATAACATCGTTTCACGCAGCCATGCCATTCTGCCACAGTAAAATTGCGGCGGCTGGTCGGCAAGTGGTTAAAGTATACAAAAAGATAATATCTACAATCACTTGAGTTTCATGTTAGTAATAGTAATTACATTATTATACAATGCATAAAGTTACAATGCATCATTTCCAATAGCAGAATTTGAATAGCATCAAGGTGTTTGGGGTCCAGCACATGTTGATACTCTTGTAGTTCCACAATTTTTATAAATTATAATGGTGATAACTTACCTATAATTTCATGTTACATATCCTGTTGCTCCCATAATAGAGGCTTTCATGTTGTGCAAACCTATTTTTATCTGATAAAATCACAAACATTTAAATAGTCTATGAAAAAGTACTACCTAACTAATTTTTGGATATTCAATTCAAATCAGTATCGATTCTAATCAAATTTGATTAGAATATGGCCGAAGAAATTTGAATCAAATCGAAAAACCGACAAATTGTGAAAGCGAATTATTCTAACATAACAAATGTAACTAAATGAAATTTTGACCTGGCATATCTGGTTTTTGGAAGTATACAGAGCCTACAATTATATGCAATATGCTTGTTAACAACTATATATCCTAGACTTCCAATACCATCAATAGAGTACTTCTGGTGTATCTATGTGGATTGTTTTGAGGCCTTTGTGCCTATGTTATTAATCTTCAATTTTAAATGTTTATCAATAAATACAGTATGTTTTATAATTGTGTGTGGTCTCCCATGCTGAGCCTATAAAGACCTGTTTTCTGTAGGCAGGATTTGAGTTAGCCAGCCCACATCCTTTTTGCACATTAAGTTAGGTGTGGCTTTATTAAGGCAAAACCTTTCCGTACACAAAATGTTTAACTTACTGAATCCGTCCAAAACGTAACAATTTTTTTCATTCTGCACAAGTCTACATGTAATCGCTCAAGCAGCAATCACATGTCAATGATCGGCCCTGGACACAGGCAGTCTGTGTCCAGGGCTAATTACCTGCATGTTATTGCTGCATGTGCAATAACCTGCAAACTAGTGTGATTTGCTGTGAGATCTGGCAACTTTCAATTGCTTTAAATGGGGCTTCCTGCTCACAGATAATCGCAGGCAAACCCACTGGGGCTTTCATGTGTAATTTCCAGCAGGGTGGCACAGAATTAAAATAGGCAGGGCTCACAAAATGTGCTTTGACGTTCAGAGCCAAAAGTGTTGTCATGTGAAAGAGGAAGGTAGGACCACACTATATTTTAGGCACATCATCAGTTATTTTTCTGTATTTACAGCATATTTTAAAGTAATAAAATATGGGGAATGTGCAGAGATGCACAAAATATGTTTTTTTTTTTAAATTGTGCCTTGAGTTTTACATTAACTGTATATGTACTATATGATCTGTGGGTGGAGTAGGACAGCAGAGAAAAAACAAATTTAAAACACTGTGACTTAAGCCAACATAGACAGATAAAAATTCAACCGGTTCAGCAGGAACTGACCAAATTTCGATCCATCTATGGCCAGCCTGGCTGTATTGAAATCAAGCTATCGATCAACTTCAGTACAAGCAGCCTGTCATTTTCTTTTCGTGTGATCTCTGCTGGCGGTTATAGCCACCAGCAGAGATCATTGCATTTTTAAGGTGGGGAAATCTCCCACTGTCAGAATACAATAGCACAATGGCAGGGATTCAAGCTATTTTCTTTCCTTCAATCCATGGTTGAAGGAAAGGAAATGCATAATGCATGGCCTGCCTTACACTAAAAGCCTTTATTTTCCACCTTAACATGTTTTGATCACCATAACCAATAGTTAGTTGGTAAGGAAAGCACACTGATATGATCACATCATCACACCTAAAGCAGAAACTAATGCTCACCAATGTGACATATAAGCCCAATAAGTGACATACATGGCCACAAATAAAAACTGTTCTTGCAAAAAGAAACAAAAAATTCTCTAGGTTGTGTGTGTTTTTAGGGCTTCAGCATCAAGCTTATTTTTTTATACACAGCAAATATTTAAAATTGAGTGACAAAAAAATGCAACATTTATACAAAAACAATCTAACAGCAAATCAAATAATCTGAAAGACTGAGGCCACTCACTTTGAATGGCACTCAGGTTAACAGATTAAATATTTTGCCATATGGCATTTAGAGAACAGCAACTAAGATTTAAAAGCAACTTGGAGAAAATAATTTCAAATTTGAAGCAATTTTTTTCTGTATTCATGTGTAAACTTAACAATACTAAAGGTAACATGCAACTTACTGGCTCTTTCATCCTTTGATTAGAAAGATTTTATAGCATTGCAGTCTCACAAATGAATACATTTATGCACCTTGTACTGTCAAAGAAAATTGGCTTTCCCTTTTTTTGTTAACCCTGACCATAATGTACATATTGTTGAGTATATTTTAGAATGACCTTTTAATTATTAAGCACAATAACTAATAAATATGTTAGTTAATTTGGTAGAGCTTTATTCTGAGAGTCCTGGATTCAAATTTTTGTTGGCTAGCTCTAACAGGCTAACAAATGTAAATATTCTCTAAAATAAATTCAGCATTAGTTGATCTCTTTTAAACTAATACAAATCAGTAATGTTTAACTGTTATGTTTTTAAACACATGGATTTACTAAAGGCAAATAGGCTGTTCACTTTGCAAGGGAATTTTCAATAAGCTTTGTGAAGTTGGTAAATATTCACCTTTCAAATGATTCAAAGGGTTGTTGGGTATATTTTAGAATGGCCATTTAATTATTAATCGCAATAACGAATACGTATGTTAGTCGAATTGGTAGAGCTTTATTCTAGGAGTCCTGGATTCAAATTTTTGTTGGTCAGCCCTTACAGGCTAATGTATGAAAACATAACCTAAGGCTAACTTTCAAATGCAAATTTTCTCTAAACTAAGTTCAGCATTAGTTTATCTCTTTTAAACAAATAAAAATCAGTAATGTTAAACTGTTATTTTTTTAAACACATAGGCGTTGATTCACTAGGCAAATAGTCTGGTCACTTTGCAAGGGAATTTTCTCTTATGCCGCGTACACACAATCGGAATTTTGGCCAGCAAAAGACAGATGAGAGCTTTTAATCGGAAAATGTGACCGCGTGTTTGCTCCATCAGAATTTAGCTGGCCAAATTCCTGCCAGCAAAAATTTGAGAGCATATTCTCAATTTTTCCAACAGAAAAACTTTCTATCGGAAATTCCGAATGTGTGTATGCAATTCTGATGCATAAAAACTCACGCATGCTCAGATTCAACTACGGAAAGGAAGCTATTGGCTACTGGGTATTGAGATGCCTTTTTCTACTCCCGTCGTATGTGTTGTACGTCACCGTGTTCTTGACGGTGGAATTTGGTATGACCGTGTGTATGCAAGACAACTTGAGTGAAATTTAGTTGGGAAAACCATCAGAGCTTTTTCCGACCAAAATTCCGATCATATGTACGTGGCATTAGTGAAGTTGGTGAATATTCAGCTTTCAAAGGATACCCAATCACATGCTAGGAATTTTTTTTTAAAAAGACAATTTTTTTGTTTGCACATGATTGAATGATAGAAGTCTAAATAGAGATATTGTATTTTCCCCATGGTCTTTATCTGATGTCAGTATATGAGGCTTTTCTTTCACATCAGAATATTTATGGGTTTTTGTGCAGCACTGTATTTTACATCTTTATGAACAAATTTAATTTGGAGTATTTTCATATGAGGTGGAGAAACTAAGGTAGTTAAGTGTCATACTATTAAAAATAATTACAAATCTGCAAAACAAAGCCTCAAATTTTTTTTTTCGTTGCACATTTTACCTTTGACATGGAACAAAGTCAAACAGTTCAAAATGCTCACTGATAATTAAGTATAAATGCAATGGTTTAAAATTAAAATTCAAGCTTGAAATGTGATAAGAAGTACCTGCATTTGCTAACTATTAGAATGTAGGTTCAGCGATTCAAGCTTTTAAAAGTTTCAACTTTATATAAAACAGAAAGAAGACATTAGTGAAAAACTTTTAATCGGAGACATACATTAGTTACCTAGTGTCTAATTTACAGTATTTTAACTGTATATTATTGCATGTAAGTAATATTTATGAACATAAATATCAAAATGAGCTTGAACTAATTCTAAACTTGAGGATTATCTTTTAAAACAAAAAAGGCAGATAAATATTGGATAATAACATAAATGCATTAGAAATAACATATACTATTTTAAATTATGTGAACAACAAATAACGCTACAACTTACTTGGTATGTATCGAGCTGCTCAGGAGTAAATATAGTTTGCTTGTTTCCCATGCTTATACCTGCTTACTAATTCTAGTGCCCCTGACATGCTTTTGTTTCTGAGCTTTTATACTAAGTCTGAATATTAGGATATTAAAGGCTGCAGGAACAGCAGGGTCAGGCACAGTGGAGGATCGAATGTCACTGTCCCATTCTTCCTGCATTTCAGATTCATAATAGGAGCATTTCATCAAATCTTTGATCTGGATAAAGAAGTCTGGCACATACGGCTTCCATCCAGCATCATTCATGAGCATATAAATAAGCTGCTATAATTACACCTCTTGTTTCATGTCCAACTTATACTCATATTACATCATTTAGCATGTCTACTGCTAACTAAGTTCATTCTTTCTAGCGGTTTAGTATTGCTTCGAAAGTAAACACAGGATTGGTGATTGGTCACTCACTAATAAGAGTTTAAAAAATGGATTTTATTTGCATTTCAGCATTTGCAAAAGGTTTGTTATGTTGTCTAATAGTTACATAGTTACATAGTCAGGATGAAAAAAGACACAAGTCCATCTAGTTCAACCCAAAAAATAAAAAACTTACAATCCCATATACACAATCCTTCACTCACAGTTGATCCAGAGGAAGGCAAAAAAACCCAGAAAAGCAGGATCCAATTTGCTACAGCAGGGGAAGAAATGCCTTCCTTCCTGATCCCCCGAGAGGCAATCGGATTTTCCCAACATTATTTATAAGAGCACTTTCACACTGGGGCAGGGCGGCATCGGTAAAGCGCAGCTTTTTTTTTAGTGGTGGTTTACCGTTGTTTTAGCGTCACTTTTCTGCTGCTAGTGGGACGCTTTTAACCCCCGCTAGTGGCTGAAAAAGGGTTAATAGCGCCCACAATGTGCAGCTGCCATGGTGCTTTGCTGGCGTTTTGGCAGCGCTGGCCATTGATTTCAATGGCAGGGGCGTTTTAGGAGCGTTATATTCACCACAATGCCCCAAAGATGCTGCTTGCAGGACTTTTTTTCCCGTCCTACAAGCGCACCGCTTCAGTGTCAAAGCACTTTGGCTTTCACACTGGGGAGGCAGGGGAGGCATTTTTCAGGGGCTTTACAGGCACTATTTCTAGCCCTTTAGCACCTTAAAAATGCCTCAGTGTGAAAGTAGCCTAATAGTCAGTGAAAGGGTTAATCCTGTGTCTAGGGTGGTCCCTTCAACCTCTCAGACCTTAGATCCAATGTGATGTATAAATTCAGAGCACTCTGGAATCAATTCTCAAAGGACAAATAAAACCACACACACACCATGGCGTCCTTCAAGAACTAATTGTATTGAGTTATTACAAAGCGATTGATATAGTAAATTTCACGTCACACAGAATAAGACATGCGCAGTAGACATCAAGACGATTACAGCTGGTCAAGACAAAACGCTATTGTTCTTTGTTAATATGAGAAAAAGATAAGAGACAGTACATGATTTCTTCTGTAGCTAAAGGAATGCTGAGAAAATGTGTGAAAGTTTTAGATAAGTGTGTGAGAACAAATGAGTTAGAAGAATCTCATGTTGAGACAGTTATCTGAGGTGTTCAAACTGTACATATTGTAAAATGGAAGTTTGTGAATATTAAGATGGCTGACAGAAACAAGATGGATGCTTAACATAACCTTTCAGTCAGTACCCAGTAATATTATGTCATTTGGGAAAGAATCCAGACCTTTTTTAAAACAGTCTACTGAGCTTGCCAGATAATATGAATCTATTGTCTTATTAAAGTAGCTCAAGCCTAGATAAAATGATATTAAACCCAAAAACAAAAATGTATGAAATTGCAACTGCATTAGGTTTCTTTTTTTTTTTAGGCTTTTTTCTTTTATTTTCACCTGGAGATCTGGCCAGTAAGTTTGTTATTTTTTTAACTTCCTCTGAAGCCGCGTACACACGGGCGGACTGTCCGCTGAAATGTGTTTCAGCGGACTAAGTTGGACAGACAGTCCGCCCGTGTGTACGCGGCTTTACAGACCAAATTGTCCAGACAAAGAAGCAGTTAGAGGGCTGAAACAAACAATTTATCCCTGAGAGGGGTGCTTACAATGATCATCTTTTATTCATTTACGTAAATCCTTTATGTACAAAACATAACTTGATACTAAAATTTATCGGTAAAGTTGATCCAGGGAATAGCCGATTGCCCCCTGGGGAGAAAATTGGATCATGCTTTATTGTTTTTTTTTTTGCCTTCCTCTGGATCATAGGATAGGATGGGCATGGAGGTTTTTGATTTGTGTGTGTGGGTTTTTTTTTTTTTTGTTGAACTGGATGGACTTGTGTCTTTTTTTTCAACCAGATTAACTATGTGAAAGGAAAAATAAGCTGTTGCTGTAACTACTTAAAAAGTGTATTCTTGAGTTTGGCTTCCATTTTTTAACCACTTTAGGACTGCCCGCCGCACATATACTGTGGCAGGGCAGCTCTATTGCACAAAACTACTTACCTGTATGTCGTTATTTGTAATAGATAAAGGGTGCTCGCGCCACCTATGGCGTGGCTCAGGAGCCGATGCACGTGCTCGGTGGCCACAATGTCCTTCTATGATCGCTACTCACAGAGGCAGAACAGGGATCTGCCTATGTTAACAAGGCGGATCCCTGTTTTGACAGGGGAGGAGAGAGAGATCAGCTGTTACTAGTGATCAGGAACAGCGATCTCTCTCTACTCCTTGTCAGTCCGTTCCTCTGACAGTTAGATAGCCCCTTCCTAGGGAAAACTTAACCCTTTGGTCACCCTTAGTGTTAACCCCTTCCCTGCCAGTGCCATTTATACAGTGATCAGTGCATTTTTATAGCACTGATCACTGTATTGGTGTCACTGGTCACTAAAAAGTGTCACTTAGGGTCAGATTTATCCGCTGCAATGTCACAGTCCTGCTAAAAATTGCTGATCCCTGTTACTAGTAAAAACAATTAAAAAAAATTCCCTAAATCTTTCCCCTATTTTGTAGACGCTATAACTTTTGCGCAAACCAATCAATATACGCTTAATGGGATTTTTTTTAGCAAAAATATTCAGAAGAATACATATTGGCCTAAACTGATGAAAAAAAATATTTACTTTTATTTTTTATTTATTGGATATGTATTATAGTAAAAAGTAAAAAAAAAATGTTTTTTTTTTCTAAATTGCCACTCTTATTTTGTTTATAGCACAAAAAATAAAAACCGCAGAGGTGATCAAATACCACCAAAAGAAAGCTCTATTTGCCGGGAAAAGAGGGACAGCATCACACTTCCATGTAATTGTCGGTTAAAGTAACGCAGTGCCGTATCGCAAGAAAATGGCCTGGTCGTTAAGGGGCTAAATTCTTTGGGGGCTGAATCCTTCCATCTTCTTCTTCCTCCGCTCTCACACTGCTGAAGACTACCACAGAGGCAGATCGTGCAGATGGCACGGAGAAGAAGCCGGAGCAAGATGTGGGATGAGAAGAGCGGTGTAAGAAGAAGATGAAGAAGAAGATGAGGAAGAAGATGGAGAAGAAGAACAACACTGAAGGAAGACCAGAAGAAAGACGATGAAAGAAGAAGCGAAAGAAGAAGAATTTAATAAAGGACTTGTCAAAAACTGTCATTTGTCTTTTTTAACTTTTTTGTCACTTCTTTTTGTGAAATAGTAGGGGTACATTTGTACCCCATTACCAATTCACACAGGGGGGCAGGATCTGGGGGTCCCCTTGTTAAAGGTGGCTTCCAGATTCCGATAAGCCCCCCTGCCCGCAGACCCCCACAACCACCGAGCAAGGGTTGTGGGGATGAGGCCCTTCTCCCCATCAACATGGGGACAAGGTGCTTTGAGGGGCTACCTCAAAGCATCCTCCCAATGTTGAGGGCATGTGGCCTGGTATGGTTCAGGAGGGGGGCGCTTTCTCATCTCCCCTCTTTTCCATTGTATTTTTACATTTTGGTGCGGGTTTCCCCTTAAAATCCATACCAGACCTGAAGGGTCTGGTATGGATTTTGAAGGGGACCCCGACGCCATTTTTTTTCTAATTTCGGCGCAGGGTTCCCCTTAATATCCATACTAGACTTGAAGGACGTGTTATTGAATTTAGGGGGACCACCACGCATTTTTTTTTAAATTTTGGTTCAGAAATCCCCATGCCATTTTTATCAATGAACTTTTATGTGTATTGCAGACTGACAATTCATTATAGCTGCGAGTAGTTTTAAATTACTTTTTTTTCCTTTAGAAATGTCATTTTGCTGTCAGACTGTTCTAAACACGGGAAACATGCACCCCTTTTTGCAAGCATACCATAGACACCCCCAGGTACAAAATTTAAAGGAATATTACACTTTTATTGTTTAACTTTAAGCATTATTAAAATCACTGCTCCCAAAAAAACGCCAGTTTTTAAAACTTTTTTTGCATTGATACACGTCCCCTGGGGTAGGACCCATGTCCCTAAACACTTTATAAGCCTTTAAAAGTAGCACTTTTGATGATTCATGTTTGTGTCCCATAGACTTTAATGGTGTCTGCATGTTCGAACAAATTTTTTGCCTGTTCGCATGTTCTGGTGTGAACCGAACGGGGGGGGGTTGCTTGGCTCATCCCTACTGACCAAGTCCTTAAAAGGTCATATTGCTTTCAGTGCGCTTGACCATTCCTTAATCAGAAGACCTATATACCCTCACTAGAACTTGAAGGTTTTGTGTGATCCAGAAATGCCATGAGGCATGTTTCTGTTCCTGATCCACTGCACCATGCCATATAATGGGGGGACAGCATCATGTATTCTTGTTATATTTTCTTTATCTGTATCTGTCATTATCTTTAAAAAATGTCAATCAATGTCAGTCAAATATGTTTTTATTGTTGTTAGCATAATCAAATAATGCATAAATACATAACGTTCAGATGTCAGTAATAAGGGTTGATAATAAACTTGTATACACTTCAGGAATACAACATAACTCAGTACTTATAGGCAGGCCCGGACTGGCAATAGGGCACACCGGGCATTTGCCCGGTGGGCCACAGACCGCCGGGCCGCATATGTCATTATCTCCCCACTGTGCAGCTGCTTGGCCGGCCCTGCAACAAGCTCTGTGGCTGGCTCCGCGGCCGACTCCGCGGAGACGGTCGCATTTCTTTCTGGCAGAGTCCCTATCAAGGCAGCGGGCTGGGCTCGGCTGCGGACTGGGCTGCTCCTTGTGCCAGGGCCGCTCACCACAGCCGGCTCCAAGGCCACCTATGCGGCCGTCCGGCCAGCCTTCACCTTAGGAGGAAATGAAGAGGTAGGGACAGGTCATTGTGACCGAAGGGGGAGGAGTTGGAGGAGACCTCATCTGCCTAGTGTCGTAAAAGGACCTGCAACTACTAAAAAGGTAAGTGACACTATTGCCGGCCTGCATATATATGTATATTTTTTATATATCTTGGCTGATAATGTGTTTGTTTGTTTTTTTTTAATCACGCCTGCCAATGTGTTTTTTTTTTCATGCCTGCCAATGTGTTTTTTTTTTACTCATGCCTGCCAATGTGTTTCTTTTTTTTAATCATGCCTGCCAATGTGTTTTTTTTTTTTTTTTTCATGCCTGCCAATGTGTTTTTTTTTTTATCATGCCTGCCAATGTGTTTTTTTTTATTTTTTAACATGCCTGCCAATGTGTTTTTTGTATCTTGGCTGATAATGTATTTTTTTTTCTGATCTTAATAAAAAATAAACGTGGTCAGTCTCTCTTAGAGACCCCTTTCACACTGGTCATCTCCTGTATTAGATCCGCAGTCTCTGGTCATCTCTTGTGTTAGATTTGCAGTATCTGTTCATCTCCTGTATTAGAACCGCAGTCTCTGGTCATCTCCTGTATTAGATCCCCTGTCTCTGGTCATCTCCTGTATTAGATCCGCAGTGTCTGGTCATCTCCTGTATTAGCTTCGCAGTCTCTGGTCCTATCCTGTATTAGATCCGCAGTCTCTGGTCATCTCTTGTATTAGATCCGCAGTCTCTGGTCATCTCCTGTAATAGATCCGCAGTCTCTGGTCATCTCCTGTATTAGATTCGCAGTCTCTGATCCTCTCCTGTATTAGATCCGCAGTCTCTGGTCCTCTCCTGTATTAGATCCGCAGTCTCTGGTCATCTCTTGTATTAGATCCGCAGTCTCTGGTCATCTCCTGTAATAGATCCGCAGTCTCTGGTCATCTCCTGTATTAGATCCGCAGTCTCTGGTCATCTCCTGTATTAGATCCGCAGTCTCTGGTCATCTCTTGTATTAGATCCGCAGTCTCTGGTCATCTCCTGTAATAGATCCGCAGTCTCTGGTCATCTCCTGTAATAGATCCGCAGTCTCTGGTCATCTCCTGTATTAGATTCGCAGTCTCTGATCCTCTCCTGTATTAGATCCGCAGTCTCTGGTCATCTCTTGTATTAGATCCGCAGTCTCTGGTGATCTCCTGTAATAGATCCGCAGTCTCTGGTCATCTCCTGTATTAGATCCGCAGTCTCTGGTCATCTCCTGTATTTATCCGCAGTCTCTGGTCATCTCCTGTAATAGATCCGCAGTCTCTGGTCATCTCCTGTATTAGATCCGCAGTCTCTGGTCATCTCTTGTATTAGATTTGCAGTCTCTGGTCATCTCCTGTATTAGATCCGCGGTCTCTGGTCATCTCTTGTATTAGATTTGCAGTCTCTGGTCATCTCCTGTATTAGATCCGCAGTCTCTGGTCCTCTCTTGTATTAGATCCACAGTCTCTGGTCATCTCCTGTAGTAGATCCGCAGGCTCTGGTCATCTCCTGTATTAGATCCGCAGTCTCTGGTCATCTCCTGTAATAGATCCGCAGTCTCTGGTCATCTCCTGTAATAGATCCGCAGTCTCTGGTCATCTCTTGTATTAGATTTGTAGTCTCTGGTCATCTCTTGTATTAGATTTGTAGTCTCTGGTCATCTCCTGTATTAGATCCGCAGTCTCTGGTCATCTCCTGTAATAGATCCGCGGTCTCTGGTCATCTCCTGTATTAGATCCGCAGTCTCTGGTCATCTCCTGTATTAGATCCGCAGTCTCTGGTCATCTCCTGTATTAGATCCTCCTATTAGAAAGATTTGCTGGATAGATGGGAGGAGTCACTATTCCCATTGGGGGACTTTTTGGCGCCAATCCACTCAATATGGGCTATTTAAGGCAGACGCCAGAAGCCCTATGCAGGTGGGAATTTCCTCATGTCCTTTGGATTCTCCAGATCTGATGATATCGGTAGGAAAACTGGGAAACACTGATCTAGGAACTTGGAACCTTGATACGGTGGTAAGCTATGATTTAGGAACCCCCTCTCTATGATAAATGCAACGACAGGGATTAGACTTAAATTTTCCTTGGTTCTCTTTGTTTTAGGTTCCCTAGACAAGACTGAGGTTCATACAATATAACATTTCTCTATCTGATGGGCCATTGGACATATACGCAAAGGAATCTTCTATTCCCATCCTTTGTTGAGTCTGTTTGACTCCAGGGCTTTGAATGTGGTGACATTGTAACAGATCCCCACCATCTTTACCATCTTCACTTTCTTGGTTCAATCTTCTCCCTTTTGGCTTGTCTTTCCGTCTTTCGGACGGTCGCCAAAATAAGAGAAAATGCCTACCTTGGCATAAAAAATCAGCATGTGAGTATTCAAGTATTGGGATTTAATGTATTATGTTATGAGTATAAATGTATTTTTTGAAATATTTATTGCTTGTTGTGTGTTCACAGACAGTGGCTTCCCTGAAGAAGAAATTATTAATACATATTTTTCGAAACGCGTAGGAAAAGAGCCGCCTGTTTTGTTGCATAAAGTCCACGCATGTAGTATTATTTTATGCTATATACATATGTTAGCACAACACTGTCATTTTATGGATTTCTTTGTTATTGTAATGTTTTTTGATATTTGTAATAAAATTTATATTTTTTCATATATATTTTAGTATAATATTTTTTCCATATTGCCTTAAAAATCCCAAATAAATTTGAGGTGTCATTCAATTGTATTTATTGTATTAGATCCGCAGTCTCTGGTCATCTCCTGTATTAGAAAAAAGAAAACGGTATCCCCAGAGTGGGGCTTTTTACCAGCAAAAATGTACCTGTATAATATAAATAATATTGACATGTAGAAAGTAGGCTAATGTTGTAAATATTTATTAATAAAAAAAGAGGATAAAAATAGGTAACCCAGTGATCGAGGACTGAGCTCCACTCTATAGGTAAAAATGTATGGTATTACATGTATAAACAGAAATACACATATACATATGATTGTGATGCTTGAAACATAATATCAATACAATAAAAGATATATGCGTATAGATAGTAAGAGCCCTTTACGCGTTTCGACCCTCCCAGGGGTCTTCTTCAGAAGGTTACTATCTATTGTGAAAAAAGGGAAAAAAAAAGGACAAGCATAAATATATATCAATACATGATACACTGTGTTGTGCTAAAGATAATCTGCTGTAGGCAGAGTATATATCAAAACATTGTAAGATTACACAGTTAGCGATCAAATGATACACATTATAACAATAGATACCTATATTGATCACAAAGGAAATCCTCTTTAACAGACCGGACAGGATTCCGTCCACTCTCCCATAGTCTTCATGGATGTGCCGACCTTATGTAGATGGAAAATGATGGCTAGCTCTACCCAAAAGGGAGAGCAAGGAAAATGGATCCAAAAAGTAAAAAGCTTACAAGGGATCACATCCCTATTACCACCTCCAAAATATAATAATGGAGGAAGGTATGGGTATGGGTAAACAGGATTAGGAGAGAGGGCAACCTACAGGGAAAGAAAGAATATGAGACATATGTATATATATATGTATATATAGAAGGACCCTATTCAGAAACTATCACCTCTGTATAGAGAGATAGAACATACCCGCATGCAGTGTCAATAGTATACACACGTCGGGGATACACATATGTCACAGTGAATCCTGCCATTTCAGAATGGAATATTACACTCAGTTAGAGTGTGAACACATGCCCAGAAGAGAAACCAACGCCAAACCGAAACACCATATGCAAAAAGAATGAGAAAGGAGGAAGAACAAGGGACGAGGGAATAGGAAGAAAAAAAGGAAGGAAAAGGAAGGAAAAGTGGGGTGGATACAAGCTGGTGCCAAGCAAAAACGTGCAAAAGTGAACGAACAGTGAACATAAGCTAAAAACGAAAGTGGAAGGAAAAAAGAAAGTGGAATGGTGTAGCAACCTCCAAAATATCCCAGCATGACCACAATGGTGCTGGGATAGAGCAATGTATATATACCTATAGCCAATTTCCAATGGGTCCACGTTGGGTAGCAGAGCCAGACGGAAAACACTTAGATAATTGGTGGTAAAGTGACTTGAAATAATGACCTTTACAATACAGCCCCTAACATTAATATGTTTCCATGGAGCGAGAGAGGTCTTATGTCTGCAAGTAAACAAGAGATAGTTTTATACTCCTGCCAGCAGAACTATATAGTGCAAATAGAAAGAGTGGAAAAGCATAGAGTAAAAGAACCCAGGGACTTACCCAGTTGCGTGAAAACGATATAGGTGTACTCCTGTAAATGAGGGAATAGTGTGCAGTGTGAAAGGGTGGGGTATAAATAGCCCAAGTTGGGTTGATAGGTCAATCGAAATCTCCACCTGTTAGCCCATAACCTCTATTGGTCGCCTGAGAGCCGACCGGATGTGGTCCCCTCGGCGTTCCGGAAATGACCCTCCTAATATGGCGGGAGGGTGCACGGTAGCGTCGCACCAGCGTGACGTGGGTGCGTCGTGTCGCACGCGTAAAACGCGCGTGCGCAGTGAGGCCACCAGTCCGATACCGTTCGGAATGCCGCCGACCAGAAATTATCGTCCCGGGAAGACGGGCAGCGCTAACCCGTTCGTATCCCGGGACCTAATGGGGAGAGGCATGCGCGCGCCAATGCCACACCCCTCTTCTGGTCGTGAAGCCATTCCTCATTGGTCCATCCAATAGACATAGATAAGGACGAGAAATGACCTCGCATGGCACCATCCAGTGGAAAAAATGGGAAAGTGCAACCGGAACCTCCGTCGTACAGCATACAAGATAGTAAATCCAAGGAAATATGTTTTAATAATACCATGTCAAAAGTAAAAAATAATAACAATAAAATAAATGAACATAAACAAAGAACATTTCATCATAAGCATATAATCTACAGGTAAACTGGGCACATAAAAAGAGCAATCTACTGGTTGGTATATAAGGATATGACAAACTAGTAATCACGGGGCACACAGTTGTATGCTGTACTAATGCATCACACACATGCACATACATCCCATCAGACACAACAGTGAACGGATGCAGGTGAAATGCACCCATTCCAAAGAAAGATGGGATGCATGAGCATGCGACATGCACACATGCGACGCATCACGCATGCGTACAACATTAATGTGTCACACACGTGCGCGTACCACCCATCAACCACAAAAATGGGCAGGTGCAGGTGGTCATTCCAATGAGAGAGCTCAAGTCCCAAACCTCTTATGTTACCGAATGGGGAAGGGTGTTTAACCACCCGGGTTTAAAGAACTAGACAGAAAGAACGGTAACACCCCCAAAATTAGGGTCAGAGGGCGCTGATCACCCCTGGTATGTTATAAAGAAAAAAGAAAACGGTATCCCGTTCTTTCTGTCTATCTCCTGTATTAGATCCACAGTCTCTGGTCAAGCCCGGATTGGCCATAGGGCAAAACGGGCATTTGTCCAGTGGGCCAGGGCCACCAGGTCCCTTGTCCTTGTTTGCGGGGCCAAGGCAGGCTGCTCTTTAAGCCCGCGCCAGTTCCATAACCTTTCCGCGGCCGCCCGGCTGCCAGATCAGCTCAGGCTCAGCCATCGGCACAAGGGGGACTGAGACATGAAGGTGGGAGGAGCTAGAGGAGCCACGGCTGCCAATATTGTATTAGACTTGCAGTCTCCGGTCATCTCTTGTTATAGATCCGCAGTCTCTGGTCATCTCTTGTATTAGATCCGCAGTCTCTGGTCATCTCCTGTAATAGATCCGCAGTCTCTGGTCATCTCCTGTATTAGATTCGCAGTCTCTGGTCCTCTCCTGTATTAGATACGCAGTCTCTGGTCATCTCTTTTATTAGATCCGCAGTCTCTGGCCATCTCCTGTAATAGATCCACAGTCTCTGGTCATCTCCTGTATTAGATCCGCAGTCTCTGGTCATCTCCTGTATTAGATTCGCAGTCTCTGGTCATCTCTTGTATTAGATCCGCAGCCTCTGGTCATCTCCTGTAATAGATCCGCAGTCTCTGGTCATCTCCTGTAATAGATCCGCAGTCTCTGGTCATCTCCTGTATTAAATCCGCAGTCTCTGGTCATCTCCTGTATTAGATCTGCAGTCTCTGGTCATCTCTTGTATTAGATCCGCAGTCTCTGGTCATCTCCTGTATTAGATCTGCAGTCTCTGGTCATCTCCTGTAATAGATCCGCAGTCTCTGGTCATCTCCTGTATTAGATTCGCAGTCTCTGGTCCTCTCCTGTATTAGATCCGCAGTCTCTGGTCATCTCTTGTATTAGATCCGCAGTCTCTGGTCATCTCCTGTAATAGATCCGCAGTCTCTGGTCATCTCCTGTATTAGATCCGCAGTCTCTGGTCATCTCCTGTATTAGATCCGCAGTCTCTGGTCATCTCTTGTATTAGATCCGCAGTCTCTGGTCATCTCCTGTAATAGATCCGCAGTCTCTGGTCATCTCCTGTATTAGAACCGCAGTCTCTGGTCATCTCCTGTAATAGATCCGCAGTCTCTGGTCATCTATTGTATTAGATTTGTAGTCTCTGGTCATCTCCTGTATTAGATCCGCAGTCTCTGGTCATCTCCTGTAATAGATCCGCGGTCTCTGGTCATCTCCTGTATTAGATTCGTAGTCTCTGGTCATCTCCTGTATTAGATCCGCAGTCTCTGGTCATCTCCTGTATTAGATCCGCAGTCTCTGGTCATCTCCTGTATTAGATCCGCAGTCTCTGGTCAAGCCCGGATTGGCCATAGGGCAAAACGGGCATTTGTCCAGTGGGCCGGGGCCACCAGGTCACTTGTCCTTGTTTGCGGGGCCAAGGCAGGCTGCTCTTTAAGCCCGCGCCAGTCCCCTAACCTTTCCGTGGCCGTCCGGCTGCCAGATCTGCTCAGGCTCAGCCATCGGCACAAGGGGGACTGAGACATGAAGGTGGGAGGAGCTAGAGGAGCCACGGCTGCCAATATTGTATTAGATTTGCAGACTCCTGTCATCTCCTGTAATAGATCCGCAGTCTCTGGTCATCTCCTGTAATAGATCCGCAGTCTCTGGTCATCTCCTGTAATAGATCCGCAGTCTCTGGTCATCTCCTGTATTAGATTCGCAGTCTCTGGTTATCTCCTGTATTAGATTTGCAGTCTCTTGTCCTCTCCTGTATTAGATCCGCAGTCTCTGGTCATCTCTTGTATTAGATCCGCAGTCTCTGGTCATCTCCTGTAATAGATCCGCAGTCTCTGGTCATCTCCTGTATTAGATCCGCAGTCTCTGGTCATCTCCTGTATTAGATCCGCAGTCTCTGGTCATCTCCTGTATTAGATCCGCAGTCTCTGGTCATCTCCTGTAATAGATCCACAGTCTCTGGTCATCTCCTGTAATAGATCCGCAGTCTCTGGTCATCTCCTGTAATAGATCCGCAGTCTCTGGTCATCTCTTGTATTAGATTTGTAGTCTCTGGTCATCTCCTGTATTAGATCTGCAGTAGGGATGAGGTTCGTGTTCAAGTCAAACATACGTTCGACTCGAACATCGGCTGTTCGCCCGTTCGGCGAATTCCGAACCTTATGGGCCGTTCGCGCCAAATTCGTGTGGCGCGCACGGCCCACAATGCACTGCGTCATCGCAGTGCATTGCTGGCTCATGATTGGCCAAGCATGCACTGTGACCCCGCATGCTTGGCCAATCACAGCGCCAGCAGCGAGGAGAGCCATGATTGGCCACAGGCATCCTATAGCTCAGGCTGTGTAGTACACGCCCCACACTATATAAAGCCGCCAGCGCGGCGGCCTTGTGTAGTGTGTTGGCGTCTGAAGCAGTTAGTGGGTGTTCTGTGTACCTTCAACACAGTATACACCGATCGTTATCGGCTGATTTTCGATCTTGCTCTTCTGTAGTGGTTGTTGTCTGCGTGCCCTGACTGCAGTATACACCGCTATATTCACCTCACCTATATAGCTAGTGATCTATCTTTTACAATAGAGCTTGCAGTCGGTAGTGTTAGGAGCTTGTGCGTGCTGTCTGCGTGCTCTGTACCCAGTACACACCGCTATATCCACCTACATAGCTCTTCTCTATTTGAGCCCACTTGCCATCTGCAGGAGTTATTGGAAGTTGTGTGTGCCTCCAGCACAGCACAGTATACATCTGTATATACCCCATATCTCTGGTGTTCTATAATAAAGGCATCTGCAGGAGTTAGTGGGTGTTTTGTGCCTCCAGCACAATATACACCTGTATCTACCCTTTATTGCTGTTCTCTAATAGAGCCATCTGCAGGGCTTAGTGGGTGTTGTGTGACTCCATTACAGTATACCCCTTTATCTCTGGTGTTCTATACTAAAGGAATCTGCAGGAGTTAGTGGGTGTTGTGTGCCTCCAGCACAATATACACTACCCAACTGCTGTTTTATCCAACTCCCTTCAGGCCATTACCATGTCTGGAAGGCCAGCAAGGAGAGGCAGACAGGCGCAAGCCGATAAAAGAGGGCAAGCAGGCTCTGTGTCTAGAGACAACAGTGCTGGTCGTGGACGTGGTGCATTGTCATCAGCACGTGGCCATGGGACACGCTTGTCCTTCTTTTCGGCAGCTGGACATGTTGAACCGCAACATGCCAACGACTTGGTAGAGTGGATGACCAAGCCCTCTTCATCTTCCTCATCCTCTCTCACCCAGTCTCAGGGTACTAGCAAAGCAGCTGCCAACACATCGTCTTCCCTCCTCTCAATGTTTTTATCAGTGACTCCTTCCCTAGACCCACCACGTCCTCCTGAGGAGTCTCCAGAACTCTTTGAGCACAGTGTTGGGTACATGCTCCAGGAGGATGCCCAGTGTTTTGTAGGCTCTGATGATGAAACTCAGCTAGAGGAAGGCAGTAGCGTGAATGCAGAGAGATGGGATGCTCAAGAAGGACAGCAATCTGGCAGTCATGTTCCACAAGCTGCAGCATATTGTCAGGTTTGCTACAGCGATGAAGAGGGAGGGGATGATGAGGGCACTGACTCCACGTGGGTGCCTGGTAGTAGAGAGGAGGAGGAGGAGGAGGCACATGTCCAACGAGGCAGGATGCCCTCCGGGGGCCAGCTTAGGGGCAGCACACCGACTGAATCACACCGCATTAGATCCGCAGTCTCTGGCCATCTCCTGTAATAGATCCACAGTCTCTGGTCATCTCCTGTATTAGATCCGCAGTCTCTGGTCATCTCCTGTATTAGATTCGCAGTCTCTGGTCATCTCTTGTATTAGATCCGCAGCCTCTGGTCATCTCCTGTAATAGATCCGCAGTCTCTGGTCATCTCCTGTAATAGATCCGCAGTCTCTGGTCATCTCCTGTATTAAATCCGCAGTCTCTGGTCATCTCCTGTATTAGATCTGCAGTCTCTGGTCCTCTCCTGTATTAGATACGCAGTCTCTGGTCATCTCTTTTATTAGATCCGCTGTCTCTGGCCATCTCCTGTAATAGATCCACAGTCTCTGGTCATCTCCTGTATTAGATCCGCAGTCTCTGGTCATCTCCTGTATTAGATTCGCAGTCTCTGGTCATCTCTTGTATTAGATCCGCAGCCTCTGGTCATCTCCTGTAATAGATCCGCAGTCTCTGGTCATCTCCTGTAATAGATCCGCAGTCTCTGGTCATCTCCTGTATTAAATCCGCAGTCTCTGGTCATCTCCTGTATTAGATCTGCAGTCTCTGGTCATCTCTTGTATTAGATCCGCAGTCTCTGGTCATCTCCTGTATTAGATCCGCAGTCTCTGGTCATCTCCTGTAATAGATCCGCAGTCTCTGGTCATCTCCTGTATTAGATTCGCAGTCTCTGGTCCTCTCCTGTATTAGATCCGCAGTCTCTGGTCATCTCTTGTATTAGATCCGCAGTCTCTGGTCATCTCCTGTAATAGATCCGCAGTCTCTGGTCATCTCCTGTATTAGATCCGCAGTCTCTGGTCATCTCCTGTATTAGATCCGCAGTCTCTGGTCATCTCTTGTATTAGATCCGCAGTCTCTGGTCATCTCCTGTAATAGATCCGCAGTCTCTGGTCATCTCCTGTATTAGATCCGCAGTCTCTGGTCATCTCCTGTAATAGATCCGCAGTCTCTGGTCATCTCCTGTAATAGATCCGCAGTCTCTGGTCATCTCTTGTATTAGATTTGTAGTCTCTGGTCATCTCTTGTATTTGATTTGTAGTCTCTGGTCATCTCCTGTATTAGATCCGCAGTCTCTGGTCATCTCCTGTAATAGATCTGCGGTCTCTGGTCATCTCCTGTATTAGATTCGCAGTCTCTGGTCATCTCCTGTATTAGATCCGCAGTCTCTGGTCATCTCCTGTATTAGATCCGCAGTCTCTGGTCATCTCCTGTATTAGATCCGCAGTCTCTGGTCAAGCCCGGATTGGCCATAGGGCAAAACGGGCATTTGTCGAGTGGGCCGGGGCCACCAGGTCACTTGTCCTTGTTTGCGGGGCCAAGGCAGGCTGCTCTTTAAGCCCGCGCCAGTCCCCTAACCTTTCCGTGGCCGTCCGGCTGCCAGATCTGCTCAGGCTCAGCCATCGGCACAAGGGGGACTGAGACATGAAGGTGGGAGGAGCTAGAGGAGCCACGGCTGCCAATATTGTATTAGATTTGCAGACTCCGGTCATCTCCTGTAATAGATCCGCAGTCTCTGGTCATCTCCTGTAATAGATCCGCAGTCTCTGGTCATCTCCTGTAATAGATCCGCAGTCTCTGGTCATCTCCTGTATTAGATTTGCAGTCTCTGGTCATCTCCTGTATTAGATTTGCAGTCTCTGGTCCTCTCCTGTATTAGATCCGCAGTCTCTGGTCATCTCTTGTATTAGATCCGCAGTCTCTGGTGATCTCCTGTAATAGATCCGCAGTCTCTGGTCATCTCCTGTATTAGATTCGCAGTCTCTGGTCCTCTCCTGTATTAGATTCGCAGTCTCTGGTCATCTCCTGTAGTAGATCCGCAGTCTCTGGTCATCTCCTGTATTAGATCCGCAGTCTCTGGTCATCTCCTGTAATAGATCCGCAGTCTCTGGTCATCTCTTGTATTAGATTTGTAGTCTCTGGTCATCTCTTGTATTAGATTTGTAGTCTCTGGTCATCTCCTGTATTAGATCTGCAGTAGGGATGAGGTTCGTGTTCAAGTCGAACATACGTTCGACTCGAACATCGGCTGTTCGACTCGAACCTTATGGGCCGTTCGCGCCAAATTCGTGTGGCGCGCACGGCCCACAATGCACTGCGTCATCGCAGTGCATTGCTGGCTCATGATTGGCCAAGCATGCACTGTGACCCCGCATGCTTGGCCAATCACAGCGCCAGCAGCGAGGAGAGCCATGATTGGCCACAGGCATCCTATAGCTCAGGCTGTGTAGTACACGCCCCACACTATATAAGGCCGCCAGCGCGGCGGCCTTGTGTAGTGTGTTGGCGTCTGAAGCAGTTAGTGGGTGTTCTGTGTACCTTCAACACAGTATACACCGATCGTTATCGGCCGATTTTCGATCTTGCTCTTCTGTAGTGGTTGTTGTCTGCGTGCCCTGACTGCAGTATACACCGCTATATTCACCTCACCTATATAGCTAGTGATCTATCTTTTATAATAGAGCTTGCAGTCGGTAGTGTTAGGAGCTTGTGCGTGCTGTCTGCGTGCTCTGTACCCAGTACACACCGCTATATCCACCTACATAGCTCTTCTCTATTTGAGCCCACTTGCCATCTGCAGGAGTTATTGGAAGTTGTGTGTGCCTCCAGCACAGCACAGTATACATCTGTATATACCCCATATCTCTGGTGTTCTATAATAAAGGCATCTGCAGGAGTTAGTGGGTGTTTTGTGCCTCCAGCACAATATACACCTGTATCTACCCTTTATTGCTGTTCTCTAATAGAGCCATCTGCAGGGCTTAGTGGGTGTTGTGTGACTCCATTACAGTATACCCCTTTATCTCTGGTGTTCTATACTAAAGGAATCTGCAGGAGTTAGTGGGTGTTGTGTGCCTCCAGCACAATATACACTACCCAACTGCTGTTTTACCCAACTCCCTTCAGGCCATTACCATGTCTGGAAGGCCAGCAAGGAGAGGCAGACAGGCGCGAGCCGATAAAAGAGGGCAAGCAGGCTCTGTGTCTAGAGACAACAGTGCTGGTCGTGGACGCGGTGCATTGTCATCAGCACGTGGCCATGGGACACGCTTGTCCTTCTTTTCGGCAGCTGGACATGTTGAACCGCAACATGCCAACGACTTGGTAAAGTGGATGACCAAGCCCTCTTCATCTTCCTCATCCTCTCTCACCCAGTCTCAGGGTACTAGCAAAGCAGCTGCCAACACATCGTCTTCCCTCCTCTCAATGTTTTTATCAGTGACTCCTTCCCTAGACCCACCACGTCCTCCTGAGGAGTCTCCAGAACTCTTTGAGCACAGTGTTGGGTACATGCTCCAGGAGGATGCCCAGTGTTTTGTCGGCTCTGATGATGACACTCAGCTAGAGGAAGGCAGTAGCGTGAATGCAGAGAGATGGGATGCTCAAGAAGGACAGCAATCTGGCAGTCATGTTCCACAAGCTGCAGCATATTGTCAGGTTTGCTACAGCGATGAAGAGGGAGGGGTTGATGAGGGCACTGACTCCACGTGGGTGCCTGGTAGTAGAGAGGAGGAGGAGGAGGAGGAGGCACATGTCCAACGAGGCAGGATGCCCTCCGGGGGCCAGCTTAGGGGCAGCACACCGACTGAATCACACCGCAGAGCTCCGCCTGTGCAGGGCGCTGCCTCTGCGCGTTATTCTAAAAGTTCTTTGGTTTGGGCCTTTTTTGAGACGAGCGCATCAGATCGCACCGCTGCTATTTGCAACATATGTCTCAAGCGTATCTCACGTGGCCAAAACATCAGCCGCTTGGGCACCACATGCTTGACCAGACATATGTTGACCTGCCATGCAGCTCGTTGGCAAGCGTACCTCAAAGACCCACACCAAAGAACAAAGCGGACCTCTCCTTGCTCCTCATCAGCTGGCATCTCCAAGCCCACTAGACCTTCAGTCCTCTCTGAAACCTGCTCTGAGAGGAATGAAGGTGTAGAATTAGGTGTGTCACAGCCAAGTGCTTCCGGGCACTCTGCTAGCAGTACACCCAGGTCCGATTATAGCAGGCAAATTTCCCTGCCCCAGCTGCTGGACCGTAGAAAGAAGTTCACTCCCAGCCATCCACATGCCCAGCGCTTGAATGCTAGCTTGGCTAAATTGCTAGCACTTCAACTGCTGCCTTTTCAGTTGGTAGACTCGGCCCCCTTCCGTGAGTTTGTACAATGTGCGGTTCCTCAGTGGCAGGTCCCCAAACGCCACTTTTTCTCACGGAAGGCAATTCCGGCTCTCTACCGGCATGTGGAAGGCAATGTCCTTGCCTCGCTGGACAGGGTGGTCAGCGGTAAGGTGCATATTACCGCTGACTCATGATCCAGCAGGTATGGACAGGGACGTTACCTGTCTTTCACGGCCCATTGGGTCACTCTTCTGGCAGCTGGGAAGGATGCAGGACAAGGTGCAGTAGTATTGGAGGTTGTTCCGCCACCACGCCTCCAAAATGCTACTATTGGTTGTGACACACCTCTCTCCTCCACCCCCTCCTCTTCTTCTTCCTCCATGGCCTCTTCCAGTGCTCTGTCCTCAGAACCAGCGGTGCTCCGTAGGCGTTCCAGGGGCTACGCAAGTACACAGGCAAAACGATGCCATGCCGTGCTTGCGCTGGTTTGTTTGGGGGACAGGAGCCACACTGGGGCAGATGTTTTGTCAGCTCTGCAGGGGCAGGCCGAGAGGTGGTTGACGCCACGCCAGCTTAAGCCAGGAATGGTGGTTTGCGACAATGGCACCAACCTCCTCTCCGCTCTCCGACAGGGACAACTGACCCATGTGCCCTGTGTAGCTCACGTCCTTAACCTGGTGGTGCAGCGGTTCTTGGGCAGGTACCCCGGCTTACAGGATGTCCTGAAGCAGGCCAGGAAAGTCTGTGTGCATTTCCGCCGATCATTTAATGCCTGTGCTCGACTGGCTGAGCTCCAAAAGGAGTTGAACCTGCCCAAGAACCGCCTTATATGTGACATGCCCACCAGGTGGAACTCAACGTTGGCCATGCTGCAGCGGCTGCACACGCAGCAGAGGGCCATCAATGAGTACCTGTGCGACTACGGCACCAGGACAGGGTCAGGGGAGCTTGGTTTTTTCTCACCACGCCAGTAGGGCATGATCAGGGATGCATGCACTGTCCTGTCACCGTTTGAGGAGGCCACAAGGATGGTGAGCAGTGACAGTGCATGCATCAGTGACACTGTACCTCTTGTCCACCTCTTGGAGCATACGCTGCGTGGAATAATGGACAGGGCATTTGAGGCAGAACAGAGGCAGGAAGTGGAGGACTTCCTTGCCTCTCAAGGCCCCCTTTATCCAGACAGTGTTCCTGCTGTGCCACCCATCACACAGGAAGAGGATGAGGAGGAGGAAGAGGAGGAGGAGGATGATTGTGTCAGCATGGAGGTGCAGGCTGGCACTCAGCATCAGCAGCAGCAGTCTTGTAGGGATGATTTACAGTCCCAAGAAACACGTGGACTTGTACGTGGCTGGTAGGAGGTAGCTGTGGATCATGTTGTCCTTAGTGACCCAGAGGACTCCGGACCGAATGCTTCAGCTAACCTATGCTGAATGGCCTCCCTGATCCTGCAAAGCCTGCGGAATGATCCTCGTATTCTTCGGATCAAGGAGAGGGACCATTACTGGCTGGCCACTCTCCTTGATCCACGGTACAAGGGTAAGGTTGCCGACCTTATCTTGCCATCGCAGAGGGAGCAGAGGATGAGACATCTTCGGGAGGCCTTGCAGAAAGGTCTGTGCAACGCGTTCCCAGAGACTGGGAGGTTACAAACTCCTGGTCCTGGACAACGTGTTGCTGAGGCATCGGTCAGAAGGAGCGGTGGAGAAGGTGGCCGTCTGACTGATGCTTTCAGACAATTTTTTAGTCCGCAGCCCCAAGGTATGATCGGTTCCAGCAACCATCGCTAGCGTCTGATTTACATGGTGCAGGATTACCTAGGGGCAAGGTCAGACTTGGACACCTTTCCCACCAAAAATCCTCGGGCTTACTGGGTCTTGAGGATGGATCACTGGCCAGAGCTTGCACAGTATGCAATTGAGCTACTGGCCTGTCCTGCATCCAGCGTTCTTTCGGAACGCACCTTCAGTGCTGCTGGTGGCTTTGTTACTGATCACAGGGTGCGCCTGTCCACCGAATCCGTTGATCGACTGACCTTCATCAAGATGAATCAGTCTTGGATCACCCACAGCTACCAAGCACCTGAAGCTGATGTAACCGAATAATTTTTTTGGAAATATCACATCCCTTCAAGACTGCCTATGCTGATGCTGAGTGACTGTCCTGTTATGTTGATTGTCTATCCTCTTCCTGCTCTGCTGATATGTTGGAAGAACATTTCTGGTTCTGGGTGATGCCATCAGCCCAATTTTTCTGCCCCTGTTTAACAGGGGCGTTTAATTACAATTTTTGATGCAATGCTTTGCAGCAGGGCTAATTCCTGCTATAAAACTAGAGTATATGGCAGAGGTTGCAGTGTGGTGGCACCAGCACCAGTGCCTAAGGCCCACTTTTTCTGCCCCTGTTTAACAGGGGCGTTTAATTACAATTTTTGATGCAATGCTTTGCAGCAGGGCTAATTCCTGCAATAAAACTAGAGTATATGGGAGAGGTTGCAGTGTGGTGGCACCAGCACCAGTGCCTAAGGCCCAATTTTTCTGCCCCTGTTTAACAGGGGCGTTTAAGTACAATTTTTGATGCAATGCTTTGCAGCAGGGCTAATTCCTGCAATAAAACTAGAGTATATGGGAGAGGTTGCAGTGTGGTGGCACCAGCACCAGTGCCTAAGGCCCAATTTTTCTGCCCCTGTTTAACAGGGGCGTTTAATTACAATTTTTGATGCAATGCTTTGCAGCAGGGCTAATTCCTGCAATAAAACTAGAGTATATGGGAGAGGTTGCAGTGTGGTGGCACCAGCACCAGTGCCTAAGGCCCAATTTTTCTGCCCCTGTTTAACAGGGACATGCAATTACAATTCTTAATATAATATTTCACAGGAGGGCCCGTTCCTGTGCCCACCCAGAGTAACTGTGAGGACTTATAGTGTTGTGGCACCAGCACCACAACCACCAAAGGTCAATTTTTCTACCACTGTTCAACAATGGCATGTAATTACAATTCTTGATATAATCGTTCACAGCAGGGCGCTCCAGCGCCCACCAAGAGTCACTTTGAGGGCTTACAATGTTGTGGCAAAACCAACACCTTGTTTCGCCATTTCTGCAGAGCATATAGGGCAGGCCCCTACTTTCAAACATCCAACTTACAAACATCTCCTACTTGCAAACGGAAGGAGACAACAGCAAGAGAGATGAAAAAGGATGTACGACAAAACAAATTATACAGGGGTGGTAACCCTTCCCTATGTTTTCCAAAAAGCTTAAAAATAGTTTTTTTGACTGGAGCTACACTTTAAAAATGTACCAGTTGAAAATTACAAACAGATTCAACTTAACACAACAAACCTACACAGTCCCTGTCTTGTTTGCACCGCCTGTATACTGCTGTTCTGAGTATATAGGGCCTGGGGGCCACACGCATTTCCTTTTTTAATATGGGTACGGGGTTCCCCTTAATATGCGTACAAGACCCAAAGGGGCTGGTAATGGGCAGGGAGGGCTACCCATGCAATTTTTCTCAATGTTTTTCAACCATATTGCAGGAACCAGATATAACATTAAAACCGCAAACAGTTTTAAATGATGTTATTTCCGTTTAATGTCATTTTGTGCAGGGACTGTTCTAAACACGGGAAACACGTGGCACTTCACAGGCATACTACAGACACCCCCCAGGCACCATATTTAAAGGAATATTTCACATTTTTTTTTTCACTTTAATCGTCATTAAAATCAGTGTTCCCGCCAAAACGGCCATTTTTAAAAACATTTTAGGCATTGACCCATGTCCCCTGGGGCAGGAGCCAGGTCCCCAAACCCTTTTTAGGACAGTATCTTGCATATTAGCCGTTAAAATTAGCACTTTTAATTTCGAACGTTCGAGTCCCATAGACTTCAATGGGGTTCTAAAGTTCGTACGAATTTGGGGTCCGTTCGAAAGTTCTGGTGCGAACCGAACCGGGGGGTGTTCGGCTCATCCCTAATCTGCAGTCTATGGTCATCTCTTGTATTAGATCCGCAGTCTCTGGTCATCTCCTGTATTAGATCCGCAGTCTCTGGTCATCTCCTGTATTAGATTCGCAGTCTCTGGTCATCTCCTGTATTAGATTCGCAGTCTCTGGTCCTCTCCTGTATTAGATCCGCAGTCTCTGGTCATCTCTTGTATTAGATCCGCAGTCTCTGGTCATCTCCCGTAATAGATCCGCAGTCTCTGGTCATCTCCTGTATTAGATCCGCAGTCTCTGGTCATCTCCTGTATTAGATCCACAGTCTCTGGTCATCTCTTGTATTAGATCCGCAGTCTCTGGTCATCTCTTGTATTAGATCCGCAGTCTCTGGTCATCTCCTGTAATAGATCCGCAGTCTCTGGTCATCTCCTGTAATAGATCCGCAGTCTCTGGTCATCTCTTGTATTAGATCCGCAGTCTCTGGTCATCTCCTGTAATAGATCCGCAGTCTCTGGTCCCCTCTTGTATTAGATCCGCAGTCTCTGGTCATCTCCTGTAATAGATCCAGCAGTCTCTGGTCATCTCTTGTATTAGATCCGCAGTCTCTGGTCATCTCCTGTAATAGATCCGCAGTCTCTGGTCATCTCCTGTATTAGATTGGCAGTCTCTGGTCCTCTCCTGTATTAGATTCACAGTCTCTGGTCATCTCCTGTAATAGATCCGCAGTCTCTGGTCATCTGTTGTATTAGATCTGCAGTCTCTGGTCATCTCCCGTATTAGATCCGCAGTCTCTGGTCATCTCCTGTATTAGATCTGCAGTCTCTGGTCATCTCTTGTATTAGATCCGCAGTCTCTGGTCATCTCCTGTAATAGATCCGCAGTCTCTGGTCATCTCCTGTATTAGATTCGCAGTCTCTGGTCCTCTCCTGTATTAGATTCGCAGTCTCTGGTCATCTCCTGTAATAGATCCGCAGTCTCTGGTCATCTGTTGTATTAGATCTGCAGTCTCTGGTCATCTCCCGTATTAGATCCGCAGTCTCTGGTCATCTCCTGTATTAGATCTGCAGTCTCTGGTCATCTCTTGTATTAGATCCGCAGTCTCTGGTCATCTCCTGTAGTAGATCCGCAGTCTCTGGTCATCTCCTGTATTAGATCCGCAGTCTCTGGTCATCTCCTGTAATAGATCCGCAGTCTCTGGTCATCTCTTGTATTAGATTTGTAGTCTCTGGTCATCTCCTGTATTATATCTGCAGTCTCTGGTCATCTCTTGTATTAGATCCGCAGTCTCTGGTCATCTCCTGTAGTAGATCCGCAGTTTCTGGTCATCTCCTGTATTAGATCCGCAGTCTCTGGTCATCTCCTGTATTAGATCCGCAGTCTCTGGTCATCTCCAGTATTAGATTCGCAGTCTATGGTCAAGCCCGGATTGGCCATAGGGCAAAACGGGCATTTGTCCAGTGGGCCGGGGCCACCACGTCGCTTGTCCTTGTTTGTAGACATGTGCATTCGTTTTCGTCCGAATGCATATTCGTCCGAATTTCAGCTATTTTCGTTTTCGTTTTGACAAACGATAACGAAAGCACAAAATCCGAAAAACGAAAGATCCGACATAAATAAATGCTTTATTTTCGTTTTCATTATTACAACAGTTCGATATAGAATAGGAGATTCGACATGACTCTGACAACAATCTGTGTCTATAGAACCTGTGGTCGAATGTGCTTAACCTTACCTCTATTAGTCCAAGATTATATAGAGAAAATATTCGACAGAGAAAAAAGATTTGACAGAGAGAAAAGATTCTGCAAGTTACTGTCCTAAAAAGTGTTTGGGGACCCGGGTCCTGCCCCAGGGGACATGTATCAATGCAAAAAAAAGTTTTAAAAACGGCCGTTTTTTCGGGAGCAGTGATTTTAATAATGATTAAAGTGAAACAATAAAAGTGTAATATTCCTTTAAATTTCGTAGGGGGGGTTTGTCTATAGTATGCCTGTGAAGGGGCGCATGTTTCCCGTGCTTAGAATTGTCCCTGCACAAAGTGTCATTTATGCAGGAAAAAAAGTCCTTTAAAATCACTCGCAGCTATTATGAATTGTCGGCTCCGTAATACAGAGAACACTCATTGAAAGTCATTGATAAAAAAATAAATAAATAAATTAAAAAAAAAGCGTGGGGGTCCCCCAAATTCAATTACCAGGCCCTTCAGGTCTGGTATGGATATTAAGGGGAACCCTGCCTCAAATTTAAGAAAAAATTTGACGTGGGGTTCCCCCTAAATATCCATAACCAGACCCTTCAGGTCTGGTATGGATATTAAGGGGAACCCCGCATCAAATTAAAAAAAAAATTGACGTGGGGTTCCCCCTAAAAATCCATACCAGACCCTTTATCCGAGCACGCAACCTGGCAGGCCGCAGGAAAAGAGGGGGGGACGAGAGAGCGCCCCCCCCTCCCTCCTGAACTGTACCAGGCCACATGCCCTCAACATTAGGAGGATGCTTTGGGGGTCTGTGACCCCTCAAAGCACCTTGTCCCCATGTTGATGAGGACAAGGGCCTCATCCCCACAACCCTGGCCGGTGGTTGTGGAGGTCTGCGGGCGGGGGGCTTATCAGAATCTGGAAGCCCCCTTTAACAAGGGGACCCCCAGATCCCGGCCCCCCCCTGTTTGAAATGGTAAGGGGGTACAAAAGTACCCCTACCATTTCACAAAGAAAGTGTAAAAAATGGTTAAATAAAACAAACACACTTTTGAAAAATTCCTTTATTAAAAATAAAAAAATAAAAAAAAGATTCCAGCGGCGGTAATCCACTCTTGCTATCCAGCGACGGACGATCATCTCTCCAGCGATGTCTCATGACATCCAGCGCAGCGAATACATCCTTCTTCTGTCTCCTCCATGAAGACACTGCAGGCATTCCGGCGGCTGACGTTTCTTATATACGGAGGGCGGGGCCACCCGTCACCTGACCCCGCCCCCCTCTGACGCAAGGGGAAACCCGGGGTTCCCTGTGACGTAGGGGTGACCCGCACCCCTCTGATGTAACACAGGCAGGTTTCCGTTACATCAGAGGGAGGCGGGGTCACCCATACGTCACGGGGAACCCCGGGTTTCCCCTTGCGTCAGAGGGGGGCGGGGTCAGGTGACGGGTGGCCCCGCCCTCCGTATATAAGAAACGTCAGCCGCCGGAATGCCTGCAGTGTCTCCGTGGAGGAGACAGAAGAAGGATGTATTCGCTGCGCTGGATGTCATGAGACATCGCTGGAGAGATGATCGTCCGTCGCTGGATAGCAAGAGTGGATTACCGCCGCTGGAATCTTTTTTTTATTTTTTTATTTTTAATAAAGGAATTTTTCAAAAATGTGTTTGTTTTATTTAACCATTTTTTACACTTTCTTTGTGAAATGGTAGGGGTACTTTTGTACCCCCTTACCATTTCAAACAGGGGGGGGCCGGGATCTGGGGGTCCCCTTGTTAAAGGGGGCTTCCAGATTCTGATAAGCCCCCCACCCGCAGACCTCCACAATCACCGGCCAGGGTTGTGGGGATGAGGCCCTTGTCCTCATCAACATGGGGACAAGGTGCTTTGAGGGGTCACGGACCCCCAAAGCATCCTCCCAATGTTGAGGGCATGTGGCCTGGTACGGTTCAGGAGGGAGGGGGGGTCGCTCTCTCGTCCCCCCCTCTTTTCCTGCGGCCTGCCAGGTTGCGTGCTCGGATAAAGGGTCTGGTATGGATTTTTAGGGGGAACCCCACGTCAATTTTTTTTTTAATTTGACGCGGGGTTCCCCTTAATATCCATACCAGACCTGAAGGGTCTGGTTATGGATATTTAGGGGGAACCCCACGTCAAATTTTTTCTTAAATTTGAGGCAGGGTTCCCCTTAATATCCATACCAGACCTGAAGGGCCTGGTAATTGAATTTGGGGGACCCCCACGCTTTTTTATTTATTTATTTATTTATTTTTTTATCAATGACTTTCAATGAGTGTTCTCTGTATTACGGAGCCGACAATTCATAATAGCTGCGAGTGATTTTAAAGGACTTTTTTTCCTGCATAAATGACACTTTGTGCTGGGACAGTTCTAAGCACGGGAAACATGCGCCCCTTCACAGGCACACTATAGACAACCCCCCCCCTATGAAATTTAAAGGAATATTACACTTTTATTGTTTCACTTTAATCATTATTAAAATCACTGCTCCCGAAAAAACGGCCGTTTTTAAAACTTTTTTTTGCATTGATACATGTCCCCTGGGGCAGGACCCGGGTCCCCAAACACTTTTTAGGACAGTAACTTGCAAATTAGCCTTTAAAATTAGCACTTTAGATTTTGAACGTTGGAGTCTCATAGACTTTAATAGGGTTCTAAAGTATGCTATATAGTTAGCTCCGTCGAATCTTCTTTATACATTCGACAGACACCATAAGCCTTCCAAGACAGATTCGACCGTAATTCATGTGGATTTTCGGACGAATGCAATTTTTGAACGAAAAACGAAATAAATAAAAACGAATTTCGGGAGTAACTAAATAAATTAAGTTTTCGGACGAAAACGAAATTCCGAAATGAAATATTTTACTCTGCACATGTCTACTTGTTTGCGGGGCCAAGACAGGCTGCTCTTTAAGCCCGCGCCAGTCCCCTAACCTTTCCGCGGCCGCCCGGCTGCCAGATCAGCTCAGGCTCAGCCATCGGCACAAGGGGGACTGAGACATGGAGGTGGGAGGAGCTAGAGGAGCCACGGCTGCCAATATTGTATTCGATTTGCAGTCTCCGGTCATCTCCTGTAATAGATCCGCAGTCTCTGGTCATCTCTTGTAATAGATCCGCAGTCTCTGGTCATCTCCTGTATTAGATCCGCAGTCTCTGGTCATCTCTTGCATTAGATCCGCAGTCTCTGGTCATCTCCTGTGTTAGATCTGCAGTCTCTGGTCGTCTCCTGTAATAGATCCGCAGTCTCTGGTCGTCTCCTGTAATAGATCTGCAGTCTCTGGTCATCTCCTGTATTAGATCCGCAGCCTCTGGTCATCTCTTGTATTAGATTTGCAGTCTCTGGTCATCTCCTGTATTAGATCCGCAGTCTCTGGTCATCTCTTGTATTAGATTTGCAGTCTCTGGTCATCTCCTGTATTAGATCCGCAGTCTCTGGTCATCTCCTGTATTAGATCCGCAGTCTCTGGTCATCTGTTGTATTAGATCTGCAGGCTCTGGTCATCTCCTGTAATAGATCCACAGTCTCTGGTCATCTCTTGTATTAGATTTGTAGTCTCTGGTCATCTCTTGTATTAGATTTGTAGTCTCTGGTCATCTCCTGTATTAGATCCGCAGTCTCTGGTCATCTCCTGTAATAGATCCGCGGTCTCTGGTCATCTCCTGTATTAGATCCGCAGTCTCTGGTCATCTCCTGTATTAGATCCGCAGTCTCTGGTCATCTCCTGTATTAGATCCGCAGTCTCTGGTCAGGCCCGGATTGGCAATAGGGCAAAATAGGCATTTGTCCGGCAGGCCGGGGCCACCAGGTCGCTTGTCCTTGTTTGCGGGGCCAAGGCAGGCTGCTCTTTAAGCCCGCGCCAGTCCCCTAACCTTTCCGCGGCCACCCGGCCACCAGATCAGTTCAGGCTCAGCCATCAGCACAAGGGGGACTGAGACATGAAGGGGGGAGGAGCCATGGCTGCCAATATTGTATTAGATCCGCAGTCTCTGGTCATCTCCTGTAATAGAGCCGCAGTCTCTGGTCATCTCCTGTAATAGATCCGCAGTCTCTGGTAATCTCCTGTAATAGATCCGCAGTCTCTGGTCATCTCCTGTATTAGATCCGCAGTCTCTGGTCATCTCCTGTAATAGATCTGCAGTCTCTGGTCATCTCCTGTAATAGATCCACAGTCTCTGGTCATCTCCTGTAATAGATCCGCAGTCTCTGGTCATCTCCTGTATTAGATCCGCAGTCTCTGGTCATCTCTTGTATTAGATTTGCAGTCTCTGGTCATCTCCTGTATTAGATATGCAGTCTCTGGTCATCTCCTGTATTAGATTCGCAGTCTCTGGTCATCTCCTGTATTAGATCCGCAGTCTCTGGTCATCTCCTGTATTAGATCCGCAGTCTCTGGTCATCTCTTGTATTAGATCCACAGTCTCTGGTCATCTCCTGTATTAGATCCGCAGTCTCTTTTTTTTTAATATTTTTATTAAGAGCTTCATAACAGACAACACTTATAACAACAGTGCTTACAGTATACAAGAGTCATTCATTGACATAGAAGTATGCATTGCAACACAGCATTTCAACATTCCACAATTATAAGGGTATGTCACTGGTGGCCCCAACTCAACCGGCATATTATATTCGATCCCCTGTTTGGACTCACAAGAGAACAGAGCATCCCCCAAAAACCTGGGGGGGGGGGGGAGAGAGGGAACAGAGCCCCGTCAGCAGCACCATTCCCTTCCACCATCTTGGCTGTTTCGGGGTCAGCCAACCAAGAGTGCCAGACCTTATTGTACTTCTTTGGACAGCCCCGGTGTAGGTAGGTATCTTTGTATAGGGGAAGACTGTTGTTCACCAAGCGTTTCCATTGCACCATGGAAAGGGGTTCTGCCTTTTTCCAGTGCATAGCAATATTCTTGCGAGCACAGAAAAGCAATAGACCAATCATTGTGCATTTAGCAGTGGACTGCACCATGGGCTCCATGAGTCCCAGCATGCAAACCTCCATGGCCAAAGGCACAGCAGTCATGCTGACCTTTCTAATTAGATTCAGCACTAACTCCCAGTACTGCTGGACCCTTGGACACCACCAGAAAATGTGCGAGAAGTCCCCAGGTGAGGCGCCACACCGCCAACAGCTCGGAGAGTGAGAGGGGTTCATCCTATGGAGTCTGTACGGGGTGTAGTAGGCCCGGTGCACAATTTTAAATTGCACTAGGCAGTCTCGAATAGAGACCAGGGAGTTAAAAGGAAGATCCCATACATCATCCCAATCATCCGTGTCTAGTGTGGGGATGTCGGTCTGCCATCTGGTCCAAAGTTTATCGAGAGCCGGCAGCGACACATTAATGAGATGCGAGTATAAAATGGAAGTAGGTTTTTTGTCGCAGTCAGCCCTGAGTGTGCATTCCAGTTTCGATTGTGTCATATGGCAGGAGGAATGCGGGAATTGCACTGCAAACACGTGGACCAATTGAAGGTATCTGAATAGGTAGTAGCCAGGCACGTTATACAGAGAGGTCAGGCTGGCAAAGGGGAGTAGAGAGCCCTGCGCCACAACATGCGACATAAGCTTAATCCCGTGCCTAGTCCATGCGTATGGGTCAGGGATCATGTAGATGTGAGGTAGGCTAGGGTTCAGTCACAGTGGGGCATTTGGGGATATATCAGTGCGCCTGCGCTCCTCCAGGGCCAGCCCTGCCCGCCAGGCTCGCAGTGTAGCGAGCATGGAGGGCGTCAAGAAATATGGGGTCCGAGGGCCTCGATAGATAAGAAGCTGGAGGGCCTCCAGTGAACCCACAACAGTAGCCTCCAGCACAGTGGAGGAGTTTGTTTGGTCCGGTTGCAGCCACCAGGCCACTGTAACCAGCTGCACGGAGAGGTAGTATTTGTAGCAATCTGGAAAAGCCATACCTCCCTGTGCCTGTGGTCTCATCAAAGTTGTCAGGCGGTATCTGGGTGGCGAGGGGCCCCAAATAAAGGAGGGAAAAATCTGGTTCAGTTTTTTGAAAAACGACTTGGACAACCACTGTGGAGAGTGACAAAAAAGAGGTAAGTAAATCTGGGGATGATCTTCATTTTAAGGAGATTTACATGCCCCCAAAGCGACAGTGGCAGGTTGCCCCATGATTTAAGCTTAGACTGGACATCTAAAAGCACTGGGGTAAGATTTAGTGTGAGGTAATCTGATGCCGAGTGTGATACCTGAACCTCCAAATACTTAAAGGAGTCAACCCAGACAAGGGGGTTGTCCAAGAGCGATGTGTCCCTTGCCTCCTGATCAATCGGAAACAGAAGAGATTTGGACCAATTCACCCTGAGACCGGTGACCCCAGCATAGGTATCCAGCACATCCAACACCCCCCTCAGCGCAGGACCAGCATCATTCAGGAAGAGTAGCATGTCATCTGCGTACAGGGCCACCCTCTCCTCCAGCAGCCCAATATACAATCCTGATATGTGGGGTGAGAAACGCAGTGCCTCCGCCACAGGTTCGATTGCAAGGGCAAACAAGGCCGGAGAAAGAGGGCAGCCCTGCCTGGTCCCCCTAAAGAGCCTGAAAGGGGCGGACAGGGCCCCCCCAGTCGCACCGACGAAGTAGGGCTCCTATAAATCACCTGGAGCCAATTGATAAACAGTAAAGGGAAGCCCATTTTTTGTAGTGCTTCCCACAGAAAAGGCCATTCAACCGTATCAAAGGACTTTTCGACATCCAAGGAGGCCACCACCCGGGTTCCCACATTTAAATGTTGGGCATGAATGTTAGTAAAAAGCCTCCTGAGGTTAATATCTGTAGATCTACTGGGCATGAAACCTGTCTGATCAGAGTCTATCACGGAGGGAAGCATGGGATACAGTCTACGGGCCAGGAGCTTGGTCAATATTTTAAAGTCGGAATTTAATAAGGCTATGGGCCTATAGGAAGCACAAGAGGTGGGGTCCTTAGGGGCCTTGTGAATCAATGTTAGGTATGCATGATACATTGAGGTGGGCAATTTGCCAACAGTCAGACAGGTGGTATAGAGCTGAGCTAGGAGGGGCGCCAGGAGATCTTCGTGGGTTTTGTAGAAGGCCATCGGAAGCCCATCAGGCCCCGGAGCTTTACCCCAGGGAAAAAGATCTAATGGCCCCCAGGACCTCCAGGGCTGTAAAAGGCTGGACCAGAGTTTCCCTCTCCGAGTCGGACAACCATCCGAGCGCCAACTGGTCCAATAGGGTGTGGAGTGACTCGGGTCGAAAGTCAGTGGGAGCTGAATGTCTGTAGTATACCTGAGGGGGAAGTCACGGTTTCTCCGTCCGGAGTCTGTAGGGCAGACACTAGAGTGAGGGGCTGGTCATGCTGAGCCATCATCGCCAGCAGACGGCCATTTCTATCTCCCTGTTCAAAGACCTGCTGTTTCCCCTTATACATGTCAAGTCGTGTAATTTCCGTCAGGTGTAACTGCAAGTCTCTCTGAGCTGCCATTAGTAAGTCAAAATTGGTAGGGTTGGGGTCCATAGTTTATGTGTCGTTGCAATTATCAATAGCTTGTTGCAGTGAGAGAGTCATACTCAGCAATACAGGAAATGTATTGTCCCCTGGTATATGCCTTGAAAGCATCCCAAACATTTGCAGGGGAGGAGGACCCCACATTCTTTTCCCAATATCTTGCTAGCTGATCTGGCAGTTTGTCGGAAAGGTCAGGAGGAGAGATCCATTGTGTACCCAACCGCCAAAGTGCCGCGTTACGGGAGGCCGGGGAACGGAGCACCACCGACAGTGGGCTATAATCAGACAATCCACTGGGGAGATAGGATGCCTCCAACACGCCCGCTAACAGTGCGGGGTTGGAGAAAGCCAAATCTATCCGGGACGCCGTCTTGTAAGAAGCTGAAAAACAGGAGTAAGCCCTTTTCTCAGGGTGTCTCCACCTTCAGACCTCCACCAGACCAACCGCCTGAGCCCACACGGAGAGTTCCATACACTGCTTCTTTGCCGGTGTAGGCCTGTCCAGTTCCGGAGACAGGGTGGCATTGAAGTCTCCCATCACCAGTACCCGCCCAGGACAAAAGGGTGAGATCTTGTCTAAAACATCGTACAGTAATGCGGGTGAAAAAGGAGGGGGAATATAGAGATTTATAATAGTGTACGTTTGAGACCATAGAGTAAACACTAGTATCACAAACTTCCCCAGGGGGTCCGTGCGGACCTCTTCAATAACACAAGGGAAATTCCTATGAATAAGGATCGATACCCCCCGGCGTAGGTGGAGTAGGTGGCATGTAATCCCTGTTGTATCCAGGGTTTCTTAAGAGTGAGGACCTTGCTGCCCAAAAGGTGAGTTTCCTATAGGAGAATAAGCTGGGGGGAGTGGATTTTCAAATATTGGAAGAGCAGAGCTCTCTTAAATTTAGAGTTAAGGCCTCTAACATTCCAGGAGAGGATGGTGAAGGAATCCGAGGCCTGGTTAGCCATATGGCATAGAGGGAAAGGGGGAGCAGGAGTATTGAAGGGGGCATTCCCAGGAGCACCCTGTAAGCAGCAAGATCACTATTGCATTGCAAGTAATACTGTCAGCACTGAGACATAATACAAAACATAAACAGACATAAACATATGCATAAAGAACTGTGGAGACCCAAACAGATTCCAAACTTCCCAGGCACGGAGTGCCTTTCCTATAATGTCCCATCGCTCCCCCCTAAAGAAAAAACGGGGGGGGGGGGTCCGGGAATAATTTGTCCCGACTGGGGCCCTACACCAGCTGTGTTCGCCCCTCGCACCACTGGTCAAAGTCATATGGCCAGGGAGCAAGACAAAATTAGGTGACATTGGCCACTGACCAGAAAGGGGGGGGAAGAAAAAAATAGAAAAATACTAAAGTGAAAAGGGAAGGGGAGGTAAGAAAAAACCCAAGGGGGTGGGGGGCCGTCAATCACGCCACGGTGGCAGTGCTTGCTTGTAGTAGTGTGTGCCTCGTGGCCTGCTAAGTGGGCCCGCTCCTGCAAAAGTGCCCAACAGACCATCTACAGTTGCACAGCCATGTGCACAAGAAGAAAACGAAGACATGGGGGTGTAAGGGCCGGAGCAGTCACTTATTATGCGGCAGCACTCGGTTCCCCAGTGGCCAGGCAGGATAAGAGGTGGGAGTCAGCAGGCACAGCAGACACCTGGCAAGGATCCAGTGGGCATGAATCAAAGTAAGGAACAAGGTGCCAAGTAGTGTAAAGGTGCAGGGGATATCCGTAGTCAGGTGTAGCTCATCTACGACCATCCAGCCAGGACATGGCTGCATCCGGGTCCATGAAAAAGTGTGCACAATTATCAGTAATCAACCAGAGTTTGCTGGGATACAGCAGGCTGAATTTGAGGCCCTCATCTCGCAGGCGCTTCCTGACCTCAGTAAAGGAGCATCGACGATGTTGCACCTCTGGGGAGTAGTCTGGAAAAAGCATAATCTTGGCTCCATTGAAAAGTAGATCCCGATTTTCTCTTGCTGCCATCAAAACCCTGTCCTGGTCTCTGTAGTTTAGCAGCCAAAGCAGAAAAGGCCCCCGGGACTGGGGGAGTTGGAGGGAGTCTATGTGCTCTTTCAACTACAAAGGTGGGAGGCATGTCAGGTAGTTCCAGGAGCGTTTTTAGGAAGGCCTCAGTAAACTCAGCAGGCCGTGCGCCCTCCGCTTTCTTGGGGAGGCCTGTGACACGGATATTGTTCCTTCTGAGCCTATTTTCTGTATCTATGGACTTCTCCTGCAAGGCTTTAACTTGTAACTGTAATGCACGGGGGTTTCGGGAGTCAAATCTGGTGGTGTCCTCTAGCTGTGATATGCGGCCTTAGCCTCTGTGAACCGGGCTCTAAATTTGTCCATGTCATGCCTGATCAGGCTTACATCGGCCACTAGGTGATCGAACTTCACCATCACAGAATCCCTGCCCTCCTTGATCGCTGCCAGGAGCTCGGCGGGGGAATCAGCCTGGGATGGATGAGGATCAGCGGCGGCCTGGGAGCCTCGTGGGGAAGATGGCCGCCGCGGACCGGGCCTCACCTGCTGTGGACGAACAGAGCCTTCCCAGGGGCTGTGGAGAGGGCCGCGGGGTACCGGAGGTTTTCTTCCGCCCAAGGGTGCCAGGGGGAGAGGCTGTGCAATGAAAGAAATGGTGCTGGAAGTATGCAGGATGAGCGTTGGAGCGGAGCTCAGCGGTCACACGTCTTCTCCCTTTCACATCCCGGCCACGCCCCCCCAGATCCGCAGTCTCTGGTCATCTCCTGTATTAGATCCGCAGTCTCTGGTCAGGCCCGGATTGGCCATAGGGCAAAACGGGCATTTGTCCAGTGGGCCGGGGCCACCAGGTCACTTGTCCTTGTTTGCGGGGCCAGGGCAGGCTGCTCCTTAAGCCCGCGCCAGTCCCCTAACCTTTCCGCGGCCGCCCGGCTGCCAGATCAGCTCAGGCTCAGCCATCGGCACAAGTGGGACTGAGACATGAAGGGGGGAGGAGCTAGAGGAGCCACGGCTGCCAATATAGTGTAGCCGTTGGAGCCAGGGGCGTGACCGCGAAGGGGAGAGGAGCCTGATGCAGTCGGATCAGAGAGAAAGTAAGTGTGGCCACCTGTAACCTGAATGGGGCGGCTGCATATAGAAGAACCATTCTGTCCATCTTCCTCCCGCAGTCTCTGAATGCTTCTCCTCTCCCTCTCGCAGGCTTTCAGGTACTGCGGGAGGAAGATGGAGAGAATAATTCTTCTATATGCAACCACCCCACTACTCCTCCTATCCTGCTTATCTCTACCCCCCTGCAGTGCTCTCTAACCCCCCCACAGTGCTTTCTAACCCACCCAGTGCTCTCTGCTGCCCCCTGTGGCCTCTGCCTCTCTCTCACTGTGATATCCACCTCCCCCATGCTCTTCGCTGCCCCCTGTGCCCTCCACTTCCCCAGTGCTATCCAGCCCCCCTGTGTTCTCCTCCTCCCTCCTGGGCTCTCCACCACCCCCCCATGCCCTCCGCCTCTCCCCCTGTGCTTTTTTACCTCCCCCTGTGCTGTACGCTCTCCCCCCATGCTCTACGCTCTCCCCCTGTGCTCTTCACCTCCCCCAGTGCTCTCCACCTCCCTTCTGTGCTCTCCACCTCCCCCCATACTCTCCGCTGCTCCCCTGTGCTCTCCACCTCCCCCCATGCTCTCCGCTGCCCCCCCTGTGCTCTCCTTCTCTCTCCCTGTGCTCTCCACCTCCCCCTATGCTCTCCGCTGCCCCCTGTGCTCTCCACCTCCCCATGCTCTCTGCTGCCCCTGTGCCCTCCACTTCTCCCCCATGCTCTACAGCCCCCCTGTGCTCTCCACCTCCACCCAGTACTCTCCACCTCCCCCATGCTCTACGCTGCCCCACTGTGCCCTCTGACTCTCCCCCTATGCTCTCCACCTCCCTCCTGTGCTCTCCACCTCCTCCCATGTTCTACGCTGCCCCCCTGTGCACTTCACCTCCCCCCGAAGATCTCTAGTACCCCCAAGTGCTCTCCAGCCCCCCTGTTCTTGCCATCTCCCTCCTGTGTTCTCAACCTCCCCATGCTCTATGCTGCCCCCTTGTGCCCTGCATCTTTCCCCCATGCTCTCCACTTCCCCCATGCTCTATGCTACCCCCCTGTGCCCTCCGCCTCTCCCCCTGTGCTTTTCACCTCCCCCTGTGATCTTCACCTCCCCCCATGCTCTCTGCTGCCCGCCTGTGCCCTGCGCCTCACCCCCTGTGCTCTCCATCTCCCTCCTGTGCTCTCCACCTCCCTTGCATGCTCTATTCTTCCCCCTGTGCCCTGCGCCTCACCCCCTGTGCTCTCCATCTCCCTTCTGTGCTCTCCACCTCCCCCCATGCTCTATGCGGCTCCCTCTGCCCCTCCCCCTGTGCTCTTCACCGCCCCCCTCTTTTCTCCACCTCCCTCCTGTGCTCTCCACCTCCCCCAATGCTCTACGCTGCCCCCCGTGCCCTCCGTCTCTTTCCCTGTGCTCTCCAGCCCCCCCAGTGCTCTCCAGCCCCCCGTGATCTCCACCTCCCCCATGCTCTACACTGCCCCCCTGTACCCTACACCTCTCCCCCAGTGCTCTACAGCTCCCCCAATGATCTCCGCCTACCCCCTGTTCTCTCCTCCTCTTCTCATGCTCTCTGCTGCCCCCCTGTGCCCTCCGCTGCCCTCCACCTCCCCCCAGTGCTCTACAGCCCCCCAATGATCTCCGCCTCCCCCTGTGCTCTCCACCTCCCCCGTGCTCTCCTCCCCACCCTTTGTTTTTGCTTCCCCCTGTGCTCTTCAACCCCCCACTCCCTGTGCTCTCCAGCCCCCCATGCTCTCCGGCCCCCTTGTGTTCACCTCTTCCTCCCTGAGTTCTCTGCCTCTCCCCTTTGCTCTCTGCCCCTCCATGCTCTCCGCCTCCCCCCACGGTGCTCCCCAGCCTCCCTGTGCTCTCGCCCCACCCCATGTTCTCAAGGTTCTTCCCTGTGCTCTCGCCCCACCCCATGTTCTCAAGGTTCTTCCCTGTCCCCCTCGCCCCTTTTCCGGGTTTCCCCCTCCCCTCTCCAGGGGGATTCATCAGGATGGAAAGTGGGAAAGGGGCAGGTTAAGATGTCATGGGCTGCTCATTCCAAAATGCCTGGGCCTATTTTTTGTCCCAGTCCGGGTCTGCCCAGGGTTGTCGGGGCCTTTGTCCCCATGAACATGGGGACAAGGTGCTTGGGGTGGGGGGGCAGAACCCCCCACCCCAAAGCACCCCCCATGTGGCCTGGTATGGTTAAGAGGGAGCGCAGTGCGGATGGGCCGGTGACATCACAGGCACTTCTAAAGTAAATATCTCCTAAACGGTGCACATTTAGGAGATATTTACTGTACCTACAATTCTGCCTTATTATAGGCTTTCCTGTAGGTATAAATTAAAACTTTACTACCACTTTAACTCGGCAGAAGAGTTGGAGTTGGAGGATAGTTGCCACAGGTAACCAGGAACTGATGGGAAAGTATACAGCAGTCAGTCATGAAGCGTGGTAAATGGCACAGGTGACAGTTAATGCGGTAGCAAGGTGGATCAGTGTTCTGCCTCCCTCCCTAGCGATCAGTTCCCCCAAAGTAACTGGAACCGAACCCACAGTACAAAGACCCCATATACCTAGCAGAATGGAACGGGAGAGCAGAAGGAGTCAATTTTGAGCACACATGAGGTCTGCGCTAGTGCCTGGTGGAACCCCATTCTGTCACTGGGAGTGAGGTGGCAGAGTTATGTTGGAGTGGTGGAGAGGGCCACCCACAACGGTCTGTGTCGGTTCCAGTGCAAGGTACTGCACATCAAGGGGCCGACTCTTCTCAGCTCCCTCACGGTCGACTATCTGTGCGTCCAATCGCAGGTGCACTTCGGCTTCTTCATGCGTGGTCTTCGTCGGCGGTTCCCGCTCATGGTCGCAGATAAGTAGTATCCGAATCTTTTCATATCATGTGCAAACTTGCGGCTTATCATGCTTACTATCCTGCACCCCTTTCGCAAAACCTACCTCTGAGTTGTTGACACTCACGTCCCGACATCTTTCGGCACAGGCATAGTACATTCGTAAAATCCTTCTACCAAACATACGATTCATTCATAGATCCAAGCCTCCGAGTCGCTGTCGGTCGTTCTCCAATATCACTCACCATAGGCTTCACTAGTTATAAGATTCACTGTTCTCATCCTTTTTTGAGATAAACAGGTATTGTTTGTATGGGTTTCTGTGGCTGATTGAGGTGTAATTAAACCCACCTGATGTCGTTCCTGCACTTGACTAGCCTGGGGGGATGGGTGGTTGATAGGTGTTTGGTTTCACAGTAAGGAATGGCATACACTCTACAACCAATTCGTATCAGATACTCCTTACTGCCAATTTATATCAGATTCATCTCATACATTTTTTAAGCTGATTCGTGTCAAATGCATTGCACAGGCTGACTCTGCCAACTCACTGCGTGTCCACGTAGTTGTACCTTTGAGATCGGTCGTATATCTTCATTGATTGTCCCACGCTCGGACCGCTACACACTCGCTGTTGCAGGTAGGACTTTGTTGTTACCGCTCCTCTAAACTCTAGTAGTTACGTTATCATGTTCGTTTATCATGTTCGTTCTTGCAAAAAGTCGCACTTACGCCATCGTAAGTCTTTCTATGTCATCTTTCATGTATTTCATGCTTTCTACCCAACGCGGGTTTACTCGAGCCGTTCACTTCACGGCGATGCGGTCAAATCCGACATTCAAGCCCCTTACTCACCTCGCGTCTACGGCCGATTCGAATCTAGTCGCAACTTCGCTTCTATGTTTCGGATCCTTGGCAATCACAAAGCCCCTTCAACCGCCATCACCATTTAGTTGATTCGAACCCAGCCATATCATCGGCAATACGGTCAGATCTGTCATACGAGCCCCGTAGTCACCTCACATCTATGGCCGATTCGAATCTAGTCGCAACTTCGCTTCTATGTTTCGGATCCTCGGCAATCACAAGCCCCTTCAAACCACCATCACCATTTAGTCGATTCAAACCCAGCCATATCATTGGCAATACGGGCAGATCTGTCATACGAGCCCTGTAGTCACCTCGCATCTACGGCCGATTCGAATCTAGTCGCAACTTCGCTTCTATGTTTCGGATCATTGGCAATCACCAGCCCCTTCAACCACCATCACAATTCAATCAATCCGAACCCAGCCATATCCTCAGCGATATGGTCGGATCCCATATATGCTCTCAGTCGCATCTACGGAGGATTCGAGTCCAGTCGCAGCATCCTGTTGCATCTCCGACTCAAATGAGTCAAATCTTTCGCAGACTATTCCATAGCTATAACCCAGTTCAAACTAGTCACATCGCCTATACGAATTCAGCAGTACTTACGTTTGACTTTCTCAGTCTATCCATACATGATCATACACAATTCTCTCCACCAAATTGCTCAGTGTTGCGCACGGTCATTCCTACATAATCACATTTCCTCTATAACCTTTTCTTTCGCCTTTTAACAAAGCTCCTTGCAATCGCTGCAAGCATCAATGCAATGGCTCAATACGGCCACTCATCTCCAGTAGCAACACGGCTGCTCTCCTCATTCTTACACACTTATAATTTAATTTATAGATTCAAATAAAGCTGCTTTCTTGCAATCGCTGTAAGCATCTCTGCAATAGCTTTATACGGCCACTCATCTCCAGTAGCAACACAGCTGCTTACCTCATTCATCCATTCATTCATTCTCACCTCATAATTCAAATAAGGCCGCTTCCTTGCAATCGCTGCAAGCATTTCAGCAAGTGGCTCAAACTGCCACTCATCGTCTCCAGTAGCAACACGGCTGCTCATCATTTTCTCTGTCGCTTTCCCCTTTTTAGGCCAGTTAGAACACCAGTTAGTCCACCCTGCACCAGGTTTGGACAGTATCTCCCAAAAAAAAAAACAAAAAAAAAAAACCCCATTGTCGAGGGCTTGCATCTTCACCAGGGGGCCAGCTTTGCCCCAAAGAGCTCTTTGCAATCCCCCTTGTCAAAACTAAATTCTCATGTCGACTTCACAACTAGTGCATAAAGTCAGGTGTTTAGTTCAATGGGATTCCCCCTTTCTCTTAAACACTCTTTCACTACATATTTTTACTTCACATACAGAATTTGACCTGCTCCTGAGGCGTTAGCAACTGTCACATACTTCTGTGCACTTCACTCTGTTTTCGAAGCACAAGCCTTCAATACGCAGACAAGGTCGCCTAATCTCCATACTTGCTGGCAGTGCAAGCATTAGTAGACCGAACCCACGTCAATTAACTACAGATCGCAACATTCCTACTTAGTATACCAGACTTCAGCTACCCACCCCAGTCCGCCCTGGGGTGCTCTGGTTCATTAGTCTGTGCCGAGCACAGACTGACACCCGAGCTATCGGTTACCTAGCCAGTCACCTCCTGGCTCACCTCGGTTGTCACGCATTCTTTTGAGTTTTCTAAAGTCACACTCAACAGCGCTCGAGCGCAAACCAACTGTCACTTTGGCTGTCGTTCCTTGTCCTATTCTTCTTGTTACCTTCCGCCTTTCATCTTATCTACCCAACGCAACTATCCCCTCCTACCCTTGCAACTTACCTCAAACATATGCACCCCCCCCCCCTTGCTTTTAGTTGACGCCATGTCGCAGGCAGACAGTGATAACTTTGCCTCAGCCCTGCCATCACCCTTTACGGGCTCAGCAAGCGGCGGTTTACAGTCTCACAATAGTTTGGACCAATAAAAAAAAAAACTCATAGCAGAACGGTGTCGCAGGAGTAAATCCTACCCTGCCGCAGCCAGGAAACCAAGCCTTTAGGCTACTGTTTCCACCGCCAGTGGCAGCCCTTCCAGGCACCACTTCAGTCTATCTTCTTTGCGACTACTCAGCTGCACTCCTGGGTAACCACACTGTCAACAGCAGTCGCCGAAGTCCAAGCAGACTGACAGCCCTGGAGGTACGCCCAGCCGTGCCCCTACCAGCTCCAGTCACCACCATCATTCCCGTACCTTCACTTACAGATACACCCAACTTCTGTACCATCGTCTTCCCTGCACACCTTGTCCTAGCAGGGCATCTAGGAGGACATCTTGGATGACAACGACGTTAACTTAGCATCCCTCCTCATAGCAGTACACAACTTGGCCTAGAACAAGTCATATTCGCGGGGAGATGTCTCCGTCATCCTGAAGGCCAGAGACCCTTTACTTAATCGCAAGCTCACTGTCACAGAGTTTGTGCTGGCCTTGGGAACAGTCAGAGACATGCTAGGCAGAGTAACCCCAACAGGAGGGTAGAATTGGACCCGTATCTGCATGCAGCAGGTCACAAGTACGCAGGGTGCCCATCCTTTGACTATCACCGCTCATTTTCAGCCAAGGCAGCAGCCAGACTCAAGGGGATCCTTTACCTCCCATATATTAGTGTTTCTCTTCCAGGTAAAGACCCTGACAAAATCCTTAAATTAAGATGTGCCAGCTATAGCAGATCTGCCCATGGGAGTCGAATTTCTCACAAATTGGAATGGCATGCCAATGTGTATTCCCTCAGCATCTCTCTCTTCATCTCAGGTAGTCATGGTCACCACAGCCTCCACAGGTCCTCGCCTCAATTTTTGGCCAAATTAGGTTTATAGGGCCATGGCCATCAGAAATCCTCTTGATTCCTGGGTTCAGTTAAGTCCTCCTCTTTGTTCGACCTCTACCCCATTGTCGCAGCAGCTCAAGTCTGGTGCAACAACTCGGCAGGACAAACAGTGACGTTCGCCACAGACAACCAAGCCACAGCCAGTATTATGAATAAAGGAGGTCCTAGTAGCCTGCCATCGTGGCCTTCCTGCGCAGGCTGGTGCCACTATCCCCACAGCACCAATCTAACGTCCTATGCGTCCACATCCCAGACAAACGCAATAATCTGGCCGACGCACTACCCGTTAACTTTGCTTCGTTATTTTTTGCAGGAACCTGGAACCGACCCGACCATGTCTCTTATCCCACACTGGTCGTAGCTAACCTCGGATTCAAGCAACACTTTCACGACGCTACCTGCCTTTTTAATCTTTCACTATCTCACAACACCCTGAAGGCCTACCGTGCAGCCTAGAGGTTCTATGTCAGGTTACTAGCCTCAAACCCCAGAGCAATACCAAGAGTTCTCCATCACATCCTGGTCTTCATATTATGCCACCACACACAGTTGGCATTGTCACACAATACCTTAGACCCCACTCAGCTGACATCCAGTATTTCATCCCCTTATGAGATCCTAACAAACCGTCTTGTTTGCCACCCATACGGTCAAGACCATGTTGTGTGGTATTCACAGGCAATGACCCCAAATCAGTATCAAATGGCTACCCGTCAACAGCGCCATATTCCGAGACGTGTCTTTCATCCTGTCACATTCCCCTTTGGCTACATTCAGCCTGGTCGTTCAAGCAGCCATCTACCTGGCTTTCTACAGCTTCTTACGCCCCAGTGAATACTGTCACCATCCCAGTTGTAAAGTGTTACGTAGACGCCACTTCACACGCCATCAGACTTACTTCATCTTGCTCCTCAGGGTGTCCAAAACACAATAGCCCGGTCCAGGGGTTGACATCAAACCTTTCCAAACTCTCAAAGCCTGGTGCCCCGTGTCCATCCTAGATCAATTTTTGGCCCATATGTTTGATCCCTCGCAGGACAGCCCATTACTACCGTTCCCGATTAGTACCCCAGGCAGCAACCAGTTCATTAGTCACAACAGGTTCCTTTTGAGCAAATTAGGCCAGGACCTTGGTCATTTTCTTGGACATTCTTTCGCATTGGAGCAGCATCAGCAGCCTCACGAAACGGGGTCCCAGTCCACGCAATCAAAGATGGGCAGGCGGGAATCCACCTGCTTTACTCGATACATCTCCAATCCACAAGTGGAAATGTCCTGAGCCTACAGCAACTTTGCCCCGTAGTGTCTTGTTGTACATAAATTAATAATTACCTCCCTAAACCAAGTCTTTTGCGGCCTTCTCTTGGCATATCGCCCAGCAGACCAGGGCTCACCGCCCAGCTCACCAGGGCTTACCTTACAGCAGACCAAGGGCACAATTCAGGTCTATTTTATGTTGTTAGTCTTGTGACGTGTTTATGTGTTATTTCATATCTCTTAGAGCGGAGGGCTCCGACCATAAATAAGAGGGCCAGTATGGTGGCCTGTAATTATGGGAGGAGCCCGGAGGGTATATAATCAGACCACCCACAACGGTCTGTGTCGGTTCCAGTGCAAGGTACCCACCCACGCATTTCCCTTCTCAGAGTACTTCCCTTAAAACACGTTTCTCTACAGAAACATCCATTTACTTTCTTAAGGTATGCGGCCTTCTCTTGGCATATCGCCCAGCAGACCAGGGCTCACCGCCCAGCTCACCAGGGCTTACCTTACAGCAGACCAAGGGCACAATTCAGGTCTATTTTATGTTGTTAGTCTTGTGACGTGTTTATGTGTTCTTTCATATCTCTTAAGCCGCGTACACACGGGCGGACTGTCTGGCCTACTTAGTCCGCCGAAACACATTTCAGCGGACAGTCCGCTCGTGTGTGGGCTTCAGCGGACTTTTTCAGCGTGCAGTCTGGCAGACTAAGTATTTTGGAATTTCCGTAATACAGTCCGTCGGACTCGCATTTCGGCGGACAATCCGCCCGTGTGTGTGCCAGTCCGCCGTACTTTTGAAATGAGCGGACTTTTCCCGCCCGGAGAAAAGTCCGCTCATTTCGAGCGGGAATCCAGGTAGGAGGGGCCCGCGACGGAGACGTCGCTGGCCCCTCCGCCTGGTATGGACTTAAAGGGGAACCCCAACGCCGAAAAAAATCGGCGTGGGGGTCCCCCCCAAGTCCACAACAGACCCTTGTCCGAGCACGCTACCCGGCCGGCCAGGAAAGGGGGCGAGCGAGCGCCCCCCCCCTCCTGAGCCATACCAGGCCGCGTGCCCTCAACATGGGGGGTGCCTTGGGGAAGGGGGGGCCGTGCGGCCCCCCACCCCAAAGCACCTTGTCCCCATGTTGATGAGGACAAGGGCCTCTTCCCGACAACCCTGGCCGTTGGTTGTCGGGGTCTGCGGGCGGGGGGCTTATCGGAATCCGGGAGCCCCCTTTAATAAGGGGGCCCCCCGCCCTATGTGAATGAGTATGGGGTACAATGTACCTCTACCCATTCACCTGTGAAAAAAAGTACAAAAAAAACACAACACAGGGTTAAAATATTTTATTGCACAGCTCCGGGGGTCTTCCGTCTTCGGGGGTCTTCTCGCCGGACTCCTCCGCTATCTTCTTGTAGCTCTTTTGCTAGCGGAGGAGTCCGGCTTTCTTCCTCGCCGCCGGCCTCTTCTCCCGACTTCGGGGGTCTTGTCCCCCTCTTCGGTTCTTCTGCCGGGCCACCACGCCTTCTTATAGCTCTTTTACAGGCGGTGGCCCGGTCTTCTGTCGCCGCCGTCGCCGCCGCCTTCCGTTCTTCTTCTTCTTCTCCAGGAGATGTTGCCTCGACGATCTCTCCGGCCGGAATGCCAGGGACGCACTGCGCGGCCACTTATATAGGGACAATGGGGCGGTGTCACATGGCTTTATGTCACATGGCTTTATGTCACATGGGTTGGTCACATGGTGACCCCGCCCCCTTACGATGTCATAGTCCCCATGTGACATCAACCCATGTGACCAACCCATGTGACATAAAGCCATGTGACACCGCCCCATTGTCCCTATATAAGTGGCCGCGCAGTGCGTCCCTGGCATTCCGGCCGGAGAGATCGTCGAGGCAACATCTCCTGGAGAAGAAGAAGAAGAAGAAGAAGAAGAAGAAGAACGGAAGGCGGCGGCGACGGCGGCGACAGAAGACCGGGCCACCGCCTGTAAAAGAGCTATAAGAAGGCGCGGTGGCCCGGCAGAAGAACCGAAGAGGGGGACAAGACCCCCGAAGTCGGGAGAAGAGGCCGGCGGCGAGGAAGAAAGCCGGACTCCTCCGCTAGCAAAAGAGCTACAAGAAGATAGCGGAGGAGTCCGGCGAGAAGACCCCCAGAGCTGTGCAATAAAATATTTTAACCCTGTGTTGTGTTTTTTTTGTACTTTTTTTCACAGGTGAATGGGTAGGGGTACATTGTACCCCATACTCATTCACATAGGGTGGGGGGCCGGTATCCGGGGGCCCCCTTATTAAAGGGGGCTCCCGGATTCTGATAAGCCCCCCGCCCGCAGACCCCGACAACCAACGGCCAGGGTTGTCGGGAAGAGGCCCTTGTCCTCATCAACATGGGGACAAGGTGCTTTGGGGTGGGGGGGCCGCGCGGCCCCCCCTTCCCCAAGGCACCCCCCCATGTTGAGGGCGCGCGGCCTGGTACGGCTCAGGAGGGGGGGCGCTCGCTCGCCCCCCTTTCCTGGCCGGGCAGGTAGCGTGCTCGGACAAGGGTCTGTTGTGGACTTGGGGGGACCCCCACGCCGATTTTTTTCGGCGTTGGGGTTCCCCTTTAAGTCCATACCAGGCGGCGGGGTCAGCGACGTCTCCTTCGCGGGCCCCGCCTACCTGGAGACGCGCTCGAAATGAGCGGACTTTCCTCCGCGTGTGTGGGCGAGTCCGTTCATTTCAAAAGTAGGGTGGATAGTATGGCGGACTTAGTCCGCCGTATTAGTCCGCTCAAAAAGTGCCGTGTGTGGGCAAGTCCGTTCATTCGAAAGTATGACGGACTGTCCGTCGGATTGTCTGACGGACTAAGTTGGCCAGACAGTCCGCCATGTGTGTACGCGGCTTTAGAGCGGAGGGCTCCGACCATAAATATATATATATATATATATATATATATATATATATATATATATATATATATATATATATATATATGTGTGTGTGTGTGTGTGTGTGTGTTTCTTTTTAGCAGAGACCCTAGGGAGTAAAATGGCAGTTGTTTACATTTTTTATGTCACGTGGTATTTGTGCAGTGATTATTCACACATATTTTTTTGAGAAAAAAAAATATTAAAGTTATAGAAAAAGGGGAAAGGTTTGATGTCACCAGTAATCCACTTCCATCCCTGTAACATATCATGAAACAAAGGATTCACCCCGGGAATTTAAATGAAGTGGGTACCGTTTCCATCAGCAAACAAAAAGGTAGTAAATAAAGTATATGGTTTATTCAAATAAAATTATTTACATGCATAGATATCACCAACCACTGCCAATTTAAAAAAGATACATAAACAAGGAATATTGATACACTGATGTAATGGCGGTCATAATACACGGGCATCATGCTAACTGACGCGTTTCGCAAGATCCAGCTCGCTCTTCAGGGGTGGATGTGTGTAACAATGTGCCTAGGATGAAAAAGTATATATTTGGCAATATAGCACAGTATTAATTATAAAGGCACAGGGTGGGGGGGGGGTGTTAGGTCCCCATACTCACCACTTAGCTTGACCATGGCTACAGGTGTGCGGCTCCAAGACGGCGGCAGCAGGTGCCTCACCAGGGAGCTGAGGGGACGGAGTCAGATAGGACCCAACCAGGGGCCAAACAGAGAGCAGGGATGGCATGGATATAGTGATGTATTCCTAGAGACCTTGTTAGTCCATAAAGATTATAGGCTGTGAACATAAATATGTTTGTCAGGCATCTAAAGTAATGAAGTAGAATCAATAAGTATTAGCATAAAAATATGTATATATGAATGAAAGGCCTGGGCCAAAGATGGTAGGGACATGGAGATGGTTAGAAACATAATAGCAGAGGGATATTAACAAATGACAAGATAGGAAAGGAGAGAGAGGAGAGAGAGGTGGACTGTGATTGTAAGTGTAATGATGTATCCCTAGAGACCTCGTTAGTTCATAAAGAGTATGGGCTATAAACACAAGTATGTTTGTCAGGCATCTGAAGTAGTAAAGTCAATGAGTATTGGCATAAAGATATTTATACATAAGTAAAAGGCCTGGGACAAGGATGGTAGGGACATGGAGAAGGTGGAAAACATAGGATAGTAGAGGGATACTAGCAAGTAGGGATGAGCCGAACACCCCCGGTTCGGTTCGCACCAGAACTTTCGAACGGACCGAAAATTTGAAACGAACTTTAGAACCCCATTGAAGTCTATGGGACTCAAACGTTTGAAATAAAAAGTGCTAATTTTAATGTCTAATATGCAAGATACTGTCCTAAAAAGGGTTTGGGGACCTGGCTCCTGCCCCAGGGGACATGGGTCAATGCCTAAAATGTTTTTAAAAATGGCCTTTTGGCGGGAGCACTGATTTTAATGAAGATTAAAGTGAAAAAAAAGATAAATATTCCTTTAAATATCGTGCCTGGAGGGTGTCTATAGTATGCCTGTGAAGTGCTACGTGTTTCCCGTGTTTAGAACAGTCCCTGCACAAAATGGCATTTAACGGAAAAAAAGTCATTTCAAACTGCTTGCGTTTTTAATGTAATATCTGGTTCCGGCAATATGGATGAAAATCATTGAGAAAAATTACATGGGTAGGCCCCCCTGCCCATTACCAGCCCCTTGGGGTCTTGTACGGACATTAAGGGGAACCCCGTACCCATATTAAAAAAAGGAAAGACGTGGGGCCCCCAGGCCCTATATACTCAGAACAGCAGTATACAGGCGGTGCAAACAAGACAGGGACTGTGTAGATTTGTTGTGTTAAGTAGATTCTGTTTGTAATTTTGAACTGGTACATTTTTAAAGTGTAGTTACCTTTGGTGGTTGTGGTGCTGGTGCCACAACACTATAAGTCCTCACAGTTACTCTGGGTGGGCACAGGAACGGGCCCTGCTGTGAAATATTATATCAAGAATTGTAATTACATGCCCCTGTTAAACAGGGGCTGAAAAATTGGGCCTTAGGCACTGGTGCTGGTGCCACGACACTGCAACCTCTCCCATATACTCTAGTTGTAGTGCAGGAATGAGCCCTGCTGCAGAGCATTGCATCAAAAATTGTAATTAAACGTCCCTGTTAAACAGGGGCTGAAAAATTGGGCTGGTGGCATCACCCAGAACCAAAAATGTTCTTCCAACATATCAACGGAGGAGCAAGAGGATAGACAATCAACATAACAGGACAGTCACTCAGCATCAGCATAGGCAGTCTTGAAGGGATGTGATATTTCAAAAAAAAATTATTCGGTTACATCAGCTTCAGGTGCTTGGTAGCTGTGGGTGATCCAAGACTGATTCATCTTTATGAAGGTCAGTCAATCAACTGAGTCGGTGGACAGGCGCACCCTGTGATCGGTAACAAAGCCACCAGCAGCACTGAAGGTGCGTTCTGAAAGAACGCTGGATGCAGGACAGGCCAGTAGCTCAATTGCATACTGTGCAAGCTCTGGCCAGTGACCCATCCTCAAGACCCAGTAAGCCAGAGGATTTTCGGTGGGAAAGGTGTCCAAGTCTGACCTTGCCCCTAGGTATTCCTGCACCATGTAAATCAGACGCTGGCGATGGTTGCTGGAACAGATTATACCTTGGGGCTGCGGACTAAAAAATTGTCTGAATGCATCGGTCAGATGGCCACCTTCTCCACCTCTCCTTCTGACCGATGCCTCAGCAACACGTTGTCCAGGACCAGGAGTTTGTAACCTCCCAGTCTCTGGGAACGCATTGCACAGACCTTTCTGTAAGGCCTCCCAGAGATGTCTCATCCTCTGCTCCCTCTGCGGCGGCAAGATAAGGTCGGCAACCTTACCCTTGTACCGTGGATCAAGGAGAGTGGCCAGCCAGTAATGGTCCCTCTCCTTGATCCGAAGAATACGAGGATCCTTCTGCAGGCTTTGCAGGATCAGGGAGGCCATGCAGCGTAGGTTAGCTGAGGCATTCGGTCCGGAGTCCTCTGGGTCACTAAGGACAACATGATCCACAGCTACCTCCTCCCAGCCACGTACAAGTCCACGGGTTTCTTGGGACTGTAAATCATCCCTACAAGACTGCTGCTGCTGATGCTGAGTGCCAGCCTCCACCTCCATGCTGAAACAATCATCCTCCTCCTCCTCCTCGTCCTCTTCCTGTGTGATGGGTGACACAGCAGGAACACTGTCTGGATAAAGGGGGCCTTGAGAGGCAAGGAAGTCCTCCTCTTCCTGCCTCTGTTCTGCCTCAAGTGCCCTGTCCATTATTCCACGTAGCATATGCTCCAACAGGTGGACAAGAGGTACAGTGTCACTGATGCATGCACTGTCACTGCTCACCATCCTTGTGGCCTCCTCAAACAGTGACAGGACAGTGCATGCATCCCTGATCATGCCCCACTGGCGTGGTGAGAAAAAACCGAGCTCCCCTGACCCTGTCCTGGTGCCGTAGTCACACAGGTACTCATTGATGGCCCTCTGCTGCGTGTGCAGCCGCTGCAGCATGGCCAACGTTGAGTTCCATCTAGTGGGCATGTCACATATAAGGCGGTTCTTGGGCAGGTTCAACTCCTTTTGGAGCTTAGCCAGCCGAGCACAGGCATTAAATGATCAGCGGAAATGCACACAGACTTTCCTGGCCTGCTTCATGACATCCTGTAAGCCCGGGTACCTGCCCAAGAACCGCTGCACCACCAGGTTAAGGACGTGAGCCACACTGGGCACATGGGTCAGGTCTCCCTGTCGGAGGGCGGAGAGGAGGTTGGTGCCATTGTCGCAAACCACCATTCCTGGCTTAAGCTGGCATGGCGTCAACCACCTCTTAGCCTGCCCCTGCAGAGCTGACAAAATATCTGCCCCAGTGTGGCTCCTGTCCCCCAAACAAACCAGCACAAGCTCGGCATGGCATCGTTTTGCCTGTGTACTTGCGTAGCCCCTGGAATGCCTACGGAGCACCGCTGGTCCCGAGGACAGAGCACTGGAAGAGGCCATGGAGGGAGAAGAAGAGAAGGGGGTGGAGGAGAGAGGTGTGTCACAACCAGTAGTAGCATTTTGGAGGCGTGGTGGCAGAACAACCTCCAACACTACTGCACCTTGTCCTGCATCCTTCCCAGCTGCCAGAAGAGTGACCCAATGGGCCGTGAAAGACAGGTAACGTCCCTGTCCATGCCTGCTGGACCATGAGTCAGCGGTAATATGCACCTTACCACTGACCGCCCTGTCCTGCGAGGCAAGGACATTGCCCTCCACATGCCAGTAGAGAGCCCGGATTCGCCTTCCGTGAGAAAAAGTGGCGTTTGGGGATCTGCCACTGAGGAACCGCACATTGTACAAACTCACGGAAGGGTGCAGAGTCTACCAACTGAAAAGGCAGCAGTTGAAGTGCTAGCAATTTAGCCAAGCTAGCATTCAACCGCTGGGCATGTGGATGGCTGGGAGTGAACTTCTTTCTACGGTCCAGCAGCTGGGGCAGGGAAATTTGCCTGCTATAATCGGACCTGGGTGTACTGCTAGCAGAGTGCCCGCAAGCACTTGGCTGTGACACACCTAATTCTACACCTTCATTCCTCTCAGAGCAGGTTTCAGAGAGGACTGAAGGTCTAGTGGGGTTGGAGATCCCAGCTGATGAGGAGCAAAAAGAGGTCCACTTTGTTCTTTGGTGTGGGTCTTTGAGGTACGTTTGCCAATGAGCTGCATGGCAGGTCAACATATGTCTGGTCAAGCATGTGGTGCCCAAGTGGCTGATGTTTTGGCCACGCGAGATACGCTTGAGACATATGTTTCAAATAGCAGTGGTGCGATCTGATGCACTTGTCTCAAAAAAGGCCCACACCAAAGAACTTTTAGAATAACGCGCAGAGGCAGCGCCCTGCACAGGCGGAGCTCTGCGGTGTGATTCAGTCAGTGTGCTGCCCCTAAGCTGGTCCCCGGAGGGCATCCTGCCTCGTTGGACATGTGCCTCCTCCTCTCTCCTACCAGGCACCCATGTGGAGTCAGTGCCCTCATCATCCCCTCCCTCTTCATCGCTGGAGCAAACCTGGCAGTATGCTGCAGCTTGTGGAACATGACTGCCAGATTACTGTCCTTCTTGAGCATCCCCTCTCTCTGCGCTCACGCTACTGCCTTCCTCTAGCTGAGTATCATCATCAGAGCCTACAAAACCCTGGGAATCCTCCTGGAGCATGTACGCAACACTGTGCTCAAAGAGTTCAGGGGACTCCTCAGGAGGACGTGGTGGGTCTAGGGAAGGAGTCACTGATGATGACATTGAGACGAGGGGAGACGATTCGTTGGCAGCTGCTTTTCTAGTACCCTGAGCCTGGGTGAGAGAGGATGAGGAGGATGAAGAGGGCTTGGTCATCCACTCTACCAAGTCTTTGTCATGATGCGGCTCAACATGCCCAGCTGCCAAAAAGAAGGACAAGTGTGTCCCATGGCCACGTGCTGATGATGACGATACACCGCGTCCACGACCAGCACTGTTGTCTCTAGACACAGAGCCTGCTTGCCCTCTTTTATCGGCTCGCGCCTGTCTGCCTCTCCTTGTTGGCCTTCCAGACATGGTAATGGCCTGAAGGGAGATGGGAAAACCAGCAATTGGGTAGTGTATATTGTGCTGGAGGCACACAACACCCACTAACTCCTGCAGATGGCTCAATTAGAGAAGATCTATATAGGTGGATATAATGGTGTATAGTGCGGTCAGGGCACGCAGACAACTTGCACAATCTCCTACAACTGACTGCAAGTTCCATTACAGAAGAGCAATATAGCTAGCTCTATAGGTGGATATAACGGTGTATAGTGCGGTCAGGGCACGCAGACAACACGCACAATCTCCTACAACTGACTGCAAGCTCTATTACAGGAGACCAATATAGCTAGCTATATAGGTGGATATAACGGTGTATAGTGCGGTCAGGGCAGGCAGACAACACGCACAATCTCCTACGAATGACTGCAAGCTCTATTACAGAAGAGCAATATAGCTAGCTATATAGGTGGATATAACGGTGTATACTGCGGTCAGGGCACGCAGACAACACGTACAATCTCCTACAACTGACTACAAGCTCTATTACAAAAGAGCTCTATAGCTAGCTATATAGGTGGATATAATGGTGTATACTGCGGTCAGGGCATGCAGACAACACCCACAAACTCCTGCAGATTGCTAACAGCTCAATTACAGAAGAGCAAGAATGCAAAATTGAAATATAGTAAAAGTATCCCTGCGCTATCATCAAGAGCAAAAGCTATCACTAAAAATAGGTTGCAGCAAACCACCGGCAGGGGTATAAACCCTACCCCCCAAATAATACCTGTATATAAAATCAAATAAATGGTGTTGCGCTACCTCACAAAATTAAACTATACTATAGTCTCTTATACAAAAAATGTATATTAAAAGTTGTGCTAGCAGAGATGCAATTTCTGCCTATTCGGTGGGTGTAGTATACCCTAAACGAAACAGTTATATATTGCACAGTGTATACAAAATAGTTCAAAATATATAAAGTGATAGATACAGATACAGTCGTGAATAATCAAGTAAGTGAAAATAAAGTGTCCAGTGCTTAAGTAAAGTAGCAACAATAAATATCAAAGTGTCTTGTGCATAAAGAATATCTCTAAAATAATTCAATCAGAGAACTGTGTAAAATTCCAAATGTGGCACACACCGTGCAAGAAAGAGCAAAAAACAAAGTAGCTCATTAAATAAATTCTATATGTGAACTTGGGGTGAATAAAATGACCAGTGATTAATTCAGTGCTTCTCCAAAGGGTTGCCAAAAAAACGTGTCTCTAATCCTTATTTTCAGTGTTTTCACGGCACATCAGGTGGAGTGGCCCCTTACCTTACTGCTGTAAGGTAAACAGCAGAACAACCAAATAGGAAGACGACGGCGACAGAAGACCGGGCCACCGCCTGTAAAAGAGCTATAAGAAGGCGCGGTGGCCCGGCAGAAGAACCGAAGAGGGGGACAAGACCCCCGAAGTCGGGAGAAGAGGCCGGCGGCGAGGAAGAAAGCCGGACTCCTCCGCTAGCAAAAGAGCTACAAGAAGATAGCGGAGGAGTCCGGCGAGAAGACCCCCGAAGACGGAAGACCCCCGGAGCTGTGCAATAAAGTATTTTATCTCGTGTGTTGTGGGTTTTTTTTGTACTTTTATTTTACAGGTGAATAGGTAGGGGTACATTGTACCCCATACTCATTCACATAGGGTGGGGGGCCGGTATCCGGGGGCCCCCTTATTAAAGGGGGCTCCCGGATTCCGATAAGCCCCCCGCCCGCAGACCCCGACAACCAGCGGCCAGGGTTGTCGGGAAGAGGCCCTTGTCCTCATCAACATGGGGACAAGGTGCTTTGGGGTGGGGGGGCCGCGTGGCCCCCCTTCCCCAAGGCACCCCCCCATGTTGAGGGCACACGGCCTGGTACGGCTCAGGAGGGGGGGCGCTCGCTCGCCCCCTTTCCTGGCCGGCCGGGTAGCGTGCTCGGACAAGGGGCTGTTGTGGACTTGGGGGGGACCCCAAGCCGATTTTTTTTGGCGTTGGGGTTCCCCTTTAAGTCAATACCAGGCGGCGGGGCCAGCGACGTCTCCTTCGCGGGCCCCGCCTACCTGGATACCCGCTCGAAATGAGCGGACTTTTCTCCGGGCGGGAAAAGTCCGCTCATTTCAAAAGTACGGTGGACTGGCACACACACGGCCGGATTGTCCGCCGAAAATTCTTAGTACGCCGGACTGCACGCTGAAAAAGTTCGCTGAAGCCCACACACGAGCGGACTGTCCGCTGAAATGTGTTTCGGCGGACTAAGTACGCCATACAGTCCGCTCGTGTGTACGCGGCATTAGAGACACGTTTTTTTGGCAACCCTTTGGAGAAGCACTGAATTAATCACTGGTCACTTTATTCACCCCAAGTTCACATATAGACTTTATTTAATGAGCTACTTTGTTTTTTGCTCTTTCTTTTGCTTTGTTGATCTTGCACGGTGTGTGCCACATTTGGAATTTTACACAGTTCTCTGATTGAATTATTTTAGAGATATTCTTTATGCACAAGACACTTTGATATTTATTGTTGCTACTTTACTTAAACACTGGACACTTTATTTTCACTTACTTGATTATTCACGACTGTATCTGTCTGAGGCACTTTATATATTTTGAACTATTTTGTATACACTGTGCAATATGTTTAGTTCAGGGTATACTACACCCACCGAATAGGCAGAAATTGCATCTCTGCTAGCACAACTTTTAATATACATTTTTTGTATAAGAGACTATAGTATAGTTTAATTTTGTGAGGTAGCGCAACACCATTTATTTGATTTTATATACAAGAATGCAAAATTGGCCGATAACGAACGGTGTATACTGTGTTGAAGGTACACAGAGAACACCCACTAACTCCTACAGACGCCAACACACTACACAAGGCCGCCGCACTGGCCGCCTTATATAGTGTGGGGCGTGTACTACACAGCATGAGCTATGATTGGCCACAGGCAGGCTCTCCTCGCTGCCGGCGCTGTGATTGGCCAAGCATGCGGGGTAACAGTGCATGCTTGGCCAATGATGAGCCAGCAATGCACTACGATGGCGCAGTGCATTGTGGGCCGTGAGCGCCACGTGAATTTGGCGCGATCATCCCATAACATTCGGTATTCGCCGAACGTGCGAACAGCCGATGTTCGAGTCGAACGTATGTTCGACTCGAACACGAAGCTCATCCCTACTAGCAAGTGACAAGATGAAAAAGAGAGAGGAGAGAGAGGTGAACTGTGATTGTGTGGTGGAATCTGTGAAGTCAAAAAACAAAAATAAATATAAAATTAAATAAAAAATAAGTGCTCTAAATATAGTAGTTAACAAAAGGTGGATATAGCATAGTTGCCAACATTGTAAAAAAAAAATTCGGAACACTTTTTTGACAGTAGGCGGAGTTGTATTATAATTGGGGCATGCGGATATGGGCGTGGCATAGGAAAAGGTGAAAATGCGGCACGCGTGGTTAGAGTCTGAGATGAATGCGGGATGGAGAGGGAAAGGGGGGGGATGGAGAGACAGCAGCCCCCGATCCTACACCACAATAGCAATATGTGTTTTCCAGAGTTTGACAATCAGCAGATAAAGATACTCCAAATACCTTGTGTTAGAGCGTCAATAATCCCGGCGCCATGATTGTTATGGTGTCAGGATGATTGAAGCGCATTATTTCAATTATTACATTGTAATATAAAATGAAATCATTCAACTCACCATAATGCAGAATCAGTGGGAGCCATGATCGCGTCACTAGCCACGTTGCCTGCCACCAGATGCCATCAGGTGCCCCCAGCAGAGTCCCTCCTTACATCAGGTGCCCCATCAGAGCAGCCTCCCTCACAGCTGTGTCTCCATCAGCGGAGCCCTTCCTTACATCTGGTGTCCCCATCAGTCCTCAACATCTGGTGCCCCTCTGACATCCAGACTGGCCCCCTCTGACATCCTCTAGACTGGCCCCCTCTGACATCCTTCAGACTGGCCCCCTCTGACATCCTCCAGACTGAGACTGGCCCCCTCTGACATCCTTCAGACTGAGACTGGCCCCCTCTGACATTCTCCAGACTGAGACTGGCCCCCTCTGACATCCTCCAGACTGAGACTGGCCCCCTCTGACATTCTCCAGACTGAAAATGGCCCTCTCTGACATCCTCCAGACTGAGACTGGCCCCCTCTGACATCCTCCAGACTGAGACTGGCCCCCTCTGACATCCTCCAGACTGAGACTGGCCCCTTCTGACATCCTCCAGACTGAGACTGGCCCCCTCTGACATCCTCCAGCCTGAGTCTGGTCCCCTCTAACATCCTCCAGACTGAGACTGGCCCCCTCTGACATCCTCCAGACTGAGACTGGCCCCCGACAGATCCTCCAGACTGAGAGACTGAGACTGGCCCCCTCTGACATCCTCCAGACTGAGACTTGCCCCCGACAGATCCTCCAGACGCCATTGTTGCAGCGCCTTTCAGTTTGAACTGCAGCACCGCCCACCCTCTATAGACACTGGCAGCGGGGGTGGGCAGCGCCGCAGCATCTCTATTGTAGACCAGCTTCTGGTCAACTTTAAAATGGCTGTGGACCTCTAGCGGCCGGCGGCGAAATTAACCGGGACAAACCACATTTCCCGGGACAAAATTAATTTGGGACAAGGGTCCTAATCCCAGGAATGTCTCCGGAAATTCGGGACAGTTGGCAACTATGATATAGTAAGTACCTGAGTATGGTGAATATCTTAAGTATAAGAGTAATGAATAACAGCAAGAAACCTCCACACCTGTGTGTGTCCTCAGTGAAGAGTGAGATTGAAATCCAAGCCATGCCTGACCTCCAAGTTAACCCCGGAAGAGCACAGGAGGCTCCGCCTCCAACACCATGTGTGGATGGCTGACATGTGAGCGCAGGAGGCGCTCACTGTCATAGGGAGGCACGCAAATGCTCACACTCCCCCAAGCCATCAGATGATATAGTGTGTCCAGCTGCACCGACGTTCGCGAAATTGAAGACGCCACGCCTCTGGCGCCTAAACATGGTGCCAATGTGTAGGTGTCCCTATTAACCCAAAAGGAGATGGGGACAGCGGGAGACACAGAAAAGCCTCCCTTTTTTCCTCAGTTTAGGCCGATATGTATTCTACATATTTTTGGTAAAAAAATCGCAATAAGCGCATATTGATTGGTTTGCGCAAAAGTTATAGCATCTACAAAATAGGGGATAGATTTATAGCATTTTTATTATTAATGTTTTTTTTTTTACTAGTAATGGTGGCGATCTGCAATTTTTATCGTGACTGCAACATTATGGTGGAAACATTGGACAATTTTGACAAATTTTTGGAACCATTGGCATTAACACAGCGATCAGTGAGATTAAAAATGCGCCCCTAGAGGCCACAGGGCGAAGCAACGCTACATAACGTAGTTTTGCCCAGCCGAGCCATTCTGCCACGGTACAACTGCGGCAGCTGGTCGGCATGTGGTTTAAAAATGTTTTGCCATGCGCCGCTAAGTGTTCGGGTTTGGCTTGAAGAAAAGGTGGCAACCCTACCTAATCAGTGCCCATCAGTGCCACCTATCAGTGCTGCATATTAGTGCCACTGTCACATAACATAAAAAAAAGTATCAGTATCGGCGATTATGTGAAAAAAAGTATCGATACTTGTACTCGGTCTTAACCACTTGCCGACCAGCGCACGACAATGTACGTTGACAGAATGGCACGGGCAGACAAATGGGCGTACATGTACGTCCCTTTAAATTTGCCGCCCTGCCATCGGGAGCGTGTCGCCGCGCTGGTCGGGACCCCCGTGAGTCCGGTCGCGGGACCCGCGGACTCAATCGCCGCGGGCATCCCCGCGATCGTCTCACGGAGCGGCCGAATGGAGAAGTTCTGTTGTAAACAACATTTCTCCATTCTGCCTAGCAACTAGTGATGCTGATCTCTGCTCCATGTGATTGGAGCAGAGATCAGTGTTCACTAAATGAAAGCCCAACCCCCCCACAGTTAGTAACACACCCCTAGGAATACTTAACCCCTACACTGCCACCCACTGGTTAACCCCTTCACTGCCAGTGTCATTTACACAGGAATCACTGCATTTATATAGCAGTGATTACTGTATAAATGACAATGGTCCCAAAAATGTGTCAAAAATGTCCGATGGGTCCCCCACAATGTCGCAGTCACAATAAAAAAAAAATAATAAAAAATTATTAATAAAAATGCTATAAAACTATCCCTATTTTGTAAACGCTATAACTTTTGCGCAAACCAATCAATAATCGCTTATTGCGATTTTTTTTACCAAAAATATGTAGAAGAATACGTATCGGCCTAAACTGAGGGAAAAAAATGTTTTTTTATATATTTTTGGGGGATATTTATTATAACAAAAAGTAAAAAATAATGCGTTTTTTTCAAAATTGTCGCTCTAATTTTGTTTATAGCGCAAAAAATAAAAACCACAGGGGTGATCAAATACCACCAAAAGAAAGCACTATTTGTGGGAAAAAAAGGACGTCAATTTTGTTTGGGAGCCACGTCGCACGACCGCGCAATTGTCAGTTAAAGCGACGCAGTGCCGAATCGCAAAAAGTGGTCTGGTCTTTGACCAGCAAATTGGTCCAGTCTGAAAGTGGTTAAAGTGGTATCAGTGCAACACTAGACCGGACCAAAATGAGGGACAAATGAGGAGGAAAGGGACATAGAGACTTTGTTCTGAATGAGAGACAGTCCCTCAAAATCAGGCACAGTTGGGAGCTATGTATCCGAATATCTTACTAAATTCCCAGACCATATTTCTGCTAGGAAATGTTTGCTTTGTTTATTTTCCAACTATGCATTTTCAATGGCTGATAGCCTGTAATTTCCTGAATGGCCACCAGATGGCGATATGTACAGATACATTACGATAGATACGCAGAATGTACATTTTGTGGATCTTCCCTGCCCACCGGCATATTTTTCTGCCTATCACAGAATGCTATGGAAGTGACGTTGTCGCCAGAAATTGCATACTACGCATGCGCAAAGCGTTCCAAACACTCGCGCGGTGCGTTCCTACATAGTTTCGACAATACAGTTCAGCGAAAAAACATCACATAATGTTACGGAAGTGACGTTACAGACAACACAAACACTGGGCTGTGTGTTACAACACTAATACTTCCCTTGCTACCTAGTGTTATTATTTACCAACCATGCTGAGCTACGTGCGGTGTTAGGTTCTGAATTGCTGGGACTTGTAGTGCCTATCCTGAGCTACGTGCGGTCTTAGGTTCTGCATTGCTGGGACTTGTAGTGCCTATGCTGAGCTATGTGCGGTCTTAGGTTCTGCATTGCTGGGACTTGTAGTGCCTATCCTGAGCTACATGCGGTCTTAGGTTCTGCATTGCTGGGACTTGTAGTGCCTATCCTGAGCTACATGCGGTCTTAGGTTCTGCATTGCTGGGACTTGTAGTGCCTATCCTGAGCTACATGCGGTCTTAGGTTCAGCATTGCTGGGACTTGTAGTGCCTATCCTGAGCTACATGCGGTCTTAGGTTCTGCATTGCTGGGACTTGTAGTGCCTATGCTGAGCTACGTGCTGTCTTAGGTTCTGCATTGCTGGGACTTGTAGTGCCTATCCTGAGCTACGTGCAGTGTTAGGTTCTGCATTGCTGGGACTTGTAGTGCGTATGCTGAGCTACATGCTTCAATGTTCAGTGCCCTCATCCTTATCCCCCTGCTTCAATGTTCAGTGTCCTCATCCTTATCCCCCTGCTTCAATGTTCAGTGTCCTCATCCTTATCCCCCTGCTTCAATGTTCAGTGTCCTCATCCTTATCCCTGTGCTTCAATGTTCAGTGTCCTCATCCCTATCCCCCTGCTTCAATGTTCAGTGTCCTCATCCCTATCCCCGAGCTTCAATGTTCAGTGTCCTCATCCTTATCCCTGTGCTTCAATGTTCAGTGTCCTCATCCCTATCCCCGAGCTTCAATATTCAGTGTCCTCATCCCTATTCCCGGGCTTCAATGTTCAGTATCCTCATCCTTATCCCCATGCTTCAATGTTCAGTGTCCTCATCCCTATCCCCCTGTTTCAATGTTCAGTGTCCTCATCCCTATCCCCGAACTTCAATGTTCAGTGTCCTCATCCCTATCCCCGGGCTTCAATGTTCAGTGTCCTTATCCCCGTGCTTCAATGTTCAGTGTCCTCATCCTTATCCCTGTGCTTCAGTGTTCAGTGTCCTCATCCCTATACACCATCCCCATATATATTCACATCCCTCCCCCAATATACACCCTCGACATATACATAACCCACCCATATATATATTCATTCACATATCAGAGGTAATCCACATTGGGGGGGTAACATATATTATATTCACATATCATAGGTAATCCACATAGGGGAGGTAATATATATATATATATATATATATATATATATATATATATATATATATATTCACATATCAGAGGTAATCCACACCATGGTTACCTACTCTCTCTCTGCCGCTCTCTGCTCATTCAAAAGTTCAACGTCACTTCCGTAAAATTATGTGATGGTTTCGCGGAACTGTATTGCCGAAAATATGTTGGAACGCACGGCGCGAGTGTTTGGAACGTACGGCGCATGCGCAGTACGCAATTTCTGGCGGCAACGTCACTTCCGTAGCATTCTGTGATAGGCAGCAAAATATGACACTACACCGGTGTCATTGAAGCACAGGGATAAGGATGAGGACACTGAACACTGAAGATCAGGGATAGGGATGAGGACACTGAACATTGAAGATCAGGGATAGGGATGAGGACACTGAACATTGAAGCACAGGGATAAGGATGAGGACACTGAACATTGAAGCCCGGGGATAGGGATGAAGACACTGAACATTGAAGCATGGGGATAGGGATGAGGACACTGAACATTGAAGCCTGGGGATAGGGATGAGGACACTGAACATTGAAGCACAGGGATAAGGATGAGGACACTGAACATTGAAGCACGGGGATAAGGACACTGAACATTGAAGCCCGGGGATAGGGATGAGGACACTGAACATTGACGTTCGGGGATAAGGATGAGGACACTGAACATTGAAGCAGGGGGATAGGGATGAGGACACTGAACATTGAAGCATGGGGATAAGGATGAGGACACTGAACATTGAAGCTCGGGGATAGGGATGAGGACACTGAACATTGAAGCACAGGGATAGGGATGAGGACACTGAACGTTGAAGCCCGGGGATAGGGATGAAGACACTGAACATTGAAGCCCGGGATAGGGATGAGGACACTGAATATTGAAGCACAGGGATAAGGATGAGCACACTGAACATTGAAGCCCGGGGATAGGGATGAGGACACTGAACATTGAAACCCGGGGATAGGGATGAGGACACTGAACATTGAAGCACAGGGATAAGGATGAGGACACTGAACATTGAAGCCTGGGGATAGGGATGAAGACACTGAACATTGAAGCATGGGGATAGGGATGAGGACACTGAACATTGAAGCCCGGGGATAGGGATGAGGACACTGAACATTGAAGCACGGGGATAAGGACACTGAACATTGAAGCCCGGGGATAGGGATGAGGACACTGAACATTGAAGTTCGGGGATAGGGATGAGGACACTGAACTTGAAGCAGGGGGATAGGGATGAGGACACTGAACATTGAAGCATGGGGATAAGGATGAGGACACTGAACATTGAAGCCCGGGGTTAGGGATGAGGACACTGAACATTGAACATTTAGGGATGAGGACACTGAACATTGAAGCAGGGGGATAAGGATGAGGACACTGAACATTGAAGCTCGGGGATAGGGATGAGGACACTGAACATTGAAGCACAGGGATAGGGATGAGGACACTGAACATTGATGCCCGGGGATAGGGATGAGGACACTGAACATTGAAGCCCGGGGATAGGGATGAGGACACTGAACATTGAAGCACAGGGATAAGGATGAGGACACTGAACATTGAAGCCCGGGGATAGGGATGAGGACACTGAACATTGAAGTTCGGGGATAGGGATGAGGACACTGAACATTGAAGCAGGGAGATAAGGATGAGGACACTGAACATTGAAGCATGGGGATAAGGATGAGGACACTGAACATTGAAGCATGGGGATAGGGATGAGGACACTGAACATTGAAGCACAGGGATAAGGATGAGGACACTGAACATTGAAGATCGGGGATAGGGATGAGGACACTGAACTAGGGCTGCAACTAACGATTATTTTTATAATCGATTAGTTGGGCGATTATTGTTTAGATTAATCGATTAATAACCTTAAAAAAAAAAGTGTGTCAAATTGACGTTCATTTTCAACCACAGTGACAGGAAAATTTAGAAATCATAGAAAACTTCTTAGTCAAAAGGAATTCTCAGACGGTGTTTGTGGTTTTCGTTCAGAAATTACATTCATTTTAAAAACAGAATGTAAAAAACAAGTGAAAATTTCAAACAAAATTCTTTCATTCAGCGAATGTACAAAGATTTTTCGTCTGAATATTCTCATCTGAAAATTGATCGGTGTGGCCAGCATAAGGCTCGTTATACACCTATGCAGTTTGCTTTTGATCTGTTTCTGCCGTGCTTTTTGCAGTACGTTTTGATTTTTGCGCATGTGATTTTAATGCAATTCGCATTTTTGCATTTTTTTGGGCAGATTAAAAAACACAAATTGCTGCAAAAACCCATTACACGCTTTTTCTGCAGCTTCTCCATTGAAGTATGTTGAACCAATAAAGCACCATTTTGCGTTGAAAGTCCCTGACCCTTTCAGATGTGAATGTGTCTCATAGGAAACCATGTAAATGAACTGTAGTGTATTTCTGCAAAAAGCACCAATAAACACATAGCTGTGAACCAGGTCTAAGACGTTTAGTAACATAATGGGGTTTAAAAAATGAAAATGAGCCCTTTATAGTAGAAAAAAGCAGATAATCACTACTGTAGGGGTTTATTTTATTACTGTAGAACAGTGAAAGTAATATTTTTACAGTAGCCATTATTTGCTCTTTTTGTACTATCAAGAGCTCATTTTAGTTTTTTTTTAACACCATTATTTTACTGGCCGATTAATCGATTATGAAAATAGTAATCGATTAATTTCATAATCGATTAGTTGTCGATTAATCGATTAGTTGTTTCAGTCCTACACTGAACATTGAAGCACAAGGATAAGGATGAGGACACTGAACATTGAAGCCCGGGGATAGGGATGAGGACACTGAACATTGAAGCATGGGGATAGGGATGAGGACACTGAACATTGAAGCCCGGGGATAGGGATGAGGACACTGAACATTGTAGCACAGGGATAAGGATGAGGACACTGAACATTGAAGCACGGGGATAAGGATGAGGACACTGAACATTGAAGCCCAGGTATAGGGATGAGGACACTTAACATTAAAGTTCAGGGATAGGGATGAGGACACTGAACATTAAAGCAGGGGGATAGGGATGAGGACACTGAACATTGAAGCATGGGATAAGGATGAGGACACTGAACATTGAAGCCCAGGGATAGGGATGAGGACACTGAACATTGAAGCAGGGGGATAAGGATGAGGACACTGAACATTGAAGCTCGGGGATAGGGATGAGGACACTGAACATTGAAGCATGGGGATAGGGATGAGGACACTGAACATTGAAGCCCGGGGATAGGGATGAGGACACTGAACATTGAAGCACAGGGATAAGGATGAGGACACTGAACATTGAAGCATGGGGATAAGGATGAGGACACTGAACATTGAAGCACGGGGATAGGGATGAGGACACTGAACATTGAAGCCCGGGGATAGGGATGAGGACACTGGACATTGAAGCACAGGGATAAGGATGAGGACACTGAACATTGAAGATCGGGGATAGGGATGAGGACACTGAACATTGAAGCACAGGGATAAGGATGAGGACACTGAACATTGAAGCACGGGGATAGGGATGAGGACACTGAACATTGAAGCACGGGGATAAGAAAGAGGACACTGAACATTGAAGCATGGGGATAAGGATGAGGACACTGAACATTGAAGCTCGGGGAGAGGGATGAGGACACTGAACATTGAAGCATGGGGATAGGGATGAGGACACTGAGCATTGAAGCCCGGGGATAGGGATGAGGACACTGAACATTGAAGCACAGGGATAAGGATGAGGACACTGAACATTGAAGCCCGGGGATAGGGATGAGGACACTGAACATTGAAGCATGGGGATAGGGATGAGGACACTGAACATTGAAGCCTGGGGATAGGGATGAGGACACTGAACATTGAAGCACGGGGATAAGGATAAGGACACTGAACATTAAAGCACGGGGATAGGGATGAGGACACTGAACATTGAAGCTCGGGGATAGGGATGAGGACACTGAACATAGAAGCCCGGGGATAGGGATGAGGACACTGAACATTGAAGCCCGGGGATAGGGATGAGGACACTGAACATTGAAGCACAGGGATAAGGATGAGGACACTGAACATTGAAGATCGGGGATAGGGATGAGGACACTGAACATTGAAGCACAGGGATAAGGATGAGGACACTGAACATTGAAGCCCGGGGATAGGGATGAGGACACTGAACATTGAAGCCCGGGGATAGGGATGAGGACACTGAACATTGAAGCACAGGGATAAGGATGAGGACACTGAACATTGAAGATCGGGGATAGGGATGAGGACACTGAACATTGAAGCACAGGGATAAGGATGAGGACACTGAACATTGAAGCCCGGGGATAGGGATGAGGACACTGAACATTGAAGCATGGGGATAGGGATGAGGACACTGAACATTGAAGCCCGGGGATAGGGATGGAGGACACTGAACATTGAAGCACAGGGATAAGGATGAGGACACTGAACATTGAAGCACGGGGATAAGGATGAGGACACTGAACATTGAAGCCCAGGGATAGGGATGAGGACACTTAACATTGAAGTTGAGGGATAGGGATGAGGACACTGAACATTGAAGCAGGGGGATAGGGATGAGGGCACTGAACATTGAAGCATGGGATAAGGATGAGGACACTGAACATTGAAGCCCGGGGATAAGGATGAGGACACTGAACATTGAAGCTCGGGGATAGGGATGAGGACACTGAACATTGAAGCATGGGGATAGGGATGAGGACAATGAACATTGAAGCCCGGGGATAGGGATGAGGACACTGAACATTGAAGCACAGGGATAAGGATGAGGACACTGAACATTGAAGCCCGGGGATAGGGATGAGGACACTGAACATTGAAGCATGGGGATAGGGATGAGGACACTGAACATTGAAGCATGGGGATAGGGATGAGGTCACTGAACATTGAAGCACGGGGATAGGGATGAGGACACTGAACATAGAAGATCGGGGATAGGGATGAGGACACTAAACATTGAAGCATGGGGATAAGGATGAGGACACTGAACATTGAAGCCCGGGGATAGGGATGAGGACACTGAACATTGAAGTTCGGGGATAGGGATGAAGACACTGAACATTGAAGCAGGGGGATAGGGATGAGGACACTGAACATTGAAGCAAGGGGATAAGGATGAGGACACTGAACATTGAAGCATGGGGATAAGGATGAGGACACTGAACATTGAAGCTCAGGGATAGGGATGAGGACACTGAACATTGAAGCATGGGAATAGGGATGAGGACACTGAGCATTGAAGCCCGGGGATAGGGATGAGGACACTGAACATTGAAGCACAGGGATAAGGATGAGGACACTGAACATTGAAGCCCGGGGATAGGGATGAGGACACTGAACATTGAAGCATGGGGATAGGGATGAGGACACTGAACATTGAAGCCTGGGGATAGGGATGAGGACACTGAACATTGAAGCATGGGGATAAGGATGAGGACACTGAACATTAAAGCACGGGGATAGGGATGAGGACACTGAACATTGAAGCTCGGGGATAGGGATGAGGACACTGAACATTGAAGCCCGGGGATAGGGATGAGGAAACTGAACATTGAAGCCCGGGGATAGGGATGAGGACACTGAACATTGAAGCACAGGGATAAGGATGAGGACACTGAACATTGAAGCCTGGCGATAGGGATGAGGACACTGAACATTGAAGCATGGGGATAGGGATGAGGACACTGAACATTGAAGCACAGGGATAAGGATGAGGACACTGAACATTGAAGCTCGGGGATAGGGATGAGGACACTGAACATTGAAGCAGTGGGATAGGAATGAGGACACTGAACATTGAAGCATGGGGATAAGGATGAGGACACTGAACATTGAAGCATGGGGATAAGGATGAGGACACTGAACATTGAAGCTCGGGGATAGGGATGAGGACACTGAACATTGAAGCTCGGGGATAGGGATGAGGAAACTGAACATTGAAGCAGGGGGATAGGGATGAGGACACTGAACATTGAAGCATGGGGATAAGGATGAGGACACTGAACATTGAAGCCCGGGGATAGGGATGAGGACACTGAACATTGAAGCTCGGGGATAGGGATGAGGACACTGAACATTGAAGCATGGGGATAGGGATGAGGACACTGAACATTGAAGCCCGGGGATAGGGATGAGGACACTGAACATTGAAGCACAGGGATAAGGATGAGGACACTGAACATTGAAGCCTGGGGATAGGGATGAGGACACTGAACATTGAAGTATGGGGATAGGGATGAGGACACTGAACATTGAAGCACAGGGATAAGGATGAGGACACTGAACATTGAAGCCTGGGGATAGGGATGAGGACACTGAACATTGAAGCATGGGGATAGGGATGAGGACACTGAACATTGAAGCACAGGGATAAGGATGAGGACACTGAACATTGAAGCTCGGGGATAGGGATGAGGACACTGAACATTGAAGCCCGGGGATAGGGATGGAGGACACTGAACATTGAAGCCCGGGGATAGGGATGGAGGACACTGAACATTGAAGCACAGGGATAAGGATGAGGACACTGAACATTGAAGCACGGGGATAAGGATGAGGACACTGAACATTGAAGCCCAGGGATAGGGATGAGGACACTTAACATTGAAGTTGAGGGATAGGGATGAGGACACTGAACATTGAAGCAGGGGGATAGGGATGAGGGCACTGAACATTGAAGCATGGGATAAGGATGAGGACACTGAACATTGAAGCACAGGGATAAGGATGAGGACACTGAACATTGAAGCTCGGGGATAGGGATGAGGACACTGAACATTGAAGCATGGGGATAGGGATGAGGACAATGAACATTGAAGCCCGGGGATAGGGATGAGGACACTGAACATTGAAGCACAGGGATAAGGATGAGGACACTGAACATTGAAGCCCGGGGATAGGGATGAGGACACTGAACATTAAAGTTCGGGGATAGGGATGAAGACACTGAACATTGAAGCAGGGGGATAGGGATGAGGACACTGAACATTGAAGCAAGGGGATAAGGATGAGGACACTGAACATTGAAGCATGGGGATAAGGATGAGGACACTGAACATTGAAGCTCAGGGATAGGGATGAGGACACTGAACATTGAAGCATGGGAATAGGGATGAGGACACTGAGCATTGAAGCCCGGGGATAGGGATGAGGACACTGAACATTGAAGCACAGGGATAAGGATGAGGACACTGAACATTGAAGCCCGGGGATAGGGATGAGGACACTGAACATTGAAGCATGGGGATAGGGATGAGGACACTGAACATTGAAGCCTGGGGATAGGGATGAGGACACTGAACATTGAAGCATGGGGATAAGGATGAGGACACTGAACATTAAAGCACGGGGATAGGGATGAGGACACTGAACATTGAAGCTCGGGGATAGGGATGAGGACACTGAACATTGAAGCCCGGGGATAGGGATGAGGACACTGAACATTGAAGCCCGGGGATAGGGATGAGGACACTGAACATTGAAGCACAGGGATAAGGATGAGGACACTGAACATTGAAGCCTGGCGATAGGGATGAGGACACTGAACATTGAAGCATGGGGATAGGGATGAGGACACTGAACATTGAAGCACAGGGATAAGGATGAGGACACTGAACATTGAAGCTCGGGGATAGGGATGAGGACACTGAACATTGAAGCAGTGGGATAGGAATGAGGACACTGAACATTGAAGCATGGGGATAAGGATGAGGACACTGAACATTGAAGCATGGGGATAAGGATGAGGACACTGAACATTGAAGCTCGGGGATAGGGATGAGGACACTGAACATTGAAGCTCGGGGATAGGGATGAGGAAACTGAACATTGAAGCAGGGGGATAGGGATGAGGACACTGAACATTGAAGCATGGGGATAAGGATGAGGACACTGAACATTGAAGCCCGGGGATAGGGATGAGGACACTGAACATTGAAGCTCGGGGATAGGGATGAGGACACTGAACATTGAAGCATGGGGATAGGGATGAGGACACTGAACATTGAAGCCCGGGGATAGGGATGAGGACACTGAACATTGAAGCACAGGGATAAGGATGAGGACACTGAACATTGAAGCCTGGGGATAGGGATGAGGACACTGAACATTGAAGTATGGGGATAGGGATGAGGACACTGAACATTGAAGCACAGGGATAAGGATGAGGACACTGAATATTGAAGCCTGGGGATAGGGATGAGGACACTGAACATTGAAGCATGGGGATAGGGATGAGGACACTGAACATTGAAGCACAGGGATAAGGATGAGGACACTGAACATTGAAGCTCGGGGATAGGGATGAGGACACTGAACATTGAAGCCCGGGGATAGGGATGGAGGACACTGAACATTGAAGCCCGGGGATAGGGATGGAGGACACTGAACATTGAAGCACAGGGATAAGGATGAGGACACTGAACATTGAAGCACGGGGATAAGGATGAGGAAACTGAACATTGAAGCCCAGGGATAGGGATGAGGACACTTAACATTGAAGTTGAGGGATAGGGATGAGGACACTGAACATTGAAGCAGGGGGATAGGGATGAGGGCACTGAACATTGAAGCATGGGATAAGGATGAGGACACTGAACATTGAAGCCCGGGGATAAGGATGAGGACACTGAACATTGAAGCTCGGGGATAGGGATGAGGACACTGAACATTGAAGCATGGGGATAGGGATGAGGACAATGAACATTGAAGCCCGGGGATAGGGATGAGGACACTGAACATTGAAGCACAGGGATAAGGATGAGGACACTGAACATTGAAGCCCGGGGATAGGGATGAGGACACTGAACATTGAAGCATGGGGATAGGGATGAGGACACTGAACATTGAAGCATGGGGATAGGGATCAGGTCACTGAACATTGAAGCACGGGGATAGGGATGAGGACACTGAACATAGAAGATCGGGGATAGGGATGAGGACACTGAACATTGAAGCATGGGGATAAGGATGAGGACACTGAACATTGAAGCCCGGGGATAGGGATGAGGACACTGAACATTGAAGTTCGGGGATAGGGATGAAGACACTGAACATTGAAGCAGGGGGATAGGGATGAGGACACTGAACATTGAAGCAGGGGGATAAGGATGAGGACACTGAACATTGAAGCATGGGGATAAGGATGAGGACACTGAACATTGAAGCTCAGGGATAGGGATGAGGACACTGAACATTGAAGCATGGGAATAGGGATGAGGACACTGAGCATTGAAGCCCGGGGATAGGGATGAGGACACTGAACATTGAAGCACAGGTATAAGGATGAGGACACTGAACATTGAAGCCCGGGGATAGGGATGAGGACACTGAACATTGAAGCATGGGGATAGGGATGAGGACACTGAACATTGAAGCCTGGGGATAGGGACGAGGACACTGAACATTGAAGCATGGGGATAAGGATGAGGACACTGAACATTGAAGCACAGGGATAGGGATGGAGACACTGAACATTGAAGCTCGGGGATAGGGATGAGGACACTGAACATTGAAGCCCGGGGATAGGGATGAGGACACTGAACATTGAAGCCCGGGGATAGGGATGAGGACACTGAACATTGAAGCACAGGGATAAGGATGAGGACACTGAACATTGAAGCCTGGCGATAGGGATGAGGACACTGAACATTGAAGCATGGGGATAGGGATGAGGACACTGAACATTGAAGCACAGGGATAAGGATGAGGACACTGAACAGTGAAGCTCGGGGATAGGGATGAGGACACTGAACATTGAAGCAGTGGGATAGGAATGAGGACACTGAACATTGAAGCATGGGGATAAGGATGAGGACGCTGAACATTGAAGCATGGGGATAAGGATGAGGACACTGAACATTGAAGCTCGGGGATAGGGATGAGGACACTGAACAATGAAGCTCGGGGATAGGGATGAGGAAACTGAACATTGAAGCAGGGGGATAGGGATGAGGACACTGAACATTGAAGCATGGGGATAAGGATGAGGACACTGAACATTGAAGCCCGGGGATAGGGATGAGGACACTGAACATTGAAGCTCGGGGATAGGGATGAGGACACTGAACATTGAAGCATGGGGATAGGGATGAGGACACTGAACATTGAAGCCCGGGGATAGGGATGAGGACACTGAACATTGAAGCACAGGGATAAGGATGAGGACACTGAACATTGAAGCCTGGGGATAGGGATGAGGACACTGAACATTGAAGTATGGGGATAGGGATGAGGACACTGAACATTGAAGCACAGGGATAAGGATGAGGACACTGAACATTGAAGCCTGGGGATAGGGATGAGGACACTGAACATTGAAGCATGGGGATAGGGATGAGGACACTGAACATTGAAGCACAGGGATAAGGATGAGGACACTGAACATTGAAGCTCGGGGATAGGGATGAGGACACTGAACATTGAAGCATAGGGATAGGGATGAGGACACTGAACATTGAAGCATGGGGATAAGGATGAGGACACTGAACACTGAAGCAGGGGGATAAGGATGAGGACACTGAACATTGAAGCCCGGGGATAGGGATGAGGACACTGAACATTGAAGCATGGGGATAGGGATGAGGACACTGAACATTGAAGCCCGGGGATAGGGATGGAGGACACTGAACATTGAAGCACAGGGATAAGGATGAGGACACTGAACATTGAAGCACGGGGATAAGGATGAGGACACTGAACATTGAAGCCCAGGGATAGGGATGAGGACACTTAACATTGAAGTTGAGGGATAGGGATGAGGACACTGAACATTGAAGCAGGGGGATAGGGATGAGGGCACTGAACATTGAAGCATGGGATAAGGATGAGGACACTGAACATTGAAGCCCGGGGATAAGGATGAGGACACTGAACATTGAAGCTCGGGGATAGGGATGAGGACACTGAACATTGAAGCATGGGGATAGGGATGAGGACAATGAACATTGAAGCCCGGGGATAGGGATGAGGACACTGAACATTGAAGCACAGGGATAAGGATGAGGACACTGAACATTGAAGCCCGGGGATAGGGATGAGGACACTGAACATTGAAGCATGGGGATAGGGATGAGGACACTGAACATTGAAGCATGGGGATAGGGATGAGGTCACTGAACATTGAAGCACGGGGATAGGGATGAGGACACTGAACATAGAAGATCGGGGATAGGGATGAGGACACTGAACATTGAAGCATGGGGATAAGGATGAGGACACTGAACATTGAAGCCCGGGGATAGGGATGAGGACACTGAACATTGAAGTTCGGGGATAGGGATGAAGACACTGAACATTGAAGCAGGGGGATAGGGATGAGGACACTGAACATTGAAGCAGGGGGATAAGGATGAGGACACTGAACATTGAAGCATGGGGATAAGGATGAGGACACTGAACATTGAAGCTCAGGGATAGGGATGAGGACACTGAACATTGAAGCATGGGAATAGGGATGAGGACACTGAGCATTGAAGCCCGGGGATAGGGATGAGGACACTGAACATTGAAGCACAGGGATAAGGATGAGGACACTGAACATTGAAGCCCGGGGATAGGGATGAGGACACTGAACATTGAAGCATGGGGATAGGGATGAGGACACTGAACATTGAAGCCTGGGGATAGGGATGAGGACACTGAACATTGAAGCATGGGGATAAGGATGAGGACACTGAACATTAAACACGGGGATAGGGATGAGGACACTGAACATTGAAGCTCGGGGATAGGGATGAGGACACTGAACATTGAAGCACGGGGATAGGGATGAGGACACTGAACATAGAAGATCGGGGATAGGGATGAGGACACTGAACATTGAAGCATGGGGATAAGGATGAGGACACTGAACATTGAAGCCCGGGGATAGGGATGAGGACACTGAACATTGAAGTTCGGGGATAGGGATGAAGACACTGAACATTGAAGCAGGGGGATAGGGATGAGGACACTGAACATTGAAGCAGGGGGATAAGGATGAGGACACTGAACATTGAAGCATGGGGATAAGGATGAGGACACTGAACATTGAAGCTCAGGGATAGGGATGAGGACACTGAACATTGAAGCATGGGAATAGGGATGAGGACACTGAGCATTGAAGCCCGGGGATAGGGATGAGGACACTGAACATTGAAGCACAGGGATAAGGATGAGGACACTGAACATTGAAGCCCGGGGATAGGGATGAGGACACTGAACATTGAAGCATGGGGATAGGGATGAGGACACTGAACATTGAAGCCTGGGGATAGGGATGAGGACACTGAACATTGAAGCATGGGGATAAGGATGAGGACACTGAACATTGAAGCACGGGGATAGGGATGAGGACACTGAACATTGAAGCTCGGGGATAGGGATGAGGACACTGAACATTGAAGCCCGGGGATAGGGATGAGGACACTGAACATTGAAGCCCGGGGATAGGGATGAGGACACTGAACATTGAAGCACAGGGATAAGGATGAGGACACTGAACATTGAAGCCTGGCGATAGGGATGAGGACACTGAACATTGAAGCATGGGGATAGGGATGAGGACACTGAACATTGAAGCACAGGGATAAGGATGAGGACACTGAACATTGAAGCTCGGGGATAGGGATGAGGACACTGAACATTGAAGCAGTGGGATAGGAATGAGGACACTGAACATTGAAGCATGGGGATAAGGATGAGGACACTGAACATTGAAGCATGGGGATAAGGATGAGGACACTGAACATTGAAGCTCGGGGATAGGGATGAGGACACTGAACATTGAAGCTCGGGGATAGGGATGAGGAAACTGAACATTGAAGCAGGGGGATAGGGATGAGGACACTGAACATTGAAGCATGGGGATAAGGATGAGGACACTGAACATTGAAGCCCGGGGATAGGGATGAGGACACTGAACATTGAAGCTCGGGGATAGGGATGAGGACACTGAACATTGAAGCATGGGGATAGGGATGAGGACACTGAACATTGAAGCCCGGGGATAGGGATGAGGACACTGAACATTGAAGCACAGGGATAAGGATGAGGACACTGAACATTGAAGCCTGGGGATAGGGATGAGGACACTGAACATTGAAGCACAGGGATAAGGATGAGGACACTGAACATTGAAGCCTGGGGATAGGGATGAGGACACTGAACATTGAAGCATGGGGATAGGGATGAGGACACTGAACATTAAAGCACAGGGATAAGGATGAGGACACTGAACATTGAAGCACAGGGATAAGGATGAGGACACTGAACATTGAAGCTCGGGGATAGGGATGAGGACACTGAACATTGAAGCATGGGGATAGGGATGAGGACACTGAACATTGAAGCATGGGGATAAGGATGAGGACACTGAACACTGAAGCAGGGGGATAAGGATGAGGACACTGAACATTGAAGCCCGGGGATAGGGATGAGGACACTGAACATTGAAGCATGGGGATAGGGATGAGGACACTGAACATTGAAGCCCGGGGATAGGGATGGAGGACACTGAACATTGAAGCACAGGGATAAGGATGAGGACACTGAACATTGAAGCACGGGGATAAGGATGAGGACACTGAACATTGAAGCCCAGGGATAGGGATGAGGACACTTAACATTGAAGTTGAGGGATAGGGATGAGGACACTGAACATTGAAGCAGGGGGATAGGGATGAGGGCACTGAACATTGAAGCATGGGATAAGGATGAGGACACTGAACATTGAAGCCCGGGGATAAGGATGAGGACACTGAACATTGAAGCTCGGGGATAGGGATGAGGACACTGAACATTGAAGCATGGGGATAGGGATGAGGACAATGAACATTGAAGCCCGGGGATAGGGATGAGGACACTGAACATTGAAGCACAGGGATAAGGATGAGGACACTGAACATTGAAGCCCGGGGATAGGGATGAGGACACTGAACATTGAAGCATGGGGATAGGGATGAGGACACTGAACATTGAAGCATGGGGATAGGGATGAGGTCACTGAACATTGAAGCACGGGGATAGGGATGAGGACACTGAACATAGAAGATCGGGGATAGGGATGAGGACACTGAACATTGAAGCAGGGGGATAAGGATGAGGACACTGAACATTGAAGCATGGGGATAAGGATGAGGACACTGAACATTGAAGCTCAGGGATAGGGATGAGGACACTGAACATTGAAGCATGGGAATAGGGATGAGGACACTGAGCATTGAAGCCCGGGGATAGGGATGAGGACACTGAACATTGAAGCACAGGGATAAGGATGAGGACACTGAACATTGAAGCCTGGCGATAGGGATGAGGACACTGAACATTGAAGCATGGGGATAGGGATGAGGACACTGAACATTGAAGCACAGGGATAAGGATGAGGACACTGAACATTGAAGCTCGGGGATAGGGATGAGGACACTGAACATTGAAGCAGTGGGATAGGAATGAGGACACTGAACATTGAAGCATGGGGATAAGGATGAGGACACTGAACATTGAAGCATGGGGATAAGGATGAGGACACTGAACATTGAAGCTCGGGGATAGGGATGAGGACACTGAACATTGAAGCTCGGGGATAGGGATGAGGAAACTGAACATTGAAGCAGGGGGATAGGGATGAGGACACTGAACATTGAAGCATGGGGATAAGGATGAGGACACTGAACATTGAAGCCCGGGGATAGGGATGAGGACACTGAACATTGAAGCTCGGGGATAGGGATGAGGACACTGAACATTGAAGCATGGGGATAGGGATGAGGACACTGAACATTGAAGCCCGGGGATAGGGATGAGGACACTGAACATTGAAGCACAGGGATAAGGATGAGGACACTGAACATTGAAGCCTGGGGATAGGGATGAGGACACTGAACATTGAAGTATGGGGATAGGGATGAGGACACTGAACATTGAAGCACAGGGATAAGGATGAGGACACTGAACATTGAAGCCTGGGGATAGGGATGAGGACACTGAACATTGAAGCATGGGGATAGGGATGAGGACACTGAACATTGAAGCACAGGGATAAGGATGAGGACACTGAACATTGAAGCTCGGGGATAGGGATGAGGACACTGAACATTGAAGCCCGGGGATAGGGATGGAGGACACTGAACATTGAAGCCCGGGGATAGGGATGGAGGACACTGAACATTGAAGCACAGGGATAAGGATGAGGACACTGAACATTGAAGCACGAGGATAAGGATGAGGACACTGAACATTGAAGCCCAGGGATAGGGATGAGGACACTTAACATTGAAGTTGAGGGATAGGGATGAGGACACTGAACATTGAAGCAGGGGGATAGGGATGAGGGCACTGAACATTGAAGCATGGGATAAGGATGAGGACACTGAACATTGAAGCCCGGGGATAAGGATGAGGACACTGAACATTGAAGCTCGGGGATAGGGATGAGGACACTGAACATTGAAGCATGGGGATAGGGATGAGGACAATGAACATTGAAGCCCGGGGATAGGGATGAGGACACTGAACATTGAAGCACAGGGATAAGGATGAGGACACTGAACATTGAAGCCCGGGGATAGGGATGAGGACACTGAACATTGAAGCATGGGGATAGGGATGAGGACACTGAACATTGAAGCATGGGGATAGGGATGAGGTCACTGAACATTGAAGCACGGGGATAGGGATGAGGACACTGAACATAGAAGATCAGGGATAGGGATGAGGACACTGAACATTGAAGCATGGGGATAAGGATGAGGACACTGAACATTGAAGCCCGGGGATAGGGATGAGGACACTGAACATTGAAGTTCGGGGATAGGGATGAAGACACTGAACATTGAAGCAGGGGGATAGGGATGAGGACACTGAACATTGAAGCAGGGGGATAAGGATGAGGACACTGAACATTGAAGCATGGGGATAAGGATGAGGACACTGAACATTGAAGCTCAGGGATAGGGATGAGGACACTGAACATTGAAGCATGGGAATAGGGATGAGGACACTGAGCATTGAAGCCCGGGGATAGGGATGAGGACACTGAACATTGAAGCACAGGGATAAGGATGAGGACACTGAACATTGAAGCCCGGGGATAGGGATGAGGACACTGAACATTGAAGCATGGGGTTAGGGATGAGGACACTGAACATTGAAGCCTGGGGATAGGGATGAGGACACTGAACATTGAAGCATGGGGATAAGGATGAGGACACTGAACATTGAAGCACGGGGATAGGGATGAGGACACTGAACATTGAAGCTCGGGGATAGGGATGAGGACACTGAACATTGAAGCCCGGGGATAGGGATGAGGACACTGAACATTGAAGCCCGGGGATAGGGATGAGGACACTGAACATTGAAGCACAGGGATAAGGATGAGGACACTGAACATTGAAGCCTGGCGATAGGGATGAGGACACTGAACATTGAAGCATGGGGATAGGGATGAGGACACTGAACATTGAAGCACAGGGATAAGGATGAGGACACTGAACATTGAAGCTCGGGGATAGGGATGAGGACACTGAACATTGAAGCAGTGGGATAGGAATGAGGACACTGAACATTGAAGCATGGGGATAAGGATGAGGACACTGAACATTGAAGCATGGGGATAAGGATGAGGACACTGAACATTGAAGCTCGGGGATAGGGATGAGGACACTGAACATTGAAGCTCGGGGATAGGGATGAGGAAACTGAACATTGAAGCAGGGGGATAGGGATGAGGACACTGAACATTGAAGCATGGGGATAAGGATGAGGACACTGAACATTGAAGCCCGGGGATAGGGATGAGGACACTGAACATTGAAGCTCGGGGATAGGGATGAGGACACTGAACATTGAAGCATGGGGATAGGGATGAGGACACTGAACATTGAAGCCCGGGGATAGGGATGAGGACACTGAACATTGAAGCACAGGGATAAGGATGAGGACACTGAACATTGAAGCCTGGGGATAGGGATGAGGACACTGAACATTGAAGTATGGGGATAGGGATGAGGACACTGAACATTGAAGCACAGGGATAAGGATGAGGACACTGAACATTGAAGCCTGGGGATAGGGATGAGGACACTGAACATTGAAGCATGGGGATAGGGATGACACTGAACATTGAAGCACAGGGATAAGGATGAGGACACTGAACATTGAAGCTCGGGGATAGGGATGAGGACACTGAACATTGAAGCATGGGGATAGGGATGAGGACACTGAACATTGAAGCATGGGGATAAGGATGAGGACACTGAACACTGAAGCAGGGGGATAAGGATGAGGACACTGAACATTGAAGCAGGGGATAAGGATGAGGACACTGAACATTGAAGCAGGGGGATAAGGATGAGGACACTGAACATTGAAGCATGTAGCTCAGGATAGGCACTACAAGTCCCAGCAATGCAGAACCTAACACCGCACGTAGCTCAGCATGGTTGGTAAAAAATTATACTAGGTAACAAGGGAAGTATTAGTGTTGTAACGCACGGCCCAGTGTTTGTGTTGTCTGTAACGTCACTTCCGTAACATTATGTGATGGTTTCGCTGAACTGTATTGCCGAAACTATGTTGGAACGCTTTGCGCATGCGCAGTACGCAATTTTTGGCGGCAACGTCACTTCCATAGCATTCTGTGATAGGCAGCAAAATATGACACTACACCGGGGATGGCGGTGTAGTGTCATATTTTGCTCCCCCTCGTAGAGTGGGGCCAGAAATTTCACACTGCGCATGCTCCCTGCGTTCCAAACACATGCGCCATGCGTTCCAAAGGACAATGCAGACCAGTGAAACTGTCAGAAACGTGAGGGGAGGTAATCCCTTCCCCGAGCCACGGTTACCCGCTCTCTCTCTGCTCTGTCTAAAGTTAACGTCACGATTACCTCCCCTCACTTCCGTGACATTATCTGACGGTTTCACTGAACTGCATTGTCGCAAATCCTCTGGAACGCATGGCGCAAGTGTTTGGAACACATCGCGCATGCGCATTGCGAAATTTCTGGCTGAATGTCACTTCCGGTGCATTCTACGATGGGGAGCAAAATATGACACTACAGCGGCGACGGAACGTCACTTTCGTTACAAATTCAGACGAAACACCCGGTGTGCGCTCCGACCTGCCTAAGTCATCGCAGCGCTTCCGGCTTCTCCATTTTGTAGTCTCCCATGGTCTACAAAAAAATGTCCGACACAGAGCACCTGTGACGTCTCACTCGTAAACGGACTCTAGTGCTCATAGACTGGTTCTGGGAGCGGAAGTTTGTGTTCGGCTGGCTGGAGACGAAGAGATGTCGGAGTACAGCTTGGCTCAGAAGGGGCCTTTGAAGCTAAAAGGGGTCGGGGAGCTGAGTGTAGGCAAGAAGTAAGTATAGTGCTGAGAGTAGGGACACCTAGAGGTGGGTTTCATGTATAGTATAATATCTGTATTAGTAATGATTGGTACAGTCTCTGTAGAGGTTTTTGTGTTGTGCGTCCACTGGATGTATGTGTGTAGGAGCTTGTTGAAAAAGTAATATGAGTAAGCGTGTGTGGTATCTGTACCTACTTGTGTCATATCGGCTTCCCTTTTCATCCTGCCAGTAAAGTTGCTAATTTCCACTTCCTGTTAATATGATCTTATACAACCTCCTTTAGATTGACCCTTAAACCCCCCCCCCCCCCCCCCCTTGACAAACCGCGTTCTTTAATGTACACACGCGTGATGTGTGTTTTTTTTTTGTTTTGTTTTGTTTTGTTTTTGTGCAGCGTGCGTGCTGCGAAAGACAACTCTTGGTCCCGGTTAATGATTGGTAGCTGTTCTCACTGCGCAGCAATCATGTGACTCCTGTGGCAGTCGCAGTGGTCATGTGACCTTTCCCTCCCACTGGTGTTCAGAAACTTTTTTTTTTTTTTTCATTCTGAGCAACTTATATGCGTAAGGGCCTTTTGCATGAGGATGGGCTGTATGCTGCATTTGTTGCTAGTGGCAGAGATGTACACTGTATGGGCATTTACAGCTGTGTGCATGTAGCGTAGCTTAAGGCCTTGTTTGCGTGGGACGTACTAAAGTGTACATCTGTGTTTACATGTGTTTATTGCAGCCAGACACAGCAGCTGCATGGATGCAGCCAAAGCTCCAAACTTGACATCATTGCGGGTGTATGTCCCTGAACACATGGACGTTAAATTCAGAGCGGCGACTATGTCTGTGCAGCTGCTGCGTCCCAATTGACATCAGCTGGACTACATGCCCAGGGATGCATGGAACACCTATGCATCTCTGTGCAGGTAGTTACAGGTGTACACCCCAGGCGAACAAGGCTTAGGGGCCTTTCACTTGGGCTTGTCCGCTCGGCGGACTCAACTTGCTCAGCGGGGGATCAATTTGCTGAGCAGGCGGATGACAGGTCCGTCTCCGCTCACTGTGCAGAGATGGACGTGTCAGAGCCCCACTCTCCTATATGGGGAGATCGGATGAAAATGGACTGCCTGGTAAAATGCTGCTGCTCCTGAACATGCTGGCAGTGTTGGGGGGGGTTTGTCTCAGTGGTTCGGTCTGTGTTTGAATGCCTGCCAGAATATCTCAGTCCTGCTATAAGTTGCTTATCGCCACAATTACTAGCAAAAAAAAAATGCTATATCTTTCAGACATTTTGTGCAAGCCAATCAATATGCGCTTATTGGATTTTATTTTATTTTTTTCCAAAAATATGTAGCGTAATACGTATTGGCCTAAATTTATGAAGAAATTCATTTTTTAAAAACATTTATTGGATAGGCTTTATAGCCAAAAGTAAAATTAATTGTTTTTTTTTTCTTCACAATCGCAGATCCAAAAAATGCAGAGGTGAGCAAATACCACCAAAAAGCTTTATGTGGGGGGGATATTTATGTACAGCATTACATGACAGGGCATTTGTCAGTCAAAGCAACGCAGTGCTGTATCTAGAGCTGCACGATTAATTGTTAAGAATCGAGATTGCTATCTTTTCCCCCTCGTGATCTTGACAAAACAGTTTTTCCCGATTCTTTCTATGCAGAGAATTTTCTGCTGAAGCTGACAGCTGTTTAGTGCCAAGTATCACAGAATTCCTGGCTGAGCTAACTATAAACATTGTAACTTTTTTTTGTTCTTTAGATCAAAGGAATGAACTACTTGTGTGGAAATGAGGGAGGTTTAACCACTTAAACACTAAACCTTTTTCTGACACTTATTGGTTTCACGTTAAAATCAGTATTTTTTTTTTTTGCTAGAAAATTACTTAGAGCCCCCAAACTATGTATATCTATATCTATAATTTTTTTTTTTCTAATCTCTCACTGTATTTGCGCAGCAGTCTTTCAAATGCAATTTTTTGGGGGGAAAACAAAACCCTTTAATGAATTAAAAATATAACTAAACAGTAAAGTTATCTTAATTAGTTTTTTGTATAATATGTAAGATGATGCTACGCCTCAAGAATCGTGATCTTTATTCTTGGCACAAAAATTGTGATTCTCATTTTGGCCAGAATTGTGCAGCTCTAGCCGTATCCCTCCCCAAAAAATGTCCTGATCATGAAGGGGGGGGCAATTCTTCCAGAGGTCAAGTGGTTGAGGGGGGGGATAATGTTTTACCTCCTCTGTGCAATTGTTTTGCACAGAGCAACCCTGATGCTTCTCTTATTGGGTCCCCCGCTAGCACTCTTGGCTCCTCCTCCTCCTCATCTTCGTGTAACACACCTGGGGCTCAATCCAAAGCCACTATGTCCATTGACACAGGGTGGTTTGGCCTCGCCCAATGCCCTCATCACAGAATTTGATTGACAGCAGCAGGAGCCATTGGCTCCTGCTGCTAGCAATCTGCCCTGTGAGGGGAGAGCAAGCTGTGCTCTAGGGCAGTGTTTCTCAGCTCCAGTCCTCAAGGCGCATCAACAGGTCATGTTGTCAGGCCTTCCATTATTTTGCACAGGTGATTTGATCAGTTTCACTTCCTTAGAAATTACCACTGCTTTTTCATCTTGGGGAAATCTGGAACCTGTTGGGGTGCCTTGAGGACTGGAGTTGAGAAACACTGCTCTAGGGCACAGAGCTGGATTGGGAATGGGCTCAGGTAAGTATAGGGGGAAGCTGCACAAAGGTTTTTTTTTTTACCTTTTTAATGTAGAAAATGCAGTAAGGTAAAACAAAATCTTCTACCTTTATGACCACTCTGCTGACTGCTTTTTTGAGACAAGGATACTGACTAAAAGTTGTGTATTCATTTCTACTTGGTCTTCTCTACATGTTTTAAAGTGCTGCATCACGGTTTATTTACATCATTTTTTTTTTTTTTTTTTTTACTTACAATATACATTTTTTTTTTTTTTTTTTTTTTTTTTTTTTTAGAAAGAAAAAGAAAAACCAAGACAAAAACAAAATCGTACAACAAATTATGACTAGCAAGAAAAATGAGGAGGAAAAAAAGAAGCCGGCTTTAGATAAAAGAACACCAGCTCAGATTGCTTTTGAAAAAATGCAGGAGAAAAGGGTAAGCTGTGTGTGTGTGTGTGTGTGTGTGTGTGTGTTGTGTGGTGTTTGTTTTTTTTTGTTTTTGTTTTTTATTATAAAGTGTTGGTCTGTTTTGGCAGGTTTTGGGCTTGTCAGTGAGCAAAGTTGTTTTATGGTGCTTTTGTGTTCCTACTCCCTATGGGTAAAGAAACCATTCTGGCATGAACAAAAAGGCAGTTGATGCAGGACTTTACTTTGTCTGTCTGAAGCCATGATTGGTAATCATTGCTGTGCTATTTTGGGTAGAAACGCATGCATGCCTTTGTTTGCACTTCTAATTAAAAAACAATTCTACTTTTGTTTAGGAAAAAACATCCCCTGTGCTACAAAATGTAATAAAATCCTGTATATTGATCGCCAGAGTCCTACCTGTTGTCCTTCTTAAAGGATAAGTTTACCTTTTTTGGAGCCTGATATATGTTACACCCATATTTAGGATGTAACATGCTCTAGCACATGTCCTACTTGCCATCTGATCCTCCCCCTGTGTGGGGGATCCTTTCCCTGCATGCACTGTCAGTTTAAAAATGGTGTGCACAGCAATGTCATTCATTTGCCAGAGTCTGTGAATGAGAAAACTACAACACCATCTTCTATTGTGGCAGACAGTTTGTATTTTTCAATGAACTGCGAGAGTGCCGATGAGTGCACTCGTAGTTCATTTATAAGCCCTGCAGCTTTCAAACTGATTAGACCATGCAGCGGCATGGGCTGAATGCTTTGTGGCTTGTCTGCAGGAGCCTGACATTGTACCAAGTTTCCACTGATCACTGATGCAATGCTTTGCAAATTCCTGTGGGGGGGATGCACTTTTCTTACATCAGGGGACACAGAGCCGTAGTACTTACTACATGGGTTATATCGGCTTATCAGGTGCTGGACACTGGCATGCCCCTTAAGGCGTGAACTTCCCCCATATAACCCCTCCCACTGCTGGGAGTCCTCAGTTTTGTTTTGTTTTTTGGGGGATGTGTGTACTGAGCTCCACGGGCAGTAATCCTTTGATGCGAGACAGCCATCCTGACCGGATTCATTCTGATGTCTCCGTAATGGACTAAATGAATGGTACCCGGGCCTCCTCATCCGAAAACACAAGGTTTTGCTTGCGAATGCTTTTAAGCTGGGCCCTGGGATCCAGTACTTTTTGGTAGTAAGGCCAATAAAAGTTAACTGGCAGGGTCTTCTCGCAGGTCCAGGATTGTGGTACTACCTGAGTGTACCCCTGTTCCTGAAGGTTTTCTTTCAAGGTCTCGGAGCCTACTGTGAAGGGCGAAGATTGGGTTTTTATATCTGATAAACCCTGCAGCAAGGAAAGGTAGGGGAGATTTTCTGCAAGGAATCTCTCCTTCCATGTATTTTTTTTTTTTTGTCATGTCTTGTCTGTCACCACTGGAGGCTGTATTGAGCACTCACCATTCTGACGCTGAAAACAGCAGATGCTTTCTCTCACCTCAAGCCAACCCAGACCGTCGGGTATGAAGGGGGGTCTGATCACTTCCTGGGCCCCCAGAGTTGTGATTTTTGTTGCTTTGAATGCCAGCTCGCTGCCTTTTTTTTCTTTAAGAGCCCCCCTCTTAAAGAAAAATCACGGCCATTTTACCCTGCCATGTTGCCGGCACTCATACGCCTCCCTAGTTGAATCGGGGGGTGTTTTTGCGCGGGGGCGTGGCTAAACTGCATCGAATGTCAGCCACACGTGGAGGAAGAATTTTAAGCTACACAGGCAGAGCTGCAGTCTGGCAGTGGAGGGACACAGCAGAGTGGTTGCTGGTCAGGTTTAGTGACACAAGCATCTCCCTTTTGATAACATTGTACTCTATAGCTAGGACTAATAGCAGTTATTGTACTGTAGCCTAGCAAGTGTTGCATTCTTTTGCTGGTAGTGCCTCTGCTTTGTACTGTAAGCTGAGTGGCAAGGGGGCCAGGAACTCCTCTAAGGGTTCTAGGGGGTCACAACAAACTAAGACCCTGTCCAAAAGAATGTCTTCCTCTTCGGAGAGTGTTGCGGCCAGTAAGATTGAGTCTTCAGGGGAAGCTGTTGCAGTCGCTCAAGACGCTTCAGCCCCTGAGTATGTCACACGTGAAGTGTTGTCCTCTACCATTATAAAAGAGAATATTCCTGCGCCTAATCAAAGAGCAATCCAATCGTTGCACCGCCGCACACACTGAAATGGGGCACCTGAACCCCAATTGGAGAAGACAAAAGGTAAAAAGGTAGTGGTGCGCGGTACTATGGTGAAGAATCTAGTTAAAACAGGTTTAATATATTCAATAGGTACTCAAAAGATTAGAAGATAAATGTAATATCGTCTCCACTACAGGTAATAAATGGAACGTAGAAAAAGAAAAGACAATATATGTATATAAAAAATATAAAAAAAAAAATATATATATATATATGTGTATATATAGTGAGGGACCCTCACTCCTATGCGTAGTAGTATTTTGAGTGGTAGACAAATGGATAAGAAAAACAATTAATGATAAATAAGACTGGTGGTCCCAATGCGATTTTTTTTTTTTTTTTTTTTTTTTTTTTTTTTTTTTTTTTTTTTTTTAGGTAGCAGAGTTGCATAAAGTGGCAGTGCTGAATATAAAGAAGGTCCGTGAAAATAACTACTACTGTATTTGTTTCAGTGACTAAAGTACTATACATAAAATAGTGGACGAAATAAAAAATATATAAAGTGAATCACCATGCGATTTGTTAAAAATGACGAAAAACGCATACAAAGTGCTAGTGCTGAACAATAAATAGATATGAAAAGAAAATCTGCTAAGTCAAAGTATATGTGTAACAGTGTGCAAAAGTAATCATTAGCTAGATAAGGCAAAAGATGTAAGTAATGCTTGCCCTGTGACTAAAGAAATCGCATATGGTGTTAAAGCCAAGGCAGGGTTAAGCAAAGTGACTCTGTGCGGGTGTCTTTATACCATAGACTTAAATATCGGTGCAGTGCACTAAATTGATTCATACAATCAAAGAAAATAAATCAAATTGTTGAATCAAAACAAAAACGCATAAACGATCCAAGTGTTGGTGAGAGGGAAAAAACCCTCTGGGAATAATCCAAAACAGAAGGAAAAAGGTGCACAGTGTTTGAAGCTATAAAAAATATAAAAAAACAACAATGGAACAGTAATCCTAGTTAAAATTGTCCATTCAGCTAGTGCAACAACAAGTGGCGATTAGCCCAAAATCGCATGTAACAAGACAGTCGCCTGCAATGCTGGTGCTTAAAATATATGTGCACTATAAGGTAGAGATTTAAACAGTGATAATGGTGATGGTGGATATCTCCCACGTGGTCCTGTGTAATCAGAATATGGGTGTCCCCTTACCTTACAGCTGTAAGGTAACAGCATATGGTATATGTATCCTCAGGGTTCCTGATGGTCCTTATCCCTCGAGGTCCTATTCACGTGTCCCCGGGTCCTGGCGTCTCCTGCCTACTGTGCCGTATTGGGCTCTGTAAGTGGTCCCTCAGCGGTACTTCAGCGTGGGGGGGGAATTGGTGGTATACCTCGGCGGTTTTATGCAAGGGGTTAAACAGATAAGGAGGAAGGGAGCCCCATAGTATAGTATTTCTCAACAGTATTGACATTTATTTATAAAAACAGCTTTGGTACTCACAAACAGACAGAGTTTTTGTATGGTGTATAAACGAGCCTCGAGCTCGATTGCGTCACTTCCAGTAGCGTCCCGACTAGTGTTCGTCACGGTCACGTGACTTCATCAGTGACCGTGACGAACACTAGTATATATATATTTTTTTTTTTTTTTTATATACATATATTGTCTTTTCTTTTTCTACGTTCCATTTATTACCTGTAGTGGAGACGATATTACATTTATCTTCTAATCTTTTGAGTACCTATTGAATATATTAAACCTGTTTTAACTAGATTCTTCACCATAGTACCGCGCACCACTACCTTTTTACCTTTTGTCCTCTACCATTGCTGGCTTGGATAAGAAGCGTGATGCAATTTTATCCCTTCAGATCAGGGTTAAACGCGGTAGATCCCCTTCAAGTGCTCAAGATCCTCCTCTGGAGGTTCAGGATGCTGGGGATCAGGCAGATCTTCCTCAAGATATGAAAGATACTGGCTTATCCTTCTGAGGATCCTAACACGGAATGAGTATCACCGCAAGAGAGCTTGCTTGTGCACGGTCTCACTGGGTTGGTTCGGTCAACCTTTTTGCTACCTGCAGCGCAGGCTTTTGATGATCCTATCTCTAAGTTAGGATCATTAAAACCTCCTCTGGCTGAAGATGCCTTTCCTATCCATGCGTGGCTAAGAAAGCTTATGCACGCAGAGTGGGAGCATGCGGATAAGCGGTTTTATCCTAAGAGGTTTGCCAAACTGTATCCTAAGGAAGAGGTTTTATATAAGAAATGGAGGATTCCAGCGGTTGATGTTGCGTTTTTTTTTTTTTTTCCTCCTCTGTAAATAAGGATCTCGCATGTCTGGTTGACAATGCACTCATGTTGAAGGACTCAGTGGATAAGAAGCTGGAGCACCTTTCTAAGAACCAGATGGCTTTAGCTGGTTCAGCAGTGCAGCCGGTTTTGGCCACAATGGGTGTATCCCAGCTCATGAAGGAGCAATTTGAGGAGATGCTTAAATTTTTACTCGTTGAACAGGTTCACCAGTTTGCTGATTTAGCAGACGCACTGTTTCACAGCAGATGCTATGAGAGATGCGTCCATTCAGATTTCACATCCGATGTTGGGACTAGTGCATTCTCACAGAGTTCTTTGGCTTAAGAGTTGGTCAGACGAAGCACCATGTAAGAAGCTCCTAGCCAGTTTCCCTTTTCATGGTGAACGGCTACAAAAGATTTCCAATGGCAAAAGCACTCTGTTGCCAGTAAAGAAGAAATTTTGATTTTTCTTTTAAGCGGGCCTCTTCTCCTGTATTGGGGATATCAGCCTCTAGGCGGTCTTGACGGCCTCAGCCATCAGGTTCAAGGGGGAATCCCCAGGGACAGCACCAAGGTCAGAAAAGATCTTGGGGAAGGAAGCCCACCAAGCAGAGTACTAAAGCCTCCTTATGAAGGGGTGCCCCTGCTCGCTCGGGTGGGGGGAAGGCTCCTGCAATTTTCAAAGATCTGGCAGGAACAATGTCAGGAAAAATGGGTGGCTTCTGCGGTGTCTCTAGGTTACAAACTATAGTTCTGAGTTTTGCCGTCTCCCCGGTTTCTAAGATCAGGGGTTCCCAAGGACCCAGAAAAGAAGGCTCTCTTAGCACTGGGCCATCTGCTAGCCAAAGCAGTCATATCGGAGGTTCCCTTAGAGGAACAGGGCACAGGTTTTTATTCAAACCTCTTCACGGTCCCAAAACTAAACGGAAGTAAGACCTATTTTAGATCTGAGATCTAAATCGACACTTGTGCATCCAATCCTTCTGTATGGAATTGATTTGGTCTGTAGCAGCCATCCTCCAAGGAGGAGAATTTTTGGCTTCAATTGATATCAAGGATGCCTATCTTCAAGTGCCAATATTTTCCGCTCACCAGAGGTTTCTACGCTTAAACGTAGAAAACAGTCACTTTCAGTTTGTGGCCCTGCCATTCGGTCTAGCCACAGCTCCTCGAGTATTCACAAAGATTTTGGCTCCTGCTTTAGCCAGGTTAAGAGCTCAAGGCATAATGGTCCTAGCCTATTTGGATGACCTACTCTTAGTAGATCATTCGGTTTCTGGATTAGACCATGGTCTGATGACAATGGTAAACTACCTGGAATCTCTAGGCTGGGTTCTCAACCTAGAAAAGTTTGTCCTTGAGGCCATCAAGGAGAGTACAGTACCTGGGACTAATCATAGATACCAGGCATGGAAAGGTATTTCTACCTCCAAGGAGAATCAGTTCCATTGTAGAACTAATTCACCTCGAGGCCATCCCTTACGCACAGTTTCATTCAAGATTGCTACAAAGCGCAATCCTGTCAGCCTGGAACAAAAGGGTTTAGGCCTTCGATTTTTCAGATTCAGCTTGCTCCTGAAGTAGGTCAGAGCCTAAATTGGTGGCTGTCCAGCAACCTTCAAAAGGGAAGGACATTTCTGCCTTCCACCTGGAAGGTAGTAACCACAGATGCCAGTCTTTCAGGCTGGGGAGCGGTCCTGGAAGAGGATTCTGTCCAGGGAAGATGGTCCGGGTTGGAAAGGACCTTGCCTATCAATATTTTAGATATTCGGGCAATCCATCTGGCCTTAAGAGCCAGCTGTGGCTTACATCAATCACCAGGGGGGCACAAGGAGTCGTGCATCCCAGAGAGGTGAATCACATTTTGTCTTGGGCAGAACACAACGTTCCTTGCCTATCGGCAGTGTTTATTCCTGGGATAGAGAATTGGCAGGCGAACTACTTGAGCTGCCAACAACTGCTTCCAGGAGAGTGGTCTCTTCACCCCGACATCTTTCTTGCAATATGTCAGACATGGGGGTACTCCAGACGTGGACCTGTTTGCGTCCAGATTCAACAACAAAGTCGACAACTTTGTATCAAGGACAAGGGATCCGTTAGCTTGCGGAACAGACGTATTAGTCTTTCCATGGGATCAGTTTTCCCTGATCTATGCATTTCCTCCAGTTCTACTACCGCGTCTTCTCCGCAGGATCAGAGGGAGGTGATTCTCGTGGCCCAGAAGGCCATGGTTCACCGAGATCATAAGGATGGCAGTTGGATTTCCCTGGACTCTGCCATTATGGCCGGACCTTCTTCCGCAGGGTCCGGTATTCCATCCTACCTTACAGATGCTAAATTTGATGGTCTGGTTATTGAGACCCACATCCTCAGGGGTCGTGGGTTATCTCCTTCAGTCTTATCTACCTTGATGCCAGGAAGCCAGCTTCCAGGATCATCTACTATAGTCTGGAAGGCATATGTTGCCTGGTGCTGTTCCAGGGGTTGGCACCCCAGGAAATATGTTATAGATAGAATTCTTAAATTCCTACAGATGGGATTAGAGATGAATCTGGCCTTGAATACCATAAAGGGCCAGATCTCAGCCTTGTCAGTGTTCTTTCAGTGGCCTTTAGCTTCACTCTTTAGTGCGTAGCTTTTGTGCAGGGGATAACACGGATCAGTCCTCCGTTCAAGACACCCCTAAATCCTTGGGATTTGAACTTGGTCCTGTCAGCTTTACAAAAGCAGCCTTTTGAACCTTTACGGGAGATTCCCTTGGTACTGTTGACCAGAAAGAGATAGTATTGTGGGTTGCCATTTCTTCTGCCAGAAGAGTTTCTAAATTAGCGGCACCATCTTGTAGGGAGCCATATCCTTATGCATAATCAGATAAGGTGGTTTTACGCCCTCATCCTGAATTCCTGCCAAAGGAAGTGACAGGGTTTCACTTAAACCAAGATATTATTCTTACTTCATTCTTCCCAGAGCCTCAAACTAGGGAAGAGAGGTTGCTACATTCCCTTGATGTAGTAAGGGCAGTCAGTGTATTTAAGGGTGACCGCTCAGGTTCGTAAGACAGATATTTTGTTCTGCCAGATGGTCCAAAGAGGATAGGCAGCATCTAGATCCACTATTGCCAAGTGGATTTGTCAAGTTATTGTGCAGGCTTATGGTTTAAAGAGGAAGATTCCTCCTTTTCATATTAAGGTACACTCTACTAGGGCGACTAGTACTTCCTGGGCGGTGCAACATCAGGCCTGTACGGCTCAGATCTGTAAATCCGCAACATGGTCTTCAGTTCATACATTTGCCAGATTTTATCAAATCTATGTTAAGGGTCAGGAGGATTCTGCCTTTGGGCACAGCGTATTGCAGTATGAGTCCTGACTTCCTTCCCTTTTTTTTTTTTTTTTTTTTTTTTTGTCCCTCTCTCCCTCTCCCCCCCCCCTCTCCCCCTCTTCAGTTGCCATTGCTATGGGACATCTCATGTAGTAAGTACTACGGCTCTGTGTCCCCTGATGTAAGGAAAGAAAATTGGATTCTTAAAACAGTAATTTTCTCTGTACATCAGGGGACACAGAGGTCCCTCCCTTTATACACTTTTATATTGCTTGGCTACAAAACTGAGGACTCCCACAGATTCTCCAAGACCTTTTAGGTCTGGACTTTGACTGGGCCATTCTAATGCATGAATAGTCTTCTGCAGACTAACGGGTTTTCTTCTAAGATTGCCCTGTATTTGGCTCCATCCAGCTTACCTGTCCCTGCTGAAGAAAAGCATCCCCACAACACGATGCTGCCACCACCACGTTTCACGGTGGGGATGGTGGGTTCAGGGTGATGTGCAGTTTTTTCCGCCACACACCCTCTTGTTTTTTAGGCCAAAAACTTCAATTTTGGTCTGATGCATCTTCTTCCACGTGTTTGCTATGTCCCCCACATGGGTTCTCACAAAAACGGCAATTGGGACTTCTTATGGCTTTCTTCTCCCTACTCTACCATGTAGACCAGATTTGTGTTGTGCACTACTAATTGTTCTGTGGACAGATTCCCCCACCTGAGCTGTGGATCTCCATGTCCTCCAGAGTTATCATGGGCCTCTTGGCTGCTTTAAACGTCTCCACCTTTTATTCATGACCTGTCTGGTGAGTTTCTTGGACTTCCTGATGTTTGTTCAGGTTCTCTAAGAAACCTCTGAGGGCATCACAGAACTGTATTCATACTGAGATTAAATTACACATGGGTGGACTCTATTTACTAATTATGTGACTTCCGAAGGCAATTGGCTCCACTAGATTGTGGGTATGAGTAAAGGGGGCTAAATACAAATGCACACCACACTTTTCAGATATTTTGAAAACCTTTTATCTATCTTCCACTTCACAATTATGTGCCTCTTTGTGTTGGTCTATTGCATAAAATCCCAACCAACATTTACACTCTTGGTTGCAACATGACAAAATGTGGAACATTTTAAGCGGTAGGAATGCGCTTTTCAAGGCACTGAAGCTGTTACTTTTTGAAAACAGTGTGGCCGTACAGGGCTCCGACCACACACCTGTGTCATTCATGCAGTGTTCTGGGTATTTATGACATACAAGTCCAAGCATCTGTTTTGGTTGTCTGCTTGTAGTTTTCAATGAGTTACCACCACTCTTGAGTCTTCCTTGAACTTATCCTTTTAAAGACTGGTTTTATTTTAGTTTGACCCTTTATGGATAGGGCTACTTTAAACCATATAGCTATAACCATAGAACCAAAGCTATTTTCACATGATCTAAAACTTTACTATTTTTCTGCAGCAAATGGAAAGAATTTTGAAGAAAGCTACAAAAACACACAAGCAAAGAGTTGAGGTGGGTAACAAGTAGTAATTTGATCTGTAAAGTGTGTGTGTGTGTGTGTGTGTGTGTGTGTGTGTGTGTGTGTGTGTGTGTGCTGATATGTTTGGTGCTTCAATACACATCCGTTTTAAGGAATTTTTGGGAAATCTTAAATCGGTCACTGCTGCATCCTTTAAATGTAGAAGCATGGGTCATATATAATGTAAATGTGGCAGTATTTGGACATTTAAGAAGTTTGAGTGTCTGGTTGAATTTTTGATAGGAATTCCCAAATGTGTGCACGTAAAACTCTAGCCATATTCTGTAAAATGCAGGTAATGCAAAAGATTGGTTCCTCCTTTCCAGAGTCCTCCCAAGCAGTGACCTGGCTCTTGGGAGGGTTTTTGTAAATGTTGGCTGCCTTGCTGGGTAGCCCCAGTCATTGCACTGCTGTTTTTATGAACAATTTGTGAAACTATACATCACCAGCATCCGTTTTTATATGTACTTCCTCCTCTCTGGGGGCTACGTAATTTGCTGATCAGTTGTTTGGTTACACAATAACAGCATGTTTTCAGGTGGTATGATCTATCGCAGGGGTAGGCAACCTCGGCCCTCCAGCTGTTTTGAAACTAAAAGTCCCATGAGACATTGTGAGACCCTGACAATCACAGGCATAACTCGCAGAGGCATGATGGGATTTGTAGTTTCATCACAGCTGGTGGGCTGAGTTTGCCTATCCCTGATCTAGTGGGATGCTGGGAATGTGTCCCCTCTTCTTAACCCCTCTAGTGACTGGCACCAGCCTTAATGATTACACCCACACATGAAGAGTAAAAGTGATTTGATAGCAAAGGATGCTAAAAGCTGAGAGGTGGGTCAAATACAGTAGGAATTGGGAGGAGAGGGGAGGATGATTGAAGTCATTCAGAGAGGAAATTAAGACAAGGTAATTGCTGTAGGTTCAAAGGGTTATATTGTACAGATACAAGCTTGCATGGAATGAGGGTGATCAGTCTCAATACATGACTTGGTGTGTGTGGTGGGGGGGTGTGTTGGTCGAGTTTTACTATTTATTTTATGTATTTATTTTTTTCTTTAGGACTTTAATCGTCACCTGGACACACTGACCGAGCATTATGACATTCCAAAAGTTAGCTGGACGAAATAGGATTTATTTTATTTTTTTTATTTAACTTCTATAATGTATTTACTACTTTTTACCATTTGCATCTTGGAGTCCATGTAAATAAAAGAAAAATGTATAAAGTTTTGTGGGATTGAATTAATATTCTTTCACCTTTGTTCTCATGAATAGGTATGCTCAAAGCTGCCAAACCTCTGCTCTATATGTCCATTCAGACACTGAGCCCTGATTAGCTAACTGACTTTCACAGCCGTGGGAGCCAATAGCACTGCTGTGTCTAAGTAATTAGGGGATGCTGGGGAGGCTGCTACACACACATGTTTTTTCTTAATGCATTAAGATAAAAAAAACCTGCCTTTTACATCCTTTTAAGAGCTTACCCATGTATTGAAAAACTTGTCAATTTATGTAGAAAAACCGGAGTTACTTTTTTCCAGGAGTCTTCCAGGACAGCCTCTGAGATATAGGGCTCCTCTCTCCGGGACAGGAAACATGTTAACCCAATCGGATAAAAGGGGTGGTTCTCCAGGCCCTCCTCAGTTTTAATCCAAGTACCGCCGGAAGGCTCTGAAAGACATAACACACTAACAACGTTGGTAAACTTCCTCACCACTAGTCAATCTAAACAACCCAGGGTGGGAAACCAGGCTGTCCTAGAAGACTCCTAGAAAAAGTTAGTGGTAAATCTAACTCCGGTTTTCTCCTATTGTCTTCCAGGACAGCCTCTGAGATAAGCAAGTAACTCACCTTGTCAGGGCAGGACCACTGCCTGGGGGACCTTGCGTCCAAAAGTCTGTTCCCTGTCAGACAGTAAATCCTGACGGTAATGTCTTGCAAACCTAGAGTAGCTGGACCAAGTTGCTGCCTTGCAGATATCATCCGGAGAGGTGCCAGCCCTCTCTGCCCATGAAACAGAAACCGCCCTGGTAGAATGTGCCTTTACTAAGGGAGCCTGCTTCCCTCATAAATTTTAACTATTGCCAATTTTATCCATCTGGCGATAGACGATTTGGACGCCTTGCAGCCCTTTGGGAGCGCCTGCAAAATTAACAAAAAGCAAATCCGACTTCCTGAAGTCCTTAGTGGCTTCCAGAAAAAGCAAAAGGCTGCTTCTAACATCTAACAAACTCAAAGATCCTACCTCATCTCTGTCTGAGGGTGAAAAAAAATGTTGGCAAAATGTCCTGTATCCTATGAAAAGTTGACACAACCTTAGGGAGAAAACTAAGGTCAGTCTTAAGCACTACCCTGTCCTCCTAAAATTAACAAAAACTGCTCCCTGATCGAGAGCTTGCAGATCACTCACCCTTCTGGCTGAGGTGACCGCTAAAAAAAAAAACAGTTTTCAGCACTATCCATTTAAGGGATGCCTGCTCTAAGGGTTCAAAGGGATCTTGGGTGAGGGACCTAAAAGACCTGCCCTACCTGGGATCTGTTCTTTGTCCTTTATCCTCACTGGCCTGGATCTAGCTGGAGTCTTGAAGTTCTTGACAAAAGTATTCTGCTGGAGAGAGGTCTGAAGGAAAACACTTAAGGCTGCAGCCTGCACTTTTAGGGTATTGATAGACTCGGCTCTACCCTCGCCTGAAGAAAATCTAATACCCCTGGGACGCTTAACTCCTGTTCCTGCAATCAGGAGATCCTGTACCCCAGATACAGGATCTTCTGTGAGGGGGGTCAACTGGGACTTTTCCTGGTTGATCAGCCACCCCAGCAAACGCACGAAAACCAATGCCTCCTGCAAGTCCTTCTGCAGCTGTTGGGCCAAATGGGCTATAAACAGGAGATTGTCCAAATACGGAATCATCGTTATAGCCCTGAGCCTTAACGGGGCCAGAGCCTCTGCCAGTACCTTTGTAAAAATCCTTGGTGAGGCCGAAAGTAAGAGCCTGGAACTGGAAGTGTACCAACTCTGTGCTCATCTGGACTGCTAATCTGAGAAACCTCTGGGACTCTGGATGAATCGAGATGTGTAAATACGCATCTCTGAGGTCCACCGTGGCCATGTGACAACCCCGAAATAATAACTTGGTTACCGAAAAAGATTGATTCCATCCAGAACCGTTTGTATTTTATCACCCAGGTCTCGTTCCTCCCAGGATACCTGTACCAATACCTCTTGGTCTGCCAAAAGAAGACCCAGGGCCTTTGCCTTCTCTTGGTAACCTGGTTACCTGAAAATTTGGGAGGGGAACTGAAACAAACTCCAACCTGTAGCTGTTCCCTTTTGCAACCCGTATGAACATTCTTGTGGTTGAAGCGATCCATTGTGGGAGGAACTTCCCCAGCCTTCCTCCCACGGGGACACAGGAGTCACTAGGTCTTGGAGGGGGATTGAGGAGGATTAAATAAGATTCCTCCTCTGCCCCTCCCCTTGTGACCTAACCAATGCTTCTTGGGGCGAACCTCCCTTTCCTGCAGGTTCTGCTGCCTGGAGCCTCAAGCGCTTTCCTTCAACCTTCTTCTCTGAGATAGCTTTCTTCCTATGCTGCGTGCATTCTAAAGCCTCTTGCAGACCAGGCCCAAACAAGTGGTCCCCCGAAAAAGGTAATCCGCACAGCTTTAGCTTTGAAGCTGCGTCACCCGTCCAGGTCTTAAGCCATATGGCCCTTCTGGCTGCATTCACTAATGCAGCAGACCTGGCAGCTAACTTAACTGACTCTGCGGAGACGTCAGCCAAAAATCCCACTACCTTGAACAGTAATGGGAAGGACTTCAACAGTTGTTGCCTGGAAGTACCCGCTGAAATATGCGACTGCAACTGGGTAAGCCAACACTCTAAATTCCTGGCCACACAGGTAGTTGCAAGGGCTGGCTTGAGCCCAATCTAAGGCATTCCAAGCCCTCTTGAGCAGTACATCTCCCCTATTATCCATGGGATCCCTGAGTAAACCCATGTCATCAAAGGCCAAATCCATCTTCTTAGACTTTGGCTGAAGGGGCATCAAGCTTGCGGACCTTGTTCCAGGGATGCAGCGCATCGTCTCAAAAGGGAACCTCCATTTAAGGATGCCTGAAAAAAACTGCCTAGGAAGTTCCCCCCCCCCCCTCACCAGCAGGTTTCCCACCCTGGGAGGGTCCTATGGTCAAAGTGACCCCTCAACCCCCCCCCAGTGTAAGGCCTGGTCTGCCCTCACCAAGCTTACCTGCGAGGTGCTGGAGCCTGCCGAACCGGAGTCCACCTGCACCACTGTGCCCATCCAAGGTTCCTGTATTCACGCAGTCTACCTGAGCCTTTCCACCGCTCCAGATAGCCCTTCAGTCACACCGCTAAGCCCTGGGGCGCCCCCTGATGACGTGATTCTGGCGGAAGTGCGTCTCGCACTTTCGAACGCTGGAACGCAAAAACTCCACCCACCCACGCCGTTCGTTCCTATGGCCACACCACTCCATGCAGTACCCGAACGCCAGCCAGTGGATCCGAGCGTCTCCCGCCCGCCATCTGACCGGCCAGGTACGAGCGGATAGTGGGGAGATTGCTGCACACCGGGGTCCCGTTCTCTCCGAATATTTGATGGCAGCAGAGACTGCTAGCGACCCTCTCCTCCCCATCATAGGACCGAGGGGTGCAATGGGCTAGGTCCCCCAGGACACCCCCTGAGATGAGGAGCTTCCCTGTTCCGACGTACTCCTTCCCATCTGCCAGGAAACGCAAAAACTGAGGAGGGTCTGGAGGGCCACACTTTTTATCTGATTGGGTTGACATGTTTCCTGTCCCAGAGGGAGGAGCCCTATATCTGAGGCTGTCCTGGAAGATGATAGTAGAAATACAGTCTGCAGTGTATGAAGTACAGAAAAGAATTTAAAACAGATGACTACCAAATTTCTAAAATCTTTAACTTGGTAATGTACATTAGGAGACATAGCTAGAATAAACCTTGAAGTGACATGGGAAAACGTCACTTCCCCTAGATCTGTGCGCCATTAACTTCAGTCGAAGGTAGGTGAGACTACCATCATGGTTTGTGAGGCCCTGGAGCACTAGGAAAGAAAACACCCCAAGGTATCTTCTACGAGGCATGGTGAGCTTGCTCCCTGATGGTGGCATGCATGTGGATTTTGTGAACACAAGTGGAATTTTGAACTAAAGTGGAGAATTAATAACCAGGAGTTGTGCTTTTGATTGATTCTGCTTGCAAGTGTTGTTTTTGGGGGTTTTTTAATTTAATTTTTCCCCCTCCTTTATTTGATATGTTTGCTAGCAGTTTTTAAAAAGACCCTTTTTTTTTTTCCCCCTCCTTTTTTCTGACACTTTTTTTAAACAGCATTTTTTTTTCTTCCTGCTAATTTGGGGGAGGGGTTAATTGTTCACAGGTGTATAAAATAATTTATACAAACTCCTCTAAGAGCTTGGTCTGATGGTGGCTTGCATGTGGATTTTTTTAACTAAAGTGGAGAGTTAATAACCAGGAGTTGAAAATGGGAGTTAAGACAGGAGTCTCCAACCTGTAAGTAATATCTTAAACTTCCTTTAAGTAATTGTATTGTAACTGGGAAATGAGTGCTAGCAGGGTTGAAGGTTTTGCTCAGTGCACAGTGTGCCACATGTATGCAAAATTGATGCAACAGCTCCAGGATGCATACCGCTGTGACAGATGTGAGCAGGTTTCCCTTCTGGAAGCTTGCATTAGAGATCTGGAGGAGCAAGTTGCAACACTGGGCAGAAAGGACAACCTTGAAAGGGGTCCTCTGCTGACTGAGCAGGTGGTCAGTAGGGTTGATGTGGAGGGGCAAGTCAGGATTATCAGATAAGAAGATGGGTTAATGTAGTTAGAGGGAGTGGAAGGGGCTCGCAGAAAAGGAAGGCCAGTCCTGTGTTTGTGCATCAAAACAAATTTGCAGAGTTGGGTGAAGATGTGGCAGTGGCAAACGCAGAGGTGGCAGCCCTAGATGTTACTGCTTCCCCTAACAGTCGGGAGAGCAGCCCATCTAGTAGAGGTGGTGAGGGAAGTGCAGGTAGGCCTAGACAGTTGGTTATAGGGGATTCTATAATCAGAAGGACTGATAGAATAATTTGTCACCAGGGTCTCCTCAACCGACTAGTTTGCTGTCTCCCTGGTGCTAGGGTTCGGCATGTGGTGGACCGGGTGGATAAATTACTGGGAGGGGCTGGGTATGACCGTATACATGGAAGGTGGAGGCTCCTTAAGAATCAATTTAGAGAACTAGGCTGCAAATTGAAGGGAAGGACCTCCAAGGTGATATTCTCTGAAATATTGCCTGTGCCATGCGCAACACAGGAAAGGCAGGGGGTGATTAGAGAGCTGAATGCATGGCTAAAGACCTGGTGTAGGCAGGAGGGATTTGGGTTTCTAGAGCACTGGGCTGACTTTTCATTGGGGTACATGAATATGGTTTGCACCTGAATGGAAGGGGGTCTGCTGTGCTGGCGAAGAGGTTTATGAGAAGGCTGGGGGAGTATTTAAACTAGGATTGAGGGGGGAGGGTGAACCAGAATTACATCGGGTAGACGGGTCATTTAGGGGTCAGACGTTAATGGAGGGTGGAATGGGGATAGATTGGGGGGGGGGAGGGTGGTATATGGCAGGTGACAAGAAATTTCCCCTGTTGCAAACAGCCATTGAAAACTATAGTGCCATTTGTACTAATAAAAATAATATGAAAAACACCAGAGAAAAATGTATTAATGTATTTAAAGTGTACACCAATGCCAGAAGTCTGCCAAGCAAAATAGGTGAGTTGGAAGCTCTGGTGCATGAAGAGAGCTATGATGTAGTCAATATTGCTGAAACTTGGCTTCAATCCTCACACGACTGAGCTATTAATATTCCTGGCTATGCCCTCTTTCGGATAAACGGGGTAAAAATTAAAGGTGGAGGGGTATGTCTCTATGTGAGAAGTGATCTCAAAGCAAGTGTGAAAGAGGACCTGGTTGATGGAGAGTGTGATGAGTCTGAAGCATTATGGGTGGAACTGCATTTAGATGGGCATAGTTCAAAGTTAATCATTGGAGTTTGTTATAGACCACCCGATGTTAATGAGGAGGTGGAGACTTGGCTCCTTGCACAGATGGAAAGGGCTGGGACAGTGATAATGGGGGATTTTAACTACCCAGAAATTGACTGGAGTAATGGCACTGCTGCCATCTCAGTGAAACCAGAAATATCCGAGAGATTCAAAATCCTTACATCAGCTTATCGCTCAAGCTCCCTCTCATATCTTCACATCATTGTAGCATATATATATATATATATTTTTTTTTTTTAACGTTAACTTCCACTTCCAGTTACCTTGTGCTAACATATCGCGTCTATTCTGGTAACTTAACATTATACCCCCCACACCCAGCCCGACGCCCCCTAACCCGGTTATCACCCACTCACCTCCCACCAATTGACCCCTACCCCTTAGACCACCTCTTAGAGAAATCAGTTAACCACATTTATACCCGTTTGGGGTTTATGCCCTTAGCCCTTCTGTGACACACCATCTCTTTTTAAATTCTTGCCAGCTTTTCCATTTCTCAAGTGTATGTTTATTGCTCCTCCCCTCCAAACTGTCACCCAGACATTCCATCTTGTAAATCTCTTCTACAGCGTCCACCCACTCCCATATTGAAGGCGCCTCTAACTCCTGCCATTTTTTTTGGGATTAATTTTTTTCCCGCTTTGAGTAAATGTGGGGTTAAGGACTCCTTATACTGCTTTATCCCACCCCCTATACCATGAAACAGAACTACCCAAGGGTCCGCAATCACCACAGATTTGGTTATCTCTTTAATGTAGGATAGGATCTTATTCCAATAGTTCTTAATCTTTGGGCAACCCCACCATAGGTGTGCCATGGTGCCTACCTCACTACATCCACGCCAACATTCCCCGGACACATCAGGTTGGAATTTGCTATTCTTATCTGGGGTATAATACCGTCTCGTCAGACATTTATAACTCATCTCTGCAGTTTTAGAATCTACGGCTGAGCTATGGACCAATTTAAATATTTTACCTAACGTTGCATTATCTTTTTGTGTACCTAATTCCCTTTCCCATCTTTTTATGAATGGAGGCACTCCCGATTCCCCCATCGACAACAGCAACTTATAACACCTTGAGACAATCCCCTTGGGGTTCTTTGTTATGCATAGTTGTTCCAGTGGAGTCAATTCTTCAGCTGCTGGAATCGGCTGCGGTAGTTTTTTTTACAAAGTGGGAGAGCTGGGAGTATCTCCACTCATCAATCACCATTATACCTATTTTTTGTTTTATTTCGTGAAAAGGTACTATACCTCCATCCCTAATTACATCTTTAAGCTGCGCTTCCTCCTTCACCCAGTTGCCTCCTATCTCTTTACAACCTAATAAAAAGTATTTGTTTTCCTTTAGTGCTATAAGGGGTGAATTATATTTCACATTGAGTTGCCTATATATCTTTTCCCATATGCGAAAAGTGTTACGTGTTATATTATTCCCTGGCAAGGGCACTAACCTCTTGTGTGGGGGTTTCCATATTTGTTTTCCTAATTGTGCACCACAACTTTCGTGTTCAAGGTTTACCCACCTCTTTTCCTTATTATCCCTTTTGGTCCATTCGCTCACCCTAGACAAGACCACTGCATTGTAGTAGGTCTGTATATCTGGAATCGCCAACCCACCCCTGTTTTTTGGTTGTCGCAAACTGGCAAGGGCTAGTCTTGGTTTTTTATACTTCCATATAAATTTCATTAACACTGATTTTAATTTACCCGGATAGACATTAGGAAGTGCTAACGGTAGCATCTGAAACTTGTACAGGATTTTTGGAAATATTGTCATCTTCACAGTATTTATACGCCCTAGCCACGATAATGGTCTGTTATTGCATCTTTTACACTCCGCCTGGATTTCATTCAGCAGCGGTATGTAATTAACGCGGTACAGTCTCTTCTCAGATTTGGCCAATTTTATTCCCAGATATTTGAGATCCTTCCACCACGGAAAACTCAATTTCTGTTGGAGTGTCTGCGCCTCGACTTTGTTGATATTAATATTCAAAATTTCAGATTTGAGCCGATTTATTTTAAAATTAGATAGTTCCCCATACTGTTCCAGCACCCTTATTAAATTTGGCATAGACATCTTAGGGTTGCTTATATAAAATATGTCGTAGAGGCGCATGCGCGGCAGCTCCGAAGATGGCCGCATAGACCCGGAGCTCCGTCCCGCCCTGGCAGACCGGGACTGATAACGGCGCCCAGAGAGCCAACGTTCGCTCCACGACACATCCGCAGAGTAGCGGATTCATCAGGGATCTCCCCAATGTACTCTGGGGCTGTCAGGAGAAACCTCGAACCCACTTTAGAAATAGGAGGTGCAACTTTAGAGTCAGGGGACTCCCTGAATCCTACAAGGATGTTCCTGAGACAATACAGGCCTTCATTAAAGAACTGCTTCCTGACACCCCACAACACCATCTAGAGCTTGATAGGGCTCACAGGGCCCTCAGGCTCCCCAGGGATGATGGCCTGCCCTGAGATATTGTATTGAAGCCTCACCACTTCACAGTGAAAGAAGCAGTCATGAAGAAATCCAGATCCCTGTCCAAGATCGTCTTTCAAGGACACCAATTACAAGTCTTTGCTGATATCTCTCCCTCCACCATTCAAAAGAGACGCACCTTGAAGCCGCTACTTCAAATTTTAATGAATAAGGACATTAAATATTGGTTGATCTTTCCATTTCAACTGAAGATGCTATTCAATGGCAAACCCTACACCTTCAGTTCACTTCCAGAAGGGGAACAGCTTTTCCTACGACTCGGCTTCATCTCTCATGATCCAATGGCTATGCAACAGGAGCCCTCTCCTCACTCGGCTAAAAGGCAACTTCCCTCCAGTTCCTCCAGTCCACTGAACACGATGTGGAAACCTGCAAGATACAAGAAATCGAAGGACAACGTCCCTCCCTGACTCACTATGAACTGTCTGCTGTATAAGTTTTGGGACTTTGGGGGGTACTAATCCCCTCTAGGGGGCCTTGAGCGGGGAAAACGCCTAGAATCTATCTCACCATATAGGTGGGAGCGGCCCTCAAGGTCTCCCTCTGTGATGGGGGGAGCTGGTTACCCCTTTTCTTCCAACTTTATTTTGCCACACTCCAGTATTTTTCCTCTCCTGGACTTTGGGGAGATTTGGACAATTTATCACGTTAACGTTGGTCCTGGGGCCTTTTTGACAGTTACATATTGTTTAGAATTTCTTAGATGGTCCTTTCTGCTAGGGTGGTGCTCATGCACCCCATCCTGCCTAGTGAACTCGGTTTTGACCCTTCACTGGTCAGGATTACTCTCTGTCTTTATCCCCTTTGGGATTGAGATTAGGGAGGATTTTGTATTTCTTTTGCAGGTGGTATTTTATTCCGCCCGCATCGGGGGTCATGTTTGTCCCCCTTCTTCTCTTCTCTGTACCTCGCTATCCCCTTCTCTTGCTCATCCTCTATTCTTTCTTTCCCCTAGAAGTCGTCCGGAGAATGAGTGCACGGTCTTCATACATGCACGCTGAAGTCACATACCGGTCTGATGTTGTCCTAGCCTATGAGTCTACTAAGGGTAAGTGCCTTTGTTTGTCGGGGTATTCTCACTCCTCTGCTCGATGGCGGTAACTGACCCAGACAAAACACCCCTTAAGCTAATCTCTCATAATGCCCAAGGCCTAAACTCCCCAGCTAAACGTCGGAAAATATTTCAACATTTTCACTCCCAAAAAGTTGATGTAGCACTTCTGCAAGAAACCCATTTCCCTAAACGCTTCCATCCTTCCTTTATCCACTCCAAATTCCCTTATTTCTCACTGGCTAATGCAGATGATAAAACAAAGGGGGTGGGTATTTTTTTTTCCAACAGATGTACATTCTCTCTCAAGTCAGAACTTAAAGATCCAGAAGGTAGATTTCTCCTAGTGATTGGAGAGCTGGATGGACATCTTTACTCATTCATTTCATATTATGCTCCCAACAGAGGACAATATGCCTTCTTTAAGAATCTACTGGACACCGTGTCACCTTTATTGGAGGGGACTGTAGTTTTTGGGGGTGACTCGAATACGGCATTTGACGTGGGTATGGACAAGGCACGCCCCCCGGGTAAACGCCTTGTTCGACCCACTAAACAAAGTCTGCGCATAGCCAAACTAATCTCTCAACATGGGCTGATTGATATCTGGAGGGAAATGAATCCATCCCTAAGGGATTTTACCCATTTCTCCAGTCCCCACCAATCTTTCTCGAGAATAGATCACATATGGGTTACTTCCCATACCATTCCGTTAACAAACAGAGCTTTCATTAAAGACGTAGTCTGGTCGGACCACTCTATGGTGGTGGTAACCTTCCAGCGCCCTGGAGTGGTTCGACCCGGTAGGAGATGGCGCCTTAATGAATCTATTTTGAGCGACCCGGGCAGAAAAGCGGAGATTGATCTCAAACTTAAAACTTATTTTCAAGTCAACGACACCCCAGAGGTTGGACCCTCGTGCCTTTGGGCTGCTCATAAGGCGGTTCTCAGAGGACACCTTATCCAAATTGCTTCTCAAATCAACAAAGCACAAAAATCTGATATTGTCAGATTGGAGCAGGAATTCGCGGCCCTATCTAAAAGGCACAAGGCTCGCCCCTCTGAGGTTCCCATCTCGGACCCGGATGCAGCTCGTGCTTCATTAAACTTGGCACTCACTACTAGAGCTGAAAAATGGATCCGCTGGAATCAGTCCCGAATTTACTGCCAGGGAGATCGGATAGGCACATTTTTAGCACGTAGACTTTCCCCAAAAATCAAACACACTGCTCTCCCTAAAATTAAAATAAATGGTAGTACCCTCTCCCAAAACCCACAACGCATAATGGAACAATTTCACTCCTTCTTCCAATCCCTCTATAGTAATAAAGACTGCCCGACGCAAGCGCAGGTCGATCAGTTCCTCGACACGGTACAAAACCCAATTTTGAAATCTTCCCATCGCCAGATTTTAGATGCCCCTATCTCACAGGAAGAAGTCTGTGCAGTGATCAAAAAATTAAAGCCCCACTCTGCTCCTGGCCCGGACGGTTTCTCTATACCCTACTACAAATCCTTCTCCACCACTCTAGCCCCATACCTTGCTCGTTTTTTCAATGAACTTCGGAGAGGGGGTCCCTTAGAAGCTTCTTCTAATATGGCATATGTAACGGTTATCCCTAAACCAGACAAGGACCCTAGTGCAGTTTCCAACTATAGACCAATTTCCCTCATCAACAATGATCTAAAGATTCTGACTAAAATCCTTGCAGACCGCCTGGCCTCCTTCATTAGTCTGTATATCCATAAAGATCAGGTTGGCTTTATACCAGGCCAACAAGGTTCTGACCAGACGCGTAGAGCCATTGACCTGATTTCTATCCTAAACTCCAACTGGGACAAAGGAGCTCCTAGACAAGGCTGTTTTCTTTCATTGGACCTGCAAAAGGCATTTGACTCTATTAACTGGTCGTTCATCTTTTCAACTTTACAGCGTTGGGGTTTTGGAGAACATTTTCTCAATGTTCTGAGGGCTCTCTACTCAACTCCTTCGGCCCAGGTGCGTCTGCAGGGATTTTACTCTGAATCTTTCCCCATCTTAAGGGGGACGAGACAAGGATGTCCTTTATCCCCTCTTATCTTCGCCATAGAGATTGAATCCTTAGCAATTTCTATTAGGAACGATCCTAATATCAAGGGCATATCTTGTGGCTCCCAAACTCACAAGTGCGCATTATTTGCGGATGACATCTTACTTTTTGTATCCTCTCCCCTCACATCGCTCCCTAACATCTGCCGCCTCCTAGATGACTTTGGCTTGGTATCTGGCCTCAAGGTCAACTACAACAAATCTCAAGCACTTAACATTAACCTTGCAGACTCACTCATCTCTAGGCTTCGAGATAGCTTTAGACTCTCCTGGACCGATTTGTTTATTACATACCTGGGGATAAAACTGACACCAAGGGTGGATCTCCTCTACCAAGCTAATTACCCGCCGCTATACAAAAAATTAGAGAGAGATCTCTTAAAGTGGTCGGGGCTTCCCATGACATGGCTAGGTAGGATCAATGCAATCAAAATGACATTACTCCCGCGTATACTTTACTACTTTAGAACCCTTCCGATACCAATAAACAAAAGCCACCTTGGGCTCTTCCAAGCCAAGGTCATCAAATTTATTTGGGGGAAGGGTGGACGTAGCTTGGCTAAGTCGGTCCTATATAGATCTAGGACAGAGGGGGGACTGGGCCTGCCAAACTTGCTCTGGTATTTCCAAGCAGCACAACTTTCACAGCTCTCCAGAATCTACTCCCGATGGGAACATCCTGACTGGATACACATTGAAAGACTGGCAGTCCCACTTCATACCCTTGATTTCCTCCTATGGAGCCCCAAAAGATCCAGACCCCCGATCATGTCGCCGACGCTGTCCCACTCATTTACTTTATGGGACTCCCTCAGGGGCAACACACACCTAATCTCTCCCTTAGAACCCTTGAAACACTTATTTCACAACCCAGACTTCTACCCGGGCCTAGACATCAAAGCATTCCAGTGGTGGCTAGACAAGGGGCTCTACAGAATTGGACACTTTCTCAGACCTTTAGGCCCCCTAACGAAGGCCTATTGTGTGAGTATACTGGATATGCCCAGATCTGAATTCTTCAGATTTACACAGATTTCCGCGTTTCTTCACAAAAAATGCAGACCTTTCCCAGATGGACCACAAATTACCCCTTATGAACAATGGTGTGGGCAGGGGTGGGATCTCACTGGTTTACAGGGCACTCTCGGGCAAACAGTCCAAAACCTCTTACATGTTGGCTTGGGAAGATGATTTAGCCCAATCTTGGAACCTGGAGACTTGGCAAAGGAATTTTTCCTTCTCATACAAGGGCATCATGAATACCGGTCTCATAGAAGCGAGCATTAAAGTACTTACCAGGTGGTACTTAGTACCCACAAAACTTGCCCACATCTTCCCGTCAGCATCTCCTCTATGTTTCAGGGGCTGTAACCTTAGGGGTGACATGCTTCATGTTTGGTGGTCCTATCCCAGGATCCGACATTTCTGGCGTAAAATTTTCTCCTGGATAAGCATAATCACCTCACGGCCTATCTTACCATCCCCCCTCATTGCACTTCTCAACTTCCCAGTCACGGGAGCGCCCAAGATTACACAACGCCTCATCCACTTTATTTTACTGGGTGCCAAACTTACCCTGGCAAAAGCCTGAAAGACGCCTTCTGTATCACCCAGATTAGCTAAGAAAAAAATTTCTTGGATCATGAATCAAGAAAAAATGGCCGGTGTAATCTTGGATCGTTCTGAGAAATTCTATCATACTTGGGAACCTTGGGCAACTTTTGTTGGAATCATCCTCCCACACTGAAATATCTGTACTCCTGGCTGTCACTCACTTCTCCAGACGACCTTCTCCACCTCCCTTTACCTTCTTTTACACTCTTCTACGCTAATTTTCTCTTTCCTCTTCTTTGCTTTCCCTGTTCTTATTTTCTTTGTCTATCCCCTTTTCCCCCTTTACCCCTCTTCCCCTCCCTGTAGGGGATGCTCCCTTTGGCTGCTAATATCCTTTGTGATTAGTTAATATTTCACTTATTGGATTTCTTAATCTATACGCTGAAAGGAAATCTTCATTTGTTCTACTGTGTTCTTTTGCTCTTTCTCCCAGATAATGTGTATATATCACTTGTGCCTCATTCAGTTGCATAACTCCTAGTTCTCACTTGCTATACTTCGAATGCATAAACAGCGTAGATGGCTGACCTGTCCCTTTTGCTGGGGGGTGGGGGGCTCTGGGGAGTTGCCCAGTCGCAGTGCGTTCCCATTCGGGGCGGCTGGGCGATCTTCCCTGGGCCCGTCTCGGCCCCGGGTGGAGGGTGTTAAGGGGGGGTCTCCGGGTCCCCACGAATCGGGGGGGCCTCGTTGGCCCCTTTTTTCCTGATTGTATTAATGCTGCCACACGCTCTCATTCTCAGACTGGTCAAGGTTTATTCTCTTACCTTCTATATTGCAACCATGGTCTGGGGGGGATATGTTTCTTATTTGTTTTCTCATTATATGCTTTCCCAGTGTGATGCGTTAGTCTTTTAGGGGGCATCTCGCCCTACTGCAACTTATTATTGACATGTTTTGTAAACAGTTGTTCTGCATAACAATAAAAATCTATTGAAACGAAAAAAAAAAAAAAAATAATAATATGTCGTCCGCAAAAGCAGATAACTTATGTTCTTCTTTCCCAATTTTTACACCCAATATGTCTGGGCTATCACGGATCAATGCGAGGAGGGGTTCCAATGACAATATGAACAGAAGGGGCGACAATGGGCATCCCTGCCTTGTACCTCTTTTCAATTCGAATTGGGCAGAGTCCTGTCCATTGACTTTTACCCGTGCCATTGGCTGATTGTATAAGACTCTCACCATCTGCATCATTTTCGGACCTATTCCCATCACTTCCATTTTCTGGAACATGAACCCCAGTCTACTCTGTCAAAGGCTTTCTGCGCGTCCGTTGACAAAAGCAGACTGGGGGTCCCCCCTCGTCGCATCTGTTGGAGCAGAAGAAGTGTTCTTAAACCATTGTCTCTTCCTTCCCATCCTGGTACAAACCCCACCTGATCTGGGTGCACTAGAGTCTTCATCAGGTCTCTTATCCGTTCTGCTAAGACCTTTGCGTATAGTTTTGTATCCGTATTAAGCAACGAAATTGGTCTATAGCTAGTAAATTGAGTTGGATCTTTCCCCTCTTTCTGGATTAACGTAATTGTGGCCAATGGGCCTTCGCTACTCATATTATACGCTTCTCCCAGCCCATTCATATATCGACATATTTTTGGCGTAAGAATTTCTCTCTATGTTTTATAGTAAAACGTTGTAAATCCATCAGGTCCAGGGGATTTTCCCGGGGCTGATTTTGTCAATGCCTTATTTATTTCTTCTACAGATATTGGCCTCTCGAGCATCTCCCTATCTAGAGTGCTTATTTTGGGTAGTCTAGCTTTTTTTAGAAAGGCCGCGATATTCTCATCTCGTGCCTTACCCTGTGCCCCCTGATGTCTATCTGAATAAATCTCCTCGTAGTATTGCCTAAAAGTTTCCGCAATTTCTTTCGTTGTAAATACCATGCTACCATTTTTGTTAAGCATTTTTCCAATAAAATTTTTGTTTTTTTGGAGCATCCTAGCGAGGTATTTACTCAGCTTATCTCCCCATAAATAGCATTCACGGGCCAGGCCGTTGAAAGCTCTCTTGGTTTCTTGTTCCAACAGGCCCTTCAGTTCTTCTCTAGTGTTTACAAATTTTTTATATAACTTTTCCTTTTGGTTCTGGGCTTTTTTATGCTCTTGTTCCAAGTTATGTATCTCTTCCGTTAATGCTTTAATCTTCTCGGCCCTCATTTTTTTTTTTTTGACCCAACTGAAATCAATATTCCTCTGATATAGGCTTTATGTGCCTCCCATAGTATATGGCCTGTTATTTCCGACGTTTCGTTTAATGTTCAATTTCTCTACCAATCCTGGCCCTGTCCTCTTCATCACATAGCAGATCTTCATTGATCCGCCATGTCAGGGATCTTATCACACTCCTTGAAAGATTAATTCTTAGCTTTACTGGGGCATGATCCGAGAGGGTGATTGCTTCTATGCCGGCTTCTGCCACATAGTCTAACAGGCCATGATCTATGAATATGTAATCAATACGGGAATATGTCGCGTGGACCGGAGAGTAAAACGAGTAGTCTCGGCACTTTGGATTCATGACTCTCCATGCGTCCACCAGTTGACTGGAATATAATTTTTGCTGAATATTTTTTAGCTGGTCATTTCTCGTCCTCTGTGCCCCAGACGTACTGTCCACTCCCGGGTTTAAACAAAAATTGATATCTCCTAGCATGATCACATATCCCTTCTTAAATCCGATTAATTTGGTTAATATCGTCTTTAGAAAACCAATAGGATTGTTATTGGGGGCGTAAATATTGACTAATGTACATTCCATCTCATCTAGTGTGCCCCTCAGGAACAAATACCTCCCTTCCGCATCATTCATTCTATCCACTAATTGAAACTTTGTTTTTTTCGAGAACCCTATAGCGACACCTCTACTTCTTGTAGATATTGTATCGCTATAGTACCAAGTGGGGAAGTTCTTAGAATATAATCTGATATTTGATGCTAGGGAAATATGTGTCTCCTGAAGAGCAACCACATCTGCCTCGTGACGTTTTAGCTCTGCCAGAATCTTATACCTCTTTGTCGGGGTATTCAGTCCCTTCACGTTATATGACAAGAAATTTGTGCCACTCATTCTACCATTTTGCTTTCTATTAACCTGGCACATCTCTTACCCTGCCCAGGTACTTTGCTGTATTTCTCAGGTGGTCTACTTTTCCTTCCTTCCCTCCCCTAACCCACCCACCCCCCATTCCATCTACCCTCCTACCCATCCTTCTTTCCTCCTCTCCCAATTTCCCCCATATCCCACCACTCCCCCCTCCACCCCCACCCCCCCACTCCCTGTGGCCCAGTCTCGGCCCTTGTTTGGTTGATTGGTCGTATAAGTCCATACCATCTCCCAATCAACTTGTTTTGAGGGTCTGGGGCTCCTTAACCTGCGCCTCCTCCCCTCTCCCCTTATTGGAGGAGGTGAGAGGGTACTCGACCTGCTTCCCCTGTGGTCTTCCTATTTTCCCCCTGCCGCCCTCCCCCTCCCTCCCCACCACCACTCCCCCTCCATCGTAAAAAAAAAAGAAGAACAATGGAAAATTCGAACTGAGAGGTCCCACCGCTTCTCCCGTCCATCCTGAGACATCAGGAATATGCATCTAATCTGTTACAGAAATCTGTCAAGTCTTCCGGGAATCTCAGCTTCGCTGTTTTACCATCCTTGAACCCCATTAAACATGCTGGGAATCCCCAGCTGTATTTGACGTTCCGGACAGACAACTCCGCCAACAACGGTTTCAGGAGCCACCTCCTCGTTAGGGTCTCGGATGCTATATCTGAGAAAATCTGCAAGCCCCGGCCATTATACTGTAAAGGGGGGCACCCCCTTAACTTTCTCCAGAGTGCTGCTTTTTCTTCAAAAAAGGTGAATCTGACAAAAAAATGTCCCGCGGTCTGTCTGCGACAGAATATCTTGCTTTCCCAATCCTATGGATCCTATCGATTTTTTCGGGGACCGCCCGCCTTACCTTCCCAACAAGGGGAAAAGATGTTTTCAAATGTTTTCCTCAGATCCTCACCTTTTACCTTGGGGACCGAACGGATCCTTAAGTTTTTTCTTCTACTCCGGTTCTCCTGATCTTCTATCTTATACATGATATCCCTCTGTACTCGCTGTAGTGCTTTTACTTGCTCCTTGACTTTATCTAATTCCTGGATTTGTTGATCCATACGGTTCTCCGTGGCCTCTACTCTCTCTAACAGGCTTCCCAGGTCCTCCCGAAGCCCCAGGATGTCTGCTTTAATTGCATTTTCAAGTTTCAGCAACATCTCTGACATTTCACCTTTTGTGGGGGGATGGTCTTCTACCCTAGACTCTTCTGCTTTACTATTTTCCATATCGCTGTCTGTTACTATCTCATCTCTAGGTTGTTGGGGGGCGATTCCCTCTTTGTGTTTTCCTGATCCTTTCCTCTGTTCTTGCATAGGCTGCTGTTTTCTATCTGCTCCTGGATTTTTGGGGCTTGCTCCTTGGGTCATGTATTGTTGAATCGTGGTATCTAGCCCTTTCTCCTTTGGGGTCCGTGAGGCCCCACTTTTAGAGTCTTTATTTGCCGCTTTACTCATGATGTCTTTCTCGGGTCGTTTCTCCTTTTCTTTTTTTTTCCTATTAAGAGTTCTTATTATTCAATCTCCCCGCTCTTGTTACTCTGCTTGCACACCTCTTGGTCCTGCTGTTATCTCGGGGTCACCTGTCCCACTTCCCCCCCAGTCTCCATTTCTGGTATATATGACAAGTAATAAAGTGCTCACTTCAGATAGAGCGGGTGGATCTTATCGTGCCTTGATCAATGTACCCCTCTACAGGTATCTGCTCACCGGACGTTATATCCCCTTTTTTTTTTTGTTTCTTCCCCCTTTTCCCAGTAAATGGCGATCCAGGGTAGGTTAGTATAGACTCAGTTGTCCTATGGATGAGGCCCTAATGCCTCAATATTGAATGCTTCTCATCAACTTCACCCACCATACGTTTCTACCAATGTTCACTCTTTGCTACTAGGAGGCCTCCTCACCGGCGTTTCTCCCTGCTCCCTAAGATTTCCACCGGAGGCAGTTTAAGCAGACTCCTCGTTCTATGCAGGGAGGTCGCTGCACGTGTAAGAGCGGCATACAAACATAGTCCCGTAGAACTTATCCTTTCCACATTAATCTAAAGAATATACCACAAGCACTTTACTTTATGATATTGTCACCCTTCATTAATTTCACATGAGCATTAGTTCGAGCCAGTATAGGATAACACTATCGGAATGAATATTTCACAGAAAGTTTGCCATTGAGAGCCTGGGATAGTACATCAGAGGTTGCTTCCCTATCCGTGTATATTTCATCCTGCATGGAAGTATACTCTCATCAGTGACTGTGTATACAGACTCCGCTTATCTAGCACATAGCTCTATATATATGCAACAATGTGATTTCCATAGAACAGTCTAGGTATTACATTTCAAGCACTATGACAGATAACTGTACCATCCTTTTATCTGCGCTCACTCTTCGGTCGGTTAGGGGATCTCCTCCAATCTCTTCACTGCCGATGGAGGGAGAGGGCGCAGGAAGGGTGCAGGCTGACCGATAGCTCTCTCCTCCACTCAGTCCGCTGCTCTACTGATGGCGGGAGTCACAAGGGGATGTCGGTCCGCGTATCACCGCGCTATAGCAGGGGGAAGCCCACGCCGACACAGGTCGGGTCCTCTCACTTCCCCTGGCTGCGCCACGGCCTCCATCCCCTGCTTCTCGCGTACCGCTGTAAGCACTGGCTAGCCCCTCCCCTCCAACGGATGCTGCGTCCTCGCGTCTCGCGACCGCCCATCCTCTGCTCCCTCTCTCTGCTTTGTTGGTTTCCTGTGCGCCAGGGCAAAAAATGTTAAACCTATTACAGGAAAATTTTATGGTCCAGTTTATTGAGACCCCAACTAGGAATGAAGCTCTGTTGGACCTGGTAATCTCAAACCATGCAGAGCTTATTACTAATGTCCAGATAAAGGAACGCCCTGGGTAGCAGTGATCATAACATGATTTCTTTTGATGTTAGTGCTAAACAAGAAATACATATGGGTAAGATAAAAACACTTAACTTCAAGAGAGCAAATTTTCCAAGGATGCGGGCTGCTCTCCAGGACTTAGACTGGGAAAGAATATTCGCTTCAATGGGCACAGAACAGAAGTGGGAATTCTTCAAAGACTGTTTGGGACCTCACTGCAAAGTATATTCCCATGGGCAATAGGTTTTGTTTTTAGCCTTTTAAACTTATGTGGCTCATGGCCAAAGTTAAAAAAGCTATAAACTATAAGAAGAGCTTTTAAAAAATATAAAAATGAAGGAACACTAGTGTCATTTAAATGTTACAAAGAAATTAACAGAATATGTAAAAAGGAAATCAGGGATGCAAAAATTCAAAACGAACGACAGATTGCAAAAGATATTAGGACAATCCCCCAAAAATTCTTCAAATATATTAATAGTAAAAAGGTAAAGTCTGAGCATGTAGGCCCTTTACAAAATAATCTAGAGTGGGTTACTGGGGACAAAGAGAAGGCTAATTTATTAAATACTTTCTTCAGCTCTGTGTATACAAAAGAGCATGGGGGAGCTTATGTCCATAATGGGGGTGATGGTGACACAGCCCCAAATGATCCACAATGGCTCAAAAGTGATATGGTCCAGAAATATTTAGACAGAATAAAGGTGGATAAAGCACCTGGCCCTGATGGCGTTCACCCACGGATCCTAAAAGAATTGAGCTCTGTAATTTCAGAGCCATTGTATCTAGTTTTTAGGGACTCAATGACAGGAATAGTCCCACTGGATTGGTGCAGGGCAAACATGGTGCCTATATTTAAAAAGGGATCAAAGTCTTTACCAAGTAACTATAGACCTGTTAGTTTAACTTCTATAGCTGGGAAGATACTGGAGCGTTTAATAAAAGACCGCATTGACGAGTTCTTGCTGAAAAAAAAAAACACTTTAAGCAACAGAGCATGGATTCATGAAAGAAGTTATCAGACAAATCTGATTTCTTTTTATGAAGAGGTAAGTAAAACCTTGGACAGAGGGTTGATGGTGGACGTGGTATACTAGGATTTTGCAAAAGCGTTCCGACACAGCTCTCCACACACGGCTCATGTGTAAGGTAAAGTCTACAGGTTTGGAAATATCAGTTTGTAAATGGATAGAAAATTGGCTAAAAGACAGAATTCAGAGAGTAGTGATTAATGATTCTTACTCTGAATAGTCTAAGGTTATCAGTGGTGTACCCCAAGGTTCAGTGCTGGGACCCTTACTTTGTAACATCTTTATAAATGATATTGGGTCTGGGATCAAAAGTAACATTTCTGTCTTGATGACACCACGTTATGCAGTGGAATAACGTCCTTACAGGATGTCTCCAATTTACAAGCCAACCTCAATACACTGTCTAATTGGGCGACTATGTGGCAGATGAGGTTTAATGTTAATAAATGTAAAGTTATGCACTTGGGGGCTAAGACTATGCATGCATCATACCTGCTAGGGGGAGCACAACTGGGGGAATCAGTGGTGGAGAAAGATCTGGTTTTGGTAGATCATAAGCTCAATAATAACATGCAATGCCAAACTGCTGTTTCCAAAGCGAGCAAAGTCCTTTCTTGTATTAAGAGAGGTATAGACTCCAGAGAGAGAGAGAGAGAGATATCATTTTGCCCCTGTTCAAATCATTAGTAAGACCTCACCTGGAATTTGCACTTCAGTTTTGGGCACCAGTTCTCAAAAAGGATATCGGGGAACTGGAGAAAGTGCAGAGAAGGGCAGTCAAACTGATAAGAGGCATGGAGGAGCTCAGCTATGAGGAAAGATTAGAGGAACTGAATTTATTCACTCTTGAGAAGAGAATAAGGGGTATATGATCAACATGTTCAAATATATAAGGGGTCCATATAGTGAACTTGGTGTTGAGTTATTCTCTGTACGGTCAACCCAGAGGCCATCTTCAAATACGGAAATGTTTCTTCACAGTAAGAACTGTGAAAATGTGGAATAGACTCCCGCCATCGGTGGTTATGGCCTGCTCAGTAGATTGCTTCAAGAAAGGCCTGGATACTTTCCTGAATGTACATAATATAACTGGGTACTAACATTTATAAGTAAAGTTGATCCAGGGAAAATCCGATTGCCTCTTGGGGGATCAGGAAGGATTTTTTCCCCTGCTGTAGCAAATTGGAACATGCTCTGCTGTTTTTTTTTTTGCCTTCCTCTGGTTCAATTGTGGGCATAAAATTGGTATATTGGATTGTACGATATTTTTTATTTTATTTATTGTTTTTAAGGTTGAACTGGATGGACTTGTGTCTTTTTTCAACCTAACTATGTAACTATGCGAGTCGTCTTAAAAAATGTTTTTCTTCTCGAGTGCCGTAAACTGGTTACCAAGGCAATCTATGCCAAGGTATGGAAAAGGTTTAATTCCTGGTTGGTAGAGCAGGGACTGAACCATCCTGGGATTTCGGCAGTCCTGGATTTTCTTCAAACAGGTGTAAAACTGGGCCTTTCTGTTAGCACCCTGAAGGTTCAGACTGCAGCCTTGAGTATTCTCATGCAGACCTCACTTCAGCAGAATCGATTCGTTAGGAATTTCTTCAAAGCCCTGTCGAGGTCCAGGCCAGTGGGGGTTACAGCCTGCCCCACTTGGGATCTAGCCTTGGTTCTCGGAGCACTTACTGGTAGTCCCTTCGAACCCCTGGAGAAATCCATGCTAAAATGGGTGGTACTCAAAACAGCTTTTCTGATAGCTATCACGTCAACCAGAAGGGTGAGTGATTTGCAGGCTCTCTCTATTGGGGAGCCATTTTTGTTAATTCAGGAGGATAGGATCGTTCTTAAGACAGATCCCAGTTTTCTCCCTAAGGTAGCATCTACGTTCCATAGAACTCAGGACTGACGACTTTCCGTTCCACCTCAGAAACAGATGAAGAAGAATCCATAAGTTTATTAGATGTTAAAAGAACCCTTTTAGTTTATTTAGACGTTTTAGGAGCTCAGACTCTCTTTTCCTTAATTTTTCAGGGGCCTGCAAGGGTTGCAAGGCCTCTAAATCTTCCATCGCTAGATGGATAAGAATGGCAATCGTAGATGCCTATAAGTTGGAAGGTAAACAAGCACCAATAGTTAAGGCACATTCCACCAGGGCAGTCTCGGTTTCATGGGCAGAGGGGGCTGGAGCCTCTCTGGAGGTCATCTGCAAGGCGGCAACATGGTCCAGCTACTTGACGTTTGCTAAACATTACCGTCTGGATTTATTGTCTGACAAAGAGCAGACATTTGGACGAAAGGTCCTCCAGGCAGTGGTCCCGCCCTGACAAAGATTGTCTTTCAGAGCCTTCCGGCAGTTCTTGGTTAAAACTGAAGGGGGAGGCCTGGAGGACCACCTTTTTAAGACAATAGGTATACGTGTTTCCTGTCCTGGAGGGTGGAGCCCTATGTCTCAGAGGCTGTCCTGGAAGACTCCTAGAAAAAGAGTCACCGGTAAGCCTAATTTATTTATTTTTTTTAATTTATGAGAACCATTGCATTGAGCATATTTATATTTCTCAAACATTACATGTTTATCAAATCTCTAAGGGTAGGAGGGTTGGGTGAAACCCATGGAGACTCTATCAGCTTTCGTAGTTAGTAAGGTTGAATAAAGACACCAGTCCATCCTGAGTGTCTAAGATTGTCCCTATCCCTGTACATTGCACACTCACATTGGTCCCTATCCTCAAGGAGCCCACAATCCAAGGTCCCCATTCATATGTGAGGGCCAATTTTGGACAGAATCCAATTAACCTACCTGCATGTCTTTGGAGTGTGGGAGTAAACCGGAGTACCTGGCGGAAACCCAAACATGCACAGAGAGAACATGAAAACTCCAGGCAGGTAGTGTCATGGTTGGGATTTGAACCAGTGACCCTTCTTACTGCTAGGTGAGAGTGCTAACCACTACACCACTGTGCCACTTTCATAGCACAAAAAAAATCTTGCAATAGCCATTACCTGATCGTGATCCAAGTTATTAGAATCCACATACTTAATAAACATAGAACATCTTGAGCATTCAGGATTGTTTCTCCTGCCTACCCTGTACAAAAATGCACTAGTATGGTAAGCCCTGTAGAGAATGAACAGCTGTTGAAGTTGAAGATGGCAAAACCAGTTGTACATTCTGCAGTATTTGATCCCATATGTCGCCTAAGGATACTTCCATATCTGTTTCCCATCTGTGCCTACACGGAATGGGACATTTAAGGAGAAATTTGGATAAGTTGCATATATACAGTGGACATAAGGCCCTTTAGTAGTGTTTGAACTATACAGTACTGTCTAAAATAGGGATGGAGGAAAAAGATGAATGAAGTCAGGCACTGGGTCTTTAGAGCACGTCTTAGTTGTAAATATTGGTAAAACCATCTCTGATTCAGGGTATAATCAGTGCAAAGTTATGTTTTCAAAACCCTTACAGAGTACAGTGGCATCAAGATAGTAATCTCTGCATGTTCCCTCCTTGAAAATCCATCCAATTGGAAGATTTCAGGTAACTCCCTGTTGGTCCAGGGAGGTGTAAATCTAGTATGCCCGAGATGCTCTAGACTGCCAAACCTTATAACTTGGGGGTAAGTGAATTGGTTAGAAGGTGGAATCTAGGGCCAGCAAGGGGGGGTTACAATTATACAATAAAAAAAAGTTATAAATGATATATGCAATGCCGCGTACAAACGTATCGGACTATCCAGTGGACTATCCGGCGGACTTCCCGCCAGACTGTCTGCCTGACTTTCCGAACGGGCTACTTTCCCACATACGGCACTTTTTCAGCGGACTAATACGGCGTACTAAGTCCGCTGGACTACCCGCCGTACTTTTGAAATGAACGGACTCGCCCACACACGTGGAGGAAAGTCCGCTCATTTTGAGCGCGTCTCCAGGTAGGCGGGGCCCGCGAAGGATGCATCGCTGGCCCCGCCACCTGGTATGAACTTAAAGGGGAACCCCAACGCCGATCGGTGGGGGGGTACCCCCAGGTCCACATCAGACCCTTGTCCGAGCATGCTACCCGGCCGGCCAGGAAAGGGGGGGGACGAGCGAGCGCCCCCCCCCCCTCCTGAGTCGTACCAGGCCACGTGCCCTCAACATGGGGGGGCACCTTGGGGAAGGGGGTGCCGCACAGCCCCCCACCCCAAAGCACCTTGTCCCCATGTTGATGAGGACAAGGGCCTCTTCCCGACAACCCTGGCCATTGGTTGTCGGGGTCTTCGGTTCTTCTGCCGGGCCACCGCGCCTTCTTATAGCTCTTTTACAGGCAGTGGCCCGGTCTTCTGTCGCGGCTGTCGTCGCCACCGCCTTCTGTTCTTCTCTTCTTCTCTTCAGATGTTGACTCGTCGCTCCCTTCGCTCACAAAGACGGGGTCAGGGCGCGCTGCGACTTATATAGGGACATCACCGGATGATGTCCCCGCCTATTATGATGTCACAGTCCCAGCATCCTCTGGGACTGTGACACCATAATGGGCGGGGACATCATCCGGTGATGTCCCTATATAAGTCGCCGCGCGTCGCATCGGTGCCATTGTGAGCGGAGGATGCGACGAGGCAACATCTGAAGAGAAGAACAGAAGGCAGCGGCGACAGAAGACCGGGCCACAGAAGACCGGGCCACCGCCTGTAAAAGAGCTAGAAGAAGGAGCGGTGGCCTGGCAGAAGAACCGAAGAGGGGGACAAGACCCCCGAAGTTGGAAGAAGAGAGCGGCGGCGAGGAAGAAAGCCGGGCTCCTCCGCTAGTAAAAGAGCTAGAAGAAGATAGCGAAGGAGTCCGGCGAGAAGACCCCCGGAGCTGTGCAATAAACTATTTTAACCCTTGTGTGTTGTGTTTTTTTGTACTTTATTTTACAGGTGAATGGGTAGGGGTACATTGTACCCCATACTCATTCGCATAGGGTGGGGTCCGGTATCCGGGGGCCCCCTTATTAAAGGGGGCTCCCGGATTCCGATAAGCCCCCCGCCCGCAGACCCCGACAACCAACGGCCAGGGTTGTCGGGAAGAGGCCCTTGTCCTCATCAACATGGGGACAAGGTGCTTTCGGATGAGGGGCCACGCGGCACCCCCTTCCCCAAGGCACCCCCATGTTGAGGGCACGCGGCCTGCTATGGCTCAGGAGGGGGTGGGGGCGCTCGTTCACCCCCCCCCCCCCCCTTTGCTGGCCGGCTCGGGTAGCGTGCTCGGATAAGGGTCTGATGTGGACCTGGGGGGACCCCCACGCTGATTTTTTTCGGCATTGGGGTTCCTTTTTAAGTCCATACCAGGTGACAGGGCCAGCGACGCATCCTTCGCGGGCCCCGCCTACCTGGAGACATGCTCAAAATGAGCGGACTTTTCTCTGGGCGGGAAAAGTCCGCTCATTTCACAAGTACGGCGGACTGGCATACGCAAGTCCGGCGGGATGATTGGAGTACAAAACTACTTTCTAAGTCCGCCGTACTTTCGGGTAAAAAAAGTCCGCCGGAGGCTACACACGGGAGGATTGTCCGGCGGACTTAAGTTTGCCGGACTTTTCCACCTGATTGTTTGATCGTGTGTACGCGGCATAAGCCTCTTTTTTCCCAGCCAGCAAGATGTTGGAGCTGGGCTGCCAGAAAGTATACCCAGGGATTTAGTGCAGACCTCCTGGTCTTTTGGATATTGTAAACAATTCCAACTTAATTCCAGTGGGCTTATTACTCCGTATCAAATTTTGAAAGATCATTAAAAAAATATCTATGGGGAAGACAACTGGGCGAGTTGTTGTGTAGAGCAGTGGTTCTCAACCCTGTCCTCAAGTACACCCAACTGGCCATGTTTTAGGAAATTCTCTCAGATAAAACAGCTGTCCAAAATATTGACTCTGATTTAAAGCACTTGTGCAAGGTAAAGGAAAACTGCAAACATGGCATGTTGAGGGAACTTGAGGACATGGGTGAGAACCACTGATGTAGAGTACAATCACTGTGACAGCCATAGCCACATTTTTTAAAAGATTGGTGTGACCAGTTACAGAAAGTGGCAATTTACACCACACATTACCCTGGGATCTACATTTCTTAAGTAAAGTTAGCAAATTGTGAGAAATACAGTGCATCTGCAAAGTATTCACAAACGGGGTTATTTACGAAAGGCAAATCCACTTTGCACTGCAAGGGCACTTTCAAGTGCACTTGGAAGTGCAGCCTCTCTAAATCTAAGGGGTAGATGTGAAATGAGGGGAAGCTCTGCTGATTTTATCATCCAATCATGTGCAAGCTAAAATGCTGTTTTTTATTTTCCTTGCATGTCCCCTTCGGACCTAAAGTGACTTTACTTCCAAGTGCACTTTCAGTGCAAAGTGGATTTTCCTTTAGTAAATAACCCTCAGTGTGTCTCTTTTTTCACATTTTGTTATGTTCCAAAATGGATTAAAATCACTGGTTTCCTCTAAATTCTACAAACCATACCCTATAATGACAACGTGAAAGAAGTTTTGCCTTCCTCTGGATCAATTGTGGGCATAAAATTGGGTATTTGGATTGTACGATTATTTTTTATTTTATTTATTTGTTTTTAAGGTTGAACTGGATGGACTTGTGTCTTTTTTCAACCTGACTAACTATGTAACTATGTAACTATGTTTTGAAAACGTAAATTTATTAAAAAGAAAACACATGTACATAAGTATTCACAGCCTTTGCTATGACACTGAAAGTTGAGCTCAGGTGCATCCTGTTTCCACTGATCATCCTTGAGATGTTTCTACAACTTGATTGGAGTCCACCTGTGGTAAATCCAGTTGATTGAACAGTGCGTGTCAGAACACAAACCAAGCCATGAAGTCCAAGGAATTGTCTGTAGACCTCAGACAGGATTGTATCAAGGAACAGATTGTGGGTAGGGTACAGAAAAAATGTCTGCTTTATTGAAGGTTCCAATGAGCACAGTGGCCTCCATCATCCATAAAAGGAAGACGTTTACAACCACTGGGCCAAACTGAGCAAATGTGGGAGGCCATGGATGGTTTTTCCGATGGAATTCTGCTCAAGCTTGTGTTGCCTACACACGGTCACTCCAAATTCTGACCGCCAAGAACGCGGTGACATACAACACTGCAACAAGCCGAGATAATGAAGATCAATGCTTCTGAGCATGTGTCAAATTGTTTCCGAGCATGCATAGGAATTTTGCGTATCCGAATTGGTACAGACGATCAGAATTTCCAATCCAAACTTTTTCAGTTGGAAAAATTGAGAACATGCTCTCAATCTTTTGCTGGCTGAAATTCCTCCAGAAAAAGTCCAATGGAGCCTACACACGGTTGCATTTTCCAGTGAAAAGCTCTCATCAGTCTTTTGCTGGCTGAATTTCAGATTGTGTGTATGCGGCAAAAGTCAGGGAAGTGATCAAGAACCTGATGGCCACTCTGACAGCTCTCCAGCGTTTCTCTGTGGAGAGAGGAAAACCCTCCAGAAGATCAACCATCTCTGCAGCGCTCCACCAGCCAGGTCTGTATGGTAGAATGGACAGATGTAAGCCACTCTTCAGTAAAAGATACATGACAGCACGTCTGGCGTTTGCCAAAAGGCGCCTGAAGGACTCTGACCATGAGAAACGAATTTCTCTGGTCTGATGAAACAAATCTTAAACTCTGGCCTGAATGGCAAGTGTCATGTCTGGAGAAAACCAGGCACCGCTCATCGTCTGGCCAATACCATCCTTACAGTGAAGCATGGTGGTGGCAGCATTATGCTGTGGGGATTTTTTTCAGACTAGTCAGGATCAAGGGAAAGATGAATGCAGCAATGTACAGAGAAATCCTTGATAAAAACCTGCCCTGGACATCAGACTGGGGTGAAGTTTCATCTTCCAATGGGACAACAATCCTAGGCACACAGCCAAGATAACAAAAAATTGGCTATGGGACAACTCTGTGAATGTCCTCAAGTGGCCCAGCCAGAGCCCAGACTTGAACCCGATTCAACATCTCTGAAGAGATCTGAAAATGGCTGTGCGCTGACGCTTGAGAGGTCCTGCAAATAAGAATGGGAGAAACTGCCCATAAATAGGTGTGCCGAGCTTGTAGCATCATACTCCAAAAAGACTTGCGGTCGTAATTGGTGCCACTGTGCTTCAACAAAGTATTGAGCAAAGGCTGTGAATACTTATGTACATTTTTTTTTTTTTTTTTTAATACATTTTCAAATATTTCAAACTTCCTTCAAGTTGTCATTATGGAGTATTGTTTGTAGAATTTTGAGGAAAATAATTAATTTAATCCATTTTGGAATAAGGTTGTAACATAACAAAATGTGGAAAAAGTGAAGCGCTGTGAATGCTTTCCAGATGCACTGTATATTCACAGGGTGAAGCAGAAACAACTGCCATAAGATATTTAACTTTTACATATACTTTTACCTGTGACAATGCAGGGGGAAATGGGCCCTGAAGAGGATCATGTGGAAAAAAATATGGATGTATCCCAATGTATTGTAAGGCCAGAAAAAGCACCAAACTTCTCTATAACAGACACACAGGATGGCTGTGTATTGCAATATCTGCCAAAAACAACACATTGTCTGCTTTCAAGGCTATTTTGTCATGATTCACTTACAAAATCCTCTCGCCCCCGAATTCTGCCTTGGCAAGACTGCAAGGGGCTCTATAGCTACCGCTAACAAAAGGGGCGATAGCGAACACCCTTGTCCCATGTGAGTTTGAACCCAGTTGTTGAAGATGCCACAAAAGCATTTGAGCACTTCCCCATATATGACACCACTCTCTATCGCTCTCCCCCCCCAAGCACTCCAAACACTTTTGCCAAAAGTGTATCAACTAGTGGTAAAAGAATCCTAGATAAAAGAAGATGAAATGCCGATTAAAGCTCGATTCACATCTATTCATGCAATCTCAGCATGTCTTAGATGACATGGCCATCGGAAGATGTTACCTGGAGGGCCCCTCCTTGTGACATCACCGCCCCGGGCATAATGGGTGAGTGACGTCACAAGGGGGTTGGGTCTCTGGATGACCTTATCTGATGGCCACGCCCCCACCGTTATCTAAGAAATGCTTGACATGGAGGAGGAAGATATTTTTAATAAAAGACTTAGCAAAAACTATTTTCACATCACACTTTTTTATTTTTTTTGGTGAATGGGTAGGGGTACAAAGTAGGAACGCATGTAAAAAAAATCCCTGCATTTATGCAAAATGCATCAAAAAACGCATTTGTGTGAATCGAGCCTTACAATGTCTTCCTTAGGGCCCTGGTTCTGAACCTGCAAACACAGCCAGCAACATCCTTCGGTCAATCAGCCCGCCATACCATTATGTTGACTGGGAGGGCACTAACAGACAGGAGGAGGACAGGGACACAGAGCAGTTCCAAGGACATTCAGAAAATGGGGAATACTTCAATTCCAGTGAAAAAGAAACCAGTTAACAAAAATTCCTCTTCCCAACAGGAAAATTGCTCAAAGTTATATCAGAAAAGCTGGGCATCCTAAAGAAAAACGCCAAGCTATCTCTTCATCACAAAATGTACAAAGGGTCACGACCCAAAAAGCCTTGTATATTCCAAGTCCACCAGTTGAAGGATATCATCAAGCAGGAGTGGGCAAACCCAGAGAAGAAAAGGCTCACCCCAACCTCCATAAAACATAGATACCCATTTTCAGAAGAGGATGCAGATCCCTGGGCCATATACCCCAAAGCTGACTCCTCTTCATCCAAAATATCAAACAAGATTGACTAATCCAAAAAGGTACCCTAAGGCAGTGGTTCTCAACCCTGTCCTCAATTACCCCCAACAGGCCATGTTTTGTGAATTTCTCTTAGTTAAAATAACTGTCCAAAATAACAAGCCATTGACTCTGATTTAAAGCACCTGTGCAAGATAAAGGAAAACCAGCAAACATGGCCTGTTGGGGGTACTTGAGGACAGAGTTGAGTACCACTGCTCTAAGGGACCCAGTGGACAAGAAGGCTGATGTCTTGTTTTAAAAAAAAAACTTCTGGGAAACAGGAGCAGCCAACTTCAACCCCACCATTGCCACTACTTGCATCGCCTGGACACTTATTCTATGGTTTAACCAGTTTCATACCCACATGGAAGCTGGGACATCCAGAAAAGAAATATTGAAAATCATTCTGAAAAACAGAACCACAGCCTTTATTGCAGACACTTGAGACGATTGCAGCATGATCAACAGTCCTTATCAACTTGTAAGGCACTATGGTTTTAAAGCCTGGATGGGAGATGCCACATCCATGGCCAAACTATACAGGATCCCATTCTCAAAACTGCTATGCGGATCTGAACTGGAATCGGTACTTGACAGGTCAGTGGATCAGATAAAGGTGTTTGCTCTATTCAAGAAGAAACAAAACAAAAATGTATTTTGTCTGCATTGTCAGTACAAAAAGAAGCAAACCGAGTTGAGGAAAAGTTTTTCGTTTACCAAAAGGAGAAGCAATGAGTGATTCATCCTCAAATCGCCTGCCACCACCCCCAAGAAGCAATGACTGCCTGTCTGCAGGAGGAAGACTATCTGCATTATCAAGATGATGGCTGTTGCAGAAAACAAATTTGTCCTCAACACCATCTCAGAGGGACGTGGAATACAATTCTCTGGCACTCCCCCAGCAGATGATTCATTATACGTCTCCGGAGGGATAAAAAGCAGAAGGGCTGCTATAATCTCTGGGAGGACTCATAGTACAGCAAATAGTTGCATTTAATCCCAATCCCCCCCCCCCCCCCCCAACAAGGATGAGTGAGGTTTTTTTTTGGATCAAAAACAACTCTTTATTATGTAAAGAGAAAAACATACAAGCCCTAGTGCAACAGGCACCACCATACATAAAATATACACTGGGACAATGTCATACAGAGCAGGAAGAATTCAAAGTCAGTGTTGCTGGTGGTGTCAAATGGAGAAAGTCAAATAGGATCAAACATACAGTGTAGGAGACAGAAGAATGTATCAAAGATCCCGGCATACTCATACAGATCAGGTATACCCATTGCCGGGGCTTGGTAAGTGTCTATACAAGACCATAAAAGCCAGGCTTTGCAGATTAGATCAATTTTCATTTAGACATGTGATGATCTCTAGCCACCTATCCCAGATTTATTATTTGGTAGGGCAGCTTCTGTGAACATATGGTACTTTCCCATAGGGAAGGTTGGCATTGATCCCCCCAATCCATTGCTGAAGAGTAGGAGGAGACTCCCTGATCCAAATCCTGGTGATAAGCATTCTGGCTGTAAACAATAACTGCTGTAAAAAGGAATGTAAATGTTTGTCCTCAGAGACAGGAAGGAGACCCAGGAGGCACTGCTTAGGGCAGAGAGTGAGAGGGGAGCTCATTTAGTTATGTAAGAATTTAACTACCTCTGTCCAGTACCCTTGGATGGAGGGGCAGGATCACAGTAAGTGATAAAACGTGCCTCTAGTCTAGACCCACGGCACTTGGGACAGTATGGATCTTGGTCTGGTCGATATCTGAATAAACAAGTGGTTGTAAGGTAAGACCTGTGCAGGATACACAGATGGGTAAGTCGTCAAAGTGTGGGGATACCATTTTGTGAACTTCTAAGACCTCTCCCCAATCCTCATGCACTATTGCACCCGCATCTCCCACCCAGCACGATTTCAACTGGTAAGCTAGGGCCATGGCAGCAGGTAACATCAAGTGGTTGTAGAAAAAGGAAATAAGCTTCTTGGGGTCCTGAACTCTGTTAAAAATATTGATTCGAAGTTGGGGATTGTAACGGCACCCCTAATATAAAGGGGGTTAACGCCGTTTACGATGTTCCCTCTCCTAGACACACATCCACTCGCTACCAATATCCACAGCTAAACGACCCTTTCCTATAGGAGCCGACTCCTCTGGTAAAAAGACGAGACGCACTCTGTCTCTTCTGTAGTAGGAATGACTTTATTATTGAGAAACATTGTAACTTTATACACAATTCAAGGCACATGCTTTAACATGAACAAGGGCCCAGCTCCACCCACACATCCCAAGACTTCCCACCTCATCCTGACGTCTGCTAGGCTTCAAACGATCCCACCCAATACACATCTTTTCACAAAGGGTTGGCAGCCAGTCTGTCTGGCACTTTACAATACACACAAGGACAGACTTAAATGAACAATAGAAATGCAAAACAACTTAATTCCTCACAGCAATGATACTTAACCCCCATATACAGTATACATCCAATCTATATACAATGTATATACAGCCTTGAATATGGCTATCACAGACCATATCGGGGGTTTCTTTTATTCACCCTGTGTCCAAAGTGACCCCACTGTCACACATCTCCCCTTTCGGTAGGGGACTAACAGAGGAGGGGACCCCAGACGGGTTGACTCCGCAGTTAGTCCATGGGTCCATTCTTGCAATACTGGATAACCCATCAACATTGCACTAGGAGCCCGGGAGGGCGTCGGTTTGCCGGAACAACCCATCAGCATTGCCGTTTTGCTTACCGGGTCGGTAGCTGATGGTGAAGTTGTAAGGTTGTAGGGCTAAGCTCCACCGCAGCAACCTGCCATTATCTCCGGAGACCCGGTTAAGCCAGACCAATGGGTTGTGGTCGGTGACCAGTGAAAATTCCTGTCCGTATAAGTAAGGGTTCAGCTTTTTAAGGGCCCAGACCAGGGCCAAACATTCCTTCTCCACTGCCGCATAGCTCACTTCCCGGGGTAATAGTTTTCTACTCAGGTATGCGACAGGGTGTTCTCCTCCATCCTCCCCAACTTGGCTCAGCACCGCCCCCAGTCCAAACATGGAAGCATCTGTGTGGACAAGAAAACGTTTGTTAGGTACTGGGGCAGCCAAGACAGGGGCATTTACAAGTGCTTGCTTGAGGGCTGGAAATGCGGATTCACAAGCTGGAGACCAGAGGACTTGCCTAGGTAAATTATTTTTCGTCAGGTCAGTCAGGGGTTTGGCAATAGCACTATAATTAGGGACAAAACGTCGGTAGTACCCTTCAGTTCCCAAGAAGGCCAATACCTGGGTCTTAGTACGGGGCGTGGGCCAGTTAGCTACTGCCTCTACCTTGGCTGGCTCGGGTCTCTGGTTCCCACACCCCACTCGATGTCCCAGGTACTGCACTTCCACCATCCCTAGATGGCACTTGTCTGGTTTCAAGGTCAGGCCTGCGGCCCGAATTTTGTCCAGAACCACTCCTACGTGAACCAGGTGCTCCTCCCAAGACCCACTGTAGATCGCAATGTCATTCAGATATGCACATGCAAAATCCTGGAAGCCATCGAGGAGCCTATCCACCATACGTTGGAAGGTCGCCGGGGCATTTTTCATTCCAAATGGCATGACCTTAGACTGGTACAGGCCAAATGGGGTAACAAATGCCGACTTGGGGATAGCATCCTCGGCCAGGGGGATCTGCCAATAACCTTTACACAGGTCTAATGTAGTTAAATAACGTCCCCTGGCTATACGATCTAGTAGTTCGTCTACCCTGGGCATCGGGTAGGCATCGGTGGTGGTCTTCTCGTTGAGTCGCCTGTAGTCCACGCAGAACCGGGTAGTCCCGTCTTTCTTAGGCACCAGGACTACAGGTGAGGCCCAAGGGCTGTCAGAAGGCTCAATGACTCCTAACTGAATCATCTCCTGTATCTCCTTCCGCATTTCCTCTCGGACTGCTTCAGGGATACGGTAGGGGGGCTGGCGGAGGGGTGCTTGTCCAGGGGTCTCTACCTTATGTACAGCCAGGGTCGTATAGCCCGGTCTTTGGGAGAACGTCGCCTGTTTCTCCCACAGAAGCCGCTTAGCCTGTTCCTTCTTTGTGGGGCTTAACCGGTCTCCTAGCTGTACAAGGCTAATGAGGTCAGTCTGGGGCTCTCTCTCTAGTAAGTCAGGGAGGGGTAAACCTTCTGAGTTGTCCGCAGCAGGGGCACATACTGCAGCAACATCCTCCTGCCGTTCCTGATACTCCTTCAGCATGTTCACATGAAAGGTTCGCTGGATTCTTTCATCTGCACAGCTGGCAATGACATAGGTAGTATCACATACCTGGGCTACTACTTTATACGGGCCCTGCCAAGATGCCTGCATCTTGTCGGTCTTCACAGGCTTGAGCACTAAGACCTTCTGCCAAACCTGGAAGACCCGCTGTCGGGCCCCCCGGTCGTACCATCTCTTCTGTCTTCCCTGGGCCGCCTGGAGATTCTCTCTTACCATCAGAGACAGTTGCTCCATGCGGTCCCTGATTTCCAGAACATAGGGTACTATGGGGGTCCCTTCTTGCTCTGTCTCTCCCTCCCAGTGTCCTCTGATGAGATCGAGGGGTCCGCGGACCCTTCTCCCATAGAGCAACTCGAAGGGCGAGAACCCAGTAGATTCCTGGGGTACCTCTCTGTACGCAAATAACAGGTGAGGCAGGAATCTCTCCCAGTCTCTGCAAGAGTCCGAAAAGGTCCTCAGCATTTGCTTGAGGGTCCCGTTAAAGCGTTCGCAGAGACCATTAGTCTGGGGGTGGTAGGGGGAGCTCAGTAAGGGCTTAATATTGCACACCTTCCACAACTGCCGGGTGAGTACCACGGTAAACTGGGTTCCCTGGTCAGAGAGAATCTCCTTAGGGAACCCCACTCTGGTAAAAATCTTAACCAGGGCATCAGCTACTGTCTCTGCTTCAATGTTGGACATAGCTACTGCCTCTGGGTAACGGGTGGCGTAGTCCACCACGGTGAGAATATACTTCTTTCCGGATGGACTAGGCCGGGCCAGGGGACCCACAATGTCAATGGCTATGTGGTAAAAGGGCTCCCCAATAATAGGCATGGACATGAGTTTAGCCTTAGGGTGGTCCCCCCTCTTCCTTATCCGTTGACATGTGTCACACGTTTTGCAGTATTGTCGCACATCCTGGCTAAAATTGGGCCAGAAGAAATTCTGTGTGATCCTATGGGCCGTGCGACGGAACCCTAGATGTCCTGCTAGCGGCACATCATGCCCGATTCGCAGAATCTCCAGCTGGTATTTCTTAGGTACCACCAGCTGTCGTTTCTGTGAAGGGGCCTTACTTCTCTGAGATGGCTTAGGGATCCTATACAGTCTATCCCCATCCCATTCAAACAGCTCCCCATCTATTCCCCTTTCCTGAGTATCTGCCTTAGCCCTATACTTGTGTAAGGTCGGGTCCTCCCGAGTTTCCCTCCTGAATGCTTCTGGGGTATCCCAGCCTAGGCGCGCCTGATCTAAGGTACGTGTCGGGGAGGATAGTCTCACCTGGGTCTCTGCAGCAAGCGGGCCGGTTCCAGCAGTACATGTCTGTGCACGGTGTTGTGGAAATTTTAGATGTATTTATTATATGTATTGTCATAAGAGTCCTCCTGTGTTCATTCTCCCCCAGCCCGCTCTTTTAGAGCTGACTGGGGCAGACTGACGCTGGTTGAGATCCGTTAGGTAGTGGATAATATCTTGGGGTTGGAAAGAAAGGTATTTGCGGAGTGGGGGTATGTCCACCAGCAAAAGGGCCCCTGTACATTGTACAGACGATCGTCTGGGGACATATGCGTGCTCTGTAGGCATTGGCTGTGTGCGGATGTGTGCACATCGTCTCTCCTGTGTCTGATCAGCACATGTAGATAGGTGGTGCACATCTGTAGATGGCTTTCCATTCACAAGAGATGAAGAATTATCCAAGTATACATTGTTCTCTGGAACAATGTATATATATTAAGGATTTCTATCAACGGAATTATAATCATCGTTCATTGGTTTTGTATGGTTTCCATCATTGAAAGCACTATGGTCTGTGTGCCATGCTGACTAAAAGGGGGCGTGTGCATTTCCTCTTGTGAATACCCTCCCCTTTAATGTATGTCATTTCCTGTGATGTCATTTTCTGTAGTAAGGAAGTCCAGCCTGTTGGGGGCAGGACTTCCTGTTTGTCATTCTTTGAGAGATAATAAAAGGCGATGTTGAGCCCCCAGGGGGGGGGGGCAGAAGCATGGAACTGAGAACGTAGAAGGATGGTTGAGTCTGGTCATTGGGATGAATGTGTTGGAAGGTAACCTGAAAGCATTATATCATTAAGACGGAAATGGGTGCTTATTGAAGCACAAAGTAGGTAGTGGGGCTGTGAGCATAGCAGCCAAATTGCTACCACAGATGGCGGGCCAAGGGATTTATGGACCAAACAAAGCCCCCCTCTGCACAGGCAGAGAGGGGGAGAAGAGAACCCAGTTCAGGACATCAAAACGTTGTTGTCCTGAAAAAGGGATACGTCTTCTCTGCCTGATGCATTGGGGAGGTTCTGCTTTGTGAAAAGAACAATTTTCCATCTTTTTGAGATAATGCTGGAAGTTTGATTGTGTGTGTGTGTGTGTGAGAATGTGTGTGTGTGATTTGGATCAGTTTGAGTGTATGTGTTTGAAAACTGCATGTTGTGCAAGTAACTGAATGAGAAATGGATTTTTACCTATGTATGGAACATGTAGAACAGTTTGTAGCTGCAAGCTTGTGTGTGCCATGTGGCCTGGGGGAGGGGCGACCAGGCATATATTGTATCAGATACAATGGGAACTGTTGGCTATTCCCTGTGGATAATAGGAAGGTTTTGTTTTGAGATGAAAAGACCATGCAAGCATTTGCTGTGGGTGGGATTGTCTTGGTTTTTAGGGTGGCTGTTTGTATTTCTGAGATGTTTTTGTTTCTGTGAAAGCTGATGCCGGTGTCTTGTCAAATAGGGTCCTCCATCAGATGCTGTCCTCTGCGTACTGCGCATGCGCAGTACACAGGAGCACAGATTCCGAAAATTGCCGAGGACGAACGGCGCCTGCGCCGTGAGTCCAGGTTCTATCCCCACTATCCAAGTGGACATAGAGTTAGAATAAAAAAGAGCCGAGCGCAGCGAGGCCGAGCCCGAAGCGTGGCGAGCGAAGCTCGCCCGCGAGGGGCCCTCTAAAATTCTAAACCCTATGTCCGCTTGGATAGTGGGGCTACCTCCTCCACTCACGGCGCAGGCGCCGTTCAGCTTCGGAGATTTTCCGAAGCTTCGTCTGCTCCGTACTGCGCATGCGCAGTACGGAACGGACACATATGGATGGCCGGACTCTATTAGGCAGAACACCGGAATAAGTATTGAACTTTGTTTGAGAAAAGAAGCTATGTTTGAGCTGGCCTGGGATATATTGTGTTATATTATGGTTTTATGTGGTGTTTTTGTTTCATTGGCTAACATGTGTTACTAAGAGTGCATTCTCAATTGTGTAGTAAGATTACATACTTTTCAGTGAAACTGTTCCTAAACTGTGTGTCTAAGTGTGCATTTTCAAGTGTGTGGGTTTGTGGGGAGAGGTTGTGGTTTTGGCGGGAAAGGACGCCATTTTCTTGGGGCCTAGCTTTTGTTGTCTGCCATGTGACCAAGCTTGGTGGCCATTTTTGAAAATCTGAGCATCTCTATAGGGGAAGGTGCAGACACCATTCCTTTGTGTGTGAAACCATGTGACATGAACCACCATCTTGTTCTTAGACCATGTGGTCTGGGCACCTCTCTCTAGGCACCATCTCCTTTAAGTGAATTCTACTTTTGTACCTTTTATGTGATTTTTCAGTTAAGCTATTGCATTTTCTGTAGTGAATTTTTGGTTTTCAGTGTAAATCTCTATTTTGCGTTTAATTTCAGTGGATGGTGAAACTAGCTTGAACTGAGGTTTTGTACACAGCAGTGTGTTATTTTTATTACAAATGTATGGAAGTTTCACAGAGGGCAATTCATTTGTTTTGTTTTTTTGTTAAGTTTGTATTGTATAGTCTGCATATGAGGCGAGGCTCCCCCTCCCTTTTCCTGTAACATTGATATGTAAATGAACTTGTTTGCTGGGTTCATGCTGCAACTTTTTGGAGACACAGGAAGTTGGTGGGAGGAGCCGGGGTCTTCTGACTCATGTTTAAAAACACAATGGAAAATAATGGCGTTTGAAAGAGTTTTAAATTTTAATTTCAGTTTTTTTTCTAAGGTTTGTACTGTAATACAGTTTTGGGTAGAGAGCAAACAGGAGGCATCCATGTTGGTTGTTATAATATCTAGATACAGAGAGAGAAGCAGCATTGTTCTGTAGAGTAAGCGGGAGTAATTGTGTTTTCTGTGTGGCATAATCTGGCAACGCAGTGTATGGGCGTACAAAGGAAACGTTTGTGTACGCATACACGGTGAGGGGTAGAGACTTAATTCGGGGGGTGATAACACCTCAGGTGGAGTTTCTAGTTGAGGGACTAGCTGTAGTCCATTAATCCACCGCACAAGATGGCACCTGGCAGTGGTCCCCAAAGTAGGTGCAACGGTTTCCCTGGACGCAGGGGTAAGACGATAAGCCGATTCGAATCGCCATGGGCACTAGAAGGTTCATGCAAGGGAAGGATTGGAGGCTTCCCGCAGTCAGACTGCTGCACAGTACATAAGGATCCTAGTTTTGGAGCTAAAGGCCATTAGCCCTTCAAAGATTGACATAGGTGGTCCAAGGATACTATTTTGTGTATCCCTATGGAAGTTGATGTATCGCAACTGAGGCTTCAGAAATCTGTAAGGCTGAGTGAGCTGATGGATGTGTAGTACTTGCTTTTGTGATTTTCAGAGGAGGAACTGTGGTTATTGGTTCAAATTCTCATGCCCGTTTTAGAACTTTGTGTGGCTGGTCCATACAATATTCTGAGATGTCCTTGTGTCTTTCCTATTGTATGTATTTTATTTTTTTTTCTATCGCTAAGAGTGAAGGCAGAATTCCATTTGGTTGTTTTTAAATTTGTAATTTTTGATTTGGAACTATGAAATATCTCCCCCACATTTGTATCTAAGTGTTTGTCTCAGGTTTTAGTATTCTCATTGTTTGTGGTAACAAGAAGATGTCTGAACCCACCGCGGCAGCCCTCTTACTTGTCGCGGGTGTTGTATTTTTAGTAAGAACGTGAAAGTAAGGGTTACAGAGGGGTTTAGTTATTATCGGTTTTGAGGAATGTCAATGACAATTTACCAATGTACACGAATGTTGTATTGTCTATGAAGGACAGAGTAATAACTTTTGTTTATAAGTATCTTTTCAGGTCCAAGGAGTTTCTGAAAGTGTATATGAAGGTAAAAGTATCATAAGCTATTTCACAGTTTACCCTGTGTGTTTTCCTCCAGTTTGTAATGAGGAAAAAGGGGGGATTGAGAGTGCTGAGAATGACAAATTTTCAAACCAATAATACTAACTACTCTAATTCTAGCCAAGTTTGTGACAGGTGACTGGGTCGTTGTAAAGAAGATGCAGAAGGAGAAAAGGATGAGAAGTATCTTTTTATTTATATTTTTAAAGTGTATTTTCCAACTAGCTAAGGAAGTGAACAGGACACATGGTTGGGTCTACTCTGAGTCTCCACTGAGCTCTAAGTGCCCCAGCAATGACAGCGGTGTATGAGATATATAGGCATATTGGTGTGAGGAGTTTTTGACAAACTAGTACAATCCAAACAGACACATGACAATAGAATTTAATGATACATTTCTAGAGGGTAAAATTTATTATAATTTTAAAAATAGCTCTGGTTTTTGCCAGTTTTGGTATCGGGATAACAAGCGTGTTTGAGCTCTAGTTTGGTATTAATGTGGATGTACAGCTTATAAGGTAATTCCCCTAAGGCAAGAGGTTCATGTGTGCTGGTGAATCTCGTCCCAGCATCTTATGTCGCAGCCGATTCTGATGGCGCGAGAGACGGTGAGAATGGCAGGGACAGATGTAAGGGAATTGCTTGTACACGTTGGGGGTTTGAGCTTATGAAACGATTGAACAATTTCTCATCCATTGAGGACGGGATGTTTTCATGTAACTGTTGAAGCTACAAGGATGTTCCCACAATCCAAGGGTGGTTCCTGGGATTTCATAAGTAAAGATTGCTATACCTGGATCGGGGATACTGGTGACAAAGTTCAGGCCCATATGGATAAGGCTAAGAAACCTAAAAGGCAAAGCCAGAGCTATAGCTAGTGAAGGTTGGAATCTTCTTAAGGGTCTGGGAATCTGGGGGCATTTAATTTTTATTTTTGCAGCGGATCATATTTTGAAGGAATTAGGGGTATATTTACTCATGATTTTTTTGTTTCTATTCTTCTATATTCCGTGATGAGGCGTTCCTGTTGCCTCATTGGACGCGTGACCAGAGCCCGAGCAGATGAGCCCAAGATGCCTGACCCAAGAAAAAGACACAGAGGATCCCAGACCGACCAGCGACTACTACAGCTCACCATGTCATCCCTCCTGAGGAAAAGTCTACATGTCAAGCCGTGTTTTCCTTTTTATGGACTCATATGGACTGTAAGGCCAGGTGTAAGAAGAAGATCGAAAGTCATCGAGGGACACATGGGATCATATGACAAAGAGGAGGAGCTGTTGTGGAAATTTTAGATGTATTTATTATATGTATTGTCATAAGAGTCCTCCTGTGTTCATTCTCCCCCAGCCCGCTCTTTTAGAGCTGACTGGGGCAGACTGACGCTGGTTGAGATCCGTTAGGTAGTGGATAATATCTTGGGGTTGGAAAGAAAGGTGTTTGCGGAGTGGGGGTATGTCCACCAGCAAAAGGGCCCCTGTACATTGTACAGACAATCGTCTGGGGACATATGCGTGCTCTATAGGCATTGGCTGTGTGCGGATGTGTGCACATCGTCTCTCCTGTGTCTGATCAGCACATGTAGATAGGCGGTGCACATCTGTAGATGGCTTTCCATTCACAAGAGATGAAGAATTATCCAAGTATACATTGTTCTCTGGAACAATGTATATATATTAAGGATTTCTATCAACGGAATTATAATCATCGTTCATTGGTTTTGTATGGTTTCCATCATTGAAAGCACTATGGTCTGGGTGCCATGCTGACTAAAAGGGGGCGTGTGCATTTCCTCTTGTGAATACCCTCCCCTTTAATGTATGTCATTTCCTGTGATGTCATTTTCTGTAGTAAGGAAGTCCAGCCTGTTGGGGGCAGGACTTCCTGTTTGTCATTCTTTGAGAGATAATAAAAGGCGATATTGAGCCCCCGGGGGGGGGGGGGGCAGAAGCATGGAACTGAGAACGTAGAAGGATGGTTGAGTCTGGTCATTGGGATGAATGTGTTGGAAGGTAACCTGAAAGCATTATATCATTAAGACGGAAATGGGTGCTTATTGAAGCACAAAGTAGGTAGTGGGGCTGTGACCATAGCAGCCAAATTGCTACCACAACGGGTAGTCACAGGGTTGACTTCATCTGGGCCCATCGGGGTGTAAGCAGAAAGGAGGGGGGCCAAATCATTCCCCAGTAGTACATCCGCAGGCAAGTCCTTCATCACCCCCACATTCACGTGTCCCGAACCAACCCCCCAATCCAGGTGAACACGGGCCACGGGTAGCCGTAAGATGGTACCTCCCGCTACTCTTACGGCTACAGTGTCTCCGGTGTGTTGGCTCTCTGGGATGAGGTTCTTCTGTAGTAGGGTCATGGTAGCGCCTCTATCACGTAAGCCATTGGCTACCGTTCCATTAACCCGGACCGTCTGCCTGTGTTGTTGCCTGTTGTCCCGGTTAGCTGCTTGTATTGGATCAGCCTCGTGCAGGACGCCCCAATGTTCTTCCTCCTCAACGCAGTGGGCCGCAGGCATGGGTGTGCGGGGGCTCCCCCTTGCTGGTTGTCTCCATGACTGGGACTGGATGGCTGGATTTAATGGACAGTTTGGCTTTTTGTGCCCTAGCTGTTTACATCCGAAACACCTGATGGGTTGTGCATAGTCCTGGGAGTTGAACCTGGGCTGCTGAGGATAAGTGGCCGCTGGGGTTGGTGCTGAAGCTGTGTTAGAGACTGATAAACTGGGCCGAGATGGTGGATAGCGCTCGCTTCCGCCTGACCTTCGAGAGTCCAGATATTCATCGGCCAAAGTAGCCGCTTGCTGTACAGTCCGTGGGTGCTTATTTCGTACCCAATCCCGTAGTACCGGAGGGGTGTGGTTAAAGAACTGTTCTAAGAGTACTAGTTGGGTGATGTCCTCTATGGTATGAGCGTGGCTTCCCTGGATCCAGCCCTTAAGGTCTCGCTGCAGACGATGTGCCCACTCCACGTATGTTATGTGGGTTTGTTTCCGGGATTCTCGAAACTTAATCCGGCTGGCTTCGGGTGTAATGGCAAATCGGGCTAGCAGAGCTTCTTTTACCCGGTCATAGTCTTTAGCGTCCTCATCCTCCAGGGCCCGATACGCATCCGCCGCTCTGCCAGTTAAATTACTTGCCAGTAAGGCGACCCAATCTTGGGGCAGTACTTCATGTATCTGGCATAGTCTCTCAAAGTCCTGCAGGAATGCTTCAATTTCCTCCTCTCCCTCCTTAAATAGTTTGAATGCCCGAAAGGGCAACTTACGGACAGGCGCTGCATCTTTAGGTGTTGTCTCCGATTGCCGTATTTCTGCCATTCTCTGCTCATGTTGCCGCTCTAGTTCTCTCTCCTGTCGCTCATCCTGCAGCTGGATGTCTCTAATGGCATTCTGTATGGCGGTCTCTGATGGGTTAGCACCATATAATGCCACCCGCTGTCGAACTCGTTGCTGAAACAAGTCTTCAACTGACCGGGGTCCTGCATCACCATCCCTCTGATCCATCTCGGTTAGTTCCCTGATCAAGGTGGCCTTGTTCTTTGTCCCACTGGTCCCTCCACGGCTCTCAAGTAAGTCTTTCAGTGTGGCTTTCCTGCAGGCTGCATAGCTGGTCATTTACTGTGGTGGTTTGAAGTGTCCCAGTAACTGGAGGGAAGATCCCACTGCTGCCACCAATGTAACGGCACCCCTAATATAAAGGGGGTTAACGCCGTTTACGATGTTCCCTCTCCTAGACACACATCCACTCGCTACCAATATCCACAGCTAAACGACCCTTTCCTATAGGAGCCGACCCCTCTGGCAAAAAGACGAGACGCACTCTGTCTCTTCTGTAGTAGGAATGACTTTATTATTGAGAAACATTGTAACTTTATACACAATTCAAGGCACATGCTTTAACATGAACAAGGGCCCAGCTCCACCCACACATCCCAAGACTCAACACCTCATCCTGACGTCTGCTAGGCTTCAAACAATCCCACCCAATACACATCTTTTCACAAAGGGTTGGCAGCCAGTCTGTCTGGCACTTTACAATACACACAAGGACAGACTTAAATGAACAATAGAAATGCAAAACAACTTAATTCCTCACAGCAATGATACTTAACCCCCATATACAGTATACATCCAATCTATATACAATGTATATACAGCCTTGAATATGGCTATCACAGACCATATCGGGGGTTTCTTTTATTCACCCTGTGTCCAAAGTGACCCCACTGTCACAGGGATGAAGTCTCGAAATAGAGCATAAAGCGCATGACGGAGTTGTAGGTAGCAGAAGAACATTTGGTAATCCAAACCCATCCTTAATGTCTTGAAATGACTTGACCCTACCACCAGTTAGGACATCTGAGAGTAGAACAACCCTGATCCAGATTTCATGATCCAGTATTGAGAGTAACTCAGGTAGCTGCAGATTGACACACAGTGGTGTATGTGTGTAGAAAGAGGGAGCTTTTGCGTGGTGCAGGGCCAGCTGCAAAAATTTACAGTGATGGAACAGCATGCTACCCTTGTTGCCCACATGGGACACTGCATGGGTGCCACAGAAAAGAACTTGAAGGGGATGGACTGCCGGGTGAGAATATTGAGGGCACACTAAGGTGGTGTACTTGTCCTTATAGTTTTTACAGTATTGAAATAGTAAAAATTGAAAGTTGGGAGGCAACATTGTAAAGGGTGAGATCAGGTACAGCAGTACTGCCCAGGTTTGTGGGGCATTGCAGAGTTCGCCAGGATAGCATTGTGACGGGAGGCACCCCATTCAAACATGTTTAATATGGATTCCATGGACCTAAAGCAGTGTTCCAGACACAAATTTTTATTATTTTTTTAAAAGTCAGCAGTTACAAACACTGTAGCATCTGACTTTTAATAAGGACACTTACCTGTCCAAAGAACCCGTGATGTTGGCCCCCCAAGGCTGATCCGTCCATCGACTCAAGTGCCGGCGCTGCCATTGTAACAAAGGGAAACTGGCAGTGGAGCCTTCAGTCTTCAAGGCCGGTTTCCTATTGCACATGTGCGAGGCGCTTTCTGAATGGCTCCCACACACAGGTCCCAGAAGGTAGCGGGGGAGCAAGAGGAAATGACACCCAGGGCTGCGGACGGGGTAGGAAGGAAGTACACTCAGTACTTCAGAAAAAGTAAGAAACAAAAAAAATAGTTATCCAAAATGAGTGGTGGAGGGGTGGACTTTCTTTTAAGTTGTAAAAGTGTGTGGAACTCAGCTTTAAAAGTGTGAGGAGAGATATAAAGGGGAGCGTGCCAAAAAACATAGAGGAGCTTGGGAAGTAATATAATTTTCACCAAATGAATGCAATCCCATAACTCCAAGGGAGTGCTGAGACCATGTTTGTGTCTTGTTTTTTAAGACTGCATAGAGGGGTTCAAGATTAAGGCTAATAAAATCCCTCAGAGAGCGGGATACTTGAAAGCCTAAATATCTGATTTGAATTGCTCTAATCAAAGGAAGGGCAGCTTGTCGGCCCTAAGGGCCTTTATGTCCAGAGGGAGAATTTGGGACTTAGCACAGTTAATTTGCAAATCCGAGAATTACCCAAAATGCTGAATAGGGATGGCCGAACTGTTCGCCCGGCGGTCGGTTCACGGCGAATTTTGGCTGTTCGCGATCGGCAGACTATTGCCGCTGTTCGCCCGGCGGACCCACGTGTTTACTGTGTAAAAGAACTTTTACCTATGATGACACATCCATCATGGGGTACAGGACAGCCAATAGAGACATTACAGCACATGGACAATTGGACATTCCCCCTAACTTATAAACAGACCCGATCCGGCGGCCATTTTACATTCTTTCTACTGTCACTATAGGGAGAGGTTGCTGTGTGGAGCAGGGAGAGACTGCAGTGACCCAAATCGCTAGCTATTAGGACCACAAAGTCCTTTTAAGGACTGGTATGGTGTAGGTGTAGTTCAGGATATAGGTTTGAGGCACTGCTATTCAAGTCATTGTTGCAGTAGATTGTCTTTTGTTAGTGCAGATAGGGACAGACAGGACACTGTGTGTAGCAGAGAGGGACAGTCAGTTTAATCATTAGCTGTTACTATTAGGTCCACAAAAGTCCTTTTCAGGACTGGTATGGTGTAGTACAGGATATAGCTTTGAGTGCACTGCTATTCAAGTTATTGTTGCAGCAGCCTGTGTTTTGTCAGTGTAAAGAGGGACAGACAGGACGCTGTGTGTAGCAGTGAGGGACAGTCAGTTTAATCATTAGCTGTTACTATTAGGTCCACAAAGGTCCTTTTCAGGACTGGTATGGTAATAGGGTTGTACACGTATAATATTCTTTCTTCCAAATATAGAAAGAATATTATACTTGACTGCTGCCCTTATGCTGCAGCAGTCCTTTATCAGTATAGGGACTGAGGTACAGTCTGCTAATCACAACCTACTAGTCCCACAAAGGTCCTTATAAGGACTGGTAAGGTATAGCGTAGTACAGTATATAGGGTTGAGTGAGGTACAGTCTGCTAATCACAACCTACTAGTTCCACAAAGGTCCTTATAAGGACTGGTAAGGTATAGCGTAGTACAGTCTATAGGGTTGAATGAGGTACAGTCTGCTAATCCTTAAGGACTGGTATAGGTCCACAATATATAGGGTTGAGGTGCACTACTGCTGACTGCTGCCCTATTCTGCAGCAGTCCTTTATCAGTATAGGGACTGAGGTACAGTCTGCTAATCACAACCTACTAGTTCCACAAAGGTCCTTATAAGGACTGGTAAAGGTGTACTATTTGGTGTGCAGTATATAGTTGTGTAATACACGTATAAAATACTTGCACATATAGAAAGCATAGTATAGTGCATTTCCACTGTGCAGCATTGTGACTGCTGAGCAGTTCTGCAGCGATTCTACAAAGAGTGACAAACGCAATCCAAAAAAAAAGTATTGTAACTGGTGTGATAGACCAGTGGCCCCCAAAAACAACAGATTGAAGCGGGGTGTTATATACCTTCTTCCACATACATACTGCACTTCTCTAGAGAGTTTTGTCACAGGGTCATTTAAAAAATGACAGGCAGAGGAAGAGGCAGGCCCTTCCGCAGGGGTGGTAGGAGTAGGGCAGGAGCAACAGGCTTGAGCCAAAGTGGCAAATTGCAGAAGGTGCGTGCGATTACATCAAAGGAAGCACCAGACTTGGTTGAGTGGATCACTCAGCCTTACTCTTCTGCACCCTCCTCATCCTCTCGATCTGCACCCTCTTCTTCACTCTCTGCTATGTGCACCCCCAAAGACACTACCACCAACACCACCACCACCACATACCTTCCGCTTGAGTCACAGGAATTATTTTTCGATCCATATCAAGACATTTCTGATGCGCAGCCACTCTTGGCATTGGATCAGGAAGAGGAGGTAGCAAGAACCGGCACTCAGCAGTCTGACGACAGTATCCAGATCAGCCCAAGGAGGAGGTTGGTCCCCGGTGTTGCTGCCTACTCCGAGATCTCTAATTATAGGTGACGTCTATGATGATGTGTCTAGTGATGTCACATGGGTGCCCACAAGAGAGGAAGAGGAGGGGAGTTCAGAGGGAGATATGGACCAGCAGATAGGGAGGAGAAGCAGGAATAACTTACAATGCGCAGACTGCTAATGTATCAGGAGCGAGGCATCGACCATGTACAGTCACATCTGGCGCTCCCAGGACGCCGGCACATGGCTCCGCAGTGTGGGCTTTTTTTAACGTGTCCGCTGCTGACAATAGTGTTGCCATCTGCAATCTTTGCAGTCAACGCATTAGTCGCGGTAAGCCCAACACTCACCTAGGGACGACCGCCTTAAGAAGGCACATGAGCTGCCATCACCGAGCCCAGTCGGAGCAACGGAACACACAAAGCCACACTCCAGGCTCTCACCGTCCAGCCTCGTCTTCTACTTCTTCTCCTCTCTCCTCACAATTGTCCTCCACTCCACCTTCCATCACGCCAAGCTCACATTTTTCTGCAAAAAGGCAGGCTTCTGTGGGCCTAATGTTCGAGCGTAAAAAAATGATGACGCCAGATAACCCTCTTGCCCAACGGTTGACAGTTGGCTTGTCAGAACTGATAGCCCGCCAACTACTGCCATATAAACTGGTGGACTCGGAGGCCTTTCGAAAATTTGTGGCCATTGGAACACCACAATGGAAGGTCCCAGGAAGGAAGTATTTCTCACAGAAGGGCATCCCAGAGCTATATGGCCATGTTCAGCGGCAAGTGAATGTATCTCTGGCACAGTGTCGGTGCCAAGATACATCTGACCACAGACACGTGGTCTAGCAAACACGGGCAGGGAAGGTACATCATTTTTACTGCCCACTGGGTGAACCTTCTGACGGCCGTCAAGCATGTAACCCGTGGCACCCGTGTAGATTTGGTTTTACCGCCACGGATTGCATGCAGGCCTGGCTCTTCTTCTTCTCCTCCTCCTCCTACTCCATCTTCCTCCCTCTCCTCCTCGGCTGACTCCTCCTTTTCCGCTGCTAGCGTCTCTTCCGCTGCGCTGCCCAAGCTCCCCAGAACCTATTCGACATGCCAGGTGAGACGTTGCCATGCCGTGCTGCGTCTGTTGTGCCTGGAAGCCAAGAGCCACACTGGCCTGGCACTCCTTTCAGCATTGCGTTCACAGGCAGATGAGTGGCTAACACCGCTCAATTTGACAGTTGGTAAAGTGGTGTGTGACAACGGTGCCAATCTGCTTAGCGCATTGAAACAGGGCAAAATGACGCACGTGCCATGCATGGCACACGTCTTAAACTTGGTCGTGCAGCGATTCGTTGTTAAATACCCTGGGGTCCAGGACATCTTTCGGCAGGCAAGGAAAATCTCGGCCCATTTCAGAAGATCTTACACGGCCATGGCTCGCCTTGCTGATATTCAGCGGCGACACAATCTGCCGGTCAGACGTCTTATTTGCGATTACCCGACGCGATGGAACTCAACCTTCTATATGCTTGATAGGCTGTTCCAGCAGAAACGTGCAGTTAACGTCTAACTGTATGAACTCTGCGGCAGAACAGGTTCTGGGGAGCTGGGGTTTTTTTTCACCGCGCCAGTGGCTGCTCATGCACGACGCATGCAGACTTCTGTGGCCATTTGAGGAGATCACCAAACTGGTCAGTCGCAGCCATGGCACCATCAGTGACATGGTACCTTATGCCTTCTTCATGGAGCGTGCATTGCGTCATGTCATTGATCAAGCTGTGGAGGAGCAGGAGCGGGAAGATGAGGAAGTCACAATGCTGGATGAATTCCCAGGGGGTGCTACTCTATCTGAGACAAATGAACAACAGGCGTCTGAAGAGGAGTCAGAGGAGGATGGTGCCGGGGCGGATGAGGAGGAGCAAGAAGAGCATGCTTTAAACCTTTCTGGGATCCCTGTTGTTGTGCGTGGATGGGGAGAGGAGAATGAAGAGGACGGAAATTATCCTGGATGATGAGCAGGAGCCAGGCCACCACACCGCTTCCAGTTTAGTGCAAATGCGGGCCTTCATGCTCCAGTGTTTTAACAGGGACCCCCGTATAAAAAGCATAAGGGTCAAGGACCAGTACTGGGTGGCAACGTACTTAACACAAAATGGCGGAAATGTTACCTCCGTCACAGAGGGCTGTCAGAATGGAGCACTTCCAGGACTTGCTTCGAGAAATGCTGCATTCTGCTTTTGCGTGCGCTGGCAGAGGAGCAATTCCCACTCCCAGAGAAGGAGTTGCGGGTACCAATCCAACAGTGCCTGCAAGAAGAGGCCGGTTTGAAGATGTGTTGGTGACTTCTGATATGAGGTCATTCTTTCAGCCGACCCATCAACAGGTGTCACCCGGATCCAGCATCAGGGAACGCCTAGACCATCAGGTGTCCGACTACGTCGGGTTAACGGCCGATGTGGACGCTCTGAGGAGTGATGAACCCCTGGACTACTGGGTGGGCAGGCTTGACCTCTGGCCAGAGCTTGCCCAACCTGCAATCGAACTGTTGACTTGCCCCTCGTCCAGTGTCCTGTCCGAAAGGACGTTCAGCGCAGCAGGGGGGATCGTGACCGATACTCGCCTATCTCATGACAGTGTTAACTACCTCACATTTCTAAAAATGAATGAGGCATGGATCTCGGAGGAATTCAACACATGTGACCAGTAGACCATGTATATGTCTATAAACGATTTTTTTAATCGAGCACACAGACCTTCTTTCTTCATTTGGCTCACTTCCTTGTACAAAAAAAGCACACCATACTATATGCCCGTACCCTTCCTGTTTGAAGAGGTTGAGCGGTGTCATATTTTTGGGGCCCAGCTGCTGGTATCAGTGCGGCTGTTAGTGCTCTCTATCTCAGTGCTGGTCTCAGTGCACTCTATCACGGTGCAGGTGTCAGTGCTATATATCACGGTGCTGGTGTCAGTGCTTTATGTTACGCTGCTGATGTCAGTGCTCTCTATCACGGTGCTGGTGTCAGATCACTCTATCACGGTGCAGGTGTCAGTGCTTTATGTCACGCTGCTGATGTCAGTGCTCTCTATCACGGTGCTGGGTTAGACATGGGCGCCGTCAATAAATTAGTTTTGTTCTGTTCCGTTACAATTCGTATTAAAATTAATTCGTACTTCGCATTTCGTGTCCGAAATTCCTTTACGTTTCGTACGAAATACGAATTTCCGTTAGGTATGTTAATTTGTATGAACGACGTTTGTTACGATGAATTTAAAGGCAAAAATATACCTCAATATGACAGTCGACGCTGATGGAAGTTTGGTTTTTATCCGAAATACGAAACTCCGTTGAAGAATTTCCTATCCGAAATAGGAAGTTTCATTAGATGAGAAAGAGAGAAGCGGATTGTCTGCCATGCACCGGTGGTCCAGTTTGTGCCTGCACCTCCTGGGGCTGCTTATTATGAGGAGCTCCCACCATCCCTGTGCTGACTTCCTCCTGGGGCTGCTTATTATGAGGGGCTCCCACCATCCCTGTGCTATGCTCATTATGAGGGGCTCCCACCATCCCTGTGCTATGCTGACTTCCTCCTGGGCCTGCTTATTATGAGGGGCTCCCACCATCCCTGTGCTATGCTGACTTCCTCCTGGGGCTGTACCTCTGTTGTGCATATTATGAGGGGCTCCCACCATCCCTGTGCTATGCTCATTATGAGGGGCTCCCACCATCCCTGTGCTATGCTGACTTCCTCCTGGGCCTGCTTATTATGAGGGGCTCCCACCATCCCTGTGCTGTGCTGACTTTCTCCTGGGGCTGTACCTCTGCTGTGCATATTATGAGGGGCTCCCACCATCCCTGTGCTTTGCTCATTATGAGGGGCTCCCACCATCCCTGTGCTATGCTGACTTCCTCCTGGGCCTGCTTATTATGAGGGGCTCCCACCATCCCTGTGCTGTGCTGACTTCCTCCTGGGGCTGTACCTCTGCTGTGCATATTATGAGGGGCTCCCACCATCCCTGTGCTATGCTCATTATGAGGGGCTCCCACCATCCCTGTGCTATGCTGACTTCCTCCAGGGGCTGCTTATTATGAGGGGCTCCCACCATCCCTGTGCTATGCTGACTTCCTCCTGGGGCTGCTTATTATGAGGGGCTCCCACCATCCCTGTGCTATGCTGACTTCCTCCTGAGGCTGCTTATTATGAGGGGCTCCCACCATCCCTGTGCTGTGCTGACTTCCTCCTGGGGCTATACCTCTGCTGTGCATATTATGAGGGGCTCCCACCATCCCTGTGCTGACTTCCTCCTGGGGCTGCTTATTATGAGGGGCTCCCACCATCCCTGTGCTGTGCCGACTTCCTCCTGGGGCTGTACCTCTACTGTGCATATTATGAGGGGCTCCCACCATCCCTGTGCTGACTTCCTCCTGGGGTTGCTTATTATGAGGGGTTCCCACCATCCCTGTGCTGTGCTGACTTCCTCCTGGGGCTGTACCTCTGCTGTGCATATTATGAGGGGCTCCCACCATCCCTGTGCTATGCTCATTATGAGGGGCTCCCACCATCCCTGTGCTATGCTGACTTCCTCCTGGGGCTGCTTATTATGAGGGGCTCCCACCATCCCTGTGCTGTGCTGACTTCCTCCTGGGGCTGTACCTCTGCTGTGCATATTATGAGGGGCTCCCACCATCCCTGTGCTATGCTCATTATGAGGGGCTCCCACCATCCTTGTGCTATGCTGACTTCCTCCTGGGGCTGCTTACGGTGCAGGTGTCAGTGCTTTATGTTGCGCTGCTGATGTCAGTGCTCTCTATCACGGTGCTGGTGTCAGATCACTCTATCACGGTGCAGGTGTCAATGCTCTATATCACGGTGCTGATGTCAGTGTTTTCATGTCACGGTGCTGATGTCAGTGCTCTCTATCACGGTGCTGTTGTTAGATCACTCTATAACGGTGCAGGTTTCAGTGCTCTATATCACGGTGCTGGTGATCATCTCATGCACCCTCTTCTTTGCCTACCCTGACCTTCCCTCTCCTCCATTGCCTTCATGCGCTCCTGAGTCCTGAATTGTCAGAATTTCTCATATAAAAAAGAATGCTTGTAGTTGTCGATCCTACATTCACCTCATACATGTGTTATGTCATTGGCCATGTGGTGGGACTATGTGTGCACAGCTAGTAATTATTTTGTGGCTGCAAATATGACCTGTAGGTTTGTAAAGTTCGCCTCCCATTGAAGTCAATGGGGCCCGCCACGAACGTTACGGTTCGCGAACTATCGGCCACGTTCGCGTTTCGCGTTTGCGAAACGTCCCGTCGGAAGTTCGTCCATCACTAATGCTGAATAAGTTGTAGAGTGGCCAATAATGATGGGCTGGCATCTTCTAAATATAGAAGCATGTTGCCCTCATATAAACTGATGGTTTCAATTATCTGTCCTTTAAGTGGAGGCTTCTGATATCTAATGGCAATAGCGAGGGGTTCTATGGCTAATACAAAATGTTTGGGGACATAGAGCAGCCTTGGTGGGTGCCTCAGGAGAGGGGAAAGGGGTCAGAGATTTTACCATGAACTTGGATCCTGGCTGTGGGAGCCTGATATAACTGTTGGAGCCATTTAAAAAATGTGGGGCCAAAACCAAATCTACAAAGGCACGCCCATAAATAGTTCCACTCCACAGAGTCAAATGCCTTGGTGGCGTCTAAGCTAACCACCACCCTGGAGCCTATAATATTATGGGTGGATTAGAGGTTCAAGTGATGTCTAAGGCCACGTACACACGGGCGGACTGTTCGCCCAACTTTGTCCGCTGAACAGTGTTTCGGCGGACAGTCCGCTCGTGTGTGGGCTTCAGCGGACAGTCTGACGAACAAAGTTTTTCGTAATTTCCGTAAAACTGTCCGCTGAAACTTGGTTTGAGCGGACAGTCCGCCCGTGTGTAGGCTTGTTCGTCAAACTAAGTTCCGCGCATGCTCAGAAAGGATTTACACGGCGAAGGTTGCATTGCAGTGTATTGGACGTCGTATTTTTCGTCCCGTCGTACGTGCCGTTCACGTCATCGCGCAAGTTTCAGCGGTATGTTCGTTCGTCGTGTGTGGTCAAGTCCGTCCATGCTAATTTTGAGCGGACTGTCCGCTCAAACTGTTTGACGAACAAAGTTGGGCGAACAGTCCGCCCGTGTGTACGTGGCCTTAGGTTAAAAGCCGTGTTCCTATTGGGCATAAACCCTATCTGATCTGAGTGAATCAAACTCTGAATTACCTTAATAAATTGGAACTGCAGTCTGCTCACATAATTTGTAATAAAACATCTTTGCCATTCTGAAGCTTCCCTCCAACCACTTTGCATATTATTTTATATATATACTGTGATTCTGTACTTGCCAAATATGCTGCATAAATCTCCCTCTAAGTCTGGCTGCATCAATTTTAACTGTGGGAAGCTGAAGCTGCTGCCTGTTCACTTCCTGGATTTACACAGACACACACCTCCAGCTCTGCAGCTCCCATTGGCCCTCTTATGACTCATCTCCCCTCCCTTCCTGGCAAACTCTCACGAGAGTGAGAGTGTGTGAGAGGGAGAGAGATGTGCATGATATTATAAGCCTAGGCTAATGACCAGACAAGAAAGAGGAAGTGGGCTGTATAAGGTATTTACTGGCAGAATAAAAAATATTTTACTATCCAAAGTTAAAACAACAAGGGCAGAAGATTTTATGTCTGGAAAGATGAAAAAATGACTGAAGGTCTGCTTTAAGGTGTAATGCTAGAGTTTTGGCGAGAATTTAGATGTCCAGTTGTTGGAGGGATATGGGGCGATGTGATTTAGGTAGTGAGGGGTCTTTTTCGGGTTTGGGTATTAAAACTAGAAGAGCTTCTCCCATAGTGGTGGGTAAGGTGGTAGTGTTGAAGATGTAGGTATATAATGCTTTCAATTTGGGACAAGAACCTCACTGAACTGGATGTAGAATTCCAGGGGAAGCCCACCTGGTGCCCTGGGGGTTAGAGGTGAGCCAGCTCCACCTCTCTATTCTCAATGGAAATCGGGGCCTCCAGTATGCTAACCTGGGAGAAAGTCAGTGTGAAAAATGCAGTCAGGTCATCATCGTAGGAATGTTGGGTGGTAGATGAATATAGGTCTGAATAAAAGGCTCTGACCTCCCTAGCCACAAGGTCAGGGTCAGATACGCACATCACAGAAGCAGTTTGGAGGGTTACTGTCAGGAAAGGTTCCCTCCGCTGGTAATATCGATCATTTGGCGTGCAGTACTGAGATCCACCAGCGGGTGTCTCCTGGCAGTTTGGAGCTGTCAGAAGAGCTTTTCCCTGCTGGAATTATGTCATCTTTGGGCCACAGTACTGCCGTCCACCAGCGGAGGGATCCTGGCAGTGTGGAGTAGGTATTACCTTCTGCAATCAGGTGTCACACGACTGATAGCAGCCATTGTATAAATACCCGGCAAGTGCACACACACTTTGCCCTGGTATTGTCCTTGTGCCCTGACCTGCATCCTGTTTATCTGATCCTGAACCTTGATTCCTGCCTCCTGAACCTGTTCCTATCTATTCCTGCATCCCTGGAACCTTATCCTGCAACCTGATCCCTTTCTCCTTGTCCCCCCATCTGCTGACCTCCTGTTTATGACCCTGGCCTGGCTTGACTACAATTCTGGTACTCCCCTTTGCTACATATGCTGGTTTGTTTGTTTATCATCACTGTTTGGTTTGTTCACTCAGTTTGTATTGGTGGTGTGTTCACATTTATATGCATTTATTTTAATAAACTTACCTTCACCTATTTATGTCTGGTTCACTCTGTCGCAGTCACACAGTTCTGGTCACATCACATCTAGTTTATGATAGAATGCCAGGGCCATCCCTGACCAGAAGTGGCTGCTCAGGGGAACCATTTTGCTTCAGTTTGGTTGCAAACATGAATGCTGATGAGGTTATTTTTCTCTTCTGGCATCTGAAAGTAGCGATTATTTCCGCCAGGCTTTGAAAGGATGGTCTAGTGACCAGTTGTTTGCAGCTATCCGTTTGGCTCACTCCCTGGTTGATCAGGTTTATATATTGTTTGGGGAGGTACAGCCTTTGATCAAGATCTGTACTGAGCTGGCCCTGCCCTGTATCCCAGATGGCCATGATGATTTCACTCCTCCTTTTAATATGAATCAGGTTGTATCCTTAGTATGGCTTGTTGAAGATGATCCTGCTGATTTTTGTGAACACTACTCAGCCTTTTCCCCACAGGTGATTGCTGAGTGCATTTTGTCTGCTCAGTCTTTTGTTAGACAGGGAGACTTAAAACTACAGTTTATACAACCTATACTTTCAGAATGGTCTGACATGGTGCAATCAGCCCCAGCCAAACAAACCATCTTTGCCATCAGACATCAGCCTACCCAAGTGTATGTTTCCCCATCAGCCATGTCAACCTCAGTTGCAGCCCAGTACATGCTGCTCCCAACCAAATACTCATATCCAGTCTCTGCTCCCTGTACTTATCCTGCATTTCACCCACCTGACTCTTCTCCACTGCCTACAAACCCACAAGATCTTCACCCAGCTACTGTTACCTCTTCTCTGCCATATCCCAATCCTCCTTTCCAGTCTTCTGCACCCTTACCTACAGTCTGTCAGAAACCATGAATCAGACTGAGACAGAAGTACTATTAAATCACACTTGTTTATTAATAAAAATAAAAAGGTAAATAGAAAAAGCGTAGTCAAGCATAGCCAGAATCCAGTATCCAGATCGGGTAGTCAGCCAGTCCAAAGTTCAATAACCAGATCAGGTAATCAGCCAGGCCTGAAGTCAGGGATCCAAGTAGAGCAACTGTAAGCAGGATAAGGAGCCAGGAGGGATGTCAGCAAGCCAGTCTTGAAACAAACCGCAGGAGATGATTCCTTGTGATGTGACCAACGTGAAGGCAGAGGTGAAGTGAGTTGGAAGGCTTTAAGTAGGCAGGTCAGACAAGCATTATCGGGAACAGCTTGTAACTGTGGAGAGAGAAGAGAGCTGGCAATTAGCCGACAGCTGAGCGGCCAGCATAGAGAAGAAAGGGCTAAGCCAGCCCTGACAGTACCCCCTCCTCAATGACCCCTCTCCCTTGGAGGGCCACTGGGCTTGAGGGAAAACCGTCTATGAAACTTGCGGAGGAGGACAGGGGCATGTACATCAGAGGATGAAACCCAGGAGCGTTCCTCTGGACCGTACCTCTTCCAATGCATCAGGTACTGTATGCACCCATGGAACCTACAGGAGTCAACAATGGATTGTACCCAGTGCTGGGACAAGGTCATCCAGCGCCCAGGGCAAAGATGCCAAACTGTGCCCCCTTTTCCCTTAGGGTCAGGGTGCCCCCTACCCCTGCAATAAACCATTGCGCCAGGGGCAGCTGCCCCTCCTGCCCACCCCTTGTCCCGGCCCTGATTGCACCCCATACTCCTCATGGTTCTCAACCTGAATAGTATGAGGACATGGCACCGAGGTGGTAAATCGGTTACAGACCAACGGTTTAAAAAAGGAGACATGAAACACATTTGAGATGCGCATACTAGGAGGAAGGTCTAACGCGTAAGCCACTGGGTTAATCCTGCAAAGGATACGGAAAGGCCCAATAAACCGAGGTGCAAACTTCAGTGAGGAAACACGAAGCCGGAGGTTGCGACCTGGCAGGAAGGCGCAGGCAGGCATCTGCGGTCAGCATGGAGTCTGTACCTATCATTAGCATGACGCCATGCCTCCTGGACTTGTACCCAAGTGGAACGAAGACCACGGAGCTGCTCCTCTAACGCAGCAATACTCTGTGGAACAAACGAGTCAGGCAACATGGAAGGTTGGAAACCATAATCGCCATAAATGGAGACAAATGGGAGGCAGAATTCAAGGCACTGTTGTGAGCAAACTCTGCCCAAGGTAATAGGTCAGACCAGTTGTTATGATGGTCAGAAATATAGCAACATAGGAATTGCTCCAAGGACTGATTGGCTCGTTCTACGGCCCCATTAGAGAATGCAAGCTGGATTCCCAACTGTGCACAAAAGGCTCACCAGAACCGGGAGACAAACTGACTTCCCCTGTCCGAGACAATCACCTTGGGTACCCCATGTAAGTGAAAGATCTCCCGAGCAAAAATGGAAGCCAGTTCCTTAGAGGTGGGCAACTTCTTAAGTGGAATACAATGACACATCTTTGAGAACTGGTCAACCACCATAAGGATAACAGTGTTGCCTTGGGAGTTGGGCAACTCCACAATGAAATCCATAGACAGGTGAGTCCAGGGCCTCTCTCCATTGGATATGGGTTGTAGGAGGCCCACTGGAAGGTGTCGTGGAGTCTTACTCTGAGCACACACGGACAAGGCAGCTACGAAGGCAGTAACATCAGCGCATAGACTAGGCAACCAGAATTGTTGGGAAATGGCCCAAATTAGTTGATTCTTCCCAGGATGGCCAGCTGCCTTGGGAGAATGGTAAGTCTGGAGCACAGCGGTACGGAGACTCTCTGGGACAAAGCAGCGATCACAAGGTTGATCAGGAGTTGCATGGACCTGAGCAGCAAGAATTTTGTCACCCAAAGGAGAAGTAAGACTGGTGCGAACCGTAGCCAAGATACGATCAGGAGGAATCATAGGAACCTGAACCGACTCCGACTTGGAAGTGGATGAAAATTGTTGTGACAAGGCATCAGCCCTTACATTCTTAGTACCGGGTAAGAATGAGACAATGAAATTAAAGCTCAACCAGAAAAGAGTCCATCTCGCCCTTCTGGGAGAGAGTCGCTTAGCCTCAGACAAGAATGTAAGATTCTTATGGTCAGTAAGAATAAGAACGGGCACAGTGGTACCTTCAAGGAGATGTCTCCATTCTTTCAGGGCTAAAATGATCACCAACAGCTCTCTGTCACCAATCTTATAATTGCACCCAGCAGGTGACAATTTCTTGGAAAAGTAGCCACACGGATGCATAACGCTCTCAGAGTTAGGACGCTGAGACAGAAGGGCGCCAACCAGTCTCTGAAGGTTTTTTTCCTAATGGAGTCCACCGTGAGAGGTGAAGATTGGGTCTGTTATTCAGACCATGCAGCTGGATAAGGTAAGGGAGACTCCTCAAGAATTTTTATAATTCTAGTAGGTTTTCTCCTTTTTAAGTAAATGTATGCTATGCCTATAGTCACCACCGGGGGTGCCAAGAGCACATACCTTTCATGCCTGATCTGTCTGCTTGGTGTCCACGCTCTATGCTCCTCCAGCCATGCTCCAGGAAGGATGAAGGTAAGGGTTTTTTTTCCTTCTGGGATTCTCCCTCCACGGATTAGGGGACTGAGACAGGCTTGGGCAGAGAGCAGTAATATACCGCACCACCCGCCACCGTCCACCGCCGCCATTATAGCGGCTTCACATCCACCGGCCCTTCCCTCTCCTCTGCCCCAGCCTACCCTCCATGCTTGCCAGCAGGGTTAGAGCCTCTGCTCACAAGGGAAATGCTCGTTTTTAAAAACGAGCAGGGGGAGGAAGTGGTCGGAGGAGGGGGGTGGAGCACTAGGCTACACAGGCTTTAAAGTGCACTCTTTTTCAGATGCACACAGCCTATGGAGGGACACAGAGCGGACAGGCGCATGTGAGTGTGGAAGATGCAGGCATTCACAGGCAGCATTTACTTAGGCACCAGACTGAGTCTTAGTAGCAGCGGCAGTTGCTGAACTGCAGTGCTCAGCAGTCAGTGCATTTTTTGTGGTACCTCTACCTTTTGTTGCTTTGCACTATGGGTAGAAGAGGTACAAGTACCCCGAAGAATAAGGGCTCTAAAGGGTTCCCTTCAGGCTCTGAGGACCCCCCTCTGCAGCACCTTCCCCCCTACAGGATCTGGGGAGGCTGGCCAGGGAGAGCCGTCGGGGTCAGGGGCTGCAGCTGCTTCTGGCACTTCAGCCCCTGTGTACATTACACAGGAGGTTTTTTCCTTAACCATAAACGGTTTACAGGAAAGATTAGTCGCCTTAATCACATCTTCACTCGGTGGAAGAAAACGCACTAGGCCCCCTCTGTCACCCAGGACCCTCAGAGTGAGGAACTCTGGGATAAAGGATCGGGAGGAGACTGATGATTCCACTTCTGAGGAATCTAGTGAAAAAGGGCCCTCTTCAGCTTCTCAGGATGAGAGGACGTTGGTGCAAATTCTTGCTGGATTGGTTCATTCCACATTTAAGTTACCCGTACCCGAGTCTGTTAAAGAACCCACTTCTTCTCTGGGTTCACTGAAACCTCCTCAAACTGAACATGCCTTTCCTGTTTATGGTTTGCTGGAAAGGCTTATCTATTCTGAGTGGGATCACCCAGATAAACATTTTTTCCTCCTAAAAAGTTTTCTACACTTTATCCTATGGAGGAAAAATTTACTAAGATGTGGGGTATACCGGCAGTTGACACCGCCATTTCCACTTGTCCTGTTGACAACGCTCAGATGCTTAGGGATCTAACTGATAAGAAAATGGAATTCCTATTAAAAAAAATTTTCTCCTTGGCAGGTTCAGTAGCTCAACCTGTAATGGCAGCAATTGGAGTCTGTCAATATTTGAGATTCCCTGCACACAGCGGAGTTGATCTGTTTTTTTTTTTTTTTTTTTAAGAAAGGAAAGAATTAAATAAAAAATAAAAAATATTTGAGAGACCATGTTAAACATGTGATTACAGCAAGCCCAGGGGTTAGCTAACCTACCAGCGGCTTTATGTTTTGCTGTTGATGCTGTCAGAGATTCTGTTCTTCAGACCTCTTGCCTTACGCTTGGATTGGTACACATGCTTAGAATCTTGTGGCTGAAAAATTGGTCAGCCGAATCACCATGTAAGAAACTCCTGGCGGGATTTCCCTCTCGTGGTGCAAAACTGTTTGGAGAGGATTTGGACAATTATATCCAAAGGATCTCTAGTGGGAAAAGCACCCTTTTACCAGTCAAGAAAAGGAGTAAACGTCCCTCCTTTAAACGATTGCTTTCTCCAGTGCCAGGGTCATCAGCCTCCAGGCAGTCATGATGGCCTCCTCCGTCAGGCTCTAAGGTTAAAACTCAGAGTCAACCCCAGGGACAAAAGAAGTCCTGGGGAGAAGATCTTAAAGACAAAACGCTAAGACCTCCTTATGAAGGGGCGCCCCCGCTCACTTCAGTAGGGGGAAGACTACTAAAGTTCTCAGGGCTCCGGCAGGAGGAATTTCAGGACAAATGGGGGTCTCCACAATAACTCTAGGTTACAAACTAGAATTCCGAGAATTCCCTTCTAGTTTCCTCAGATCAAATGTACCCAGAGACCCAGAGAAAAAGAAGTCTCTCCTTCTAGCGTTGGAGCGACTATTGTCGCAAAAAGTTATCATGGTAGTTCCCATGCAAGAGCAGGGAATGGGGTTTTATTCAAACCTTTTCACGGTACCAAAGCCTCATTCTAGATCTCAAAGATCTAAACCGATTTCTAGAGATACAGTCCTTTCGCATGGAATTGAACCGATTGGTAGTCTCCATCCTACAAGGAGGAGAACTTCTGGCATCAAAAGACATCAAGGATGCATACCTGCATGTACCTATTTTCCCTGCTCAAAAAAAGTTAATGTGTTTCGAAGTAGAAAAATGCCACTTTCAGTTCGTAGCTGTGCCTTTCGGGCTAGCTACTGCACCTCGGGTGTTTACAAAGATCTTGGCCCGTTCTCTGGCCAGATTAAGGGCCCAAGGTATAATGATAATAGCATACCTAGACGACTTGCTCTTGATAGACCAGTCGGTAGCCCGCGTGGACCAAAATTTGGTCACCACAATCAACTACCCGGAATGCCTACGTTGGGTCCTCAACTTAGAGAAGTCTTCTTTAAAAACAGTAAAAAGACTTGAGTATTTGGGTCTGCTCATAGATACAGCCCAGCAGAGGGTACTCCTACCCCAAACAAAGGTCAGTGCTATAAGAGAACTGATTCAGGTAGTCGGGGCAAAGATCATCTTTGTATGAGGTTGAAGATGGTGGCTTCATTCAAAGCAGTTCCCTACGCTCAGTCTCATTCAAGGCTACTGCAAAACAGTATCTTATCGGCCTGGAACAAGAAGGTTCAAGCGTTAGATTTTCTGATGCATCTGTCCCTTACAATGCGTTGGAGCTTCAGCAGGTGGTTGATACCTGAAAATCTGCAGAAAGGAAAATCCTTTTTACCAGTTACCTGGACAGTGGTAATAACAGATGCCAGTCTTTCGGGTTGGGGGCAGTCCTGGAACAGTCGACTGTCCAAGGTAGATGGTCCAAGACCGAGAGGGCCTTACCCATCAACATTCTGGAGATCCGTGCGGTGTATCTAGCCCTAAAAGCCTGGACACTCAAGTTGCAGGGTTGCCCTGTCAGGATCCAGTCTGACAATGCCACAGCAGTGGCTTATATCAATCACCAAGGGGGTACCAAGAGTCGTGCAGCTCAGGAAGAAGTAAACCAGATCTTAATCTGAGCAGAAAGACATGTGCCATGCATATCGGCAGTCTTCATTCCGGGGGTAGAGAACTAGCAGATGGACTACTTGAGCCGCCAGCAGTTAGTCCCAGGGGAATGGTCTCTTTACCCCGACGTCTTCTTAGCCATATGCCAAAGATAGGGGTTCCGGATGTAGATCTCTTTGCATCCAGGTTCAACAACAAGGTCCACAACTTTGTGTCAAGAATGAAGGATCCTCTTGCATGCGGGACAGATGCGTTGGTAACTCCATGGCATCAGTTCTCTCTGATTTATGCGTTCCCTCCTATTCTGCTACTGCCAAGACTTCTTTGCAGGATCAGGCAGGAAAAGAAATAGGTGCTTCTGGTGGCCCCAGCATGGACCAGAAGAGCTTGGTATGCAGAAATAGTGAAGATGGCGGTAGGCTCTCCTTGGACCCTACTGTCCCATCCAGACCTGCTAACCCAGGGACCGGTATTCCATCCTACCTTACAAACGCTAAATTTAACAGTTTGGCTATTGAAACCCACATTCTGAAGAATCGTGGGATTTTGGGCCCTGTGATATCTACCTTGATTAATGCAAGAAAGCCAGCTTCCAGAATGATTTATCATAGAGTCTGGAAAGCATATGTCTCCTGGTGTGAATCCGGGGGTTGGCACCCCAGAAAATATGTCATAAGCAGAATCCTCGAATTTCTGCAAAATGGGTTAGAGTTGAAACTGGCCTTGAGTACCATCAAGGGCCAAGTCTCGGCCTTATTGGTTCTGTTTCAACGTCCACTTCCTTCACATTTTTTGGTCCAAAGCTTTATACAAGAGGTAACGCACCTTAATCCTCCAGTTAGGGTGCCTCTGAACCCCTGGGATTTGAATTTGGTTCTGTCAGCTTTACAGAAGCAGCCTTTTGAACCGATACATCAAATTCCCTTAGTTCTGTTGACAAGGAAATTAATTTTTCTGGTGGCCATTTCTTCTGCCAGAAGAGTATCAGAATTAGCGGCCCTCTCTTGTAAAGTATCTGATAATGCACAAGGATAGAGTGGTGTTATGCCCTCATCCTAGTTTTATACCGAAGGTGGTCTCAGGTTTCCATCTAAACCAAGATATTGTTCTGCCTTCCTTTTTTCCAAATCCCTGTTCTACGGAAGAGAAGTCACTGCATTCTTTGGATGTAGTGAGAGCAGTCAAAGCCTATCTGGAAGCGACTGCTCAGGTTCGCAAAACTGATGTTTTGTTCGTATTGCCAGAGGGTCCTAAGAGAGGACAGGCAGCATTGAAATCTACCATTGCTAAATGGATTTGACAAGTAATTGTTCAAGCTTATGGTTTGAAGCAAAAGAGTCCACCTTTTCAGATCAAGGCACACTCCACTAGGGCTATTAGCCCTTGTACACATGGTCGGAGAATCAGTCGGAATGTGTCCTATCGGACTGTCTTGTCGGATAATCCGACTGTGTGTGGTATGCATCGGACTGATTCCGTCGGAATATCCATCGGACCAAGTTTTCCAACATGTTGGAAATATTTTCCGACCAACTGGTCCGATCGGACATACTCCGATCATGTGTAGCCTACTCCGACGGACAAGGTGCCACGCATGCTCACATTCAAATTCCGACACGGAAGCGCTCGTTCAGGTAAAACTACTGCTCGTAAGCGATATAGCACATCCGTCACGCTGCAATGTTAAAAATTCTTTCATCAAGCGTATTCTCTTGTTCTTTACAATGCTGCAAGAATGAACTTCTTTTGATGCTCATAGTCACACACACTTCTCCCGAACGTATTTTATTACTCTTTTTTTAACCATTTCAGCAATACAATTTTAGTTTGCGTCACATCTACACAATTTTACATTTGGTTTATTCTTTTTTGGATTTCTTTTATTTTTAAATCCTAAAAATCTCCTTTAAATACAGTTTGCTCATTTCTCCTTTTTTTGGGGTGTTTTTTGTGTGTAAACTTACCACAACAACATTATTTTATTTTTTATCTTTGGTTATTCTTTTTTTAATCTACAGGACGTTGTTTAGTGTTGGTACCCCTTGTTATTCATTTCACTTTGTATTTTTGAAATGTACCTGCCTGCTCACAAATAAACTGGCCTTTTGGAAGGAAAACACATTACACAAGTATTTCATCAAACAAAAAAAACCTTTATTTTGGTCGCTATAAAATAAAAATAGGAACGCAACACTGGAGAAACTTCTTACTTTGGTGCAGCCTTTGGCCCCCAGGGCAGACATGAACAAATTAGAATAGAAAAAATTGGTGGCCTGAGGAGTAGATATCTCAGGGAGAGAAGACTGGTCCCGAAGTCCTAGAGAACAGGAAATTCAGATGCCATTTCTGTCCCCAGGATGTGGATCTTCAAGAGGCTGCATCTTCTGGCAGACCAGACTGAACCCAGGCCATCACTCTCTTATCTTCCTTGGGCACTTCCCACCAGACATCCTTCCAGGCTGTGGCTCGGCTCCTGTAGTTGGGGCAGGAGGATAAGGAGGGCATTGGTCGACCTCCTGGCTGCCACTTGCCACAGCCTCCCCCCGATTGAGGTCTTCCTGTGTATGAAAAGGGGATATAGTTTTAGTTTTTTGATCATCAATCACACCATTTTGTGCTCCTGGGTTTTGCTAATTGAATGTTACCAAATAGAGCAGACTATCATTCTGAGACCAGCATTTTTCTTTCCCATCCCAATCATTTTTGGTCACTACTGTCTCTTGAGATGTAAACCACTTTGAGAAATCACAACTTACTGATCCATAAGAACATCTAGTTAACATCATTAAATGTAACACAAGAAATATGTTCAACAATGCAATACCTGTCTCAAGCTGGGCCCCACCACATGTTGCTGCCTGGAAGGCCCAGGTTGGACATCAGAAGCCTCAGCTGGGGGTGAAGGATGCCTTGAAGGAAGACTGGAGAGTGGTTGCCTGAGTGGTGGCCTGGGTACCCCTTTGTCTACCAGAAAATGCAGCCTGTCAAAGTGAACCATCCTGGGGGAATAAACGGCATCTGAATCTCCTGCTCTCAAGGACTCCAGGTGCTTCTTTCTCTCCCTGAGATATGTAATCCTCATGGCCCCAATTTTCCTATTCAGATAGTCCATGTCTGCCGTGGGGACCATGATCCGCACCAAAGAAAGCAGTTTCTCCAGTACTGCATTCCTCTTTGTTCTGTTGGAATCTCCATGTAGAGTTCTAGGAATAGCCCCATGAAATTTTCATTTTGGAAAGGATCCATATTGTCTGCAAGACACAACACAAGGCAAACCCTCAAATACTAATAATGCTATTAAAAACCCTCCTAATATTGTCTCAACATTGGCCTAGATAGAAGCAGTCTAGTCTAGTGAAGCACCAAGTTAAAACTTTTACCTTCGTTTCCACGTTCGTCACGTCCGCGCCTCTCTCTCTTCCCAGATCGTACGGACGATACACGCGCGTTGCGTTTTATATACAGTGCGAATGCGTGAAACTCCGCCCGCCCCTGGCGTTCTTTCCAGACTATTCCCCGCTTCTGGCGCAGTGGGGAGAGCACATGGCGGAGAGAACACAGGTGCGCACTAATAATAGTTCCACTAATGAGGAGGAGGGTGAGGAAAGCCCGAAGCCTGAAACGTCCCGATCCAGGAAGACAAGATTTAAGGCCTCAAATATGTATTTTGGAGAGATGTTGGAGATGGTGGACATATTGAACAGGACCGGCTATAATGGGAAGTATGGACCTTACCCAAACCCAAATATCAGAAAGGCCAAGATCATGAATAAAGTTGTGAAGAGTCTTCATAAGAATTTTGGGGTACACCGATCCAAGGATCAACTCAGAAAATGCTGGTCAGACCTAAAACTGAGGGAGCACGAGCAGTACATAAGGATCAAGCGTGTTCTTAAAAAAGTAAGTAGTTGTCGTGTGTTCATATAATTATTCTTGCTTGCATACTGCTCCATGTGCTTTGATTTCATGTTGTGCATTTTAAAATGGCCACTTTCAAGTTCATGGTTTAGTTCGTTCGTAAAAGAAACATCGTTCTGCAGGGAAGTATTCCAGCTTAACAAAGTGTACCCAATAATGTTCTCACCTTGTAACTCGGCCCAAAAACACAATTGTACAACACTTCCAAGCAATGTTTCAGATTCCTAATTCTGCCCTCTGTGTGCTAATTATTCTTTGTTTACATTCTCATAGGGTCAGAGAAGACAAGTATGAGGACACCAGGGACCACACCCCTCACAAAGAAGGCCAACTTCCAAAAGCAGAAACAGAGGAGCAGGAGCAGGAGGATGAGCAGGAAGGAGAGATTGTGGAGGTTGGACAAATTGTCACCACAACAGGTGAGTGTCGGAGAACACAGCTTCCGGTAAGCTCAGCAATGTATATCACCATATTTTTATTACATGGTGTGTTTGTTTGCTTTGTTTTGTAGGTGATGTGGAAGAAGATTCCCGTTTTACCAGTGAAAGTACCCAGATCTTGATCGGGGAGATAATGGGGAGCAATTGTGATTTGGAAATTATCCAACAAAACATCAATGATGTAAAAAATAAAATGAAGAACATCAATGATGTTTTGGGGAGTGTGTGAAACAACAAAAACTAGATAGGGTTTTATTTTTGCTATTTTAAAAACAAAATGTTGTATTTATCGAAATTCCAAATTTGGAAGATGCACAGAGTGTGTAAACATGCGTTATCTCCCATCATGGGGGATCAATGTACATGTTTTGTGGAAAGTGTCTGAGATGAAGGGGTTGCAGCCCCAAAGCATGTACATTGATCCCCCATGATGGGAGATAGCACATGTTGACACACTGTGTGCATCTTCCAAATTTGGATTTTTCAGGGGTCACACCCCATGTGATGAAGGCAATATCAGGCCAGTTTGTACATACTCAGGTCTGATATTGTCTTCACTTTTCAAAGTTGAACTTTGTAAGTTCCTGTGTTCTGTATTTTACGGTTTAATACATGCCTGTTTACACAAAAACAAGGAAACAAAATTCTGATTAAACTCTGTTTTGGATACACAAAATCTCTTGGTTTATTGTAAAAACCTTTTTGAAACGCACATGTGAATGTGCTTGTATTAAAAAGTTGAATTATCAAAACAATGTGTGGCTTCCTTTTTCATTGCGCATAAAATGTATTTGTAGTCAAATTTTAGTTTGTGCTGAGGAGTGTGATTTACTAACTGTAACTCCACTTTGCACTCCAAGTGCAGTTTCAGGTATACTTTTGCAGTGCACTTGTAGTGCATAGTGGATGTGCCTTTAGTAAAAAACACCCACAGTGAGGTGTAAATTTGGACAATCATGCCATTTTCATGCCATGGTGCAGAAAATGAGCACGATTTTGGTCAGTAATTCACTACATACATTAGTTACAAAAAGAAGGTGTGTGTGTAGCTGACCCACAACATAATAACATTATCTGAAGAAGAGACTGTCCCCTCATCTCACTCTGAACTTGGGTTTGCACTGTTGGTGAAAAAGGCACAACTTAAAAAAAAAACTGTCAAAGTGGGAGGCCACAGTCTGCCATTCCTGTGGTGTTGAAGGACACTGTGTAGTGAAACAAGTACAAAAATTAGTAATTTGACAAATCAACATTGCAAGCAGATTCGACACCCAAATTTTTGGTCAAAATGAGTATAACATTTTGGGAACTGAGTATTTAAAGCCTAAAGTATAAGGTCCCCTTATGAGAGTCATCACCCCCCCCATCCCCCCCATATGATGGGCCCCTGCTAAAAAATGAGGGGGGATGTTTAGGACAGGTAACCCTCTCCACTTGATTAAGAGCTGAATGCCTAAATAATGTGTGATACTTTGTGAAGCCCCTCCTTACTTACACTATTGGCAGCCCACGGGACAGGTAAGAAGTGAAAAATGAAAACAAAATGGAAGCACATTTTCACATTCTGCTATTACAAAGCAAGAAAATTAATGTGTTAAAAAATAAAAATAGCATTTGAAAGTATTGAGACAGGCCCTTACACTACATGCTTTGGTGAATTCGTCCATAAATGTGATCATGAAAAGGGTAGGTATAGTGTGTATTGGGTTTGGTCAAGTCATCAGATAGAAGACTGCTATCAGCTGAGGTAGCAGTTGGGGAGAGGGGGGTTACTAATGAGTTTGGCACAACCCCAAAAGTAAAAAAAAGATCACTTTGCATGAATTGAAGCACACACATCACATTTGTAGACATTTTAGGGGGTGTTTAGGGGAAAGCAATACAATGGAGCTGACAAAAAACATTGATAAGTGACTAGACTATAGTTTTATGGGCCAAGAAGAGCATGGTTGGGAAGTTAGTGAGGCAAATCTGCATGAGGACAAAGGGGCAGAGCATATGAATTAGAGCATATTGCAATGATGGTAATTAGGGAATGAGGAAAGAAATACAAGACATTAGCAATCATGAAATACATAGAATGTGATGTTTAAGGATCAAACTTAGCTTCATATAGTCCTTCTGCAGGACCTGAATGATGGCAGAACAGGTCTCTGGAATAATGATCCCCAGAGCCTGGGGGGAGATGCCTGTAGAGAACTTGAGGTCCTGAAGACTTCTCCCTGTCACCAAGTAGCGCAACGTGGCGATGAGCCTCTGCTCCGGAGTGATGGCTTGCCACATGCAGGTATCCTGCCTGGTGATATAAGGGGTCAGCAAAGCCAGCAGACGGTGAAAAAAATGGGGTCCGTCATCTGGAGATAATTCCTGAAATGATCAGGATTATTCTCGTGGATCTCACGGAGCAAAGGCATGTGTGAGAACTGGTGACGCTGGCGCAACCAATTCTTGGTCCACAAACGCCTCTCCTCCCTGTTCATGGACCGGATTTGTGTCAAAGTAAGAACCCCAACACGAAGCCCCTGCACAGCACAAACTGTACGACGAGTGCGTAGAGGAAACATGGTTTGAAAACGGTCGGCTGGTCAGAACGGACACCAGAAAGCACCGATAAACAGCAAGGCCTGAAAGAACGACCTGAAGCAAGCAGACAATAAAAAATGCCTTTCAAAGCGTACTATACCTAGATATAGTCCACAATGAGAAACAAATACCTAATGACTGCACGCACTGATTATCAGATACGCAAAGACAAGCAGAAACCGAAGAGCAGTAGCGATCTGAATCACTAATGTGAAAAGCGCGAATCGTCTCTCCCCAAACTTCTACTAACACGAGATCAGCAGAAGGAGCCCAAAGGGTGATGGACGTGGTGCTGAACTTCCCTTTTCTAGTCCCGCCGTACACGGCTTACGTCACTGCATTCTTGGCAACCGCTAAATCCGACAACTGGGTCCGACCGTGTGTATGCAACAGTTTCAGACAAAATCCGTCGGACAAAATCCGACGGATTTGGTTGGCAGAATGTCCGACCGTGTGTACGGGGGCTTAGTGCTTTCATGGGCGGTGTATCACCAGGCCTCCATGGCTCAAATCTGCAAGGCCGCAACCTGGTCATCAATCCATACATTCACCAAATTTTATCAGGTGGATGTGAGAAGGCATGAGGACATCGCCTTTGGGCGTAGTGTGCTACAGGCAGTGGTACAGGGTACTCAGGTCTGATTACATCCTATGTTGTGTGGTTCCCCTCCCCTCAGATAGCATTGCCCTGGGACATCCCATCAGTAATTACTGAGTCTCTGTGTCCCGTGATGTATGAGAAAGAAAATAGGATTTTTATAACAGCTTACCTGTAAAATCCTTTTCTTTTGAGGTACATCACGAGGCACAGAGGTCCCTCCCCTCTTCTAATACACTTATATTGCTTTGCTACAAAACTGAGGTACCTCCAGTAGGGGGAGGGATTATATGGGGGATTGAACTTCCTGTCTAGGGTGTGCCAGTGTCCAATCACCTAGTGATACCCTATAACCCATCAGTAATTACTGAGTCTTTGTGTCCCGTGATGTACCTCAAAAGAAAAGGATTTTACAGGTAAGCTGTTATAAAAATTCTATTTTTTCCAACCAAAAGGATCCTATCATTAACCCAGCGCTAGAGTTCCAGCCTGGAGAGCCAGCGCTAGAGAAAATGTCAAATTTTCCCACGGTCAAATGTGAGCGTGGGAAAAAACATAAAATTTTCCCGTGCTCAAATTTGACCGTAGGAAGAAAACATAACATTTTCCAACGGTCAAATTTGAGCGTGGGAAAAAAAACATAAAATTTTCCCGCGCTCAAATTTGAAAGTGGGAAGAATGTCAAATTTTCCCACAGTCAAATTTGACCATGGGAAAAAAACATAAAATATTCCCTCACTCAAATTTGACAGTGGGAAAGAAACAAAAATTTTCCCACGGTCAAATTTGAGCGTGGGAAAAAAACAACATTTTCCCCACGCTAAAATTTGACCATTGGAAATAAATATAAAATTTTCCCACGGTCAAATTTGAGCGTGGGAAAAAAATGACAAATTTTCCCACAGTCAAATCTGAGCGTGGAAAAAAAAACATAAAATTTTCACGGAGCTCAAATTTGACATTTAACATTTTCCCACGCTAAAATTTGACCGTGGGAAAAAAACTAAATGTTACCATGTTCAAATTTGACCATGGGAAAAAAATGTAAAATTTTCCCACAATCAAATTTGACCGTGGGAAAATTTGAGCGTGGGAAAATTTGAGCGTGGGAAAAAATTGCAAATTTTCCCATGCTCAAATTTGACCGTGGGAAGAATATGTAAATTTTTCCCACGCTCAAATTTGACCGTGGACAAAAAACATACAATTTTCCCACGGTCAAATTTGAGCGTGGGAAAAAAATTTCAAATTTTCCCACGGTCAAATTTGAGCATGGGGAAAAAACATAACATTTTCCCATGGTCAAATTTGAGCGTGGGAAAAAAATGTCAAATTTTCCCACAGTCAAATGTGAGCGTGGGAAAAAAACATAAAATTTTCCCGCGCTCAAATTTGACCGTAGGAAGAAAACATAAAATTTTCCAACGGTCAAATTTGAGCGTGGGAAAAAATGGCAAATTTTCCCACGGTCAAATTTGAGCGTGGGAAAAAAATTGCAAATTTTCCCATGCTCAAATTTGAGCGTAGGAAAAAAACATGACATTTTTCCGTGCTCAAATTTGACCGTGGGAAAAAGACATAAAATTTTCCCGCGCTCAAATTTGACCGTAGGAAAAAAACATAAAATTTTCCCACTGTCAAATTTAAGCGTGGGAAAAAATGTAAAATTTTCCCGCGTTCAAATTTGAGCATGGGAAAAAATAACATTTTCCCACGCTAAAATTTGACCGTGGGAAAAAAACACAAAATTTTCCCACGCTCAAATTTGACTGTGGGAAAAAACAAAAGTTTCCCATGCTCAAATTTGAGCATGGGAAAAAACTAAATTTTCCCAAGCTCAAATTTGACAGTGAGAAAAAACATCAAATTTTCCCATGGTCAAATTTGAGCGTGGGAAAAAAGCAAAATGTTCCCACGTTCAAATTTTGCCATGGGAAAAAACAAAAATTTTCCCACGGTCAAATTTGACCGTGGGAAGAATGTCAAATTTTCCCACGTTCAAATTTGACCATGGGGAAAAAAATGTAAAATTTTCCCACAGTCAAATTTGAGCGTCGGAAAAAAATGGCAAATTTTCCCATGCTCAAATTTGACCATGGGAAGAGAATGTACATTTTTCCCATGCTCAAATTTGACCGTGGACAAAAAACATAAAATTTTCCCACGGTCAAATTTGAGCGTGGGAAAAAAACATAAAATTTTCCCGTGCTCAAATTTGATAATGGGAAAAAACTAAATTTTCCCACGGTCAAATTTGACCGTGGGAAAAAAAACATAAAATTTTCCCATGGTCAAATTTGAGCGTGGGAAAAAAATGTCAAATTTTCACACGGTCAATTTTGAGCGTGGGAAAAACCATAATTTTTTCCCGCGCTCAAATTTGACCGTGGGAAAAAAAACATAACATTTTCCCATGCTAATTTTACCCGTTTAGGCTTCCTTTTACCAAGAAAGGATCAGAGGGATGAAAAGTGACTGGATTTCATGTTTAAAAGGCCATGAAACTGCATAGCTAACTGCCATTTCCTGAATCCAGAAGTGACTGCCTCCAAACCGGAAGTGGCCCTTAAACACCTTTCCCCTTGACATTTTGGCCTTTAACCACTTGCTTACTGGGCACTTAAACACCCTTCTGCCCAGACCAATTTTCAGCTTTCGGTGCTCTCACACTTTGAATGACAATTACTCAGTCATGCAACACTGTACCCAAATTAATTTTTTGTCCTTTTTTTCCCACAAATAGAGCTTTCTTTTGGTGGTATTTGATCACCTCTGGGGTTTTTATTTTTTGCGCTATAAATGAAAAAAGACCGAAAATTTAGAAAAAAAAACGCATATTTCTTTGTTTCTGTGACAGAATTATGCAAATTATACATTTTTCTTCATAAATTTTGGCCACAATTTATACTGCTACATATCTTTGGTAAAAATAACCCAAATTAGTGGATATTATTTGGTCTTTGTGAAAGTTAGAGAGTCTACAAGCTGTGGTGCGAATCGCACAAAATTGATCACATCTGATGTACTGGTGGACTATCTCGCTTCTTGTGACCTGAACAAGTCAGAAAAGTACAAATACCCCCCAAATGACCCCTTTTTGGAAAGTAGACATTCTAAGGTATTTAGTAAGAGGCATGGTGAGCTTTTTGATGTTGTCATTTTTTTCCCACAATTCTTTGCAAAATTAAGATTTTTCATTTTTTTTCTCCACAAATTTGTTATTGTAATAGGTTATTTCTCTCACATGGCATGTGTATACCACAAATTACACCCCCCAAAAAATTCTGCTACTCCTCCTGAGTATTACAATACCACATGTGTGGGACTTTTTCACAGCCTGGCCACATAGAGAGGCCCAACATGCAGGTAGCGCCATCATGTGTTCTAGGAACATAAATTACACATCTAACTTGTTGACTATTTATTACACTTTTGAAGCACCAGGACAATGACACGTGACACTGATGACAGATGGCACTGATACGTGGCAATGATGACACTTATACGTGGCACTGATGACACGTGGCACTGATGACAGATGGCACTAATATGTGGCACTGATGACAGATGGCACTAATATGTGGCACTGATGACACGTGGCACTAATACGTGGCACTGAAGACACGTGGCACTAATACGTGGCACTGAAGACAGATGGCACTAATATGTGGCACTAATACGTGCCACCGATGACAGGTGGCACTAATACATGGCACCGATGACGCGTGACACTGATGACAGATGGCACTGATAAGTGGCATTGATGACACGTGACACTGACAACAGATGGCACGTGACACTGACAGGTGGCACTGATGACAAATGACACTGATACGTGGCACTGATGACAGATGGCACTAATACATGGCACTGATGACAGATGGCACTATGTGGCACTGATGACACGTGGCACTGATGACAGATGGCACTTATACGTGGCACTGATGACAGATGGCACTGGTGACAAATGACACTGACAACGGGTGGCACTGGGGGCAGGTAGCACTGGGGTGGATGGCACTGGGGGCAGGTAGCACTGGGGTGGATGGCACTGGGGGCAGGTAGCACTGGGGTGGATGGCACTGGGGCAGGATGGATGGCACTGCTGGGGGAGGATGGATGGCACTGCTGGGGAGGATTGCACTTTTTTTTTTACTTTATTTTTTTTTTCCACAAAGCTAAGCAGAACGGCTGCCGCTGCAGCTGTTCATCTCTTCCCTCTCACTCTCTGTGTGAGGAGGGAGAGCGGCGCTGAGAGATGATCTCATATGTTTACATATGAGATCATCTCCCATTGGACACGCCGATCATGCTGTAAACGGCCGCTGTGATTGGCCGTTTACAGCGATCTGTGTTTGCCTGTCCCCGGGGGACACGGCGAACACAGAACTTCCACGATGCGTGCCCGCGGCAGCGCGCATTGCGGAAGTAAACAATAGGACGTCCAGGGACGGCCACCCGGACGAACGCTCCTGCTCTACGGCCGTCATTCGGCTATAGGGCGGGCGCGAGGTGGTTAAATCATGCTGGCATCCATTTTAGGGCATTTTGAGCTCGTTTTGATACATTTCCTGCCTAACTGAGCCATTGCCCAAAATTTGAAAATTTCATGGGGCCAGGCCAGCAAGCCAGGGCCACAAAAATGGGCCAAATTAGTTTTTCAGCCATTTTATCTGTTTGGGCTTCCTTTTACCAAGAAAGGATCAGAGGGATGAAAAGTGACTGGATTTCATGTTTAAAAAGCCAAGAAACTGCATAGCTAACTGCCATTTCCTGAAACCGGAAGTGACCTCTCCAAACCGGAAGTGGCCCTTAAACACCTTTCCCCTTGACATTTTGGCCTTTAAATCATGCTAACATCCATTTTAGGGCATTTTGAGCTTGTTTTGATACATTTCCTGCCTCACTGAGCCATTGGCCAAAATTTGAAAATTTCATGGGGCCAGGCCAGCAAGCCAGGGCCGCAAAAATGGGCCCAATTTGTTTTTCAGCCATTTTACCCTTTTGGGCTTCCTTTTACCAAGAAAGGACCAGAGGGATGAAAAGTGACTGGATTTCATGTTTAAAAAGCCAAGAAATTGCATAGCTAATTGCCATTTCCTGAAACCGGAAGTGACCTCCTCCAAACCGGAAGTGGCCCCTAAACACCTTTCCCCTTGACATTTTGGCCTTTAAATCATGCTGGCATCCATTTTAGGGCATTTGAGCTCGTTTTGATACATTTCCTGCCTAACTGAGCCATTGGCCAAAATTTGATAATTTCATGGGGCCAGGCCAGCAAGCCAGGGCCGCAAAAATGGTCCAAATTTGTTTTTCAGCCATTTTACCCATTTGGGCTTCCTTTTACCAAGAAAGGACCAGAGGGATGAAAAGTGACTGGATTTCATGTTTAAAAAGCCAAGAAACTGCATAGCTAACTGCCATTTCCTGAAATCGGAAGTGACCTCCTCCACACCGGAAGTGGCCCTTAATGTCACGATCTGGAGTCAGGCTCAGAGACCAGTAGCTATAGCAGCAGAGCAGATATTCACACAGGTCACCCTGGCTGATGGCACGGGTTCACCTGAGGTGCGGGGTCTAAGCACTAACCGGTATTCACCAGAGCTCCCAAAGGTGGAGATGGGCTTGGCTGCCTGTTAGTGCCAGGTCGCGGTCCTCAGGATAGCCCCACCAGGAGGTGAGCAAGCCGGGGATCTGGTAGCAGATATAGCAGGTAGAGATCAAGCAGAAGCGTAGTTGAGAAACAAGCCAAAAGTCGGTAACCAATAGTTGCAGGTTGGAATTCAGCAGAAGCGTAGTCCAGGAGCAAGCCAAATGTTGGTAACGAAAGGTAGCGAAGATACGGTCGGCAGCAGGAGAGATAGAAGCAAGATATTGGCTGGTAAAGGCACAATATTCTGGCAAGGAGGAAGTGCAGAGACATGGCTTATATCAGGAAGTTCATGGGAGGAGCAAAGGGTTCAAGGTTCAAGGCAAACAAGATTCAAGACAAGATCACTAAAGGAATTGTCCAAGGAGCTTTCCAAGGAGCTGTCCAAGGAGCTGTCCAGCATTCCAGGTGGCTCAGCAAGCAGAGTCACTGCCAGACACACCAGAGGTCCCAGGTTCAAGCCCAGGTCCTAACAGTACCCTCCTCCCAGGACGTCTTAGGGCCAGGTTTCTGAGGAAGCCTCTGGTGGAATTCCCTTGTTAATCTAGGGGCATGAACATTCTCCTCAGGCTCCCAAGAATTTTCTTCTGGCCCATATATTGAACCAAATATTTCAATTTGTTCCTAGAGATCCTGGAGTCAAGAATTTTTCCCACCACAAATTCTTCTTCACCCTGTACCTCGACAGGTGGGGGAGGAGGATGAATTCTTCCAGAAAAAGTATTTTCATGAAATGGTTTGAGTAGTGATATATGAAACACACGGTGAATCTTCATATTGTCAGGAAGTTTTAGGCGAAAAGTGACCGGGTTGATTTGAGCAGAAATCTCAAAAGGTCCCATAAACTTTTGACCCAACTTAGCACATGGAACTTGAACTTTTAAATTTTTGGTAGATAACCAAACTTTCTCACCTACTTGAAAAGTGGGAATAGACCTACGATGTCTGTCAGCAGCCTTCTTGTAATATTCCTGCGCCTCCTTCAATGTATCAGTCAATTTCTCCTGGATCTCATGTAATGAAGTTAGTCTGTTGGTAACAGCAGGAATTAAAGTTGAGATGGGGAGATCAGGAATAAAAACTGGATGATACCCGGTGTTTAAGAAAAATGGGCTTTGGGATGTGGAACTATGTTTAGAGTTATTATAAGCAAACTCTGCCGTAGGAAGGTAGTCCACCCAGTCATCCTGAAGATAACTCACGAAGCATCGAAGGTATTGCTCCAGAGTTTGATTGGTCCTCTCGGTCTGACCATTAGACTGCGGATGAAAAGCCGAGGACAGATTAACTGTTACACCCAAAGCTGAGCAAAAACTTCTCCAAAATTTTGAGGTAAACTGTACCCCTCTGTCAGACACCACATCATCAGGAATTCCATGAAGTTTAAAAACTTCTCTAACCATTACCTCAGCAGTATGTTCGGCGGAGGGTACCCCTTTAACTGGAATAAAATGAGCCATCTTAGTGAGACGGTCAACGACTACCAGAATGGTGGTCATCCCTTTTGAAAGAGGAAGGTCAACCACAAAGTCCATAGAAATTGACCCCCATGGTCTTGATGGAACAGGTAGTGGTAGAAGTAACCCCAGAGGAGAAGATCGAGGTGTCTTATTGCGAGCACAGGTTAGACATGAAGCCACATAACTCTTAACATATTTCTTGTACCCAGGCCACCAAAAGGAACGTGATAAGAGTTCTTCTGTTTTAGAAACCCCAAAATGACCAGCAAGCTTAGAGTCATGTACCAACCTGAGGGCTTCTACCCGAACTGATTCAGGTACATAGAGGCAATGCGCTTGAGTCCAAAAACCATTGTACTTGAGGTTAATGTCCTTAGGAGGATTATTAAGAAGTGGGTCATTCTCATACCCCTCCTTGAGAAGATTAAGAAATGTCTTTGAACTCATGGCCCCTAGAAAGTTCTTTTGAGGCAGGATTGTACATTCAGAGGTGCTTTCCTGGAGAGGCCCAGACAACATCCGTGATAGGGCATCAGCCTTACCATTCCTTGACCCAGGGCGGTATGAAATAACAAAATGAAACCTGGAAAAGAAAAGGGTCCAACGTGCTTGTCTAGATGACAACCTTTTAGCAGACCTAATAAATTCTAAATTTTTATAATTGGTGAGAACGGTTACAGGGTGCTTAGCTCCTTCTAGCAGATGCCTCCACTCAGAAAATGCTTCCTTAATTGCCAGCAGCTCCTTGTTTCCAATGTCATAATTCATCTCGGCTGAAGACATCAGTCGAGAGAAATAAGCACAAGGATGAAGCTGCATTTTTTCTCCCATTCGCTGAGAAAGGATAGCTCCCACAGCAGAATTAGAAGCATCAACTTCTACGATGAAAGGTAGTTCTGGATCTGGATGTACCAGTATTGGTGCAGAAGTGAAGAGAGTTTTCAGTTTACTAAAGGCAGCCTGTGCCTCAGGTGACCACAAAAAGGGCACCCCTTTCTTTGTCAACTGTGTGATTGGAGCAATTACCCTAGAGAAATTCCTTATAAATCTTCTGTAAAAGTTGGCAAATCCAAAAAAATCGCTGTATCTCTTTAACATTCTTAGGGGCGGGCCAATCCACCACAGCTTTGAACTTATTGGGATCCATGCTTACCCCTTCAGAAGAGATTATGTATCCCAAGAACTGGATCTGAGTTTGTTCAAACTCGCATTTCTCTAATTTTATGTAAAGTTGATTTCGACTTAATCTCTCGAAAACAATACAGACATGCTTGCGGTGTTCTTCCAAAGTATCAAAGAAAATGAGAATGTCATCCAAATATGCTATTACAAACTGATCAAGCAAACCCCGAAAAGCATCATTAATAAAATGTTGAAAAGTTGCAGGAGCATTGCAAAGCCCAAAGGGCATGACCAAAGACTCAAAATGTCCATATCTGGTTCTGAAAGCAGTTTTCCATTCATCACCGGAACGAATGCGGACAAGGTTGTATGCCCCCCCGTAAATCTAATTTGGTAAAGAGCTTGGCAGAGCGGAGTCTCTCAAGCATTTCTGGAATCAGTGGGAGGGGGATAGCGATTCTTAATTGTGATCTTATTTAAATCTCTATAGTCAATACACGGACGCAGGGTGGAGTCCTTTTTCGTCACGAAGAATAAGGCTGCGCCAGCAGGAGAGGTTGAGTGTCTGATAAAACCCTTCTCAAGATTCTCATTAATCCAGTCCCTGAGCACTTTCAGTTCAGGTTCTGATAAAGAATAAAGGTGACCAAATGGTATTTCTGCCCCTGGAAGCAATTCAATGGGACAATCATAAGAGCGATGAGGAGGCAGCTGATCTGCGTTCTTTTTATCACAAATGTCCCGAAACTCAAGATATTGTGGAGGTAGCTTGTCGTATGACTGGATAGTTGCCAAAACTGCTTGTAAATCTTGGGTTGGTGGAGGGCTTATTTGATAAGATTCTTTGCAATGTTTCTTGCGATGGTCAGATGTAAAGCTTAAAGAACGTGTCTCCCAGTTGATGGAGGGATTATGGATAGAGAACCAAGGAATGCCCAGGATAATAGGGAACTTGGGTGATGTAATCAGCTCAAAGCTCATAGTCAAAGGACCAGAGGGATGAAAAGTGACTGGATTTCATTTTTAAAAAGCCAAGAAACTGCATAGCTAACTGCCATTTCCTGAAACCGGAAGTGACCTCCTCCAAACCGGAAGTGGCCCTTAAACACCTTTCCCCTTGACATTTTGGCCTTTAAATCATGCTGGCATCCATTTTAGGGCATTTTGAGCTAGTTTTAGGGCAAAATTTAATGTCATTTTCCCACGGTCAAATTTGAGTGTTGAGAAAAATGTAAAATTTTCCCACGCTCACATTTGACTGTGGGAAAAACATAAATTTTTCCCGTACTCTAATTTGGCCATGGGGAAAAAACTAAATTTTCCCTGGCTCAAATTTGAGCGTGGGAAAATACATAAAATTTTCCCACGCTAAAATTTGAGCATGGGAAAAAAATTCAAATTTTCCCACAGTCAAATTTGAGCGTGGCAAAAGCACATAAAATATTCCTTCACTCAAATTTCAGCATGGGAAAGCAATAAAAAATTTCCCACTGTCAAATTTGACTGTGGGAAAAAAACGTAAAATTTTCCTGCTCTCAAATTTGAGCGTGGAAAAAAAACATAACATTTTCCCACGCTAAAATTTGACCATGGGATAAAAACATAAAATTTTCCCACACTAAAATTTGACCGTGGGAAAAAAATGTCAAATTTTCCCACAGTCAAATTTGAGCGTGGGAAAAAAATGTCAAATTTTCCCATGCTAAAATTTGACCGTGGGAAAAAACATAAAATTTTCCCGCGCTCAAATTTGAGCATGGGAAAAAAAACAGAAAATTGTACCATACTTACCGTAATTTTCTTTTCCTGGTGCCTATCCATGGCAGCATACCTGTGACAAGCTCCGCCTTGGCTCCTCCCTCAGGACTAGTGAATATTATAAAAGAAATGGTTAGCGCAGCCCCAGCATTCTCCGTAATATAGAATACCGAGGGTGGGATTGTATGCTGCCATGGATAGGCACCAGGAAAAGAAAATTACGGTAAGTATGGTACAATTTTCTGTTTTCCTGGTGCCTCCATGGCAGCATACCTGTGACAAATAACTAGCTAAAGATGGGTGGGATGATGCTTAGAAGTTTATTTTAAAGAAATTATTATTTATAAGAAGCAAAAGCTGATGTGACTGCCTGTCTGCCAAACTCCACTGATGAGAGAGCTCCTGGGTCCACCCTGTAATGTTTCAGAAACGTATGTTGCGACGACCAAGTCGCTGCCCTACAAATAGTTTCAATTGACACATTCGCTCTTACCACCCAAGAGGCAGAAACCGCTCTGGTGGAGTGCGCCTTGACCGCCGAAGGGGGTTCCAGCCCATTTGTCCTGTACCCCTTGTGGATGAGTTTAACGATCCATGAGTCAATCGTTCTTGCTGATGCCCCCTTGCCTTTGTTTTTTACCCCAGGGAATTATAAACAGCCTGATGGATCCCCTGAATGATGCTGTGGCCTGCAGATAGCATTTCAAAGTGGAGGCGATGTCTAGCTCATGAAGAGAACCGGAGTCCTGTTCCGAAAATGTTGGGAGTGCCCAAGGTTCCGACGTGTTCAAGGATGATGCGACCTTGGGAATAAATCCTCGCACTGTTCTGAGTTCTACTCTGACCGGATAGAATATGATGTGATTATGATCTGCTCCTAAAGCTTGGAGCTCTGAAACCCGTCTGCCAGAGGTTATAGCTATCAGAAAGGCTAGCTTCAAGGTTAGACTCCAAAGCGTTGCTGACTCCGAAGGGGCAAAAGGTGGATTGGCTAAGGACGATAAGGATGATAGCAAGGTCCCAAGTGGGAAAAGATTGTTTAGTTGGCGGTCGGATCTTTTTGACAGCTTTGAAGAACTGGATTATTAATGGATCCTTGGCCCATCTTCTACTGGTTGCTGCTGAAATCGCTGATACCTGTACCTTTAGTGTACCTCTTGCAAGGCCTAGGTCTAGGCCTGCCTGCAAAAACTCAGGAATTTGAGAGGATGATGGGGAACCTGGATCACAGCTTCTGCCAAGCATGAAGGCCCTGAACTTGTTCCACACTTTATCGTATATGCCGTTTGTGGATGGTTTTCTTGCTTTGAGCAGGGTTGCGATCACTTTATTGGAACACCCTAGGGATTGGAACCTTTCCCTTTCAGCTGCCAGATGTGAAGGTCCAGCCTGCAGGGATCTGGATGGGTGTGGCATCCTCGCGACAGGAGAAGAGGTATTATTGGAACCTTGACTGGAGGCCGGGTACTCAGATACATTGCTGTGGGGAATTGGCCAGTACGGTAGGATCGCTATCACCATTGTGGTTTCCGTCATAAGTCTTGACAAGAATGTTGGAATGAGAGGCCGTGGAGGGAAGGCATAGGCCCGGTTGCATGCCCAGGGGGCTGAGAGGGCATCTATTGCCTCCGCCTGGGGGTGAGGAAGCCTTGAGATGAACCTTGGGAGTTTAGTATTGAATGCTGTTGCAAATAGTTCTAGCTTGAGGGGACCCCACTAGTTCACTATCCAGTCAAAAATCTCCGGGTGTAGAGACCATTCGTTGGCATCCACGAACCTGTGGAAAAGGCTGTTGGCCCTCGAGTTGAGATGACCGGGCAGATAGACTGCCCTCAGGTCCTTTAGATTCCTTTCTGCACAGAGGATTATGGGTTCCACCTCCTTCAGGAGGGACCTGCTGCGTGTCCCCCCTTGCCGGTGTACATAAGATACCGCAGCCCTGTTGTTCATTTGGAGGAGAACTGGTTTCCCTGTAATCTCGAACTCTAGGGATAGAAATGCAAGGTAGGCCACTCCTGACCTCCAGGACATTTGACACCAAGCCTGCTGTATGGAAGGACCATCTTCCCTGCACTGAGATCTGGTTGCAGTGTGCTCCCCAACCTGCTGCACTGGCATCGGTAGTAATTGTGATTCAGTCGACATGCCCTAACTGGCGCGGTTTCGAAAGTGTCTGTTTCTTCATCCACCAACGTAGACTCCTGAGCATCAAGGTCGTCAAGTGTATGGGTTGGGATAGATACCGTCTGTTCCACAGTCTCAAGAAATCCAGCTGGAAATGTCTCAAATGCCAATGGGCCTAGGGGACCATAGGGATACATGACGGCATCTGGCCTATCAGGCTCAAACAGTTTGAGGCTGTCAGGTAGGATCTCGTACTAACTTTCTTCATTTGTTGAAAAATGGATGTCACCTTCTGAGGTGGGAGAGTCACTGTTCCGTTCCTTTTATTGAACAGAGCGCCCAAATAAACCGTCTCCTGGGTTGGAGAAAGGTGACTTTTCTCCTGGTTTATCTTCCATCCGAATTCTGCTAGAGTTGTCAAAAGAATGTTCCTGTGTTCCACTAACTTGGCTGGACCCTTCGCCAGGAGTAGAATGTCGTCCAAGTAGTGGCATACCTGAAGCCCCAATTCCCCCAGAGGGGTTATGATGGCAATCAGGGTCTTTGTGAAGACTGTTGGCGACGTGCAGAGGCCAAATGGATCTCAGATACTTCTGGAACGGAGGGAGTATGGGTATACGCAGGTAAGCGTCCTGCAAGCCTATTGACAACATCCAGTCCCCTGGTTGGACTACATGAATAATCATCTGTAGTGACTCCATTTTGAATTTTTCTAGGAAGATATAGCAGTTTAGTCTTTTTAGGTCTATCACGGGTCTCCACCCTCCATTTCTCTTGGGGACTAGAAACAGGGTGGAGTAAAAACCCGAAAATCTCTCTGATGGAGGCACTGGGACTACTGCTTGCTGTGCCTGCAAGGAGAGAAGAAATCGCTGTAGCGCTTCCGCTTTTTTTTTTTTGGGGGGGAACCTTGACACCCTTTTCGGGGAGAAGAAGTCCTTGGGAGATTTGTCTGGGAATGACCAGAAATGGCTGTATTTGACTGTGGAGACTACCCAAGGACCCCTGCACTTTTGTTCCCAGATCTTTGAGAAGTGTTTTAACCTGGCCCCCATAGCTTGGGCTGGCCTGGCATCAAAAGGATTTAGTGGAATCCTGTGGGGTAGGCACTGGTCTCTGCCTTCGGGTCTTGAGAAACGTGGACTGTGTGCTTTTCCAAGAGCATTGCCCTTGCGGAGCAATGAATTGAATCAATGGCGGCTTCACCAATAAAGTCTGCTGAGAGCTTCAGCTCATCCAAGGTCTTGATTATATCCTCCTTTGGGATTTCCTGTTGGACTGCCGAATCTATATTATCCATCAAGACACGTAGTTCATTTGACACTGATGTCAGAGCTATCGCAGATTTACAGGCGTTGCCTGCCATCTGGTAAGCCTTTTTGGATCGAGATCCATCCTCCTGTCCAGTGGGACCTTAAAGAAGTTGAGTCTTCCAGGGGCAACGTGACATTCTTTGCAAACCTTACCACTGCTGCATCGACCACTGGAGAACCCTCCAGCATTGCGGAATCGGCCTCTGAGAGAGGGTATAGCGTTCCCAACTGATTAATGGAGAATCTTTTCTCTGTCTTTTTCCACTCTTCCTCAATCACATCCCTGATCTCGTCCATGAGAGGGAAAAAGGATATCTGGCATTTGAGAAAGGGGAAGTACGATTTAGACTTTTAACCTCTGTGTTGGTCTCTTCCCAGCCGATCGCTTGTTTAACTGCCTGTACAGAAGGCTGTACCATGGCGAAAGCAAAGCCAGAGGCATCTAGGTCATCAGATGATTCCACTGAGATGGCATTCTCTTCCTGATGTTTTAAAGGAAGATGCAGACGTCAGACAAGAAATTCCACTTGTGGACGGCCCGGGAATGGGAGCCTCAGCCGTTTGCTCCTGAGGAGGAGATGCTGGCTGTTGCATCGGCATTGTAGCTACCAATTCCGCAAGGGAATCCTTTACTGCTTTCTTAAGTAGGTCCGCCACTTGGAGACTTTCAGATTCTCTGTCCGCTGCATAGTCCCTGAGGCAATTTCGACAGATCAGTTTGTCTGGAAGTGGGGTAGCCCCACAGGCCTGACATCTTGGAGATCTAGGTCTCGGGGAGCATGAATGACGGCGCTTTTTGGCCGATGCTTTCCTGCCACTTCTATAATCCCCATGCCTAGATGACCTGTCTCTGCTGTGACTAGAGTCATCATCGATTCCATGTTGCCTTGAGGTCCTCTTAGACGTCTTCTGGCATACGGGACTGAAATACATAAAAGTACCAGCCACAGTGCACTCTTTTATTTTTATTTTTTAAAAGTGTATCAACTTACCTGGACGTAGGTCCTTACCTCAGGTGTAGAGTAGGATCTTGTGCGGGCGGCAAATGGCTCATACTAGACGGATTAGCAGAAGCAGCAGCTAAGAAAAGAGTTTTAGAGAAGAAAAATCAAGCCACCATGTCCTGACTTGGTAAAAGTGAAATTACCTCTATAAATAATGGGTTCTCTATGTTTTGTCTCTTTTTTTTTTAACCCAGATGAACATCTATTTAAATAATTTTTATTAATTTTATTTATATAATAATTTAATATATTTATTTTATATTATTTAATTAATTGCTCCCCTTTTTCTTTTTTTTTACATTTATTTATTTATTTATTTTACCTAAAAGGAATGGGTATTTGCTCCCTGGAGCTCTCAGACGCAGTTCTCCCTGCAGCCACAGGTGTCCCACTGAGGCCAACAGGGAGATAAATAGTGGAACAGGAGAGGCAGGGCACGCCTCTATACTGTCCTTAACGTTTTAATGGCATAGTTGTCACCATGTCCTTATCCAAAATGGCCGTGGCGGCCCCCGGAAACTACTGCGCATGCGCTGACCGGCGGAACGGAAATCCGGAAGCCTTGCACCGCCGGCGCATGCGCAGAGCATGGCGGGGAACGCCGAGGGGGCGAATAAAGTGCCGGGGCTGAGCGCGCGGCTCCTATGGAGCTGACAATGGCAGGGGCTAGGAGAGGGGTTTTCCCTCTAAAAGAAACAACAAAAAATAAAAGAAAAATTAGAGGTCAAAAGAAAGACAGAAATGGAAAGTTGAGGAGGGGAAGACAGAGAGGGAAGAGGAAAGAGAAAGGAAGAAGGGGAGAAAGAGAAAAAAACAAAGATGTAAAACCTAAAAGGGGAAGGAAAGAAGGAGGAAAAGAAGAAGGGGAGAGAGAGGGGAAAAAAAAGAAATGTAGAAATAGCTGCTGCCTCCGTTACCATGAATGAGCTGGTGCCTGATCAATTTGCAGATAAAGCTCTTACTTAAGAGACAAACTGCTTGTCCCAAAAGATCCTACAGAAGGGACTTCCAACCTTATAAGCGCGTTTAGCTGCCCAAGAGAAGGAACTGCGTCCGGGAGAGGCTTGAACCCGGACGGAAGCTGCCGAATGCAGAAGGTAAGGACGCCGACCAGAATTCACTGCCATGAGGTATGAGGAAAAAAAGGAGAATGCTGGGGCTGCGCTAACCATTTCTTTTATAATATTCACTAGTCCTGAGGGAGGAGCCAAGTCGGAGCTTGTCACAGGTATGCTGCCATGGATAGGCACCAGGAAACAACATTTTCCCACATTAATATTTGACCATGGGAAAAAAACATAAAATCAAATTTGAGCGTGGGAAAATTTTATGTTTTTTTCCCACGCTCAAATTTTAGCATGGGACTGTGGGAAGAATATGTAAAATTTTCCCACGCTCAAATTTGACTGTTGGAAGAATGTCAAATTTTCCCACAGTCAAATTTGACCATGGGAAAAAAACATAAATTATTCCCTCACTCAAATTTGAGCATGGGAAAGAAACAAAAAATTTCCCATGGTCAAATTTGAGTGTGAGAAAAAAACAAAATGTTCCCATGCTAACATTTGAGCGTGGGAAAAAAACATAAAATTTTCCCACGGTCAAATTTGAGCGTGGGAAAAAAACATAAAATTTTCCTGTGCTCAAATTTGACCGTGGGGAAAAAAATTTCATTTTCCCACGGTCAAATTTGAGTGTTGAGAAAAATGTAAAATTTTCCCACGCTCACATTTGACTGTGGGGGAAAAAAATATAAGATTTTCCCGTGCTCTAAATTGGCCATGGGGAAAAAAAAACGGAAAATTTATATCAAATACTTACCGTAATTTTCCTTTCCTGATAGGCTCCATGGCAGCATACGTGTGGGTAGCCCCGCCTCCACGATTACCCAATAGGACCCAACTCCCATAAATCTTTGCTCCCGGCTACTATCAGTGTTCCGTAACTAGCCAACTCCAGACATTTGGGAGGGAACTCCTGCTGCCATGGAGCCTATCAGGAAAGGAAAATTACGGTAAGTATTTGATATAAATTTTCCGTTTTCCTGAAAGGCTCCATGGCAGCATACGTGTGGGAAATAACTCGCCAAACACACCCGGGTGGGCAAAATGTCGCGCAAAGAACAAAAGTTTATTTTGCATTGTCAACCGACAAAACTTGCAAACCAAAATTAACAGAAGACAGAGCCGCTGGCTCTACACAGTAATGAGAAACAAAGGTATTAATGAAAGACCAAGAGGCTGCTCTGCAAATAACTTCAGGAGCCACATGGCGAGAAGCTGCCCACAATGTTGAAATACTCCGTGTTGAATGAGCCGTTAATGCCTCAGGAGGAGCCTAGCCCTTTGCTCTGTATGCCCTCTGAATGATCTGAACGATCCAGGTAGAGATAGATCTAGCCGAAGCTCGCAATCCTTTATTCTTGCCATGAGGGAGAACAAAAAGAAATTTTGTTTGTCTGAAAGGAGCTGTGACTTCCAAATATTGTTTAAGCGTGTGTCCTACGTCCAGAGGATGAACATCCTGACTCTCTGAGTTTTTGAAAGTGGGAAGCACAATTTCCTGATTCTCATGGAAGACCGAGGTTACTTTGGGATTCGATCCCAACATGGGAACCAATACTGCCCTGTCTGGAAAGAAAGTCAGAAAAGGTTCCTCCGAACCTAGATTCCTAATCTCAGAAACTCTCTTGGCTGAGGTTATAGCTACCAAGAAGATGGTCTTGAGAGTGAGATCCCTTATGGACAGAGGCTCTGTAGAATCCTTTCCAAGGTTTGAGAGAAAATCCAGCACTAAAGGGAGGTCCCATTTAGGAAACCTTGGTTTTCTTTGGGGTCTGAGCCTGGTAGCTACCTTGAAGAATTGTCGTACCAGTGCATGGTTTGCCCAGGAAATACCCGTAAAGGCTGAAATAGCCGACACTTGGACTCTCAATGAACTGATAGCTAGAGGTAAATCAAGGCCTGTTTGGAGAAAGCTTAGTATGTCTTGTATTGTTGGAGAACTGCAAGAATTTTCTCTGGAGGACATATGGGCTGAAAACTTGGACCATATGCGCTCATATACCCTATTAGTACTCCCGCGTCTGGAATTGAGAAGGGTTGGAATGACCTCTTCCGGGCAACCAAGAGCTTCTAGCCTTTCCCTCTCAAAAACCATACCTTGAGGTTCAGACATGATGGGCATGGATGTAGCCTTGTGCCTTGAGATAGCAAATCCGACCTGAGAGGCAGGGGAACTGGCTCTTGATAACTGAGGAGCAGCAGTAGAGGGAACCAAGGTCTGTTGGGCCAGAAAGGAATCACTGCGAGAATCTCCACCTTCTCTGTCCTGAGCCTCCGAAGGAACTGCAGGATCACCGGAACTGGAGGGAAGGCGTAAGCTGTCTGAAACTTCCAATGTTCTGTGAGGGCATCTATCCCATATGCCTGAGGATCCCTGAACCTTGAGTAATATTTCAGAAGCTTCCGATTGCACGGGGAAGCGAACAAGTCGACTTCCAGGGACAATCCTAAGGTCAGGAGCCAATCGAATACTTCCCCGTGTAGGGACCACTCGTTGTTGTCCAACTCGACACGCGATAGGAAGTCCGCCTGAACATTCTGTACCCCTGGGATGTAGACTGCAGAAAGGTTGGACAAATTCTTCTGAGCCCAATTCATTATCGGCTCCATCTCCTGTAACAGGGACCAGCTGCGAGTTCCCCCTTGCTTCTTTACGTAAGCCACCGCGGTTGTGTTGTCCAACCTTAGCATGACCGAGGCATTCGCTGTCAGATGGTGGAATGACCGAAGCGCCTGGAAGGCCGCTCTTAGCTCCAGAACATTGGAGACGACTCTTTGTGATGGAAATGTCCACCTGCCCTGAGCGACCTCCGAAAGACAGTGAGCCCCCCATCCTCGGTTGCTGGCATCTGAAGTAACCGTGACCCATGAGATGGAAATGATCGAATGGTGGTTGCGCAGGTTCTTCCCCTGCAGCCACCAAAGAAGAGACGTCCTCATGGCTGGAGTGAGGAATATGTGCTGTGTCTGGCTGGATAAGTCCCACTGGTGCCCGTGACGTCATAGCCGACGTCAGACGCGAGGCGCTCGCGCGCATGCGCGGGAACCAAGCCTCAGTCTCACACCGGGTTCGCACATGCGCAGAACGCCTGCATAACACGGAAGTAGGAGAGAGGTTTGCTGGAACGCGGAAGCGAACGCAAACGGCATGGAGGAGACCGCTAGACAAACAAGAGGAGAAATACACACAAATACAATGCTGCCATGGATAGACAAAAGGCTCACCACTCCACCAACGATCACCTGGCCGAATGGACTGGAACACACACGCCGCACCTCCAAGCAGATAATGGTCACCCATAGCAACGGGATACAGACCGTGCGCACTCAGGTAGGAAATCCTTTCTTCAGCGCTACTCTGCAAATACACTCCATACCCTGCTTAACAGTCAGGGCCTATCGGAGGAAAAATTCTCAGTCAATCAGCCAATCGATCGTCGTGAAGTTTTGTTTCCAGGAAAGAAACCATCTGGTCCTACTGGGGAGGACAAAAAAGGAACACTGGTAATAGTGGGTTATCCTCGCGCTACAATGGTGAATTAAAGAGAACTGGTATGGTTGCAGCAAACCACCGGCAGAGGTGCAAACCCTCCCCTCAAGTGATAATGGGTAAAAAAGAATGGTGTTGCGCTCCACACAAAATTAATTAAATCTAGTAACAAAATTAATAAATAATCGCATATAAAATCTAAAAGACGCACCTATGCGATTAAAATTACTTTAAAATTATATCTACAACCTATGTGCAAAAAATTATACAAAGTGATTAATGGGGTGTTCAGAATATACACTTATTCCTAGTGTTATTCATAATAGAGAAATATAAATGATCTATACAATCATAATAAAGTGCAAGTGAAGTAATAAAAATGAAAACGCAAATCCTGATAATATCAATTCAGAAAGTCGTGAAATCAAGCAAGTGTGTCTCAGTCCATAAAAGTGCATCTAAGTGCCAACGTGTATACAGAAAATTGTGTAAGGGTAAAATCCAACAAGTAAATACACAATAAAAAATATATAAAGATATGTGTAAAAATATATCAAAAGGTAAATAGATAAACCTAAAAGACAGCAATTCAAAAAGGGGGTTCCTTAACCACTTGGGTACCGCGCTATTGCCGAATGACGGCATTAGCGCGGACCTAGATTTCCAGGACTACGTCTATTGACGTCGTCCTGGTTACGAGCGGCCTGCGCGCCCCCTGAGGGGCGCGCGCGGCGCGCTCTGTGATCGGCGAGTCCGTGAGACTCGCCTGATCACCGATCCGTGTAAGGGGTCGATCCCGACCCCTTATCACGTGATCAGCTGTCAGCCAATGACAGCTGATCATGTGATAGAACGGAGCCGGTAATCGGCTATTATTCCTCCTCGCGCTGACAGCGCGAGGAGAAAAAAAAAAAGCCGATCACCGGCGGCCGTGATCGGGACATCAGTCCCGATCACGGCCAGCAATGAAAGGCACCACATGCCACCTGCCAGTGCCCACCTGCCTCCCGCAGTGCCATCCTGAAAAATAACAAAGTAAAAGTAAGTGCCCCCCGTCTGTGTCCATAATGCCCACAGTGCCACCCCACAGTGCCACCCCACAGTGCCACCCCACAGTGCCACCCACAGTGCCACCCACAGTGCCACCCAATCTGCCTCAAAGGTGCTGCACCCCAGTGCCGCCCATCAGTGCCCAGCAGTGCCGCCCATCAGTGCCCAGCAGTGCCGCCCATCAGTGCCCAGCAGTGCCACCTATCAGAGCCACCTATCAGTGCCACCTATCAGTGCCCATCAGTCCCATCTATCTGTGGTACCTATCAGTGCCCATCCGTGCCACCCATCCGTGCCACTTATCCGTGCCACCCATCCGTGCCATCTTATCTGTGCCCATCTTTGCCCATCAGTGCCGCCTTATCTGTGCCCATCGGTGCCGCCTTATCTGTACCTATAAGTGCCGCCTTAACTATGCCTATCAGTGCCCACAAGTGCAGCCTATCAGTGCCCACCAATGCAGCCTATCAGTGCCCACCAATGCAGCCCATCAGTGCCCACCAATGCAGCCTATCAGTGACGCCTTATCAGCGCACTTCAATGAAGGAGAAAAATGACCCGTTTGCAAAATTTTATAACAAACTATTAAAACATGATTTTTTTTTTTTTTTTTTTTGCATCTTTTTTTGTTTGTTTAGCAAAAAATAAAACTCCGAGCTGTAACTAAATACCACCAAAAGAAAGCTCTATTTGTGCGAAAAAAATGATAGAAATTTCATTTGGGTACAGTGTTGTATGCCCGCGCAATTGTCATTCAAAGTGCATCAGCGCTGAAAGCTGAAAATTGGTCTGGGACTGAGGGGGGTTTAAGTGCCCAGTAAGCAAGTGGTTAAAGTGTCTCTTAATTAACATAGAAAACTAGTAATCCATATCAGTTCATGCAAATGTAGAGTGAATCCACGCTGTGCTATGTGAAGGGTTAATCCTGTGAATAAACACGGGATAGTTCCACCGGTGATCTTACAGTTCCTCAAACGTGGGTGCTCACACACTGAGTGCAGTGGGTACCTTACCTCACTGCTGTCAGTTAGACAGCAATATGCTCCAATATATAAGGTGTATCCTCGATTGGGATGTGTGTCCTCAGTTGGTATAGGTACAGCAGTATACTCCAATGGTTTGCGGTGTGTATCCTAAGTGTAGTGCAAGTGCCCCAAATATTTTCCTCCAAGTACTCCGCAAAGGATCACAAGTCAGACCCGAGAAAGAGAAAAGGGGCTCCAATAGTGAAGTAAGTCACACAAATTCTTTATTATAAAAAGGACCAAGTCCTGGGTACTCACATTTAAGTAATAAAATTCAAACGTTTACAGCTAAAACAACGAACGGCTTCCTCGTTCGTACCCCGGACGTCACTTCCGGTCTCCTCCTAGGCCAATCCTACGCGTATCGTCATTGATCACGTGACTTCATCAGGGACTAAAGCATAGGAGGTGGACGAACGTTTAAATAGTATCTCTAATTCACGGCCATCTTCCTGTAGTCTGTGCTATCTATTCCTATTCGCGGTCACGAATCCAGTTGCACGGCCATTTTCTAATAGACTTTAGTACCGAACGCTTCCCGGTCATTTTTACTTATAGGTTCTAAGCCAGTGAAAGCGACTATTCGATTAACGGCGGCCATTTTACCGTAGTTTCATCATCTCCACTCATCTAATGAGCGGATGCTATGTTCGCCGCCATTATCTCATCGTTTAGATAGAGGAAACGAAGGACATACACGGCCCCTTCAGTGTTGCAGCAAATAAATTCTTTGATGTCATAGGAGTTCCCAGTACTTAGTCAATTAGGATCAAAATGGATTTTCACTTTAGATACTTTCACACCTAGATTACCGCTAAATAAACCGTCGGGGGCACCTTATCTCTACACTAGAAAATACTATGTTATATTGTTTTAGATATAATATGCTTTTACCCATAAAGTAAAGAAATTACCAATATTTTAATATTTTATTATTACCTCCTGTCTTAAGCCATTTTTTATGATTTTTTTATGAATTTTTTTATATAACACCTCCTGTCTTAAATCATTAGTCTATGAATGTTTTTTCGGTCCCTTCGTTTTAATTGTAAGTTAATGTCTCTAATCCTTTAGTAACACCAAGAATGCTATTTAGAGCCATATAGGTGGAGAATCCCGTGTTTGTTGCCTGAATAAGTGTAACTACCGGGTGTCTGAATTGAACCTAGTCCGTAAAAGTGGACATAGGTTTACCTTCGTTTCCTCTATCTAAACGATGAGATAATGGCGGCGAACATAGCATCCGCTCACTAGATGAGTGGAGATGATGAAACTACGGTAAAATGGCCGCCGTTAATCGAATAGTCGCTTTCACTGGCTTAGAACCTATAAGTAAAAATGACCGGGAAGCGTTCGGTACTAAAGTCTATTAGAAAATGGCCGTGCAACTAGATTCGTGACCGCGAATAGGAATAGATAGCACAGACTACAGGAAAATGGCCGTGAATTAGAGATACTATTTAAACGTTCGTCCACCTCCTATGCTTTAGTCCCTGATGAAGTCACGTGATCAATGACGATACGCGTAGGATTGGCCTAGGAGGATACCGGAAGTGACGTCCGGGGTATGAACGAGGAAGCCGTTCCTTGTTTTAGCTGTAAACGTTTGAATTTTATTACTTAAATGTGAGTACCCAGGACTTGGTCCTTTTTATAATAAAGAATTTGTGTGACTTACTTCACTATTGGAGCCCCTTTTCTCTTTCTCGGGTCTGACTTGTGATCCTTTGCGGAGTACTTGGAGGAAAATATTTGGGGCGCTTGCACTACACTTAGGATACACACCGCAAACCATTGGAGTATACTGCTGTACCTATACCAACTGAGGACACACATCCCAATCGAGGATACACCTTATATATTGGAGCATATTGCTGTCTAACTGACAGCAGTGAGGTAAGGTACCCACTGCACTCAGTGTGTGAGCACCCACGTTTGAGGAACTGTAAGATCACCGGTGGAACTATCCCGTGTTTATTCACAGGATTAACCCTTCACATAGCACAGCGTGGATTCACTCTACTTTTGCATGAACTGATATGGATTACTAGTTTTCTATGTTAATTAAGAGACACTTTAAGGAACCCCCTTTTTGAATTGCTGTCTTTTAGGTTTATCTATTTACCTTTTGATATATTTTTACACATATCTTTATATATTTTTTATTGTGTATTTACTTGTTGGATTTTACCCTTACACAATTTTCTGTATACACGTTGGCACTTAGATGCACTTTTATGGACTGAGACACACTTGCTTGATTTCACGACTTTCTGAATTGATATTATCAGGATTTGCGGTTTCATTTTTATTACTTCACTTGCACTTTATTATGATTGTATAGATCATTTATATTTCTCTATTATGAATAACACTAGGAATAAGTGTATATTCTGAACACCCCATTAATCACTTTGTATAATTTTTTGCACATAGGTTGTAGATATAATTTAAAGTAATTTTAATCGCATAGGTGCGTCTTTTAGATTTTATATGCGATTATTTATTAATTTTGTTACTAGATTTAATTAATTTTGTTTGGAGCGCAACACCATTCTTTTTTACCCAAAAAAGGAACACTGATAGTAGCCGGGAGCAAAGATTTATGGGAGTTGGGTCCTATTGGGTAATCGTGGAGGCGGGGCTACCCACACGTATGCTGCCATGGAGCCTTTCAGGAAATAACATTTTCCCGGGCTCAAATTAGAGCATGGGAAAAAACATAACATTTTCCCATGCTAAAATTTGACCGTGGGAAAAAAAAAAATTTTTTTACCACGGTCAAATTTGAGCGTGAAAAAAACAAAAGTTCCCCACGCTCAAATTTGAGTGTGGAGAAAAACACAACATTTTCCCACGCTAAAATTTGACCGTGGGAAAAAAAAAAAAAAATTTTCCCACGGTCAAATTTGATCATGGGAAAAAAATGGCAAATTTTCTTACGGTCAAATTTGAGCGTGGGAAAAAAATGTCAAATTTTCCCACGGTCAAATTTGAGCATGGGAAAAAAACAACATTTTCCCACACTAAAATTTGACCGTGGGGAAAAAACATAAAATTTTCCCACGGTCAAATTTGAGCGTGAGAAAAAAATTTCAAATTTTCCCACGCTCAAATTTGACCGTGGGAAAAAACATAAAATTTTCCCGTGCTCAAATTTGAGCGTGGGAAAAAAACATTTTCCTGTGCTCAAATTTGACCGTGGGAAAAAATTTAAAATTTCCCCACGCTAATATTTGAGCGTGAAAAAAACAAGATTTTCCCACGGTCAAATTTGACCATGGGAAAAAAACATAAAATTTTACGACGCTAATATTTGACCGGGGGAAAAAACATAAAATTTTCCCGTGCTCAAATTTGAGCGTGGGAAAAAAACATAACATTTTCCCATACTAAAATTTGACCGTGGGAAAAAAAACATGAAATTTTCCCAAGCTGAAATTTGAGCGTGGGAAAAAAACATTAAATTTTCCCCTGCTCAAATTTGAGCATGGGAAAAAAAACATAAAATTTTCCCACGCTCACATTTGACTGTGGGAAAAAAATATAAAATTTTCCCGCGCTCTAATTTGGCCATGGGGAAAAAACATAACATTTTCCTGCACTCAAATTTGATGGTGGGAAAAAACATGAGTTTCCCACGGTCAAATTTGTGGGAAAAAAAGGTAAAATTTTCCCACGGTCAAATTTGAGCGTGGGGAAAAAATGTCACATTTTCCCACGGTCAAATTTGAGCGAGGGAAAAAAACATAAAATTTTCCCTCGCTCAAATTTGAGCGAGGGAAAAAAACATAAAATTTTCCCACGCTAATATTTGAGCGTGGGAAAAAACATAGATTATTCCCTCACTCAAATTTGAGCGTAGGAAAGAAATTTGAGTAATGGTGGGTTATCCTCGCGCTATAGTGGTAGAATTTAAGAAGGCTGGTGTGGTTGCAGCAAAAACACCGACAGAGGTGCAAACCCTCCCCTCAAAGTGATAGTAAGTAAAAAAATATAAATATAAACGTTGGTGTGAGCACCCACGTTTAAGGAGCTGCAAGATCACTGGTGGAATTATCCCGGGGTCGTTCACAGGACTAATTTCTTCACATAGCACAGCGTGGATTCATTTCATTTCCTGCATGAACTTTATTACTAGTTTTTTATGTTAATTTAGAGACACTTTTAGCAATCACGTTTGTTGGATTATTGTCTTTTTACTCTGTGATACATACTTTTCACACACCGTTCTATATTCTTTTTATTGTGTATTTATTATATATGGTTTTTTTATATAAGTTTTGCACACATGTTGGCACTTCGATGCACTTTCATGGACTGACACAGATTTGTTCGATGTCACGATTCTTTTGAAGTATTACTATTAGGATCTGCGTTTTTTTATCTGGCACTTTATTATGATTGTATAGATCATTTTAGATCCTTCATTTATGAATAATAGTAGGAACTAGCTATACTCCGAGCACTGTATTAATCACTTGGCATTAATTTTTTGCACTAAAGTTTGTAGTTATAATTAATAGTAATTTTAATCGCATGAGTGCGTCTTCAAGATTTTATGCGGTTATTTATCAATTGTGTTATTAGATTTAATTTATTTGGCGTGGAGCGCAACACCATTTATATTTTTTTAAAGAAATTTGAGTGTTGAGAAAAATTGAAAATTTTCCCACGCTCACATTTAACTGTGGGAAAAAAACATAAAATTTTCCCACGGTCAAATTTGAGCATGGGAAAAATGTCAAATTTTCCCGTTCTCAAATTTGACCATGCGGAAAAAATGTAATTTTCCCACGGTCAAATTTGAGTGTTGAGAAAAATGTAAAATTTTCCCAAGCTCAAATTTGACCGTGGGAAAAAACATAAAATTTTCCCACGCTCAAATTTGACCGTGGGAAAAACACATAAAATGTTCCCACGGTCAAATTTGAGCGTGGAAAAAACAAAATTTCCCCATGCTCAAATTTGAGCGTGGAAAAAAACACAAAATTTTCCCACGCTCAAATTTGACCGTGGGAAAAAAATGACAAATTTTCCCACGCTCAAATTTGACCGTGGGAAAAAACATTTTCCCACGCTAATATTTGACCGTGGGAAAAAACATAAAATTTTCCAACGCTCAAATTTGACCGGGGGAAAAAAATTAAAAATTTCCCGCGCTCAAATTTGAGCGTGGGAAAAAAACAACATTTTCCCACACTAAAATTTGACCGTGGGAAAAAAACATAAAATTTTCCCACGGTCAAATTTGACCATGGGAAAAAAACTTAAAATTTTCCTGCGCTCAAATTTGAGCGTGAAAAAAAACATAAAATTTTCCCGCGCTCAAATTTGAGCATGGGAAAAAAAACTTAAAATTTTCCCATGCTCACATTTGACTGTGGGAAAAAAATATAAAATTTTCCCGCGCTCTAATTTGGCCATGGGGAAAAAACATAACATTTTCCCGCACTCAAATTTGAGCATGGGAAAAAAACAACATTTTCTCACACTAATATTTGACCAGGGAAAAAAACATAAAATTTTCCCACACTCAAATTTAACTGTGGGAAAAAAACATAAAATTTTCCCACGGTCAAATTTGAGCATGGCAAAAAAATTTCAAATTTTCCCACGCTCAAAGTTGACCGTGGGAAAAAAATGACAAATTTTCCCACGCTCAAATTTGACCGTGGGAAAAAACATTTTCCCACGCTAATATTTGACCGTGGGAAAAAACATAAAATTTTCCAACGCTCAAATTTGACCGGGGGAAAAAAATTTAAAATTTCCTGCGCTCAAATTTGACCGTGGGAAAAAAATGACAAATTTTCCCACGCTCAAATTTGACCGTGGGAAAAAACATTTTCCCACACTAATATTTGACCGTGGGAAAAAACATAAAATTTTCCAACGCTCAAATTTGACCGTGGGAAAAAAATGAAAAATTTCCCGCGCTCTAATTTGGCCATGGGGAAAAAACATAACATTTTCCCGCACTCAAATTTGAGCATGGGAAAAAACAACATTTTCTCACACTAATATTTGACCATGGAAAAAAACAACAAACAACAAACAACATTTTCTCACACTCAAATTTGACAGTGGGAAAAAAAATTTCAATTTCCCCACGGTCAATTTGGACCATGGGAAAAAAACGTAAAATTTTCCCGCGCTCAAATTTGAGCGTGGGAAAAAACATAAGTTTCCCACGGTCAAATTTGACTGTGGGAAAAAAACGTAAAATTTTCCCACGGTCAAATTTGAGCGTGGGGAAAAAATTTCACATTTTCCCACGGTCAAATTTGAGCGAGGGAAAAAAACATAAAATTTTCCCTCGCTCAAATTTGAGCGGGGAAAAAAACAAAATTTTCCCACGCTAATATTTGAGCGTGGGAAAAAACATAAATTATTCCCTCATTCAAATTTGAGCGTGGGAAAGAAATTTGAGGGTTGAGAAAAATTAAAAATTTTCCCACGCTCACATTTAACTGTGGGAAAAAAATATAACATTTTCCCGCGCTCTAATTTGGCCATGGGGAAAAAACATAACATTTTCCCGGGCTCAAATTTGAGCATGGGAAAAAACATAACATTTTCCCACGCTAAAATTTGACCGTGGGAAAAAAACATAACATTTTCCCACGGTCAAATTTGAGCATGGGAAAAAATGTCAAATTTTCCCGTTCTCAAATTTGACCGTGGGGAAAAAATGTAATTTTCCCACGGTCAAATTTGAGTGTTGAGAAAAATTTAAAATTTTCCCAAGCTCAAATTTGACCGTGGGAAAAAAATGTAAAATTTCCCGCGCTCAAATTTGACCGTGGGAAAAAAAATGACAAATTTTCCCACTGTCAAATTTGAGCGTGGAAAAAAATAAATTTCCCCACGCTCAAATATGAGCATGGAAAAAAACACAAAATTTTCCCACGCTACAATTTGACCGTGGGAAAAAAAATGACAAATTTTCCCACAGTCAAATTTGAGCGTGGAAAAAAATGACAATTTTTTTTTGAAAAAACATAACATTTTCCCACGCTCAAATTTGAGCATGGGAAAAAACATTTTCCCACGCTAATATTTGACCGTGGGAAAAAACATACAATTTTTCCACGCTCAAATTTGACCGTGGGAAAAATTTTTAAAATTTCCCGCGCTCAAATTTGAGTGTGGGAAAAAAAACATAAGATTTTCCCACGGTCAAATTTGACCATGGGAAAAAAACATAAGATTTTCCCGCGGTCAAATTTGACTGTGGGAAAAAAACGAAAAATGTTCCCGCGCTCAAATTTGAGCGTGGGAAAAAAACCTAAAATTTTCCCGCGCTCAAATTTGAGCGTGGGAAAAAAACAACATTTTCCCACACTAATATTTGACCATGGGAAAAAAACATAAAATTTTCCCACACTAAAATTTGACCGTGGGAAAAAAACATTTTCCCACGCTAATATTTGACCGTGGGAAAAAACATACAATTTTTCCACGCTCAAATTTGACCGTGGGAAAATTTTTTAAAATTTCCCGCGCTCAAATTTGAGTGTGGGAAAAAAACATAAGATTTTCCCGCGGTCAAATTTGACTGTGGGAAAAAAACTTAAAATTTTCCCGCGCTCAAATTTGAGCGTGGGAAAAAAACATAAAATTTTCCCACACTAAAATTTGACCGTGGGAAAAAAACATTTTCCCACGCTAATATTTGACCGTGGGAAAAAACATACAATTTTTCCACGCTCAAATTTGACCGTGGGAAAAAAATTTTAAATTTCCCGCGCTCAAATTTGAGTGTGGGAAAAAAACATAAGATTTTCCGGCGGTCAAATTTGACTGTGGGAAAAAAACTTAAAATTTTCCCGCGCTCAAATTTGAGCGTGGGAAAAAAACATAAAATTTTCCCACGCTAAAATTTGACCGTGAGGAAAAAAACATACCGTATATACTCGAGTATAAGCCGAGATTTTCAGCCCCTTTTTTTAGGCTGAAAGTGCCCCCCTCGGCTTATACTCGAGTCACCGCCATCTGCCTACCTGATCAGCGTGTCGTGCAGACAGACGGCGGCCATTCCACTGTTCAAAAGCCACGCCTCCCTGTCTGTGATAGGCGGAACACTCAATTTCCCAGCAGTCAGTGTTCCGCTTATCACGGACATCCACTCATCCTCATACTACGGACGAGGATGAGAGGATGTCTGTGATAGGCGGAACACTGACTGCTGGGAAATTGAGTGTTCCGCCTATCACAGACAGGGAGGCGCGGCTTTTGAACAGTGGAATGGCCGCCGCCTGTCACAGACGAGGAGGAGAGGTGCGGCTTTTGAATCCTGGAATGGCCGCCGTATGTTTTTATGACATGCTGATACATGCTGATCGGTGCAAAATGGCACACGGAGCTGCAGATGGGCACAGAGCTGCAGAAGGACACAGAGGCTGCAGATTGGCACACGGAGGCATGCACAGGACACAGGTAGGCTGCAATGGACACAGGGAGGTACACAGGGAGGTATGCAGCTGCAGATGGGCATTGTTGACCCTCTTTTCCACTCTTTTAAGCTGTAACAGTAGCTGCTGCATGTCTCATCTTCGGCTTATACACGAGTCAATACGTTTTCCCAGTTTTTTGTGGTAAATTAGGGGCCTTGGCTTATATTCGAGTCGACCTATACTCGAGTATATACGGTAACATTTTCCCACGGTCAAATTTGAGCATGGGAAAAAAATGTCACCTTGGGGGGCGTGGCCTGACGCAAATGGCGACGGATGTTAGATTGTAAGCTCCTGATACCTGCGGAGCTATCCGTCGCCATCCACACGATCCGGAGCCCAATCCCTGCTCAAGCCACCTCGGCCGGCTAGTTGGAGCCCGCAGCGGTGTCCCGGGCCTATATTGCAGCGCTCGGCGGCCCGTGGACTCCGCAGATCCGCCGCATTGCCGTCCGCCGGCCGCCGCCATCTTGCTGCCCCGAGGCCACCTGGAAAAGCCTTGGCCCTGCTGCCTGCAGAGGTGAGAGACCTCCATCGGTCCCCCCATGTTGACCACCCTCCTGCCAGGATCCCTCCGGTGGCGTTCCCTGGACTCTGGGGCGCTCGGGGAGGCCGCGGCCGGTTCCGGCCTAGTGAGGCCTACTAAGGCCTACGGATCCCCGGTGTTTCCTGCGGCCGCCGCCCGGGATCGTGCTCCGCGGCCGTTCCGGCCTACCACCACGGCCGAGGGTCCTGCAGTTCTACCGGACAGGTGGACTAGAGATGGCTGAGTAGGGGCGCTTTCTTTTTGGGGTGCCCGGTCGCCTCTCGACCACCCCGACCATTCCAGTGCCTTACAGAGCACTATGCACTCCGCTAAGAAGAAGGGAGCCAAGCGGAACAACAAACTGTTCAAATCGGCGCCTCAAACCCCGACCTCCTGAGAGCTTAGCCGGTTATTTCACCGCCAGCAATTTCTATCCCCGGAGGCCAAGATGGCGGCGACTCACGCGGAGGAGGAGAGCGTGTCACCAAGTCCAGCACCACTCTCACATACAGAGCATACACCGGCAGATGGCTATCGGGAATTTCCGCCAGACCTCCACCCCATGGACGACGAACTGAGGCGGGCTGCCGTGCCGACAGGCGGAGTGGACGCTGAACTGCGTATGCTGCTCCAAGCGTTGCCGACGAAGGCGGACATAACCGCTCTGATAGGGACTGTGGAGGCGGCTCACCGCAAAAAAAATGGCGGCAGTTAAGGCAGACGTATCGGCACTTAATTCTAGGGTGGAGGCGGGGGAGACCTCTCTGGCTGCTTTTGAACAACGTGTAGCGGCGGTGGAGAGACTCCAGGAGGCACACGCAGAGACTCTGGTGGCACAACAACTCCACTTGGAGGAAATGGAGGACAGGAGTCGCAGGAACAACCTGCGACTTCGGGGCTTACCTGAGGCTACAGGCCCTGAAGATTTGCAGGATACCGCTCTTGCTATCTTCCACGCTATAGAAGGCATCGAGCTCCCGGACCGGGTGGAGATCGACCGAATACACAGAGCGCTAGGCCCTAAACCTACGGACCCCCTGCGGCCCCGAGATGTTATCTGCAGGATCCACCACTATCCTCATAAGGAACAGATCCTACGCAAAGCCTGGAACGCCGGAGACCTGGAATTTGATGGGGCGACCATTAAGATCCTCCCGGACCTTTCCCGCCCCACCCTGCAAAGACGAGCCATGCTGCGGCCGTGGCTTGACCTTGCTCGCAGAAGAAATATAACTTACCGCTGGGGATATCCGCTTTCAGTGACATTTAAGAAAGATCAGAGATCGTTTACTTTGCGGAAACCTGAATCCCTGCCTGCCCTCTTTACCTTTCTTGGTGCAGAGCCGGTGAGGATGCCTGACTGGCTGGCTTTCATCCCACGAACGCAAGGACAACCGAGTATGTCTGGACAAGGAGCTGCAGTGCCTCCCGGATTACAAAGAGGTCATCGCCGACCTAGAGCGGTCTCTCAGGAGGATGTCCATGAATCTTGATCTGGCTCCCGTGTGCAACCGCCCAACCTCGTGTGACCGTAATCGGATGATCCCACCCCAGGTTTGGAACTCACCTGCTCAGTTAAGTTTTTGTTTCCTATCTTTGCCCCTACATTTCCAGTTACCTTTGCACCTTGACTGCCACCTGGCTCCCTCATGGTCCCCTGGCACCACCCCCCCTTTTTTTTTTTCTCTTTTTGGTGGGCTGCCCGCCCTGAGGTGTTGAATGATCCTACCTGCATTTTACCAGCCCCCCCCTCCGGGGAACTGTGAGGAGCTACGCCCCCACCCCTCGGTTGACGTATTTGTCTTGCTGACTCTGCCCTGCCCGTCTGCCGTGGGACATCCCTTTTCAGTTACGGCAGGAACATTCCACGCTCCAGCGCCTAACCGGGGAGGTCACCCTTTGCCACCGTTGGATGGGTGGGGAATCGAGTTACTAGGTCACCTGCCGTGAAATCCCCCCATTGGCAACGGCCCTGTGAGTTGCAGTCATGTGAACCCCGCGGCTGGACATACGGACGGGTAGCCTGGACGGATGAGGAATGGGTTTGACATGTCTGCGCGCATGGAGCCCTGATGCCATAGGGGTTCTGGGGGCATGGGCATCCACTGGATTACAGACGCATTGAAAGACTCTGTCGCAGGTGTGTGTTTAGTTGGGGGTTGGGGTCGGGCTACCAGGCCGTTGGGCACTATTTGGCTGGCTGCTTGTCCTGTATTAAGAGCCGATCTGGCTGACGATCGGCAAGCTCTTAGGGTATATATGGGGAGGGTTGACGGTCTCCTACATGGCCTGGTAGATACAGGATCAACAGCCCTCTTGCTGCGGCAATTCCTACGTTTGGGGCCAGGTGTCTACCGAAAAGCAGATACGAGGGGGACTTATACCGTGGGGAATGGGAGCACCTGTTTCGTTCACTTTTTTCCGTTTTTATGCATTTGTTGTCTCCTTTTTTCTGGGTTGGGGGTTATCCCTGTTGCAATATTTTTGGAGTGATACATGTTTTTTCATTTTTATGATGTGTCGGAGTGGGGAGGTGTGGCTGGGCGCTCTCTTTTTGAGCCCTGTCCTACCTCTCCCCCAAATAGGTTGGTATATGTCGCTGGGTTTTGCCACACGGCTCCCAAGCGCCATATGCAAATATTATACTGTGTAAGGGACAAGGTGTTAGACTTTGTCCCATTTTCCTGACTCTTTTTCTCTTTCTTCTTTTAACGTTTTTTCCTTTTCTTTCTGGTATCTGTTTTAACCTTCTGTTTCCTTCCCCTCTCTTCCCTTGCCCGGTCCTTTCCGCCACCCGCCCCCCCCCCCCAGGTCCCCTATGGCATTCGACAGACTTACAGTGATGTCCCTGAACGTTAAGGGTCTTAACACGCCGGAGAAGAGGCGTATTTTGTTAGATGATTTAAAATGGTCCCAGGTGGACGTAGCTTTTCTCCAGGAGACCCACTTTAAGGATAATAAGCTACCTTATTTACGAAATAAGCTTTTCCCGATTGCCTATCATTCCACAAACCCAACGGCTAAGTCCAAGGGAGTCTCCATACTGATATCCAGTAGGGTTCCCTGGAAATGCCAGAGCTACAATCTGGACCCCTCGGGACGGTTTGTCTTCCTTAAGGGTACGGTAGGCCTCACGCAGCTTACACTGGCAGCGATATATGCCCCTAATGACCACCAGGCCACCTTTCTGGAAGAGACTTTAGAACATCTCCAAGACTTCAGAGAGGGCCAGTTGATTATAGGGGGAGACTTTAATGCCCCATTGACTCCCTCAGTGGACACTTCCTCCGGAAGGACCTCCATCCCCATAGGCCAACTCAAACGTATGTCTAAGATGTTCCATAAATCACAGCTGATAGACATTTGGCGTCTGCAGCATTCGGGAGAGCGTGACTATACCTACTATTCCTCTGTACACCAGGTATACACTAGGATAGACTACTTCCTGATCCCCATGCGCACCTACATGCCATTGAACACACGTCTATTGGACTTAGGACCTGGTCTGACCATGCACCTATATTTTTGACATACCGTATATCTGATCACGCCTCTTCCAGACACCGATTCTGGCGTCTGAATGAGAGCCTCCTGCAGGCACCGGAGGTGCTGGCGGAGGTGTCTAGGGAGCTGCATTGTTACTTCCAGGAGAATGCCCGACCTGGTTGTACGCCTGGGATTTTGTGGGAGGCTCACAAACCAGTGATCAGGGGGATCCTTATTAAGCATGGGGCCCGCATTAAATGGGAGCGTACCCAACAACTTACCCGACTCTTACAGAAACTTGCTGTTGCTGAGGGCAAACATAAGCATAATCCCACACTGTCCTCGGAATCGGACTTGACAACCTTACAGAAACAGATCAACGATCTCCTCCACTACAGAGCTAAGGCACATTTACAGATCTGCCGTAGAATGACATATGAATCAGGGGACAAATGCGGGAAATTGTTGGCAAGAATGGTCAGAGACTTAAAACTTTCCACATACATCCCTCATATTAACAAGGCAGGGGGCAAAAGGGCAACCCTGCCCATACATATTACACGGGAGTTTCACTCTTTCTACTCCACCCTGTACAACCTGCCTCTGGTGACAGCGCCCCAATCAGACATGGACGAATACGTTGCGACCTCTCACATGCCCTCTCTCTCCCCTGACACGCAGAGGATCTTAGACTCTCCCATAACTTTACCAGAACTCCAAATGGCCATGAAGTCCCTGAAGCCCGGGAAAGCGCCGGGTCCTGACGGCTATACCTTACAATACTACAGAACCCTATTCCCAGTATTAGGCCCCCAACTACTCGCGGTCTTTAATGCCATGGGGTCGGGAGAAACATTCGCCTCCGCTACCCTGGGTGCCCATATCTCCGTGATCCCTAAGGAGGGGAAGGACCCGGCGTCCTGTGGCAGTTATAGACCTATATCGCTGCTGAATGTAGATCTGAAACTATTCACCAAAATACTGGCTACTCGGCTGGCATCGCATCTCCAGCAACTTATCCATCTGGATCAGGTGGGTTTTGTCCCGTCAAGGGAAGCTAGGGATAGTACCACCAAAGTGCTTAATTTGTTACATATTGTGAAATCAAAGAAGACCCTGTGTCTATTTTTAAACACTGATGCCGAAAAGGCGTTCGACCGGGTTAATTGGTCGTTTATGTTTACAGTACTACGACATATCGGACTGGGGGAGGTGATGCTGAGCCGCATAGCTAGTATATATAGTAGTCCTACAGCCCAGGTGAAGGCCAACGGTATACTATCAGAACCTTTTAAGATCACCAATGGGACGAGACAGGGTTGCCCATTGTCCACCCTCCTTTTCGCTCTGTCCTTGGAACCATTTTTAGCCAAGATCAGAATGAACCCCGATATACAATGGGTGGCAATTGGCCAACTGCACTGTAAGCTGTCAGCCTATGCGGATGATATGCTCTTCTCCATCACTAACCCAATAATTTCCCTTCCGAACCTCCTTAGTACATTCGAGACTTACGGGAAACTCTCTAACCTTCGAATTAACTTTATTAAATCTGAGGCAATGGGGATATCTATTCCGGCACGTACTCTCTCGGTGTTACAATCCACCTTCCGATTTAGATGGACGTCCTCTGCCTTGACTTACCTGGGCACGAAAATCCCAACTGACCTGTCTCGCATCTATGACTATAACTTTCCCCCTTTGTTGATACAGATTAGGGCACTGCTAGACACATGGCATAAGGGACTGCACTCATGGTTTGGGAGATGCAATCTACTAAAAATGAGTGTGCTGCCCAAATTGTTATACCTCTTTCAGGCTCTCCTGATCAGAATACCTCCCACATATTTTAAACAGGTGCAGACCCTGTTTGTCCAATTTGTCTGGGCATACAAGAAACCGCGCATACCACGTGTCCAACTTTCTGCGCCCAAACGATATGGGGGACTGGCACTCCCCGATATTAGGAGATACTACCAAGCAATACACTTAGGCAGAATCGTGGACTGGGGGAGACATCAAGAATTGAAATTATGGGTACAGATGGAACAACGGCAGGTAAACATTCCCCTGCGATCTGCGCTATGGTGTGGTGGCTCCCTCCCCCCTGAGATAAAATCGCATCCCTTGATAGGGAACACTCTGATGCAATGTCTTCAGGCGACACTCCAAAACTCCCTGACTACCAAAACCTCTCCCTTGACCCCGATTCTAGGTAACCACCGGTTCCCCCCGGGGAATTCACCTACACGCTTTCAGGCGCTGAGGGAGTCAGATTGTGTAACGGCTGCACGATTTGTGCGGCGAGATAGGTGGCCCTTGTTAACGGAGCTAACCGATCCCGCGGGCTCCTTCCAGCTCTCCTTCTGGGACGCAGTACAGCTACACCATTTTCTTCAAAGCATCCCAAATCCCCAGTCTTACACACGACCGCTGACCCCATACGAGGAATTCCTCACAGGCACGGAACCAGTTTCTCGAGTCCTCTCTAAGATGTACTCGACACTGAATACACCAGCCCACCCGCCGAGCCTGGCGTGCTTGGACAAGTGGGAGGCGGAGCTTCAATGCACCTTTACTGCAGTCCAGAAACAGAATATAATTGACCATTCTCTTAAAATGTCACTGTGCACTAAAATACAAGAGACCAATTATAAAATCATGACCCGGTGGTATCTTACACCTAGTCGCCTACATGCCATTTTCCCAGACACGTCAGCAAGTTGCTGGCGATGTCATGAGGAGAGGGGGTCCATGTTACACATGTTTTGGTCCTGCCCTAAGTTGACGCCTTTCTGGACTGCAGTGCGAACGGTGTCTCAAAAATTTACGGACCTGCTGATTCCCAACGACCCGGCGTTCTTTCTACTCCATGTGTCCACCCTGCCCCCCCGAAGATACAAGAGATCTATACTGCAACACTTGACTAACGCTGCCAAATCCTGTATCCCCTACTGTGGAAACAAGACTGTTCTCCGACCGTAGCAATGTGGTTGAGGAGGGTAGAAGACATGAATAAAATGGAAGACTTGGTGTTGACAGCGCAACACAGACAGGACACCTACAGGAAAACCTGGTCTCTCTGGAATATGTTCATACTTTCAGATGAAGGAAAGTCGCTGCTTGCGACTTGAGCTGTTGTGATTACATGGACACTAGGCAGTACACGGAGGTTCCAATCCCATGGACAGGTATCTCAGTCGCACGCCTCCCATTGTCCCTCCACGCCCCCCTTCTCTCCCGATCCTCCCTCCTCTCCCCTGTAACTTACCTTTCTTTCTTCTCTCATTCTTTTCTGGTAGCGATATGTCGGCCTATATTGTTTAGATCTTGGCTATACCAACAAACTGGACCTCGGGGACATATGGACCCTGGTTATATTCTCTTTCTTGTGCTGTTGGAATATGCACTGTATTTTATATCTTGTCAAGATGAGTGACTTGGAGGCTGCGACCTCCATTTTTTTTGCTACCGCTGTATGTTAAACTGGCCCTTGTCCCATTGTTGAAAACTAATAAAATATATATTTGGAAAAAAAAAATTTCACCTTTTCCCATGCTCAAATTTGACCGTGGGAAGAATATGAAAAATTTTCACTGTCAAATTTGAGCATGGGAAAAAATGTAAAATTTTCCCATGCTCAAATTTGACCGTGGGAAGAATGTCAAATTTTCCCACAGTCTAATTTGACCATGGGAAAATAACATAAATTATTCCCTCACTCAAATTTGAGCGTGGGAAAGAAACAAAAATTTTCCCATGGTCAAATTTGAGCGTGGGAAAATTTTATGTTTTTTCCCACGCTCAAATTTGACCGTGGGGAAAAAACATAAAATTTTCCCACGCTAATATTTGACCATGGGAAAATCACATAAAATTTTCCCACACTAAAATTTGACCGGGGGAAAAAAACAACATTTTCCCACACTCAAATTTGAGCGTGGGAAAAAAACATTTTCCCACGCTAATATTTGACCATGGGAAAAAACATACAATTTTTCCACGCTCAAATTTGAGCGTGGGAAAAATTTTTAAAATTTCCCGCGCTCAAATTTGACCATGGGGAAAAAACATAAAATTTTCCCACGCTAATATTTGACCGTGGGAAAAAAACTTTACATTTTCCCACAGTCAAAATTGAGCATGGGAAAAAAATGTCACATTTTCCCACGCTAATATTTGACCGTGGGAAAAAAATGACAAATTTTCCCACGCTCAAATTTGACCGTGGGAAAAAACATAAAATTTTCCCACGCTCAAATTTTAGTGTGGGAAAAAACATTTTCCCATGCTAATATTTGACCGTGGGAAAAAACATAAAATTTTCCCACGCTCAAATTTGACCGTGGGAAAAAAACTTAAAATTTCCTGCGCTCAAATTTGAGCGTGGGAAAAAAATGTCAAATTTTCCCACGGTCAAATATGAGCATGGAAAAAACACAAAATTTTCCCATGCTACAATTTGACCGTGGGAAAAAAACGTAAAATTTTCCCACAGTCAAATTTGAGCGTGGGAAAAAATGACAAATTTTCCCACGCTCAAATTTGACCGTGGGGAAAAAACATAAAATTTTCCCACGCTAATATCTGACCGTGGGAAAAAAAACATAAAATTTTCCCACACTAAGATTTGACCGTGGGAAAAAAACAACATTTTCCCACACTCAAATTTGAGCGTGGGAAAAAACATTTTCCCACGCTAATATTTGACCGTGGGAAAAAACATACAATTTTTCCACGCTCAAATTTGACCGTGGGAAAAAAATTTAAAATTTCCCGCGCTCAAATTTGACCATGGGGAAAAAACATAAAACTTTCCCACGCTAATATTTGACCGTGGGAAAAAAACGTTAAATTTTCCCACAGTCAAAATTGAGCATGGGAAAAAAATGTCACATTTTCCCACGCTAATATTTGACTGTGGGAAAAAAATGACAACTTTTCCCACGCTCAAATTTGAGCGTGGGAAAAAACATAAAATTTTCCCACGCTAATATTTGACCGGGGGAAAAAAACATAAAATTTTCCCACACTAAAATTTGAGCATGGGAAAAAACATAAAATTTTCCCGCACTCAAATTTGAGCATGGGAAAAAAACATTTCCTGACAGACTCCATGGCAGCAACGTGTGGGTTAAGTCTCGCCTCCACTACCCTATAGGACACTACTCCCATAAATCTTTGCTCCCTGCCCATGGCCGTGTTCTTTTTTTGTCCTCCTCCGTAGGACCAGACGTTATGGTCTTTCTACCTGAAGATTGCTCCCACACGGTTCCATTGTTGGTTTGGCCGAATTGCGACTGGATGGAATTGTCGCATGACTCCGTTAAGCCCTAGCTACTAGCGGGGTATGGAGTGGGCATTGGATATAAGCGCTGGAGGAAGCCAGAAGCCTAGCCACTGGCAGGCAGGCTGCGCACTTGGTCGGATAGCCCAGCTAAATAGCAGGTGACCTATTTTGCCCTGAGAAGTCCGGTATGTATTGTGCTTACCTTCGGCCCGGAGACGATCGTGTGGGAGCGGTAAGATTGTTCCTCTTTTCCATGGCAGCAGTTTGTGTTTGTTTTCTTGTCGTTTCTCCTTCATTTTCCGTTCGTTTTCTGTGTCTGTGTATGTGGGTATAGGCGTGACGGTCGGATTAGCCTGCGTTCCGCCGGTGCTCACTTCCGGGTCTTCGTCGGTACGTTCGTTCTGCGCATGCGCGCGTACGGCACAGGATCGAGGCTTGGTTCGCGCGTGCGCGGTGGCGGCGGGATGACGCTATTCTCGCATGCGCAGTAGCGGTACACAGGACGCGGTGATGACGTCATTAAGGCGCCTTATTTAAACTTAGAAAATAGCCTGCAGGCTTTGGGAATGCTTGCAGGTTATTTCGTGACTTCCCCTTGTCCAGGTTTTCTGCTGTGGAGGTAGGTGGCCTTCTGGGAAGAAGGGGGTGGGCGTGTGTGTGTTTGATGCCCTCAGCCTTACTTATATGTCTTTGCAGCATTTATGGAAACCCCTAGAGATATGGACTCACCTCCGCCTGTATGTGGCCAGCCCTCTCATAATAGGTACTGTCTGGGGAGGAAGTAAGGGGGGGGGAGTGGTCCGGTATTAGTCAGTGTGTTATCTTTCCTTATCTGTATGTCTCTTCTATCTCTGTCTTAGCCCATCTAGATCAGCACAGCAACGCAGCTCAACACACAGAGGAAGCGATTCTTCTAAGTCTTACCACCGGCACTCATATTCTAAGTCTAAACATCACGGCTCACCCTCAAGATCTGGGCGCCGTAGCGAGGATCGATCTCGCTCCTCCAGGGCTCATTCCAGCCACTCTGTTATTAGTACTTGCTGGGGATGCAGATCGCAAGTTCCTATTGGGAAATCCCTGTGTGACCTCTGCTTTTCCAAAGCCTCTAGTGAGAGAGGGGGTACGGACCAGCAACTAAGATCCCTTGTGGAAAAAGTGGTGAAAGAATCCCTCAAGGGGATCGGGGCCAATCAGACCCCTGTGCCTCAGTCAGAATCACCTCAGTCACCAGTCAGGGATTCGCATGCTCAAGAGCTTTGGGAGTCCTCTTTAACAAGCCACCATTCAGCTGCTGCTTCAGACAGTGAATCTGAGGAAGATAGCCCCTGTGTGGGGTTTGACTTTGCCTTACTTTCTCCCTTGGTGAAGGCCATCAGAGAGGCTTTGAACTGGGAAGATGAGGTGGCTAATCCTTCCAAACAAAGGAAGTATTTCAAGCAACTTAAAAGGGAGCGTCTTAACTTTCCATTCCTGTCTGAACTTGGTGAGGTCATCACGGATGAATGGAGTAAAGTTGAGAAAAAGAATAGTATGCTCTCAAAAGTCCTAAGGTTATATCCCTTTAAGGAGGATGAGGTCAAGTATCTGGAATCCGCTCCACTCGTGGATGCAGCGGTGATGAGATTAGTAAAACATGTGACCCTTCCATTGGAGGATACAGTTTCATTCAAGGATGCCTTAGATAGGCGGATTGATTCCGATTTAAAGAGAGTCTACCTCACTGCTGGTATGGCATGCAAGCCAGCATTGGCTTTAGCGGCAATGTCCAAAGCCATGGAAGTCTGGACGGACGGTGTGGATGATACTCTCAGAAACATTTCGGATGAAGTCGCTAAAAACTCTCCTATCCAGGAGTTGCGGCTTGCTTCGGCTTTTCTGGGGAGGCTTCAATTGACATCATCCGCCTAGTGTCCCGGGTCATGCTTTCAGCTGTAACCGCCAAACGGGCCCTTTGGCTTCGTCCCTGGCTGGCTGATCCAGCATCTAAACAGGTGTGGTGCCGTATCCCCTTCGAGGGTTCTTCTCTTTTTGGGAATAAATTGGATAATGCCATAACCCGGGCCACTGGTGGTAAGTCGGGGTTTCTTCCCCAGGATAGACGCTTAAAAAGCCAGAGGAGATTTTTTCCTAAAAAGCAGTATCAAGAGCAGGCCAGGGAGGCCCGTAGCTATAAACCGGGTCGGGAATATTCCAGATCATGGAAATCAAGGCAGTCATCCTTTAAGAAATCCGCCAAGAGCAGTGCATTAGGAGAGAGGGAACCAACCAAATCTTTTTGAGATTGGGCCCGCTCAGATAGGCCAGGTGGGGGCTCATCTTCTACATTTTCGGCATGTCTGGGCGGCCTCAATCCGGGACCTCTGGACCGTCAGAACGGTCTCTTCAGGCCATTCTTGGACCTTCTGCAGGTCCCCAAGACTAAAGTATGTTCCCACTTCATTTCCAGCCCCAGAAGAAAAAAGGCAGATCTTGTTGGCCTACGTGAAATCTTTATTGGCTCAAGGCGCTGCCGTACCCGTTCCAGACGATCAACGAGGGAGAGGAATTTATTCCCCTCTTTTTATGGTCCAGAAGAAAAACGGTTCTTGGAGACCAGTTATAGACCTTACACATCTGAATCGTTTTATCAAGAAGGAAAGGTTCAAGATGGAAACCTTGTCTACAATACAACAGTCAGTCCAGTCAGGAGACTGGATGATTTCAATAGACCTAAAGGACGCTTACTTTCATGTCCCTGTGGCAGAAGATTTTCAGCAGTTTCTGCGATTTTCAGTAGGAAAACTACATCTCCAGTTCGTGTGTCTCCCGTTCGGACTTTCAACATCCCCCCGAGTGTTCTCAAAGGTGTTGTTGGCCGTAGTGGCTCTATTGAGAACCAAGGGAATTCGTCTTTACCACTATTTGGACGATCTTCTGCTGCTAGCCCAGGACAGAGACCGTCTGTTACGGCACAAGGGTCAGGTTATCTCCACTCTTCAAGAGTTCGGTTGGATCCTGAATCTAGAAAAGAGTCAGTTAATTCCCTCCCAGTCTCTTGTGTTCCTAGGCGCACTCTTCAACACAGTGAGGGGTACCATCTCTTTACCCGAAGAGAAAGTAGTGGTAATTCGAGACAGAATTCGTCCTGCCCTCTCAGCCTCCCATCTTCCGGCTCTTCAGTGCCTGAGGATTATTGGCACCATGGTGGCCACGATTCCAATGGTGAAGTGGGCCCAATGGAAGATGAGACCGTTCCAAAAGGGGTTTCTTCACCAATGGCTGGGCAACAAGATGCAACCTATCCGGATCACATCTTCAATGAGAATCTCTCTGCTCTGGTGGCTTCGGAAGGAGAACCTATTCAATTGCCATTCCATTCTCCCCATCTCATGGGTGACAATAACTTCGGATGCCAGCAACAGGGGCTGGGGCGCCCACTGTTTGACGGAAGTAGCACAGGGCACCTGGGACTTTCCTTCCAGGAGGATGGTGTCGAATATTCTAGAATTGAGGGCAGCCTTCCAGGCGCTCCTAGCCTTTCGGCATCTGGTCTTAGGAACCTCGGTCCTACTCAGACTAGACAACACTACAGCAGTGGCATTTATAAGGAGACAAGGAGGTACTCGGAGTCTGTCCCTTCTTCAGGAGGTAGAGCCAATCATGTCTTGGGCTCAGAAGAACCTGGTCAACATTACAGCAACTTATGTTCCAGGAACGCAGAACGTCCAAGCGGATTTTCTGTCTCGGGTCAATCTGGACAACAACGAATGGTCCCTTCACGAAGAAGTTTTCAGGTGGATTCTAACGTTGTGGTTCTCCCCAGAGGTCGACCTATTTGCTTCCCCTTGCAACAAGAAACTGGCGAGGTATTATTCCAGGTTTCGGGATCCTCAGGCCTACGGAGTGGATGCGCTGACGGATCGATGGTGGTTCAACAAGGCTTACGCCTTTCCTCCAACTCCTATTATTCTGCAGTTCCTGCGGAGACTCAAAACAGAAGCAGTAGAGGTGATAGCTGTAATACCTTATTGGCCCAACAGGCCATGGTTTCCGCTTCTAATGCTCCTCAGTGTCAGAGATCCGATTCCCTTACCTCTCAGACCCGATCTTCTATCCCAGGGCTCGAAGCTCCATCCCTGTCCAGCCCACCTATGTCTGAGGGTCTGGTTTTTGAGAGGGGAAGGTTAGGGGCTCTGGGTTGCCCAAAGGAGGCCATTCCTACTCTCATGAGTGCAAGGAGGAAAAGTACCAACCAGGTATATGAGAGGATTTGGTCTAGATTCACAAGTCACTTGTCTTCCAGGTCTTGCTCCAGTGGTAATTTGACGGTTCAGGATGTTCTCGGTTTCTTACAGTCCGGACTGGACATTTCCCTATCTGTCAGCGCTCTTCATGTGCAAGTCTCGGCGATCTCGGCCTTTTCTGGAGTATCCTGGGCTAAACATCCATTGGTTCAGCAATTTTTTAAAGGAGCGATTAGACTTAGACCACAGAGGAAACCTAGGTTCCCCAAGTGGGATTTACCGCTAGTTCTCGACTTCTTCTCTCATCTGGACAGAACACTTTCAGTCAAAGAATTGTCCCTAATGACATCTTTTTTGGTGGCCATATCCTCAGCAAAAAGAGTCTCTGAGATTCAGTCTTTAGGGTCAAAGGAACCTTTCCTCACATTCTTCCCTGACAGAGTGGTCCTAGTGCCAATGCTGGGTTCGAACCCAAAGGTTACCTCAGTCTTTCACGAAAATCAGGACATTACCCTTCCTACCTTTCATTCGGCTGGGAATCAGGATCTTCATCCTCGACATGGGAGTTATCTTGAAACGATACCTGGAGGCGACAGCTTCTTTCCGGCAATCAGATTATCTTTTTGTTCTTTTTCATGGTAAAAGCAAAGGCCTTAGGGCTTCGGTCAGATCCATCTCCACGTGGGTGGTTCAGGCGATCCAGTGGGCTTATAATGAGAAGGGCTTGGCTCCTCCTGAGGCGGTTACGGCACATTCCACGAGAAGTCTCTCTACTTCTTGGGCAGCTTCACGTCATGTGGCTCCTGAGGTTATCTGCAGGGCTGCCTCTTGGTCATCCATTCATACATTTATGGCTCACTATTGTGTTGAACCTGCCAGTCTATCTTCTGTTGATTTTGGCTTAAAGGTGCTGTCGGTGGACAGTGTTAAATACATTTTTTGTTCAGCATTTTTTGCCCACCCGAGTGTGTTTGGCGAGTTATTTCCCACACGTTGCTGCCATGCAGTCTGTCAGGAAAACGGAAAATTCCTATCAAAATACTTACCGTAATTTTCCTTTCCTGATGGACTCCATGGCAGCAGGAGTTCCCTCCCAAAATGGCTGGAGTAGGCTAGTTATCGAACACGGCCATGGGCAGGGAGCAAAGATTTATGAGTCCATCAGGAAAGGAAAATTACAGTAAGTATTTTGATAGAAATTTTCAGTTTTTCCCACACTAATATTTGACCATGGGAAAAAAACCATAAAATTTTCCCACGCTCAAATTTGACCGTGGGAAAAAAATTTAAAATTTCCCGCGCTCAAATTTGACCGTGGGAAAAAAAAATGTCAAATTTTCCCACGGTCAAATTTGAGCGTGGAAAAAACTAAATTTCCCCACGCTAATATTTGACCGTGGGAAAAAAAACGTTAAATTTTCCCACAGTCAAAATTGAGCATGGGAAAAAAAATGTCACATTTTCCCACGCTAATATTTGACTGTGGGAAAAAAATGACAACTTTTCCCACGCTCAAATTTGACCGTGGGAAAAAACATAAAATTTTCCCACGCTCAAATTTTAGCGTGGGAAAAAAACATTTTCCCACGCTAATATTTGACCGTGGGAAAAAACATAACATTTTCCCATGCTCAAATTTGACCGTGGGAAAAAAATAAAAAATTTCCTGCGCTCAAATTTGACCGTGGGAAAAAAAATGTCAAATTTTCCCACGGTCAAATTTGAGCGTGGAAAAAACTAAATTTCCCCACGCTCAAATATGAGCATGGAAAAAAACACAAAATTTTCCCACGCTACAATTTGACCGTGGGAAAAAAACGTAAAATTTTCCCACAGTCAAATTTGAGCGTGGGAAAAAAATGACAAATTTTCCCACGCTCAAATTTGACCGTGGGGAAAAAACATAAAATTTTCCCACGCTAATATTTGACCGTGGGAAAAAAACATAAAATTTTCCCACACTAAAGTTTGACCGTCGGAAAAAAACATAACATTTTCCCATGCTAATATTTGACCGTGGGAAAAAACATACAATTTTTCCACGCTCAAATTTGACCGTGGGAAATTTTTTTTAAATTTCCCACGCTCAAATTTGAGTGTGGGAAAAAAACATAAGATTTTCCCGTGTTCAAATTTGACTGTGGGAAAAAACAAAAAATTTTCCCGCGCTTAAATTTTAGTGTGGGAAAAAAAACATAAAATTTTCCCACGCTAAAATTTGACCGTGGGAAAAAAACATGAAATTTTCCCACGCTAAAATTTGAGCGTGGGAAAAAAACATAAAATTTTCCCACGCTAAAATTTGACCGTGGGAAAAAAACATGAAATTTTCCCACGCTCAAATTTGAGCGTGGGGAAAAAAACATAAAATTTTCCCGTGCTCAAATTTGAGCGTGGGAAAAAAACATAAAATTTTCCCACGGTCAAATTTGACCGTGGGAAAAAAATGTCAAATTTTTCCACGGTCAAATTTGAGCATGGGAAAAGACATAAAATTTTCCCGCGCTCAAATTTGAGCGTGGGAAAAAAACATAAAATTTTCCCACGCTAATATTTGACCAGGGGAAAAAAACATAAAATTTTCCCACACTAAAATTTGAGCATGGGAAAAAACATAAAATTTTCCCGCACTCAAATTTGAGCGTGGGAAAAAAACATTTTCCCACACTAATATTTGACCATGGGAAAAAAACATAAAATTTTCCCACGCTCAAATTTGACCGTGGGAAAAAAATTTAAAATGTCCCAACGGTCAATTTGGACCGTGGGAAGAAAACGTAAAATTTTTCCACGCTCAAATTTGAGCGTGGGGAAAAACAAAATTTTCCCACGGTCAAATTTGACTGTGGGAAAAAAACGTAAAATTTTCCCACGCTAATATTTGACCGTGGGAAAAAAACGTAAAATTTTCCCACAGTCAAAATTGAGCGTGGGAAAAAAATTTCACATTTTCCCACGCTAATATTTGACCGTGGGAAAAAAATGACAAATTTTCCCACGCTCAAATTTGACCGTGGGAAAAAACATAAAATTTTCCCGCGCTCAAATTTGAGCGTGGGAAAAAAACATAAAAGTTTCCCACGCTAAAATTTGATCGTGGGAAAAAAAACATGAAATTTTCCCATGCTAAAATTTGAGCGTGGGAAAAAAACATAAAATTTTCCCCCGTGCTCAAATTTGAGCATGGGAAAAAAACATAAAATTTTCCCACGGTCAAATTTGACCGTGGGAAAAAATGTGAAATTTTCCCACGATCAAATTTGAGCAGGGGAAAAAAACATAAAATTTTCCCACGCTAATATTTGACCGGGGGAAAAAACATAAAATGTTCCCGTGCTCAAATTTGAGCATGGGAAAAAAAACTTAAATTTTCCCATGTTCAAATTTGACAGTGGGAAAAAAATGTAAAATTTTCCCACGGTCAAATTTGACCATGGGAAAAAACATACCATATATACTCGAGTATAAGCCGAGATTTTCAGCCCCTTTTTTTAGGCTGAAAGTGCCCCCCTCGGCTTATACTCGAGTCACCGCCGTCTGCCTACCTGATCAGCGTGTCGTGCAGACAGACGGCGGCCATTCCACTGTTCAAAAGCCGCGCCTCCCTGTCTGTGATAGGCGGAACACTCAATTTCCCAGCAGTCAGTGTTCTGCTTATTACGGACATCCGCTCATCCTCATACTACGGACGAGGATGAGAGGATGTCTGTGATAGGCGGAACACTGACTGCTGGGAAATTGAGTGTTCCGCCTATCACAGACAGGGAGGTGCGGCTTTTGAACAGTGGAATGGCCGCCGCCTGTCACAGATGAGGAGGAGAGGTGCGGCTTTTGAATCCTGGAATGGCCGCCGTATGTTTTTATGACATGCTGATACATGCTGATCGGTGCAAAATGGCACACGGAGCTGCAGATGGGCACAGAGCTGCAGAAGGACACAGAGGCTGCAGATTGGCACACGGAGGCATGCACAGGACACAGGTAGGCTGCAATGGACACAGGGAGGTACACAGGGAGTTATGCAGCTGCAGATGGGAATTGTTGACCCTCTTTTCCACTCTTTTAAGCTGTAACAGTAGCTGCTGCATGTCTCATCTTTGGCGTATACACGAGTCAATACGTTTTCCCAGTTTTTTTGTGGTAAATTAGGGGCCTTGGCTTATATTCGAGTCGACCTATACTCGAGTATATACGGTAACATTTTCCCATGCTCAAATTTGACCGTGGGAAGAATATGAAAAATTTTCACTGTCAAATTTGAGCATGGGAAAAAATGTAAAATTTTCCCATGCTCAAATTTGACCGTGGGAAGAATGTCAAATTTTCCCACAGTCTAATTTGACCATGGGAAAATAACATAAATTATTCCCTCACTCAAATTTGAGCGTGGGAAAGAAACTAACATTTTCCCATGGTCAAATTTGAGCGTGGGAAAATTTGGTTTTTTCCCACGCTCAAATTTGACCGTGGGGAAACAACATAAAATTTTCCCACACTAATATTTGACTGTGGGAAAAAAACATAAAATTTTCCCACTAAAATTTGACCGTGGGAAAAAAACAACATTTTCCCACACTCAAATTTGAGCATGGGAAAAAAACATTTTCCCACGCTAATATTTGACCGTGGGAAAAAACATACAATTTTTCCACGCTCGAATTTGACCGTGGGAAAAAAATTTAAATTTTCCCACGCTAATATTTGACCGTGGGAAAAAAACTTTAAATTTTCCCACATTCAAAATTGAGCGTGGGAAAAAAATGTCACATTTTCCCACGCTAGCATTTGACCATGGGAAAAAAATGACAAATTTTCCCACGCTCAAATTTGACCGTGGGAAAAAAACATAAAATTTTCCCGCGCTCAAATTTTAGCGTGGGAAAAAAACATTTTCCCACGCTAATATTTGACCATGGGAAAAAACATAAAATTTTCCCACGCTCAAATTTGACCGTGGGAAAAAAATTAAAAATTTCCCGCACTCAAATTTGAGTGTGGGAAAAAAACATAAGATTTTCCCACGGTCAAATTTGACCGTGGGAAAAAAAATGTCAAATTTGAGCGTGGAAAAATTGTATGTTTTTTCCCACGGTCAAATATTAGCGTGGGAAAATGTTTTTTTCCCATGCTCAAATTTGAGCGTGGGAAAATGTTGTTTTTTTCCCACGGTCAAATTTTAGTGTGGGAAAATTTTATGTTTTTTCCCCACGGTCAAATTTGAGCGTGGGAAAATTTGTCATTTTTTCCCACGCTCAAATTTGATTCTATGGTTAAATTTGAGCATGGGAAAATTTTACATAATATTCTATGGTTAAATTTGAGCATGGGAAATTTTTTTTTTTTTTAATATATTCTTTATTTATACTTCAAGGAGGTCACAGAGTCAAATTACATACATCTTCATAATTACATACAGGCATTCACCGGTTCTCAGCCCATCTTATTCTCTACAAAAATTCTGTTTCCCTGGTTTAAATAACTGAGAACCCTTTCTTATTTATCTCTGCTGTTATTAAGTATTCCACTTTCCCTCCTTTTATTTTAATTTTTTTCCCCCCTACCCTCCCCCCACCCCAAAAAAAAAACCCCCATCATGGCCCCCACAAATACAATTTACTTAGTCCCACTACATGGTGGTTTCCTTATCTTTCCCTGTTCCCCAGCAATTTCTTTCCCTCCTCCGAAGAGAGAAAAGCGTTCCATACCGCCCATACCCTGGCATACTGCTCACTTCTATCCTGAGCCGAGTATATTAAGTCTTCCACAGCCCCCACCTTCCTCACTTTATTTAACCACATTGCTATTGTTGGTGGTTTAGAATCTTTCCAGGAACGGGCAATACATGCCTTGGCCTCATTAACCATGTGACACAGTACGAACTCTTATATTTTCTTATTGGGATATGTGAGAGGTGCAACAGGAAAAAAGCCGGGTCATCCAGTATTCGATATTCTGTAAATTTTTGCACAATTTTTTGCACGTCTCTCCAATACTGTTTGATCCTGGGACAGGTCCAGAAAATATGTAATAAAGTCCCCCGTCCCCCGTTGCACCTCCAACATTGATCTGAAGCTCCAGGGGAGAACCTCTGGAGCTTCGATGGGGTATAGTACCACCTCGTCAACAACTTGTAATTTAATTCCTGAATTCCAGTGCAAATTGATGAGTTTAACGAGAGGTATATCATCTTCTGACGTTGATCTAATGAGAATGTCCTGTCCAAGTCCCTTTCCCATTTTACAAAGCATGGCATCTCGTAATTGTCTGGGGGGGCTATGAGCATTGTATATATCTTTGATTTAGTCGAGACAGAGGTTCCTTCTCTTCACAATATATTTCAAATCTAGTCAAATCTCGTTTGTAGTTTATTGCTGGACCTAGTGACTCGAAAAAATGCCAAAGCTGCATTGCCTGCCAAACCTTAACTTCAAATTGGCCCCCCTGTTGAGTCAATACGGTCACTGTTGGCCATGAATCAGATTGCAGAAAATGTGATACCTGCATATAACCCTTTTCCCGCAGGCTCTCAAAGGCCCTCCTCTCCATTCCTGGTTTAAAACTGGGGTTACCTAGTATCGGAACTAGTGGGGAATGTGCTGATGAAAATTTAGGGTTCTGACTAATTCTAAACCCTATTTGCAATGTTGGGCCTATAAGAGGATGTTTTTTCATGGATTCCGGTAGTTTTGTATAGCACCATATCGCTCTTCGTAGAGGTACTATACACATTTCTTGCTCTAATTCTATCCATATCTTAAATTCTGTATGTCGGCACCAATCGATAATCCTCCCAATATGAACTGCCTTATAGTATTTAAGTAGATCTGGCACTGCTAAGCCTCCGTCTCTTTTTAGCATGGTCACCCGGCTTCTACTGATCCTTGGTCGCTTACCTGCCCAAATAAATTTTGTAAACACCATGTCTATTTTACGGAAGAAAGCAGATGGGATTTCTATCGGTAGGGCCTGTAATATATACAGGAATTTTGGCAAAATACTAATTTTAATGGAGTTGCAGCGACCAAACCATGAGTGCCGTCCCTGTTGCCATTTCTCCAGCAATGTTCTAACTGCCTTAAGGAGCGGGGGAAAGTTCATCTTGAATGTCTCCTCTATCTTTACTGGGATCTGTGTGCCCAGGTATTTTAAGGCCGTCCCTACCCATTTAAATTTAAAATTGGGTTGTAACACTTGTTGTTTTTCCCGGGATAGAGCTACCCCCATTGCCTCTGACTTTGAATAATTAATTTTAAAATTTGCTAGTACTCCATATTCTTCTATTTCCTTCATTAAGTTTGGCAGTGAAATATGTGGACTAACCAGTGAAAACAGCAGATCATCTGCATATGCAGAGATTTTATAGCTCCTATCTCCTACTTGTAGACCTCTAATATCTGGATTTAACCTAATTTTATTTAGTAACGGTTCTATCGAAAGGGCAAACAGCATAGGAGAAAGTGGGCACCCTTGCCGTGTTCCATTTGAGATTTCAATCGGCTCTGAGAGTACCCCATTGACTTTAACCAGAGCCTGCGGGGAGGAGTATATTCCAGATATCCATCTTATCATATGCTCACCTAGTCCCATATGCCTCAATACTTCAAACATAAACCCCCAGTTCACCCTATCAAATGCTTTTTCTGCATCTGTACTTACAAAAATAGAGGGTGTTCTAGTTTGGTTGGCATAGTGGACCAGGTTGAGTACCTTAACCGTGTTGTCTCTCGCCTCCCTAGTAGGGATAAACCCTACTTGGTCTCGATGTACCAGTTGGTTTAATAATGGTTGGAGGCGAGAGGACAACAGTTTGGTAAAGAGCTTCAAGTCACAGTTTAGCAATGAGATAGGCCTGTAACTCCCACATTCCGCGGGATCCTTCCCTTCCTTTGGAATTACCGAGATGTGCGCTCTAAGTGCATCCTGGGGGAGGGCCGCCGCTTGACCAATCGCATTAAAAGCCTTTAACATATGCGTACCTAAGGTTGGGAGGAAACTCTTATAATATTGGATTGAAAATCCATCCGGCCCCGGGGCTTTCCCCTGTTTAACTGTTTTTATTACTACATTTAATTCCTCTATGGTTATAGGGGCTTCCAGTCTACTACGTTCCGTGGAGGAGAGCCTACATAGACCTGCTGCTGATAAGTACTCCTCCATTTTAACCTGGGGTACTCGGGGTAGTGGCAAGTTGTATAGCGAAGAATAATATTCTCCAAATCTCTTAGCTATCTCACTGGGTCGGGAAATCAAACGTCCATTTTCCCCCTTAATATGAGGGACATAAACCATCTTCCCCTTTTCTTTAAGTTTCCCTGCTAATGCTTTGCTACACTTATCCCCTAGTTCATACGTTGTTTTCCTGCCGAACTGAATTGCCGCCTTCGCTTTACATCGGAGGAGATCGGTCAGCTGTCTCCTCAGATGTGCCAACTAATTTCCTATAGATGTAGTTTGTATATTCTTATGAAGAGTCTCCAACTTCTGAATTTCGTCTACCAATTTTACCATCTGCTCTTCTCGTATTTTTTTTAGCCGAGAGCCATGTTTAATCAGCACTCCTCTCATTACCGCCTTATGTGCCTCCCATATCATTGTCACTCCCCGGGGTGTCGTTTATCTGGAAGTACGCTTCCATTTCTTTCCCTACATCTTCCCGTATTTCGGGAATCTGCAACAGACTTTAACCGCCATTGCCGCCCCGTGGACATAGCCGGGCCCGACATGGATATCTGTAGTGTCATTGGTGCGTGATCTGACCAAGTTATATTTCCTATCTCTACTTTCTGTACTAACGGCAATAAGTAATGGGGTATCAAAAAGAGATCAATGCGGGAGTAATGTTGATGCGGGTTTGAGAAGAATGTATAATCTCTCTCTCCTTCATGTAACAACCTCCATACATCCACCAAATGCATCTCTTGCAGCTTCCGCACTATCTTCCCTCTGACACCCTTAGGGACTGATGAAACTCCCGATGACGTATCTTCCTTAGGGTTTAATGGTATATTAAAATCTCCACCTAAGATCATTTTCCCTTCTGCAAATTCCATTAGTTTAGTCAGAGTTTTACTTATAAAATTATCTTGATGTATATTTGGCGCATATACAGTGGCTAGCGTAACTTTTGCCCCCCCTATTTGTCCCTTTATAAAAAGGAAGCGTCCATCTACATCTTTCCGCATATCCAGAAGGGCCCAGGGTACCCGGTTCGAAATTAAGATGGACACTCCCTTAGACTTCGATACTTGATTATGTACATGGTATGCACAGGGGAAGAATCTATTCTGGAGATACAGAAGATCGCTCAGTTTAAAGTGTGTTTCTTGTATGAACGCCACGTCCGTACTGGATCGTTTTAATTCATTAAGGAGTATTTTCCGTTTCTCTGGTACATTCAATCCCTTTGCATTTATGGAGGTTACCCTTATCCCCTCCATCTTTAAGAGGGATATAGAAAGGCAGTTGTGGGCAGAAAAAAAAAAAAAAAACCCTTAATCTTTTCTAATCTAAATCTAACCTACCCCCTATCCTATCGACCCCTAAGAGAGGCACCCCGCTCTGAACCTCCAATTATACGGTTCGGGTGGGTGCAGACCTATTTAGGGGGTTGGCTTGAATCGGCCAGAGTGCTCTACTCCTGTACCCTCCCTCCAGTCCCCCCTTTCTCTACCTTTACTTTCTTCAACTACACAGCACATTTTATTTCCATAATGGAAATAGTTTCCATCGTTTACTATCGTAGTCCCCCTCTCTCTCTTCTCCATCTTTCCTCCTCCTCTCTCTTCTAATCCTCTAATCTTTTTCCCCCTTTCCCCCCCTTCCCCTTCCCTCCTCCCCCTTCTCGTTCCTGGGCCTCCCTCTATCCTCTCATACTCTTTTATTTTTTCCCCTGTCCCTTCTATATTTTCTCTTCCCTTGGCTTCTATTTCCTCCCTCTCCACCGCCCTTCCTCTCCCCCCAAAACCCCCCTCCAACTTTTCCTTCTTTTTTTTCCCTAGAGTTGTACTGATCAGTGATCAGTAAAGAAATTCAAATAGTCTACGTATTCCTAATAAAGTGCAAGTGAAGCAATAATTAGCGAAATCGCAGGTAATAATAATGATAATCCAAAGGGGTGTGCAATCCAAGATGTGTCTCAATCCATAAAAGTGCATCCAAGTGAAAAAATATACGTTAAAAATTGTATAAAAGTAAAATCCAGCAAATAAATAAACAAAAAAAATATATAATATAAAAATATACAAAAAAAATAAATAAAGCTAGATATAAACCACAATCCAAAAAAAAAATCTTACAACTCCTCAAAGCAGGTGCTCACACACTGAGTGCAGTGGGTACCTTACCTCACTGCTGTCAGTTAGACAGCAATATGCTCCAATGGAGGAGACAGAGAACCTCCTGCACTGACAGTTACATCTAAAGCTGCGGGGTCCTCTGGCTCTGGAATAGAAAGGAGCCCCTCTTCTTTTTTCCGGGTTTGATCTGTGGTCCATGGCTGAGTGTAGTGATATATTATATGTATAGCGTGGGTAGATGATTAATTCGTTATTATAAGTACTCTTCCGCAGCAACCCAATTCTTCCAGAGAGATGCACTTTATTGACCTCCAATACAGAACAAAGTCTTGCAACAGATGACCCAATTCAACAGAGTAAATCTTATCAATATAGTAAATATTCAGATCCCCATATTTCCTCAGACCTTGGTGCCTTCACGACCACACACACAGACAAGACTGACTGCCATGTTATATATCCTAAGCATTGAATGGCTGAGCAATTTGATTGGCCCTTTCCATTAAATGCTTTGATCTCCTTGTGTGTTTTTCATAGTGACAAAAGATTACTCCTAGCCGTGAACAGCTGTAGTCATAAACTGCCCTAATTTGCATTCTTACATATAAACATAAACAAGTTCCCTTTAATATGCGTAATTAGATTAACAGATACCACCTTAACAACCTTTTGGTATATAGAATAAGGCCTATACCCCAATCTAAATTCTTGCATATTAACACCAACAGGTTTCCTTCAAGGTGCACAATTAGATTAACAGATACCACCTTAACAATCTTTTGGTCAACAAGTCCCCTTTGATATGTGTAATTGAGTTGGCTCGGACAAGTCATTCAACAAGTCATTCAACTGAAATCTGGCCTGGTCAATCTTGCATGTGTCCATCTAACACCATATATATAAAATACATGGACATACACACACACACACACACATATATATATACACATCCATATCAACATATAATACACATATATTACAACATATACCCCCACTTGGGTCGGTTCTAACTGCTAGAACTGACCCATAAATCAAACAACAAAAAATATCATCATGATTTAAGGTAATGAATGCTTTACAATGGCTCATAAAAAAATATGAAGGTGAAACTGGTTACATCTCTCTTCACCAGCCTCTAAAATATCCCTATGAAACAGTTGTTAGATAATATAACTTTAGACCATGACTGGAAAAGGATTTGGTAAACATCCATGGTCATTTAGCTGTTAGGCCTTATTATATCACATCAAGATCTTGAATATTGCGCAAAGACGAGCTGATGTCACAGTCCATTCTTTGGTCTGACTCCATCACATCTTTGACCATATCACTGAAAGTACACTTGGTATGCTCTGGGAGCTCCAATCCACATAAGTCCAGGATTCTCTCATCTCCAGGCTCAAGCTTTTCATTTTTAAAGATGCTTCTATACAAATATTCTACTTTCATCTTCATAATAAATGTAATAATCAATGTACCAGCACTCAGTTTCCAGGTCAAAAGGTTTGGATATGGCAGTAAAAACTCTGTGCTACAAAATATTTACTTGCACTTGACATTCATGAGTCCATCTGAGCATTTTACAATTCACATCTGCTTTTTTTCCATTTCCTATTTGAGCAACGATGACCTGTTGTGTACCTGTCAAGTACCTGAATTTGTTGATTGCCAGCCAAAAATGTATTTTTGTAAGTTGCCGTAGGCCGACCCCTCATAGCTTTCAATAGCGTAGTTACTTGAATCATTCAGTCCATAATTCCACCTGAATGGTATACCCTCATACAATGGTTCAGATAGAATCAGCGTGACATCAGTGTTTATTAGATCTTCTATCCAGACAAAGCGGCAGTGGAAATTCTTGCCAGTATCCTCCTCACCATGAAAGGTAGAAAGGTATTTTTCATCCATATGTGTCATAGCCTTTAGTATATTATAAACAACTGATTCAACAAAGTTTCAAATCATGACTGGAGTGATGAATTTCACTCACCCCTCTTATAAATTTAGGAAAACCACCCAACATGCTATAACTTATGCTATACCAAGCCATTGTGCAGCATCTCACCTTAGATGTCAAATATATTGATCAATATGCAATATGTAATATGTACGGATGTTATGAAAATTATTTTAGGTTTAAATGCTTCGTTCTGGTTTTAAGATAAAGTTCAAGAAATAAAACATAATGAAAATAAAAAATATATCTGGGAAAGGGATAAAAATAAAAAATAGGGGGTCGAGGAAGAAAAGTCAGTTGAAGAGAAAATTTGGATGTTCAAAAAAAGTCCATTGCTTGATGAATATTGAGAGAGTCCATGAATTCAGCGTTTCTCCCCCACTAGCCAGCAATTTCAGATACTTCTAGTGCTTCTGCTATTCACATGCAAACGAGCATCACCGGCAATATCTGAAAGACAAAAAACTCTCCAACAAAAAAACTCATTAGCAAGGTCTTCAAACATTATTTGAAGTTAAAACAAAGTACTATTTACACATTTACAGTTTGAAGCTAATTCACCCCCACTGCTAGAGAAGTGTCATTTGCATTCAAAAACAGATCTGGAGAATGTACATCTTCATTTATGACACCCTGGAATCTGTTCAACTTTTCCAATAATGTGTAATGTTCTATTTTCAGCTTATCATACTCAATCTTCAGGTGGTCATATTTCTGTTTTAACTGAGAAAATGGTATCCAGGTCTTGGACCTTTTCTTATTATTTTGGTCAGCTCTGTTTTTCAAATTAATATCACCTATGTTTGACCTGGTGTCTCCTCCCTGGGTGTTATCATAAGATATTATCTTTTGATCTTTATGTTCAGTATTTGTCCTAAACAATTTGGCTAAATCAATTTTGACATCCTGCTCACTTGACTTTCTCCATAAATGATCTGCTCTCAACAACACGTCTTTTAAATCATGAGGATTTGGGGTAACTAATAAAATATTTTGTTTGATATCTTCATGCAAAGCATATAGAAACATATTCATATGTATCAAGCCACCATGCTCAAATGCAAGATTATTACCGACCAATAAGTCCATAATAGTTGCTATCCTGTGTGACAATTCATAGGGAGATTCATTTTTGCATTTGTTGGATCTTCCCATGAATGGCAACATCAGAACGTACACCATACAAAACACATAATAATTCCAGTAATATGTCCCTTGTCCTCACAGGCTGAATACAGATCTGTTTAATTCTCATCCAAAGTCCACTTCCTATAGAATGTTGTATGACTCTTTCTAAGTCAGATGGGTTTAGACTGTACACATCTCTGACATTCTGCAAGTCACAAAACCATTTTAAAAATCTGTTCAAATCATGACAGGGAATCATTCCTATTTCTTTAAGAATTGCATCTAATTCTTTTGGTTTCAAAGGCTTCATTACAAGCTGAATTTCACCTGTATTATTATTATTGTTATAAATTGTGGAGGTCACAGTGGGTGCAGCTGGCAACGAATTATCAGATTTAATATGAGGTTCTCTATCATTTGATAGAAAGTTTGTGTTTGTATTTTGCTGCAGATTGTTGAATCCAAGATTTGATGCATATCTGCATTCCTGAGATCTCTTCTCTAATTCCATAATTCTTAATTTTAATCTCTCATTTTCCTCTGATAATTCATCACAGCGTTTAGATTTCTCAAGCAAAGCTCCCCCAATGGTAACTGCATGCAATTTTAAATTTACTGTCTCAGTGTCTGATTGGTTTTGTAACCTCTCACAAACATTGTTGCTATTAGCAACTGCATTCTGTAACTGGGTAATTTCCTCAACCTTACCCTTCAAAGAACTTTCCATGGTTAAACAGCAAGATAATAAGCCCTGCACAATACAACCCTTCCTTTTACTTTCTGAAATGTTGCTATCAAAAATATTTTTCTCTAAAAATTCCTTCATCACAGTCCACGTCTGCTTACATTTTTCTGGAATTTCATAAGGACCGCCATGACGCTTAATACATTTTAATACCCATCTGTTAACTTTATCATCACTGACACTAGCTTCACACTGAGTAAGCATTTTGACTATATTACTAATAATTAAAAAAAGAAAATATTTTACTCACCGCATTAGTTACTCCTTCAGCCTCCAGTTCAGGTCTTCTGGTACACGACACAGTCCTTTTCTTGTTGTTTCCAGTCTCCAGAGAATAATTCTGGGGTTCCAAACTTCTTTAATTTTGTAGATCAGACTCTCTTATGTCACAACCAGACATTAGAGTCACAGCACAGGTCTCCATCAAACTTCTGTCCACCTCACAGGATTGTTGTCACCACCGACTTCTGTTACTAAGTCCTAAAAATTATCTTCTGATCCGGGTCACGGCACCAATGTAGTGATATATTATATGTATAGCGTGGGTAGATGATTAATTCGTTATTATAAGTACTCTTCCGCAGCAACCCAATTCTTCCAGAGAGATGCACTTTATTGACCTCCAATACAGAACAAAGTCTTGCAACAGATGACCCAATTCAACAGAGTAAATCTTATCAATATAGTAAATATTCAGATCCCCATATTTCCTCAGACCTTGGTGCCTTCACGACCACACACACAGACAAGACTGACTGCCATGTTATATATCCTAAGCATTGAATGGCTGAGCAATTTGATTGGCCCTTTCCATTAAATGCTTTGATCTCCTTGTGTGTTTTTCATAGTGACAAAAGATTACTCCTAGCCGTGAACAGCTGTAGTCATAAACTGCCCTAATTTGCATTCTTACATATAAACATAAACAAGTTCCCTTTAATATGCGTAATTAGATTAACAGATACCACCTTAACAACCTTTTGGTATATAGAATAAGGCCTATACCCCAATCTAAATTCTTGCATATTAACACCAACAGGTTTCCTTCAAGGTGCACAATTAGATTAACAGATACCACCTTAACAATCTTTTGGTCAACAAGTCCCCTTTGATATGTGTAATTGAGTTGGCTCGGACAAGTCATTCAACAAGTCATTCAACTGAAATCTGGCCTGGTCAATCTTGCATGTGTCCATCTAACACCATATATATAAAATACATGGACATACACACACACATACACATATATATATATATATATATATATATATATATATATATATATATATATATATATATATATATATATATACACATATATATATATACACATCCATATCAACATATAATACACATATATTACAACACTGAGTACCTGGAGGGAATTGCCTGGGGTGCCTATGTTAACTGAGGACATACACCTTAAACATTGGAGCATATTGCTGGGCCTATATCAACTGAGGATACACACCTTATCTATTGGAGCATATTGCTGTCTAACTGACAGCAGTGAGGTAAGGTACCCACTGCACTCAGTGTGTGAGCACCTGCTTGAGGAGTTGTAAGATCACCGGTGGAATTATTCCATGTCTGTTCACAGAATAACCTTTTACACAGCACAGTGTGGATTCACTTATTTGCATGACCTGATATGGATTGTCAATTTTACAACAAATAGAGACACTGTAAAGAATTTTTGGACTGTGGTTTATATCTAGCCTTATTTATATATATATATATATATATATATATATATTTTTTTTTTTTTATATATAGAATATTTTTTATATACTTTATATTGTTTTTTTTAATTACACTTGCTGGATTTTATCTTCATACAACTTGCAACACATATATATTATATATTTTTCGTTCACTTGGATGCACTTTTATGGATTGAGACACATTTTGGATTGTACACCTTTCTGGATTATTATTACTATTACCTGCGGGTTTTTTATTGCTTCACTTGCACTTTATTAGGATTACGTAGATTATTTTTTACTGATCACTTTATAAATGTTATTGGGAATATGTGTATATTCTAAATACCTTATTTGTCACTTTATAAATGATTTTATGCATATAGATATAGTTTAATTTAATCGTTTACTATAATCGCATAGGTGTGTCTTTTAGATTTTGTATGCGTTTATTTATTCACTATTATTTGATTAAATTAATTTTGTGTGGAGCGCAACACCATTCTTTTTTATTAATAACATTTTCCCACGCTAATATTTGACCGTGGGAAAAAACATACAATTTTTCCACGCTCAAATTTGACCGTGGGGAAAAAATTTAAAATTTCCCGCGCTCAAATTTGACCATGGGGAAAAAACATAAAATTTTCCCACGCTAATATTTGACTGTGGGAAAAAAACATTAAATTTTCCCACAGTCAAAATTGAGCGTGGGAAAAAATGTCACATTTTCCCACGCTAATATTTGACCGTGGGAAAAAATGACATAAAATTTTCCCGCGCTCAAATTTTAGCGTGGGAAAAAAACATTTTCCCACGCTAATATTTGACCGTGGGAAAAAACATAAAATTTTCCCACGCTCAAATTTGACCGTGGGAAAAAAATGTAAAATTTCCCGCGCTCAAATTTGAGTGTGGGAAAAAAACATAAGATTTTCCCACGCTCAAATTTGACCGTGGGAAAAAAAAATTCAAATTTGAGCGTGGAAAAATTGTATGTTTTTTCCCACGGTCAAATATTAGCGTGGGAAAATGTTTTTTTCCCATGCTCAAATTTGAGCGTGGGAAAATGTTATGTTTTTTTCCCACGGTCAAATTTTAGTGTGGGAAAATTTTATGTTTTTTCCCCACGGTCAAATTTGAGCGTGGGAAAATTTGTCATTTTTTTCCCACGCTCAAATTTGATTCTATGGTTAAATTTGAGCATGGGAAAATTTTACTTAATATTCTATGGTTAAATTTGAGCATGGGAAAATTTTAAATTTTTTCCCACGCTCAAATTTGAGCGTGGAAAAATTTAAATTTTTTTCCCACGCTCAAATTTGACAGCGGCAAAATTTTACATTTTTTTCCCACGGTCAAATTTTACGTTTTTTCCCACGTTCAAATTGTACCGTGGGAAAATTTTATATTTTTCTCCCACGCTCAAATTTGACTGTGGGAAAAAATTTTTTTCCCACGCTCAAATTTGAGCGTGGGGAAATTTTATGTTTTTTCCCACACTCAAATTTGACCGTGGAAAAATTTTACGTTTTTTTCCCACGGTCAAATTTGACCGCGGCAAAATTTTACCTTTTTTTTCCCATGCTCAAATTTTACCGTGGTAAAATTTTATGTTTTTTCCCCACGCTCAAATTTCACCATGGGAACATTTTATGTCTTTTTCCCACGCTCAAATTTGCGCATGGGAAAAAACTTTACATTTTCCCACGGTCAAATTTGACCGTGGGAAAAAAATTTCACATTTTCCCACACTCAAATTTGACCATGGGAAAAAAAACATAAAATTTTCCCATGCTCAAATTAGAGTGTGGGAAAAATATATTAAAGTTTCCCATGCTCAAATTTGAGCGTGGGAAAACAACATAAAATTTTCCCACGGTCAAATTTGAGCATAGGAAAATAACATAACATTTCCCCACCTTCAAATTTGAGCGTGGGAAAAAATATTACATTTTCCCATATTGAAATTTGACATTGGGAAAAAACATAAAATTTTCCCGTTGGGCGTGGTCTGGCTGGGTCCATAGATGGCCGCTTGAGCTGAGAGCTCCCACAAGCTGAGGACCTAAATTCGCTTCTCTGGGAAACCACTGCTCCTTTCCGCCATGGGAAAGTCAAACAGGAGTACCTCAGCGACCCCTACACCGAAAGACCGCGGGACACAGCTCAGCCGGAATATCCCCGAGCTGTTCCGCACCCTCCGGTCGGACAGCCACGAGACCTCACAGGCCGCACAGGCTTCAAGGCCTTACTCGCCTAGCAACGGATCCGATTCACAGCCGGAAGACATGGACGCACACAGCAGGCGACCTGCACCGATGGTGAGCCTCTCTGACTTAAAGAAGGTTGCATCGGATATCACGGGGGATATCACCAACACACTGTTGGCCGCTATACTGGATTTAAAGACAGATATACAGGCCGTAGCCACCCGCATGGCAGAAGTGGAGCAAACCACGCAGCTCCATACAGCTGCGATAAGGCAAGTCCAGCGTACTTATGACTCGCAGCTCTCATACCTGTTTGACCGTGGGAAAAAACATAAAATTTTCCAACGCTCAAATTTGACCGTGGGAAAAAAATTTAAAATTTCCCACGCTCAAATTTGAGCGTGGGAAAAAAACATAACATTTTCCCACACAAAAATTTGACCGTGGGAAAAAAACATAAAATTTTCCCACGGTCAAATTTGAGCGTGGGAAAAAACATAAAATTTTCCCGCTCTCAAATTTGAGCGTGGGAAAAAAAACATTTTCCCACGCTCAAATTTGACCGTGGGAAAAAATTTTAAATTTCCCCACGGTCAAATTGGACCGTGAGAAAAAAACATAAGATTTTCCCACACTAAAATTTGACCGTGGGAGAAAAACATAACATTTTCCCACGCTAAAATTTGAGCGTGGGAAAAAACATTTTCCCACGCTAGTAATAGTTGGTTATCCTCGTGCTACAATGGTAAAGCAAAGAGAGCTGGTATGGTTGCAGCAAACCACCGACAGAGGTGCAGACCCTCCCCTCAGGTAATACTTAGTGAAAACAGAATGGTGTTGCGCTCCACACGAAATTAATTAAGTCTAGTAACAATAAATAAATAATCGCATACAAAATCTAAAAGACGCACCTATGCGATTAAAATTTATTTAAATTATATCAATGACCTATGTGCATGAAATCATTCAAAGTGATTAGTGGGGTATTCAGAATATACACATATTCCTAGTGTTATTCATACTACAATCAAATAAATATAAATAATCTATGCAATCGTAATAAAGTGCAAGTGAAGTAATAAAAACGCAGATCCTGAGGGGGCGTGAACGGAAGTTGAAGTGGATGGTCGCTTCCAAGGAGAGCTCCGCGGCGGCCTAGCATTATCTGCCGCCATCCGTGCTCCAGGCTTCGCCGAAGGACCCTTTAACTATCCATCCGGGTCGCTGTAGCTGCCCGCTATCGGCTGAGGGCTTTTTGGCGTTAGCCCGGGTCGCCTACGAGCTACGGTTCGTCCGGAGGCTGTGGACAGTGCAAGTGGCGCTTCGCCGCCATTTTGCGGCCTACCTCTGCTCCCGTGCTTCCGGACTTCCCTATTTCACCCGGCGACGGGCCGTTCGCCCATCACACACACAGGGAGTCATCCCCGCCTGGGACCTGGAGGCCGTGACTGGTGGGAAACAAACACCTGGTGGATCGGGGCCCAGTGATCCGGAGTGTTAGCCGGCAGCCATCTTGGTACAACCGGAGCAGGCCGCAGCACCCTCTCTCCGCATCTGGAGCCTAGTTCTGCCTCCTGCATGGCACCCCTGCTCAGACTCACTCCCATGGACAAGGTGAGGCATCCCCGGACCTTGTGTGTGCCATCTCAGCCCTTCCCGCAATAACCAATCCACACGAGGCTCGGTTTGATGACGAGCGCCATCTTGGGGCCCACAGTGACTTTCCTGATGCCGCATCTCACCACCTTCTGGGCAATATCACAGGAGTTCACCTTCGGAACTTGTGTTGAGCAGCACCCCTGGCCTGGGCTGTCGTTACGCTTTCTCCTGGGCTCACAGTGAGTACGGCACGGCCCCCCCCCTGTTGTTAGCTGCTACCTGGCTCTCTGACCCCCCCGGAATGTTCATCCTAAGGAGTGCTCCCCTCCACCTGTCACATTGGGTCCGGCAGCTTTCATGATTCAGCGTTAGTCTGTGGGACAACACACCCCAGCAAACCCACAGATAGACAACCGACCCTAATCTTGCTACCCCTGTCTCAACACACCCCCCTTCACTGAAGCAGCATACGCAGCTAGTTACAATATGGACGTTTGAGGCTCCAGATTAGCTCCGTCCGGGACTTCAGCCTATCCCTGAGGTACATCAACCCCACGTTTCACCCTCTTTTTTTTTATATCACCTCTTAACCCGCAGAACCTTGGTGCATGCCGGCGAAGAAAAAGATGGCACGGAGCACCGCCCAAAAGACCCTCACACAGTATCTTCTCCGCTCTCAGGAACAATCTAGTATGGAGCGTGAGGGGGCAGTTAGGGGGGGCCTCTCCCCTGATCCTGCCACCCCATCGCGGTCACCGGGTCCAACCTCGCCCGCTCCATTGGCGAATAGGGGGAGCCCTAGCATCCTCTCAAAAGCAGATCTGGAGGACAGTCTGGAATCCATGTACAACAGATTGGCGTCCAAGTTTCAATCGGAACTACAAAAGACCTCACATGCACTTTCACAGGAGATCTCTGCTCTGGGCGCGAGGACTGAGAGGCTAGAGACTAAACATGATGAGTTGGCAATAGCGCATAATGACCTTAGCAGAGAACATGAGGCCCTATCCTCCACGGTCCAGCTATTACAGTCTCAGATAGAAGACCTTGATAACAGAAACAGGCGCAATAATCTGCGCATCCGAGGAATTCCTGAGTCCGAATCTGAGCTCATTCCGGCGGTGATTAGGTTGTTTAAATCCTTGCTCCCTGACCATGAAGCCAACTTGTTCAAATGTGATCGGATACATAGGGCCCTACGTCCCAAACCCCCGGAAGACAAGCCACCCAGGGATGTCATCCTCTGCATGAAAGACTTTCTGGTCAAGGAGGAAATATTGAGAGCAGCCCGCAACAAACAGGATAACCCTCGACGACAAAGTAATCCAAATTTTTCCACATATTGCCCCGGCGACTTTGGAGAGGAGAAGAAACTTGAAGGAGATAACCACTGTCTTGCAATCAGCCCGCATTAGATACCGTTGGGGATTCCCGTTTCGTCTGGTGATCCCTCATAATGGCACGACGTACTCCGCCACCTCTGTCCTGGAGGGTCAGGAAATCCTGGTGAAGCTTGGCCTTTTGGAGGCCTCTATGATTCGCAGACTGCCCTCCACTCCCAGAGCTACACCTATTTGGCAAACACCCCCGACCAGAAGGGACAGGCGTAGGATCAGATATGGTGCTGAGGATCGGGTGGAAGATAGCCCTCGCTGACGATACTTTTCTCTGCTTCATCTTGAGGTTCTGACTGCGGTTAGCTTTGATTCCCAGTGGACATACATAATGTGCTTCTGTCTACAGTTTCAGGGGTAGAGTTTGTTTGTGTTTTTGTTTTTTTTTTATTTATTTTTTCTCCTCTTTTCCCCCTCTCGCTCCGCCCCTCCATTTTTTTTTTGGGGGGGGTGGAGGGAGAGGGAGTGGGGGTATATGTTTTCCATGGTATTCTACCCAGCCCACTGGTAATTTACAAGTCCCTAGGAGCTGTATTATGGCTCCCCTTTCCAGTGGTTGGTTGCTTCTCTGGTGGGTGCCCCCTACCATTGCGCAACCCTACTGGCCGCGAGACCTAGTAGTCTCGGTATCCGACTTTTATTTTGGTGTGGCTATTCTTTCCCACACGCTACCACGTTTAGCATTAATGTTGTTTCCCAGTCCTATGTTAGAATCTGGGCTTTTTTTTTCAAATGTTAATCTTCTTGCTCTATGTTTTTCAATTTTCTCCCAAATAGGTCGATCATTTTTCATGTCCTATGTTCCTTCAGCAACTCAGGTTCCTTTTATACTCAGGATCAGTGTTCTCATTCCACTCTTGGTGTTATTGTACTGTACCTTATTTTCCTGTTGTCTTGATGACGATATGAGGGTCCCCCTGTTTTTCTTGTACTTGTTGGACGAGTATTCCTTGAAAATTCCCCCCCCCCCACCACCAGATTTGATCTCTTAACTACCGTTGTTATTTCTCATTTACCATGGCAATAACATGCATTTCACATAACGTTAAGGGATTTAACTCACCTTCCAAACGGCGCAAAGCCTTTACCTTTTATAAAAGACTTGGAGCTAAAATCCTTCTACTCCAAGAAACCCATTTCTCCCGCTCCTCCCATCCCAAATTTTTCAATAAAGATTTTCCTCAGGCCTTTTACTCGCTCCACTCGTCCAAGACCAGGGGTGCCGCCATACTCCTCCACTCTTCCCTCCCGATGGAGGTTAAGCATATATTCAGAGACCCCGAAAGTCGATATGTTATTGTTAAGGGCATCGTCCACAACAGGGAACTTACCATTGCCAGTATTTACGCACCCAATGAGGGCTCAGCTACCTTCTTTGGGTTATTTTTCGAGAAATTGGCACAATACCACTCCCCCATGTGGTCATAGGTGGCGATTTTAATTCGGTAGCCAGCGCCACTCTAGACCGCTCGTCGACTTCGATCGCTTCTAGAGCTTTCCCGAAATCTCTCTCTAGAGGCTTGCGGGACCTGCAACTCACTGACACCTGGAGGGCGCACAACATGGGCTGCAGGGAGTACACTTTCTTTTCCCACCCGCATAATAGTTATGCGAGGTTAGACTACATATACTCCACCCCAATTATACTTGCTAACTCTTTAGAGGCCTCCATTCACCCCTGTGTATGGTCAGACCATCAGGCTATCTCCTTTACTACGGGATTTATTAAACTCGCCTCCACGCCCCATTCCTGGAGATTGAATGAGTCCCTTCTCTCTGATGTGGGGGTGGAATCCCAAGTGGCTCAGTCTCTGGAGGAGTACTTTTCCCTTAATGCTCACCCAGATATGCAGCCCTTGACTCTCTGGATGGCACATAAAGCCGTCATTAGAGGGAGACTTATCAGTATTTCTGCTGCCCGTAACAAATCCAATAGACTTAGGATAGTTGAATTAACCAGAGACCTAGATCACTTATATAAAAACTCGTCTTTATTACACTTGGACTCTACCAGGCGTTCCATAGACCAGAAGCGCCTGGAACTAGACTCCTTGTTGTCATCCAAGGTTGAGAAGACACTACGCTGGGCCAAGGCCCGCAGTTTGTTATTCAACAACTCTGCATCGACTTCATTTGCTAGGAGGTTGTCTAACTCACTTCGCCCGCCTCATGTATACCGGCTGTCTAATAGAGACGGTTTTATATCCTCACATCCCAAAGAAGTTCTCAAGATCTTTGAGCAATTCTATACCAAACTCTTAGAGTCCCCTCATACTCTTCCCTCTCCCGGAGACCTGTCCTGGTTACGCGACATCCCCCTTCCAACACTCTCTCCCTCACAATTGGATGTACTAAATGCCCCTATCACGGTCCCAGAAATCTTAGGGGTCCTCAAGTCATTAAAAATGGGTTCTGCCCCGGGTCCGGATGGCTTTTCGGCTCTTTATTACAAAAAATATTCCATGATCTTAGCCCCTAGAATGGTACACCTTTTCAACTCAATTTTGTTAGGCGATAGCTTCCCGGAGGAAATGCTGTTAGCTAACATGTCACTGATCCCTAAACCCAACAAGAATCATAATTTACCTCAAAATTTTAGGCCGATCTCGGTTATAAATAATGATATCAAAATATTTAGTAGAATTTTAGCTGATAGGCTGGCGAAATTTATCCCCTCCCTGATTTCCCCCTTCCAATCTGGGTTTATCCCACATTGCTTTATCACAGACAACATCCGCCTAGCCTCAAACGTCATTCAAGATGCCAACCTGTTCTCCCGTAAGCTCCTCCTGTTGAGCCTAGACATACAGAAGGCGTTTGACAGTGTTACATGGAACTACCTAGACACACTTCTGCCACTCATGGGCTTTCATGGCAGTTTTCTGGTGGGATTCCAAGCCCTCTACAATAATCCCATGACCCGCATTAAGTTGCCTGGCTGTAGCTCCGAATTCTTCCCAATAGGTAGAGGCACTAGACAGGGGTGTCCCCTTTCCCCTTTAATCTTTGCTTTAGCCCTAGAGCCCCTCGCGATTGCCCTCCTGAGACATCCTGACATTACTGGTTACACTAAGGGTAACGAAATGTACAAATTTTGTATGTATGCTGATGATGTTTTGATGTTTATAACAAACCCTCATGTCTCCCTTCCCAACCTTTTTCTGACACTGTCTCACTTTGCGAAAGTCTCTGGTCTTTCTATTAATGTTTCCAAATCTGTAGCTCTCCCTATAGGCTTTGCTCCCAATGACTTGGCCGTTATTAAACAAAACTACTCCTTTACTTGGGCTGCCTCCCACATTCCCTACTTAGGAGTGGGACTGCCCGGGAATTTCCGCGACCTCTTCGGGGTCAATTATCCCCCACTGATTAGCAAACTTAAAAACACCTTAAAAGGCTGGCTCTCTTTGCGTATCCCCTTTATAGGAAGAATCACAGTGCTCAAAATGGTCATCCTCCCCAGGCTATTGTATCTATTTCGCTCTCTGCCGGTTAAGCTCTCCAAATTTTTTCTCCTTACCCTTCAATCCCATTTCAACAGATTTATTTGGAATAATAGATCTCCCAGGTTTGCTAGGGGGGTCCTATACAGATCTATGAAAAATGGAGGTCTGGGAGTTCCCCAAATTTGGTTTTATTATCTTACCTGCAGATTTACTCAACAGGCACAGTGGTCGATCCCTAATTCTAGAGTCCCTTGGGTGAGGTTTGAGAGTGACTCGATAGCTCCATTTTATCTCCCTGGCCTTATGTGGTCGACTCATCGACCTCACTCGACTTTAGCTACTCTTAATACTATAGTGGCGGACAGTCTCCGACTGTGGCACCGCTTCAAACACAAATACGACCTCACCCTGGGTGACTCTATGGGCGCCTCCTTCCTGGGTGATCCTAGGTTCCCCCCAGCTTATCTCCATCCTGAATCTTTTGGTGTGTGGGTTCAATGTAAGCTTACTCAATTGAAGGACTTTGTGACGGGCTCTGGCTTTGTTCCTTTTTCGACACTGCAGACCCAGCACCAACTCCTGGATGCTGAACGTTTTAGATACCTACAAATCCACCACTTCTTTCTCTCCCGTTATGGGCTCCGGTCCCAGACCCAACTCACTATCTTTGAAGACTTATGTTTTAACTTCCCACGCCAAAAAGGCCTGATCTCCCTGATCTACAGGGCTCTGGAAGGACATATTGTGTGTCAGCCTCTACGGTATAGATCACGTTGGGAGGAGGAGTTGGCTCTGGAGACCGGAGTGGTGGATTGGGAGGAGGGTTGGAATAATATGCGCAAACGCACCAGATCATTAACAATTAGAGAGACAGCCATCAAAGTTCTCACCAGATGGCACTACACTCCGGTACGTTTGCGCCAGATCTATCCCCATACATCCCCTAACTGTTTTAGAGGATGCAATCACCCGGGCACCTTTGTTCATATCTTTTGGGATTGTAGTTTAATTCGCCCAGTCTGGCAGGAGGTCTTAAGGCTGATGGATGGGTTCGCGGGCCGAGCTTTGTCCCTCTCTTATCACCACTGTCTTCTCTTCCAGACCCCTCCTGACACTCCAAAACACTTTGTACGGCTAGTGCACTCTATATGTGTCGCTGTGCTATGGACTATAGCACTTCACTGGAAATCCCCGTCGATACCTTTAGCACAAGTTCTCTCACGTATTGACCAAGTGATGCTGTCTGAAAAGATCTTCCACACTCTGCAGGACACGACACGCATATATGACCTTAAGTGGAACCCATGGTTCCTATTCCGCTTGCTAAAGTGATCGCACCTTGGGTTTTTCTTCTTCTTTCTCTTTTCTGTCTGCATTTCTTCCTCTTTTTCTTTTTTTTCTTTTTTGGTTTGTTTTGTTTTCTCTCTGTTCTCTTTCCCCTCTCTCTCTTGATATGATCTTTCCTATGTTTTCTGGTTATGTAGGTCAGCACATTGAACGTTTTATTTTCTCTCTCTTTTGCGACCTGTTGTTGGATGTAAGACCCATACTGAAATTTATAATCTGTTGTTTGATCTGTGGAGTTCTGTCATCTGTTTATCACCTCCTTGTAATCCTGTCATCCAACTACTAATGCTTTTTTTGACACATGATTCTTTTTGCTGACTTTGTATTTCTGTTAATCACTTTAATAAAACTTTTTTGAAAACAAAAAAAAACGCAGATCCTAATAGTATCAATCCAGAAATTTGTGAAATCAAAAAAATGTGTCTCAATCCATAAAAGTGCATCCAAGTGCCAACGTGTATATAAAAAATTGTGTAAGGGTAAAATCCAGCAAGTAGATAAACGAAGAGGTGTGTGTAAAAATATATCAAAAATTATATAAATAAACCTAAATAAAAAAACCTAAATAAAAAAACAAACAGTCCAAGGAGTTTCTTAAAGTGTCTCTAATTGACGTAAAAAACTAGCAATCCATATCAGTTCATGCAAAAATAAAGTGAATCCACACTGTGCTGTGTAAAGAGTTAATTCTGTGAATGAACACGGGGTAGTTCCACCGGTGATCTTACAGTTCCTCAAAGTGGGTGCTCACACACTGAGTGCAGTGGGTACCTTAACTCACTGCTGTCAGTTAGACAGCAATATGCTCCAATATTTAAGGTGTATATCCTCAATTAGGGTGTATATCCTCAGTTGATATAGGTACAACAGTATACTCCAATGGTTCACGGTGTACAGTGGTGTGAAAAAGTGTTTGCCCCCTTCCTCATTTCCTGTTCCTTTGCATGTTTGTCACACTTAAGTGTTTCGGAACATCAAACCAATTTAAACAATAGTCAAGGACAACACAAGTAAACACAAAATGCAATTTGTAAATGAAGGTGTTTATTATTAAAGGTGAAAAAAAAACCAAACCATCATGGCCCTGTGTGAAAAAGTGATTGCCCCCCTTGTTAAAACATACTATAACTGTGGTTGTCCACACCTGAGTTCAATTTCTCTAGCCACACCCAGGCCTGATTATTGCCACACCTGTTCACAATCAAGGCATCACTTAAATAGGAGCTGCTTGACACAGTAAGGTCCACCAGAAGATCCTTAAAAGCTACACATCATGCCGAGACCCAAAGAAATTCAGGAACAATTGAGAAAGAAAGTAATTGAGATCTATCAGTCTGGAAAGGGTTATAAAGCCATTTCCAAAGCTTTGGGAATCCAGCGAACCACAGTGAGAGCCATTATCCACAAATGGCGAAGACATGGAACAGTGGTGAACCTTCCCAGGAGCGGCCGGCCGCCCAAAATTATCCCAAGAGCGCAGCGATGACTCATCCAAGAGGTCACAAAAGACCCCACAACAACGTCCAAGGAACTGCAGGCCTCACTTGCCTCAGTTAAGGTCAGTGTTCATGCCACCACCATCAGGAAAAGACTGGGCAAAAATGGCCTGCATGGCAGAGTTCCAAGGAGAAAACCACTGCTGAGCAAAAAGAACATCAAAGCTCGTCTCAATTTCTCCACAACACATCTTGATGATCCCCAAGACTTTTGGGACAACATTCTGTGGACCGATGAGACAAAAGTGGAACTCTTTGGAAGGTGTGTGTCCAAGTATATCTGGCGTAGAAGGAACACTGCATTTCATAAAAAGAACATTATACCAACAGTAAAATATGGTGGTGGTAGTGTGATGGTCTGGGGCTGTTTTGCTGCTTCAGGACCTGGAAGACTTGCCGTGATAAAAGGAACTATGAATTCTGCTGTCTACCAAGAGATCCTGAAGGAGAATGTCCGACCATCTGTTCGTGTACTCAAGCTGAAACGAACTTGGGTTCTGCAGCAGGACAATGATCCTAAACACACCAGCAAGTCCACCACCGAATGGCTGAAGAAAAACAAAATGAAGACTTTGGAGTGGCCTAGCCAAAGTCCTGACCTGAATCCTATTGAGATGTTGTGGTATGACCTTAAAAAGGCCGTTCATGCTCGAAAACCCTCTAATGTAACTGAATTAGGACAATTCTGCAAAGATGAGTGGGCCAAAATTCCTCCAGGACGCTGTAAAAGCCTCATTGCACGTTATCGCAAACGCTTGGTTGCAGTTGTTGCTGCTAAGGGTGGCCCAACCAGTTATTAGGTTTAGGGGGCAATCACTTTTTCACACAGGGCCATGATGGTTTGGATTTTTTTTCACCTTTAATAATAAACACCTTCATTTACAAATTGCATTTTGTGTTTACTTGTGTTGTCCTTGACTATTGTTTAAATTGGTTTGATGTTCCGAAACACTTAAGTGTGACAAACATGCAAAGGAACAGGAAATGAGGAAGGGGGCAAACACTTTTTCACACCACTGTATATCCTCAATTTGTACAGGCACCCCAGATAATTCCCTCCAGGTACTCCGCAATGGATCACAGATCAAACCCGGAAAAGAGAAAAGGGGCTCCAATAGTGAAGTAATGTCACACAAATTCTTTATTATAAAAAGGACCAAGTCCTGGGTACTCACATTTAAGTAATATAATTAAAACGTTACAGCTAAAACAACAAACGGCCTCCTCGTTCGTACCCCGGACGTCGCTTCCGGTATCCTCCTAGGCAAATCCTACGCGTATCGTCATTGATCACGCTAATATTTGACCGTGGGAAAAAACATACAATTTTTCCACGCTCAAATTTGACCGTGGGAAAATTTTTTAAAATTTCCCGCGCTCAAATTTGAGTGTGGGAAAAAAAACATAAGATTTTCCCGCGGTCAAATTTGACTGTGGGAAAAAAACTAAAAATGTTCCCGCGCTCAAATTTGAGCGTGGGAAAAAAACATAAAATTTTCCCACGCTAAAATATGACCGTGGGAAAAAAACATGAAATTTTCCCGCGCTCAAATTTGAGCGTGGGAAAAAAACATAAAATTTTCCCACGCTAATATTTGACCGGGGGAAAAAAACATAAAATTTTCCCACACTCAAATTTGAGCGTGAGAAAAAAACAACATTTTCCCACACTAATATTTGACCATGGGAAAAAAACATAACATTTTCCCACGCTCAAATTTGAGCGTGGGAAAAAAACATTTTCCCACGCTAATATTTGACCGTGGGAAAAAACATACAATTTTTCCACGCTCAAATGTGACCGTGGGAAAATTTTTTTAAATTTCCCGCGCTCAAATTTGAGTGTGGGAAAAAAAACATAAGATTTTCCCGCGGTCAAATTTGACTGTGGGAAAAAAACTAAAAATGTTCCCGCGCTCAAATTTGAGCGTGGGAAAAAAACATAAAATGTTCCCACGCTAAAATTTGACCGTGGGAAAAAAACATGAAATTTTCCCGCGCTCAAATTTGAGCATGGGAAAAAAACATAAAATTTTCCCACGGTCAAATTTGAGCATGGGAAAAGACATAAAATTTTCCCGCGCTCAAATTTGAGCGTGGGAAAAAAACATAAAATTTTCCCACGCTAATATTTGACCGGGGGAAAAAAACATAAAATTTTCCCACACTAAAATTTGAGCATGGGAAAAAACAAAATTTTCCCGCACTCAAATTTGAGCGTGGGAAAAAAACAACATTTTCCCACACTAATATTTGACCATGGGAAAAAAACATAAAATTTTCCCACACTAAAATTTGACCGTGGGAAAAAAACATAACATTTTCCCACGCTCAAATTTGAGCGTGGGAGAAAAAAATTTTCCCACGCTAATATTTGACCGTGGGAAAAAACATACAATTTTTCCACGCTCAAATTTGACCGTGGGAAAAAAATTTAAAATTTCCCGCGCTCAAATTTGAGTGTGGGAAAAAAAACATAAGATTTTCCCATGCTAAAATTTGACCGTGGGAAAAAAACATACCGTATATACTCGAGTATAAGCCGAGATTTTCAGCCCCTTTTTTTAGGCTGAAAGTGCCCCCCTCGGCTTATACTGGAGTCACCGCCATCTGCCTACCTGATCAGCGTGTCGTGCAGACAGACGGCGGCCATTCCACTGTTCAAAAGCCGCGCCTCCCTGTCTGTGATAGGCGGAACACTCAATTACCCAGCAGTCAGTGTTCCGCTTATCACGGACATCCGCTCATCCTCATACTACGGACGAGGATGAGAGGATGTCTGTGATAGGCGGAACACTGACTGCTGGGAAATTGAGTGTTCCGCCTATCACAGACAGGGAGGCGCGGCTTTTGAACAGTGGAATGGCCGCCGCCTGTCACAGACGAGGAGGAGAGGTGCGGCTTTTGAATCCTGGAATGGCCGCCGTATGTTTTTATGACATGCTGATACATGCTGATTGGTGCAAAATGGCACACGGAGCTGCAGATGGGCACAGAGCTGCAGAAGGACACAGAGGCTGCAGATTGGCACACGGAGGCATGCACAGGACACAGGTAGGCTGCAATGGACACAGGGAGGTACACAGGGAGGTATGCAGCTGCAGATGGGCATTGTTGGCCCCTTTTTTCCACTCTTTTAAGCTGTAACAGTAGCTGCTGCATGTCTCATCTACGGCTTATACACGAGTCAATACGTTTTCCCAGTTTTTTTGTGGTAAATTAGGGGCCTTGGCTTATATTCGAGTCGACCTATACTCGAGAATATACGGTAACATTTTCCCACGGTCAAATTTGAGCATGGGAAAAACACCTTTTCCCATGCTCAAATTTGACCGTGGGAAGAATATGAAAAATTTTCACTGTCAAATTTGAGCATGGGAAAAAATGTAAAATTTTCCCATGCTCAAATTTGACCGTGGGAAGAATGTCAAATTTTCCCACGGTCAAATTTGATTGTGGGAAAATTTTACATTTTTTTCCCATGGTCAAATTTGAACATGGTAACATTTAGTTTTTTTTCCCACGCTCAAATTTGACTGTGGGAAAATTTGACATTCTTTTATGTTTTTTTTTTCAAATGTGGCCCTTAAACACCTTTCCCCTTGACATTTTGGCCTTTAATTCATGTTGGCATTCATTTTATGGCATTTTGAGCTCGTTTTGATACATTTCCTGCCTAACTGAGCCATTGGCCAAAATTTGATAATTTCATGGGGCCAGGCCAGCAAGCCAGGGCCGCAAAAATGGGCCAAATTTGTTTTTCAGCCATTTTACCAGTGTGGGCTTCCTTTTACCAAGAAAGGACCAGAGGGATGAAAAGTGACTGGATTTCATGTTTAAAAAGCCAAGAAACTGCATAGCTAACTGCCATTTCCTGAAACCGGAAGTGACCTCCTCCAAACCGGAAGTGGCCCTTAAACACCTTTCCCCTTGACATTTTGGCCTTTAAATCATGCTGGCATCCATTTTAGGGCATTTTGAGCTCGTTTTGATACACTTCCTGTCTAACTGAGCCATTGGCCAACATTTGAAAATTTCATGGGGCCAGGCCAGCAAGCCAGGGCCACAAAAATGGGCAAAATTTGTTTTTCAGCCATTTTACCAGTTTGGGCTTCCTTTTACCAAGAAAGGACCAGAGGGATGAAAAGTGACTGGATTTCATGTTTAAAAAGCCAAGAAACTGCATAGCTAACTGCCATTTCCTGAAACCGGAAGTGACCTCCTCCAAACCGGAAGTGGCCCTTAAACACCTTTCCCCTTGACATTTTGGCCTTTAAATCATGCTGGCATCCATTTTAGGGCATTTTGAGCTCGTTTGGATACATTTCCTGCCTAACTGAGCCATTGGCCAAAATTTGAAAATTTCATGGGGCCAGGCCAGCAAGCCAGGGCCGCAAAAATGGGCCAAATTTGTTTTTCAGCCATTTTATCTGTTTGGGCTTCCTTTTACCAAGAAAGGATCAGAGGGATGAAAAGTGACTGGATTTCATGTTTAAAAAGCCAAGAAATTGCATAGCTAACTGCCATTTCCTGAAACAGGAAGTGACCTCCTCCAAACCGGAAGTGGCCCTTAAACACCTTTCCCCTTGACATTTTGGCCTTTAAATCATGCTGGCATCAATTTTATGGCATTTTGAGCTCGTTTTGATACATTTCCTGCCTAACTGAGCCATTGGCCAACATTTGAAAATTTCATGGGGCCAGGACAGCAAGCCAGGGCCGCCAAAAATGGGCCAATTTTGTTTTTCAGCCATTTTACCCGTTTGGGCTTCCTTTTACCAAGAAAGGATCAGAGGGATGAAAAGTGATTGGATTTCATGTTTAAAAAGCCAAGAAACTGCATAGCTAACTGCCATTTCCTGAAACCGGAAGTGACCTCCTCCAAACCGGAAGTGGCCCTTAAACACCTTTCCCCTTGACATTTTGGCCTTTAAATCATGCTGGCATCCATTTTAGGGCATTTTGAGCTCGTTTGGATACATTTCCTTCCTAACTGAGCCATTGGCCAAAATTTGAAAATTTCATGGGGCCAGGCATAAACGCCATGGCTGCAAAAATGGGCCAAATTTGTTTTTCAGCCATTTTATCCGTTTGGGCTTACTTTTACCAAGAAAGGACCAGAGGTATGAAAAGTGACTGTATTTCATGTTTAAAAAGCCAAGAAACTGCATAGCTAACTGCCATTTCCTGAATCCAGAAGTGACCTCCTCCAAACCGGAAGTGGCCCCTAAACACCTTTCCCCTTGACATTTTGGCCTTTAAATCATGCTGGCATCCATTTTAGGGCATTTTGAGCTCGTTTTGATACATTTCCTGCCTAACTGAGCCATTGGCCAAAATTTGAAAATTTAATGGGGCCAGGCCAGCAAGCCAGGGCCGCAAAAATGGGCCAAATTTGTTTTTCAGCCATTTTACCTGTTTGGGCTTCCTTTTACCAAGAAAGGACCAGAGGGATGAAAAGTGACTGCTTTTCATGTTTAAAAGGGCAAGAAACTGCATAGCTAACTGCCATTTCCTGAAACCGGAAGTGACCTCCTCCAAACCGGAAGTGGCCCCTAAACACCTTTCCCCTTGACATTTTGGCCTTTAAATCATGCTGGCATCCATTTTAGGGCATTTTGAGCTCGTTTGGATACATTTCCTGCCTAACTGAGCCATTGGCCAAAATTTGAAAATTTCATAGGGCCAGGCCAGCAAGCCAGGGCCGCAAAAATGGGCCAAATTTGTTTTTCCGCCATTTTATCTGTTTGGGCTTTCTTTTTACCAATAAAGAATCAGAGGAATGAAAAGTGACTGGATTTCATGTTTAAAAAGCCAAGAAACTGCATAGCTAACTGCCATTTCCTGAAACCGGAAGTGACCTCCTCCAAACCGGAAGTGGCCCTTAAACACATTTCCCCTTGACATTTTGGCCTTTAATTCATGCTGGCCTCCATTTTAGGGCATTTTGAGCTCGTTTTGATACATTTCTTGCCTAACTGAGCCATTGGCCAAAATTTGATAATTTCATGGGGCCAGGCCAGCAAGCCAGGGCTGCAAAAATGGGCCAAATTTGTTTTTCAGCCATTTTACCCGTTTGGGCTTCCTTTTACCAAGAAAGGACCAGAGGGATTAAAAGTGACTGGATTTCATGTTTAAAAAGCCAAGAAACTGCATAGCTAACTGCCATTTCCTGAAACCGGAAGTGACCTCCTCCACACCGGAAGTGGCCCTTAATGTCACGATCTGGAGTCAGGCTCAGAGACCAGTAGCTATAGCAGCAGAGCAGAGCAGATATTCACACAGGTCACCCTGGCTGATGGCACGGGTTCACCTGAGGTGCGGGGTCTAAGCACTAACCGGTATTCACCAGAGCTCCCAAAGGTGGAGGTGGGCTTGGCTGCATGTTAGTGCCAGGTCGCGGTCCTCAGGATAGCCCCACCAGGAGGTGAGCAAGCCGGGGGTCTGGTAGCAGATATAGCAGGTAGAGATCAAGCAGAAGTGTAGTTGAGAAACAAGCCAAAAGTCGGTAACCAATAGTTGCAGGTTGGGATTCAGCAGAAGCGTAGTCCAGGAGCAAGCCAAATGTTGGTAACGAAAGGTAGCGAAGATACGGTCGGCAGCAGGAGAGATAGAAGCAAGATATTGGCTGGTAAAGGCACAATATTCTGGCAAGGAGGAAGTGCAGAGACATGGCTTATATCAGGAAGTTCATGGGAGGAGCAAAGGGTTCAAGGTTCAAGGCAAACAAAATTCAAGACAAGATCACTAAAGGAATTGTCCAAGGAGCTTTCCAAGGAGCTTTCCAAGGAGCTGTCCAAGGAGCTGTCCAGCATTCCAGGTGGCTCAGCAAGCAGAGTCACTGCCAGACACACCAGAGGTCCCAGGTTCAAGCCCAGGTCCTAACAGTACTCCCCTCCTCCCAGGACTTCCCCTGGACTTCTTAGGGCCAGGTTTCTGAGGAAGCCTCTGGTGGAATTCCCTTGTTAATCTAGGGGCATGAACATTCTCCTCAGGCTCCCAAGAATTTTCTTCTGGCCCATATCCTTCCCATTGAACCAAATATTGCAATTTGTTCCTAGAGATCCTGGAGTCAAGAATTTTTCCCACCACAAATTCTTCTTCACCCTGTACCTCGACAGGTGGGGGAGGAGGATGAATTCTTCCAGAAAAAGTATTTTCATGAAATGGTTTGAGTAGTGATATATGAAACACACGGTGAATCTTCATATTGTCAGGAAGTTTTAGGCGAAAAGTGACCGGGTTGATTTGAGCAGAAATCTCAAAAGGTCCCATAAACTTTTGACCCAACTTAGCACATGGAACTTGAACTTTTAAATTTTTGGTAGATAACCAAACTTTCTCACCTACTTGAAAAGTGGGAATAGACCTACGATGTGTGTCAGCAGCCTTCTTGTAATATTCCTGCGCCTCCTTCAATGTATCAGTCAATTTCTCCTGGATCTCATGTAATGAAGTTAGTCTGTTGGTAACAGCAGGAATTAAAGTTGAGATGGGGAGATCAGGAATAAAAACTGGATGATACCCGGTGTTTAAGAAAAATGGGCTTTGGGATGTGGAACTATGTTTAGAGTTATTATAAGCAAACTCTGCCGTAGGAAGGTAGTCCACCCAGTCATCCTGAAGATAACTCACGAAGCATCGAAGGTATTGCTCCAGAGTTTGATTGGTCCTCTCGGTCTGACCAATAGACTGCGGATGAAAAGCCGAGGACAGATTAACTGTTACACCCAAAGCTGAGCAAAAACTTCTCCAAAATTTTGAGGTAAACTGTACCCCTCTGTCAGACACCACATCATCAGGAATTCCATGAAGTTTAAAAACTTCTCTAACCATTACCTCAGCAGTATGTTCGGCGGAGGGTACCCCTTTAACTGGAATAAAATGAGCCATCTTAATGAGACGGTCAACGACTACCAGAATGGTGGTCATCCCTTTTGAAAGAGGAAGGTCAACCACAAAGTCCATAGAAATTGACCCCCATGGTCTTGATGGAACAGGTAGTGGTAGAAGTAACCCCAGAGGAGAAGATCGAGGTGTCTTATTGTGAGCACAGGTTAGACATGAAGCCACATAACTCTTAACATATTTCTTGTACCCAGGCCACCAAAAGGAACGTGATAAGAGTTCTTCTGTTTTAGAAACCCCAAAATGACCAGCAAGCTTAGAGTCATGTACCAACCTGAGGGCTTCTACCCAAACTGATTCAGGTACATAGAGGCAATGCGCTTGAGTCCAAAAACCATTGTACTTGAGGTTAATGTCCTTAGGAGGATTATTAAGAAGTGGGTCATTCTCATAGCCCTCCTTGAGAAGATTAAGAAATGTCTTTGAACTCATGGCCCCTAGAAAGTTCTTTTGAGGCAGGATTGTACATTCAGAGGTGCTTTCCTGGAGAGGCCCAGACAACATCCGTGATAGGGCATCAGCCTTACCATTCCTTGACCCAGGGCGGTATGAAATAACAAAATTAAACCTGGAAAAGAAAAGGGTCCAACGTGCTTGTCTAGATGACAACCTTTTAGCAGACCTAATAAATTCTAAATTTTTATAATTGGTGAGAACAGTTACAGGGTGCTTAGCTCCTTCCAGCAGATGCCTCCACTTAGAAAATGCTTCCTTAATTGCCAGCAGCTCCTTGTTTCCAATGTCATAATTCATCTCGGCTGAAGACATCAGTCGAGAGAAATAAGCACAAGGATGAAGCTGCATTTTTTCTCCCATTCGCTGAGAAAGGATAGCTCCCACAGCAGAATTAGAAGCACAAACTTCTACGATGAAAGGTAGTTCTGGATCTGGATGTACCAGTATTGGTGCAGAAGTGAAGAGAGTTTTCAGTTTACTAAAGGCAGCCTGTGCCTCAGGTGACCACAAAAAGGGCACCCCTTTCTTTGTCAACTGTGTGATTGGAGCAATTACCCTAGAGAAATTCCTTATAAATCTTCTGTAAAAGTTGGCAAATCCAAAAAAATCACTGTATCTCTTTAACATTCTTAGGGGCGGGCCAATCCACCACAGCTTTGATCTTATCGGGATCCATGCTTACCCCTTCAGAAGAGATTATGTATCCCAAGAACTGGATCTGAGTTTGTTCAAACTCGCATTTCTCTAATTTTATGTAAAGTTGATTTCGACTTAATCTCTCGAAAACAATACAGACATGCTTGCGGTGTTCTTCCAAAGTATCAGAGAAAGTGAGAATGTCATCCAAATATGCTATTACAAACTGATCAAGCAAATCTCGAAAAGCATCATTAATAAAATGTTGAAAAGTGGCAGGAGCATTGCAAAGCCCAAAGGGCATGACCAAAGACTCAAAATGTCCATATCTGGTTCTGAAAGCAGTTTTCCATTCATCACCGGAACGAATGCGGACAAGGTTGTATGCCCCCCCCGTAAATCTAATTTGGTAAAGAGCTTGGCAGAGCGGAATCTCTCAAGCATTTCTGGAATCAGTGGGAGGGGATAGCGATTCTTAATTGTGATCTTATTTAAATCTCTGTAGTCAATACACGGACGCAGGGTGGAGTCCTTTTTCGTCACGAAGAATAAGGCTGTGCCAGCAGGAGAGGTTGAGTGTCTGATAAAACCCTTCTCAAGATTCTCATTAATCCAGTCCCTGAGCACTTTCAGTTCAGGTTCTGATAAAGAATAAAAGGTGACCAAATGGTATTTCTGCCCCTGGAAGCAATTCAATGGGACAATCATAAGAGCGATGAGGAGGCAGCTGATCTGCGTTCTTTTTATCACAAACGTCCCGAAACTCAAGATATTGTGGAGGTAGCTTGTCGTATGACTGGATAGTTGCCAAAACTGCTTGTAAATCTTGGGTTGGTGGAGGGTTTATTTGATAAGATTCTTTGCAATGTTTCTTGCGATGGTCAGATGTAAAGCTTAAAGAACGTGTCTCCCAGTTGATGGAGGGATTATGGATAGAGAACCAAGGAATGCCCAGGATAATAGGGAACTTGGGTGATGTAATCAGCTCAAAGCTCATAGTCTCCCGATGGTCAGTTTCAATTAGGAGTTTAAGTGGAATTGTCTCGTGGGTAACAGGACCTGAAGTCAAAGGTGAGCCATCCACAGTTTTCATATCAATTGGGGCAAGTTTATTTCCTATTTTAATGTTATTACTTTGGGCAAATTCGATGTCAATGAAGTTTCCCCCAGCCCCTGAGTCCAGCATAGCAGAGCAAGGTATTTCATTGCTTTCAACAATAAGCTTTATAGGGATGACAAAATGAGTTGATAAAGAATTAACTTTATTTGCTTCCTGAATCAAAGGAGAGATGGACTGAGAAATTGAGTTTATTTGTTCAGATACTGTAACATCCATTGCTGCAATTGTTCTTTTAAATTTATTGGGACAATTAACTGCGTAATGTCCAGAGTCTCCACAATAAAGACATACGTTTTCTGAACGTCGTCTTTCTTTCTCCTGAGTAGTAATAGAGCTTTTAATAGCATCCACCTGCATAGGTTCAGGACTGTCAGAATCAGGAAAAACTCTTGGACCCTTAGGAGGATACTGAGTAGTAGAAAAACGCATGCCAACATTACTGCCTAAGATTCCCAGTCTCTCCTTTCTCCTTTCAGTAAGTCTCTGATCAATTCGAATACATAATTTAATAAAAGCTTCAAGGTCATCAGGACTTTCTACTCTGGCAAGCTCATCTTTTACTTGTTCCGAGAGTCCTTGACGGAACTGACTCTTCTGTGCTGCTGGATTCCAATTGGTATCTGAGATCCAACGTCGGAATTCAGTTGTGTACTCTGCAACAGAACATCTTCCCTGCCGTAGATTGTGCAATTTTGCCTCTGCAGTAGCACAGCGGTTAGGATCATCGAAAACTTGGTTCATCGCAGTCACAAAAGAATCAAAATTATCCAGGATGACATCATCTTTCTCCACATAAGGGGAGGCCCAGGCTAAGGCTTCCTCAGTCAGGAGGTTGATAATAAACAGCACCTTTTTCCTAACAGAAGTGAATGCAGCAGGTTGCATCTGAAAGTATAAACGACATTGATTAAGGAATCCTCTATAATGGCGGCGGTCTCTGCTAAACTTGAGTGGTAGGGGCATTCGTGCATTAGTTTCTATGGCAGCAGTATCTCGGGCATGAAAATCCCGCAATTGTTTGTGTAGATCAAGGATTTCCTCTTGTAGACCTTTCACTTCAATTTGTAACTCAGAAAATTTTTCCTGGTAGTCAACACCAAATGCCTGTAACTCAGCGATTTGAACCCTGAGAGGAGCCACGGCAGCTGCTACAACGGCCTCCATGTTTTTGGCCAGAATATTCTGTCACGATCTGGAGTCAGGCTCAGAGACCAGTAGCTATAGCAGCAGAGCAGATATTCACACAGGTCACCCTGGCTGATGGCACGGGTTCACCTGAGGTGCGGGGTCTAAGCACTAACTGGTATTCACCAGAGCTCCCAAAGGTGGAGATGGGCTTGGCTGCGTGTTAGTGCCAGGTCGAGGTCCTCAGGATAGCCCCACCAGGAGGTGAGCAAGCCGGGGGTCTGGTAGCAGATATAGCAGGTAGAGATCAAGCAGAAGCGTAGTTGAGAAACAAGCCAAAAGTCGGTAACCAATAGTTGCAGGTTGGGATTCAGCAGAAGCGTAGTCCAGGAGCAAGCCAAATGTTGGTAACGAAAGGTAGCGAAGATACGGTCGGCAGCAGGAGAGATAGAAGCAAGATATTGGCTGGTAAAGGCACAATATTCTGGCAAGGAGGAAGTGCAGAGACATGGCTTATATCAGGAAGTTCATGGGAGGAGCAAAGGGTTCAAGGTTCAAGGCAAACAAGATTCAAGACAAGATCACTAAAGGAATTGTCCAAGGAGCTGTCCAAAGAGCTGTCCAGCATTCCAGGTGGCTCAGCAAGCAGAGTCACTGCCAGACACACCAGAGGTCCCAGGTTCAAGCCCAGGTCCTCACACTTAAACACCTTTCCCCTTAACATTTTGGCCTTTAAATCATGCTGACATCCATTTTAGGGCATTTTGAGCTCGTTTTGATACATTTCCTGCCTAACTGAGCCATTGGCCAAAATTTGAAAATTTCATGGGGCCAGGCCAGCAAGCCAGGGCCGCAAAAATGGGCCAAATTTGTTTTTCAGCCATTTTACCCGTTTGGGCTTCCTTTTACCAAGAAAGGACCAGAGGGATGAAAAGTGACTGGATTTCATGTTTAAAAAGCCAAGAAACTGCATAGCTAACTGCCATTCCCTGAAACCGGAAGTGACCTCCTCCAAACCGGAAGTGCCCCTAAACACCTTTCCCCTTGACATTTTGGCCTTTAAATCATGTTGGCATCCATTTTAGGGCATTTTGAGCTCATTTTGATACATTTCCTGCCTAACTGAGCCATTGGCCAACATTTGAAAATTTCATGGTGCCAGGCCAGCAAGCCAGGGCCGCCAAAAATGGGCCAATTTTGTTTTTCAGCCATTTTACCAGTTTGGGCTTCCTTTTACCAAGAAAGGACCAGAGGGATGAAAAGTGACTGGATTTCATGTTTAAAAAGCCAAGAAACTGCATAGCTAACTGCCATTTCCTGAGACCGGAAGTGACCTCCTCCAAACCGGAAGTGGCCCTTAAACACCTTTCCCCTTGACATTTTGGCCTTTAAATCATGCTGGCATCCATTTTAGGGCATTTTGAGCTCGTTTGGATACATTTCCTGCCTAACTGAGCCATTGGCCAAAATTTGAAAATTTCATGGGGCCAGGCCAGCAAGCCAGGGCCGCAAAAATGGGCCAAATTTGTTTTTCAGCCATTTTACCAGTTTGGGCTTCCTTTTACCAAGAAAGGACCAGAGGGATGAAAAGTGACTGGATTTCATGTTTAAAAAGCCAAGAAACTGCATAGCTAACTGCCATTTCCTGAAACAGGAAGTGACCTCCTCCAAACCGGAAGTGGCCCCTAAACACCTTTCCCCTTCACATTTTGGCCTTTAAATCATGCTGGCATCCATTTTAGGGCATTTTGAGCTCGTTTTGATACATTTCCTGCCTAACTGAGCCATTGGCCAACATTTGAAAATTTCATGGGGCCAGGCCAGCAAGTCAGTGCCACAAAAATTAGCCAAATTTGTTTTTCAGCCATTTTACCAGTTTGGGCTTCCTTTTACCAAGAAAGGACCAGAGGGATGAAAAGTGACTGGATTTCATGTTTAAAAAGCCAAGAAACTGCATAGCTAACTGCCATTTCCTGAAACCGGAAGTGACCTCCTCCAAACCGGAAATGGCCCTTAAACACCTTTCCCCTTGACATTTTGGCCTTTAAATCATGCTGGCATCCATTTTAGGGCATTTTGAGCTCGTTTGGATACATTTCCTGCCTAACTGAGCCATTGGCCAACATTTGAAAATTTCATGGGGCCAGGCCAGCAAGCCAGGGCCACAAAAATGGGCCAAATTTGTTTTTCAGCCATTTTACCAGTTTGGGCTTCCTTTTACCAAGAAAGGACCAGAGGGATGAAAAGTGACTGGATTTCATGTTTAAAAAGCCAAGAAACTGCATAGCTAACTGCCATTTCCTGAAACCGGAAGTGACCTCCTCCAAACCGGAAGTGGCCCTTAAACACCTTTCCCCTTGACATTTTGGCCTTTAAATCATGCTGGCATCCATTTTAGGGCATTTTGAGCTCGTTTTGATACATTTCCTGCCTAACTGAGCCATTGGCCAACATTTGAAAATTTCATGGGGCCACGCCAGCAAGCCAGGGCCGTCAAAAATGGGCCAATTTGTTTTTCAGCCATTTTACCAGTTTGGGCTTCCTTTTACCAAGAAAGGACCAGAGGGATGAAAAGTGACTGGATTTCATGTTTAAAAAGCCAAGAAACTGCATAGCTAACTGCCATTTCCTGAAACCGGAAGTGACCTCCTCCAAACCTGAAATGGCCCTTAAACACCTTTCCCCTTGACATTTTGGCCTTTAAATCATGCTGGCATCCATTTTAGGGCATTTTGAGCTCGTTTGGATACATTTCCTGCCTAACTGAGCCATTGGCCAACATTTGAAAATTTCATGGGGCCAGGCCAGCAAGCCAGGGCCACAAAAATGGGCCAAATTTGTTTTTCAGCCATTTTACCAGTTTGGGCTTCCTTTTACCAAGAAAGGACCAGAGGGATGAAAAGTGACTGGATTTCATGTTTAAAAAGCCAAGAAACTGCATAGCTAACTGCCATTTCCTGAAACCGGAAGTGACCTCCTCCAAACCGGAAGTGGCCCTTAAACACCTTTCCCCTTGACATTTTGGCCTTTAAATCATGCTGGCATCCATTTTAGGGCATTTTGAGCTCGTTTTGATACATTTCCTGCCTAACTGAGCCATTGGCCAACATTTGAAAATTTCATGGGGCCAGGCCAGCAAGCCAGGGCCACAAAAATGGGCCAAATTTGTTTTTCAGCCATTTTACCAGTTTGGGCTTCCTTTTACCAAGAAAGGACCAGAGGGATGAAAAGTGACTGGATTTCATGTTTAAAAAGCCAAGAAACTGCATAGCTAACTGCCATTTCCTGAAACCGGAAGTGACCTCCTCCAAACCGGAAGTGGCCCTTAAACACCTTTCCCCTTGACATTTTGGCCTTTAAATCATGCTGGCATCCATTTTAGGGCATTTTGAGCTCGTTTTGATACATTTCCTGCCTAACTGAGCCATTGGCCAAAATTTGATAATTTCATGGGGCCAGGCCAGCAAGCCAGGGCCGCAAAAATGGGCCAAATTTGTTTTTCAGCCATTTTACCAGTGTGGGCTTCCTTTTACCAAGAAAGGACCAGAGGGATGAAAAGTGACTGGATTTCATGTTTAAAAAGCCAAGAAACTGCATAGCTAACTGCCATTTCCTGAAACCGGAAGTGACCTCCTCCAAACCGGAAGTGGCCCTTTAACACCTTTCCCCTTGACATTTTGGCCTTTAAATCATGCTGGCATCCATTTTAGGGCATTTTGAGCTCGTTTTGATACATTTCCTGTCTAACTGAGCCATTGGCCAACATTTGAAAATTTCATGGGGCCAGGCCAGCAAGCCAGGGCCACAAAAATGGGCCAACTTTGTTTTTCAGCCATTTTACCAGTTTGGGCTTCCTTTTACCAAGAAAGGACCAGAGGGATGAAAAGTGACTGGATTTCATGTTTAAAAAGCCGAGAAACTGCATAGCTAACTGCCATTTCCTGAAACCGGAAGTGACCTCCTCCAAACCGGAAGTGGCCCTTAAACACCTTTCCCCTTGACATTTTGGCATTTAAATCATGCTGGCATCCATTTTAGGGCATTTTGAGCTCGTTTGGATACATTTCCTGCCTAACTGAGCCATTGGCCAAAATTTGAAAATTTCATGGGGCCAGGCATAAAAGCCATGGCTGCAAAAATGGGCCAAATTTGTTTTTCAGCCATTTTATCTGTTTGGGCTTCCTTTTACCAAGAAAGGACCAGAGGGATGAAAAGTGACTGGATTTCATGTTTAAAAAGCCAAGAAACTGCATAGCTAACTGCCATTTCCTGAAACAGGAAGTGACCTCCTCCAAACCTGAAATGGCCCTTAAACACCTTTCCCCTTGACATTTTGGCCTTTAAATCATGCTGGCATCCATTTTAGGGCATTTTGAGCTCGTTTGGATACATTTCCTGCCTAACTGAGCCATTGGCCAACATTTGAAAATTTCATGGGGCCAGGCCAGCAAGCCAGGGCCACAAAAATGGGCCAAATTTGTTTTTCAGCCATTTTACCAGTTTGGGCTTCCTTTTACCAAGAAAGGACCAGAGGGATGAAAAGTGACTGGATTTCATGTTTAAAAAGCCAAGAAACTGCATAGCTAACTGCCATTTCCTGAAACCGGAAGTGACCTCCTCCAAACCGGAAGTGGCCCTTAAACACCTTTCCCCTTGACATTTTGGCCTTTAAATCATGCTGGCATCCATTTTAGGGCATTTTGAGCTCGTTTTGATACATTTCCTGCCTAACTGAGCCATTGGCCAACATTTGAAAATTTCATGGGGCCAGGCCAGCAAGCCAGGGCCACAAAAATGGGCCAAATTTGTTTTTCAGCCATTTTACCAGTTTGGGCTTCCTTTTACCAAGAAAGGACCAGAGGGATGAAAAGTGACTGGATTTCATGTTTAAAAAGCCAAGAAACTGCATAGCTAACTGCCATTTCCTGAAACCGGAAGTGACCTCCTCCAAACCGGAAGTGGCCCTTAAACACCTTTCCCCTTGACATTTTGGCCTTTAAATCATGCTGGCATCCATTTTAGGGCATTTTGAGCTCGTTTTGATACATTTCCTGCCTAACTGAGCCATTGGCCAAAATTTGATAATTTCATGGGGCCAGGCCAGCAAGCCAGGGCCGCAAAAATGGGCCAAATTTGTTTTTCAGCCATTTTACCAGTGTGGGCTTCCTTTTACCAAGAAAGGACCAGAGGGATGAAAAGTGACTGGATTTCATGTTTAAAAAGCCAAGAAACTGCATAGCTAACTGCCATTTCCTGAAACCGGAAGTGACCTCCTCCAAACCGGAAGTGGCCCTTTAACACCTTTCCCCTTGACATTTTGGCCTTTAAATCATGCTGGCATCCATTTTAGGGCATTTTGAGCTCGTTTTGATACATTTCCTGTCTAACTGAGCCATTGGCCAACATTTGAAAATTTCATGGGGCCAGGCCAGCAAGCCAGGGCCACAAAAATGGGCCAACTTTGTTTTTCAGCCATTTTACCAGTTTGGGCTTCCTTTTACCAAGAAAGGACCAGAGGGATGAAAAGTGACTGGATTTCATGTTTAAAAAGCCGAGAAACTGCATAGCTAACTGCCATTTCCTGAAACCGGAAGTGACCTCCTCCAAACCGGAAGTGGCCCTTAAACACCTTTCCCCTTGACATTTTGGCATTTAAATCATGCTGGCATCCATTTTAGGGCATTTTGAGCTCGTTTGGATACATTTCCTGCCTAACTGAGCCATTGGCCAAAATTTGAAAATTTCATGGGGCCAGGCATAAAAGCCATGGCTGCAAAAATGGGCCAAATTTGTTTTTCAGCCATTTTATCTGTTTGGGCTTACTTTTACCAAGAAAGGACCAGAGGGATGAAAAGTGACTGGATTTCATGTTTAAAAAGCCAAGAAACTGCATAGCTAACTGCCATTTCCTGAATCCGGAAGTGACCTCCTCCAAACCGGAAGTGGCCCCTAAACACCTTTCCCCTTGACATTTTGGCCTTTAAATCATGCTGGCATCCATTTTAGGGCATTTTGAGCTCGTTTGGATACATTTCCTGCCTAACTGAGCCATTGGCCAACATTTGAAAATTTCATGGGGCCAGGCCAGCAAGCCAGGGCCACAAAAATGGGCCAAATTTGTTTTTCAGCCATTTTACCAGTTTGGGCTTCCTTTTACCAAGAAAGGACCAGAGGGATGAAAAGTGACTGGATTTCATGTTTAAAAAGCCAAGAAACTGCATAGCTAACTGCCATTTCCTGAAACCGGAAGTGACCTCCTCCAAACCGGAAGTGGCCCTTAAACACCTTTCCCCTTGACATTTTGGCCTTTAAATCATGCTGGCATCCATTTTAGGGCATTTTGAGCTCGTTTTGATACATTTCCTGCCTAACTGAGCCATTGGCCAACATTTGAAAATTTCATGGGGCCACGCCAGCAAGCCAGGGCCGTCAAAAATGGGCCAATTTGTTTTTCAGCCATTTTACCAGTTTGGGCTTCCTTTTACCAAGAAAGGACCAGAGGGATGAAAAGTGACTGGATTTCATGTTTAAAAAGCCAAGAAACTGCATAGCTAACTGCCATTTCCTGAAACCGGAAGTGACCTCCTCCAAACCGGAAATGGCCCTTAAACACCTTTCCCCTTGACATTTTGGCCTTTAAATCATGCTGGCATCCATTTTAGGGCATTTTGAGCTCGTTTGGATACATTTCCTGCCTAACTGAGCCATTGGCCAACATTTGAAAATTTCATGGGGCCAGGCCAGCAAGCCAGGGCCACAAAAATGGGCCAAATTTGTTTTTCAGCCATTTTACCAGTTTGGGCTTCCTTTTACCAAGAAAGGACCAGAGGGATGAAAAGTGACTGGATTTCATGTTTAAAAAGCCAAGAAACTGCATAGCTAACTGCCATTTCCTGAAACCGGAAGTGACCTCCTCCAAACCGGAAGTGGCCCTTAAACACCTTTCCCCTTGACATTTTGGCCTTTAAATCATGCTGGCATCCATTTTAGGGCATTTTGAGCTCGTTTTGATACATTTCCTGCCTAACTGAGCCATTGGCCAACATTTGAAAATTTCATGGGGCCACGCCAGCAAGCCAGGGCCGTCAAAAATGGGCCAATTTGTTTTTCAGCCATTTTACCAGTTTGGGCTTCCTTTTACCAAGAAAGGACCAGAGGGATGAAAAGTGACTGGATTTCATGTTTAAAAAGCCAAGAAACTGCATAGCTAACTGCCATTTCCTGAAACCGGAAGTGACCTCCTCCAAACCTGAAATGGCCCTTAAACACCTTTCCCCTTGACATTTTGGCCTTTAAATCATGCTGGCATCCATTTTAGGGCATTTTGAGCTCGTTTGGATACATTTCCTGCCTAACTGAGCCATTGGCCAACATTTGAAAATTTCATGGGGCCAGGCCAGCAAGCCAGGGCCACAAAAATGGGCCAAATTTGTTTTTCAGCCATTTTACCAGTTTGGGCTTCCTTTTACCAAGAAAGGACCAGAGGGATGAAAAGTGACTGGATTTCATGTTTAAAAAGCCAAGAAACTGCATAGCTAACTGCCATTTCCTGAAACCGGAAGTGACCTCCTCCAAACCGGAAGTGGCCCTTAAACACCTTTCCCCTTGACATTTTGGCCTTTAAATCATGCTGGCATCCATTTTAGGGCATTTTGAGCTCGTTTTGATACATTTCCTGCCTAACTGAGCCATTGGCCAACATTTGAAAATTTCATGGGGCCAGGCCAGCAAGTCAGTGCCACAAAAATTAGCCAAATTTGTTTTTCAGCCATTTTACCAGTTTGGGCTTCCTTTTACCAAGAAAGGACCAGAGGGATGAAAAGTGACTGGATTTCATGTTTAAAAAGCCAAGAAACTGCATAGCTAACTGCCATTTCCTGAAACCGGAAGTGACCTCCTCCAAACCGGAAATGGCCCTTAAACACCTTTCCCCTTGACATTTTGGCCTTTAAATCATGCTGGCATCCATTTTAGGGCATTTTGAGCTCGTTTTGATACATTTCCTGCCTAACTGAGCCATTGGCCAACATTTGAAAATTTCATGGGGCCAGGCCAGCAAGCCAGGGCCACAAAAATGGGCCAAATTTGTTTTTCAGCCATTTTACCAGTTTGGGCTTCCTTTTACCAAGAAAGGACCAGAGGGATGAAAAGTGACTGGATTTCATGTTTAAAAAGCCAAGAAACTGCATAGCTAACTGCCATTTCCTGAAACCGGAAGTGACCTCCTCCAAACCGGAAGTGGCCCTTAAACACCTTTCCCCTTGACATTTTGGCCTTTAAATCATGCTGGCATCCATTTTAGGGCATTTTGAGCTCGTTTTGATACATTTCCTGCCTAACTGAGCCATTGGCCAAAATTTGATAATTTCATGGGGCCAGGCCAGCAAGCCAGGGCCGCAAAAATGGGCCAAATTTGTTTTTCAGCCATTTTACCAGTGTGGGCTTCCTTTTACCAAGAAAGGACCAGAGGGATGAAAAGTGACTGGATTTCATGTTTAAAAAGCCAAGAAACTGCATAGCTAACTGCCATTTCCTGAAACCGGAAGTGACCTCCTCCAAACCGGAAGTGGCCCTTTAACACCTTTCCCCTTGACATTTTGGCCTTTAAATCATGCTGGCATCCATTTTAGGGCATTTTGAGCTCGTTTTGATACATTTCCTGTCTAACTGAGCCATTGGCCAACATTTGAAAATTTCATGGGGCCAGGCCAGCAAGCCAGGGCCACAAAAATGGGCCAACTTTGTTTTTCAGCCATTTTACCAGTTTGGGCTTCCTTTTACCAAGAAAGGACCAGAGGGATGAAAAGTGACTGGATTTCATGTTTAAAAAGCCGAGAAACTGCATAGCTAACTGCCATTTCCTGAAACCGGAAGTGACCTCCTCCAAACCGGAAGTGGCCCTTAAACACCTTTCCCCTTGACATTTTGGCATTTAAATCATGCTGGCATCCATTTTAGGGCATTTTGAGCTCGTTTGGATACATTTCCTGCCTAACTGAGCCATTGGCCAAAATTTGAAAATTTCATGGGGCCAGGCATAAAAGCCATGGCTGCAAAAATGGGCCAAATTTGTTTTTCAGCCATTTTATCTGTTTGGGCTTACTTTTACCAAGAAAGGACCAGAGGGATGAAAAGTGACTGGATTTCATGTTTAAAAAGCCAAGAAACTGCATAGCTAACTGCCATTTCCTGAATCCAGAAGTGACCTCCTCCAAACCGGAAGTGGCCCCTAAACACCTTTCCCCTTGACATTTTGGCCTTTAAATCATGCTGGCATCCATTTTAGGGCATTTTGAGCTCGTTTGGATACATTTCCTGCCTAACTGAGCCATTGGCCAACATTTGAAAATTTCATGGGGCCAGGCCAGCAAGCCAGGGCCACAAAAATGGGCCAAATTTGTTTTTCAGCCATTTTACCAGTTTGGGCTTCCTTTTACCAAGAAAGGACCAGAGGGATGAAAAGTGACTGGATTTCATGTTTAAAAAGCCAAGAAACTGCATAGCTAACTGCCATTTCCTGAAACCGGAAGTGACCTCCTCCAAACCGGAAGTGGCCCTTAAACACCTTTCCCCTTGACATTTTGGCCTTTAAATCATGCTGGCATCCATTTTAGGGCATTTTGAGCTCGTTTTGATACATTTCCTGCCTAACTGAGCCATTGGCCAACATTTGAAAATTTCATGGGGCCACGCCAGCAAGCCAGGGCCGTCAAAAATGGGCCAATTTGTTTTTCAGCCATTTTACCAGTTTGGGCTTCCTTTTACCAAGAAAGGACCAGAGGGATGAAAAGTGACTGGATTTCATGTTTAAAAAGCCAAGAAACTGCATAGCTAACTGCCATTTCCTGAAACCGGAAGTGACCTCCTCCAAACCGGAAATGGCCCTTAAACACCTTTCCCCTTGACATTTTGGCCTTTAAATCATGCTGGCATCCATTTTAGGGCATTTTGAGCTCGTTTGGATACATTTCCTGCCTAACTGAGCCATTGGCCAACATTTGAAAATTTCATGGGGCCAGGCCAGCAAGCCAGGGCCACAAAAATGGGCCAAATTTGTTTTTCAGCCATTTTACCAGTTTGGGCTTCCTTTTACCAAGAAAGGACCAGAGGGATGAAAAGTGACTGGATTTCATGTTTAAAAAGCCAAGAAACTGCATAGCTAACTGCCATTTCCTGAAACCGGAAGTGACCTCCTCCAAACCGGAAGTGGCCCTTAAACACCTTTCCCCTTGACATTTTGGCCTTTAAATCATGCTGGCATCCATTTTAGGGCATTTTGAGCTCGTTTTGATACATTTCCTGCCTAACTGAGCCATTGGCCAACATTTGAAAATTTCATGGGGCCACGCCAGCAAGCCAGGGCCGTCAAAAATGGGCCAATTTGTTTTTCAGCCATTTTACCAGTTTGGGCTTCCTTTTACCAAGAAAGGACCAGAGGGATGAAAAGTGACTGGATTTCATGTTTAAAAAGCCAAGAAACTGCATAGCTAACTGCCATTTCCTGAAACCGGAAGTGACCTCCTCCAAACCTGAAATGGCCCTTAAACACCTTTCCCCTTGACATTTTGGCCTTTAAATCATGCTGGCATCCATTTTAGGGCATTTTGAGCTCGTTTGGATACATTTCCTGCCTAACTGAGCCATTGGCCAACATTTGAAAATTTCATGGGGCCAGGCCAGCAAGCCAGGGCCACAAAAATGGGCCAAATTTGTTTTTCAGCCATTTTACCAGTTTGGGCTTCCTTTTACCAAGAAAGGACCAGAGGGATGAAAAGTGACTGGATTTCATGTTTAAAAAGCCAAGAAACTGCATAGCTAACTGCCATTTCCTGAAACCGGAAGTGACCTCCTCCAAACCGGAAGTGGCCCTTAAACACCTTTCCCCTTGACATTTTGGCCTTTAAATCATGCTGGCATCCATTTTAGGGCATTTTGAGCTCGTTTTGATACATTTCCTGCCTAACTGAGCCATTGGCCAACATTTGAAAATTTCATGGGGCCAGGCCAGCAAGTCAGTGCCACAAAAATTAGCCAAATTTGTTTTTCAGCCATTTTACCAGTTTGGGCTTCCTTTTACCAAGAAAGGACCAGAGGGATGAAAAGTGACTGGATTTCATGTTTAAAAAGCCAAGAAACTGCATAGCTAACTGCCATTTCCTGAAACCGGAAGTGACCTCCTCCAAACCGGAAATGGCCCTTAAACACCTTTCCCCTTGACATTTTGGCCTTTAAATCATGCTGGCATCCATTTTAGGGCATTTTGAGCTCGTTTGGATACATTTCCTGCCTAACTGAGCCATTGGCCAACATTTGAAAATTTCATGGGGCCAGGCCAGCAAGCCAGGGCCACAAAAATGGGCCAAATTTGTTTTTCAGCCATTTTACCAGTTTGGGCTTCCTTTTACCAAGAAAGGACCAGAGGGATGAAAAGTGACTGGATTTCATGTTTAAAAAGCCAAGAAACTGCATAGCTAACTGCCATTTCCTGAAACCGGAAGTGACCTCCTCCAAACCGGAAGTGGCCCTTAAACACCTTTCCCCTTGACATTTTGGCCTTTAAATCATGCTGGCATCCATTTTAGGGCATTTTGAGCTCGTTTTGATACATTTCCTGCCTAACTGAGCCATTGGCCAACATTTGAAAATTTCATGGGGCCACGCCAGCAAGCCAGGGCCGTCAAAAATGGGCCAATTTGTTTTTCAGCCATTTTACCAGTTTGGGCTTCCTTTTACCAAGAAAGGACCAGAGGGATGAAAAGTGACTGGATTTCATGTTTAAAAAGCCAAGAAACTGCATAGCTAACTGCCATTTCCTGAAACCGGAAGTGACCTCCTCCAAACCGGAAGTGGCCCTTAAACACCTTTCCCCTTGACATTTTGGCCTTTAAATCATGCTGGCATCCATTTTAGGGCATTTTGAGCTCGTTTTGATACATTTCCTGCCTAACTGAGCCATTGGCCAAAATTTGATAATTTCATGGGGCCAGGCCAGCAAGCCAGGGCCGCAAAAATGGGCCAAATTTGTTTTTCAGCCATTTTACCAGTGTGGGCTTCCTTTTACCAAGAAAGGACCAGAGGGATGAAAAGTGACTGGATTTCATGTTTAAAAAGCCAAGAAACTGCATAGCTAACTGCCATTTCCTGAAACCGGAAGTGACCTCCTCCAAACCGGAAGTGGCCCTTTAACACCTTTCCCCTTGACATTTTGGCCTTTAAATCATGCTGGCATCCATTTTAGGGCATTTTGAGCTCGTTTTGATACATTTCCTGTCTAACTGAGCCATTGGCCAACATTTGAAAATTTCATGGGGCCAGGCCAGCAAGCCAGGGCCACAAAAATGGGCCAACTTTGTTTTTCAGCCATTTTACCAGTTTGGGCTTCCTTTTACCAAGAAAGGACCAGAGGGATGAAAAGTGACTGGATTTCATGTTTAAAAAGCCGAGAAACTGCATAGCTAACTGCCATTTCCTGAAACCGGAAGTGACCTCCTCCAAACCGGAAGTGGCCCTTAAACACCTTTCCCCTTGACATTTTGGCATTTAAATCATGCTGGCATCCATTTTAGGGCATTTTGAGCTCGTTTGGATACATTTCCTGCCTAACTGAGCCATTGGCCAAAATTTGAAAATTTCATGGGGCCAGGCATAAAAGCCATGGCTGCAAAAATGGGCCAAATTTGTTTTTCAGCCATTTTATCTGTTTGGGCTTCCTTTTACCAAGAAAGGACCAGAGGGATGAAAAGTGACTGGATTTCATGTTTAAAAAGCCAAGAAACTGCATAGCTAACTGCCATTTCCTGAAACAGGAAGTGACCTCCTCCAAACCTGAAATGGCCCTTAAACACCTTTCCCCTTGACATTTTGGCCTTTAAATCATGCTGGCATCCATTTTAGGGCATTTTGAGCTCGTTTGGATACATTTCCTGCCTAACTGAGCCATTGGCCAACATTTGAAAATTTCATGGGGCCAGGCCAGCAAGCCAGGGCCACAAAAATGGGCCAAATTTGTTTTTCAGCCATTTTACCAGTTTGGGCTTCCTTTTACCAAGAAAGGACCAGAGGGATGAAAAGTGACTGGATTTCATGTTTAAAAAGCCAAGAAACTGCATAGCTAACTGCCATTTCCTGAAACAGGAAGTGACCTCCTCCAAACCTGAAGTGGCCCTTAAACACCTTTCCCCTTGACATTTTGGCCTTTAAATCATGCTGGCATCCATTTTAGGGCATTTTGAGCTCGTTTGGATACATTTCCTGCCTAACTGAGCCATTGGCCAACATTTGAAAATTTCATGGGGCCAGGCCAGCAAGCCAGGGCCACAAAAATGGGCCAAATTTGTTTTTCAGCCATTTTACCAGTTTGGGCTTCCTTTTACCAAGAAAGGACCAGAGGGATGAAAAGTGACTGGATTTCATGTTTAAAAAGCCAAGAAACTGCATAGCTAACTGCCATTTCCTGAAACCGGAAGTGACCTCCTCCAAACCGGAAGTGGCCCTTAAACACCTTTCCCCTTGACATTTTGGCCTTTAAATCATGCTGGCATCCATTTTAGGGCATTTTGAGCTCGTTTTGATACATTTCCTGCCTAACTGAGCCATTGGCCAAAATTTGATAATTTCATGGGGCCAGGCCAGCAAGCCAGGGCCGCAAAAATGGGCCAAATTTGTTTTTCAGCCATTTTACCAGTGTGGGCTTCCTTTTACCAAGAAAGGACCAGAGGGATGAAAAGTGACTGGATTTCATGTTTAAAAAGCCAAGAAACTGCATAGCTAACTGCCATTTCCTGAAACCGGAAGTGACCTCCTCCAAACCGGAAGTGGCCCTTTAACACCTTTCCCCTTGACATTTTGGCCTTTAAATCATGCTGGCATCCATTTTAGGGCATTTTGAGCTCGTTTTGATACATTTCCTGTCTAACTGAGCCATTGGCCAACATTTGAAAATTTCATGGGGCCAGGCCAGCAAGCCAGGGCCACAAAAATGGGCCAACTTTGTTTTTCAGCCATTTTACCAGTTTGGGCTTCCTTTTACCAAGAAAGGACCAGAGGGATGAAAAGTGACTGGATTTCATGTTTAAAAAGCCGAGAAACTGCATAGCTAACTGCCATTTCCTGAAACCGGAAGTGACCTCCTCCAAACCGGAAGTGGCCCTTAAACACCTTTCCCCTTGACATTTTGGCATTTAAATCATGCTGGCATCCATTTTAGGGCATTTTGAGCTCGTTTGGATACATTTCCTGCCTAACTGAGCCATTGGCCAAAATTTGAAAATTTCATGGGGCCAGGCATAAAAGCCATGGCTGCAAAAATGGGCCAAATTTGTTTTTCAGCCATTTTACCAGTTTGGGCTTCCTTTTACCAAGAAAGGACCAGAGGGATGAAAAGTGACTGGATTTCATGTTTAAAAAGCCAAGAAACTGCATAGCTAACTGCCATTTCCTGAATCCAGAAGTGACCTCCTCCAAACCGGAAGTGGCCCCTAAACACCTTTCCCCTTGACATTTTGGCCTTTAAATCATGCTGGCATCCATTTTAGGGCATTTTGAGCTCGTTTGGATACATTTCCTGCCTAACTGAGCCATTGGCCAACATTTGAAAATTTCATGGGGCCAGGCCAGCAAGCCAGGGCCACAAAAATGGGCCAAATTTGTTTTTCAGCCATTTTACCAGTTTGGGCTTCCTTTTACCAAGAAAGGACCAGAGGGATGAAAAGTGACTGGATTTCATGTTTAAAAAGCCAAGAAACTGCATAGCTAACTGCCATTTCCTGAAACCGGAAGTGACCTCCTCCAAACCGGAAGTGGCCCTTAAACACCTTTCCCCTTGACATTTTGGCCTTTAAATCATGCTGGCATCCATTTTAGGGCATTTTGAGCTCGTTTTGATACATTTCCTGCCTAACTGAGCCATTGGCCAACATTTGAAAATTTCATGGGGCCACGCCAGCAAGCCAGGGCCGTCAAAAATGGGCCAATTTGTTTTTCAGCCATTTTACCAGTTTGGGCTTCCTTTTACCAAGAAAGGACCAGAGGGATGAAAAGTGACTGGATTTCATGTTTAAAAAGCCAAGAAACTGCATAGCTAACTGCCATTTCCTGAAACCGGAAGTGACCTCCTCCAAACCGGAAATGGCCCTTAAACACCTTTCCCCTTGACATTTTGGCCTTTAAATCATGCTGGCATCCATTTTAGGGCATTTTGAGCTCGTTTGGATACATTTCCTGCCTAACTGAGCCATTGGCCAACATTTGAAAATTTCATGGGGCCAGGCCAGCAAGCCAGGGCCACAAAAATGGGCCAAATTTGTTTTTCAGCCATTTTACCAGTTTGGGCTTCCTTTTACCAAGAAAGGACCAGAGGGATGAAAAGTGACTGGATTTCATGTTTAAAAAGCCAAGAAACTGCATAGCTAACTGCCATTTCCTGAAACCGGAAGTGACCTCCTCCAAACCGGAAGTGGCCCTTAAACACCTTTCCCCTTGACATTTTGGCCTTTAAATCATGCTGGCATCCATTTTAGGGCATTTTGAGCTCGTTTTGATACATTTCCTGCCTAACTGAGCCATTGGCCAACATTTGAAAATTTCATGGGGCCACGCCAGCAAGCCAGGGCCGTCAAAAATGGGCCAATTTGTTTTTCAGCCATTTTACCAGTTTGGGCTTCCTTTTACCAAGAAAGGACCAGAGGGATGAAAAGTGACTGGATTTCATGTTTAAAAAGCCAAGAAACTGCATAGCTAACTGCCATTTCCTGAAACCGGAAGTGACCTCCTCCAAACCTGAAATGGCCCTTAAACACCTTTCCCCTTGACATTTTGGCCTTTAAATCATGCTGGCATCCATTTTAGGGCATTTTGAGCTCGTTTGGATACATTTCCTGCCTAACTGAGCCATTGGCCAACATTTGAAAATTTCATGGGGCCAGGCCAGCAAGCCAGGGCCACAAAAATGGGCCAAATTTGTTTTTCAGCCATTTTACCAGTTTGGGCTTCCTTTTACCAAGAAAGGACCAGAGGGATGAAAAGTGACTGGATTTCATGTTTAAAAAGCCAAGAAACTGCATAGCTAACTGCCATTTCCTGAAACCGGAAGTGACCTCCTCCAAACCGGAAGTGGCCCTTAAACACCTTTCCCCTTGACATTTTGGCCTTTAAATCATGCTGGCATCCATTTTAGGGCATTTTGAGCTCGTTTTGATACATTTCCTGCCTAACTGAGCCATTGGCCAACATTTGAAAATTTCATGGGGCCAGGCCAGCAAGTCAGTGCCACAAAAATTAGCCAAATTTGTTTTTCAGCCATTTTACCAGTTTGGGCTTCCTTTTACCAAGAAAGGACCAGAGGGATGAAAAGTGACTGGATTTCATGTTTAAAAAGCCAAGAAACTGCATAGCTAACTGCCATTTCCTGAAACCGGAAGTGACCTCCTCCAAACCGGAAATGGCCCTTAAACACCTTTCCCCTTGACATTTTGGCCTTTAAATCATGCTGGCATCCATTTTAGGGCATTTTGAGCTCGTTTGGATACATTTCCTGCCTAACTGAGCCATTGGCCAACATTTGAAAATTTCATGGGGCCAGGCCAGCAAGCCAGGGCCACAAAAATGGGCCAAATTTGTTTTTCAGCCATTTTACCAGTTTGGGCTTCCTTTTACCAAGAAAGGACCAGAGGGATGAAAAGTGACTGGATTTCATGTTTAAAAAGCCAAGAAACTGCATAGCTAACTGCCATTTCCTGAAACCGGAAGTGACCTCCTCCAAACCGGAAGTGGCCCTTAAACACCTTTCCCCTTGACATTTTGGCCTTTAAATCATGCTGGCATCCATTTTAGGGCATTTTGAGCTCGTTTTGATACATTTCCTGCCTAACTGAGCCATTGGCCAACATTTGAAAATTTCATGGGGCCACGCCAGCAAGCCAGGGCCGTCAAAAATGGGCCAATTTGTTTTTCAGCCATTTTACCAGTTTGGGCTTCCTTTTACCAAGAAAGGACCAGAGGGATGAAAAGTGACTGGATTTCATGTTTAAAAAGCCAAGAAACTGCATAGCTAACTGCCATTTCCTGAAACCGGAAGTGACCTCCTCCAAACCTGAAATGGCCCTTAAACACCTTTCCCCTTGACATTTTGGCCTTTAAATCATGCTGGCATCCATTTTAGGGCATTTTGAGCTCGTTTGGATACATTTCCTGCCTAACTGAGCCATTGGCCAACATTTGAAAATTTCATGGGGCCAGGCCAGCAAGCCAGGGCCACAAAAATGGGCCAAATTTGTTTTTCAGCCATTTTACCAGTTTGGGCTTCCTTTTACCAAGAAAGGACCAGAGGGATGAAAAGTGACTGGATTTCATGTTTAAAAAGCCAAGAAACTGCATAGCTAACTGCCATTTCCTGAAACCGGAAGTGACCTCCTCCAAACCGGAAGTGGCCCTTAAACACCTTTCCCCTTGACATTTTGGCCTTTAAATCATGCTGGCATCCATTTTAGGGCATTTTGAGCTCGTTTTGATACATTTCCTGCCTAACTGAGCCATTGGCCAACATTTGAAAATTTCATGGGGCCAGGCCAGCAAGCCAGGGCCACAAAAATGGGCCAAATTTGTTTTTCAGCCATTTTACCAGTTTGGGCTTCCTTTTACCAAGAAAGGACCAGAGGGATGAAAAGTGACTGGATTTCATGTTTAAAAAGCCAAGAAACTGCATAGCTAACTGCCATTTCCTGAAACCGGAAGTGACCTCCTCCAAACCGGAAGTGGCCCTTAAACACCTTTCCCCTTGACATTTTGGCCTTTAAATCATGCTGGCATCCATTTTAGGGCATTTTGAGCTCGTTTTGATACATTTCCTGCCTAACTGAGCCATTGGCCAAAATTTGATAATTTCATGGGGCCAGGCCAGCAAGCCAGGGCCGCAAAAATGGGCCAAATTTGTTTTTCAGCCATTTTACCAGTGTGGGCTTCCTTTTACCAAGAAAGGACCAGAGGGATGAAAAGTGACTGGATTTCATGTTTAAAAAGCCAAGAAACTGCATAGCTAACTGCCATTTCCTGAAACCGGAAGTGACCTCCTCCAAACCGGAAGTGGCCCTTTAACACCTTTCCCCTTGACATTTTGGCCTTTAAATCATGCTGGCATCCATTTTAGGGCATTTTGAGCTCGTTTTGATACATTTCCTGTCTAACTGAGCCATTGGCCAACATTTGAAAATTTCATGGGGCCAGGCCAGCAAGCCAGGGCCACAAAAATGGGCCAACTTTGTTTTTCAGCCATTTTACCAGTTTGGGCTTCCTTTTACCAAGAAAGGACCAGAGGGATGAAAAGTGACTGGATTTCATGTTTAAAAAGCCGAGAAACTGCATAGCTAACTGCCATTTCCTGAAACCGGAAGTGACCTCCTCCAAACCGGAAGTGGCCCTTAAACACCTTTCCCCTTGACATTTTGGCATTTAAATCATGCTGGCATCCATTTTAGGGCATTTTGAGCTCGTTTGGATACATTTCCTGCCTAACTGAGCCATTGGCCAAAATTTGAAAATTTCATGGGGCCAGGCATAAAAGCCATGGCTGCAAAAATGGGCCAAATTTGTTTTTCAGCCATTTTATCTGTTTGGGCTTCCTTTTACCAAGAAAGGACCAGAGGGATGAAAAGTGACTGGATTTCATGTTTAAAAAGCCAAGAAACTGCATAGCTAACTGCCATTTCCTGAAACAGGAAGTGACCTCCTCCAAACCTGAAATGGCCCTTAAACACCTTTCCCCTTGACATTTTGGCCTTTAAATCATGCTGGCATCCATTTTAGGGCATTTTGAGCTCGTTTGGATACATTTCCTGCCTAACTGAGCCATTGGCCAACATTTGAAAATTTCATGGGGCCAGGCCAGCAAGCCAGGGCCACAAAAATGGGCCAAATTTGTTTTTCAGCCATTTTACCAGTTTGGGCTTCCTTTTACCAAGAAAGGACCAGAGGGATGAAAAGTGACTGGATTTCATGTTTAAAAAGCCAAGAAACTGCATAGCTAACTGCCATTTCCTGAAACCGGAAGTGACCTCCTCCAAACCGGAAGTGGCCCTTAAACACCTTTCCCCTTGACATTTTGGCCTTTAAATCATGCTGGCATCCATTTTAGGGCATTTTGAGCTCGTTTTGATACATTTCCTGCCTAACTGAGCCATTGGCCAACATTTGAAAATTTCATGGGGCCAGGCCAGCAAGCCAGGGCCACAAAAATGGGCCAAATTTGTTTTTCAGCCATTTTACCAGTTTGGGCTTCCTTTTACCAAGAAAGGACCAGAGGGATGAAAAGTGACTGGATTTCATGTTTAAAAAGCCAAGAAACTGCATAGCTAACTGCCATTTCCTGAAACCGGAAGTGACCTCCTCCAAACCGGAAGTGGCCCTTAAACACCTTTCCCCTTGACATTTTGGCCTTTAAATCATGCTGGCATCCATTTTAGGGCATTTTGAGCTCGTTTTGATACATTTCCTGCCTAACTGAGCCATTGGCCAAAATTTGATAATTTCATGGGGCCAGGCCAGCAAGCCAGGGCCGCAAAAATGGGCCAAATTTGTTTTTCAGCCATTTTACCAGTGTGGGCTTCCTTTTACCAAGAAAGGACCAGAGGGATGAAAAGTGACTGGATTTCATGTTTAAAAAGCCAAGAAACTGCATAGCTAACTGCCATTTCCTGAAACCGGAAGTGACCTCCTCCAAACCGGAAGTGGCCCTTTAACACCTTTCCCCTTGACATTTTGGCCTTTAAATCATGCTGGCATCCATTTTAGGGCATTTTGAGCTCGTTTTGATACATTTCCTGTCTAACTGAGCCATTGGCCAACATTTGAAAATTTCATGGGGCCAGGCCAGCAAGCCAGGGCCACAAAAATGGGCCAACTTTGTTTTTCAGCCATTTTACCAGTTTGGGCTTCCTTTTACCAAGAAAGGACCAGAGGGATGAAAAGTGACTGGATTTCATGTTTAAAAAGCCGAGAAACTGCATAGCTAACTGCCATTTCCTGAAACCGGAAGTGACCTCCTCCAAACCGGAAGTGGCCCTTAAACACCTTTCCCCTTGACATTTTGGCATTTAAATCATGCTGGCATCCATTTTAGGGCATTTTGAGCTCGTTTGGATACATTTCCTGCCTAACTGAGCCATTGGCCAAAATTTGAAAATTTCATGGGGCCAGGCATAAAAGCCATGGCTGCAAAAATGGGCCAAATTTGTTTTTCAGCCATTTGATCTGTTTGGGCTTACTTTTACCAAGAAAGGACCAGAGGGATGAAAAGTGACTGGATTTCATGTTTAAAAAGCCAAGAAACTGCATAGCTAACTGCCATTTCCTGAATCCAGAAGTGACCTCCTCCAAACCGGAAGTGGCCCCTAAACACCTTTCCCCTTGACATTTTGGCCTTTAAATCATGCTGGCATCCATTTTAGGGCATTTTGAGCTCGTTTGGATACATTTCCTGCCTAACTGAGCCATTGGCCAACATTTGAAAATTTCATGGGGCCAGGCCAGCAAGCCAGGGCCACAAAAATGGGCCAAATTTGTTTTTCAGCCATTTTACCAGTTTGGGCTTCCTTTTACCAAGAAAGGACCAGAGGGATGAAAAGTGACTGGATTTCATGTTTAAAAAGCCAAGAAACTGCATAGCTAACTGCCATTTCCTGAAACCGGAAGTGACCTCCTCCAAACCGGAAGTGGCCCTTAAACACCTTTCCCCTTGACATTTTGGCCTTTAAATCATGCTGGCATCCATTTTAGGGCATTTTGAGCTCGTTTTGATACATTTCCTGCCTAACTGAGCCATTGGCCAACATTTGAAAATTTCATGGGGCCACGCCAGCAAGCCAGGGCCGTCAAAAATGGGCCAATTTGTTTTTCAGCCATTTTACCAGTTTGGGCTTCCTTTTACCAAGAAAGGACCAGAGGGATGAAAAGTGACTGGATTTCATGTTTAAAAAGCCAAGAAACTGCATAGCTAACTGCCATTTCCTGAAACCGGAAGTGACCTCCTCCAAACCGGAAGTGGCCCTTAAACACCTTTCCCCTTGACATTTTGGCCTTTAAATCATGCTGGCATCCATTTTAGGGCATTTTGAGCTCGTTTGGATACATTTCCTGCCTAACTGAGCCATTGGCCAAAATTTGAAAATTTCATGGGGCCAGGCATAAAAGCCATGGCTGCAAAAATGGGCCAAATTTGTTTTTCAGCCATTTTATCTGTTTGGGCTTACTTTTACCAAGAAAGGACCAGAGGGATGAAAAGTGACTGGATTTCATGTTTAAAAAGCCAAGAAACTGCATAGCTAACTGCCATTTCCTGAATCCAGAAGTGACCTCCTCCAAACCGGAAGTGGCCCCTAAACACCTTTCCCCTTGACATTTTGGCCTTTAAATCATGCTGGCATCCATTTTAGGGCATTTTGAGCTCGTTTTGATACATTTCCTGCCTAACTGAGCCATTGGCCAACATTTGAAAATTTCATGGGGCCAGGCCAGCAAGCCAGGGCCGTAAAAAATGGGCCAAATTTGTTTTTCAGCCATTTTATCTATTTGGGCTTCCTTTTACCAAGAAAGGACCAGAGGGATGAAAAGTGACTGGATTTCATGTTTAAAAAGCCAAGAAACTGCATAGCTAACTGCCATTTCCTGAAACAGGAAGTGACCTCCTCCAAACCGGAAGTGGCCCCTAAACACCTTTCCCATTGACATTTTGGCCTTTAAATCATGCTGGCATCCATTTTAGGGCATTTTGAGCTCGTTTTGATACATTTCCTGACTAACTGAGCCATTGGCCAACATTTGAAAATTTCATGGGGCCAGGCCAGCAAGCCAGGGCCACAAAAATGAGCCAAATTTGTTTTTCAGCCATTTTACCAGTTTGGGCTTCCTTTTACCAAGAAAGGACCAGAGGGATGAAAAGTGACTGGATTTCATGTTTAAAAAGCCAAGAAATTGCATAGCTAACTGCCATTTCCTGAAACAGGAAGTGACCTCCTCCAAACCGGAAGTGGCCCCTAAACACCTTTCCCCTTGACATTTTGGCCTTTAAATCATGTTGGCATCCATTTTATGGCATTTTGAGCTCGTTTTGATACATTTCCTGCCTAACTGAGCCATTGGCCAACATTTGAAAATTTCATGGGGCCACGCCAGCAAGCCAGGGCCGTCAAAAATGGGCCAATTTCGTTTTTCAGCCATTTTACCAGTTTGGGCTTCCTTTTACCAAGAAAGGACCAGAGGGATGAAAAGTGACTGGATTTCATGTTTAAAAAGCCAAGAAACTGCATAGCTAACTGCCATTTCCTGAAACCGGAAGTGACCTCCTCCAAACCGGAAGTGGCCCTTAAACACCTTTCCCCTTGACATTTTGGCCTTTAAATCATGCTGGCATCCATTTTAGGGCATTTTGAGCTCGTTTGGATACATTTCCTGCCTAACTGAGCCATTGGCCAACATTTGAAAATTTCATGGGGCCAGGCCAGCAAGCCAGGGCCACAAAAATGGGCCAAATTTGTTTTTCAGCCATTTTACCAGTTTGGGCTTCCTTTTTCCATGAAAGGACCAGAGGGATGAAAAGTGACTGGATTTCATTTTTAAAAAGCCAAGAAACTGCATAGCTAACTGCCATTTCCTGAAACCGGAAGTGACCTCCTCCAAACCGGAAGTGGCCCTTAAACACCTTTCCCCTTGACATTTTGGCCTTTAAATCATGCTGGCATCCATTTTAGGGCATTTTGAGCTCGTTTTGATACATTTCCTGCCTAACTGAGCCATTGGCCAACATTTGAAAATTTCATGGGGCCACGCCAGCAAGCCAGGGCCGTCAAAAATGGGCCAATTTGTTTTTCAGCCATTTTACCAGTTTGGGCTTCCTTTTACCAAGAAAGGACCAGAGGGATGAAAAGTGACTGGATTTCATGTTTAAAAAGCCAAGAAACTGCATAGCTAACTGCCATTTCCTGAAACCGGAAGTGACCTCCTCCAAACCGGAAATGGCCCTTAAACACCTTTCCCCTTGACATTTTGGCCTTTAAATCATGCTGGCATCCATTTTAGGGCATTTTGAGCTCGTTTGGATACATTTCCTGCCTAACTGAGCCATTGGCCAACATTTGAAAATTTCATGGGGCCAGGCCAGCAAGCCAGGGCCACAAAAATGGGCCAAATTTGTTTTTCAGCCATTTTACCAGTTTGGGCTTCCTTTTACCAAGAAAGGACCAGAGGGATGAAAAGTGACTGGATTTCATGTTTAAAAAGCCAAGAAACTGCATAGCTAACTGCCATTTCCTGAAACCGGAAGTGACCTCCTCCAAACCGGAAGTGGCCCTTAAACACCTTTCCCCTTGACATTTTGGCCTTTAAATCATGCTGGCATCCATTTTAGGGCATTTTGAGCTCGTTTTGATACATTTCCTGCCTAACTGAGCCATTGGCCAACATTTGAAAATTTCATGGGGCCACGCCAGCAAGCCAGGGCCGTCAAAAATGGGCCAATTTGTTTTTCAGCCATTTTACCAGTTTGGGCTTCCTTTTACCAAGAAAGGACCAGAGGGATGAAAAGTGACTGGATTTCATGTTTAAAAAGCCAAGAAACTGCATAGCTAACTGCCATTTCCTGAAACCGGAAGTGACCTCCTCCAAACCGGAAATGGCCCTTAAACACCTTTCCCCTTGACATTTTGGCCTTTAAATCATGCTGGCATCCATTTTAGGGCATTTTGAGCTCGTTTGGATACATTTCCTGCCTAACTGAGCCATTGGCCAACATTTGAAAATTTCATGGGGCCAGGCCAGCAAGCCAGGGCCACAAAAATGGGCCAAATTTGTTTTTCAGCCATTTTACCAGTTTGGGCTTCCTTTTACCAAGAAAGGACCAGAGGGATGAAAAGTGACTGGATTTCATGTTTAAAAAGCCAAGAAACTGCATAGCTAACTGCCATTTCCTGAAACCGGAAGTGACCTCCTCCAAACCGGAAGTGGCCCTTAAACACCTTTCCCCTTGACATTTTGGCCTTTAAATCATGCTGGCATCCATTTTAGGGCATTTTGAGCTCGTTTTGATACATTTCCTGCCTAACTGAGCCATTGGCCAACATTTGAAAATTTCATGGGGCCACGCCAGCAAGCCAGGGCCGTCAAAAATGGGCCAATTTGTTTTTCAGCCATTTTACCAGTTTGGGCTTCCTTTTACCAAGAAAGGACCAGAGGGATGAAAAGTGACTGGATTTCATGTTTAAAAAGCCAAGAAACTGCATAGCTAACTGCCATTTCCTGAAACCGGAAGTGACCTCCTCCAAACCTGAAATGGCCCTTAAACACCTTTCCCCTTGACATTTTGGCCTTTAAATCATGCTGGCATCCATTTTAGGGCATTTTGAGCTCGTTTGGATACATTTCCTGCCTAACTGAGCCATTGGCCAACATTTGAAAATTTCATGGGGCCAGGCCAGCAAGCCAGGGCCACAAAAATGGGCCAAATTTGTTTTTCAGCCATTTTACCAGTTTGGGCTTCCTTTTACCAAGAAAGGACCAGAGGGATGAAAAGTGACTGGATTTCATGTTTAAAAAGCCAAGAAACTGCATAGCTAACTGCCATTTCCTGAAACCGGAAGTGACCTCCTCCAAACCGGAAGTGGCCCTTAAACACCTTTCCCCTTGACATTTTGGCCTTTAAATCATGCTGGCATCCATTTTAGGGCATTTTGAGCTCGTTTTGATACATTTCCTGCCTAACTGAGCCATTGGCCAACATTTGAAAATTTCATGGGGCCAGGCCAGCAAGTCAGTGCCACAAAAATTAGCCAAATTTGTTTTTCAGCCATTTTACCAGTTTGGGCTTCCTTTTACCAAGAAAGGACCAGAGGGATGAAAAGTGACTGGATTTCATGTTTAAAAAGCCAAGAAACTGCATAGCTAACTGCCATTTCCTGAAACCGGAAGTGACCTCCTCCAAACCGGAAATGGCCCTTAAACACCTTTCCCCTTGACATTTTGGCCTTTAAATCATGCTGGCATCCATTTTAGGGCATTTTGAGCTCGTTTGGATACATTTCCTGCCTAACTGAGCCATTGGCCAACATTTGAAAATTTCATGGGGCCAGGCCAGCAAGCCAGGGCCACAAAAATGGGCCAAATTTGTTTTTCAGCCATTTTACCAGTTTGGGCTTCCTTTTACCAAGAAAGGACCAGAGGGATGAAAAGTGACTGGATTTCATGTTTAAAAAGCCAAGAAACTGCATAGCTAACTGCCATTTCCTGAAACCGGAAGTGACCTCCTCCAAACCGGAAGTGGCCCTTAAACACCTTTCCCCTTGACATTTTGGCCTTTAAATCATGCTGGCATCCATTTTAGGGCATTTTGAGCTCGTTTTGATACATTTCCTGCCTAACTGAGCCATTGGCCAACATTTGAAAATTTCATGGGGCCACGCCAGCAAGCCAGGGCCGTCAAAAATGGGCCAATTTGTTTTTCAGCCATTTTACCAGTTTGGGCTTCCTTTTACCAAGAAAGGACCAGAGGGATGAAAAGTGACTGGATTTCATGTTTAAAAAGCCAAGAAACTGCATAGCTAACTGCCATTTCCTGAAACCGGAAGTGACCTCCTCCAAACCTGAAATGGCCCTTAAACACCTTTCCCCTTGACATTTTGGCCTTTAAATCATGCTGGCATCCATTTTAGGGCATTTTGAGCTCGTTTGGATACATTTCCTGCCTAACTGAGCCATTGGCCAACATTTGAAAATTTCATGGGGCCAGGCCAGCAAGCCAGGGCCACAAAAATGGGCCAAATTTGTTTTTCAGCCATTTTACCAGTTTGGGCTTCCTTTTACCAAGAAAGGACCAGAGGGATGAAAAGTGACTGGATTTCATGTTTAAAAAGCCAAGAAACTGCATAGCTAACTGCCATTTCCTGAAACCGGAAGTGACCTCCTCCAAACCGGAAGTGGCCCTTAAACACCTTTCCCCTTGACATTTTGGCCTTTAAATCATGCTGGCATCCATTTTAGGGCATTTTGAGCTCGTTTTGATACATTTCCTGCCTAACTGAGCCATTGGCCAACATTTGAAAATTTCATGGGGCCAGGCCAGCAAGCCAGGGCCACAAAAATGGGCCAAATTTGTTTTTCAGCCATTTTACCAGTTTGGGCTTCCTTTTACCAAGAAAGGACCAGAGGGATGAAAAGTGACTGGATTTCATGTTTAAAAAGCCAAGAAACTGCATAGCTAACTGCCATTTCCTGAAACCGGAAGTGACCTCCTCCAAACCGGAAGTGGCCCTTAAACACCTTTCCCCTTGACATTTTGGCCTTTAAATCATGCTGGCATCCATTTTAGGGCATTTTGAGCTCGTTTTGATACATTTCCTGCCTAACTGAGCCATTGGCCAAAATTTGATAATTTCATGGGGCCAGGCCAGCAAGCCAGGGCCGCAAAAATGGGCCAAATTTGTTTTTCAGCCATTTTACCAGTGTGGGCTTCCTTTTACCAAGAAAGGACCAGAGGGATGAAAAGTGACTGGATTTCATGTTTAAAAAGCCAAGAAACTGCATAGCTAACTGCCATTTCCTGAAACCGGAAGTGACCTCCTCCAAACCGGAAGTGGCCCTTTAACACCTTTCCCCTTGACATTTTGGCCTTTAAATCATGCTGGCATCCATTTTAGGGCATTTTGAGCTCGTTTTGATACATTTCCTGTCTAACTGAGCCATTGGCCAACATTTGAAAATTTCATGGGGCCAGGCCAGCAAGCCAGGGCCACAAAAATGGGCCAACTTTGTTTTTCAGCCATTTTACCAGTTTGGGCTTCCTTTTACCAAGAAAGGACCAGAGGGATGAAAAGTGACTGGATTTCATGTTTAAAAAGCCGAGAAACTGCATAGCTAACTGCCATTTCCTGAAACCGGAAGTGACCTCCTCCAAACCGGAAGTGGCCCTTAAACACCTTTCCCCTTGACATTTTGGCATTTAAATCATGCTGGCATCCATTTTAGGGCATTTTGAGCTCGTTTGGATACATTTCCTGCCTAACTGAGCCATTGGCCAAAATTTGAAAATTTCATGGGGCCAGGCATAAAAGCCATGGCTGCAAAAATGGGCCAAATTTGTTTTTCAGCCATTTTATCTGTTTGGGCTTCCTTTTACCAAGAAAGGACCAGAGGGATGAAAAGTGACTGGATTTCATGTTTAAAAAGCCAAGAAACTGCATAGCTAACTGCCATTTCCTGAAACAGGAAGTGACCTCCTCCAAACCTGAAATGGCCCTTAAACACCTTTCCCCTTGACATTTTGGCCTTTAAATCATGCTGGCATCCATTTTAGGGCATTTTGAGCTCGTTTGGATACATTTCCTGCCTAACTGAGCCATTGGCCAACATTTGAAAATTTCATGGGGCCAGGCCAGCAAGCCAGGGCCACAAAAATGGGCCAAATTTGTTTTTCAGCCATTTTACCAGTTTGGGCTTCCTTTTACCAAGAAAGGACCAGAGGGATGAAAAGTGACTGGATTTCATGTTTAAAAAGCCAAGAAACTGCATAGCTAACTGCCATTTCCTGAAACCGGAAGTGACCTCCTCCAAACCGGAAGTGGCCCTTAAACACCTTTCCCCTTGACATTTTGGCCTTTAAATCATGCTGGCATCCATTTTAGGGCATTTTGAGCTCGTTTTGATACATTTCCTGCCTAACTGAGCCATTGGCCAACATTTGAAAATTTCATGGGGCCAGGCCAGCAAGCCAGGGCCACAAAAATGGGCCAAATTTGTTTTTCAGCCATTTTACCAGTTTGGGCTTCCTTTTACCAAGAAAGGACCAGAGGGATGAAAAGTGACTGGATTTCATGTTTAAAAAGCCAAGAAACTGCATAGCTAACTGCCATTTCCTGAAACCGGAAGTGACCTCCTCCAAACCGGAAGTGGCCCTTAAACACCTTTCCCCTTGACATTTTGGCCTTTAAATCATGCTGGCATCCATTTTAGGGCATTTTGAGCTCGTTTTGATACATTTCCTGCCTAACTGAGCCATTGGCCAAAATTTGATAATTTCATGGGGCCAGGCCAGCAAGCCAGGGCCGCAAAAATGGGCCAAATTTGTTTTTCAGCCATTTTACCAGTGTGGGCTTCCTTTTACCAAGAAAGGACCAGAGGGATGAAAAGTGACTGGATTTCATGTTTAAAAAGCCAAGAAACTGCATAGCTAACTGCCATTTCCTGAAACCGGAAGTGACCTCCTCCAAACCGGAAGTGGCCCTTTAACACCTTTCCCCTTGACATTTTGGCCTTTAAATCATGCTGGCATCCATTTTAGGGCATTTTGAGCTCGTTTTGATACATTTCCTGTCTAACTGAGCCATTGGCCAACATTTGAAAATTTCATGGGGCCAGGCCAGCAAGCCAGGGCCACAAAAATGGGCCAACTTTGTTTTTCAGCCATTTTACCAGTTTGGGCTTCCTTTTACCAAGAAAGGACCAGAGGGATGAAAAGTGACTGGATTTCATGTTTAAAAAGCCAAGAAACTGCATAGCTAACTGCCATTTCCTGAAACCGGAAGTGACCTCCTCCAAACCGGAAGTGGCCCTTTAACACCTTTCCCCTTGACATTTTGGCATTTAAATCATGCTGGCATCCATTTTAGGGCATTTTGAGCTCGTTTGGATACATTTCCTGCCTAACTGAGCCATTGGCCAAAATTTGAAAATTTCATGGGGCCAGGCATAAAAGCCATGGCTGCAAAAATGGGCCAAATTTGTTTTTCAGCCATTTTATCTGTTTGGGCTTACTTTTACCAAGAAAGGACCAGAGGGATGAAAAGTGACTGGATTTCATGTTTAAAAAGCCAAGAAACTGCATAGCTAACTGCCATTTCCTGAATCCAGAAGTGACCTCCTCCAAACCGGAAGTGGCCCCTAAACACCTTTCCCCTTGACATTTTGGCCTTTAAATCATGCTGGCATCCATTTTAGGGCATTTTGAGCTCGTTTGGATACATTTCCTGCCTAACTGAGCCATTGGCCAACATTTGAAAATTTCATGGGGCCAGGCCAGCAAGCCAGGGCCACAAAAATGGGCCAAATTTGTTTTTCAGCCATTTTACCAGTTTGGGCTTCCTTTTACCAAGAAAGGACCAGAGGGATGAAAAGTGACTGGATTTCATGTTTAAAAAGCCAAGAAACTGCATAGCTAACTGCCATTTCCTGAAACCGGAAGTGACCTCCTCCAAACCGGAAGTGGCCCTTAAACACCTTTCCCCTTGACATTTTGGCCTTTAAATCATGCTGGCATCCATTTTAGGGCATTTTGAGCTCGTTTTGATACATTTCCTGCCTAACTGAGCCATTGGCCAACATTTGAAAATTTCATGGGGCCACGCCAGCAAGCCAGGGCCGTCAAAAATGGGCCAATTTGTTTTTCAGCCATTTTACCAGTTTGGGCTTCCTTTTACCAAGAAAGGACCAGAGGGATGAAAAGTGACTGGATTTCATGTTTAAAAAGCCAAGAAACTGCATAGCTAACTGCCATTTCCTGAAACCGGAAGTGACCTCCTCCAAACCGGAAGTGGCCCTTAAACACCTTTCCCCTTGACATTTTGGCCTTTAAATCATGCTGGCATCCATTTTAGGGCATTTTGAGCTCGTTTGGATACATTTCCTGCCTAACTGAGCCATTGGCCAAAATTTGAAAATTTCATGGGGCCAGGCATAAAAGCCATGGCTGCAAAAATGGGCCAAATTTGTTTTTCAGCCATTTTATCTGTTTGGGCTTACTTTTACCAAGAAAGGACCAGAGGGATGAAAAGTGACTGGATTTCATGTTTAAAAAGCCAAGAAACTGCATAGCTAACTGCCATTTCCTGAATCCAGAAGTGACCTCCTCCAAACCGGAAGTGGCCCCTAAACACCTTTCCCCTTGACATTTTGGCCTTTAAATCATGCTGGCATCCATTTTAGGGCATTTTGAGCTCGTTTTGATACATTTCCTGCCTAACTGAGCCATTGGCCAACATTTGAAAATTTCATGGGGCCAGGCCAGCAAGCCAGGGCCGTAAAAAATGGGCCAAATTTGTTTTTCAGCCATTTTATCTATTTGGGCTTCCTTTTACCAAGAAAGGACCAGAGGGATGAAAAGTGACTGGATTTCATGTTTAAAAAGCCAAGAAACTGCATAGCTAACTGCCATTTCCTGAAACAGGAAGTGACCTCCTCCAAACCGGAAGTGGCCCCTAAACACCTTTCCCATTGACATTTTGGCCTTTAAATCATGCTGGCATCCATTTTAGGGCATTTTGAGCTCGTTTTGATACATTTCCTGACTAACTGAGCCATTGGCCAACATTTGAAAATTTCATGGGGCCAGGCCAGCAAGCCAGGGCCACAAAAATGAGCCAAATTTGTTTTTCAGCCATTTTACCAGTTTGGGCTTCCTTTTACCAAGAAAGGACCAGAGGGATGAAAAGTGACTGGATTTCATGTTTAAAAAGCCAAGAAATTGCATAGCTAACTGCCATTTCCTGAAACAGGAAGTGACCTCCTCCAAACCGGAAGTGGCCCCTAAACACCTTTCCCCTTGACATTTTGGCCTTTAAATCATGTTGGCATCCATTTTATGGCATTTTGAGCTCGTTTTGATACATTTCCTGCCTAACTGAGCCATTGGCCAACATTTGAAAATTTCATGGGGCCACGCCAGCAAGCCAGGGCCGTCAAAAATGGGCCAATTTCGTTTTTCAGCCATTTTACCAGTTTGGGCTTCCTTTTACCAAGAAAGGACCAGAGGGATGAAAAGTGACTGGATTTCATGTTTAAAAAGCCAAGAAACTGCATAGCTAACTGCCATTTCCTGAAACCGGAAGTGACCTCCTCCAAACCGGAAGTGGCCCTTAAACACCTTTCCCCTTGACATTTTGGCCTTTAAATCATGCTGGCATCCATTTTAGGGCATTTTGAGCTCGTTTGGATACATTTCCTGCCTAACTGAGCCATTGGCCAACATTTGAAAATTTCATGGGGCCAGGCCAGCAAGCCAGGGCCACAAAAATGGGCCAAATTTGTTTTTCAGCCATTTTACCAGTTTGGGCTTCCTTTTTCCAAGAAAGGACCAGAGGGATGAAAAGTGACTGGATTTCATTTTTAAAAAGCCAAGAAACTGCATAGCTAACTGCCATTTCCTGAAACCGGAAGTGACCTCCTCCAAACCGGAAGTGGCCCTTAAACACCTTTCCCCTTGACATTTTGGCCTTTAAATCATGCTGGCATCCATTTTAGGGCATTTTGAGCTCGTTTGGATACATTTCCTGCCTAACTGAGCCATTGGCCAAAATGTGAAAATTTCATGGGGCCAGGCCAGCAAGCCAGGGCCGCAAAAATGGGCCAAATTTGTTTTTCAGCCATTTTACCAGTGTGGGCTTCCTTTTACCAAGAAAGGACCAGAGGGATGAAAAGTGACTGGATTTCATGTTTAAAAAGCCAAGAAACTGCATAGCTAACTGCCATTTCCTGAAACCGGAAGTGACCTCCTCCAAACCGGAAGTGGCCCTTTAACACCTTTCCCCTTGACATTTTGGCCTTTAAATCATGCTGGCATCCATTTTAGGGCATTTTGAGCTCGTTTTGATACATTTCCTGTCTAACTGAGCCATTGGCCAACATTTGAAAATTTCATGGGGCCAGGCCAGCCAAGCCAGGGCCACAAAAATGGGCCAAATTTGTTTTTCAGCCATTTTACCAGTTTGGGCTTCCTTTTACCAAGAAAGGACCAGAGGGATGAAAAGTGACTGGATTTCATGTTTAAAAAGCCAAGAAACTGCATAGCTAACTGCCATTTCCTGAAACCGGAAGTGACCTCCTCCAAACCGGAAGTGCCCATTAAACACCTTTCCCCTTGACATTTTGGCATTTAAATCATGCTGGCATCCATTTTAGGGCATTTTGAGCTCGTTTGGATACATTTCCTGCCTAACTGAGCCATTGGCCAAAATTTGAAAATTTCATGGGGCCAGGCATAAAAGCCACGGCTGCAAAAATGGGCCAAATTTGTTTTTCAGCCATTTTATCTGTTTGGGCTTACTTTTACCAAGAAAGGACCAGAGGGATGAAAAGTGACTGGATTTCATGTTTAAAAAGCCAAGAAACTGCATAGCTAACTGCCATTTCCTGAATCCAGAAGTGACCTCCTCCAAACCGGAAGTGGCCCCTAAACACCTTTCCCCTTGACATTTTGGCCTTTAAATCATGCTGGCATCCATTTTAGGGCATTTTGAGCTCGTTTGGATACATTTCCTGCCTAACTGAGCCATTGGCCAAAATTAGAAAATTTCATGGGGCCAGGCCAGCAAGCCAGGGCCACAAAAATGGGCCAAATTTGTTTTTCAGCCATTTTATCTGTTTGGGCTTCCTTTTACCAAGAAAGGATCAGAGGGATGAAAAGTGACTGGATTTCATGTTTAAAAAGCCAAGAAATTGCATAGCTAACTGCCATTTCCTGAAACAGGAAGTGACCTCCTCCAAACCGGAAGTGGCCCATAAACACCTTTCCCCTTGACATTTTGGCCTTTAAATCATGTTGGCATCCATTTTATGGCATTTTGAGCTCGTTTTGATACATTTCCTGCCTAACTGAGCCATTGGCCAACATTTGAAAATTTCATGGGGCCAGGCCAGCAAGCCAGGGACGTCAAAAATGGGCCAATTTTGTTTTTCAGCCATTTTACCAGTTTGGGCTTCCTTTTACCAAGAAAGGACCAGAGGGATGAAAAGTGACTGGATTTCATGTTTAAAAAGCCAAGAAACTGCATAGCTAACTGCCATTTCCTGAAACAGGAAGTGACCTCCTCCAAACCGGAAGTGGCCCCTAAACACCTTTCCCCTTGACATTTTGGCCTTTAAATCATGCTGGCATCCATTTTAGGGCATTTTGAGCTCGTTTTGATACATTTCCTGCCTAACTGAGCCATTGGCCAACATTTGAAAATTTCATGGGGCCAGGCCAGCAAGCCAGGGCCACAAAAATGAGCCAAATTTGTTTTTCAGCCATTTTACCAGTTTGGGCTTCCTTTTACCAAGAAAGGACCAGAGGGATGAAAAGTGACTGGATTTCATGTTTAAAAAGCCAAGAAATTGCATAGCTAACTGCCATTTCCTGAAACAGGAAGTGACCTCCTCCAAACCGGAAGTGGCCCCTAAACACCTTTCCCCTTGACATTTTGGCCTTTAAATCATGTTGGCATCCATTTTATGGCATTTTGAGCTCGTTTTGATACATTTCCTGCCTAACTGAGCCATTGGCCAACATTTGAAAATTTCATGGGGCCACGCCAGCAAGCCAGGGCCGTCAAAAATGGGCCAATTTTGTTTTTCAGCCATTTTACCAGTTTGGGCTTCCTTTTACCAAGAAAGGACCAGAGGGATGAAAAGTGACTGGATTTCATGTTTAAAAAGCCAAGAAACTGCATAGCTAACTGCCATTTCCTGAAACCGGAAGTGACCTCCTCCAAACCGGAAGTGGCCCTTAAACACCTTTCCCCTTGACATTTTGGCCTTTAAATCATGCTGGCATCCATTTTAGGGCATTTTGAGCTCGTTTGGATACATTTCCTGCCTAACTGAGCCATTGGCCAAAATGTGAAAATTTCATGGGGCCAGGCCAGCAAGCCAGGGCCGCAAAAATGGGCCAAATTTGTTTTTCAGCCATTTTACCAGTGTGGGCTTCCTTTTACCAAGAAAGGACCAGAGGGATGAAAAGTGACTGGATTTCATGTTTAAAAAGCCAAGAAACTGCATAGCTAACTGCCATTTCCTGAAACCGGAAGTGACCTCCTCCAAACCGGAAGTGGCCCTTTAACACCTTTCCCCTTGACATTTTGGCCTTTAAATCATGCTGGCATCCATTTTAGGGCATTTTGAGCTCGTTTTGATACATTTCCTGTCTAACTGAGCCATTGGCCAACATTTGAAAATTTCATGGGGCCAGGCCAGCCAAGCCAGGGCCACAAAAATGGGCCAAATTTGTTTTTCAGCCATTTTACCAGTTTGGGCTTCCTTTTACCAAGAAAGGACCAGAGGGATGAAAAGTGACTGGATTTCATGTTTAAAAAGCCAAGAAACTGCATAGCTAACTGCCATTTCCTGAAACCGGAAGTGACCTCCTCCAAACCGGAAGTGCCCATTAAACACCTTTCCCCTTGACATTTTGGCATTTAAATCATGCTGGCATCCATTTTAGGGCATTTTGAGCTCGTTTGGATACATTTCCTGCCTAACTGAGCCATTGGCCAAAATTTGAAAATTTCATGGGGCCAGGCATAAAAGCCACGGCTTCAAAAATGGGCCAAATTTGTTTTTCAGCCATTTTATCTGTTTGGGCTTACTTTTACCAAGAAAGGACCAGAGGGATGAAAAGTGACTGGATTTCATGTTTAAAAAGCCAAGAAACTGCATAGCTAACTGCCATTTCCTGAATCCAGAAGTGACCTCCTCCAAACCGGAAGTGGCCCCTAAACACCTTTCCCCTTGACATTTTGGCCTTTAAATCATGCTGGCATCCATTTTAGGGCATTTTGAGCTTGTTTGGATACATTTCCTGCCTAACTGAGCCATTGGCCAAAATTAGAAAATTTCATGGGGCCAGGCCAGCAAGCCAGGGCCACAAAAATGGGCCAAATTTGTTTTTCAGCCATTTTATCTGTTTGGGCTTCCTTTTACCAAGAAAGGATCAGAGGGATGAAAAGTGACTGGATTTCATGTTTAAAAAGCCAAGAAATTGCATAGCTAACTGCCATTTCCTGAAACAGGAAGTGACCTCCTCCAAACCGGAAGTGGCCCATAAACACCTTTCCCCTTGACATTTTGGCCTTTAAATCATGTTGGCATCCATTTTATGGCATTTTGAGCTCGTTTTGATACATTTCCTGCCTAACTGAGCCATTGGCCAACATTTGAAAATTTCATGGGGCCAGGCCAGCAAGCCAGGGACGTCAAAAATGGGCCAATTTTGTTTTTCAGCCATTTTACCAGTTTGGGCTTCCTTTTACCAAGAAAGGACCAGAGGGATGAAAAGTGACTGGATTTCATGTTTAAAAAGCCAAGAAACTGCATAGCTAACTGCCATTTCCTGAAACAGGAAGTGACCTCCTCCAAACCGGAAGTGGCCCCTAAACACCTTTCCCCTTGACATTTTGGCCTTTAAATCATGCTGGCATCCATTTTAGGGCATTTTGAGCTCGTTTGGATACATTTCCTGCCTAACTGAGCCATTGGCCAAAATTTGAAAATTTCATGGGGCCAGGCATAAAAGCCATGGCTGCAAAAATGGGCCAAATTTGTTTTTCAGCCATTTTATCTGTTTGGGCTTACTTTTACCAAGAAAGGACCAGAGGGATGAAAAGTGACTGGATTTCATGTTTAGAAAGCCAAGAAACTGCATAGCTAACTGCCATTTCCTGAAACCGGAAGTGACCTCCTCCAAACCGGAAGTGGCCCCCAAACACCTTTCCCCTTGACATTTTGGCCTTTAAATCATGCTGGCATTCATTTTAGGGCATTTTGAGCTTGTTTTGATACATTTCCTGCCTAACTGAGCCATTTCCTGCCTAACTGAGCCATTGGCCAAAATTTGAAAATTTCATGGGGCCAGGCAAGCAAGCCAGGGCCGCAAAAATGGGCCAAATTTGTTTTTCAGCCATTTTACCCGTTTGGAGACCAGTAGCTATAGCAGCAGAGCAGATATTCACACAGGTCACCCTGGCTGATGGCACGGGTTCACCTGAGGTGCGGGGTCTAAGCACTAACCGGTATTCACCAGAGCTCCCAAAGGTGGAGATGGGCTTGGCTGCGTGTTAGTGCCAGGTCGCGGTCCTCAGGATAGCCCCACCAGGATATGAGCAAGCCGGGGGTCTGGTAGCAGATATAGCAGGTAGAGATCAAGCAGAAGTGTAGTTGAGAAACAAGCCAAAAGTCGGTAACCAATAGTTGCAGGTTGGGATTCAGCAGAAGCGTAGTCCAGGAGCAAGCCAAATGTTGGTAACGAAAGGTAGCGAAGATACGGTCGGCAGCAGGAGAGATAGAAGCAAGATATTGGCTGGTAAAGGCACAATATTCTGGCAAGGAGGAAGTGCAGAGACATGGCTTATATCAGGAAGTTCATGGGAGGAGGAAAGGGTTCAAGGTTCAAGGCAAACAAAATTCAAGACAAGATCACTAAAGGATTTGTCCAAGGAGCTTTCCAAGGAGCTTTCCAAGGAGCTGTCCAAGGAGCTGTCCAGCATTCCAGGTGGCTCAGCAAGCAGAGTCACTGCCAGACACACCAGAGGTCCCAGGTTCAAGCCCAGGTCCTAACAGTACTCCCCTCCTCCCAGGACGTCCCCTGGATGTCTAAGGGCCAGGTTTCTGAGGAAGCCTCTGGTGGAATTCCCTTGTTAATCTAGGGGCATGAACATTCTCCTCAGGCTCCCAAGAATTTTCTTCTGGCCCATATCCTTCCCATTGAACCAAATATTGCAATTTGTTCCTAGAGATCCTGGAGTCAAGAATTTTTCCCACCACAAATTCTTCTTCACCCTGTACCTCGACAGGTGGGGGAGGAGGATGAATTCTTCCAGAAAAAGTATTTTCATGAAATGGTTTGAGTAGTGATATATGAAACACACGGTGAATCTTCATATTGTCAGGAAGTTTTAGGCGAAAAGTGACCGGGTTGATTTGAGCAGAAATCTCAAAAGGTCCCATAAACTTTTGATCCAACTTAGCACATGGAACTTGAACTTTTAAATTTTTGGTAGATAACCTAACTTTCTCACCTACTTGAAAAGTGGGAATAGACCTACGATGTCTGTCAGCAGCCTTCTTGTAATATTCCTGCGCCTCCTTCAATGTATCAGTCAATTTCTCCTGGATCTCATGTAATGAAGTTAGTCTGTTGGTAACAGCAGGAATTAAAGTTGAGATGGGGAGATCAGGAATAAAAACTGTATGATACCCGGTGTTTAAGAAAAATGGGCTTTGGGATGTGGAACTATGTTTAGAGTTATTATAAGCAAACTCTGCCCTAGGAAGGTAGTCCACCCAGTCATCCTGAAGATAACTCACGAAGCATCGAAGGTATTGCTCCAGAGTTTGATTGGTCCTCTCGGTCTGACCATTAGACTACGGATGAAAAGCCGAGGACAGATTAACTGTTACACCCAAAGCTGAGCAAAAACTTCTCCAAAATTTTGAGGTAAACTGTACCCCTCTGTCAGACACCACATCATCAGGAATTCCATGAAGTTTAAAAACTTCTCTAACCATTACCTCAGCAGTATGTTCGGCGGAGGGTACCCCTTTAACTGGAATAAAATGAGCCATCTTAGTGAGACGGTCAACGACTACCAGAATGGTGGTCATCCCTTTTGAAAGAGGAAGGTCAACCACAAAGTCCATAGAAATTGACCCCCATGGTCTTGATGGAACAGGTAGTGGTAGAAGTAACCCCAGAGGAGAAGATCGAGGTGTCTTATTGTGAGCACAGGTTAGACATGAAGCCACATAACTCTTAACATATTTCTTGTACCCAGGCCACCAAAAGGAACGTGATAAGAGTTCTTCTGTTTTAGAAACCCCAAAATGACCAGCAAGCTTAGAGTCATGTACCAACCTGAGGGCTTCTACCCGAACTGATTCAGGTACATAGAGGCAATGCGCTTGAGTCCAAAAACCATTGTACTTGAGGTTAATGTCCTTAGGAGGATTATTAAGAAGTGGGTCATTCTCATACCTCTCCTTGAGAAGATTAAGAAATGTCTTTGAACTCATGGCCCCTAGAAAGTTCTTTTGAGGCAGGATTGTACATTCAGAGGTGCTTTCCTGGAGAGGCCCAGACAACATCCGTGATAGGGCATCAGCCTTACCATTCCTTGACCCAGGGCGGTATGAAATAACAAAATTAAACCTGGAAAAGAAAAGGGTCCAACGTGCTTGTCTAGATGACAACCTTTTAGCAGACCTAATAAATTCTAAATTTTTATAATTGGTGAGAACGGTTACAGGGTGCTTAGCTCCTTCCAGCAGATGCCTCCACTCAGAAAATGCTTCCTTAATTGCCAGCAGCTCCTTGTTTCCAATGTCATAATTAATCTCGGCTGAAGACATCAGTCGAGAGAAATAAGCACAAGGATGAAGCTGCATTTTTTCTCCCATTCGCTGAGAAAGGATAGCTCCCACAGCAGAATTAGAAGCATAAACTTCTACGATGAAAGGTAGTTCTGGATCTGGATGTACCAGTATTGGTGCAGAAGTGAATAGAGTTTTCAGTTTACTAAAGGCAGCCTGTGCCTCAGGTGACCACAAAAAGGCACCCCTTTCTTTGTCAACTGTGTGATTGGAGCAATTACCCTAGAGAAATTCCTTATAAATCTTCTGTAAAAGTTGGCAAATCCAAAAAAATCACTGTATCTCTTTAACATTCTTAGGGGCGGGCCAATCCACCACAGCTTTGATCTTATCGGGATCCATGCTTACCCCTTCAGAAGAGATTATGTATCCCAAGAACTGGATCTGAGTTTGTTCAAACTCGCATTTCTCTAATTTTATGTAAAGTTGATTTCGACTTAATCTCTCGAAAACAATACAGACATGCTTGCGGTGTTCTTCCAAAGTATCAGAGAAAATGAGAATGTCATCCAAATATGCTATTACAAACTGATCAAGCAAATCTCGAAAAGCATCATTAATAAAATGTTGAAAAGTTGCAGGAGCATTGCAAAGCCCAAAGGGCATGACCAAAGACTCAAAATGTCCATATCTGGTTCTGAAAGCAGTTTTCCATTCATCACCGGAACGAATGCGGACAAGGTTGTATGCCCCCCCGTAAATCTAATTTGGTAAAGAGCTTGGCAGAGCGGAGTCTCGCAAGCATTTCTGGAATCAGTGGGAGGGGATAGCGATTCTTAATTGTGATCTTATTTAAATCTCTGTAGTCAATACACGGACGCAGGGTGGAGTCCTTTTTCGTCACGAAGAATAAGGCTGCGCCAGCAGGAGAGGTTGAGTGTCTGATAAAACCCTTCTCAAGATTCTCATTAATCCAGTCCCTGAGCACTTTCAGTTCAGGTTCTGATAAAGAATAAAAGGTGACCAAATGGTATTTCTGCCCCTGGAAGCAATTCAATGGGACAATCATAAGAGCGATGAGGAGGCAGCTGATCTGCGTTCTTTTTATCACAAACGTCCAGAAACTCAAGATATTGTGGAGGTAGCTTGTTGTATGACTGGATAGTTGCCAAAACTGCTTGTAAATCTTGGGTTGGTGGAGGGCTTATTTGATAAGATTCTTTGCAATGTTTCTTGCGATGGTCAGATGTAAAGCTTAAAGAACGTGTCTCCCAGTTGATGGAGGGATTATGGATAGAGAACCAAGGAATGCCCAGGATAATAGGGAACTTGGGTGATGTAATCAGCTCAAAGCTCAGTCTCCCGATGGTCAGTTTCAATTAGGAGTTTAAGTGGAATTGTCTCGTGGGTAACAGGGCCTGAAGTCAAAGGTGAGCCATCCACAGTTTCCATATCAATTGGGACAAGTTTATTTCTTATTTTAATGTTATTACTTTGGGCAAATTCGATGTCAATGAAGTTTCCCCCAGCCCCTGAGTCCAGCATAGCAGAGCAAGGTATTTCATTGCTTTCAACAATAAGCTTTATAGGGATGACAAAATGAGTTGATAAAGAATTAACTTTATTTGCTTCCTGAATCAAAGGAGAGATGGACTGAGAAATTGAGTTTATTTGTTCAGATACTGTAACATCCATTGCTGCAATTGTTCTTTTAAATTTATTGGGACAATTAACTGCGTAATGTCCAGAGTCTCCACAATAAAGACATAAGTTTTCTGAACGTCGTCTTTCTTTCTCCTGAGTAGTAATAGAGCTTTTAATAGCATCCACCTGCATAGGTTCAGGAGTGTCAGAATCAGGAAAAACTCTTGGACCCTTAGGAGGATACTGAGTAGTAGAAAAACGCATGCCACCATTACTGCCTAGGATTCCCAGTCTCTCCTTTCTCCTTTCAGTAAGTCTCTGATCAATTCGAATACATAATTTAATAAAAGCTTCAAGGTCATCAGGACTTTCTACTCTGGCAAGCTCATCTTTTACTTGTTCCGAGAGTCCTTGACGGAACTGACTCTTCTGTGCTGCTGGATTCCAATTGGTATCTGAGATCCAACGTCGGAATTCAGTTGTGTACTCTGCAACAGAGCATCTTCCCTGCCGAAAATTGTGCAATTTTGCCTCAGCAGTAGCACAGCGGTTAGGATCATCGAAAACTTGGTTCATCGCAGTCACAAAAGAATCAAAATTATCCAGGATGACATCATCTTTCTCCACATAAGGGGAGGCCCAGGCTAAGGCTTCCTCAGTCAGGAGGTTGATAATAAACAGCACCTTTTTCCTGTCAGAAGTGAATGCAGCAGGTTGCATCTGAAAGTATAAACGACATTGATTAAGGAATCCTCTATAATGGCGGCAGTCTCTGCTAAACTTGAGTGGTAGGGGCATTCGTGCATTCATTTCTATGGCAGCAGTATCTCGGGCATGAAAATCCCGCAATTGTTTGTGTAGATCAAGGATTTCCTCTTGTAGACCTTTCACTTCAATTTGTAACTCAGAAAATTTTTCCTGGTAGTCAACACCAAATGCCTGTAACTCAGCGATTTGAACCCTGAGAGGAGCCACGGCAGCTGCTACAATGGCCTCCATGTTTTTGGCCAGAATATTCTGTCACGATCTGGAGTCAGGCTCAGAGACCAGTAGCTATAGCAGCAGAGCAGATATTCACACAGGTCACCCTGGCTGATGGCACGGGTTCACCTGAGGTGCGGGGTCTAAGCACTAACCGGTATTCACCAGAGCTCCCAAAGGTGGAGATGGGCTTGGCTGCGTGTTAGTGCCAGGTCGCGGTCCTCAGGATAGCCCCACCAGGAGGTGAGCAAGCCGGGGGTCTGGTAGCAGATATAGCAGGTAGAGATCAAGCAGAAGCGTAGTTGAGAAACAAGCCAAAAGTCGGTAACCAATAGTTGCAGGTTGGGATTCAGCAGAAGCGTAGTCCAGGAGCAAGGCAAATGTTGGTAACGAAAGGTAGCGAAGATACGGTCGGCAGCAGGAGAGATAGAAGCAAGATATTGGCTGGTAAAGGCACAATATTCTGGCAAGGAGGAAGTGCAGAGACATGGCTTATATCAGGAAGTTCATGGGAGGAGCAAAGGGTTCAAGGTTCAAGGCAAACAAGATTCAAGACAAGATCACTAAAGGAATTGTCCAAGGAGCTGTCCAAGGAGCTGTCCAGCATTCCAGGTGGCTCAGCAAGCAGAGTCACTGCCAGACACACCAGAGGTCCCAGGTGCAAGCCCAGGTCCTCACACTTAAACACCTTTCCCCTTAACATTCTGGCCTTTAAATCATGCTGACATCCATTTTAGGGCATTTTGAGCTCGTTTTGATACATTTCCTGCCTAACTGAGCCATTGGCCAAAATTTGAAAATTTCATGGGGTCAGGCCAGCAAGCCAGGGCCGCAAAAATGGGCCAAATTTGTTTTTCAGCCATTTTACCCGTTTGGGCTTCCTTTTACCAAGAAAGGACCAGAGGGATGAAAAGTGACTGGATTTCATGTTTAAAAAGCCAAGAAACTGCATAGCTAACTGCCATTTCCTGAAACCGGAAGTGACCACCTCCAAACCGGAAGTGCCCCCTAAACACCTTTTCCCTTGACATTTTGGCCTTTAAATCATGCTGGCATCCATTTTAGGGCATTTTGAGCTCGTTTTGATACATTTCCTGCCTAACTGAGCCATTGGCCAAAATTTGAAAATTTCATGGGGCCAGGCCAGCAAGCCAGGGCCACAAAAATGGGCAAAATTTGTTTTTCAGCCATTTTACTTGTTTGGGCTTCCTTTTACCAAGAAAGGACCAGAGGGATGAAAAGTGACTGGATTTCATGTTTAAAAAGCCAAGAAACTACATAGCTAACTGCCATTTCCTGAAACCGGAAGTGACCTCCTCCAACCCGGAAGTGGCCCCTAAACACCTTTCCCCTTGACATTTTGGCCTTTAAATCATGCTGACATCCATTTTAGGGCATTTTGAGCTCGTTTTGATACATTTCCTGCCTAACTGAGCCATTGGCCAAAATTTGAAAATTTCATGGGGCCAGGCCAGCAAGCCAGGGCCGCAAAAATGGGCCAAATTCGTTTTTCAGCCATTTTACCCGTTTGGGCTTCCTTTTACCAAGAAAGGACCAGAGGGATGAAAAGTGACTGGATTTCATGTTTAACCACTTTCAGACCGGACCATTTTGCTGGTCAATGACCAGAGGTCTTTTTACAATTTGGCACTGCGCTGCTTTAACTGGTAATTGCGTGGTCATGCAATGTTGTACCCAAACAAAATTTGCGTCCTTTTCTTCCCACAAATAGAGCTTTCTTTTGATGGTATTTGATTGCCTCTGCGATTTTTATTTTTTGCGATATAAACGTAAAAAGACTGCAAATTTTGAAAAAAAAATGATATTTTCTACTTTTTGTTATTAGAAAAATCCAATAAACTCAATTTTAGTCATACATTTAGGCCAAAATGTATTCAGCCACATGTCTTTGGGAAAAAAAGTCAATAATTGTATATTTATTGGTTTGCGCAAAAGTTGTCACATCTACAAACTAAGGTACGTTTTCTGGAATTTACGCAGCTTTTAGTTTACGACTGCCTATCTCATTTCTTGAGGTGCTAAAATGGCAGGGCAGTACAAAACCCCCCCAAATGACCCCATTTTGGAAAGTAGACCCCCTAAGGAAATTGATAAGTGGCATGTTGAGCCCATTGAATATTTTATTTTTTTGCCTCAAGCGATTGAATAATGACAAAAAAATTTTATTTTTTTTTTTACACAAAGTTGTCATTAAATGATATATTGCTCACACATGCTATAGGTATATGTGAAATGACACCCCAAAATAAATTCTGCTGCTTCTCCTGAGTACGGGGATACCACATATGTGGGACTTTTTGGGAGCCTAGCCGCGTACGGGGCCCCGAAAACCAAGCACCGCCTTCAGGCTTTCTAAGGGCGTAAATTTTTGAGTTCACTTCTCACTACCTATTACAGTTTTGAGGGCCATAAAATGCCAAGATGGCACAAAACCCCCACAAATGACCCCATTTTAGAAAGTAGACACCCCAAGCTATTTGCTGAGAGGCATGTTGAGTCCATGGAATATTTTATATTTTGCCACAAGTTGCGGGAAAATTACAAACTTTTTTTTTTTTTTTTTCACAAAGTTGTCACTAAATGATATATTGCTCACTCATGCCATGGGCATATGTGAAATGACACCCCAAAATAAATTCTGCTGCTTCTCCTGAGTATGGGGATACCACATATGTGGGACTTTTTGGGAGCCTAGCCGCGTACGGGGCCCCGAAAACCAAGCACCGCCTTCAGGCTTTCTAAGGGCGTTACAGTTTTGAAGGCCATAAAATGCCAAGATGGCACAAACCCCCCCAAATGACCCCATTTTGGAAAGTAGACACCCCTAAATTTAGGGGTACACTAGTGAGACTAGGTAATAAATGGCGGGTGCCCTGAAACTATAAAAAATAACTAACCAACCAGCGTCACCTGTAACAGTTATATGGTGATCACTGGTGAAAGGGTTAACTAGGGGGCAATCAGGGGGCTTTATGCGGTAGTATATGGGGATCCCTGGCGCTATAAAAAGCTGCGGCGAACCTAAATACCTACCTGCCTAACTAGCGTCACCTGTGACACTAATACAGCGATCAGAAAAACGATCGCTTATTAGGCTGGGTTCACACTGGAGCGATGCCGGAACGCCACGAATCCGCGGCGGGTTCCCGCATCGCATGCCTCCTGGCGGCAGTTCACACTGCCCTATGCGAACTGCTGGGAGTGTCAGTGAAATGTTAATGACACCCCCAGATCAGTTCGCATATCGCAGTGCGATCTGCAAACTTGGATCGCATGGTGTGAACACTGGCGACGGGGGGTGATCACGGGGTTAAACCTTTATTGGGGGGGTTAGGGGGGTACATTAGAACTAAAGGGGGCTAACCCTAACTGCCCTAACAGTTATTACAGTCACAAATGACACCAATGCAAAAAAAAAAAAATGACATTGGTGTCACTGTGACTGGGGGGCAGGGGTAATTGGGGGGGTGATGTGGGGGTGTGAGTGTGCCTGGCATGTTCTACTGTGTAGTGACGTGTTGGTGCAACTCACCGATCCTCTCTCCTCGGTGTCGGAACGAAAAATACAGACACGGAGGAGAGAATACATCACTTCCTCTCCTGTGTTTACATTACAGGAGAGGAAGTGATGTCACGAAGGATTTCTATTTGTCGGGAGCGACCGCGAGGGGGTGGTCATGAATGAATGGCCGCCCCCTCGTCCGGAATCGCTCCCGAACGAATACCGACCGCCGCAGGCACCGGGCAGGGGCCCGATCGGGCCCCCGACCCGCGGGAAGGCAGGGACGTACATGTACGCCCTTATGCCTGCCCGTGCCATTCTGTCGACGTACATCGTCGTGCGGCGGTCGGGAAGTGGTTAAAAAGCCAAGAAACTGCATAGCTAACTGCCATTTCCTGAAACCGTAAGTGACCTCCTCCAAACCGGAAGTGCCCCCTAAACACCTTTCCCCTTGACATTTTGGCCTTTAAATCATGCTGGCATCCATTTTAGGGCATTTTGAGCTCGTTTTGATATATTTCCTGCCTAACTGAGCCATTGGCCAAAATTTGAAAATTTCATGGGGCCATGCCAGCAAGCCAGGGCCGCAAAAATGGGCCAAATTTGTTTTCAGCCATTTTACCTGTTTGGGCTTCCTTTTACCAAGAAAGGACCAGAGGGATGAAAAGTGACTGGATTTCATGTTTAAAAAGGCAAGAAACTGCATAGCTAACTGCCATTTCCTGAAACCGGAAGTGACCTTATCCAAACCGGAAGTGGCCCCTAAACACCTTTCCCCTTGACATTTTGGCCTTTAAATCATGCTGGCATCCATTTTAGGGCATTTTGAGCTCGTTTTGATACATTTCCTGCCTAACTGAGCCATTGGCCAAAATTTGAAAATTTCATGGGGCCAGGCCAGCAAGCCAGGGCCGCAAAAATGGGCCAAATTTGTTTTTCAGCCATTTTACCCGTTTGGGCTTCCTTTTACCAAGAAAGGACCAGAGGGATGAAAAGTGACTGGATGTCATGTTTAACCACTTGCTTACTGGGCACTTAAACCCCCCTCAGTCCCAGACCAATTTTCAGCTTTCAGCGCTGATGCACTTTGAATGACAATTGCGCGGTCATACAACACTGTACCCAAATGAAATTTTTATCATTTTTTTCCCACAAATAGAGCTTTCTTTTGGTGGTATTTAGTTACAGCTCGGAGTTTTATTTTTTGCTAAACAAACAAAAAAAGATGCAAAAAAAAAAAAAAATCATGTTTTAATAGTTTGTTATAAAATTTTGCAAACGGGTCATTTTTCTCCTTCATTGAAGTGCGCTGATTAGGCGGCACTGATGGCTACATTGGTGGGCACTGATGGGCTGCATTGGTGGGCACTGATGTGCTGCATTGGTGGGCACTGATAGGCTGCACTGGTGGGCACTGATAGGCATAGTTAAGGCGGCACTAATAGGCACAGATAAGGCGGCACCGATGGGCACAGATAAGGCGGCACTGATGGGCAAAGATGGGCACAGATAAGATGGCATGGATGGGTGGCACAGATAAGTGGCACGGATGGGTGGCACGGATGGGCACTGATAGGTACCACTGATAGATGGGACTGATGGGCACTGATAGGTGGCACTGATAGGTGGCTCTGATAGGTGGCACTGCTGGGCACTGATGGGCGGCACTGCTGGGCACTGATGGGCGGCACTGGGTCGCAGCACCTTTGAGGCAGATTGTGGGCACTGTGGGTGGCACTGTTGGTGGCACTGCTGGATGGCACTGTGGGTGGCATTGTGGGTGGCACTGTAGGTGGCACTGTGGGCACTATGGGCACTGATGGGGGGCACTGATGGGGGGCACTGATGGGGGGCACTGATGGGGGGCACTTACTTTTATTCAGGATGGCACGGTGGTGGGCAGGTGGGCACTGGCAGGGGGCAGGTGGTCAGCTGTATTGCTGGCCGTGATCGGGACTGATGTCCCGATCACGGCCGCCGGTGATCGGCTTTTTTTTTCTCTCCTCGCGCTGTCAGCGCGAGGAGGAATAATAGCCGATTACTGGCTCCGTTTTATCACATGATCAGCTGTCATTGGCTGACAGCTAATCACATGATAAGGGGTCGGGATCGACCCCTTGCACGGATCGGTGATCAGGCGAGTCTCACGGACTCGCCGATCACAGAGCGCGCCGCGCGCGCCCCTCAGGGGGCGCGCAGGCCGCTCGTATCCGGGACGACGTCAATAGACGTAGTCCCGGAAATGTAGGTCCGCGCTAATGGCGTCATTTGGCAATAGCGCGGATCTGTAGTGGTTAAAAAGCCAAGAAACTGCATAGCTAACTGCCATTTCCTTAAACTGGTAGTGACCTCCTCCAAACCGGAAGTGGCCCCTAAACACCTTTCCCCTTGACATTTTGGCCTTTAAATCATGCTGGCATCCATTTTAGGGCATTTTGAGCTTGTTTTGATACATTTCCTGCCTAACTGAGCCATTGGCCAAAATTTGAAAATTTCATGGGGCCAGGCCAGCAAGCCAGGGCCGCAAAAAATGGGCAAAATTTGTTTTTCAGCCATTTTACTTGTTTGGGCTTCCTTTTACCAAGAAAGGACCAGAGGGATGAAAAGTGACTGGATTTCATTTTTAAAAAGCCAAGAAACTGCATAGCTAACTGCCATTTCCTGAAACCGGAAGTGACCTCCTCCAAACCGGAAGTGGCCCTTAAACACCTTTCCCCTTGACATTTTGGCCTTTAAATCATGCTGGCATCCATTTTAGGGCATTTTGAGCTCGTTTGGATACATTTCCTGCCTAACTGAGCCATTGGCCAAAATGTGAAAATTTCATGGGGCCAGGCCAGCAAGCCAGGGCCGCAAAAATGGGCCAAATTTGTTTTTCAGCCATTTTACCAGTGTGGGCTTCCTTTTACCAAGAAAGGACCAGAGGGATGAAAAGTGACTGGATTTCATGTTTAACCACTTGCTTACTGGGCACTTAAACCCCCCTCAGTCCCAGACCAATTTTCAGCTTTCAGCGCTGATGCACTTTGAATGACAATTGCGCGGTCATACAACACTGTACCCAAATGAAATTTTTATCATTTTTTTCCCACAAATAGAGCTTTCTTTTGGTGGTATTTAGTTACAGCTCGGAGTTTTATTTTTTGCTAAACAAACAAAAAAAGATGCAAAAAAAAAAAAAAATCATGTTTTAATAGTTTGTTATAAAATTTTGCAAACGGGTCATTTTTCTCCTTCATTGAAGTGCGCTGATTAGGCGGCACTGATGGCTACATTGGTGGGCACTGATGGGCTGCATTGGTGGGCACTGATGTGCTGCATTGGTGGGCACTGATAGGCTGCACTGGTGGGCACTGATAGGCATAGTTAAGGCGGCACTAATAGGCACAGATAAGGCGGCACCGATGGGCACAGATAAGGCGGCACTGATGGGCAAAGATGGGCACAGATAAGATGGCATGGATGGGTGGCACAGATAAGTGGCACGGATGGGTGGCACGGATGGGCACTGATAGGTACCACTGATAGATGGGACTGATGGGCACTGATAGGTGGCACTGATAGGTGGCTCTGATAGGTGGCACTGCTGGGCACTGATGGGCGGCACTGCTGGGCACTGATGGGCGGCACTGCTGGGCACTGATGGGCGGCACTGGGTCGCAGCACCTTTGAGGCAGATTGTGGGCACTGTGGGTGGCACTGTTGGTGGCACTGCTGGATGGCACTGTGGGTGGCATTGTGGGTGGCACTGTAGGTGGCACTGTGGGCACTATGGGCACTGATGGGGGGCACTGATGGGGGGCACTGATGGGGGGCACTTACTTTTATTCAGGATGGCACGGTGGTGGGCAGGTGGGCACTGGCAGGGGGCAGGTGGTCAGCTGTATTGCTGGCCGTGATCGGGACTGATGTCCCGATCACGGCCGCCGGTGATCGGCTTTTTTTTTCTCTCCTCGCGCTGTCAGCGCGAGGAGGAATAATAGCCGATTACTGGCTCCGTTTTATCACATGATCAGCTGTCATTGGCTGACAGCTAATCACATGATAAGGGGTCGGGATCGACCCCTTGCACGGATCGGTGATCAGGCGAGTCTCACGGACTCGCCGATCACAGAGCGCGCCGCGCGCGCCCCTCAGGGGGCGCGCAGGCCGCTCGTATCCGGGACGACGTCAATAGACGTAGTCCCGGAAATGTAGGTCCGCGCTAATGCCGTCATTTGGCAATAGCGCGGATCTGTAGTGGTTAAAAAGCCAAGAAACTGCATAGCTAACTGCCATTTCCTTAAACTGGTAGTGACCTCCTCCAAACCGGAAGTGGCCCATAAACACCTTTCCCCTTGACATTTTGGCCTTTAAATCATGTTGGCATCCATTTTATGGCATTTTGAGCTCGTTTTGATACATTTCCTGCCTAACTGAGCCATTGGCCAACATTTGAAAATTTCATGGGGCCAGGCCAGCAAGCCAGGGACGTCAAAAATGGGCCAATTTTGTTTTTCAGCCATTTTACCAGTTTGGGCTTCCTTTTACCAAGAAAGGACCAGAGGGATGAAAAGTGACTGGATTTCATGTTTAAAAAGCCAAGAAACTGCATAGCTAACTGCCATTTCCTGAAACAGGAAGTGACCTCCTCCAAACCGGAAGTGGCCCCTAAACACCTTTCCCCTTGACATTTTGGCCTTTAAATCATGCTGGCATCCATTTTAGGGCATTTTGAGCTCGTTTTGATACATTTCCTGCCTAACTGAGCCATTGGCCAACATTTGAAAATTTCATGGGGCCAGGCCAGCAAGCCAGGGCCACAAAAATGAGCCAAATTTGTTTTTCAGCCATTTTACCAGTTTGGGCTTCCTTTTACCAAGAAAGGACCAGAGGGATGAAAAGTGACTGGATTTCATGTTTAAAAAGCCAAGAAATTGCATAGCTAACTGCCATTTCCTGAAACAGGAAGTGACCTCCTCCAAACTGGAAGTGGCCCCTAAACACCTTTCCCCTTGACATTTTGGCCTTTAAATCATGTTGGCATCCATTTTATGGCATTTTGAGCTCGTTTTGATACATTTCCTGCCTAACTGAGCCATTGGCCAACATTTGAAAATTTCATGGGGCCACGCCAGCAAGCCAGGGCCGTCAAAAATGGGACAATTTTGTTTTTCAGCCATTTTACCAGTTTGGGCTTCCTTTTACCAAGAAAGGACCAGAGGGATGAAAAGTGACTGGATTTCATGTTTAAAAAGCCAAGAAACTGCATAGCTAACTGCCATTTCCTGAAACCGGAAGTGACCTCCTCCAAACCGGAAGTGGACCTTAAACACCTTTCCCCTTGACATTTTGGCCTTTAAATCATGCTGGCATCCATTTTAGGGCATTTTGAGCTCGTTTGGATACATTTCCTGCCTAACTGAGCCATTGGCCAAAATTTGAAAATTTCATGGGGCCAGGCATAAAAGCCATGGCTGCAAAAATGGGCCAAATTTGTTTTTCAGCCATTTTATCTGTTTGGGCTTACTTTTACCAAGAAAGGACCAGAGGGATGAAAAGTGACTGGATTTCATGTTTAGAAAGCCAAGAAACTGCATAGCTAACTGCCATTTCCTGAAACCGGAAGTGACCTCCTCCAAACCGGAAGTGGCCCCCAAACACCTTTCCCCTTGACATTTTGGCCTTTAAATCATGCTGGCATTCATTTTAGGGCATTTTGAGCTTGTTTTGATACATTTCCTGCCTAACTGAGCCATTTCCTGCCTAACTGAGCCATTGGCCAAAATTTGAAAATTTCATGGGGCCAGGCAAGCAAGCCAGGGCCGCAAAAATGGGCCAAATTTGTTTTTCAGCCATTTTACCCGTTTGGAGACCAGTAGCTATAGCAGCAGAGCAGATATTCACACAGGTCACCCTGGCTGATGGCACGGGTTCACCTGAGGTGCGGGGTCTAAGCACTAACCGGTATTCACCAGAGCTCCCAAAGGTGGAGATGGGCTTGGCTGCGTGTTAGTGCCAGGTCGCGGTCCTCAGGATAGCCCCACCAGGATATGAGCAAGCCGGGGGTCTGGTAGCAGATATAGCAGGTAGAGATCAAGCAGAAGTGTAGTTGAGAAACAAGCCAAAAGTCGGTAACCAATAGTTGCAGGTTGGGATTCAGCAGAAGCGTAGTCCAGGAGCAAGCCAAATGTTGGTAACGAAAGGTAGCGAAGATACGGTCGGCAGCAGGAGAGATAGAAGCAAGATATTGGCTGGTAAAGGCACAATATTCTGGCAAGGAGGAAGTGCAGAGACATGGCTTATATCAGGAAGTTCATGGGAGGAGCAAAGGGTTCAAGGTTCAAGGCAAACAAAATTCAAGACAAGATCACTAAAGGATTTGTCCAAGGAGCTTTCCAAGGAGCTGTCCAAGGAGCTGTCCAGCATTCCAGGTGGCTCAGCAAGCAGAGTCACTGCCAGACACACCAGAGGTCCCAGGTTCAAGCCCAGGTCCTAACAGTACTCCCCTCCTCCCAGGACGTCCCCTGGATGTCTAAGGGCCAGGTTTCTGAGGAAGCCTCTGGTGGAATTCCCTTGTTAATCTAGGGGCATGAACATTCTCCTCAGGCTCCCAAGAATTTTCTTCTGGCCCATATCCTTCCCATTGAACCAAATATTGCAATTTGTTCCTAGAGATCCTGGAGTCAAGAATTTTTCCCACCACAAATTCTTCTTCACCCTGTACCTCGACAGGTGGGGGAGGAGGATGAATTCTTCCAGAAAAAGTATTTTCATGAAATGGTTTGAGTAGTGATATATGAAACACACGGTGAATCTTCATATTGTCAGGAAGTTTTAGGCGAAAAGTGACCGGGTTGATTTGAGCAGAAATCTCAAAAGGTCCCATAAACTTTTGATCCAACTTAGCACATGGAACTTGAACTTTTAAATTTTTGGTAGATAACCTAACTTTCTCACCTACTTGAAAAGTGGGAATAGACCTACGATGTCTGTCAGCAGCCTTCTTGTAATATTCCTGCGCCTCCTTCAATGTATCAGTCAATTTCTCCTGGATCTCATGTAATGAAGTTAGTCTGTTGGTAACAGCAGGAATTAAAGTTGAGATGGGGAGATCAGGAATAAAAACTGTATGATACCCGGTGTTTAAGAAAAATGGGCTTTGGGATGTGGAACTATGTTTAGAGTTATTATAAGCAAACTCTGCCCTAGGAAGGTAGTCCACCCAGTCATCCTGAAGATAACTCACGAAGCATCGAAGGTATTGCTCCAGAGTTTGATTGGTCCTCTCGGTCTGACCATTAGACTACGGATGAAAAGCCGAGGACAGATTAACTGTTACACCCAAAGCTGAGCAAAAACTTCTCCAAAATTTTGAGGTAAACTGTACCCCTCTGTCAGACACCACATCATCAGGAATTCCATGAAGTTTAAAAACTTCTCTAACCATTACCTCAGCAGTATGTTCGGCGGAGGGTACCCCTTTAACTGGAATAAAATGAGCCATCTTAGTGAGACGGTCAACGACTACCAGAATGGTGGTCATCCCTTTTGAAAGAGGAAGGTCAACCACAAAGTCCATAGAAATTGACCCCCATGGTCTTGATGGAACAGGTAGTGGTAGAAGTAACCCCAGAGGAGAAGATCGAGGTGTCTTATTGTGAGCACAGGTTAGACATGAAGCCACATAACTCTTAACATATTTCTTGTACCCAGGCCACCAAAAGGAACGTGATAAGAGTTCTTCTGTTTTAGAAACCCCAAAATGACCAGCAAGCTTAGAGTCATGTACCAACCTGAGGGCTTCTACCCGAACTGATTCAGGTACATAGAGGCAATGCGCTCGAGTCCAAAAACCATTGTACTTGAGGTTAATGTCCTTAGGAGGATTATTAAGAAGTGGGTCATTCTCATACCCCTCCTTGAGAAGATTAAGAAATGTCTTTGAACTCATGGCCCCTAGAAAGTTCTTTTGAGGCAGGATTGTACATTCAGAGGTGCTTTCCTGGAGAGGCCCAGACAACATCCGTGATAGGGCATCAGCCTTACCATTCCTTGACCCAGGGCGGTATGAAATAACAAAATTAAACCTGGAAAAGAAAAGGGTCCAACGTGCTTGTCTAGATGACAACCTTTTAGCAGACCTAATAAATTCTAAATTTTTATAATTGGTGAGAACGGTTACAGGGTGCTTAGCTCCTTCCAGCAGATGCCTCCACTCAGAAAATGCTTCCTTAATTGCCAGCAGCTCCTTGTTTCCAATGTCATAATTAATCTCGGCTGAAGACATCAGTCGAGAGAAATAAGCACAAGGATGAAGCTGCATTTTTTCTCCCATTCGCTGAGAAAGGATAGCTCCCACAGCAGAATTAGAAGCATAAACTTCTACGATGAAAGGTAGTTCTGGATCTGGATGTACCAGTATTGGTGCAGAAGTGAATAGAGTTTTCAGTTTACTAAAGGCAGCCTGTGCCTCAGGTGACCACAAAAAGGCACCCCTTTCTTTGTCAACTGTGTGATTGGAGCAATTACCCTAGAGAAATTCCTTATAAATCTTCTGTAAAAGTTGGCAAATCCAAAAAAATCACTGTATCTCTTTAACATTCTTAGGGGCGGGCCAATCCACCACAGCTTTGATCTTATCGGGATCCATGCTTACCCCTTCAGAAGAGATTATGTATCCCAAGAACTGGATCTGAGTTTGTTCAAACTCGCATTTCTCTAATTTTATGTAAAGTTGATTTCGACTTAATCTCTCGAAAACAATACAGACATGCTTGCGGTGTTCTTCCAAAGTATCAGAGAAAATGAGAATGTCATCCAAATATGCTATTACAAACTGATCAAGCAAATCTCGAAAAGCATCATTAATAAAATGTTGAAAAGTTGCAGGAGCATTGCAAAGCCCAAAGGGCATGACCAAAGACTCAAAATGTCCATATCTGGTTCTGAAAGCAGTTTTCCATTCATCACCGGAACGAATGCGGACAAGGTTGTATGCCCCCCCGTAAATCTAATTTGGTAAAGAGCTTGGCAGAGCGGAGTCTCGCAAGCATTTCTGGAATCAGTGGGAGGGGATAGCGATTCTTAATTGTGATCTTATTTAAATCTCTGTAGTCAATACACGGACGCAGGGTGGAGTCCTTTTTCGTCACGAAGAATAAGGCTGCGCCAGCAGGAGAGGTTGAGTGTCTGATAAAACCCTTCTCAAGATTCTCATTAATCCAGTCCCTGAGCACTTTCAGTTCAGGTTCTGATAAAGAATAAAAGGTGACCAAATGGTATTTCTGCCCCTGGAAGCAATTCAATGGGACAATCATAAGAGCGATGAGGAGGCAGCTGATCTGCGTTCTTTTTATCACAAACGTCCAGAAACTCAAGATATTGTGGAGGTAGCTTGTTGTATGACTGGATAGTTGCCAAAACTGCTTGTAAATCTTGGGTTGGTGGAGGGCTTATTTGATAAGATTCTTTGCAATGTTTCTTGCGATGGTCAGATGTAAAGCTTAAAGAACGTGTCTCCCAGTTGATGGAGGGATTATGGATAGAGAACCAAGGAATGCCCAGGATAATAGGGAACTTGGGTGATGTAATCAGCTCAAAGCTCAGTCTCCCGATGGTCAGTTTCAATTAGGAGTTTAAGTGGAATTGTCTCGTGGGTAACAGGGCCTGAAGTCAAAGGTGAGCCATCCACAGTTTCCATATCAATTGGGACAAGTTTATTTCTTATTTTAATGTTATTACTTTGGGCAAATTCGATGTCAATGAAGTTTCCCCCAGCCCCTGAGTCCAGCATAGCAGAGCAAGGTATTTCATTGCTTTCAACAATAAGCTTTATAGGGATGACAAAATGAGTTGATAAAGAATTAACTTTATTTGCTTCCTGAATCAAAGGAGAGATGGACTGAGAAATTGAGTTTATTTGTTCAGATACTGTAACATCCATTGCTGCAATTGTTCTTTTAAATTTATTGGGACAATTAACTGCGTAATGTCCAGAGTCTCCACAATAAAGACATAAGTTTTCTGAACGTCGTCTTTCTTTCTCCTGAGTAGTAATAGAGCTTTTAATAGCATCCACCTGCATAGGTTCAGGAGTGTCAGAATCAGGAAAAACTCTTGGACCCTTAGGAGGATACTGAGTAGTAGAAAAACGCATGCCACCATTACTGCCTAGGATTCCCAGTCTCTCCTTTCTCCTTTCAGTAAGTCTCTGATCAATTCGAATACATAATTTAATAAAAGCTTCAAGGTCATCAGGACTTTCTACTCTGGCAAGCTCATCTTTTACTTGTTCCGAGAGTCCTTGACGGAACTGACTCTTCTGTGCTGCTGGATTCCAATTGGTATCTGAGATCCAACGTCGGAATTCAGTTGTGTACTCTGCAACAGAGCATCTTCCCTGCCGAAAATTGTGCAATTTTGCCTCAGCAGTAGCACAGCGGTTAGGATCATCGAAAACTTGGTTCATCGCAGTCACAAAAGAATCAAAATTATCCAGGATGACATCATCTTTCTCCACATAAGGGGAGGCCCAGGCTAAGGCTTCCTCAGTCAGGAGGTTGATAATAAACAGCACCTTTTTCCTGTCAGAAGTGAATGCAGCAGGTTGCATCTGAAAGTATAAACGACATTGATTAAGGAATCCTCTATAATGGCGGCAGTCTCTGCTAAACTTGAGTGGTAGGGGCATTCGTGCATTCATTTCTATGGCAGCAGTATCTCGGGCATGAAAATCCCGCAATTGTTTGTGTAGATCAAGGATTTCCTCTTGTAGACCTTTCACTTCAATTTGTAACTCAGAAAATTTTTCCTGGTAGTCAACACCAAATGCCTGTAACTCAGCGATTTGAACCCTGAGAGGAGCCACGGCAGCTGCTACAATGGCCTCCATGTTTTTGGCCAGAATATTCTGTCACGATCTGGAGTCAGGCTCAGAGACCAGTAGCTATAGCAGCAGAGCAGATATTCACACAGGTCACCCTGGCTGATGGCACGGGTTCACCTGAGGTGCGGGGTCTAAGCACTAACCGGTATTCACCAGAGCTCCCAAAGGTGGAGATGGGCTTGGCTGCGTGTTAGTGCCAGGTCGCGGTCCTCAGGATAGCCCCACCAGGAGGTGAGCAAGCCGGGGGTCTGGTAGCAGATATAGCAGGTAGAGATCAAGCAGAAGCGTAGTTGAGAAACAAGCCAAAAGTCGGTAACCAATAGTTGCAGGTTGGGATTCAGCAGAAGCGTAGTCCAGGAGCAAGGCAAATGTTGGTAACGAAAGGTAGCGAAGATACGGTCGGCAGCAGGAGAGATAGAAGCAAGATATTGGCTGGTAAAGGCACAATATTCTGGCAAGGAGGAAGTGCAGAGACATGGCTTATATCAGGAAGTTCATGGGAGGAGCAAAGGGTTCAAGGTTCAAGGCAAACAAGATTCAAGACAAGATCACTAAAGGAATTGTCCAAGGAGCTGTCCAAGGAGCTGTCCAGCATTCCAGGTGGCTCAGCAAGCAGAGTCACTGCCAGACACACCAGAGGTCCCAGGTGCAAGCCCAGGTCCTCACACTTAAACACCTTTCCCCTTAACATTCTGGCCTTTAAATCATGCTGACATCCATTTTAGGGCATTTTGAGCTCGTTTTGATACATTTCCTGCCTAACTGAGCCATTGGCCAAAATTTGAAAATTTCATGGGGTCAGGCCAGCAAGCCAGGGCCGCAAAAATGGGCCAAATTTGTTTTTCAGCCATTTTACCCGTTTGGGCTTCCTTTTACCAAGAAAGGACCAGAGGGATGAAAAGTGACTGGATTTCATGTTTAAAAAGCCAAGAAACTGCATAGCTAACTGCCATTTCCTGAAACCGGAAGTGACCACCTCCAAACCGGAAGTGCCCCCTAAACACCTTTTCCCTTGACATTTTGGCCTTTAAATCATGCTGGCATCCATTTTAGGGCATTTTGAGCTCGTTTTGATACATTTCCTGCCTAACTGAGCCATTGGCCAAAATTTGAAAATTTCATGGGGCCAGGCCAGCAAGCCAGGGCCACAAAAATGGGCAAAATTTGTTTTTCAGCCATTTTACTTGTTTGGGCTTCCTTTTACCAAGAAAGGACCAGAGGGATGAAAAGTGACTGGATTTCATGTTTAAAAAGCCAAGAAACTACATAGCTAACTGCCATTTCCTGAAACCGGAAGTGACCTCCTCCAACCCGGAAGTGGCCCCTAAACACCTTTACCCTTGACATTTTGGCCTTTAAATCATGCTGACATCCATTTTAGGGCATTTTGAGCTCGTTTTGATACATTTCCTGCCTAACTGAGCCATTGGCCAAAATTTGAAAATTTCATGGGGCCAGGCCAGCAAGCCAGGGCCGCAAAAATGGGCCAAATTCGTTTTTCAGCCATTTTACCCGTTTGGGCTTCCTTTTACCAAGAAAGGACCAGAGGGATGAAAAGTGACTGGATTTCATGTTTAACCACTTTCAGACCGGACCATTTTGCTGGTCAATGACCAGAGGTCTTTTTACAATTTGGCACTGCGCTGCTTTAACTGGTAATTGCGTGGTCATGCAATGTTGTACCCAAACAAAATTTGCGTCCTTTTCTTCCCACAAATAGAGCTTTCTTTTGATGGTATTTGATTGCCTCTGCGATTTTTATTTTTTGCGATATAAACGTAAAAAGACTGCAAATTTTGAAAAAAAAATGATATTTTCTACTTTTTGTTATTAGAAAAATCCAATAAACTCAATTTTAGTCATACATTTAGGCCAAAATGTATTCAGCCACATGTCTTTGGGAAAAAAAGTCAATAATTGTATATTTATTGGTTTGCGCAAAAGTTGTCACATCTACAAACTAAGGTACGTTTTCTGGAATTTACGCAGCTTTTAGTTTACGACTGCCTATCTCATTTCTTGAGGTGCTAAAATGGCAGGGCAGTACAAAACCCCCCCAAATGACCCTATTTTGGAAAGTAGACCCCCTAAGGAAATTGATAAGTGGCATGTTGAGCCCATTGAATATTTTATTTTTTTGCCTCAAGCGATTGAATAATGACAAAAAATTTTTTTTTTTTTTTTTTTACACAAAGTTGTCACTAAATGATATATTGCTCACACATGCTATAGGTATATGTGAAATGACACCCCAAAATAAATTCTGCTGCTTCTCCTGAGTACGGGGATACCACATATGTGGGACTTTTTGGGAGCCTAGCCGCGTACGGGGCCCCGAAAACCAAGCACCGCCTTCAGGCTTTCTAAGGGCGTAAATTTTTGAGTTCACTTCTCACTACCTATTACAGTTTTGAGGGCCATAAAATGCCAAGATGGCACAAAACCCCCACAAATGACCCCATTTTAGAAAGTAGACACCCCAAGCTATTTGCTGAGAGGCATGTTGAGTCCATGGAATATTTTATATTTTGCCACAAGTTGCGGGAAAATTACAAACTTTTTTTTTTTTTTTTTCACAAAGTTGTCACTAAATGATATATTGCTCACTCATGCCATGGGCATATGTGAAATGACACCCCAAAATAAATTCTGCTGCTTCTCCTGAGTATGGGGATACCACATATGTGGGACTTTTTGGGAGCCTAGCCGCGTACGGGGCCCCGAAAACCAAGCACCGCCTTCAGGCTTTCTAAGGGCGTTACCATTTTTGAAGGCCATAAAATGCCAAGATGGCACAAACCCCCCCAAATGACCCCATTTTGGAAAGTAGACACCCCTAAATTTAGGGGTACACTAGTGAGACTAGGTAATAAATGGCGGGTGCCCTGAAACTATAAAAAATAACTAACCAACCAGCGTCACCTGTAACAGTTATATGGTGATCACTGGTGAAAGGGTTAACTAGGGGGCAATCAGGGGGCTTTATGCGGTAGTATATGGGGATCCCTGGCGCTATAAAAAGCTGCGGCGAACCTAAATACCTACCTGCCTAACTAGCGTCACCTGTGACACTAATACAGCGATCAGAAAAACGATCGCTTATTAGGCTGGGTTCACACTGGAGCGATGCCGGAACGCCACGAATCCGCGGCGGGTTCCCGCATCGCATGCCTCCTGGCGGCAGTTCACACTGCCCTATGCGAACTGCTGGGAGTGTCAGTGAAATGTTAATGACACCCCCAGATCAGTTCGCATATCGCAGTGCGATCTGCAAACTTGGATCGCATGGTGTGAACACTGGCGACGGGGGGTGATCACGGGGTTAAACCTTTATTGGGGGGGTTAGGGGGGTACATTAGAACTAAAGGGGGCTAACCCTAACTGCCCTAACAGTTATTACAGTCACAAATGACACCAATGCAAAAAAAAAAAAAATGACATTGGTGTCACTGTGACTGGGGGGCAGGGGTAATTGGGGGGGTGATGTGGGGGTGTGAGTGTACCTGGCATGTTCTACTGTGTAGTGACGTGTTGGTGCAACTCACCGATCCTCTCTCCTCGGTGTCGGAACGAAAAATACAGACACGGAGGAGAGAATACATCACTTCCTCTCCTGTGTTTACATTACAGGAGAGGAAGTGATGTCACGAAGGATTTCTATTTGTCGGGAGCGACCGCGAGGGGGTGGCCATGAATGAATGGCCGCCCCCTCGTCCGGAATCGCTCCCGAACGAATACCGACCGCCGCAGGCACCGGGCGGGGGCCCGATCGGGCCCCCGACCCGCGGGAAGGCAGGGACGTACATGTACGCCCTTATGCCTGCCCGTGCCATTCTGTTAAAAAGCCAAGAAACTGCATAGCTAACTGCCATTTCCTGAAACCGTAAGTGACCTCCTCCAAACCGGAAGTGCCCCCTAAACACCTTTCCCCTTGACATTTTGGCCTTTAAATCATGCTGGCATCCATTTTAGGGCATTTTGAGCTCGTTTTGATATATTTCCTGCCTAACTGAGCCATTGGCCAAAATTTGAAAATTTCATGGGGCCATGCCAGCAAGCCAGGGCCGCAAAAATGGGCCAAATTTGTTTTCAGCCATTTTACCTGTTTGGGCTTCCTTTTACCAAGAAAGGACCAGAGGGATGAAAAGTGACTGGATTTCATGTTTAAAAAGGCAAGAAACTGCATAGCTAACTGCCATTTCCTGAAACCGGAAGTGACCTTATCCAAACCGGAAGTGGCCCCTAAACACCTTTCCCCTTGACATTTTGGCCTTTAAATCATGCTGGCATCCATTTTAGGGCATTTTGAGCTCGTTTTGATACATTTCCTGCCTAACTGAGCCATTGGCCAAAATTTGAAAATTTCATGGGGCCAGGCCAGCAAGCCAGGGCCGCAAAAATGGGCCAAATTTGTTTTTCAGCCATTTTACCCGTTTGGGCTTCCTTTTACCAAGAAAGGACCAGAGGGATGAAAAGTGACTGGATTTCATGTTTAACCACTTGCTTACTGGGCACTTAAACCCCCCTCAGTCCCAGACCAATTTTCAGCTTTCAGCGCTGATGCACTTTGAATGACAATTGCGCGGTCATACAACACTGTACCCAAATGAAATTTTTATCATTTTTTTCCCACAAATAGAGCTTTCTTTTGGTGGTATTTAGTTACAGCTCGGAGTTTTATTTTTTGCTAAACAAACAAAAAAAGATGCAAAAAAAAAAAAAATCATGTTTTAATAGTTTGTTATAAAATTTTGCAAACGGGTCATTTTTCTCCTTCATTGAAGTGCGCTGATTAGGCGGCACTGATGGCTACATTGGTGGGCACTGATGGGCTGCATTGGTGGGCACTGATGTGCTGCATTGGTGGGCACTGATAGGCTGCACTGGTGGGCACTGATAGGCATAGTTAAGGCGGCACTAATAGGCACAGATAAGGCGGCACCGATGGGCACAGATAAGGCGGCACTGATGGGCAAAGATGGGCACAGATAAGATGGCATGGATGGGTGGCACAGATAAGTGGCACGGATGGGTGGCACGGATGGGCACTGATAGGTACCACTGATAGATGGGACTGATGGGCACTGATAGGTGGCACTGATAGGTGGCTCTGATAGGTGGCACTGCTGGGCACTGATGGGCGGCACTGCTGGGCACTGATGGGCGGCACTGCTGGGCACTGATGGGCGGCACTGGGTCGCAGCACCTTTGAGGCAGATTGTGGGCACTGTGGGTGGCACTGTTGGTGGCACTGCTGGATGGCACTGTGGGTGGCATTGTGGGTGGCACTGTAGGTGGCACTGTGGGCACTATGGGCACTGATGGGGGGCACTGATGGGGGGCACTGATGGGGGGCACTTACTTTTATTCAGGATGGCACGGTGGTGGGCAGGTGGGCACTGGCAGGGGGCAGGTGGTCAGCTGTATTGCTGGCCGTGATCGGGACTGATGTCCCGATCACGGCCGCCGGTGATCGGCTTTTTTTTTCTCTCCTCGCGCTGTCAGCGCGAGGAGGAATAATAGCCGATTACTGGCTCCGTTTTATCACATGATCAGCTGTCATTGGCTGACAGCTAATCACATGATAAGGGGTCGGGATCGACCCCTTGCACGGATCGGTGATCAGGCGAGTCTCACGGACTCGCCGATCACAGAGCGCGCCGCGCGCGCCCCTCAGGGGGCGCGCAGGCCGCTCGTATCCGGGACGACGTCAATAGACGTAGTCCCGGAAATGTAGGTCCGCGCTAATGCCGTCATTTGGCAATAGCGCGGATCTGTAGTGGTTAAAAAGCCAAGAAACTGCATAGCTAACTGCCATTTCCTTAAACTGGTAGTGACCTCCTCCAAACCGGAAGTGGCCCCTAAACACCTTTCCCCTTGACATTTTGGCCTTTAAATCATGCTGGCATCCATTTTAGGGCATTTTGAGCTTGTTTTGATACATTTCCTGCCTAACTGAGCCATTGGCCAAAATTTGAAAATTTGATGGGGCCAGGCCAGCAAGCCAGGGCCGCAAAAAATGGGCAAAATTTGTTTTTCAGCCATTTTACTTGTTTGGGCTTCCTTTTACCAAGAAAGAGGGATGAAAAGTGACTGGATTTCATTTTTAAAAAGCCAAGAAACTGCATAGCTAACTGCCATTTCCTGAAACCGGAAGTGACCTCCTCCAAACCGGAAGTGGCCCTTAAACACCTTTCCCCTTGACATTTTGGCCTTTAAATCATGCTGACATCAATTTTAGGGCATTTTGAGCTAGTTTTAGGGCAAAATTTAATGTCATTTTCCCACGGTCAAATTTGAGTGTTGAGAAAAATGTAAAATTTTCCCGTACTCTAAATTGGCCATGGGGAAAAAACTAAATTTTCCCTGGCTCAAATTTGAGCGTGGGAAAATACATAAAATTTTCCCACGCTGAAATTTGAGCGTGGGAAAAAAATTCAACTTTTCCCACAGTCAAATTTGAGCGTGGCAAAAGCACATAAAATATTCCTTCACTCAAATTTCAGCATGGGAAAGCAATAAAAAATTTCCCACTGTCAAATTTGACTGTGGGAAAAAAATGTAAAATTTTCCTGCTCTCAAATTTGAGCGTGGAAAAAAAAACATAACATTTTCCCACGCTAAAATTTGACCATGGGATAAAAACATAACCTTTTCCCACACTAAAATTTGACCGTGGGAAAAAAATGTCAAATTTTCCCACAGTCAAATTTGAGCGTGGGAAAAAAATGTCAAATTTTCCCATGCTAAAATTTGACCGTGGGAAAAAACATAAAATTTTCTCGCGCTCAAATTTGAGCATGGGAAAAAAAACAGAAAATTGTAACATACTTACCGTAATTTTCTTTTCCTGGTGCCTATCCATGGCAGCATACCTGTGACAAGCTCCGCCTTGGCTCCTCCCTCAGGACTAGTGAATATTATAAAAGAAATGGTTAGCGCAGCCCCAGCATTTTCCGTAATATAGAATACCGAGGGTGGGATTGTATGCTGCCATGGATAGGCACCAGGAAAAGAAAATTACGGTAAGTATGGTACAATTTTCTGTTTTCCTGGTGCCTCCATGGCAGCATACCTGTGACAAATAACTAGCTAAAGATGGGTGGGATGATGCTTAGAAGTTTATTTTAAAGAAATTATTTATAAGAAGCAAAAGCTGATGTGACTGCCTGTCTGCCAAACTCCACTGATGAGAGAGCTCCTGGGTCCACCCTGTAATGTTTCAGAAACGTATGTTGCGACGACCAAGTCGCTGCCCTACAAAAAGTTTCAATTGACACATTCGCTCTTACCACCCAAGAGGCAGAAACCGCTCTGGTGGAGTGCGCCTTGACCGCTGAAGGGGGTTCCAGCCCATTTGTCCTGTACCCCTTGTGGATGAGTTTAACGATCCATGAGTCAATCGTTCTTGCTGATGCCCCCTTGCCTTTGTTTTTTACCCCAGGGAATTATAAACAGCCTGATGGATCCCCTGAATGATGCTGTGGCCTGCAGATAGCATCTCAAAGTGGAGGCGATGTCTAGCTCATGAAGAGAACCGGAGTCCTGTTCCGAAAATGTTGGGAGTGCCCAAGGTTCCGACGTGTTCAAGGATGATGCGACCTTGGGAATAAATCCTCGCACTGTTCTGAGTTCTACTCTGACCGGATAGAATATGATGTGATTATGATCTGCTCCTAAAGCTTGGAGCTCTGAAACCCGTCTGCCAGAGGTTATAGCTATCAGAAAGGCTAGCTTCAAGGTTTGACTCCAAAGCGATGCTGACTCCGAAGGAGCAAAAGGTGGATTGGCTAAGGACGATAAGGATGATAGCAAGGTCCCAAGTGGGAAAAGATTGTTTAGTTGGCGGTCGGATCTTTTTGACAGCTTTGAAGAACTGGATTATTAATGGATCCTTGGCCCATCTTCTACTGGTTGCTGCTGAAATCGCTGATACCTGTACCTTTAGTGTACCTCTTGCAAGGCCTAGGTCTAGGCCTGCCTGCAAAAACTCAGGAATTTGAGAGGATGATGGGGAACCTGGATCACAGCTTCTGCCAAGCATGAAGGCCCTGAACTTGTTCCACACTTTATCGTATATGGCGTTTGTGGATGGTTTTCTTGCTTTGAGCAGGGTTGCGATCACTTTATTGGAACACCCTAGGGATTGGAACCTTTCCCTTTCAGCTGCCAGATGTGAAGGTCCAGCCTGCAGGGATCTGGATGGGTGTGACATCCTCGCGACAGGAGAAGAGGTATTATTGGAACCTTGACTGGAGGCCGGGTACTCAGATACATTGCTGTGGGGAATTGGCCAGTATGGTAGGACCGCTATCACCATCGTGGTTTCCGTCATAAGTCTTGACAAGAATCTTGGAATGAGAGGCCGTGGAGGGAAGGCATAGGCCCTGTTGCATGCCCAGGGGGCTGAGAGGGCATCTATTGCCTCTGCCTGGGGGTGAGGAAGCCTTGAGATGAACCTTGGGAGTTTAGTATTGAATGCTGTTGCAAATAGGTCTAGCTCGAGGGGACCCCACTAGTTCACTATCCAGTCAAAAATCTCCGGGTGTAGAGACCATTCGTTGGCATCCACGAACCTGTGGAAAAGGCTTTTGGCCCTCGAGTTGAGATGACCGGGCAGATAGACTGCCCTCAGGTCCTTTGGATTCCTTTCTGCACAGAGGATTATGGGTTCCACCTCCTTCAGGAGGGACCTGCTGCGTGTCCCCCCTTGCCGGTGTACATAAGATACCGCAGCCCTGTTGTTCATTTAGAGGAGAACTGGTTTCCCTGTAATTTCGAACTCTAGGGATAGAAATGCAAGGTAGGCCACTCCTGACCTCCAGGACATTTGACACCAAGCCTGCTGTATGGAAGGACCATCTTCCCTGCACTGAGATCTGGTTGCAGTGTGCTCCCCAACCTGCTGCACTGGCATCGATAGTAATTGTGATTCAGTCGACATGCCCTAACGGGCGCGGTTTCGGAAGTGTCTGTTTCTTCATCCACCAACGTAGACTCCTGAGCATCAAGGTCGTCAAGTGTATGGGTTGGGATAGATACCGTCTGTTCCACAGTCTCAAGAAATCCAGCTGGAAATGTCTCAAATGCCAATGGACCTAGGGGACCATAGGGATACATGACGGCATCTGGCCTATCAGGCTCAAACAGTTTGAGGCTGTCAGGTAGGATCTCGTACTAACTTTCTTCATTTGTTGAAAAATGGATGTCACCTTCTGAGGTGGGAGAGTCACTGTTCCGTTCCTTTTATTGAACAGAGCACCCAAATAAACGGTCTCCTGGGTTGGAGAAAGGTGACTTTTCTCCTGGTTTATCTTCCATCCGAATTCTGCTAGAGTTGTCAAAAGAATGTTCCTGTGTTCCACTAACTGGGCTGGACCCTTCGCCAGGAGTAGAATGTCGTCCAAGTAGTGGCATACCTGAAGCCCCAATTCCCTCAGAGGGGTTATGATGGCAATCAGGGTCTTTGTGAAGACTGTTGGCGACGTGCAGAGTCCAAATGGATCTCAGATACTTCTGGAACGGAGGGAGTATGGGTATACGCAGGTAAGCATCCTGCAAGCCTATTGACAACATCCAGTCCCCTGGTTGGACTACATGAATAATCATCTGTAGTGACTCCATTTTGAATTTTTCTAGGAAGATATAGCAGTTTAGTCTTTTTAGGTCTATCACGGGTCTCCACCCTCCATTTCTCTTGGGGACTAGAAATAGGGTGGAGTAAAAACCCGAAAATCTCTCTGATGGAGGCACTGGGACTACTGCTTGCTGTTCCTGCAAGGAGAGAAGAAATCGCTGTAGCGCTTCCGCTTTTTTTTGGGGGGGGGAACCTTGACACCCTTTTCGGGGAGAAGAAGTCCTTGGGAGATTTGTCTGTGAATGACCAGAAATGGCTGTATTTGACTGTGGAGACTACCCAAGGACCCCTGCACTTTTGTTCCCAGATCTTTGAGAAGCGTTTTAACCTGGCCCCCATAGCTTGGGCTGGCCTGGCATCAAAAGGATTTAGTGGAATCCTGTGGGGTAGGCACTGGTCTCTGCCTTCGGGTCTTGAGAAACGTGGACTGTGTGCTTTTCCAAGAGCATTGCCCTTGCGGAGCAACGAATTGAATCAATGGCGGCTTCACCAATAAAGTCTGCTGAGAGCTTCAGCTCATCCAAGGTCTTGATTATATCCTCCTTTGGGATTTCCTGTTGGACTGCCGAATCTATATTATCCATCAAGACACGTAGTTCATTTGACACTGATGTCAGAGCTATCGCAGATTTACAGGCGTTGCCTGCCATCTGGTAAGCCTTTTTGGATCGAGATCCATCCTCCTGTCCAGTGGGACCTTAAAGAAGTTGAGTCTTCCAGGGGCAACGTGACATTCTTTGCCAACCTTACCACTGCTGCATCGACCACTGAGAACCCTCCAGCATTGCGGAATCGGCCTCTGAGAGAGGGTATAGCGTTCCCAACTGATTAATGGAGAATCTTTTCTCTGTCTTTTTCCACTCTTCCTCAATCACATCCATGATCTCGTCCATGAGAGGGAAAAAGGATATCTGGCATTTGAGAAAGGGGAAGTATGATTTAGACTTTTAACCTCTGTGTTGGTCTCTTCCCAGCCGATCGCTTGTTTAACTGCCTGTACAGAAGGCTGTACCATGGCGAAAGCAAAGCCAGAGGCATCTAGGTCATCAGATGATTCCACTGAGATGGCATTCTCTTCCTGATGTTTTAAAGGAAGATGCAGACGTCAGACAAGAAATTCCACTTGTGGACGGCCTGGGAATGGGAGCCTCAGCCGTTTGCTCCTGAGGAGGAGATGCTGGCTGTTGCATCGGCATTGTAGCTACCAATTCCGCAAGGGAATCCTTTACTGCTTTCTTAAGTAGGTCCGCCACTTGGAGACTTTCAGATTCTCTGTCCGCTGCATAGTCCCTGAGGCAATTTCGACAGATCAGTTTGTCTGGAAGTGGGGTAGCCCCACAGGCCTGACATCTTGGAGATCTAGGTCTCGGGGAGCATGAATGACGGCGCTTTTTGGCCGATGCTTTCCTGCCACTTCTATAATCCCCATGCCTGGATGACCTGTCTCTGCTGTGACTAGAGTCATCATCGATTCCATGTTGCCTTGAGGTCCTCTTAGACGTCTTCTGGCATACGGGACTGAAATACATAAAAGTACCAGCCACAGTGCACTCTTATTTTTATTTTTTAAAAGTGTATCAACTTACCTGGACGTAGGTCCTTACCTCAGGTGTAGAGTAGGATCTTGTGCGGGCGGCAAATGGCTCATACTAGACGGATTAGCAGAAGCAGCAGCTAAGAAAAGAGTTTTAGAGAAGAAAAATCAACCCGCCATGTCCTGACTTGGTAAAAGTGAAATTACCTCTATAAATAATGGGTTCTCTACGTTTTGTCTCTTTTTTTTTAACCCAGATGAACATCTATTTAAATAATTTTTATTAATTTTATTTATATAATAATTTAATATATTTATTTTATATTATTTAATTAATTGCTCCCTTTTTTCTTTTTTTTTTTACATTTATTAATTTATTTATTTTACCTAAAAGGAATGGGTATTTGCTCCCTGGAGCTCTCAGACGCAGTTCTCCCTGCAGCCACAGGTGTACCACTGAGGCCAACAGGGAGATAAATAGTGGAACAGGAGAGGCAGGGCACGCCTCTATCCTGTCCTTAACGTTTTAATGGCATAGTTGTCACCATGCCCTTATCCAAAATGGCCGCGGCGGCCCCCGGAAACTACTGCGCATGCGCTGACCGGCGGAACGGAAACCCGGAAGCCTCGCACCGCCGGCGCATGCGCAGAGCATGGCGGGGAACGCCGAGGGGGCGAATAAAGTGCCGGGGCTGAGCGCGCGGCTCCTATGGAGCTGACAATGGCAGGGGCTAGGAGAGGGGTTTTCCCTCTAAAAGAAACAACAAAAAATAAAAGAAAAATGAGAGGTCAAAAGAAAGACAGAAATGGAAAGTTGAGGAGGGGAAGACAGAGAGGGAAGAGGAAAGAGAAAGGAAGAAGGGGAGAAAGAGAAAAAAACAAAGATGTAAAACCTAAAAGGGGAAGGAAAGAAGGAGGAAAAGAAGAAGGGGAGAGAGAGGGAAAAAAAAAAGAAATGTAGAAATAGCTGCTGCCTCCGTTACCATGAATGAGCTGGTGCCTGATCAATTTGCAGATAAAGCTCTTACTTAAGAGACAAACTGCTTGTTCCAAAAGATCCTACAGAAGGGACTTCCAACCTTATAAGCACGTTTAGCTGCCCAAGAGAAGGAACTGCGTCCGGGAGAGGCTTGAACCCGGACGGAAGCTGCCGAATGCAGAAGGTAAGGACGCCGACCAGAATTCACTGCCATGAGGTATGAGGAAAAAAAGGAGAATGCTGGGGCTGCGCTAACCATTTCTTTTATAATATTCACTAGTCCTGAGGGAGGAGCCAAGGCGGAGCTTGTAACAGGTATGCTGCCATGGATAGGCACCAGGAAACAACATTTTCCCACATTAATATTTGACCATGGGAAAAAAACATAAAATCAAATTTGAGCGTGGGAAAATTTTATGTTTTTTTCCACGCTCAAATTTTAGCATGGGACCGTGGGAAGAATATGTAAAATTTTCCCACAGTCAAATTTGACCATGGGAAAAAAACATAAATTATTCCCTCACTCAAATTTGAGCGTGGGAAAGAAACCAAAAATTTCCCATGGTCAAATTTGAGTGTGATAAAAAAACAAAATGTTCCCTTGCTAACATTTGAGCGTGGGAAAAAAACATAAAATTTTCCCGTGCTCAAATTTGACCGTGGGGAAAAAATGTCATTTTTCCACGGTCAAATTTGAGTGTTGAGAAAAAATGTAAAATTTTCCCACGCTCACATTTGACTGTGGGGGAAAAAAAATATAAAATTTTCCAGTGCTCTAAATTGGCCATGGGGAAAAAAACGGAAAATTTATATCAAATACTTACCGTAATTTTCCTTTCCTGATAGGCTCCATGGCAGCATACATGTGGGTAGCCCCGCCTCCACGATTACCCAATAGGACCCAACTCCCATAAATCTTTGCTCCCGGCTACTATCAGTGTTCCGTAACTAGCCAACTCTAGACATTTGGGAGGGAACTCCTGCTGCCATGGAGCCTATCAGGAAAGGAAAATTACGGTAAGTATTCGATATAAATTTTCCGTTTTCCTGAAAGGCTCCATGGCAGCATACGTGTGGGAAATAACTCGCCAAACACACCCGGGTGGGCAAAATGTCGCGCAAAGAACAAAAGTTTATTTTGCATTGTCAACCGACAAAACTTGCAAACCAAAATTAACAGAAGACAGAGCCGCTGGCTCTACACAGTAATGAGAAACAAAGGTATTAATGGAAGACCAAGAGGCTGCTCTGCAAATAACTTCAGGAGCCACATGGCAAGAAGCTGCCCACGATGTTGAAATACTCCGTGTTGAATGAGCCGTTAATGCCTCAGGAGGAGCCAAGCCCTTTGCTCTGTATGCCCTCTGAATGATCTGAACGATCCAGGTAGAGATAGATCTAGCCGAAGCTCGCAATCCTTTATTCTTGCCATGAGGGAGAACAAAAAGAAATTTTGTTTGTCTGAAAGGAGCTGTGACTTCCAAATATTGTTTAAGCGCGTGTCCTACGTCCAGAGGATGAACATCCTGACTCTCTGAGTTTTTGAAAGTGGGAAGCACAATTTCCTGATTCTCATGGAAGACCGAGGTTACTTTGGGATTCGATCCCAACATGGGAACCAATACTGCCCTGTCTGGAAAGAAAGTCAGAAAAGGTTCCTCCGAACCTAGATTCCTAATCTCAGAAACTCTCTTGGCTGAGGTTATAGCTACCAAGAAGATGGTCTTGAGAGTGAGATCCCTTATGGACAGAGGCTCTGTAGAATCCTTTCCAAGGTTTGAGAGAAAATCCAGCACTAAAGGGAGGTCCCATTTAGGAAACCTTGGTTTTCTTTGGGGTCTGAGCCTGGTAGCTCCCTTGAAGAATTGTCGTACCAGTGCATGGTTTGCCCAGGAAATACCCGTAAAGGCTGAAATAGCCGACACTTGGACTCTCAATGAACTGATAGCTAGAGGTAAATCAAGGCCTGTTTGGAGAAAGCTTAGTATGTCTTGTATTGTTGGAGAACTGCAAGAATTTTCTCTGGAGGACATATGGGCTGAAAACTTGGACCATATGTGCTCATATACCCTATTAGTACTCCCACGTCTGGAATTGAGAAGGGTTGGAATGACCTCTTCCGGGCAACCAAGAGCTTCTAGCCTTTCCCTCTCAAAAACCATACCTTGAGGTTCAGACATGATGGGCATGGATGTAGCCTTGTGCCTTGAGATAGCAAATCCGACCTGAGAGGCAGGGGAACTGGCTCTTGATAACTGAGGAGCAGCAGTAGAGGGAACCAAGGTCTGTTGGGCCAGAAAGGAATCACTGCGAGAATCTCCACCTTCTCTGTCCTGAGCCTCCAAAGGAACTGCAGGATCACCGGAACTGGAGGGAAGGCGTAAGCTGTCTGAAACTTCCAATGTTCTGTGAGGGCATCTATCCCATATGCCTGAGGATCCCTGAACCTTGAGTAATATTTCGGAAGCTTCCGATTGCACGGGGAAGCGAACAAGTCGACTTCCAGGGACAATCCTAAGGTCAGGAGCCAATCGAATACTTCCCCGTGTAGGGACCACTCGTTGTTGTCCAACTCGACACGCGATAGGAAGTCCGCCTGAACATTCTGCACCCCTGGGATGTAGACTGCAGAAAGGTTGGACAAATTCTTCTGAGCCCAATTCATTATCGGCTCCATCTCCTGTAACAGGGACCAGCTGCGAGTTCCCCCTTGCTTCTTTACGTAAGCCACTGCGGTTGTGTTGTCCAACCTTAGCATGACCGAGGCATTCGCTGTCAGATGGTGGAATGACCGAAGCGCCTGGAAGGCCGCTCTTAGCTCCAGAACATTGGAGACGACTCTTTGTGATGGAAATGTCCACCTGCCCTGAGCGACCTCCGAAAGACAGTGAGCCCCCCATCCTCGGTTGCTGGCATCTGAAGTAACCGTGACCCATGAGATGGAAATGATTGAATGGTGGTTGCGCAGGTTCTTCCCCTGCAGCCACCAAAGAAGAGACGTCCTCAAGGCTGGAGTGAGGAATATGCGCTGTGTCTGGCTGGATAAATCCCACTGGCGCCCGTGACGTCATAGCTGACGTCAGATGCGAGGCGCTCGCGCTCATGCGCGGGAACCAAGCCTCGGTCTCACACCGGGTTCGCACATGCGCAGAACGCCTGCATAACCCGGAAGTAGGAGAGAGGTTTGCTGGAATGCGGAAGCGAACGCAAACGGCATGGAGGAGACCGCTAGACAAACAAGAGGAGAAATACACACAAATACAATGCTGCCATGGATAGACAAAAGGCTCACCACTCCACCAACGATCACCTGGCCGAACGGACTGGAACACACACGCCGCACCTCCAAGCAGATAATGGTCACCCATAGCAACGGGATACAGACCGTGCGCACTCAGGTAGGAAATCCTTTTTTCAGCGCTACTCTGCAAATACACTCCATACCCTGCTTAACAGTCAGGGCCTATCGGAGGAAAAATTCTCAGTCAATCAGCCAATCGATCGTCGTGAAGTTTTGTTTCCAGGAAAGAAACCATCTGGTCCTACTGGGGAGGACAACAAAGGAACACTGGTAATAGTGGGTTATCCTCGCACTACAATGGTGAATTAAAGAGAACTGGTATGGTTGCAGCAAACCACCGGCAGAGTTGCAAACCCTCCCCTCAAGTGATAATGGGTAAAAAAGAATGGTGTTGCGCTCCACACAAAATTAATTAAATCTAGTAACAAAATTAATAAATAATCGCATATAAAATCTAAAAGACGCGGGGGGGCGTGGCCGGCAGCCGAGGAGTATGGCCGCGTAGTTAGAGAGCTCCGTCCACCGCAGCATTCCGGAGCTTCCTACAGCATACCTGGGCCTCGTTTCTCAGCACAACTTACCTCTCCCGGTCCGGGCAACCAAAGCGATCATGTCCCGCCGCAGAAAAGAAGCCAAGCGACTGAGCAGGATGACGGACTTCTACCGCCAGCCCCGCACTGATCAGGCCCAAGATGGCGCCGGTAAGCAGCATGGCAGGGAACGTGACACACGGGCAGAGGAGCACTCACCCCTTACTGAGCACAGACAGCCCCGATCAGGATCGTCCCCGGGGGTCAGGCTCACCTCCCCAGCGGCATCCTCTACCTCCAGCCCAGTAAAAGCAAAGCAGCCCCACTTACAGGAGAGGGGGGAGGAGGACTTTGGTGATGCTTCCCTGAATGATACTAGAGAGTTGCAGGACTCCATCTTGGAATTCCCTACTAGCAACCAACCTGTGATTGACACCACATTGAAAGATATGCTAGTATCTCTTCGCAGTACAATACATGCTGACATTCTGTCTCTTGCAAGCAGCTTTAAAGCAGAGGTCAAAGCGGTGGGAGACAGGGTCTCTCATATGGAGCATAAAATGGGCGAATTTGCTGGGACTATTAATGAAGTTATAGATGCCCATAATGAAAGGGAGGGTGAGCTCACCTTGATGAAAGAAAAATTGGCTGACCTTGAAGACCGCTCAAGGAGAAATAATATAAAGATCCAAGGGATCCCAGAAACGATTAAACCAGCGGAGTTGCAAGCTCACTTCCAAAAAATTTTGCAGGACGCCCTACCCGATGCCTCCATGTACGATCTAGCTATCGATCGGATCCACAGGCTACCCAAGCCCAAGCATATTCCAGATCACTTGCCCAGAGATACCATTGCCAGAATTCACTTCTTTCAAACCAAGGACAAATTTCTCTTGCATGTCAGGAACCCTGAAAACTTACCAGAATCAGCCCAGGGTCTGTCCTTTTTCCCTGACCTGTCTTCCTTTACAATGCAAAGGCGCAGGAATATGGCGACTATTACAAAACCCCTACGGAATCATCGTATTCCCTACAAGTGGGCGTATCCAGCTAAACTGGTGGTATCATACGAAGGGAAAACTCTCACAATCAAGTCAGTGGCAGAGGGCATCCGTCTTCTGAGTGACTGGCGTATATTCCCAAGAGATGAAGATACCCACTCTGCGGGCTCATCCCCACGTCCAGGTTCCCCCTCCTGGCCCAGACCAGGCTCAAAGTGATGACCCAGGTACTCATTACAATATTTCATTTTAGAGCTCCGGACATTGGTGGACTCTCTAGCTCTCTTTATGCCCTCTGTTGTTTAAGGGTAATATCCCTACAGATTCTTTGAATCGCCTGATTTTACTTTTATTTTTTTTTCTTGTTCTTGCTATTTTACTTTCATTTTTGACTGTATTCGTTTACGCACTTGCTGGTGCACAGGGCGCGAAATATTTCAAGCAACGCCTCTACAGTAGGCCGAAAGAACTACTCATACACCTGTGTGCAGTGCGAATCCTGAGGACCAACTGCTCTGAAGAATAGTCTTTTCCCTATCTTTTTGGTTTGTTTTCTGTTTGGTTAACTGTTTTTTCCTTGACGGGTGTCATCCTGCCGACTTGAACCTATACCATTACTGTGTAGTTTGTTGATTTTGCTATTGGTCACAGCCTAGCTGGCCTGCTCCACTGTCTCTGACACCGGAGATCAGTGAAATGGGTTTTAAGATTACATCATTTAATGTCAGGGGGCTGAATAGCCCGCAAAAAAGGGGGCTATTATGGAGAGAGGCGAGGAGTCTGCGGAGCGATGTCCTGTGTTTGCAGGAAACGCATTTCCGCAGCTCCAAGCCTACAGCTTACTATTCTAATGCTCAAAAGAAACATAGAGGAGTAGCCATTTTGATAAGTAACTCAATTTCATTTAAATGCCTCCATGTTGAAACTGATCAAGCTGGCAGATTTATCATTCTGGTAGGAGAAGTTAACAACGTTACGTATACTTTTATTAATGTATACTTGCCTAATACCGGGCAGCTTTCTTTTTTACGTAAAGTGTGGAAAAAGGTGAATGCAGTGCGCAAGGGATATCTGATTTTATGTGGGGACTTTAATGCTGTCCCCAACCACTCTCTTGATGTTTCTACTAACCCTTCCAGGATGGGGGGCAGAGTCTCCCTTGCGCGCTTCATGGCCTCAGAGAGTCTGTTTGATGTATGGAGGTGCCAGCATTCCACAGAACGCGATTACTCCTATTACTCCTCTGTGCATAAATCTTATTCTAGAATTGATGTTTTTCTGCTTGACAAATTTCTTCTCCAAAAAGTTAGCTCTTCCTCCATCCACAATATCACGTGGTCAGACCACGCTCCGATATCCATTGAGGTAGAGGGGTGGCGTACAGAAACAAGGGCGAATAGGTGGAAAAACGACACACTTTTGTTTTCTCACCCGAAATTTAAGGCAGAGATCGCAAATGAACTGCGTGTTTTTTTCGAGCTCAATGCCCCATCGGTGGCAGATCCCTTTATCCTTTGGAACTCTCACAAGGCTTTTGTGAGGGGCATCCTCATCAAAATGAGTAGCTTGGCCAAAAAGCAGTCCAACCTGAAAGTGCAATCCTTCATCTCCCAAATAGAGCAATTGGAATCAGCCAACAAACGTTCCCCCGACCCTTCTACAGGCAGTCAACTAGATAATTTGAGACACGAGCTTCGCCTCCTGTTAATTTCTCGCCAAACTAGGTTACTGGCAAATTGGAAAGCTAAATCGTATCAACAGGGGAACCGGACTGGGAAACTTCTAGCCAAGCAGATAAAAGAGAGGTCGACTCAGCAGAAAATCCCTTTTATTTTTCACCCCGTAACTGGCTCTAAACTATCCAATCCTAAAGATATTGCAAACGCATTTCGTGATTACTATAACGCTCTTTACAATCTGAAGGACGACGCGTCCATTCCTCAACCCTCCCCGGCCGCAATACAGAGATTTTTGGAGAAAATTTCTCTCCCTAAAATTACCCAGTCACAACTGGATGCCTTGAACGAACCGATTACTTTGAGCGAGCTCTCTAAAACGATTCTGGCCATGCCTCTAAACAAATCTCCAGGCCCTGATGGCTTTTCGGCGGAATACTATAAGGCGTTCTACCCAATTTTGGGTGGGTACCTTCTCGACACCTTTAAAAAAGCAACGATCGACTCCTCGTTTCCGTCGGAGATGTTATCCGCCACCATAGTGACACTTCCAAAACCGGGTAAATCCCCAGATAAACCTCAGAACTTCAGGCCCATATCCTTACTAAATGTGGACCTTAAGGTCTTTGCAAAAATCTTGGCGAATCGGGTATCACTTATTCTCTCCACATTGGTTAAAAATGATCAGGTGGGCTTTATCCCGGGGCGCCAGGCGCCGGATGCTACCAGGAGGATCCTGAATTTAATTCATGCAGCCGAAATCTCAGGTGTTCCTTCTCTGCTTCTGACTCTTGATGCAGAGAAGGCCTTTGATAGGGTCCACTGGGGGTATCTGGGCCAGGTTCTCAATAAATTTGGTATCTTCGGTACTATTAACTCAGCCATCTCTGCCTTATATTCCAAGCCCTCAGCCATGGTTTACACTGAGGGTATGTTCTCTGACTCCTTTCACATTACAAATGGCACTCGTCAGGGGTGCCCGCTGTCGCCCCTGATCTTTGCCCTTTTGATGGAACCTCTAGCTGAAACAATACGCACGCACCCTCACATAGCCGGTATTCAGACATCCAAAACCACACATTCCATCACGTTATTTGCTGACGACGTTATTTTGACTTTAAAACAACCATCTTCCTCTCTACAAGCAGTGCATGACACCCTCTCACAATTTAATAAAATATCATACTACAAAGTGAACTCTTCAAAATCTAGTATTCTAGCTGTCAACGTCCCTGAAAAAACCAAATCGCTTCTGGCAAAGCGATTTCCTTACCCCTGGTCAGTTGACCCTATTCAATACTTGGGAATTTATTTAACTTCGCCTAGTGCCAACACTTTCAAGGTAAATTTTCCGCCCCTCATACTATCAATACAACAGGAACTTACAAGGCTGAAAAGGTTCTATTTATCGTGGATGGGCAGACTGGCGGCATATAAAATGCTGATTCTACCAAAGTTGTTGTACTATTTTAGGGCCCTGCCAATCGCCATCCCTAGGTCATTCTTCACTTCTGCCCAATCACAACTACACAAATTCGTTTGGGGGGACAAAAAACCCAGATGCCCATACTCCTATCTTCTCAGGAAGAGGGACGTGGGCGGCATGGGTCTACCTATTTTAAGAGATTACTGCGTAGCGAGCCTACTAGACCAAACGAAATTCTGGATTTGCCCCCCGGTGGAGAAACAGTGGGCATCGATCGAGAGTTCTTGGCTTCCAACCGGTACCCCGTACTCCACATTGTTGGCATCTCTCATAACACCTCAGCCCTTTCATTCAACTTTCCCTATAGTTCAACTGGTTGTGGATATGTGGAGAGACTTTGTCAGGGACGGGGCATTACTCCACCCCTCGATTGACATCCCTACCCCCCTCTTGTCAGTATGTTCACACGTACCAGATCTGGACCTGGGGAGTTGGGGGAAGTTGGGTATAACTTTAATTTCGGATTTGATGGTCGGGGGTAATCTCCTTTCTTTCGAGTCACTTATGCATAAATTTAAATTACCTAGATCGGAATTTTTTACTTATAGACGACTAGTTTCGTTCCTGTCTCAACACAAGGGTTCGGTTATTCAAGTCCCGCGACAAGCGTGGGCGTTCTGGTCTGATGTCTCCAAAGTTAAAGGGGGTATTTCTTTATTTTATAATCTACTTCAAAACAAGAGCGGCTTTGTGAAATCCCCCCCGTTTCACAAATGGGAAAGTGAGCTCTCTGCAAAATTCTCAGACGATCAGTGGAGGACTGCAATTAAAAGTAACAATGGTTGCATCAGATCAGTTACGCACTGGGAAGTCTCACAAAAAATCTTACTTCGGTGGTACTATACCCCTTACATTACGGCTAAATTTACCCAGGGTGGTTCTAATGCTTGCTGGAGAGGATGTGGGAGAGTCGGTACTTTGTGCCACATGCTTTGGGAGTGCCCTCTCCTCAGAGGCTTCTGGAGAGGGGTGTTCTCCTTGGTTTCTAAAGTAACTGGAATACTGTGTATAGGATCTCCAGAGTTGGCTTTGCTAAATTTAAACATTGATCAGTTTCCGCCTTCCTTGCGAATGTTGGTAACCCAGATTCTATCTTCAGCCAGACTATTAATAGCGAAATATTGGAAAAACCCCTGCCCCCCCGGCAAGGGAGAACTACTCAGGAAAATTGATGAAACCTATAAACATGAGCAGCTGCTGGCCAATATGGAGGGAAAATTTTCTAGTTTTAGTTTCCTATGGTCCCCATGGACTAACCTTAGGAATATTGCATAATTAGATGTTTCTTTTTCTGTTGTTTTCAAATACGGTGCTAAAATTGCACCGTCTTTCACCTGTTTTGTTTCTGTGTATTTTGAAAATGCTATGGTTCTTATATCACAAAAAGGGGCTTGTCACCTTCTGGTGCACAGGGGGTCACAGTGTACATTTCTGATGGTATGATGCGAATTGTAAATCGACACATGTATGTTTGACATTGTAACCATTTGTTTACCTTCTCTGTACACCTTGCAAGCCTTTCAATAAAAAATATAAAAAAAAAATAAAAATCTAAAAGACGCACCTATGCGATTAAAATTACTTTAAAATTATATCTACAACCTATGTGCAAAAAATTATACAAAGTGATTAATGGGGTGTTCAGAATATACACTTATTCCTAGTGTTATTTATAATAGAGAAATATAAATGATCTATACAATCATAATAAAGTGCAAGTGAAGTAATAAAAATGAAAACGCAAATCCTGATAATATCAATTCAGAAAGTCGTGAAATCAAGCAAGTGTGTCTCAGTCCATAAAAGTGCATCTAAGTGCCAACGTGTATACAGAAAATTGTGTAAGGGTAAAATCCAACAAGTAAATACACAATAAAAAATATATAAAGATATGTGTAAAAATATATCAAAAGGTAAATAGATAAACCTAAAAGACAGCAATTCAAAAAGGGGGTTCCTTAAAGTGTCTCTTAATTAACATAGAAAACTAGTAATCCATATCAGTTCATGCAAAAGTAGAGTGAATCCACGCTGTGCTATGTGAAGGGTTAATCCTGTGAATAAACACGGGATAGTTCCACCATTGATCTTACAGTTCCTCAAACGTGGGTGCTCACACACTGAGTGCAGTGGGTACCTTACCTCACTGCTGTCAGTTAGACAGCAATATGCTCCAATATATAAGGTGTATCCTCGATTGGGATGTGTGTCCTCAGTTGGTATAGGTACAGCAGTATACTCCAATGGTTTGCGGTGTGTATCCTAAGTGTAGTGCAAGTGCCCCAAATATTTTCCTCCAAGTACTCTGCAAAGGATCACAAGTCAGACCCGAGAAAGAGAAAAGGGGCTCCAATAGTGAAGTAAGTCACACAAATTCTTTATTATAAAAAGGACCAAGTCCTGGGTACTCACATTTAAGTAATAAAATTCAAACGTTTACAGCTAAAACAACGAATGGCTTCCTCGTTCGTACCCCGGACGTCACTTCCGGTCCCCTCCTAGGCCAATCCTACGCGTATCATCACTGATCACGTGACTTCATCAGGGACTAAAGCATAGGAGGTGGACGAACGTTTAAATAGTATCTCACGGCCATTTTCCTGTAGTCTGTGCTATCTATTCCTATTCGCGGTCACGAATCTAGTTGCACGGCCATTTTCTAATAGACTTTAGTACCGAACGCTTCCCGGTCATTTTTACTTATAGGTTCTAAGCCAGTGAAAGCGACTATTCGATTAACGGCGGCCATTTTACCGTAGTTTCATCATCTCCACTCATCTAATGAGCGGATGCTATGTTCGCCGCCATGTCCACTTTTACGGACTAGGTTCAATTCAGACACCCGGTAGTTACACTTATTCAGGCAACAAACGGGATTCTCCACCTATATGGCTCTAAATAGCATTCTTGGTGTTACTAAAGGATTAGAGACATTAACTTACAATTAAAACGAAGGGACCGAAAAAACATTCATAGACTAATGATTTAAGACAGGAGGTCTTAAAAAAAACATAAAATTTTCCCACGCTAATATTTGACCGGGGGAAAAAACATAAAATTTTCCCGTGCTCAAATTTGAGTGTGGGAAAAAAACATAACATTTTCCGATACTAAAATTTGACCGTGGGAAAAAAAACATGAAATTTTCCCAAGCTGAAATTTGAGCATGGGAAAAAAACATTAAATTTTCCCACGCTCACATTTGATTGTGGGAAAAAATTATAAAATTTTCCCGCGCTCTAATTTGGCCATGGGGAAAAAACATAACATTTTCCCGCACTCAAATTTGAGCATGGGAAAAAAACAACATTTTCTCACACTAATATTTGACCATGAAAAAAACATAAAATTTTCCCACACTCAAATTTGATGGTGGGAAAAAAAATTTTAATTTCCCCACGGTCAATTTGGACCATGGGAAAAAAACGTAAAATTTTCCCGTGCTCAAATTTGAGCGTGGGAAAAAACATAAGGCCGCGTACACACGCGCGGACTGTTCGCCCAACTTTGTCCGTCCAACAGTTTCGGCAAACAGTCCGCTCAAACTTAGCATGGACGGACATGGCCACACACGACAGACGAACAGTTTGCTGAAACCGTGCGCGATGACGTGAACGGCACGTACGACGGGACGAAAAATACGACGTCCTATACACTGCATTATAGCTTTCGGCGTGAAAATCCTTTCTGAGCATGCGCGCAACTTTGTTTGACGAACAAGCCTACACACGGGCGGACTGTTCGCTCAAACAAGGTTTCAGCGGACAGTTTTTTGGAATTTCCGAAAAACCTTGTCCGTCCAACTGTCCGCTGAAACTGTCCGCTGAAAGCCCACACACGAGCGAACTGTCCGCCCAAACACTGTTCAGCGGACAAAGTTGGGCGAACAGTCCGCCCGTGTGTACGCGGCCTAAGAGTTTCCCATGGTCAAATTTGACTGTGGGAAAAAAACGTAAAATTTTCCCACGGTCAAATTTGAGCGTGGGGAAAAAATGTCACATTTTCCCACGGTCAAATTTGAGCGAGGGAAAAAACATAAAATTTTCCCTCGCTCAAATTTGAGCGAGGGAAAAAACATAAAATTTTCCCACGCTAATATTTGAGCATGGGAAAAAGCATAAATTATTCCCTCACTCAAATTTGAGCGTGGGAAAGAAATTTGAGTGTTGAGAAAAATTTAAAATTTTCCCACACTCACATTTAACTGTGGGAAAAAAATATAACATTTTCCCGCGCTCTAATTTGGCCATGGGGAAAAAACATAACATTTTCCCGGGCTCAAATTTGAGCATGGGAAAAAACATAACATTTTCCCATGCTAAAATTTGACTGTGGGAAAAAAACATAAAAATTTTCCCACGGTCAAATTTGAGCATGGGAAAAAATGTCAAATTTTCCCGTTCTTAAATTTGACCGTGGGGAAAAAATGTAATTTTCCCACGGTCAAATTTGAGTGTTGAGAAAAATGTAAAATTTTCCCACGCTTAAATTTGACCGTGGGAAAAACACATAAAATTTTCCCACGGTCAAATTTGAGCGTGAAAAAAAACAAAATTTCCCGGGGGCGTGGCTCGGCGGCGTTCCGAGATGGCGGCGTAGTCCTGGAGCTCCTGTCTACGAGGCCCAGCACACAGTAACCACGGTGGGGAAAAAACGCCAGAAGCACAGCGGTAAGCAGGGGCCACCACAGGGGATGTCGGCGGCTAGGTCCCGCTCCCCTTCGGAGCAGCATACCCAGCCAAACAGGCAAATACCGGACCTTTTCCGCGCGAGGCCTAGAGGTGGCTCGCAAGCCGCGGCCTCGAGTAGATCGCGCTCCCACAGCAGGAGCCCGCTACGCTCGAGGGCAGACCCCGAAGCTCGGGAACCTCAAATGTTAACGATAGATGACCTAAGGAACGTAGCTGCCGACATTAAAGGCACGCTATCCGCCGCGATTGCGGATCTACGGGAGGACATTCATTCCATGTCAGTCAGAGTGGAAGAAATTGAATCTGTCCAGGCCCGCCATGATGCCTCCCTGTGCCATGTTCAGCAGATTACTGAGTCCATGCTATCCATCTAAGAGATATCAACAGGCACATGGAGGATTTGGACAATAGGGGGAGACGTCGGAACCTTAGGGTGAGAGGTCTCCCCGAATCGGTTGAACCTGATCGCCTTACTCAAGCAGTCACCCACATTTTCAATGATCTGCTGGAAAGACCCCTGGAGACTCTAGTGGCTTTCGAACGCATTCACCGAGCACTTCGTCCGAGGGGTAGAGATACAGACCCCCCGAGAGACGCAATATGTTGTCTGATAGACTTTCAGCTAAAAGAAGAGATCCTCCGCAAAGCCCGGGAGAGAAATCAGCTCACATACAGGGGAGCCACCATTAAAATTTTTCAGGACCTCTCCGGTATCACATTGCAACGCAGGAGGGAGCTAAGGAGGTTCTCCGGCGTAGAGAAATTCAGTACCGCTGGAAATTCCCTTTTGGCCTGTCAGCCTCTCACCAGGGCCGTAGCGCAACCCTTAGGGTACCAGAGGATTTAGACCACTTCTGCGCAGCCCTGGATATTCCTGCAGTGGAACATCCTGACTGGTACAGCGATTTCAAGCTCCCTTCTTTAACGAGAGTTTCTTCCATGGAAGGTTTGGAGGCAGCGGGTAATTTCCACATGGGACGTTGGCGCAGAGACCCTCAACAGCCTCCCCCTCCTCGTTCGCCACGGAGGCCCCCGGACGCCCCACGGAATGGCAGTCCCACCGCTTCTCCAGCTCACCGAAGGCCTAGACATAATTGACCAGGTACTCAGCGTGTTCTTACTTACATAACCTGACTTATTTGCCCTGAGATTGTTCGATTATTTCCCTGAAACCATCTGCCCTACCTCGGAAGAAACTTACCTATTACTTGGCCATGTTAGTTTGGGCAAGACTGGAGACCCTACAATTGGACTTTCCCAACCTCACTCAGTGATCATTTCTTCTTATGATAAACTTGGTCTCCCCATATAGGCTAGCCTCTGCCCGCATGGACCTCTGGTCCCTCACCAGGTTGACTCTTCGTCCACGAGACAATTTGGTTTCCACAGACATTTCTGCAGAAGATCCCCCCTCCATTGCACTGACTGACTGATGTGGAAAACTCTTAGCACAAGGACTCTATATTAGGGGGAGAAGAGGGGGGGGTTATGTGCTCCCTTGATGCTACGACTCTCTCCCTCCCCCACTATGTTCTTCTCTTTTTATTCATCCCTTCTGTCACTTTTGCCTATACCTTCTCCTCATCTTTTCTTTTAAACCTCTGCCTACTTTAACCCTCCTCTCCCACCCTCTTGCTTGTCTCTTCTGTCTTCGGGCTACAGACCTTGGCAGCTTGGGATGTAGTCAAAATGTTATATTGTATACCATTGGTTCTGTTTTATATCGCAGTCCAGTTCACAATGAAGAGTTTTGCCGCTGAGTAGCACCCGAGGGGAAGGAATCTGGATTAGTGTACCTGAGGGCGAGTCCCTCCCCTGATCGGAGGATTCCCAAATTGTGGAGAACATTCTCCAGGTATTCAATCTTCTATGTTATGCATGTGGGCCCAAGCCCTTGTTTCACCTGACGCGCCAGGCAATTTGGTTGCTTAGGTTTCAATAAGGTTTGTGAGATGGATAACATGCATAGATTCCTTCCCCTCGTGTTTGTTGACTTCTTTTTTCTTTTTTCTTTCTTTTTGTCCAGCGGTGTGGGTGCTAGAATATTGGTCCCAACGTTGTGGTTTCGTTACTTTGTTTTGAGTTTTTTGCTATGCAAATTATATTTTTTTCTTTTTAATAATCTCATTTTTGCCAACAAGGCGATTGCTTGCTCAATTTAAAGTCTTGCCATGCACTAGTTATGTCCTACTACATGTTATTTAGGCTGCTGCTCCCAGTACCATAACCATGCGCTGCCCTTACAAAGATCATTCCTTCTGCGTAATAGTCTTTCTCAACCATGTAACAGTTGACCTCGCTCATGAATTAGGCCGTTTTCGGTGTTGGGTGCAAACTCTGAATCCCAGGCATTCTGTACACCTTAGGTATTACCACCTTCCACTGGAAGACACCCTTCCACGTTCTACCCTAAGCACACTGTTTGTTTGTGTGCGTTCCAGTGGACGCACAAACCCTCTAGTGTCCAGTTTAACCTATGGTGGGCTACCCCTCCCTTCTCTTTGTTGCTTCTAATGACGTAGACCTCCTTCTAGCTCTTTTGTAGGGGTTGAGCATAGAAGGGAGATAAAGTTGCTCGTGGCCCCTCTCTCCCCTCTTGGCTCTCTATCTGTTATATATGTCACCCCGCCATCCATATATCGCTTTAGGCCTTATCAGGACCCAGAGCTCGTTTCCCCTCGTGCTATTCCGTCCGCCACCCCCACACAACGGACGCTGGTAGTCCCTGTTGACCATACCGAATTTGGATTCCTCGAGAAGGTTGACGAGCTCAACCTACTCTTCGGCTTGACCCTTGTCTCCCCGCTCCCCATTCCGTAAAGACCCATCTATCCAGACTAACACCCTTCCCCCCTTCCTTTCTTCCCCCCCTTTTTTTTTTTGTGTGTTTTGTTTTGTGTGTGTCTTTGCTTTGTTGTTTGTTGTTGTCTGTCCTCTTCTTCGTTCCCCTACTGACAATGCCTGCTCCCACTCCACGCCAACAGTACAATAGCCTGAAACTAGTATCTTTGAATGTAAAAGAGCTTAATATTCTGGAGAAACGCACTCAAGTGCTCTCCCTCACGCGATCTTTGCAGGCAGACATTGTCTTCCTGCAAGAAACTCATTTTTGCTCTAAGTCGATCCCGAAATTATTCAGTCCTAGATTCCCCATCTGCTACCATGCCACTTCCCCCACCTCGAAATGCAAGGGGGTATCCATTCTCCTTGCTAAGAATTCCCCCATTCAAATAACAGATACACTAGCCGATGAACAAGGTAGGTTCATCTTCATCAAGGGTACGTTTAGAAATAGGAACATTACACTGGCTAATCTTTATAGTCCTAATACCGCACAAGTGCCTTTCTTCCGTGAGACGATAAACAGACTATCCGAATTTCAAGCAGGCCTATTGATCCTGGGCGGGGATTTTAATGTTCCACTTGATCCCCTCATTGATACGTCCTCCGGCACCTCCAGCATCCCTTTCAGAGCCATTAAGCAAATTAAGAAATGCTTACAAGAGGCTTTTCTTCATGACACATGGCGCATACTCTTCCCAAAAGAAAAAGATTTTACATTCTTCTCTATTCCTCATAATAGATACTCACGCTTAGACTACATTATGGTCTCGCAACAGGATCTCCATCATCTAACGAGAGCTACCATAGAACCCATGACAATCTCGGACCATCATCCTGTCACCACAACTCTCTCCTTTCCCGACAAGCTGACTCGATCCAATATATGGCGGCTAGACGCAAGCATTCTGACGGATAAGATTAGGGAGATGGAAATTCGAGACTGTTTAAAACATTTCTTTCATGAGAACGATACACCCGACACGTCATTCCAACTGCAATGGGAAGCCCACAAATGTGTAGTGAGGGGGAAAATGATTGCTATTGCTGCTGCAATGCGTAAAGAGAAGCAAGCTAAAATGGCAGCCCTATTGGCCAAACTTAGAAAATTAGAGGCGCAACACAAACGCTCCCTTGCCCTAGATACCCAAGTTGAATTGACAGAAACCCGTACTTGCATCCAGGAAGAACGAAATCGCCACGCCAAAAAGAAATACATCTTAACCCAGAAGCTCTTTTATGAATCGGGCAATAAACCAGGCCATTTACTGGCGCAAGCTCTGCGGGCACAAAGAGCCAAGAACACCGTCCACCAGATCCGATCACCAACAGGTGACGTACATGAATCAAATCCTGCAATAGCGCGTGAATTTGAAAAATATTACGCGTCCCTTTATAATTTGCACGGGCATTCCTCACATACTCAAGACACACAACAGAGGCAGCAAAACTTTAAAAAATATCTGGAAAACATACCAGTAGGGAAAATTTCTAAAGACGTCTCAGAGGCCCTAGAAGCCCCGATTTCCTCCACAGAATGGGTAAAGGCAGTGAAACAAATGAAGCCGGGTAAAAGTCCCGGGCCTGACGGCCTGACGGCGGCTTACTACAAAATTTTTATGGAAACCCTCCAGACCCCCTTTCTAAAGGCATTCAATACCCCCCATCTCTCTGGATCTCTCTCGAAGGGGCTCCTTGAGGCACATATTACGGTCATACCTAAACCGGACAAAGATACCACTAACGTGAGCAGTTATAGACCCATATCCCTCCTAAATGTGGACATCAAGATATTTTCTAAAATTTTGGCTAACAGGCTCCTTCCACTTCTTCCCTCTTTAATTTCCACTGACCAAGTAGGTTTTGTCCCTGGCCGTGAAGCGAGGGACAACACAATTAAGGCCATTAATCTACACGATTTAATTACTAAATCAGGGCAGAAGGCCATGTTGCTATCCTTAGATGCGGAGAAGGCGTTTGACAGAGTTGCATGGGATTACATGGAAGCGGTGCTATTAAACTTGGGCTTAGGCCCCCATATGCTCAATCTGATCATGTCTCTGTACTCAGTCCCAACTGCTAGGGTCAGGGTTAATAATACTCTGTCAGACGCCTTCCCCATCCTGAATGGCACGAGACAGGGCTGCCCTCTCTCCCCAATTTTATACATATTGATATTAGAGCCCCTCTTACAAAAAATTAGACTCAATCCAGATATTAAAGGGGTACGAACCCATATAGAGAATTTAAATATGCCGCTTTCGCGGATGATATTCTTCTTTTCATCTCTGAGCCCGTGACCTCCCTACCGGTGGTCCTTAAAGAATTTGAGTACTTTCAGTCGATAGCTAATCTTAAAATTAACTACAACAAGTCTTATGCCTTGAAGATATCTCTACATAAAACGATGAAAGACCAATGCGAACTTAACTTCCCCTTTCACTGGAGGAGTGATTGTATCCCTTATTTGGGAATTAATCTCCCATCGGACCTGTCTGAATTATATACTAAAAACCACTTACCCTTACTGTGTAACTTAACAGATGACCTTGTCAGATGGAATAGACCCACATTCTCATGGTTTGGCAGGGCTGCCATTTTAAAGATGAATGTGCTACCTAGATTGCTTTGTGTGCTTCAGGCAATCCCTATACAACTGCCTAGCTCCTTTTTTAAGTCCTATAGGAATATCTGCACCAAATTCTTATGGGGGGAAAAACCTCAAGAATTAACTTCAGACATCTCACCTATCCTAAACACTTGGGGGGATCAGCCTTCCCGACATTTACAATTACTATAGGGCGATCCATTTAGCTAGAATAGCGGATTGGAATCTTCACAGTCAATACAAAGACTGGATCCCATTGGAAGCCTCCTTTACCGGTCTCTCTCTAGCTACTATTCCGTGGCTGGAGCAGACCCACATCCCGCCGGAACTATACCAACATCCGCTGATAGGTCCTACTCTAACGTGCTTTAAGCAAATTTGCTCCCAAACAAGGCTCTCGTCGGTACCAGGCCCCCTCACGCCACTTAGGCTCAACCCTAACTTTCCCCCGGGGATGTCTTCCCAATTCCTTGTAGACAGCTGGTCGAAAAATCTCGTTCAGGCCTTTCACTTCTTCGATTCGGGTAAACTACGTGCGACATCAGACATTGCAACTCAAATGGATAAAATGCCCATATCTCCCTGGTCTTATCTGCTGATTGTACACTTCCTGAAATCGATAGACAAAGATTCGGCTTGCTCTAGGCCTCTCACCACATTTGAAAAACTATGCACTCAAAATGCCCCACAGCGGCATCTTATCGCTATCACACATAACCTCCTATTCGAGGATATATGTCCCAGTTCGGGTAAGCCCTGCCAGAAGTGGGAAGAGGATCTTTCGATAACGGTGACGGATGATCAATGGGAACGCATATTTCAGAATATCCACTCAGGTTCACTTAATGTGAACACGCAAGAAAACGGGTTCAAGATTCAGGTTAGGTGGTATCGCACACCCGCTCTCATTAAAAAATTCTACCCTTCGGCCTCTGACACCTGCTGGAGATGCCGGAATGACATTGGAACATTTATGCACATTTGGTGGACGTGTCCGTTGATACAGGCTTTCTGGAAGGACATTTGTCAAATTACTTCCCAGGTGACAACATACCAGACAGACGCAACTCCGGCCCAATGTCTGCTCCACCTGACACCTCTACCACACAGCACATATCATAAGTCACTGGCAATGTTTATGCTTAACGCTGCGAAACAATGCATTCCCATCCTATGGGGCTCCCCTAGGGTTCCCACACTGAAAGAATGGTTTCATAGGATCAACAAAATGGCCGACATGGAAGAACTGATTCACATTTCCAGAGATACAACTCAAAAATTTAACATGATCTGGTCTTGCTGGAAACATTTCACTTCCACCCCAAAATACACTGGAGTTATGGCACCAACAAGAATATAATTAGGTTCTATTCCACGGACTACCTCACGAACATGTTAAGGCAGCCTCTGTGATGAGGGAAGTGGCAGAATCGATGATTTAGCAGAGAGCGACATTCTCCCCCGTGTTTTAAGGGTTTAACATCCTACTCTTATATGTTCTCCCCGTGTGCGTGTATGTTTTCCCCCCCTTTTTTTTTTCTTTTCATCCTTTCTCTCTTTCCTTTTTTCCCCTCCTCTGCCTCTAATCCTTTGCTTACCCCCTCCCCTCACCCCTCCCACGCTTAGTCATTCCTGAGAATTTGAAGACGTGTATCTCACCGTGTAAAATACGGAAACCAGATACAATACTGTACCAAGTACGTCTGAAGAATCCCAATGTGATAGCTTATCAGGAGTAGTATAGGAAGTGTACTTTGTACCCTGATGTCATTATTTACTCTTTACGTGTCACCATAATACTGGGCTTCTTTGAAAGTCGCCTGGGGAAGGTACTCCAACTACGAAGAGAGATTAGATCCACCCTTATTCGAGTACCACACATGATCTGGCTACATCACACCTCCCAGGTAATTGTGGTTTAGATCTATTTCCTCGATTGTACATGTAAGTGTTCATATGTTAACTCTGATAATTGTTCATAATATTTGCTGTTTTACAGCCACTGGATATGTGTTTCCGTAGGATATGATGGAATGTCCTTTACTTTCCTATGTGCTTATGTTATTTCCCTTGTTTCTCCCAATAAAATGTTTAAAAAATAAAAATAAAAATTTCCCCATGCTCAAATTTGAGCGTGGAAAAAAACACAAAATTTTCCCCACGCTAAAATTTGACCGTGGGAAAAAACATAAAATTTTCCCACGCTCAAATTTGACCGTGGGAAAAACACATAAAATGTTCCCACGGTCAAATTTGAGCGTGGAAAAAACAAAATTTCCCCATGCTCAAATTTGAGCGTGGAAAAAAACACAAAATTTTCCCACGCTAAAATTTGACCGTGGAAAAAAAACGTAAAATTTTCCCACAGTCAAATTTGAGCGTGGCAAAAAAATGACAAATTTTCCCACGCTCAAATTTGACCGTGGGAAAAAAACATTTTCCCACGCTAATATTTGACCGTGTGAAAAAACATAAAATTTTCCAACGCTCAAATTTGACCGTGGGAAAAATTTTAAAAATTTCCTGCGCTCAAATTTGACCGTGGGAAAAAACATAAAATTTACCCACGCTAATATTTGACCGGGGAAAAAAACATAAGATTTTCCCACGGTCAAATTTAACTGTGGGAAAAAATTTCAAATTTTCCCAAGCTGAAATTTGAGCGTGGGAAAAAAACATTAAATTTTCCCCTGCTCAAATTTGAGCATGGGAAAAAAACTTAAAATTTTCCCACGCTCACATTTGACTGTGGGAAAAAAAATATAAAATTTTCCCGTGCTCTAATTTGGCCATGGGGAAAAAACAACATTTTCTCACACTAATATTTGACCATGGAAAAAAACATAAAATTTTCCCACACTCAAATTTGATGGTGGGAAAAAAATTAAAAAATTTCCCCACGGTCAATTTGGACCATGGGAAAAAAAACGTAAAATTTTCCCGTGCTCAAATTTGAGCGTGGGAAAAAACATAAGTTTCCCACGATCAAATTTGAGCGTCGGGAAAAAATGTCACATTTTCCCACGGTCAAATTTGAGCGTGGAAAAAAACATAAAATTTTCCCGTGCTCAAATTTGACCGTGGGAAAAAAAACAAGATTTTCCCACGGTCAAATTTAACTGTGGGAAAAATGTCAAATTTTCCCGCGCTCAAGTTTGAGCATGGGAAAAAAACATAAAATTTTCCCACGCTAATATTTGACCGTGGGAAAAACTAAATTTCCCCACGCTCAAATATGAGCATGGAAAAAAACACAAAATTTTCCCACGCAACAATTTGACCGTGGGAAAAAAACGTAAAAATGTTCCCACAGTCAAATTTGAGCGTGGGAAAAAACATAAGAGTTTCCCACGGTCAAATTTGACTGTGGGAAAAAAAACGTAAAATTTTCCCACGGTCAAATTTGAGCGTGGGGAAAAAATGTCACATTTTCCCCACGGTCAAATTTGAGCGAGGGAAAAAAACATAAAATTTTCCCTCGCTCAAATTTGAGCGAGGGAAAAAACATAAATTATTCCCTCACTCAAATTTGAGCGTGGGAAAGAAATTTGAGTGTTGAGAAAAATTTAAAATTTTCCCACGCTCACATTTAACTGTGGGAAAAAAATATAACATTTTCCCGCGCTCTAATTTGGCCATGGGGAAAAAACATAACATTTTCCCGGGCTCAAATTTGAGCATGGGAAAAAACATAAAATTTTCCCACGCTAAAATTTGAGCATGGGAAAAAATGTCAAATTTTCCCGTTCTCAAATTTGACCGTGGGGAAAAAATGTAATTTTCCCACGGTCAAATTTGAGTGTTGAGAAAAATGTAAAATTTTCCCACGCTCAAATTTGACCGTGGGAAAAACATAAAATTTTCCAACAGTCAAATTTGAGCGTGGAAAAAACGAAATTCCCCCATGCTCAAATTTGAGCGTGGAAAAAAACACAAAATTTTCTCACGCTAAAATTTGACCGTGGAAAAAAAACGTTAAATTTTCCCACAGTCAAATTTGAGCGTGGGAAAAAAAATGTCAAATTTTCCCACGCTCAAATTTGACCGTGGGAAAAAAATGACAAATTTTCCCACGTTCAAATTTGACCGTGGGAAAAAACATTTTCCCATGCTAATATTTGACCGTGGGAAAAAACATAACATTTTCCAACGCTCAAATTTGACCGTGGGAAAAATTTTTAAAATTTCCCACGCTCAAATTTGAGCGTGGGAAAAAACATAACATTTTCCAACACTAAAATTTGACCGTGGGGGGGGGCGTGGCGACCGCGCAACGTGATGGTTGAAATTTTGTTGAAAGAGCTCCGCTCAATGCTCAGGGAACTCTAGCCCTCAAGCCCGCTACTCGCATCCCACGGCCGGCACATCAAACACCAGCGACGCGGGAGACTCCCGCCGACCTAGCGAACATGCGGAGGAGAACACAGCACCCGGCCAACACCATGAAATTACCGGATTTCTTTCCGGCGGTAGGCCGCGGGCTACAGAAAGATGGCGGAGGAGCCCGACACGCAGGGAGACGCTCTCATCATCTATCGTCACCTAAGACGAAACCCGGAGCGGAACACGCGGTGGAGATGGACGCGGAAACAGGTACACAATCCTCGGATTCGGACTCTCCGAACGTTTCCCCATCGTCACGAAGCCCTGTCAAGTCTAAGCCTAGACTTGACACTACACGAGCGTCTAACCGAACGGATTTAGAAACGATCGATTCGACTGGCGGAGGTACGACCATACAACCGCACGTGGATCCGTTCGCACAGTTCCCGACTACTGGTCAGCCTATCTCTGACACCACACTTAAAGAACTGTTAATGTTACTGAGGTCATCCCTACAATCCGACATGGCAGCCTGCTTAAATCAATGCAGAGCTGAGATTAATGACTTGGGGGGAAGAGTGCACCAAGTGGAAACCAGAATGAGCGACGTCACCTCATCTTTTAATGCGTTGGTGGACTCGCACGCAATGCAACAAGAAACTATCGACAAAATGCAACTAAAAATGGCAGATCTTGAGGACCGGTCCCGTAGAAACAATCTAAAGATCCGAGGGGTCCCGGAAACAATCCTAACACAACAACTGCCATCCTACGCCCAGGACCTCTTCCAAGCAATGGTCCCATCACTGTCTCCGCTGGATCTGACGATTGACCGGATCCACAGGGTCCCCAAACCGTCGTTTTTACCCCAGGAAATACCCAGAGATGTCTTACTCCGACTGCACTTCTATCACACCAAAGAAAAAATCCTGGAGACGCTTAGAAAAGGTGAAAACATTCCGGAGGCGGCCTCCAATCTCCAGATTTTACCAGACCTCTCACAACACACCTTACAACTTCGCCGCAACTTGGCGACAGTTACCAAAGCCATGCGGAACCACAAGATCCTATATAAATGGAAGTACCCCGCCAAACTGCAAGTGACATTCAACGGCTCCACCCATCTCATCCAATCACTAGAGGAAGGGCTGCATCTCTTGAGAACCTGGCAGATCCTACCGCCAGACCTTCATCTGGACCTATCTCAGTCGTCCACCAGACCGCCGACCAAACTGCATCCCGATTGGCAAGTAAAACAAAATCGTAGATCCAGAGCTCTTCACACTTGAGTTCTTACAACATGGTCATCCTCTCCATAGCTTCCAAATAAGTTCCCTGAGCATTCCTGGTACATGTTATCGTACCGTAAACCCCCACCCTGGGCATTCATATTGCCTGACCCGTATGGGTCTTGTTTCTTACCCCAGTTCTCCTGTTTTCATTTTTTTTCTTTTTTTCTTTTCTTCATTGTTCCGACTATGTTCCTTTCATGTTCTTTTTGGCGCTTATACATGTCATGGTACTGGCATACGAATATGACCAACATTCTGATATCCCTAAGAATCCTATTTAACCACGGTTCATTGTATCCCTACCTGCTATACTTCGATCCTCATGGACACAACCTGCGTAAATACGAGACCTCTCGAAACAGATGCTGCACAATAATTGTTATAGTTCTACCTCGCAATTTGGGCCCAAGATACTACACCTATACAAAACACGATATGTCATGGACCGTAAACCTCTTCTTACGTAACTACGAGATTATATATCGCTCTGTAATTTGAACCCATGAATATCAATATTTTATCGCTTAACGCGCGCGGACTTAACCATCCTGCTAAAAGACGATCCCTCTGGACTGAAGCAATCAAGCAGAAAGCTGACATCCTGGCAGTGCAAGAAACCCACTTCCACAAACTGTTCACGCCGCTTTGCACACACCAGAACTTTCCGTCCATCTTCCGCTCCTCCATAGCGGCAAAGAAAAGGGGAGTCATGATAGCCGTGAAAGATTCAGTGAACTTTGACCTTAAAGATTCCTTTATCGATCCCGATGGCAGGTTCATTATATTGGTTTGTAATGTCAATAAGATCCCTATTACTTTAGCTTGCATATATGCTCCCAACTCGCACCAACTGAGGTTCCTTAAGAAAGTTGTTAAGCGGATGGAGTCGATGCGAGTTGGAAATTTACTGATTTGTGGGGATTTTAATATGATTCTCGATAAAGATTTAGATACCTCATCTGGAGTCAGGAACCACTTTCCCAAATTCCGCGAACTCCTACTACAGGAAGGACTATATGATGCCTGGCGTTGCCTTAATGCAAACGAGAGATCGTATACATACTATTCACCAAGATTCAATTCCTACTCCAGATTAGATATGTTTATTACTGATGGGGAGTTGCTCCACAGGGTCACAAAATCTTCTATCCTAGATATCACTTGGTCAGACCATGCCCCTGTGTTGATTTGTATTGCAGGAACCAGATCCCAAGTTTCGTCTCGTATTTGGAGGAATAATGAGTCGATATTGCAAGACCCAAAACTCCAATTAGAAATTTCCCAACATTTGGAAGAGTACTTTAGATTTAATGACCCTGAGTATACTAGTCCCTTCACCAACTGGAATGCCCATAAGGCTTTTATAAGAGGAGTCCTGATAAAACTCAATTCCAAAATTCTTAAATCTCGATCTGCTACACTAAACGATTTATTAAATGAACTCCGCTCTTTAGAACAAACAAATCAATCTAACCCTTCCCCAGACCTAGCCGATAAACTATTTCATGTGAGATACAAAATAAGGGAATGGTACTGTGCTCAACACGAACAAGCCATGAAAAGACTCAAAATAAACTATTATGGGAATTACAATAGAGCGGGGAAGCTTCTGGCCAACCGGTTAAAAGATAAACGCTTCAAAACCTCGATCCCATACCTGCTCCACCCCACGACCTCGGCAAAGATAGAACATCCTCAGGCAATTGCGGATGCATTTGCAGATTATTATGCTTCCCTTTATAACTTACACCTGGACCCAAACACGAATACACCTACAAAAGAGAGTATAGATTCCTTCTTAGCCAAAATCCGACTACCCTCATTATCACAAACACAACTCCAGGAGTTGGAAACCCCATTCACCCCAACGGAAGTAGAGAAAGCAATTCGATCACTGCCTCTGGGAAAATCCCCAGGCCCAGATGGCCTCTCCAATGCCTACTATAAACATTTCAGTACCATACTATCTCCACACTTAATATCCATATTCAATATAGCTAGGAAAACCGGATCTTTCCCTATTGAAATGCTAAAGGCCTATGTCATTACATTACCCAAACCAGGGAAACCCTCAGATACCCCTGCCAACTTCCGCCCTATTTCTCTTCTCAACGGAGACGTTAAATTATATGCGAAAGTGATAGCAAACAGAATTTACGATATTATGCCTACCTTGGTGGGTCCGGACCAAACCGGATTCATGAAGGGGAGGCAAGCCTCAGACGCTACACGACGTCTATTGAATATTATCCACCAAGCTAGAGCTCGGGGAACGCCTTCTCTGCTTCTTTCAATAGATGCAGAGAAGGCGTTCGATAGGGTCCAATGGGAATATATGGAAGCGACTCTACGTAAATTTGGCTTTCAAAATGAAGCCTTGTCAGCCATTTTAGCGCTCTACTCCAATCCCTCTGCCCAAGTCTTTACCATGGGGCTCTTGTCCAAATCCTTCAACATATCGAACGGTACCCGTCAGGGGTGCCCTTTATCACCGCTAATTTTTAATCTGATGATAGAACCCCTGGCGGAGGCCATCCGAACCCACCCACAAATTTCAGGACTAAAAACCAAACGAAGGGAACACATAGTGAACTTATTCGCAGATGATATCATCTTGTTTTTATCGAATCCAGTAGTATCCCTCCCGTTTACACATGCTATCTTAGAAGCTTTTGGACAGATATCCTTTTACAAGGTAAATTTTACCAAATCCCTTATACTAGATCTAGGTCTAAACCCTCACACGAGCTCTCATCTGAAAAAAATGTACCCCTATATATGGACTTCTACGCAGATCCCCTACCTTGGCATCCTATTAACAGCAAATCTACCCCAGTTAGCAGATGTCAATATGAAATCTCTTTTACAAGACGTTAAATTGACCCTTTCCAAAATTTCACGCACTGAATTGTCATGGGCAGGTAGAATAGCATCATATAAAATGTTAATTCTGCCAAAAATTCTCTACATATTTAGAACTCTCCCAATACCATATAAAGCCTCACATTTCCATGAATTAACAAAACTCCTTAAACAGTACATCTGGCAAGGCAAGAGAGCCAGATGCCCAATCCACAAACTTATAAAACATAGGAAAGCTGGAGGCATGGGCCTCCCTGACATTAAAGATTACTATTGGGCGGCTATATTAGCACAGGCGAAACTTTGGTTCCTCCCCAACCCTGAACAACTATGGGTAGACATTGAGGCGTCTATTACAAACACCCACCCTATTAGTCTCCTTCTTCTAGCAGACGCTTGGAAACTCAGACCCTTGACACATTTCTCTCCTCCTATCGTAGCGACCATAACAGCCTGGAGACATCTCTGTCAACAGCAACTGATGGGGAAGCCTTCCACTAATGTTAGACTCCCGATTCAAACTTTAACTATACTACTACCGTACAGTAACATCGCCACGTGGGAAAACTCCGGAATAGCATGGGTAGATGAGCTATACAACCAGGGAACACTAAAATCATTTGAATCCTTGAGAATCGACTTCAAACTGCCCCAAACCGGCAAATTTCTATACAACCAGGTATCATCATTCCTATCGAGATCCCCACCACCAACCATTGAAATTCAAACACTCATATGGCAATATTATGTTTCTCATAACTCCAGAGATAGAGGTATATCCCTTCTATATAACACTTTACAACACAAACAACTTCTAACGAAATCTCCCTCTATGCTTACTTGGGAGAACGACTTACACCAGAGCTATGACATTAGCCAATGGAGCTCTGCCCTCAGATATAACTATAAGGCCTCACGCTGTGTTAGCCATTGGGAACTCACACAGAAGATATTACATAAATGGTATAGAACCCCCCACCAATTAGCCAGAATGTTCTCAACTCACTCGTCTCTATGTTGGAGAGACTGCGGCAACGTAGGCACCATACTACATATATTTTGGCACTGCAAAAACGTCTCTAGTTATTGGAGGAAATTATTTAGTATACTTGCGGAAATTACAGGGGTACTAAGCCCCCTAACCCGGCTTTAGCAATTCTCCATATAGGTATTGATAATTACCCACCCGAGTTCCGCATAGTAGTGACACACTTCCTTATCACGGCCAAGTTGGTTATAGCCCGACATTGGAAAAGTGTACTATCCCCAAATCCATCAGAAGTCCTAGTTCAAATAAATTTAAACTATCATTATGAACGATTACTAGCTCTCAGGAAATCTTGTGGCAAAAAATTTGATTTACAGTGGAAATGTTGGACAGAGTGGTATAAGAAATAATCACTACTTTAAGTAGCAGCAAGATACCTTGAACAGATCCCAAATCGAACGTCCACCACTCCACGACCCATTTAATGTCATTTAACTCTACTCTGTGTGGCCCCTCTGTCACAGCGTGATCCCAATTTGGGGTGCAGAGGGAGCCACACAGAGGTCCGAGTAATCTAAGGGATGCTGACCGAATAGAATTCCAGGTTGATCCTTAAATGTGACTGTTCGAGTTCAGACTTATGGATTCATAAGAAAAGCCAGTAGACAGAAAATGTGCTGTTACTTGTAAGCGAATTTCTATAATGTTCTATAATAGTTGGTGATCTCCTTGAATTACATTGGTCTGATTATCCCTTTTATTTTTCTCTCTTTGTTTTTCCTTTTCTTTTGATTGATCTTTCTAGATTGATTTCTTTGATTTACTTCGATTAGTACTAGTTATCGATATGTAATAACAACCACAGATCACTGTCATTTATAATGGTTTATTTTTCTTTTTTCCTTTTATTGTTTCTTTGTATCACATGGAAATCAAAAACTTAATAAAAATGATTTATAAAAAAAAAAAAAAAAAAAAAATTTGACTGTGGGAAAAAAACATAAAATTTTCCCACGGTCAAATTTTAGCGTGGGAAAAAAACATTTTCCCACGCTCAAATTTGACCGTGGGAAAAAACATAAAATTTTCCCACGCTAATATTTGACCCGGGGAAAAAACATAAAATTTTCCCACGGTCAAATTTAACTGTGGGAAAAAATGTCAAATTTTCCCGCGCTCAAATTTGAGCATGGGAAAAAAACATAAGATTTTCCCACGGTCAAATTTAACTTTGGGAAAAAATGTCAAATTTTCCCGCGCTCAAATTTGAGCATGGGAAAAAAACATAAAATTTTCCCATACTAAAATTTGACCGTGGGAAAGAAAACATGAAATTTTCCCAAGCTGAAATTTGAGCGTGGGAAAAAAACATTAAATTTTCCCCTGCTCAAATTTGAGCATGGGAAAAAAAACATAAAATTTTCCCACGCTCACATTTGACTGTGGGAAAAAAATATAAAATTTTCCCGCGCTCTAATTTGGCCATGGGGAAAAAACATAACATTTTCCCGCACTCAAATTTGAGCATGGGAAAAAAAACGGAAAATTTATATCAAATACTTACCGTAATTTTCCTTTCCTGATGGACTCCATGGCAGCCTACGTATGGGTTAACCCCGCCTCTCCTACCTCATAGGACTCCACTCCCATAAATCTTTGCTTCTGGTCAGAGACCACGTTCCGTAACTTAGCCTACTCCAGCAAATGGGAGGGAACTCCTGCTGCCATGGAGTCCATCAGGAAAGGAAAATTACGGTAAGTATTTGATATAAATTTTCAGTTTTCCTGACAGACTCCATGGCAGCCTACGTATGGGAAATTGAATAATTGTTGTGGGCTGTTGGCGCTACCTCAGGCTGGTGTTTAGTCCGAACCTGCCTTAACCGTTTAATATCCCTAAAAGCTCTATGTATATATATATATATTACACCCGTGTTTAATATTGTATTCCTATTATTGTGATTATACCAAAAAAAGGTTTTTTTTCCTTTTATATCCTTAATCCAACCAAATGTGACTATACACCACTTCTGTTAATTACCACATATAAATTCACTGGTTTCAAAAGAGCTGAACAACAGAAGCCATACCCAAAACACAGAAAATCAAAAACCAAATAATATTCACACTATTCTGTGATGGTGAAAAAAATCCCTATATATATGGGAAGTATAACATCTATACCTCCACTGTACGTGCACAATCCTTGTGCTAATTGTTATTTATTATACTATAAAGGCCCCCACGCCTTGATAGCTAGATTTGTGTGTACCACCAAAAACCTAAAAAAATGCAACCTTATTCAAAACCAAAAAAATTCTTATAAAAAAACAAAAAACAGAAATTGTGAAAAAATAAATGTGAGCAGAAACATATAAAAATCATATATATAGTCCAAAGATAGTCTTTCTTCAGGTATTCCCAGAAGTACAATTATTCTGCTTCAAGTGACAGAAAGGTGACTTTTGTGATTATGCCTGTTTATTGGTGACTTCCGTGCTTTTCCCCTCAAGGGTCCCCACTCACCGAATCCACGCACCCCCTAGGGGGTTACACGCCTGTAATCTGTGTTCCACTTTATTGAGGATCCCACTGCTTGGCTCTGTCTTCAACAGGTCCTCTCCAGGATTTTTAAAGGAGATGGGAGAAAAACTCTTTTGTCCGCCAGTAGTTCCTCAAAATGAAAAAAATCCACTCATGGTGTAGTATTTTGGTTTACTAAATACTTAAGTTGGGGGGAAGGGGAGCAGGCTAAAAAAATCTTAAAAAACTTAAAAATAGGGGAAGGCTTTCTTTATAAATATGTATATATGGTGGGAGACTGGTAACCACTTAAAAAATGCTTTATTGCAGAAAAAATTATTACAAAAAAATATAATTAAAAAACTTTTCCATATGCCACAGAAATTTCTGCACAACACTTTGTACAAAAAATCTTTTTAGATTTTCCACAACATTGCAATCTATAACAGTTGCACTGCAAAAAAATTTTTTTCTTATATATGTATAGCAGTCATACACTTCAAAAGATATAAAAAATCAAAAAGAATTGGCAATAAAAAAATAAAAATATATAAAAAAATTGTATAAGAAAGCAACAATACAGTCCTTCTTTATATACTTATGTATAGCAGCGCTGTACTCAGTCATATGAGGCCTATACCCCTAAGTATACACCCTCCTTCTATGGTGGGGAGCTCTGATCTCTCTTTAGGGGGTACCGTTTTCCAGGCTCTATAAGGCTACTCATGTGCTGAATAAAAATTATACAAAAATAATAATAATTAGTATTGTTTAGCTTTAAATGTTGGGCATCTATGCACAGACATAAGCAGCAAAGATGCAAAGGCCACGATACAAAAAACAGCACTAGATGTTATACTTCCCATATATATAGGGATTTTTTTCACCATCACAGAATAGTGTGAATATTATTTGGTTTTTGATTTTCTGTGTTTTGGGTATGGCTTCTGTTGTTCAGCTCTTTTGAAACCAGTGAATTTATATGTGGTAATTAACAGAAGTGGTGTATAGTCACATTTGGTTGGATTAAGGATATAAAAGAAAAAAAAAACTTTTTTTGGTATAATCACAATAATAGGAATACAATATTAAACACGGGTGTAATATATATATACATAGAGCTTTTAGGGATATTAAACGGTTAAGGCAGGTTCGGACTAAACACCAGCCTGAGGTAGCGCCAACAGCCCACAACAATTATTAAATTTTCAAACCCAGGTTGTTAAATGCAGCCTGTGGTTTTCAGGGAGGCAGCAACCTCATAAAAACAATTACATTTTTTTTGCGAAAGTAATTATTAAGAGAAAAAGAATCTGGGGGTACATAAACATTCATATATATCACTGTTCAATTGTAGCCTATTCCATAAGCGCGGCTTTCTTTGCATAATTGTCCTACGTATGGGAAATGACTAGCCATACACACCCGGGTGGGCAATTGCTGGATAAAGAAAAGAAGGTTTAATTGGCACCGTCAACAGATAAGACATTCACACCAAAATTAACTGAGGATAAGGAAGCCGGCTCTACACAATAGTGTGTCATAAAAGTATTAATTGACGACCATGAGGCCGCTTTACAGATCACTTCCGGGGAAACGTGACGGGAAGCTGGCCATGATGTAGAAACGCTCCTGGTAGATTGAGCAGTAACCGCTTCCGGGGGAGCCAGACCCTTAGCCTTATATGCCCTTTGGATAGCTTGGACAATCCAAGACGCTATAGTTCTTGAAGAAGCACGTAGACCTCTGTTCTTCCCATAAAAGTAGATGAATAAGTGGTCTGAATTCCGGAAAGGAGCTGTGGCTTCTAGGTATTGCTTTAAGACTTCTCCGACGTCCAGAGGATGAATATTGGAGTCTTCATCTGCCTGGAAAATTGGAAGGACAATTTCCTGATTTTCGTGAAAAACAGTTGTTACTTTCGGATTTGAACCTAACATAGGAATCAGGACTGCCGATCTGGGAAAAAGGTGAGAAATGGCTCCTTGCAGCCTAGGGAACTAATCTCAGAGACCCTTTTGGCCGATGTTATGGCCACAAGGAAGGCAGTCTTAAGAGAGATATCTTTAATAGATGCTTGACCCATATGCATTTCTGAGAAAAAATCCAAGACGAAAGGAAGATCCCATTTTGGAAACCTCGGCTTTCTCTGAGGTCTGAGTCTTCTTGCTCCTCTGAAAAACTGCCTAGTGAGAGGATGCTTGGCCCAGGAAACACCTGAAAATGCAGAGATCGCAGAGACCTGGACCTGCAAGGAACTTACAGATAGTGACAAGTCTAGACCCTTCTGAAGAAAACCGATAACATCTCGTATCTTCGGATCTCTACATGAGCCGTTGAATGTAGACACATAGTCCGCAAATTTTGCCCAAATCCTCTGATAAACTTTGTTGGTACCTGGTCTTCTGGCATTTAGTAGAGTAGAAATGGCTGTATCAGGACAGCCTAATGCCTCCAGCCTTTCCCTTTCAAAAACAAAGCCATCAGATGAAGCTGAGATGGGCAAGGGTGATAGATTGTTCCCTGTGACAAGAGGTCCGGCCTGAGTGGGAGCGGAACTGGATCCCGGTAGCTGAGTTGTAATAAGAGAGGGAACCATGGTCTGTTGGGCCGGTATGGAACAACTGCTACTACATCGACTTCTTCCCACCTGAGCCTGGACAGAAAACGGATAATGACTGGAACCGGGGGAAAGGCATAAGCCTTGTGGAACCTCCACTGGTCCGTCAATGCATCCACTCCGAATGCCTGGGGACAACGACATCTCGTGTAATACTTCTCCAGCTTGAAGTTTCACGGGGAGGCAAACAGGTCCACCTCTGGTAGAACTCCCAGAGACAGAACCCAGTTGAACACCTCGATGTGGAGAGACCACTCGTTGTTGTCCAGAGAAAATCTTGATAGAAAGTCCGCCTGGACATTTTGAATTCCCGGAAGATAGACTGCCGTTAGATTCAACAGATTTGACTGGGCCCAAGTCATGATTGGCTTTACTTCCCTCAGTAAGGAAAGACTGCAAGTGCCCCCTTGTCTTTTGATGTAGGAAACAGCCGTCGTATTGTCCATCCTTAGAAGGACTGAGGATCCTGATGTCAGATGGAGAAAGGCCTGTAAGGCACGGAAGGCGGCCCGAAGTTCCAGCACATTTGAGACTACCTTCTGGGACGGGAAGTCCCACGTGCCCTGGGCTACTTCAAGCATAGAGCACCCCAACCTCTGTTGCTGGCATCCGTTGTCACCGTTATCCAGGAGACCGGGGCTATTGAATGGCAATTCAGAAGATTCTTCTGCTGTAACCACCAAGGAAGACTCTCCCTCATTGAAGGGGTTATCCGAACCAGATGATCTCCGGAGTTCGGATCCCACTGCTGGAGAAAGCCCCTCTGAAAGGGACGCATTCTCCATTGCGCCAACTTCACCATTGGAGCTGTGGCCACCTTGGTACCTATTATCATCATACACTGTGAGGCCCTGAGAAGGGGAGATGACATTGCAAGATAGATTCTGTCACGAATCACCGGAATCTTCTCTAGAGGTAAGGAGATTGTACTCTTTACTGTGTTGAATCGGGCTCCAAGAAACGTTAAGGACTGGGTTGGAATTAGATGACTTTTCTCCTTGTTCAGTAGCCACCCGAACTCCGTGAGGGTAGAAATGACCTGGTCCCGATGTGCCAAAAGATGGTCTCTGTTTTGAGAGAGTAAGAGCAGATCGTCCAAGTAATGGTGCAAACGAATCCCTTTGACCCGGATTAGAGCTACAATGGCCAGTAAGAGCTTGGAAAATACTCGAGGCGATGTTGTAAGCCCGAATGGGAGACATGTAAACTGAAGGTGCGTTTGACCCACTGCAAAGCGGAGATACTTCTGAAACTCCCTTGCGATCGGAACATGAAAGTAAGCGTCTTTCAGGTCTATGGAAATAAGCCAATCGCCTGCTTGGATCGTCTGGCGTATTGTTAGCAATGTCTCCATCTTGAACCTTTCTTTCTTTATAAATGTGTTCAGGTGTGTTAGATCGATGACCGGCCTCCAGGAACCACTCTTCTTGAGGACCATGAAAAGGGGGGAGTAAATGCCTTTGAACCTTTCCTCGGTTGGAACCCGAACGGCGGCTCCTTGGGCCAACAGGGAATCTGTATAAGATAGGAGAATTTGTCTCTTTTCTTCTGAGTGTGGCAGAACCGTCGGAACAAATCGGTGTATGGGTGGGCTGCTGAACACCCAGGAATGGCCCGTTGACACTGTTTTGATTATCCAATAGTCTTTGACTGAGGCTGCCCAGACGTGCTGGAAAAGGAGTAACCGGGCCCCAACCCGCTCCGCCTGGACAGGCTCTATATCAAAAAGACTTGGAAGGCTCCCGTCCCCCAGATGTGGCTGACTTTGAGGCCTTCTGGCCAGAGGGCTGATTTCTCCTCCAATTTTTTCTAAATTCACGACCAGGCCTGTAGCGACGGGCATCTCTAGCGCGTTCTGGATCTGATCTATATTGAGATCTCCTCTGACCCAGGAGACGGCGATCCTGGGGTAAGAACCCCGACTTACCACCTGTAGCACGTGTAATGGCAGAATCCAATTTATTCCCAAAAAGGGAAGATCCCTCAAAGGGAATTCTGCACCATGCCTGTTTGGAGGCAGGATCAGCAACCCAGGGACGAAGCCATAGGGCACGTTTAGCCGTAACAGAGGAAAGCATAACACGTGCTACAAGGCGAATAATATCAAGGGACGCCTCCCCCAGAAAGACCGAAGCGAGTCTCAGCTCATGTAATGGTGATCTCCTGACCAATTCTTCGGACATACTGCCCAGGGTTGCACCAACTTCATCCGTCCAGGCCTCCATAGCTTTTGATAATGCTGCCAGAGCTAAGGCTGGTTTACAAGCCATACCTGCTGTTATATAAATACGTTTCAAGTCCGTATCAATCTTTCTTTCCAGGCCATCCCTGAAGGACACAGTATCTTCCAGAGGAAGTGTAACATGTCTCACTAGCCTCATCAAGGCTGCATCAATAAGAGGGGCCGACTCTAAATGTTTCACCTCATCGCTCTTAAATGGGTACATTTTTGAAATTTTCGAAATCAGGGAGTTTTTTCTCTGAACTTTACTCCACTCGTCCATAATAATTTCACCAAGTTCACCCAAGAAGGGGAAGTTTGGGCGCTCCTTTTTGAGATGCTTAAAATATTTCCTCTGTTTAGAGGGAGCTTCTACAGGATCTTCCCATCTCAACGTCTCCTTGACCGCCCTGACCAACTGTGGAACTAAGGAAAAGTCAAAACCGGCACCAGGTTCCAAACTTTCAGTTTCACTGTCAGAAGAGCCGGAAAAAGAGGGATTATGACGAGACGGACCGGGAACCTCTGAATCCGAAACATCAGTGGCTAGAGCCGTACCGGAAGGAGGGATAAACGGTTGATCAGAATCTGTTTTATTCAGTGATTCTTGAACTACTCTCCTGACCAGAGCTTCTACTTGCTGGTCCCCAGCTCCTCTCTCCTTTATGGCTCTAGCATAACATAGCTCACAGAGAGATTTACCCTCTGGGACCTGAGCATTACATCCCCAGCAGGCTCTTTTCTCTGAGCGGCTGGTATGGCGGTGAGAATGACGACCAGACTCAGACCTAGACCTTTCTTTATGTTGTCTGGATGGTGACCTGGTAAGTCTAGAACTTGACATGGAATGGTGATGTTGTGAATCCTTGTGTGCTGATAACTGAGGTTCAGACCTGGAAGGGCTGGAAAGAAAAAACATGCAAAACAAAGTCATCCTAATCCTAACCCAAGCAATACAGGCAGAATGAAAGGAAAAAATTCATTCCTACCTGCGGCATAAGGGTTGGCCACTGGGGGGCGGCGATACGTCCATAGCAGCAGACTCAAACAGCTAGGAAGTAAAAATAAATACAGTGCATACAGAGTATGAAAAGCAGAGTAGCCCCAGCTGATCATGAGAATGAGGGAGACATACCTTGAGAAGACAGAGAGCAGACACCGGGATCACAGCAGAGCTCAAAAAACATCCCAATCAGATAGCTGTCTCTGACAGCTATTTGAATCTGCCGCCGAGTGATGACGTCATCACGCCCACCGCGCCGTCGTACAGCGCCCACGCGCATGCGCGGCCGCCTCCATCTTGCCCCGACCGCACCTGTGCAAACCAAGCCTTGGTTTCAAACGAGACTCGGCAGCTGCGCAGAACGAAGCAGGAAGCGGCGAGATGGAACGCAGGAGCGTCCCAGCACCATAACCAGGAAGACCACAGACAAAACGGTACAAACAAACAAAAACTGCTGCCATAGATAAAATATGAATACATTACCAGTCCCGCACATCACCTGATCCGACCTGGTACTGGGAGCTTGAAGGGCTCATAGTGCATTCGGGGCATCATAAATGGGGGGGCCTCCTGCTAATAGCAAGGACGTTTGGCCAAATTGCCGCTTGCCAGGCAATGGCTGGTTAGTAAGCTCTTCATGGCATCGCATCAAAATTGCCCGTGCCCACCCTGCTAATAGCTGGGTAATTGGGCTCCAGAAGAACCGCCATCCTGAAATCGTGCACAAACCAGCCGGCCTGGATCCAACTTCACAAAACCTTAGTCCTAGGAGGAGGACAAAAAAGGAACGTGGTCTCAGACCAGAAGCAAAGATTTATGGGAGTGGAGTCCTATGAGGTAGGAGAGGCGGGGTTAACCCATACGTAGGCTGCCATGGAGTCTGTCAGGAAACAACATTTTCTCACACTAATATTTGACCATGGAAAAAAACATCAAATTTTCCCACACTCAAATTTGACAGTGGGAAAAAAAAATTAAATTTCCCCACGGTCAATTTGGACCATGGGAAAAAAACGTAAAATTTTCCCACGGTCAAATTTGAGCGTGGGGAAAAAATGTCACATTTTCCCTCGCTCAAATTTGAGCGAGGGAAAAAAACAAAATTTTCCCACGCTAATATTTGAGCGTGGGAAAAAACAAATTATTCCCTCACTCAAATTTGAGCGTGGGAAAAAAATGACAAATTTTCCCACGCTCAAATTTGACCGTGGGAAAAAACATTTTCCCACGCTAATATTTGACCGTGGGAAAAAACATAAAATTTTCCAACGCTCAAATTTGAGCGTGGGAAAAAAACATAACATTTTCCCACACTAAAATTTGACCGTGGGAAAAAAACATAAAATTTTCCCACGGTCAAATTTGAGCGTGGGAAAAAAACATAAAATTTTCCCACGCTAAAATTTGACCGTGGGAAAAGAAAATGAAATTTTCCCACGCTAAAATTTGAGCGTGGGAAAAAAATTTAAAATTTTCCCACGGTCAAATTTGAGCATGGGAAAAGACATAAAATTTTCCCACGCTCAAATTTGAGCGTGGGAAAAAAACATGAAATTTTCCCACGCTAAAATTTGAGCGTGGGAAAAAAACATAAAATTTCCCCGCGCTCAAATTTGAGCGTGGGAAAAAAACATAAAATTTTCCCGTGCTCAAATTTGAGCGTGGGAAAAAAACATAAAATTTTCCCACGGTCAAATTTGACCGTGGGAAAAAAACATAAAAATTTTCCCACGCTCAAATTTGACCGTGGGAAAAAAATGTCAAATTTTCCCGCGCTCAAATTTTAGCGTGGGAAAAAAACATAAAATTTTCCCACGCTAAAATTTGAGCATGGGAAAAAAAACTCAAATTTTCCCACGGTCAAATTTGACCGTGGGAAAAAAATGTCAAATTTTCCCACGGTCAAATTTGAGCATGGGAAAAGACATAAAATTTTCCCGCGCTCAAATTTGAGCGTGGGAAAAAACATAAAATTTTCCCGCACTCAAATTTGAGCGTGGGAAAAAACAACATTTTCCCACGCTCAAATTTGACCGTGGGAAAAAAATTTAAAATGTCCCCACGGTCAATTTGGACCATGGGAAGAAAACGTAAAATTTTCCCGTGCTCAAATTTGAGCGTGGGAAAAAACAAAATTTTCCCACGGTCAAATTTGACTGTGGGAAAAAAACGTAAAATTTTGCCACGCTAATATTTGACCGTGGGAAAAAAACGTCAAATTTTCCCACAGTCAAAATTGAGCGTGGGAAAAAAATTTCACTTTTTCCCACGCTAATATTTGACCGTGGGAAAAAACATAAAATGTTCCCGTGCTCAAATTTGAGCATGGGAAAAAAACACTTAAATTTTCCCATGTTCAAATTTGACCATGGGAAAAAAATGTAAAATTTTCCCACGGTCAAATTTGACCGTGGGAAAAAAACATACCGTATATACTCGAGTATAAGCCGAGATTTTCAGACCCTTTTTTTAGGCTGAAAGTGCCCCCCTCGGCTTATACTCGAGTCACCGCCGTCTGCCTACCTGATCAACGTGTCGTGCAGACAGACGGCGGCCATTCCACTGTTCAAAAGCCGCGCCTCCCTGTCTGTGATAGGCGGAACACTCAATTTCCCAGCAGTCAGTGTTCCGCTTATCACGGACATCCGCTCATCCTCATACTACGGACGAGGATGAGAGGATGTCTGTGATAGGCGGAACACTGACTGCTGGGAAATTGAGTGTTCCGCCTATCACAGACAGGGAGGCGTGGCTTTTGAACAGTGGAATGGCCGCCGCCTGTCACAGACGAGGAGGAGAGGTGTGGCTTTTGAATCCTGGAATGGCCGCCGTATGTTTTTATGACATGCTGATACATGCTGATCGGTGCAAAATGGCACACGGAGCTGCAGATGGGCACAGAGCTGCAGAAGGACACAGAGGCTGCAGATTGGCACACGGAGGCATGCACAGGACACAGGTAGGCTGCAATGGACACAGGGAGGTACACAGGGAGGTATGCAGCTGCAGATGGGCATTGTTGACCCTCTTTTCCACTCTTTTAAGCTGTAACAGTAGCTGCTGCATGTCTCATCTTCGGCTTATACACGAGTCAATAAGTTTTCCCAGTTTTTTTGTGGTAAATTAGGGGCCTTGGCTTATATTCGAGTCGACCTATACTCGAGTATATACGGTAACATTTTCCCACGGTCAAATTTGAGCATGGGAAAAAAATGTCACCTTTTCCCATGCTCAAATTTGACCGTGGGAAGAATATGAAAAATTTTCACTGTCAAATTTGAGCATGGGAAAAAATGTAAAATTTTCCCATGCTCAAATTTGACCGTGGGAAGAATGTCAAATTTTCCCACAGTCTAATTTGACCATGGGAAAATAACATAAATTATTCCCTCACTCAAATTTGAGCGTGGGAAAGAAACAAAAATTTTTCCCATGGTCAAATTTGAGCATGGGAAAATTTTATGTTTTTTCCCATGCTAATATTTGACCGTGGGAAAAAACATTTTCCCGCGCTCAAAATTTGACCGCGGGAAAAAAACGTAAAATTTTCCCACAGTCAAATTTGAGCGTGGGGAAAAAGCATAAAATTTTCCCACGCTAATATTTGACCGTGGGAAAAAAACATAAAATTTTCCCACGCTCAAAATTTGACCGTGGGAAAAAAACGTAAAATTTTCCCGCGCTCAAATTTGAGCGTGGGAAAAAAAACATAAAATTTTCCCGCGCTCAAATTTGACTGTGGGAAAAAACATAAAATTTTCCCGCGCTCAAAATTTGACCGTGGAAAAAAAACAGAAAAAATAAATTTTTCCCACTGTCAAATTTGAGCGTGGGAAAAAAACATAACATTTTCCCATGGTCAAATTTGAGCGTGGGAAAAAAATGTCAAATTTTCCCACGATCAAATGTGAGGGTGGGAAAAAAAACAAAATATTCCCGCGCTCAAATTTGACCGTAGGAAGAAAACATACAATTTTCCCACAGTCAAATTTGAGCGTGGGAAAAAAAAATCTAATTTTCCCACGGTCAAATTTGAGCGTGGGAAAAAAATGTCACATTTTCCCACGGTCAAATGTGAGCGTGGGAAAAAACATAAAATTTTCCCGCGCTCAAATTTGAAAGTGGGAAGAATGTCAAATTTTCCCACAGTCAAATTTGACCATGGGAAAAAAACATAAAATATTCCCTCACTCAAATTTGACTGTGGGAAAAAACAAAATTTTCCCGCGCTCAAAATTTGACCGTGGGAAAAAAAACGAAAAAATAAATTTTCCCGCGGTCAAATTTGAGCGTGGGAAAAAACATAAAATTTTCCCGCGCTCAAATTTGAAAGTGGGAAGAATGTCAAATTTTCCCACAGTCAAATTTGACCATGGGAAAAAAACAAAATATTCCCTCACTCAAATTTGACCGTGGGAAAAAACAACATTTTCCCACGCTAAAATTTGACCATTGGAAAAAAATATAAAATTTTCACACGGTCAAATTTGAGCGTGGGAAAAAAATGACAAATTTTCCCACGCTCAAATTTGACCGTGGGGAAAAACATAACATTTTCCCGCGCTCAAAATTTGACCGTGGGAAAAAAACGTAAAATTTTCCCACAGTCAAATTTGAGCGTGGGGAAAAAACATAAAATTTTCCCACGATAATATTTGACCGTGGGAAAAAAACGTAAAATTTTCCCGCGCTCAAAATTTGACCGTGGAAAAAAAACAGAAAAAATAAATTTTTCCCACTGTCAAATTTGAGCGTGGGAAAAAAACATAACATTTTCCCATGGTCAAATTTGAGCGTGGGAAAAAAATGTCAAATTTTCCCACGATCAAATGTGAGGGTGGGAAAAAAAACAAAATATTCCCGCGCTCAAATTTGACCGTAGGAAGAAAACATACAATTTTCCCACAGTCAAATTTGAGCGTGGGAAAAAAAAATCTAATTTTCCCACGGTCAAATTTGAGCGTGGGAAAAAAATGTCACATTTTCCCACGGTCAAATGTGAGCGTGGGAAAAAACATAAAATTTTCCCGCGCTCAAATTTGAAAGTGGGAAGAATGTCAAATTTTCCCACAGTCAAATTTGACCATGGGAAAAAAACACAAAATATTCCCTCACTCAAATTTGACCGTGGGAAAAAAACATAACATTTTCCCACGGTCAAATTTGAGGGTGGGAAAAAAATGTCAAATTTGACCGTGGGAAGAATATGTAAATTTTTCCCACGCTCAAATTTGACCGTGGGAAAAAACATAAAACAGGCATGTCCAAAGCCTGGTTTTGAACGGCCCGCCTGGTTATTTGGACATACATATCTTTTGTGGCCCCCGACGATCTCCCAGCGCCGGGGGCCACAAAAGATATATATCAGCCGTCACTAAAATGGCGGTCCGAGTCCGGACCGAACAGCGCTTCTGCCCGGACTGCCATGCCGCCAGTGTAGCAAGCGACAGCAATCACTGGTTTGCTGGGACCGCGGGTTTCCCCAGCAACCAGTGACGCTGCGCGCATGCGCCCGCCCCCTGCTCCTGGCCGCATCTCTCGGAGCTGAAGAGACACGGGCAGTAGGGGTGTGACGTCACGTGCGCGCCCCGCCCCCCTGCTGCCCGCGGTTCCCGGGTCCTGGATCTCATCGCGAGGCAGCTTCAGTTGTGCCCACACTCCTGCTGCAGTTAAGGTATGTGGGCACATTAGTTATCTATTAGTGATCAGTGTTGTGCACACTGTTGGGCATATTTTAAGGGCTTTTTTTTGTAAAGGGCACGCTGATGGGAAAATTTTATGTTAAAGGACACTCTGATGGGCACACTTTATTTTAAGGGGCACGCTGATGGATATATTTTTTATGTGCACACTGATGGGCATGTTTTGTTAAGGTGCCCCTTAACAAAATATGCCCATTGATGTGCACATTAAAAATATACCCATTAGTGCCCTTTAACATAAAATTTTCCCATCAACGTGCCCCTTAACATAAAATAAGGGTCACGCTGATGGGCACCTTTTATGTTAAGGGGTAATCTGATGGACAAATTTTATTTTACGGGGCAGGCTGATGGGTATATTTTTAATGTGCACATCGATGGGCATATTTTGTTAAGGGGCACGCTGATGGGTACAACAAAATGTGCCCTGCAAAATATGCCCATCGATGTGCACATTAAAAATATACTCATCAGCATGCCCCTTAAAATAAAAATTGTCCATCAGAATGCCTCCTAACATAATAGGTGCCCATCAGTGTGACCCTTATTTCATGTTAAGGGGCACGCTGATGGGCAGATTTTATTTTAAGAGCAACACTGATAGGTACATTTTATATTAAAAGGGGCACTTTGATGGGCAAATTTTAAGTTAAGGGGCATGTTTTGTTGTGTCCATCAGAGTGCCCCTTAATATAAAATGTGCCCATCAGCATGACACTTATTTTATGTTAAGGGAAATCCTGATGTGCACATTTTATGTTAAGGGGCACTGTGATGGGGACACCTGATGTAAAGGGGCACTGTGATGGGGACACCTGATGTAAAGGGGCACTGTGATGGGGACACCTGATGTAAAGGGGCACTGTGATGGGGACACCTGATGTAAAGGGGCACTGTGATGGGGACACCTGATGTAAAGGGGCACTGTGATGGGGACACCTGATGTAAAGGGGCACTGTGATGGGGACACCAGATTTAACTTGACAATAAATATTGTTGAAATGCTAAGGAAATTGTACATTTCTCATGTTTTTGATAGATATACAGTTACTACAATATTTCTGAGTCGTAGCACAGACTTGAGATTCGGACCTCGGCCCAAAGAAAATTTTGGCGACCGGACCTCCTTTAATTTTAATTCATTACCCCTGATATATATGCTTCGGAAGGTACAGGGAGGACAGGACCGAGCGCCATACACAGGAGAATTTCCTGTTTACGGGCGGCCTCTGTAATAGGAAGTCCTTCTCCTGCACTGCCATTGGACGACTTTTCTGTCCATCAAAGGAGGCGGGACTTTCTATTAAAGAAGCCGCCGTGTAAACAGGAGATTCTCCTTTGGCGCTCGTCAGTGCATTCCTGGCAATGGTGCTGTGTTCCTGGCAATGGTGCTGCGTTCCTGGCAATGGTGCTGCGTTCCTGGCAATGGTGCTGCGTTCCTGGCAATGTTGCTGCGTTCCTGGCAATGGTGAGGCATTTGGGGAGGCATTCCTGGCAATGGTGCTGCGTCCCAGGCAATGGTGCTGCGTCCCTGGCAATGGTGCTGCGTCCCTGGCAATGGTGCTGCGTCCCTGGCAATGGTGAGTCATTCCTGGCAATGGTGAGGCATTTGGGGAGGCATTTCTGGCAATGGTGCTGCGTCCCTGGCAATGGTGCTGCGTCCCTGGCAATGGTGCTGCGTCCCTGGCAATGGTGCTGCGTCCCTGCCAATGGTGGGGGAATTCCTGGCTATGGTGGGGGCATTCCTGGCTATGGTGGGGGGCATTCCTGGCTATGGTGGGGGGCATTCCTGGCTATGGTGGGGGGGCATTCCTGGCTATGGTGGGGGGCATTCCTGGCTATGGTGGGGGCATTCCTGGCTATGGTGGGGGCATTCCTGGCTGTGGTGGGTCTGCAGATGTGCACTGATTAGGCTGCATTGGTGGGCACTGACCATTATTTTGCTTCACAGTTCTTTATTTAAACATTTTTTTTTCCTGAAACTTCCCTCTTAAAGTGAAGGTGTGTGTTATACGCCAATTAATACAGTATGTACAAATACGCCCAAGCTCATTTCTTCCCACACACAGCCACAAAGGCAAGAGAATTCTTGTTGGGCAATGTATTAGAGCTCTAACGAACACACTTAGACCGAATTTTAACAATTCAAAGAATGTCAGGCAAAATGGTCGGCCCTCGCGCATGTTCACTTCATCAAATCCGGCCCTCTTTGAAAAAAGTTTGGACACCCCTGACATAAAACATTAAATTTTCCCACGGTCAAATTTGACCGTGGGAAAAAAACATAACATTTTCCCATGGTCAAAATTGAGCGTGGGAAAAAAACATAAAATTTTCCCGCGCTCAAATTTGACCGTAGGAAGAAAACAAAATTTTCCAACGGTCAAATTTGAGCGTGGGAAAAAAATGGCAAATTTTCCCACGGTCAAATTTGAGCATGGGAAAAAAATTGCAAATTTTCTCACGGTCAAATTTGAGCGTGGGAAAAAAACATAACATTTTCCCACGCTAATTTTACCCGTTTAGGCTTCCTTTTACCAAGAAAGGATCAGAGGGATGAAAAGTGACTGGAAAAAATGTGCCGCTGCAGCCGTTTATCTCTCCCCTCTCACTCTCTGTGTGAGGAGGGAGAGCGGCGCTGAGAGATGATCTCATCTCCCATTGGACACGCCAATCACGCTGTAAACGGCCGCTGTGATTGGCCGTTTACAGCAATCTGTGTTTGCCTGTCCCCGGGGGACACGGCAAACACAGAACTTCCACGATGCGTGACCGCGGCGGCACGCATTGCGGAAGTAAACAATAGGACGTCCAGGGACGGCCACCCGGATGAACGCGCCTGCTCTACGGCCGTCATTCGGCTATAGGTCGGGCGCGAGGTGGTTAAATCATGCTGGCATCCATTTTAGGGCATTTTGAGCTCGTTTTGATACATTTCCTGCCTAACTGAGCCATTGCCCAAAATTTGAAAATTTCATGGGGCCAGGCCAGCAAGCCAGGGCCACAAAAATGGGCAGAATTTGTTTTTCAGCCATTTTACTCGTTTGGGCTTCCTTTTACCAAGAAAGGACCAGAGGGATGAAAACTGACTGGATTTCATGTTTAAAAAGCCAAGAAATTGCATAGCTAACTGCCATTTCCTGAAACCGGAAGTGACCTCCTCCAAACCGGAAGTGGCCCTTAAACACCTTTCCCCTTGACATTTTGGCCTTTAAATCATGCTGGCATCCTTTTTAGGGCATTTGAGCTCGTTTGGATACATTTCCTGCCTAACTGAGCCATTGGCCAAAATTTGAAAATTTCATGGGGCCAGGCCAGCAAGCCAGGGCAGCGAAAATGGGCCAAATTTGTTTTCAGCCATTTTACCCGTTTGGGCTTCCTTTTACCAAGAAAGGACCAGAGGGATGAAAACTGACTGGATTTCATGTTTAAAAAGCCAAGAAACTGCATAGCTAACTGCCATTTCCTGAAACCGGAAGTGACCTCCTCCAAACCGGAAGTGGCCCTTAAACACCTTTCCCCTTGACATTTTGGCCTTTAAATCATGCTGGCATCCTTTTTAGGGCATTTTGAGCTCGTTTGGATACATTTCCTGCCTAACTGAGCCATTGGCCAAAATTTGAAAATTTCATGGGGCCAGGCCAGCAAGCCAGGGCCACAAAAATGGGCCCAATTTGTTTTTCAGCCATTTTACCCGTTTGGGCTTCCTTTTACCAAGAAAGGACCAGAGGGATGAAAAGTGACTGGATTTCATGTTTAAAAAGCCAAGAAACTGCATAGCTAACTGCCATTTCCTGAAACCGGAAGTGACCTCCTCCAAACCGGAAGTGGCCCTTAATGTCACGATATGGAGTCAGGCTCAGAGACCAGTAGCTATAGCAGCAGAGCAGATATTCACACAGGTCACCCTGGCTGATGACACGGGTTCACCTGAGGTACGGGGTCTAAGCACTAACCGGTATTCACCAGAGCTCCCAAAGGTGGAGATGGGCTTGGCTGCATGTTAGTGCCAGGTCGCGGCCCCACCAGGAGGTGAGCAAGCCGGGGGTCTGGTAGCAGATATAGCAGGTAGAGATCAAGCAGAAGCGTAGTTGAGAAACAAGCCAAAAGTCGGTAACCAATAGTTGCAGGTTGGGATTCAGCAGAAGCGTAGTCCAGGAGCAAGCCAAATGTTGGTAACGAAAGGTAGCGAAGATACGGTCGGCAGCAGGAGAGATAGAAGCAAGATATTGGCTGGTAAAGGCACAATATTCTGGCAAGGAGGAAGTGCAGAGACATGGCTTATATCAGGAAGTTCATGGGAGGAGCAAAGGGTTCAAGGTTCAAGGCAAACAAGATTCAAGACAAGATCACTAAAGGAATTATCCAAGGATCTTTCCAAGGAGCTGTCCAAGGAGCTGTCCAAGGAGCTGTCCAGCATTCCAGGTGGCTCAGCAAGCAGAGTCACTGCCAGACACAACCTGGTCCCAGGTTCAAGCCCAGGTCCTAACAGTACTCCCCTCCTCCCAGGACGTCCCCTGGAAGTCTTAGGGCCAGGTTTCTGAGGAAGCCTCTGGTGGAATTCCCTTGTTAATCTAGGGGCATGAACATTCTCCTCAGGCTCCCAAGAATTTTCTTCTGGCCCATATCCTTCCCATTGAACCAAATATTGCAATTTGTTCCTAGAGATCCTGGAGTCAAGAATTTTTCCCACCACAAATTCTTCTTCACCCTGTACCTCGACAGGTGGGGGAGGAGGATGAATTCTTCCAGAAAAAGTATTTTCATGAAATGGTTTGAGTAGTGATATATGAAACACAGGGTGAATCTTCATATTGTCAGGAAGTTTTAGGCGAAGAGTGACCGGGTTGATTTGAGCAGAAATCTCAAAAGGTCCCATAAACTTTTGACTCAACTTAGCACATGGAACTTGAACTTTTAAATGTTTGGTAGATAACCTAACTTTCTCACCTACTTGAAAAGTGGGAATAGACCTACGATGTGTGTCAGCAGCCTTCTTGTAATATTCCTGCGCCTCCTTCAATGTATCAGTCAATTTCTCCTGGATCTCATGTAATGAAGTTAGTCTGTTGGTAACAGCAGGAATTAAAGTTGAGATGGGGAGATCAGGAATAAAAACTGGATGATACCCGGTGTTTAAGAAAAATGGGCTTTGGGATGTGGAACTATGTTTAGAGTTATTATAAGCAAACTCTGCCGTAGGAAGGTAGTCCACCCAGTCATCCTGAAGATAACTCGCAAAGCATCGAAGGTATTGCTCCAGAGTTTGATTGGTCCTCTCGGTCTGACCATTAGACTGCGGATGAAAAGCCGAGGACAGATTAACTGTTACACCCAAAGCTGAGCAAAAACTTCTCCAAAATTTTGAGGTAAACTGTACCCCTCTGTCAGACACCACATCATCAGGAATTCCATGAAGTTTAAAAACTTCTCTAACCATTACCTCAGCAGTATGTTCGGCGGAGGGTACCCCTTTAACTGGAATAAAATGAGCCATCTTAGTGAGACGGTCAACGACTACCAGAATGGTGGTCATCCCTTTTGAAAGAGGAAGGTCAACCACAAAGTCCATAGAAATTGACCCCCATGGTCTTGATGGAACAGGTAGTGGTAGAAGTAACCCCAGAGGAGAAGATTGAGGTGTCTTATTGCGAGCACAGGTTAGACATGAAGCCACATGACTCTTAACATATTTCTTGTACCCAGGCCACCAAAAGGAACGTGATAAGAGTTCTTCTGTTTTAGAAACCCCAAAATGACCAGCAAGCTTAGAGTCATGTACCAACCTGAGGGCTTCTACCCGAACTGATTCAGGTACATAGAGGCAATGCGCTTGAGTCCAAAAACCATTGTTGTACTTGAGGTTAATGTCCTTAGGAGGATTATTAAGAAGTGGGTCATTCTCATACCCCTCCTTGAGAAGATTAAGAAATGTCTTTGAACTCATGGCCCCTAGAAAGTTCTTTTGAGGCAGGATTGTACATTCAGAGGTGCTTTCCTGGAGAGGCCCAGACAACATCCGTGATAGGGCATCAGCCTTACCATTCCTTGACCCAGGGCGGTATGAAATAACAAAATTAAACCTGGAAAAGAAAAGGGTCCAACGTGCTTGTCTAGATGACAACCTTTTAGCAGACCTAATAAATTCTAAATTTTTATAATTGGTGAGAACGGTTACTGGGTGCTTAGCTCCTTCCAGCAGATGCCTCCACTCAGAAAATGCTTCCTTTATTGCCAGCAGCTCCTTGTTTCCAATGTCATAATTCATCTCGGCTGAAGACATCAGTCGAGAGAAATAAGCACAAGGATGAAGCTGCATTTTTTCTCCCATTCGCTGAGAAAGGATAGCTCCCACAGCAAAATTAGAAGCATCAACTTCTACGATGAAAGGTAGTTCTGGATCTGGATGTACCAGTATTGGTGCAGAAGTGAAGAGAGTTTTCTGTTTACTAAAGGCAGCCTGTGCCTCAGGTGACCACAAAAAGGGCACCCCTTTCTTTGTCAACTGTGTGATTGGAGCAATTACCCTAGAGAAATTCCTTATAAATCTTCTGTAAAAGTTGACAAATCCAAAAAAACACTGTATCTCTTTAACATTCTTAGAGGCGGGCCAATCCACCACAGCTTTGATCTTATCGGGATCCATGCTTACCCCTTCAGAAGAGATTATGTATCCCAAGAACTGGATCTGAGTTTGTTCAAACTCGCATTTCTCTAATTTTATGTTAAGTTGATTTCGACTTAATCTCTCGAAAACAATACAGACATGCTTGCGGTGTTCTTCCAAAGTATCAGAGAAAATGAGAATGTCATCCAAATATGCTATTACAAACTGATCAAGCAAATCTCGAAAAGCATCATTAATAAAATGTTGAAAAGCAGGAGCATTGCAAAGCCCAAAGGGCATGACCAAAGACTCAAAATGTCCATATCTGGTTCTGAAAGCAGTTTTCCATTCATCACCGGAACGAATGCGGACAAGGTTGTATGCCCCCCGTAAATCAAATTTGGTAAAGAGCTTGGCAGAGCGGAGTCTCTCAAGCATTTCTGGAATCAGTGGGAGGGGATAGAGATTCTTAATTGTGATCTTATTTAAATCTCTGTAGTCAATACACGGACGCAGGGTGGAGTCCTTTTTCGTCACGAAGAATAAGGCTGCGCCAGCAGGAGAGGTTGAGTGTCTGATAAAACCCTTCTCAAGATTCTCATTAATCCAGTCCCTGATCACTTTCAGTTCAGGTTCTGATAAAGAATAAAGGTGACCAAATGGTATTTCTGCCCCTGGAAGCAATTCAATGGGACAATCATAAGAGCGATGAGGAGGCAGCTGATCTGCGTTCTTTTTATCACAAACTTGCAGTTTCTTGGCTTTTAAACATGAAATCCAGTCACTTTTCATCCCTCTGGTCCTTTCTTGGTAAAAGGAAGCCCAAACAAGTAAAATGGCTGAAAAACAAATTTTGCCCTTTTTGTGGCCCTGGCTTGCTGGCCTGGCCCCATGAAATTTTCAAATTTTGGCCAATGGCTCAGTTAGGCAGGAAATGTATCAAAACGAGCTCAAAATTCCCTAAAATGGATGCCAGCATGATTTAAATGCCAAAATGTCAAGGGGAAAGGTGTTTAGGGGCCAATTCCGGTTTGGAGGAGGTCACTTCCGGTTTCAGGAAATGGCAGTTAGCTATGCAGTTTCTTGGCTTTTTAAACATGAAGTTCAGTCACTTTTCATCCCTCTGGTCCTTTCTTGGTAAAAGAAAGCCCAAATGGGTAAAATGGCTGAAAAACAAATTTTGCCCATTTTTGCGGCCCTGGCTTGCTGGCCTGGCCCCATGAAATTTTCAAATTTTGGCCAATGGCTCAGGCAGGAAATGTATCAAAACGAGCTCAAACTGCCCTAAAATGGATGCCAGCATGATTTAAAGGCCAAAATGTCAAGGGGAAAGGTGTTTAAGGGCCACTTCCGGTTTGGAGGAGGTCACTTCCGGTTTCAGGAAATGGCAGTTAGCTATGCAGTTTCTTGGCTTTTAAACATGAAATCCAGTCACTTTTCATCCCTCTGGTCCTTTCTTGGTAAAAGGAAGCCCAAACAAGTAAAATGGCTGAAAAACTAATTTTGCCCTTTTTGTGGCCCTGGCTTGCTGGCCTGGCCCCATGAAATTTTCAAATTTTGGCCAATGGCTCAGTTAGGCAGGAAATGTATAAAAACGAGCTCAAAATGCCCTAAAATGAATGCCAGCATGATTTAAAGGCCAAAATGTCAAGGGGAAAAGTGTTTAGGGGCCACTTCCAGGTTGGAGGAGGTCACTTCCGGTTTCAGGAAATGGCAGTTAGCTATGCAGTTTCTTGGCTTTTTAAACATGAAGTCAAGTCACTTTTCATCCCTCTGGTACTTTCTTGGTAAAAGGAAGCCTAAATGGGTAAAATGGCTGAAAAACAAATTTGGCCCATTTTTGCCGCCCTGGCTTGCTGGCCTGGCCCCATGAAATTTTCAAATTTTGGCCAATGGCTCAGTTAGGCAGGAAATGTATCAAAACGAGCTCAAAATGCCCTAAAATGAATGCCAGCATGATTTAAAGGCCAAAATGTCAAGGGGAAAGGTGTTTAGGGGCCAATTCCGGTTTGGATTCCGGTTTGGAGGAGGTCACTTCCGGTTTCAGGAAATGGCAGTTAGCTATGCAGTTTCTTGGCTTTTAAACATGAAATCCAGTCACATTTCATCCCTCTGGTCCTTTCTTGGTAAAAGGAAGCCCAAACAAGTAAAATGGCTGAAAAACAAATTTTGCCCTTTTTGTGGCCCTGGCTTGCTGGCCTGGCCCCATGAAATTTTCAAATTTTGGCCAATGGCTCAGTTAGGCAGGAAATGTATCAAAACGAGCTCAAAATGCCCTAAAATGAATGCCAGCATGATTTAAAGGCCAAAATGTCAAGGGGAAAGGTGTTTAGGGGCCACTTCCGGTTTGGAGGAGGTCACTTCCGGTTTCAGGAAATGGCAGTTAGCTATGCAGTTTCTTGGCTTTTTAAACATGAAGTTCAGTCACTTTTCATCCCTCTGGTCCTTTCTTGGTAAAAGAAAGCCCAAATGGGTAAAATGGCTGAAAAACAAATTTTGCCCATTTTTGCGGCCCTGGCTTGCTGGCCTGGCCCCATGAAATTTTCAAATTTTGGCCAATGGCTGGCAGGAAATGTATCAAAACGAGCTCAAACTGCCCTAAAATGGATGCCAGCATGATTTAAAGGCCAAAATGTCAAGGGGAAAGGTGTTTAAGGGCCACTTCCGGTTTGTAGGAGGTCACTTCCGGTTTCAGGAAATGGCAGTTAGCTATGCAGTTTCTTGGCTTTTTAAACATGAAATCCAGTCACTTTTCATCCCTCTGGTCCTTTCTTGGTAAAAGGAAGCCCAAACAAGTAAAATGGGTGAAAAACAAATTTGGCCCATTTTTGCGGCCCTGGCTTGCTGGCCTGGCCCCATGAAATTTTCAAATTTTGGCCAATGGCTCAGTTAGGCAGGAAATATATCAAAACGAGCTCAAAATTCCCTAAAATGGATGCCAGCATGATTTAAATGCCAAAATGTCAAGGGGAAAGGTGTTTAGGGGCCACTTCCGGTTTGGAGGAGGTCACTTCCGGTCTCAGGAAACGGCAGTTAGCTATGCAGTTTCTTTGCTTTTTAAACATGAAATCCAGTCACTTTTCATCCCTCTGGTCCTTTCTTGGTAAAAGGAAGCCTAAACAAGTAAAATGGCTGAAAAACAAATTTTGCCCATTTTTGCGGCCCTGGCTTGCTGGCCCGGCCCCATGAAATTTTCAAATTTTGGCCAATGGCTCAGGCAGGAAATGTATCAAAACGAGCTCAAAATGCCCTAAAATGAATGCCAGCATGATTTAAAGGCCAAAATGTCAAGGGGAAAGGTGTTTAGGGGCCAATTCCGGTTTGGAGGAGGTCACTTCCGGTTTCAGGAAATGGCAGTTAGCTATGCAGTTTCTTGGCTTTTAAACATGAAATCCAGTCACTTTTCATCCCTCTGGTCCTTTCTTGGTAAAAGGAAGCCCAAACAAGTAAGATGGCTGAAAAACAAATTGTGCCCTTTTTTGTGGCCCTGGCTTGCTGGCCTGGCCCCATGAAATTTTCAAATTTTGGCCAATGGCTCAGTTAGGCAGGAAATGTATCAAAACGAGATCAAAATGCCCTAAAATGAATGCCAGCATGATTCAAAGGCCAAAATGTCAAGGGGAAAGGTGTTTAGGGGCCACTTCCGGTTTGGAGGAGGTCACTTCCGGTTTCAGGAAATGGCAGTTAGCTATGCAGTTTCTTGGCTTTTAAACATGAAATCCAGTCACTTTTCATCCCTCTGGTCCTTACTTGGTAAAAGGAAGCCCAAACAAGTAAAATGGCTGAAAAACTAATTTTGCCCTTTTTTGTGGCCCTGGCTTGCTGGCCTGGCCCCATGAAATTTTCAAATTTTGGCCAATGGCTCAGTTAGGCAGGAAATGTATCAAAACGAGCTCGAAATGCCCTAAAATGAATGCCAGCATGATTTAAAGGCCAAAATGTCAAGGGGAAAGGTGTTTAGGGGCCACTTCCGGTTTGGAGGAGGTCACTTCCGGTTTCAGGAAATGGCAGTTAGCTATGCAGTTTCTTGGCTTTTAAACATGAAATCCAGTCACTTTTCATCCCTCTGGTCCTTTCTTGGTAAAAGGAAGCCCAAACAAGTAAAATGGCTGAAAAACAAATTTTGCCCTTTTTGTGGCCCTGGCTTGCTGGCCTGGCCCCATGAAATGTTCAAATTTTGGCCAATGGCTCAGTTAGGCAGGAAATGTATCAAAACGAGCTCAAAATGCCCTAAAATGAATGTCAGCATGATTTAAAGGCCAAAATGTCAAGGGGAAAGGTGTTTAGGGGCCACTTCCGGTTTGGAGGAGGTAACTTCCGGTTTCAGGAAATGGCAGTTAGCTATGCAGTTTCTTGGCTTTTTAAATATGAAGTTCAGTCACTTTTCATCCCTCTGGTCCTTTCTTGGTAAAAGAAAGCCCAAATGGGTAAAATGGCTGAAAAACAAATTTTTCCCATTTTTGCGGCCCTGGCGTGCTGGCCTGGCCCCATGAAATTTTCAAATTTTGGCCAATGGCTCAGTTAGGCAGGAAATATATCAAAACGAGCTCAAAATTCCCTAAAATGGATGCCAGCATGATTTAAATGCCAAAATGTCAAGGGGAAAGGTGTTTAGGGGCCACTTCCGGTTTGGAGGAGGTCACTTCCGGTCTCAGGAAACGGCAGTTAGCTATGCAGTTTCTTTGCTTTTTAAACATGAAATCCAGTCACTTTTCATCCCTCTGGTCCTTTCTTGGTAAAAGGAAGCCTAAACGGGTAAAATGGCTGAAAAACAAATTTGGCCCATTTTTGCCGCCCTGGCTTGCTGGCCTGGCCCCATGAAATTTTCAAATTTTGGCCAATGGCTCAGTTAGGCAGGAAATGTATCAAAACGAGCTCAAAATGCCCTAAAATGAATGCCAGCATGATTTAAAGGCCAAAATGTCAAGGAGAAAGGTGTTTAGGGGCCACTTCCGGTTTGGAGGAGGTCACTTCCGGTTTCAGGAAATGGCAGTTAGCTATGCAGTTTCTTGGCTTTTAAACATGAAATCCAGTCACTTTTCATCCCTCTGGTCCTTTCTTGGTAAAAGGAAGCCCAAACAAGTAAAATGGCTGAAAAACAAATTTTGCCCTTTTTGTGGCCCTGGCTTGCTGGCCTGGCCCCATGAAATGTTCAAATTTTGGCCAATGGCTCAGTTAGGCAGGAAATGTATCAAAACGAGCTCAAAATGCCCTAAAATGAATGTCAGCATGATTTAAAGGCCAAAATGTCAAGGGGAAAGGTGTTTAGGGGCCACTTCCGGTTTGGAGGAGGTCACTTCTGGTTTCAGGAAATGGCAGTTAGCTATGCAGTTTCTTGGCTTTTTAAACATGAAGTTCAGTCACTTTTCATCCCTCTGGTCCTTTCTTGGTAAAAGAAAGCCCAAATGGGTAAAATGGCTGAAAAACAAATTTTTCCCATTTTTGCGGCCCTGGCGTGCTGGCCTGGCCCCATGAAATTTTCAAATTTTGGCCAATGGCTCAGTTAGGCAGGAAATATATCAAAACGAGCTCAAAATTCCCTAAAATGGATGCCAGCATGATTTAAATGCCAAAATGTCAAGGGGAAAGGTGTTTAGGGGCCACTTCCGGTTTGGAGGAGGTCACTTCCGGTTTCAGGAAATGGCAGTTAGCTATGCAGTTTCTTGGCTTTTAAACATGAAATCCAGTCACTTTTCATCCCTCTGGTCCTTTCTTGGTAAAAGGAAGCCCAAACAAGTAAAATGGCTGAAAAACAAATTTTGCCCTTTTTTGTGGCCCTGGCTTGCTGGCCTGGCCCCATGAAATTTTCAAATTTTGGCCAATGGCTCAGTTAGGCAGGAAATGTATCAAAACGAGCTCAAAATGCCCTAAAATGGATGCCAGCATGATTTAAAGGCCAAAATGTCTAGGGGAATGGTGTTTAAGGGCCACTTCCGGTTTGGAGGAGGTCACTTCCGGCTTCAGGAAATGGCAGTTAGCTATGCAGTTTCTTGGCTTTTTAAACATGAAATCCAGTCACTTTTCATCTCTCTGGTACTTTCTTGGTAAAAGGAAGCCCAAACGGGGAAAATGGCTGAAAAACAAATTTGGCCCATTTTTGCGGCCCTGGCTTGCTGGCCTGGCCCCATGAAATTTTCACATTTTGGCCAATGGCTCAGTTAGGCAGGAAATGTATCAAAACGAGCTCAAAATACCCGAAAATGGATGCCAGCATGATTTAAAGGCCAAAATGTCAAGGGGAAAGGTGTTTAAGGGCCACTTCCGGTTTGGAGGAGGTCACTTCCGGTTTCAGGAAATGGCAGTTAGCTATGCAGTTTCTTGGCTTTTTAAACATGAAATCCAGTCACTTTTCATCCCTCTGGTCCTTTCTTGGTAAAAGGAAGCCCAAACAAGTAAAATGGCTGAAAAACAAATTTTGCCCTTTTTGTGGCCCTGGCTTGCTGGCCTGGCCCCATGAAATTTTCAAATTTTGGCCAATGGCTCAGTTAGGCAGGAAATGTATCAAAACGAGCTCAAAATTCCCTAAAATGGATGCCAGCATGATTTAAATGCCAAAATGTCAAGGGGAAAGGTGTTTAGGGGCCAATTCCGGTTTGGAGGAGGTCACTTCCGGTTTCAGGAAATGGCAGTTAGCTATGCAGTTTCTTGGCTTTTTAAACATGAAGTTCAGTCACTTTTCATCCCTCTGGTCCTTTCTTGGTAAAAGAAAGCCCAAATGGGTAAAATGGCTGAAAAACAAATTTTGCCCATATTTGCGGCCCTGGCTTGCTGGCCTGGCCCCATGAAATTTTCAAATTTTGGCCAATGGCTCAGGCAGGAAATGTATCAAAACGAGCTCAAACTGCCCTAAAATGGATGCCAGCATGATTTAAAGGCCAAAATGTCAAGGGGAAAGGTGTTTAAGGGCCACTTCCGGTTTGGAGGAGGTCACTTCCGGTTTCAGGAAATGGCAGTTAGCTATGCAGTTTCTTGGCTTTTAAACATGAAATCCAGTCACTTTTCATCCCTCTGGTCCTTTCTTGGTAAAAGGAAGCCCAAACAAGTAAAATGGCTGAAAAACTAATTTTGCCCTTTTTTGTGGCCCTGGCTTGCTGGCCTGACCCCATGAAATTTTCAAATTTTGGCCAATGGCTCAGTTAGGCAGGAAATATATCAAAACGAGCTCAAAATGCCCTAAAATGAATGCCAGCATGATTTAAAGGCCAAAATGTAAAGGGGAAAGGTGTTTAGGGGCCACTTCCAGGTTGGAGGAGGTCACTTCCGGTTTCAGGAAATGGCAGTTAGCTATGCAGTTTCTTGGCTTTTTAAACATGAAGTCAAGTCACTTTTCATCCTTCTGGTACTTTCTTGGTAAAAGGAAGCCTAAATGGGTAAAATGGCTGAAAAAAAAATTTGGCCCATTTTTGCCGCCCTGGCTTGCTGGCCTGGCCCCCTGAAATTTTCAAATTTTGGCCAATGGCTCAGTTAGGCAGGAAATGTATCAAAACGAGCTCAAAATGCCCTAAAATGAATGCCAGCATGATTTAAAGGCCAAAATGTCAAGGGGAAAGGTGTTTAGGGGCCAATTCCGGTTTGGATTCCGGTTTGGAGGAGGTCACTTCCGGTTTCAGAAAATGGCAGTTAGCTATGCAGTTTCTTGGCTTTTAAACATGAAATCCAGTCACATTTCATCCCTCTGGTCCTTTGTTGGTAAAAGGAAGCCCAAACAAGTAAAATGGCTGAAAAACAAATTTTGCCCTTTTTGTGGCCCTGGCTTGCTGGCCTGGCCCCATGAAATTTTCAAATTTTGGCCAATGGCTCAGTTAGGCAGGAAATGTATCAAAACGAGCTCAAAATGCCCTAAAATGAATGCCAGCATGATTTAAAGGCCAAAATGTCAAGGGGAAAGGTGTTTAGGGGCCACTTCCGGTTTGGAGGAGGTCACTTCCGGTTTCAGGAAATGGCAGTTAGCTATGCAGTTTCTTGGCTTTTTAAACATGAAGTTCAGTCACTTTTCATCCCTCTGGTCCTTTCTTGGTAAAAGAAAGCCCAAATGGGTAAAATGGCTGAAAAACAAATTTTGCCCATTTTTGCGGCCCTGGCTTGCTGGCCTGGCCCCATGAAATTTTCAAATTTTGGCCAATGGCTCAGGCAGGAAATGTATCAAAACGAGCTCAAACTGCCCTAAAATGGATGCCAGCGTGATTTAAAGGCCAAAATGTCAAGGGGAAAGGTGTTTAAGGGCCACTTCCGGTTTGTAGGAGGTCACTTCCGGTTTCAGGAAATGGCAGTTAGCTATGCAGTTTCTTGGCTTTTTAAACATGAAATCCAGTCACTTTTCAACCCTCTGGTCCTTTCTTGGTAAAAGGAAGCCCAAACAAGTAAAATGGGTGAAAAACAAATTTGGCCCATTTTTGCGGCCCTGGCTTGCTGGCCTGGCCCCATGAAATTTTCAAATTTTGGCCAATGGCTCAGTTAGGCAGGAAATATATCAAAACGAGCTCAAAATTCCCTAAAATGGATGCCAGCATGATTTAAATGCCAAAATGTCAAGGGGAAAGGTGTTTAGGGGCCACTTCCGGTTTGGAGGAGGTCACTTCCGGTTTCAGGAAATGGCAGTTAGCTATGCAGTTTCTTTGCTTTTTAAACATGAAATCCAGTCACTTTTCATCCCTCTGGTCCTTTCTTGGTAAAAGGAAGCCTAAACGGGTAAAATGGCTGAAAAACAAATTTGGCCCATTTTTGCCGCCCTGGCTTGCTGGCCTGGCCCCATGAAATTTTCAAACTTTGGCCAATGGCTCAGTTAGGCAGGAAATGTATCAAAACGAGCTCAAAATGCCCTAAAATGAATGCCAGCATGATTTAAAGGCCAAAATGTCAAGGGGAAAGGTGTTTAGGGGCCACTTCCGGTTTGGAGGAGGTCACTTCCGGTTTCAGGAAATGGCAGTTAGCTATGCAGTTTCTTGGCTTTTAAACATGAAATCTAGTCACTTTTCATCCCTCTGGTCCTTTCTTGGTAAAAGGAAGCCCAAACAAGTAAAATGGCTGAAAAACAAATTTTGCCCTTTTTTGTGGCCCTGGCTTGCTGGCCTGGCCCCATGAAATTTTCAAATTTTGGCCAATGGCTCAGTTAGGCAGGAAATGTATCAAAACGAGCTCAAAATGCCCTAAAATGAATGCCAGCATGATTTAAAGGCCAAAATGTCAAGGGGAAAGGTGTTTAGGGGCCACTTCCGGTTTGGAGGAGGTCACTTCCGGTTTCAGGAAATGGCAGTTAGCTATGCAGTTTCTTGGCTTTTTAAACATGAAGTCAAGTCACTTTTCATCCCACTGGTACTTTCTTGGTAAAAGGAAGCCTAAATGGGTAAAATGGCTGAAAAACAAATTTGGCCCATTTTTGCCACCCTGGCTTGCTGGCCTGGCCCCATGAAATTTTCTAATTTTGGCCAATGGCTCAGTTAGGCAGGAAATGTATCAAAACGAGCTCAAAATGCCCTAAAATGAATGCCAGCATGATTTAAAGGCCAAAATGTCAAGGGGAAAGGTGTTTAGGGGCCAATTCCGGTTTGGATTCCGGTTTGGAGGAGGTCACTTCCGGTTTCAGGAAATGGCAGTTAGCTATGCAGTTTCTTGGCTTTTTAAACATGAAGTTCAGTCACTTTTCATCCCTCTGGTCCTTTCTTGGTAAAAGAAAGCCCAAATGGGTAAAATGGCTGAAAAACAAATTTTGCCCTTTTTGTGGCCCTGGCTTGCTGGCCTGGCCCCATGAAATTTTCAAATTTTGGCCAATGGCTCAGTTAGGCAGGAAATGTATCAAAACGAGCTCAAACTGCCCTAAAATGGATGCCAGCATGATTTAAAGGCCAAAATGTCAAGGGGAAAGGTGTTTAAGGGCCACTTCCGGTTTGTAGGAGGTCACTTCCGGTTTCAGGAAATGGCAGTTAGCTATGCAGTTTCTTGGCTTTTTAAACATGAAATCCAGTCACTTTTCATCCCTCTGGTCCTTTCTTGGTAAAAGGAAGCCCAAACAAGTAAAATGGGTGAAAAACAAATTTGGCCCATTTTTGCGGCCCTGGCTTGCTGGCCTGGCCCCATGAAATTTTCAAACTTTGGCCAATGGCTCAGTTAGGCAGGAAATGTATCAAAACAAGCTCAAAATGCCCTAAAATGAATGCCAGCATGATTTAAAGGCCAAAATGTCAAGGGGAAAGGTGTTTAGGGGCCACTTCCGGTTTCAGGAAATGGCAGTTAGCTATGCAGTTTCTTGGCTTTTAAACATGAAATCCAGTCACTTTTCAACCCTCTGGTCCTTTCTTGGTAAAAGGAAGCCTAAACGGGTAAAATGGCTGAAAAACAAATTTTGCCCATTTTTGCCGCCCTGGCTTGCTGGCCTGGCCCCATGAAATTTTCAAACTTTGGCCAATGGCTCAGTTAGGCAGGAAATGTATCAAAACGAGCTCAAAATGCCCTAAAATGAATGCCAGCATGATTTAAAGGCCAAAATGTCAAGGGGAAAGGTGTTTAGGGGCCACTTCCGGTTTGGAGGAGGTCACTTCCGGTTTCAGGAAATGGCAGTTAGCTATGCAGTTTCTTGGCTTTTTAAACATGAAGTTCAGTCACTTTTCATCCCTCTGGTCCTTTCTTGGTAAAAGAAAGCCCAAATGGGTAAAATGGCTGAAAAACAAATGTTGCCCATATTTGCGGCCCTGGCTTGCTGGCCTGGCCCCATGAAATTTTCAAATTTTGGCCAATGGCTCAGGCAGGAAATGTATCAAAACGAGCTCAAACTGCCCTAAAATGGATGCCAGCATGATTTAAAGGCCAAAATGTCAAGGGGAAAGGTGTTTAAGGGCCACTTCCGGTTTGGAGGAGGTCACTTCCGGTTTCAGGAAATGGCAGTTAGCTATGCAGTTTCTTGGCTTTTAAACATGAAATCCAGTCACTTTTCATCCCTCTGGTCCTTTCTTGGTAAAAGGAAGCCCAAACAAGTAAAATGGCTGAAAAACTAATTTTGCCCTTTTTTGTGGCCCTGGCTTGCTGGCCTGACCCCATGAAATTTTCAAATTTTGGCCAATGGCTCAGTTAGGCAGGAAATGTATCAAAACGAGCTCAAAATGCCCTAAAATGAATGCCAGCATGATTTAAAGGCCAAAATGTAAAGGGGAAAGGTGTTTAGGGGCCACTTCCAGGTTGGAGGAGGTCACTTCCGGTTTCAGGAAATGGCAGTTAGCTATGCAGTTTCTTGGCTTTTTAAACATGAAGTCAAGTCACTTTTCATCCTTCTGGTACTTTCTTGGTAAAAGGAAGCCTAAATGGGTAAAATGGCTGAAAAACAAATTTGGCCCATTTTTGCCGCCCTGGCTTGCTGGCCTGGCCCCCTGAAATTTTCAAATTTTGGCCAATGGCTCAGTTAGGCAGGAAATGTATCAAAACGAGCTCAAAATGCCCTAAAATGAATGCCAGCATGATTTAAAGGCCAAAATGTCAAGGGGAAAGGTGTTTAGGGGCCAATTCCGGTTTGGATTCCGGTTTGGAGGAGGTCACTTCCGGTTTCAGAAAATGGCAGTTAGCTATGCAGTTTCTTGGCTTTTAAACATGAAATCCAGTCACATTTCATCCCTCTGGTCCTTTGTTGGTAAAAGGAAGCCCAAACAAGTAAAATGGCTGAAAAACAAATTTTGCCCTTTTTGTGGCCCTGGCTTGCTGGCCTGGCCCCATGAAATTTTCAAATTTTGGCCAATGGCTCAGTTAGGCAGGAAATGTATCAAAACGAGCTCAAAATGCCCTAAAATGAATGCCAGCATGATTTAAAGGCCAAAATGTCAAGGGGAAAGGTGTTTAGGGGCCACTTCCGGTTTGGAGGAGGTCACTTCCGGTTTCAGGAAATGGCAGTTAGCTATGCAGTTTCTTGGCTTTTTAAACATGAAGTTCAGTCACTTTTCATCCCTCTGGTCCTTTCTTGGTAAAAGAAAGCCCAAATGGGTAAAATGGCTGAAAAACAAATTTTGCCCATTTTTGCGGCCCTGGCTTGCTGGCCTGGCCCCATGAAATTTTCAAATTTTGGCCAATGGCTCAGGTAGGAAATGTATCAAAACGAGCTCAAACTGCCCTAAAATGGATGCCAGCGTGATTTAAAGGCCAAAATGTCAAGGGGAAAGGTGTTTAAGGGCCACTTCCGGTTTGTAGGAGGTCACTTCCGGTTTCAGGAAATGGCAGTTAGCTATGCAGTTTCTTGGCTTTTTAAACATGAAATCCAGTCACTTTTCAACCCTCTGGTCCTTTCTTGGTAAAAGGAAGCCCAAACAAGTAAAATGGGTGAAAAACAAATTTGGCCCATTTTTGCGGCCCTGGCTTGCTGGCCTGGCCCCATGAAATTTTCAAATTTTGGCCAATGGCTCAGTTAGGCAGGAAATATATCAAAACGAGCTCAAAATGCCCTAAAATGAATGCCAGCATGATTTAAAGGCCAAAATGTAAAGGGGAAAGGTGTTTAGGGGCCACTTCCAGGTTGGAGGAGGTCACTTCCGGTTTCAGGAAATGGCAGTTAGCTATGCAGTTTCTTGGCTTTTTAAACATGAAGTCAAGTCACTTTTCATCCTTCTGGTACTTTCTTGGTAAAAGGAAGCCTAAATGGGTAAAATGGCTGAAAAACAAATTTGGCCCATTTTTGCCGCCCTGGCTTGCTGGCCTGGCCCCCTGAAATTTTCAAATTTTGGCCAATGGCTCAGTTAGGCAGGAAATGTATCAAAACGAGCTCAAAATGCCCTAAAATGAATGCCAGCATGATTTAAAGGCCAAAATGTCAAGGGGAAAGGTGTTTAGGGGCCAATTCCGGTTTGGATTCCGGTTTGGAGGAGGTCACTTCCGGTTTCAGAAAATGGCAGTTAGCTATGCAGTTTCTTGGCTTTTAAACATGAAATCCAGTCACATTTCATCCCTCTGGTCCTTTGTTGGTAAAAGGAAGCCCAAACAAGTAAAATGGCTGAAAAACAAATTTTGCCCTTTTTGTGGCCCTGGCTTGCTGGCCTGGCCCCATGAAATTTTCAAATTTTGGCCAATGGCTCAGTTAGGCAGGAAATGTATCAAAACGAGCTCAAAATGCCCTAAAATGAATGCCAGCATGATTTAAAGGCCAAAATGTCAAGGGGAAAGGTGTTTAGGGGCCACTTCCGGTTTGGAGGAGGTCACTTCCGGTTTCAGGAAATGGCAGTTAGCTATGCAGTTTCTTGGCTTTTTAAACATGAAGTTCAGTCACTTTTCATCCCTCTGGTCCTTTCTTGGTAAAAGAAAGCCCAAATGGGTAAAATGGCTGAAAAACAAATTTTGCCCATTTTTGCGGCCCTGGCTTGCTGGCCTGGCCCCATGAAATTTTCAAATTTTGGCCAATGGCTCAGGCAGGAAATGTATCAAAACGAGCTCAAACTGCCCTAAAATGGATGCCAGCGTGATTTAAAGGCCAAAATGTCAAGGGGAAAGGTGTTTAAGGGCCACTTCCGGTTTGTAGGAGGTCACTTCCGGTTTCAGGAAATGGCAGTTAGCTATGCAGTTTCTTGGCTTTTTAAACATGAAATCCAGTCACTTTTCAACCCTCTGGTCCTTTCTTGGTAAAAGGAAGCCCAAACAAGTAAAATGGGTGAAAAACAAATTTGGCCCATTTTTGCGGCCCTGGCTTGCTGGCCTGGCCCCATGAAATTTTCAAATTTTGGCCAATGGCTCAGTTAGGCAGGAAATATATCAAAACGAGCTCAAAATTCCCTAAAATGGATGCCAGCATGATTTAAATGCCAAAATGTCAAGGGGAAAGGTGTTTAGGGGCCACTTCCGGTTTGGAGGAGGTCACTTCCGGTTTCAGGAAATGGCAGTTAGCTATGCAGTTTCTTTGCTTTTTAAACATGAAATCCAGTCACTTTTCATCCCTCTGGTCCTTTCTTGGTAAAAGGAAGCCTAAACGGGTAAAATGGCTGAAAAACAAATTTGGCCTATTTTTGCCGCCCTGGCTTGCTGGCCTGGCCCCATGAAATTTTCAAACTTTGGCCAATGGCTCAGTTAGGCAGGAAATGTATCAAAACGAGCTCAAAATGCCCTAAAATGAATGCCAGCATGATTTAAAGGCCAAAATGTCAAGGGGAAAGGTGTTTAGGGGCCACTTCCGGTTTGGAGGAGGTCACTTCCGGTTTCAGGAAATGGCAGTTAGCTATGCAGTTTCTTGGCTTTTAAACATGAAATCTAGTCACTTTTCATCCCTCTGGTCCTTTCTTGGTAAAAGGAAGCCCAAACAAGTAAAATGGCTGAAAAACAAATTTTGCCCTTTTTTGTGGCCCTGGCTTGCTGGCCTGGCCCCATGAAATTTTCAAATTTTGGCCAATGGCTCAGTTAGGCAGGAAATGTATCAAAACGAGCTCAAAATGCCCTAAAATGAATGCCAGCATGATTTAAAGGCCAAAATGTCAAGGGGAAAGGTGTTTAGGGGCCACTTCCGGTTTGGAGGAGGTCACTTCCGGTTTCAGGAAACGGCAGTTAGCTATGCAGTTTCTTGGCTTTTTAAACATGAAGTCAAGTCACTTTTCATCCCACTGGTACTTTCTTGGTAAAAGGAAGCCTAAATGGGTAAAATGGCTGAAAAACAAATTTGGCCCATTTTTGCCACCCTGGCTTGCTGGCCTGGCCCCATGAAATTTTCTAATTTTGGCCAATGGCTCAGTTAGGCAGGAAATGTATCAAAACGAGCTCAAAATGCCCTAAAATGAATGCCAGCATGATTTAAAGGCCAAAATGTCAAGGGGAAAGGTGTTTAAGGGCCACTTCCGGTTTGGAGGAGGTCACTTCCGGTTTCAGGAAATGGCAGTTAGCTATGCAGTTTCTTGGCTTTTAAACATGAAATCCAGTCACTTTTCATCCCTCTGGTCCTTTCTTGGTAAAAGGAAGCCCAAACAAGTAAAATGGCTGAAAAACTAATTTTGCCCTTTTTTGTGGCCCTGGCTTGCTGGCCTGACCCCATGAAATTTTCAAATTTTGGCCAATGGCTCAGTTAGGCAGGAAATGTATCAAAACGAGCTCAAAATGCCCTAAAATGAATGCCAGCATGATTTAAAGGCCAAAATGTAAAGGGGAAAGGTGTTTAGGGGCCACTTCCAGGTTGGAGGAGGTCACTTCCGGTTTCAGGAAATGGCAGTTAGCTATGCAGTTTCTTGGCTTTTTAAACATGAAGTCAAGTCACTTTTCATCCTTCTGGTACTTTCTTGGTAAAAGGAAGCCTAAATGGGTAAAATGGCTGAAAAACAAATTTGGCCCATTTTTGCCGCCCTGGCTTGCTGGCCTGGCCCCCTGAAATTTTCAAATTTTGGCCAATGGCTCAGTTAGGCAGGAAATGTATCAAAACGAGCTCAAAATGCCCTAAAATGAATGCCAGCATGATTTAAAGGCCAAAATGTCAAGGGGAAAGGTGTTTAGGGGCCAATTCCGGTTTGGATTCCGGTTTGGAGGAGGTCACTTCCGGTTTCAGAAAATGGCAGTTAGCTATGCAGTTTCTTGGCTTTTAAACATGAAATCCAGTCACATTTCATCCCTCTGGTCCTTTGTTGGTAAAAGGAAGCCCAAACAAGTAAAATGGCTGAAAAACAAATTTTGCCCTTTTTGTGGCCCTGGCTTGCTGGCCTGGCCCCATGAAATTTTCAAATTTTGGCCAATGGCTCAGTTAGGCAGGAAATGTATCAAAACGAGCTCAAAATGCCCTAAAATGAATGCCAGCATGATTTAAAGGCCAAAATGTCAAGGGGAAAGGTGTTTAGGGGCCACTTCCGGTTTGGAGGAGGTCACTTCCGGTTTCAGGAAATGGCAGTTAGCTATGCAGTTTCTTGGCTTTTTAAACATGAAGTTCAGTCACTTTTCATCCCTCTGGTCCTTTCTTGGTAAAAGAAAGCCCAAATGGGTAAAATGGCTGAAAAACAAATTTTGCCCATTTTTGCGGCCCTGGCTTGCTGGCCTGGCCCCATGAAATTTTCAAATTTTGGCCAATGGCTCAGGTAGGAAATGTATCAAAACGAGCTCAAACTGCCCTAAAATGGATGCCAGCGTGATTTAAAGGCCAAAATGTCAAGGGGAAAGGTGTTTAAGGGCCACTTCCGGTTTGTAGGAGGTCACTTCCGGTTTCAGGAAATGGCAGTTAGCTATGCAGTTTCTTGGCTTTTTAAACATGAAATCCAGTCACTTTTCAACCCTCTGGTCCTTTCTTGGTAAAAGGAAGCCCAAACAAGTAAAATGGGTGAAAAACAAATTTGGCCCATTTTTGCGGCCCTGGCTTGCTGGCCTGGCCCCATGAAATTTTCAAATTTTGGCCAATGGCTCAGTTAGGCAGGAAATATATCAAAACGAGCTCAAAATGCCCTAAAATGAATGCCAGCATGATTTAAAGGCCAAAATGTAAAGGGGAAAGGTGTTTAGGGGCCACTTCCAGGTTGGAGGAGGTCACTTCCGGTTTCAGGAAATGGCAGTTAGCTATGCAGTTTCTTGGCTTTTTAAACATGAAGTCAAGTCACTTTTCATCCTTCTGGTACTTTCTTGGTAAAAGGAAGCCTAAATGGGTAAAATGGCTGAAAAACAAATTTGGCCCATTTTTGCCGCCCTGGCTTGCTGGCCTGGCCCCCTGAAATTTTCAAATTTTGGCCAATGGCTCAGTTAGGCAGGAAATGTATCAAAACGAGCTCAAAATGCCCTAAAATGAATGCCAGCATGATTTAAAGGCCAAAATGTCAAGGGGAAAGGTGTTTAGGGGCCAATTCCGGTTTGGATTCCGGTTTGGAGGAGGTCACTTCCGGTTTCAGAAAATGGCAGTTAGCTATGCAGTTTCTTGGCTTTTAAACATGAAATCCAGTCACATTTCATCCCTCTGGTCCTTTGTTGGTAAAAGGAAGCCCAAACAAGTAAAATGGCTGAAAAACAAATTTTGCCCTTTTTGTGGCCCTGGCTTGCTGGCCTGGCCCCATGAAATTTTCAAATTTTGGCCAATGGCTCAGTTAGGCAGGAAATGTATCAAAACGAGCTCAAAATGCCCTAAAATGAATGCCAGCATGATTTAAAGGCCAAAATGTCAAGGGGAAAGGTGTTTAGGGGCCACTTCCGGTTTGGAGGAGGTCACTTCCGGTTTCAGGAAATGGCAGTTAGCTATGCAGTTTCTTGGCTTTTTAAACATGAAGTTCAGTCACTTTTCATCCCTCTGGTCCTTTCTTGGTAAAAGAAAGCCCAAATGGGTAAAATGGCTGAAAAACAAATTTTGCCCATTTTTGCGGCCCTGGCTTGCTGGCCTGGCCCCATGAAATTTTCAAATTTTGGCCAATGGCTCAGGCAGGAAATGTATCAAAACGAGCTCAAACTGCCCTAAAATGGATGCCAGCGTGATTTAAAGGCCAAAATGTCAAGGGGAAAGGTGTTTAAGGGCCACTTCCGGTTTGTAGGAGGTCACTTCCGGTTTCAGGAAATGGCAGTTAGCTATGCAGTTTCTTGGCTTTTTAAACATGAAATCCAGTCACTTTTCAACCCTCTGGTCCTTTCTTGGTAAAAGGAAGCCCAAACAAGTAAAATGGGTGAAAAACAAATTTGGCCCATTTTTGCGGCCCTGGCTTGCTGGCCTGGCCCCATGAAATTTTCAAATTTTGGCCAATGGCTCAGTTAGGCAGGAAATATATCAAAACGAGCTCAAAATTCCCTAAAATGGATGCCAGCATGATTTAAATGCCAAAATGTCAAGGGGAAAGGTGTTTAGGGGCCACTTCCGGTTTGGAGGAGGTCACTTCCGGTTTCAGGAAATGGCAGTTAGCTATGCAGTTTCTTTGCTTTTTAAACATGAAATCCAGTCACTTTTCATCCCTCTGGTCCTTTCTTGGTAAAAGGAAGCCTAAACGGGTAAAATGGCTGAAAAACAAATTTGGCCTATTTTTGCCGCCCTGGCTTGCTGGCCTGGCCCCATGAAATTTTCAAACTTTGGCCAATGGCTCAGTTAGGCAGGAAATGTATCAAAACGAGCTCAAAATGCCCTAAAATGAATGCCAGCATGATTTAAAGGCCAAAATGTCAAGGGGAAAGGTGTTTAGGGGCCACTTCCGGTTTGGAGGAGGTCACTTCCGGTTTCAGGAAATGGCAGTTAGCTATGCAGTTTCTTGGCTTTTAAACATGAAATCTAGTCACTTTTCATCCCTCTGGTCCTTTCTTGGTAAAAGGAAGCCCAAACAAGTAAAATGGCTGAAAAACAAATTTTGCCCTTTTTTGTGGCCCTGGCTTGCTGGCCTGGCCCCATGAAATTTTCAAATTTTGGCCAATGGCTCAGTTAGGCAGGAAATGTATCAAAACGAGCTCAAAATGCCCTAAAATGAATGCCAGCATGATTTAAAGGCCAAAATGTCAAGGGGAAAGGTGTTTAGGGGCCACTTCCGGTTTGGAGGAGGTCACTTCCGGTTTCAGGAAACGGCAGTTAGCTATGCAGTTTCTTGGCTTTTTAAACATGAAGTCAAGTCACTTTTCATCCCACTGGTACTTTCTTGGTAAAAGGAAGCCTAAATGGGTAAAATGGCTGAAAAACAAATTTGGCCCATTTTTGCCACCCTGGCTTGCTGGCCTGGCCCCATGAAATTTTCTAATTTTGGCCAATGGCTCAGTTAGGCAGGAAATGTATCAAAACGAGCTCAAAATGCCCTAAAATGAATGCCAGCATGATTTAAAGGCCAAAATGTCAAGGGGAAAGGTGTTTAGGGGCCAATTCCGGTTTGGATTCCGGTTTGGAGGAGGTCACTTCCGGTTTCAGGAAATGGCAGTTAGCTATGCAGTTTCTTGGCTTTTTAAACATGAAGTTCAGTCACTTTTCATCCCTCTGGTCCTTTCTTGGTAAAAGAAAGCCCAAATGGGTAAAATGGCTGAAAAACAAATTTTGCCCTTTTTGTGGCCCTGGCTTGCTGGCCTGGCCCCATGAAATTTTCAAATTTTGGCCAATGGCTCAGTTAGGCAGGAAATGTATCAAAACGAGCTCAAACTGCCCTAAAATGGATGCCAGCATGATTTAAAGGCCAAAATGTCAAGGGGAAAGGTGTTTAAGGGCCACTTCCGGTTTGTAGGAGGTCACTTCCGGTTTCAGGAAATGGCAGTTAGCTATGCAGTTTCTTGGCTTTTTAAACATGAAATCCAGTCACTTTTCATCCCTCTGGTCCTTTCTTGGTAAAAGGAAGCCCAAACAAGTAAAATGGGTGAAAAACAAATTTGGCCCATTTTTGCGGCCCTGGCTTGCTGGCCTGGCCCCATGAAATTTTCAAACTTTGGCCAATGGCTCAGTTAGGCAGGAAATGTATCAAAACAAGCTCAAAATGCCCTAAAATGAATGCCAGCATGATTTAAAGGCCAAAATGTCAAGGGGAAAGGTGTTTAGGGGCCACTTCCGGTTTCAGGAAATGGCAGTTAGCTATGCAGTTTCTTGGCTTTTAAACATGAAATCCAGTCACTTTTCAACCCTCTGGTCCTTTCTTGGTAAAAGGAAGCCTAAACGGGTAAAATGGCTGAAAAACAAATTTTGCCCATTTTTGCCGCCCTGGCTTGCTGGCCTGGCCCCATGAAATTTTCAAACTTTGGCCAATGGCTCAGTTAGGCAGGAAATGTATCAAAACGAGCTCAAAATGCCCTAAAATGAATGCCAGCATGATTTAAAGGCCAAAATGTCAAGGGGAAAGGTGTTTAGGGGCCACTTCCGGTTTGGAGGAGGTCACTTCCGGTTTCAGGAAATGGCAGTTAGCTATGCAGTTTCTTGGCTTTTAAACATGAAATCCAGTCACTTTTCAACCCTCTGGTCCTTTCTTGGTAAAAGGAAGCCTAAACGGGTAAAATGGCTGAAAAACAAATTTGGCCCATTTTGCTGCCCTGGCTTGCTGGCCTGGCCCCATGAAATTTTCAAACTTTGGCCATTGGCTCAGTTAGGCAGGAAATGTATCAAAACAAGCTCAAAATGCCCTAAAATGAATGCCAGCATGAATTAAAGGCCAAAATGTCAAGGGGAAAGGTGTTTAAGGGCCACTTCCGGTTTGGAGGAGGTCACTTCCTGTTTCAGGAAATGGCAGTTAGCTATGCAATTTCTTGGCTTTTTAAACATGAAATCCAATCACGTTTCATCCCTCTGGTCCTTTCTTGGTAAAAGGAAGCCCAAACAAGTAAAATGGCTGAAAAACAAATTTTGCCCTTTTTTGTGGCCCTGGCTTGCTGGCCTGGCCCCATGAAATTTTCAAATTTTGGCCAATGGCTCAGTTAGGCAGGAAATGTATCAAAACGAGCTCAAAATGCCCTAAAATGAATGCCAGCATGATTTAAAGGCGAAAATGTCAAGGGGAAAGGTGTTTAGGGGCCACTTCCGGTTTGGAGGAGGTCACTTCCGGTTTCAGGAAATGGCAGTTAGCTATGCAGTTTCTTGGCTTTTTAAACATGAAGTTCAGTCACTTTTCATCCCTCTGGTCCTTTCTTGGTAAAAGAAAGCCCAAATGGGTAAAATGGCTGAAAAACAAATTTTGCCCATTTTTGCGGCCCTGGCTTGCTGGCCTGGCCCCATGAAATTTTCAAATTTTGGCCAATGGCTCAGGCAGGAAATGTATCAAAACGAGCTCAAACTGCCCTAAAATGGATGCCAGCATGATTTAAAGGCCAAAATGTCAAGGGGAAAGGTGTTTAAGGGCCACTTCCGGTTTGTAGGAGGTCACTTCCGGTTTCAGGAAATGGCAGTTAGCTATGCAGTTTCTTGGCTTTTTAAACATGAAATCCAGTCACTTTTCATCCCTCTGGTCCTTTCTTGGTAAAAGGAAGCCCAAACAAGTAAAATGGGTGAAAAACAAATTTGGCCCATTTTTGCGGCCCTGGCTTGCTGGCCTGGCCCCATGAAATTTTCAAATTTTGGCCAATGGCTCAGTTAGGCAGGAAATATATCAAAACGAGCTCAAAATTCCCTAAAATGGATGCCAGCATGATTTAAATGCCAAAATGTCAAGGGGAAAGGTGTTTAGGGGCCACTTCCGGTTTGGAGGAGGTCACTTCCGGTTTCAGGAAATGGCAGTTAGCTATGCAGTTTCTTTGCTTTTTAAACATGAAATCCAGTCACTTTTCATCCCTCTGGTCCTTTCTTGGTAAAAGGAAGCCTAAACGGGTAAAATGGCTGAAAAACAAATTTGGCCCATTTTTGCCGCCCTGGCTTGCTGGCCTGGCCCCATGAAATTTTCAAACTTTGGCCAATGGCTCAGTTAGGCAGGAAATGTATCAAAACGAGCTCAAAATGCCCTAAAATGAATGCCAGCATGATTAAAAGGCCAAAATGTCAAGGGGAAAGGTGTTTAGGGGCCACTTCCGGTTTGGAGGAGGTCACTTCCGGTTTCAGGAAATGGCAGTTAGCTATGCAGTTTCTTGGCTTTTAAACATGAAATCCAGTCACTTTTCATCCCTCTGGTCCTTTCTTGGTAAAAGGAAGCCCAAACAAGTAAAATGGCTGAAAAACAAATTTTGCCCTTTTTTGTGGCCCTGGCTTGCTGGCCTGGCCCCATGAAATTTTCAAATTTTGGCCAATGGCTCAGTTAGGCAGGAAATGTATCAAAACGAGCTCAAAATGCCCTAAAATGAATGCCAGCATGATTTAAAGGCCAAAATGTCAAGGGGAAAGGTGTTTAGGGGCCACTTCCGGTTTGGAGGAGGTCACTTCCGGTTTCAGGAAATGGCAGTTAGCTATGCAGTTTCTTGGCTTTTTAAACATGAAGTCAAGTCACTTTTCATCCCACTGGTACTTTCTTGGTAAAAGGAAGCCTAAATGGGTAAAATGGCTGAAAAACAAATTTGGCCCATTTTTGCCGCCCTGGCTTGCTGGCCTGGCCCCATGAAATTTTCTAATTTTGGCCAATGGCTCAGTTAGGCAGGAAATGTATCAAAACGAGCTCAAAATGCCCTAAAATGAATGCCAGCATGATTTAAAGGCCAAAATGTCAAGGGGAAAGGTGTTTAGGGGCCAATTCCGGTTTGGATTCCGGTTTGGAGGAGGTCACTTCCGGTTTCAGGAAATGGCAGTTAGCTATGCAGTTTCTTGGCTTTTTAAACATGAAGTTCAGTCACTTTTCATCCCTCTGGTCCTTTCTTGGTAAAAGAAAGCCCAAATGGGTAAAATGGCTGAAAAACAAATTTTGCCCTTTTTGTGGCCCTGGCTTGCTGGCCTGGCCCCATGAAATTTTCAAATTTTGGCCAATGGCTCAGTTAGGCAGGAAATGTATCAAAACGAGCTCAAACTGCCCTAAAATGGATGCCAGCATGATTTAAAGGCCAAAATGTCAAGGGGAAAGGTGTTTAAGGGCCACTTCCGGTTTGTAGGAGGTCACTTCCGGTTTCAGGAAATGGCAGTTAGCTATGCAGTTTCTTGGCTTTTTAAACATGAAATCCAGTCACTTTTCATCCCTCTGGTCCTTTCTTGGTAAAAGGAAGCCCAAACAAGTAAAATGGGTGAAAAACAAATTTGGCCCATTTTTGCGGCCCTGGCTTGCTGGCCTGGCCCCATGAAATTTTCAAACTTTGGCCAATGGCTCAGTTAGGCAGGAAATGTATCAAAACGAGCTCAAAATGCCCTAAAATGAATGCCAGCATGATTTAAAGGCCAAAATGTCAAGGGGAAAGGTGTTTAGGGGCCACTTCCGGTTTCAGGAAATGGCAGTTAGCTATGCAGTTTCTTGGCTTTTAAACATGAAATCCAGTCACTTTTCAACCCTCTGGTCCTTTCTTGGTAAAAGGAAGCCTAAACGGGTAAAATGGCTGAAAAACAAATTTTGCCCATTTTTGCCGCCCTGGCTTGCTGGCCTGGCCCCATGAAATTTTCAAATTTTGGCCAATGGCTCAGTTAGGCAGGAAATGTATCAAAACGAGCTCAAAATGCCCTAAAATGAATGCCAGCATGATTTAAAGGCCAAAATGTCAAGGGGAAAGGTGTTTAGGGGCCACTTCCGGTTTGGAGGAGGTCACTTCCGGTTTCAGGAAATGGCAGTTAGCTATGCAGTTTCTTGGCTTTTAAACATGAAATCTAGTCACTTTTCATCCCTCTGGTCCTTTCTTGGTAAAAGGAAGCCCAAACAAGTAAAATGGCTGAAAAACAAATTTTGCCCTTTTTTGTGGCCCTGGCTTGCTGGCCTGGCCCCATGAAATTTTCAAACTTTGGCCAATGGCTCAGTTAGGCAGGAAATGTATCAAAACAAGCTCAAAATGCCCTAAAATGAATGCCAGCATGAATTAAAGGCCAAAATGTCAAGGGGAAAGGTGTTTAAGGGCCACTTCCGGTTTGGAGGAGGTCACTTCCGGTTTCAGGAAATGGCAGTTAGCTATGCAGTTTCTTGGCTTTTAAACATGAAATCTAGTCACTTTTCATCCCTCTGGTCCTTTCTTGGTAAAAGGAAGCCTAAACGGGTAAAATGGCTGAAAAACAAATTTGGCCCATTTTGCTGCCCTGGCTTGCTGGCCTGGCCCCATGAAATTTTCAAACTTTAGCCAATGGCTCAGTTAGGCAGGAAATGTATCAAAACAAGCTCAAAATGCCCTAAAATGAATGCCAGCATGAATTAAAGGCCAAAATGTCAAGGGGAAAGGTGTTTAAGGGCCACTTCCGGTTTGGAGGAGGTCACTTCCTGTTTCAGGAAATGGCAGTTAGCTATGCAATTTCTTGGCTTTTTAAACATGAAATCCAATCACGTTTCATCCCTCTGGTCCTTTCTTGGTAAAAGGAAGCCCAAACAAGTAAGATGGCTGAAAAACAAATTTTGCCCTTTTTTGTGGCCCTGGCTTGCTGGCCTGGCCCCATGAAATTTTCAAATTTTGGCCAATGGCTCAGTTAGGCAGGAAATGTATCAAAACGAGCTCAAACTGCCCTAAAATGGATGCCAGCGTGATTTAAATGCCAAAATGTCAAGGGGAAAGGTGTTTAGGGGCCACTTCCGGTTTGGAGGAGGTCACTTCCGGTTTCAGGAAATGGCAGTTAGCTATGCAGTTTCTTGGCTTTTTAAACATGAAGTCCAGTCACTTTTCATCCCTCTGGTCCTTTCTTGGTAAAAGGAAGCCCAAACAGGTAAAATGGCTGAAAAACAAATTTGGCCCATTTTTGCGGCCCTGGCTTGCTGGCCTGGCCCCATGAAATTTTCAAATTTTGGCCAATGGCTCAGTTAGGCAGGAAATATATCAAAACGAGCTCAAAATGCCCTAAAATGAATGCCAGCATGATTTAAAGGCCAAAATGTCAAGGGGAAAGGTGTTTAGGGGCCACTTCCGGTTTGGAGGAGGTCACTTCCGGTTTCAGGAAATGGCAGTTAGCTATGCAGTTTCTTGGCTTTTTAAACATGAAATCCAGTCACTTTTCATCCCTCTGGTCCTTTCTTGGTAAAAGGAAGCCCAAACAGGTAAAATGGCTGAAAAACAAATTTGGCCCATTTTTGCGGCCCTGGCTTGCTGGCCTGGCCCCATGAAATTTTCAAATTTTGGCCAATGGCTCAGTTAGGCAGGAAATATATCAAAACGAGCTCAAAATGCCCTAAAATGAATGCCAGCATGATTTAAAGGCCAAAATGTCAAGGGGAAAGGTGTTTAGGGGCCACTTCCGGTTTGGAGGAGGTCACTTCCGGTTTCAGGAAATGGCAGTTAGCTATGCAGTTTCTTGGCTTTTAAACATGAAATCCAGTCACTTTTCATCCCTCTGGTCCTTACTTGGTAAAAGGAAGCCCAAACAAGTAAAATGGCTGAAAAACTAATTTTGCCCTTTTTGTGGCCCTGGCTTGCTGGCCTGGCCCCATGAAATTTTCAAATTTTGGCCAATGGCTCAGTTAGGCAGGAAATGTATCAAAACGAGCTCAAAATGCCCTAAAATGAATGCCAGCATGATTTAAAGACCAAAATGTCAAGGGGAAAGGTGTTTAGGGGCCACTTCCGGTTTGGAGGAGGTCACTTCCGGTTTCAGGAAATGGCAGTTAGCTATGCAGTTTCTTGGCTTTTAAACATGAAATCCAGTCACTTTTCATCCCTCTGGTCCTTTCTTGGTAAAAGGAAGCCCAAACAAGTAAAATGGCTGAAAAACAAATTTTGCCCTTTTTGTGGCCCTGGCTTGCTGGCCTGGCCCCATGAAATTTTCAAATTTTGGCCAATGGCTCAGTTAGGCAGGAAATGTATCAAAACGAGCTCAAAATGCCCTAAAATGAATGTCAGCATGATTTAAAGGCCAAAATGTCAAGGGGAAAGGTGTTTAGGGGCCACTTCCGGTTTGGAGGAGGTCACTTCCAGTTTCAGGAAATGGCAGTTAGCTATGCAGTTTCTTGGCTTTTTAAACATGAAGTTCAGTCACTTTTCATCCCTCTGGTCCTTTCTTGGTAAAAGAAAGCCCAAATGGGTAAAATGGCTGAAAAACAAATTTTTCCCATTTTTGCGGCCCTGGCTTGCTGGCCTGGCCCCATGAAATTTTCAAATTTTGGCCAATGGCTCAGGCAGGAAATGTATCAAAACGAGCTCAAACTGCCCTAAAATGGATGCCAGCATGATTTAAAGGCCAAAATGTCAAGGGGAAAGGTGTTTAAGGGCCACTTCCGGTTTGGAGGAGGTCACTTCCGGTTTCAGGAAATGGCAGTTAGCTATGCAGTTTCTTGGCTTTTAAACATGAAATCCAGTCACTTTTCATCCCTCTGGTCCTTTCTTGGTAAAAGGAAGCCCAAGCAAGTAAAATGGCTGAAAAACAAATTGTGCCCTTTTTTGTGGCCCTGGCTTGCTGGCCTGGCCCCATGAAATTTTCAAATTTTGGCCAATGGCTCAGTTCGGCAGGAAATGTATCAAAACGAGATGAAAATGCCCTAAAATGAATGCCAGCATGATTCAAAGGCCAAAATGTCAAGGGGAAAGGTGTTTAGGGGCCACTTCCGGTTTGGAGGAGGTCACTTCCGGTCTCAGGAAATGGCAGTTAGCTATGCAGTTTCTTTGCTTTTTAAACATGAAATCCAGTCACTTTTCATCCCTCTGGTCCTTTCTTGGTAAAAGGAAGCCCAAACAGGTAAAATGGCTGAAAAACAAATTTGGCCCATTTTTGCGGCCCTGGCTTGCTGGCCTGGCCCCATGAAATTTTCAAATTTTGGCCAATGGCTCAGTTAGGCAGGAAATATATCAAAACGAGCTCAAAATGCCCTAAAATGAATGCCAGCATGATTTAAAGGCCAAAATGTCAAGGGGAAAGGTGTTTAGGGGCCACTTCCGGTTTGGAGGAGGTCACTTCCGGTTTCAGGAAATGGCAGTTAGCTATGCAGTTTCTTGGCTTTTAAACATGAAATCCAGTCACTTTTCATCCCTCTGGTCCTTACTTGGTAAAAGGAAGCCCAAACAAGTAAAATGGCTGAAAAACTAATTTTGCCCTTTTTGTGGCCCTGGCTTGCTGGCCTGGCCCCATGAAATTTTCAAATTTTGGCCAATGGCTCAGTTAGGCAGGAAATGTATCAAAACGAGCTCAAAATGCCCTAAAATGAATGCCAGCATGATTTAAAGACCAAAATGTCAAGGGGAAAGGTGTTTAGGGGCCACTTCCGGTTTGGAGGAGGTCACTTCCGGTTTCAGGAAATGGCAGTTAGCTATGCAGTTTCTTGGCTTTTAAACATGAAATCCAGTCACTTTTCATCCCTCTGGTCCTTTCTTGGTAAAAGGAAGCCCAAACAAGTAAAATGGCTGAAAAACAAATTTTGCCCTTTTTGTGGCCCTGGCTTGCTGGCCTGGCCCCATGAAATTTTCAAATTTTGGCCAATGGCTCAGTTAGGCAGGAAATGTATCAAAACGAGCTCAAAATGCCCTAAAATGAATGTCAGCATGATTTAAAGGCCAAAATGTCAAGGGGAAAGGTGTTTAGGGGCCACTTCCGGTTTGGAGGAGGTCACTTCCAGTTTCAGGAAATGGCAGTTAGCTATGCAGTTTCTTGGCTTTTTAAACATGAAGTTCAGTCACTTTTCATCCCTCTGGTCCTTTCTTGGTAAAAGAAAGCCCAAATGGGTAAAATGGCTGAAAAACAAATTTTTCCCATTTTTGCGGCCCTGGCTTGCTGGCCTGGCCCCATGAAATTTTCAAATTTTGGCCAATGGCTCAGGCAGGAAATGTATCAAAACGAGCTCAAACTGCCCTAAAATGGATGCCAGCATGATTTAAAGGCCAAAATGTCAAGGGGAAAGGTGTTTAAGGGCCACTTCCGGTTTGGAGGAGGTCACTTCCGGTTTCAGGAAATGGCAGTTAGCTATGCAGTTTCTTGGCTTTTAAACATGAAATCCAGTCACTTTTCATCCCTCTGGTCCTTTCTTGGTAAAAGGAAGCCCAAGCAAGTAAAATGGCTGAAAAACAAATTGTGCCCTTTTTTGTGGCCCTGGCTTGCTGGCCTGGCCCCATGAAATTTTCAAATTTTGGCCAATGGCTCAGTTCGGCAGGAAATGTATCAAAACGAGATGAAAATGCCCTAAAATGAATGCCAGCATGATTCAAAGGCCAAAATGTCAAGGGGAAAGGTGTTTAGGGGCCACTTCCGGTTTGGAGGAGGTCACTTCCGGTCTCAGGAAATGGCAGTTAGCTATGCAGTTTCTTTGCTTTTTAAACATGAAATCCAGTCACTTTTCATCCCTCTGGTCCTTTCTAGGTAAAAGGAAGCCTAAACGGGTAAAATGGCTGAAAAACAAATTTGGCCCATTTTTGCCGCCCTGGCTTGCTGGCCTGGCCCCATGAAATTTTCAAACTTTGGCCAATGGCTCAGTTAGGCAGGAAATGTATCAAAACGAGCTCAAAATTCCCTAAAATGAATGCCAGCATGATTTAAAGGCCAAAATGTCAAGGGGAAAGGTGTTTAGGGGCCACTTCCGGTTTGGAGGAGGTCACTTCCGGTTTCAGGAAATGGCAATTAGCTATGCAGTTTCTTGGCTTTTAAACATGAAATCCAGTCACTTTTCATCCCTCTGGTCCTTTCTTGGTAAAAGGAAGCCCAAACAAGTAAAATGGCTGAAAAACAAATTTTGCCCTTTTTTGTGGCCCTGGCTTGCTGGCCTGGCCCCATGAAATTTTCAAATTTTGGCCAATGGCTCAGTTAGGCAGGAAATGTATCACAACGAGCTCAAAATGCCCTAAAATGGATGCCAGCATGATTTAAAGGCCAAAATGTCAAGGGGAAAGGTGTTTAAGGGCCACTTCCGGTTTGGAGGAGGTCACTTCCGGTTTCAGGAAATGGCAGTTAGCTATGCAGTTTCTTGGCTTTTTAAACATGAAATCCAGTCACTTTTCATCCCTCTGGTCCTTTCTTGGTAAAAGGAAGCCCAAACAGGTAAAATGGCTGAAAAAAAGATTTGGCCCATTTTTGCGGCCTTGGCTTGCATGCGTGGCTCCATGAAATTTTCAAATTTTGGCCAATGGCTCAGTTAGGCAGGAAATGTATCAAAACGAGCTCAAAATGCCCTAAAATGAATGCCAGCATGATTTAAAGTCCAAAATGTCAAAAGGCAAAGGTGTTTAAGGGCCACTTCCGGTTTGGAGGAGGTCACTTCCGGTTTCAGGAAATGGCAGTTAGCTATGCAGTTTCTTGGCTTTTTAAACATGAAATCCAGTCACTTTTCATCCCTCTGGTCCTTTCTTGGTAAAAGGAAGCCCAAACAAGTAAAATGGGTGAAAAACAAATTGTGCCCTTTTTTGTGGCCCTGGCTTGCTGGCCTGGCCCCATGAAATTTTCAAACTTTGGCCAATGGCTCAGTTAGGCAGGAAATGTATCAAAACAAGCTCAAAATGCCCTAAAATGAATGCCAGCATGAATTAAAGGCCAAAATGTCAAGGGGAAAGGTGTTTAAGGGCCACTTCCGGTTTGGAGGAGGTCACTTCCTGTTTCAGGAAATGGCAGTTAGCTATGCAATTTCTTGGCTTTTTAAACATGAAATCCAATCACGTTTCATCCCTCTGGTCCTTTCTTGGTAAAAGGAAGCCCAAACAAGTAAAATGGCTGAAAAACAAATTTTGCCCTTTTTTGTGGCCCTGGCTTGCTGGCCTGGCCCCATGAAATTTTCAAATTTTGGCCAATGGCTCAGTTAGGCAGGAAATGTATCAAAACGAGCTCAAAATGCCCTAAAATGAATGCCAGCATGATTTAAAGGCCAAAATGTCAAGGGGAAAGGTGTTTAGGGGCCACTTCCGGTTTGGAGGAGGTCACTTCCGGTTTCAGGAAATGGTAGTTAGCTATGCAGTTTCTTGGCTTTTTAAACATGAAGTCCAGTCACTTTTCATCCCTCTGGTCCTTTCTTGGTAAAAGGAAGCCCAAACAGGTAAAATGGCTGAAAAACAAATTTGGCCCATTTTTGCGGCCCTGGCTTGCATGCGTGGCTCCATGAAATTTTCAAATTTTGGCCAATGGCTCAGTTAGGCAGGAAATGTATCAAAACGAGCTCAAACTGCCCTAAAATGGATGCCAGCGTGATTTAAATGCCAAAATGTCAAGGGGAAAGGTGTTTAGGGGCCACTTCCGGTTTGGAGGAGGTCACTTCCGGTTTCAGGAAATGGCAGTTAGCTATGCAGTTTCTTGGCTTTTTAAACATGAAATCCAGTCACTTTTCAACCCTCTGGTCCTTTCTTGGTAAAAGGAAGCCTAAACGGGTAAAATGGCTGAAAAACAAATTTGGCCCATTTTGCTGCCCTGGCTTGCTGGCCTGGCCCCATGAAATTTTCAAACTTTGGCCAATGGCTCAGTTAGGCAGGAAATATATCAAAACGAGCTCAAAATGCCCTAAAATGAATGCCAGCATGATTTAAAGGCCAAGATGTCAAGGGGAAAGGTGTTTAGGGGCCACTTCCGGTTTGGAGGAGGTCACTTCCGGTTTCAGGAAATGGCAGTTAGCTATGCAGTTTCTTGGCTTTTAAACATGAAATCCAGTCACTTTTCATCCCTCTGGTCCTTACTTGGTAAAAGGAAGCCCAAACAAGTAAAATGGCTGAAAAACGAATTTTGCCCTTTTTTGTGGCCCTGGCTTGCTGGCCTGGCCCCATGAAATTTTCAAATTTTGGCCAATGGCTCAGTTAGGCAGGAAATGTATCAAAACGAGCTCAAAATGCCCTAAAATGAATGCCAGCATGATTTAAAGACCAAAATGTCAAGGGGAAAGGTGTTTAGGGGCCACTTCCGGTTTGGAGGAGGTCACTTCCGGTTTCAGGAAATGGCAGTTAGCTATGCAGTTTCTTGGCTTTTAAACATGAAATTCAGTCACTTTTCATCCCTCTGGTCCTTTCTTGGTAAAAGGAAGCCCAAACAAGTAAAATGGCTGAAAAACAAATTTTGCCCTTTTTGTGGCCCTGGCTTGCTGGCCTGGCCCCATGAAATTTTCAAATTTTGGCCAATGGCTCAGTTAGGCAGGAAATGTATCAAAACGAGCTCAAAATGCCCTAAAATGAATGTCAGCATGATTTAAAGGCCAAAATGTCAAGGGGAAAGGTGTTTAGGGGCCACTTCCGGTTTGGAGGAGGTCACTTCCGGTTTCAGGAAATGGCAGTTAGCTATGCAGTTTCTTGGCTTTTAAACATGAAGTCCAGTCACTTTTCATCCCTCTGGTCCTTACTTGGTAAAAGGAAGCCCAAACAAGTAAAATGGCTGAAAAACTAATTTTGCCCTTTTTTGTGGCCCTGGCTTGCTGGCCTGGCCCCATGAAATTTTCAAATTTTGGCCAATGGCTCAGTTAGGCAGGAAATGTATCAAAACGAGCTCAAAATGCCCTAAAATGAATGCCAGCATGATTTAAAGACCAAAATGTCAAGGGGAAAGGTGTTTAGGGGCCACTTCCGGTTTGGAGGAGGTCACTTCCGGTTTCAGGAAATGGCAGTTAGCTATGCAGTTTCTTGGCTTTGAAACATGAAATTCAGTCACTTTTCATCCCTCTGGTCCTTTCTTGGTAAAAGGAAGCCCAAACAAGTAAAATGGCTGAAAAACAAATTTTGCCCTTTTTTGTGGCCCTGGCTTGCTGGCCTGGCCCCATTAAATTTTCAAATTTTGGCCAATGGCTCAGTTAGGCAGGAAATGTATCAAAACGAGCTCAAAATGCCCTAAAATGGATGCCAGCATGATTTAAAGGCCAAAATGTCAAGGGGAAAGGTGTTTAAGGGCCACTTCCGGTTTGGAGGAGGTCACTTCCGGTTTCAGGAAATGGCAGTTAGCTATGCAGTTTCTTGGCTTTTTAAACATGAAATCCAGTCACTTTTCATCCCTCTGGTCCTTTCTTGGTAAAAGGAAGCCCAAACAGGTAAAATGGCTGAAAAAAAGATTTGGCCCATTTTTGCGGCCTTGGCTTGCATGCGTGGCTCCATGAAATTTTCAAATTTTGGCCAATGGCTCAGTTAGGCAGGAAATGTATCAAAACGAGCTCAAAATGCCCTAAAATGAATGCCAGCATGATTTAAAGTCCAAAATGTCAAAAGGCAAAGGTGTTTAAGGGCCACTTCCGGTTTGGAGGAGGTCACTTCCGGTTTCAGGAAATGGCAGTTAGCTATGCAGTTTCTTGGCTTTTTAAACATGAAATCCAGTCACTTTTCATCCCTCTGGTCCTTTCTTGGTAAAAGGAAGCCCATACAGGTAAAATGGCTGAAAAACAAATTTGGCCCATTTTTGTGGCCCTGGCTTGCATGCGTGGCTCCATGAAATTTTCAAATTTTGGCCAATGGCTCAGTTAGGCAGGAAATGTATCAAAACGAGCTCAAACTGCCCTAAAATGGATGCCAGCATGATTTAAAGGCCAAAATGTCAAGGGGAAAGGTGTTTAAGGGCCACTTCCGGTTTGTAGGAGGTCACTTCCGGTTTCAGGAAATGGCAGTTAGCTATGCAGTTTCTTGGCTTTTTAAACATGAAATCCAGTCACTTTTCATCCCTCTGGTCCTTTCTTGGTAAAAGGAAGCCCAAACAAGTAAAATGGGTGAAAAACAAATTTGGCCCATTTTTGCGGCCCTGGCTTGCTGGCCTGGCCCCATGAAATTTTCAAATTTTGGCCAATGGCTCAGTTAGGCAGGAAATGTATCAAAACGAGCTCAGAATTCCCTAAAATGGATGCCAGCATGATTTAAATGCCAAAATGTCAAGGGGAAAGGTGTTTAGGGGCCACTTCCGGTTTGGAGGAGGTCACTTCCGGTCTCAGGAAATGGCAGTTAGCTATGCAGTTTCTTTGCTTTTTAAACATGAAGTCCAGTCACTTTTCATCCCTCTGGTCCTTTCTTGGTAAAAGGAAGCCTAAACGGGTAAAATGGCTGAAAAACAAATTTGGCCCATTTTGCTGCCCTGGCTTGCTGGCCTGGCCCCATGAAATTTTCAAACTTTGGCCAATGGCTCAGTTAGGCAGGAAATGTATCAAAACAAGCCCAAAATGCCCTAAAATGAATGCCAGCATGAATTAAAGGCCAAAATGTCAAGGGGAAAGGTGTTTAAGGGCCACTTCCGGTTTGGAGGAGGTCACTTCCTGTTTCAGGAAATGGCAGTTAGCTATGCAATTTCTTGGCTTTTTAAACATGAAATCCAATCACTTTTCATCCCTCTGGTCCTTTCTTGGTAAAAGGAAGCCCAAACAAGTAAAATGGCTGAAAAACAAATTTTGCCCTTTTTTGTGGCCCTGGCTTGCTGGCCTGGCCCCATGAAATTTTCAAATTTTGGCCAATGGCTCAGTTAGGCAGGAAATGTATCAAAACGAGCTCAAAATGCCCTAAAATGAATGCCAGCATGATTTAAAGGCCAAAATGTCAAGGGGAAAGGTGTTTAGGGACCACTTCCGGTTTGGAGGAGGTCACTTCCGGTTTCAGGAAATGGCAGTTAGCTATGCAGTTTCTTTGCTTTTTAAACATGAAGTCCAGTCACTTTTCATCCCTCTGGTCCTTTCTTGGTAAAAGGAAGCCCAAACAGGTAAAATGGCTGAAAAACAAATTTGGCCCATTTTTGCGGCCCTGGCTTGCATGCGTGGCTCCATGAAATTTTCAAATTTTGGCCAATGGCTCAGTTAGGCAGGAAATGTATCAAAACGAGCTCAAACTGCCCTAAAATGGATGCCAGCATGAATTAAATGCCAAAATGTCAAGGGGAAAGGTGTTTAGGGGCCACTTCCGGTTTGGAGGAGGTCACTTCCGGTCTCAGGAAATGGCAGTTAGCTATGCAGTTCCTTTGCTTTTTAAACATGAAATCCAGTCACTTTTCATCCCTCTGGTCCTTTCTTGGTAAAAGGAAGCCTAAACGGGTAAAATGGCTGAAAAACAAATTTGGCCCATTTTTGCCGCCCTGGCTTGCTGGCCTGGCCCCATGAAATTTTCAAACTTTGGCCAATGGCTCAGTTAGGCAGGAAATATGTCAAAACGAGCTCAAAATGCCCTAAAATGAATGCCAGCATGATTTAAAGGCCAAAATGTCAAGGGGAAAGGTGTTTAGGGGCCACTTCCGGTTTGGAGGAGGTCACTTCCGGTTTCAGGAAATGGCAGTTAGCTATGCAGTTTCTTGGCTTTTTAAAATGAAATCCAGTCACTTTTCAACCCTCTGGTCCTTTCTTGGTAAAAAGAAGCCTAAACGGGTTAAAATGGCTGAAAAACAAATTTGGCCCATTTTGCTGCCCTGGCTTGCTGGCCTGGCCCCATGAAATTTTCAAACTTTGGCCAATGGCTCAGTTAGGCAGGAAATGTATCAAAACAAGCTCAAAATGCCCTAAAATGAATGCCAGCATGAATTAAAGGCCAAAATGTCAAGGGGAAAGGTGTTTAAGGGCCACTTCCGGTTTGGAGGAGGTCACTTCCGGTTTCAGGAAATGGCAGTTAGCTATGCAGTTTCTTGGCTTTTTAAACATGAAATCCAGTCACTTTTCATCCCTCTGGTCCTTTCTTGGTAAAAGGAAGCCCAAACAAGTAAAATGGGTGAAAAACAAATTTGGCCCATTTTTGCGGCCCTGGCTTGCTGGCCTGGCCCCATGAAATTTTCAAATTTTGGCCAATGGCTCAGTTAGGCAGGAAATATATCAAAACGAGCTCAAAATGCCCTAAAATGAATGCCAGCATGATTTAAAGGCCAAAATGTCAAGGGGAAAGGTGTTTAGGGGCCACTTCCGGTTTGGAGGAGGTCACTTCCGGTTTCAGGAAATGGCAGTTAGCTATGCAGTTTCTTGGCTTTTTAAACATGAAATCCAGTCACTTTTCAACCCTCTGGTCCTTTCTTGGTAAAAGGAAGCCTAAACGGGTAAAATGGCTGAAAAACAAATTTGGCCCATTTTGCTGCCCTGGCTTGCTGGCCTGGCCCCATGAAATTTTCAAACTTTGGCCAATGGCTCAGTTAGGCAGGAAATGTATCAAAACGAGCTCAAAATGCCCTAAAATGAATGCCAGCATGATTTAAAGGCCAAAATGTCAAGGGGAAAGGTGTTTAGGGGCCACTTCCGGTTTGGAGGAGGTCACTTCCGGTTTCAGGAAATGGCAGTTAGCTATGCAGTTTCTTTGCTTTTAAACATGAAATCCAGTCACTTTTCATCCCTCTGGTCCTTTCTTGGTAAAAGGAAGCCTAAACGGGTAAAATGGCTGAAAAACAAATTTGGCCCATTTTTGCCGCCCTGGCTTGCTGGCCTGGCCCCATGAAATTTTCAAACTTTGGCCAATGGCTCAGTTAGGCAGGAAATGTATCAAAACGAGCTCAAAATGCCCTAAAATGAATGCCAGCATGATTTAAAGGCCAAAATGTCAAGGGGAAAGGTGTTTAGGGGCCACTTCCGGTTTGGAGGAGGTCACTTCCGGTTTCAGGAAATGGCAGTTAGCTATGCAGTTTCTTGGCTTTTAAACATGAAATCCAGTCACTTTTCATCCCTCTGGTCCTTTCTTGGTAAAAGGAAGCCCAAACAAGTAAAATGGCTGAAAAACAAATTTTGCCCTTTTTTGTGGCCCTGGCTTGCTGGCCTGGCCCCATGAAATTTTCAAATTTTGGCCAATGGCTCAGTTAGGCAGGAAATGTATCAAAACGAGCTCAAAATGCCCTAAAATGGATGCCAGCATGATTTAAAGGCCAAAATGTCAAGGGGAAAGGTGTTTAAGGGCCACTTCCGGTTTGGAGGAGGTCACTTCCGGTTTCAGGAAATGGCAGTTAGCTATGAAGTTTCTTGGCTTTTTAAACATGAAATCCAGTCACTTTTCATCCCTCTGGTACTTTCTTGGTAAAAGGAAGCCCAAACGGGGAAAATGGCTGAAAAACAAATTTGGCCCATTTTTGCGGCCCTGGCTTGCTGGCCTGGCCCCATGAAATTTTCACATTTTGGCCAATGGCTCAGTTAGGCAGGAAATGTATCAAAACGAGCTCAAAATGCCCTAAAATGGATGCCAGCATGATTTAAAGGCCAAAATGTCAAGGGGAAAGGTGTTTAAGGGCCACTTCCGGTTTGGAGGAGGTCACTTCCTTTTTCAGGAAATGGCAGTTAGCTATGCAGTTTCTTGGCTTTTTAAACATGAAATCCAGTCACTTTTCATCCCTCTGGTCCTTTCTTGGTAAAAGGAAGCCCAAACAGGTAAAATGGCTGAAAAAAAGATTTGGCCCATTTTTGCGGCCTTGGCTTGCATGCGTGGCTCCATGAAATTTTCAAATTTTGGCCAATGGCTCAGTTAGGCAGGAAATGTATCAAAACGAGCTCAAAATGCCCTACAATGAATGTCAGCATGATTTAAAGGCCAAATGTCAAGGGGAAAGGTGTTTAAGGGCCACTTCCGGTTTGGAGGAGGTCACTTCCGGTTTCAGGAAATGGCAGTTAGCTATGCAGTTTCTTGGCTTTTTAAACATGAAATCCAGTCACTTTTCATCCCTCTGGTCCTTTCTTGGTAAAAGGAAGCCCAAACAGGTAAAATGGCTGAAAAACAAATTTGGCCCATTTTTGCGGCCCTGGCTTGCTGGCCTGACCCCATGGAAATTTTCAAATTTTGGCCAATGGCTCAGTTAGGCAGGAAATGTATCAAAACGAGCTCAAAATGCCCTAAAATGAATGCCAGCATGATTTAAAGTCCAAAATGTCAAAAGGCAAAGGTGTTTAAGGGCCACTTCCGGTTTGGAGGAGGTCACTTCCGGTTTCAGGAAATGGCAGTTAGCTATGCAGTTTCTTGGCTTTTTAAACATGAAATCCAGTCACTTTTCATCCCTCTGGTCCTTTCTTGGTAAAAGGAAGCCCATACAGGTAAAATGGCTGAAAAACAAATTTGGCCCATTTTTGTGGCCCTGGCTTGCATGCGTGGCTCCATGAAATTTTCAAATTTTGGCCAATGGCTCAGTTAGGCAGGAAATGTATCAAAACGAGCTCAAACTGCCCTAAAATGGATGCCAGCATGATTTAAAGGCCAAAATGTCAAGGGGAAAGGTGTTTAAGGGCCACTTCCGGTTTGTAGGAGGTAACTTCCGGTTTCAGGAAATGGCAGTTAGCTATGCAGTTTCTTGGCTTTTTAAACATGAAATCCAGTCACTTTTCATCCCTCTGGTCCTTTCTTGGTAAAAGGAAGCCCAAACAGGTAAAATGGCTGAAAAACAAATTTGGCCCATTTTTGCGGCCCTGGCTTGCTGGCCTGACCCCATGGAAATTTTCAAATTTTGGCCAATGGCTCAGTTAGGCAGGAAATGTATCAAAACGAGCTCAAAATGCCCTAAAATGAATGCCAGCATGATTTAAAGTCCAAAATGTCAAAAGGCAAAGGTGTTTAAGGGCCACTTCCGGTTTGGAGGAGGTCACTTCCGGTTTCAGGAAATGGCAGTTAGCTATGCAGTTTCTTGGCTTTTTAAACATGAAATCCAGTCACTTTTCATCCCTCTGGTCCTTTCTTGGTAAAAGGAAGCCCATACAGGTAAAATGGCTGAAAAACAAATTTGGCCCATTTTTGTGGCCCTGGCTTGCATGCGTGGCTCCATGAAATTTTCAAATTTTGGCCAATGGCTCAGTTAGGCAGGAAATGTATCAAAACAAGCTCAAACTGCCCTAAAATCGATGCCAGCATGATTTAAAGGCCAAAATGTCAAGGGGAAAGGTGTTTAAGGGCCACTTCCGGTTTGTAGGAGGTCACTTCCGGTTTCAGGAAATGGCAGTTAGCTATGCAGTTTCTTGGCTTTTTAAAATGAAATCCAGTCACTTTTCAACCCTCTGGTCCTTTCTTGGTAAAAGGAAGCCTAAACGGGTTAAAATGGCTGAAAAACAAATTTGGCCCATTTTGCTGCCCTGGCTTGCTGGCCTGGCCCCATGAAATTTTCAAACTTTGGCCAATGGCTCAGTTAGGCAGGAAATGTATCAAAACAAGCTCAAAATGCCCTAAAATGAATGCCAGCATGAATTAAAGGCCAAAATGTCAAGGGGAAAGGTGTTTAAGGGCCACTTCCGGTTTGGAGGAGGTCACTTCCGGTTTCAGGAAATGGCAGTTAGCTATGCAGTTTCTTGGCTTTTTAAACATGAAATCCAGTCACTTTTCATCCCTCTGGTCCTTTCTTGGTAAAAGGAAGCCCAAACAGGTAAAATGGCTGAAAAACAAATTGTGCCCTTTTTTGTGGCCCTGGCTTGCTGGCCTGGCAGGAAGGCAGGAAATGTATCAAAACGAGCTCAAAATGCCCTAAAATGAATGCCAGCATGATTTAAAGTCCAAAATGTCAAAAGGCAAAGGTGTTTAAGGGCCACTTCCGGTTTGGAGGAGGTCACTTCCGGTTTCAGGAAATGGCAGTTAGCTATGCAGTTTCTTGGCTTTTTAAACATGAAATCCAGTCACTTTTCATCCCTCTGGTCCTTTCTTGGTAAAAGGAAGCCCATACAGGTAAAATGGCTGAAAAACAAATTTGGCCCATTTTTGTGGCCCTGGCTTGCATGCGTGGCTCCCTGAAATTTTCAAATTTTGGCCAATGGCTCAGTTAGGCAGGAAATGTATCAAAACGAGCTCAAACTGCCCTAAAATGGATGCCAGCATGATTTAAAGGCCAAAATGTCAAGGGGAAAGGTGTTTAAGGGCCACTTCCGGTTTGTAGGAGGTCACTTCCGGTTTCAGGAAATGGCAGTTAGCTATGCAGTTTCTTGGCTTTTTAAAATGAAATCCAGTCACTTTTCAACCCTCTGGTCCTTTCTTGGTAAAAGGAAGCCTAAACTGGTTAAAATGGCTGAAAAACAAATTTGGCCCATTTTGCTGCCCTGGCTTGCTGGCCTGGCCCCATGAAATTTTCAAACTTTGGCCAATGGCTCAGTTAGGCAGGAAATGTATCAAAACAAGCTCAAAATGCCCTAAAATGAATGCCAGCATGAATTAAAGGCCAAAATGTCAAGGGGAAAGGTGTTTAAGGGCCACTTCCGGTTTGGAGGAGGTCACTTCCGGTTTCAGGAAATGGCAGTTAGCTATGCAGTTTCTTGGCTTTTTAAACATGAAATCCAGTCACTTTTCATCCCTCTGGTCCTTTCTTGGTAAAAGGAAGCCCAAACAGGTAAAATGGCTGAAAAACAAATTGTGCCCTTTTTTGTGGCCCTGGCTTGCTGGCCTGGCCCCATGAAATTTTCAAATTTTGGCCAATGGCTCAGTTAGGCAGGAAATGTATCAAAACGAGATCAAAATGCCCTAAAATGAATGCCAGCATGATTCAAAGGCCAAAATGTCAAGGGGAAAGGTGTTTAGGGGCCACTTCCGGTTTGGAGGAGGTCACTTCCGGTCTCAGGAAATGGCAGTTAGCTATGCAGTTTCTTTGCTTTTTAAACATGAAATCCAGTCACTTTTCATCCCTCTGGTCCTTTCTTGGTAAAAGGAAGCCTAAACGGGTAAAATGGCTGAAAAACAAATTTGGCCCATTTTTGCCGCCCTGGCTTGCTGGCCTGGCCCCATGAAATTTTCAAACTTTGGCCAATGGCTCAGTTAGGCAGGAAATATGTCAAAACGAGCTCAAAATGCCCTAAAATGAATGCCAGCATGATTTAAAGGCCAAAATGTCAAGGGGAAAGGTGTTTAGGGGCCACTTCCGGTTTGGAGGAGGTCACTTCCGGTTTCAGGAAATGGCAGTTAGCTATGCAGTTTCTTGGCTTTTTAAAATGAAATCCAGTCACTTTTCAACCCTCTGGTCCTTTCTTGGTAAAAGGAAGCCTAAACGGGTTAAAATGGCTGAAAAACAAATTTGGCCCATTTTGCTGCCCTGGCTTGCTGGCCTGGCCCCATGAAATTTTCAAACTTTGGCCAATGGCTCAGTTAGGCAGGAAATGTATCAAAACAAGCTCAAAATGCCCTAAAATGAATGCCAGCATGAATTAAAGGCCAAAATGTCAAGGGGAAAGGTGTTTAAGGGCCACTTCCGGTTTGGAGGAGGTCACTTCCGGTTTCAGGAAATGGCAGTTAGCTATGCAGTTTCTTGGCTTTTTAAACATGAAATCCAGTCACTTTTCATCCCTCTGGTCCTTTCTTGGTAAAAGGAAGCCCAAACAAGTAAAATGGGTGAAAAACAAATTTGGCCCATTTTTGCGGCCCTGGCTTGCTGGCCTGGCCCCATGAAATTTTCAAATTTTGGCCAATGGCTCAGTTAGGCAGGAAATATATCAAAACGAGCTCAAAATGCCCTAAAATGAATGCCAGCATGATTTAAAGGCCAGAATGTCAAGGGGAAAGGTGTTTAGGGGCCACTTCCGGTTTGGAGGAGGTCACTTCCGGTTTCAGGAAATGGCAGTTAGCTATGCAGTTTCTTTGCTTTTTAAACATGAAATCCAGTCACTTTTCAACCCTCTGGTCCTTTCTTGGTAAAAGGAAGCCTAAACGGGTAAAATGGCTGAAAAACAAATTTGGCCCATTTTGCTGCCCTGGCTTGCTGGCCTGGCCCCATGAAATTTTCAAACTTTGGCCAATGGCTCAGTTAGGCAGGAAATGTATCAAAACGAGCTCAAAATGCCCTAAAATGAATGCCAGCATGATTTAAAGGCCAAAATGTCAAGGGGAAAGGTGTTTAGGGGCCACTTCCGGTTTGGAGGAGGTCACTTCCGGTTTCAGGAAATGGCAGTTAGCTATGCAGTTTCTTGGCTTTTAAACATGAAATCCAGTCACTTTTCATCCCTCTGGTCCTTTCTTGGTAAAAGGAAGCCCAAACAAGTAAAATGGCTGAAAAACAAATTGTGCCCTTTTTTGTGGCCCTGGCTTGCTGGCCTGGCCCCATGAAATTTTTTAAATTTTGGCCAATGGCTCAGTTAGGCAGGAAATGTATCAAAACGAGATCAAAATGCCCTAAAATGGATGCCAGCATGATTTAAAGGCCAAAATGTCAAGGGGAAAGGTGTTTAAGGGCCACTTCCGGTTTGGAGGAGGTCACTTCCGGTTTCAGGAAATGGCAGTTAGCTATGAAGTTTCTTGGCTTTTTAAACATGAAATCCAGTCACTTTTCATCCCTCTGGTCCTTTCTTGGTAAAAGGAAGCCCAATCAGGTAAAATGGCTGAAAAAAAGATTTGGCCCATTTTTGCGGCCTTGGCTTGCATGCGTGGCTCCATGAAATTTTCAAATTTTGGCCAATGGCTCAGTTAGGCAGGAAATGTATCAAAACGAGCTCAAAATGCCCTACAATGAATGTCAGCATGATTTAAAGGCCAAATGTCAAGGGGAAAGGTGTTTAAGGGCCACTTCCGGTTTGGAGGAGGTCACTTACGGTTTCAGGAAATGGCAGTTAGCTATGCAGTTTCTTGGCTTTTTAAACATGAAATCCAGTCACTTTTCATCCCTCTGGTCCTTTCTTGGTAAAAGGAAGCCCAAACAGGTAAAATGGCTGAAAAAAAGATTTGGCCCATTTTTGCGGCCCTGGCTTGCATGCGTGGCTCCATGAAATTTTCAAATTTTGGCCAATGGCTCAGTTAGGCAGGAAATGTATCAAAACGAGTTCAAAATGCCCTAAAATGGATGCCAGCATGATTTAAAGGCCAAGATGTCAAGGGGAATGGTGTTTAAGGGCCACATCCGGTTTGGAGGAGGTCACTTCCGGTTTCAGGAAATGGCAGTTAGCTATGCAGTTTCTTGGCTTTTTAAACATGAAATCCAGTCACTTTTCACCCTCTGGTCCTTTCTTGGTAAAAGGAAGCCCAAACAGGTAAAATGGCTGAAAAACAAATTTGGCCCATTTTTGCGGCCCTGGCTTGCATGCGTGGCTCCATGAAATTTTCAAATTTTGGGCAATGGCTCAGTTAGGCAGGAAAAGTATCAAAACGAGTTCAAAAAGCCCTACAATGAATGTCAGCATGATTTAAAGGCCAAATGTCAAGGGGAAAGGTGTTTAAGGGCCACTTCCGGTTTGGAGGAGGTCACTTCCGGTTTCAGGAAATGGCAGTTAGCTATGCAGTTTCTTGGCTTTTTAAACATGAAATCCAGTCACTTTTCATCCCTCTGATCCTTTCTTGGTAAAAGGAAGCCCAATCAGATAAAATGGCTGAAAAACAAATTTGGCCCGTTTTTGCGGCCCTGGCTTGCATGCGTGGCTCCATGAAATTTTCAAATTTTGGCCAATGGCTCAGTTAGGCAGGAAAAGTATCAAAACGAGTTCAAAATGCCCTAAAATGGATGCCAGCATGATTTAAAGTCCAAAATGTCAAAGGGAAAGGTGTTTAAGGGTCACTTCCGGTTTGGAGGAGGTCACTTCCGGTTTCAGGAAATGGCAGTTAGCTATGCAGTTTCTTGGCTTTTTAAACATGAAATCCAGTCACTTTTCATCCCTCTGATCCTTTCTTGGTAAAAGGAAGCCCAATCAGATAAAATGGCTGAAAAACAAATTTGGCCCGTTTTTGCGGCCCTGGCTTGCATGCGTGGCTCCATGAAATTTTCAAATTTTGGCCAATGGCTCAGTTAGGCAGGAAAAGTATCAAAACGAGTTCAAAATGCCCTAAAATGGATGCCAGCATGATTTAAAGGCCAAAATGTCAAGGGGAACGGTGATTAAGGGCCACTTCCGGTTTGGAGGAGGTCACTTCTGGTTTCAGGAAGTGGCAGTTAGCTATGCAGTTTCTTGGCTTTTTAAACATGAAATCCAGTCACTTTTCATCCCTCTGGTCCTTTCTTGGTAAAAGGAAGCCCAAACAGGTAAAATGGCTGAAAAACAAATTTGGCCCATTTTTGCGGCCCTGGCTTGCTGGCCTGACCCCATGGAAATTTTCAAATTTTGGCCAATGGCTCAGTTAGGCAGGAAAAGTATCAAAACGAGCTCAAAATGCCCTACAATGAATGTCAGCATGATTTAAAGGCCAAATGTCAAGGGGAAAGGTGTTTAAGGGCCACTTCCGGTTTGGAGGAGGTCACTTCCGGTTTCAGGAAATGGCAGTTAGCTATGCAGTTTCTTGGCTTTTTAAACATGAAATCCAGTCACTTTTCATCCCTCTGGTCCTTTCTTGGTAAAAGGAAGCCCAAACAGGTAAAATGGCTGAAAAAAGATTTGGCCCATTTTTGCGGCCTTGGCTTGCATGCGTGGCTCCATGAAATTTTCAAATTTTGGCCAATGGCTCAGTTAGGCAGGAAATGTATCAAAACGAGCTCAAAATGCCCTACAATGAATGTCAGCATGATTTAAAGGCCAAATGTCAAGGGGAAAGGTGTTTAAGGGCCACTTCCGGTTTGGAGGAGGTCACTTCCGGTTTCAGGAAATGGCAGTTAGCTATGCAGTTTCTTGGCTTTTTAAACATGAAATCCAGTCACTTTTCATCCCTCTGGTCCTTTCTTGGTAAAAGGAAGCCCAAACAGGTAAAATGGCTGAAAAAAAGATTTGGCCCATTTTTGCGGCCCTGGCTTGCATGCGTGGCTCCATGAAATTTTCAAATTTTGGCCAATGGCTCAGTTAGGCAGGAAATGTATCAAAACGAGCTCAAAATGCCCTACAATGAATGTCAGCATGATTTAAAGGCCAAATGTCAAGGGGAAAGGTGTTTAAGGGCCACTTCCGGTTTGGAGGAGGTCACTTCCGGTTTCAGGAAATGGCAGTTAGCTATGCAGTTTCTTGGCTTTTTAAACATGAAATCCAGTCACTTTTCATCCCTCTGGTCCTTTCTTGGTAAAAGGAAGCCCAAACAGGTAAAATGGCTGAAAAAAAGATTTGGCCCATTTTTGCGGCCTTGGCTTGCATGCGTGGCTCCATGAAATTTTCAAATTTTGGCCAATGGCTCAGTTAGGCAGGAAATGTATCAAAACGAGCTCAAAATGCCCTACAATGAATGTCAGCATGATTTAAATGCCAAAATGTCAAGGGGAAAGGTGTTTAGGGGCCACTTCCGGTTTGGAGGAGGTCACTTCCGGTTTCAGGAAATGGCAGTAAGCTATGCAGTTTCTTGGCTTTTTAAACATGAAGTCCAGTCACTTTTCATCCCTCTGATCCTTTCTTGGTAAAAGGAAGCCCAATCAGATAAAATGGCTGAAAAACAAATTTGGCCCGTTTTTGCGGCCCTGGCTTGCATGCGTGGCTCCATGAAATTTTCAAATTTTGGCCAATGGCTCAGTTAGGCAGGAAAAGTATCAAAACGAGTTCAAAATGCCCTAAAATGGATGCCAGCATGATTTAAAGTCCAAAATGTCAAAGGGAAAGGTGTTTAAGGGTCACTTCCGGTTTGGAGGAGGTCACTTCCGGTTTCAGGAAATGGCAGTTAGCTATGCAGTTTCTTGGCTTTTTAAACATGAAATCCAGTCACTTTTCATCCCTCTGATCCTTTCTTGGTAAAAGGAAGCCCAATCAGATAAAATGGCTGAAAAACAAATTTGGCCCGTTTTTGCGGCCCTGGCTTGCATGCGTGGCTCCATGAAATTTTCAAATTTTGGCCAATGGCTCAGTTAGGCAGGAAAAGTATCAAAACGAGTTCAAAATGGATGCCAGCATGATTTAAAGGCCAAAATGTCAAGGGGAACGGTGATTAAGGGCCACTTCCGGTTTGGAGGAGGTCACTTCTGGTTTCAGGAAGTGGCAGTTAGCTATGCAGTTTCTTGGCTTTTTAAACATGAAATCCAGTCACTTTTCATCCCTCTGGTCCTTTCTTGGTAAAAGGAAGCCCAAACAGGTAAAATGGCTGAAAAACAAATTTGGCCCATTTTTGCGGCCCTGGCTTGCTGGCCTGACCCCATGGAAATTTTCAAATTTTGGCCAATGGCTCAGTTAGGCAGGAAAAGTATCAAAACGAGCTCAAAATGCCCTACAATGAATGTCAGCATGATTTAAAGGCCAAATGTCAAGGGGAAAGGTGTTTAAGGGCCACTTCCGGTTTGGAGGAGGTCACTTCCGGTTTCAGGAAATGGCAGTTAGCTATGCAGTTTCTTGGCTTTTTAAACATGAAATCCAGTCACTTTTCATCCCTCTGGTCCTTTCTTGGTAAAAGGAAGCCCAAACAGGTAAAATGGCTGAAAAAAGATTTGGCCCATTTTTGCGGCCTTGGCTTGCATGCATGGCTCCATGAAATTTTCAAATTTTGGCCAATGGCTCAGTTAGGCAGGAAATGTATCAAAACGAGCTCAAAATGCCCTACAATGAATGTCAGCATGATTTAAAGGCCAAATGTCAAGGGGAAAGGTGTTTAAGGGCCACTTCCGGTTTGGAGGAGGTCACTTCCGGTTTCAGGAAATGGCAGTTAGCTATGCAGTTTCTTGGCTTTTTAAACATGAAATCCAGTCACTTTTCATCCCTCTGGTCCTTTCTTGGTAAAAGGAAGCCCAAACAGGTAAAATGGCTGAAAAACAAATTTGGCCCATTTTTGCGGCCCTGGCTTGCTGGCCTGACCCCATGGAAATTTTCAAATTTTGGCCAATGGCTCAGTTAGGCAGGAAAAGTATCAAAACGAGCTCAAAATGCCCTACAATGAATGTCAGCATGATTTAAAGGCCAAATGTCAAGGGGAAAGGTGTTTAAGGGCCACTTCCGGTTTGGAGGAGGTCACTTCCGGTTTCAGGAAATGGCAGTTAGCTATGCAGTTTCTTGGCTTTTTAAACATGAAATCCAGTCACTTTTCATCCCTCTGGTCCTTTCTTGGTAAAAGGAAGCCCAAACAGGTAAAATGGCTGAAAAAAAGATTTGGCCCATTTTTGCGGCCTTGGCTTGCATGCGTGGCTCCATGAAATTTTCAAATTTTGGCCAATGGCTCAGTTAGGCAGGAAATGTATCAAAACGAGCTCAAAATGCCCTACAATGAATGTCAGCATGATTTAAAGGCCAAATGTCAAGGGGAAAGGTGTTTAAGGGCCACTTCCGGTTTGGAGGAGGTCACTTCCGGTTTCAGGAAATGGCAGTTAGCTATGCAGTTTCTTGGCTTTTTAAACATGAAATCCAGTCACTTTTCATCCCTCTGGTCCTTTCTTGGTAAAAGGAAGCCCAAACAGGTAAAATGGCTGAAAAAAAGATTTGGCCCATTTTTGCGGCCCTGGCTTGCATGCGTGGCTCCATGAAATTTTCAAATTTTGGCCAATGGCTCAGTTAGGCAGGAAATGTATCAAAACGAGCTCAAAATGCCCTACAATGAATGTCAGCATGATTTAAAGGCCAAATGTCAAGGGGAAAGGTGTTTAAGGGCCACTTCCGGTTTGGAGGAGGTCACTTCCGGTTTCAGGAAATGGCAGTTAGCTATGCAGTTTCTTGGCTTTTTAAACATGAAATCCAGTCACTTTTCATCCCTCTGGTCCTTTCTTGGTAAAAGGAAGCCCAAACAGGTAAAATGGCTGAAAAAAAGATTTGGCCCATTTTTGCGGCCTTGGCTTGCATGCGTGGCTCCATGAAATTTTCAAATTTTGGCCAATGGCTCAGTTAGGCAGGAAATGTATCAAAACGAGCTCAAAATGCCCTACAATGAATGTCAGCATGATTTAAATGCCAAAATGTCAAGGGGAAAGGTGTTTAGGGGCCACTTCCGGTTTGGAGGAGGTCACTTCCGGTTTCAGGAAATGGCAGTAAGCTATGCAGTTTCTTGGCTTTTTAAACATGAAGTCCAGTCACTTTTCATCCCTCTGGTCCTTTCTTGGTAAAAGGAAGCCCAAACAGGTAAAATGGCTGAAAAACAAATTTGGCCCATTTTTGCGGCCCTGGCTTGCTGGCCTGACCCCATGGAAATTTTCAAATTTTGGCCAATGGCTCAGTTAGGCAGGAAAAGTATCAAAACGAGCTCAAAATGCCCTACAATGAATGTCAGCATGATTTAAAGGCCAAATGTCAAGGGGAAAGGTGTTTAAGGGCCACTTCCGGTTTGGAGGAGGTCACTTCCGGTTTCAGGAAATGGCAGTTAGCTATGCAGTTTCTTGGCTTTTTAAACATGAAATCCAGTCACTTTTCATCCCTCTGGTCCTTTCTTGGTAAAAGGAAGCCCAAACAGGTAAAATGGCTGAAAAAAAGATTTGGCCCATTTTTGCGGCCTTGGCTTGCATGCGTGGCTCCATGAAATTTTCAAATTTTGGCCAATGGCTCAGTTAGGCAGGAAATGTATCAAAACGAGCTCAAAATGCCCTACAATGAATGTCAGCATGATTTAAAGGCCAAATGTCAAGGGGAAAGGTGTTTAAGGGCCACTTCCGGTTTGGAGGAGGTCACTTCCGGTTTCAGGAAATGGCAGTTAGCTATGCAGTTTCTTGGCTTTTTAAACATGAAATCCAGTCACTTTTCATCCCTCTGGTCCTTTCTTGGTAAAAGGAAGCCCAAACAGGTAAAATGGCTGAAAAAAAGATTTGGCCCATTTTTGCGGCCCTGGCTTGCATGCGTGGCTCCATGAAATTTTCAAATTTTGGCCAATGGCTCAGTTAGGCAGGAAATGTATCAAAACGAGCTCAAAATGCCCTACAATGAATGTCAGCATGATTTAAAGGCCAAATGTCAAGGGGAAAGGTGTTTAAGGGCCACTTCCGGTTTGGAGGAGGTCACTTCCGGTTTCAGGAAATGGCAGTTAGCTATGCAGTTTCTTGGCTTTTTAAACATGAAATCCAGTCACTTTTCATCCCTCTGGTCCTTTCTTGGTAAAAGGAAGCCCAAACAGGTAAAATGGCTGAAAAAAAGATTTGGCCCATTTTTGCGGCCTTGGCTTGCATGCGTGGCTCCATGAAATTTTCAAATTTTGGCCAATGGCTCAGTTAGGCAGGAAATGTATCAAAACGAGCTCAAAATGCCCTACAATGAATGTCAGCATGATTTAAATGCCAAAATGTCAAGGGGAAAGGTGTTTAGGGGCCACTTCCGGTTTGGAGGAGGTCACTTCCGGTTTCAGGAAATGGCAGTAAGCTATGCAGTTTCTTGGCTTTTTAAACATGAAGTCCAGTCACTTTTCATCCCTCTGGTCCTTTCTTGGTAAAAGGAAGCCCAAACAGGTAAAATGGCTGAAAAACAAATTTGGCCCATTTTTGCGGCCCTGGCTTGCTGGCATGATCCCATGGAAATTTTCAAATTTTGGCCAATGGCTCAGTTAGGCAGGAAATGTATCAAAACGAGCTCAAAATGCCCTAAAATGAATGCCAGCATGATTTAAAGTCCAAAATGTCAAAAGGGAAAGGTGTTTAAGGGTCACTTCCGGTTTGGAGGAGGTCACTTCCGGTTTGGAGGAGGTCACTTCCGGTTTCAGGAAATGGCAGTTAGCTATGCAGTTTCTTGGCTTTTTAAACATGAAATCCAGTCACTTTTCACCCTCTGGTCCTTTCTTGGTAAAAGGAAGCCCAAACAGGTAAAATGGCTGAAAAACAAATTTGGCCCATTTTTGCGGCCCTGGCTTGCATGCGTGGCTCCATGAAATTTTCAAATTTTGGGCAATGGCTCAGTTAGGCAGGAAAAGTATCAAAACGAGTTCAAAATGCCCTACAATGAATGTCAGCATGATTTAAAGGCCAAATGTCAAGGGGAAAGGTGTTTAAGGGTCACTTCCGGTTTGGAGGAGGTCACTTCCGGTTTCAGGAAATGGCAGTTAGCTATGCAGTTTCTTGGCTTTTTAAACATGAAATCCAGTCACTTTTCATCCCTCTGATCCTTTCTTGGTAAAAGGAAGCCCAATCAGATAAAATGGCTGAAAAACAAATTTGGCCCGTTTTTGCGGCCCTGGCTTGCATGCGTGGCTCCATGAAATTTTCAAATTTTGGCCAATGGCTCAGTTAGGCAGGAAAAGTATCAAAACGAGTTCAAAATGCCCTAAAATGGATGCCAGCATGATTTAAAGTCCAAAATGTCAAAGGGAAAGGTGTTTAAGGGTCACTTCCGGTTTGGAGGAGGTCACTTCCGGTTTCAGGAAATGGCAGTTAGCTATGCAGTTTCTTGGCTTTTTAAACATGAAATCCAGTCACTTTTCATCCCTCTGGAACTTTCTTGGTAAAAGGAAGCCCAAACAGGTAAAATGGCTGAAAAAAAGATTTGGCCCATTTTTGCGGCCTTGGCTTGCATGCGTGGCTCCATGAAATTTTCAAATTTTGGCCAATGGCTCAGTTAGGCAGGAAATGTATCAAAACGAGATCAAAATGCCCTACAATGAATGTCAGCATGATTTAAAGGCCAAATGTCAAGGGGAAAGGTGTATAAGGGCCACTTCCGGTTTGGAGGAGGTCACTTCCGGTTTCAGGAAATGGCAGTTAGCTATGCAGTTTCTTGGCTTTTTAAACATGAAATCCAGTCACTTTTCATCCCTCTGGTCCTTTCTTGGTAAAAGGAAGCCCAAACAGGTAAAATGGCTGAAAAAAAGATTTGGCCCATTTTTGCGGCCTTGGCTTGCATGCGTGGCTCCATGAAATTTTCAAATTTTGGCCAATGGCTCAGTTAGGCAGGAAATGTATCAAAACGAGCTCAAAATGCCCTACAATGAATGTCAGCATGATTTAAAGGCCAAATGTCAAGGGGAAAGGTGTTTAAGGGCCACTTCCGGTTTGGAGGAGGTCACTTCCGGTTTCAGGAAATGGCAGTTAGCTATGCAGTTTCTTGGCTTTTTAAACATGAAATCCAGTCACTTTTCATCCCTCTGGTCCTTTCTTGGTAAAAGGAAGCCCAAACAGGTAAAATGGCTGAAAAAAAGATTTGGCCCATTTTTGCGGCCCTGGCTTGCATGCGTGGCTCCATGAAATTTTCAAATTTTGGCCAATGGCTCAGTTAGGCAGGAAATGTATCAAAACGAGCTCAAAATGCCCTACAATGAATGTCAGCATGATTTAAAGGCCAAATGTCAAGGGGAAAGGTGTTTAAGGGCCACTTCCGGTTTGGAGGAGGTCACTTCCGGTTTCAGGAAATGGCAGTTAGCTATGCAGTTTCTTGGCTTTTTAAACATGAAATCCAGTCACTTTTCATCCCTCTGGTCCTTTCTTGGTAAAAGGAAGCCCAAACAGGTAAAATGGCTGAAAAAAAGATTTGGCCCATTTTTGCGGCCTTGGCTTGCATGCGTGGCTCCATGAAATTTTCAAATTTTGGCCAATGGCTCAGTTAGGCAGGAAATGTATCAAAACGAGCTCAAAATGCCCTACAATGAATGTCAGCATGATTTAAATGCCAAAATGTCAAGGGGAAAGGTGTTTAGGGGCCACTTCCGGTTTGGAGGAGGTCACTTCCGGTTTCAGGAAATGGCAGTTAGCTATGCAGTTTCTTGGCTTTTTAAACATGAAGTCCAGTCACTTTTCATCCCTCTGGTCCTTTCTTGGTAAAAGGAAGCCCAAACAGGTAAAATGGCTGAAAAAAAGATTTGGCCCATTTTTGCGGCCCTGGCTTGCATGCGTGGCTCCATGAAATTTTCAAATTTTGGCCAATGGCTCAGTTAGGCAGGAAATGTATCAAAACGAGCTCAAAATGCCCTACAATGAATGTCAGCATGATTTAAAGGCCAAATGTCAAGGGGAAAGGTGTTTAAGGGCCACTTCCGGTTTGGAGGAGGTCACTTCCGGTTTCAGGAAATGGCAGTTAGCTATGCAGTTTCTTGGCTTTTTAAACATGAAATCCAGTCACTTTTCATCCCTCTGGTCCTTTCTTGGTAAAAGGAAGCCCAAACAGGTAAAATGGCTGAAAAAAAGATTTGGCCCATTTTTGCGGCCTTGGCTTGCATGCGTGGCTCCATGAAATTTTCAAATTTTGGCCAATGGCTCAGTTAGGCAGGAAATGTATCAAAACGAGCTCAAAATGCCCTACAATGAATGTCAGCATGATTTAAATGCCAAAATGTCAAGGGGAAAGGTGTTTAGGGGCCACTTCCGGTTTGGAGGAGGTCACTTCCGGTTTCAGGAAATGGCAGTAAGCTATGCAGTTTCTTGGCTTTTTAAACATGAAGTCCAGTCACTTTTCATCCCTCTGGTCCTTTCTTGGTAAAAGGAAGCCCAAACAGGTAAAATGGCTGAAAAACAAATTTGGCCCATTTTTGCGGCCCTGGCTTGCTGGCCTGACCCCATGGAAATTTTCAAATTTTGGCCAATGGCTCAGTTAGGCAGGAAATGTATCAAAACGAGCTCAAAATGCCCTAAAATGAATGCCAGCATGATTTAAAGTCCAAAATGTCAAAGGGAAAGGTGTTTAAGGGTCACTTCCGGTTTGGAGGAGGTCACTTCCGGTTTGGAGGAGGTCACTTCCGGTTTCAGGAAATGGCAGTTAGCTATGCAGTTTCTTGGCTTTTTAAACATGAAATCCAGTCACTTTTCACCCTCTGGTCCTTTCTTGGTAAAAGGAAGCCCAAACAGGTAAAATGGCTGAAAAACAAATTTGGCCCATTTTTGCGGCCCTGGCTTGCATGCGTGGCTCCATGAAATTTTCAAATTTTGGGCAATGGCTCAGTTAGGCAGGAAAAGTATCAAAACGAGTTCAAAATGCCCTACAATGAATGTCAGCATGATTTAAAGGCCAAATGTCAAGGGGAAAGGTGTTTAAGGGCCACTTCCGGTTTGGAGGAGGTCACTTCCGGTTTCAGGAAATGGCAGTTAGCTATGCAGTTTCTTGGCTTTTTAAACATGAAATCCAGTCACTTTTCATCCCTCTGATCCTTTCTTGGTAAAAGGAAGCCCAATCAGATAAAATGGCTGAAAAACAAATTTGGCCCGTTTTTGCGGCCCTGGCTTGCATGCGTGGCTCCATGAAATTTTCAAATTTTGGCCAATGGCTCAGTTAGGCAGGAAAAGTATCAAAACGAGTTCAAAATGCCCTAAAATGGATGCCAGCATGATTTAAAGTCCAAAATGTCAAAGGGAAAGGTGTTTAAGGGTCACTTCCGGTTTGGAGGAGGTCACTTCCGGTTTCAGGAAATGGCAGTTAGCTATGCAGTTTCTTGGCTTTTTAAACATGAAATCCAGTCACTTTTCATCCCTCTGATCCTTTCTTGGTAAAAGGAAGCCCAATCAGATAAAATGGCTGAAAAACAAATTTGGCCCGTTTTTGCGGCCCTGGCTTGCATGCGTGGCTCCATGAAATTTTCAAATTTTGGCCAATGGCTCAGTTAGGCAGGAAAAGTATCAAAACGAGCTCAAAATGCCCTATAATGAATGTCAGCATGATTTAAAGGCCAAATGTCAAGGGGAAAGGTGTTTAAGGGCCACTTCCGGTTTGGAGGAGGTCACTTCCGGTTTCAGGAAATGGCAGTTAGCTATGCAGTTTCTTGGCTTTTTAAACATGAAATCCAGTCACTTTTCATCCCTCTGGAACTTTCTTGGTAAAAGGAAGCCCAAACAGGTAAAATGGCTGAAAAAAAGATTTGGCCCATTTTTGCGGCCTTGGCTTGCATGCGTGGCTCCATGAAATTTTCAAATTTTGGCCAATGGCTCAGTTAGGCAGGAAATGTATCAAAACGAGCTCAAAATGCCCTACAATGAATGTCAGCATGATTTAAAGGCCAAATGTCAAGGGGAAAGGTGTTTAAGGGCCACTTCCGGTTTGGAGGAGGTCACTTACGGTTTCAGGAAATGGCAGTTAGCTATGCAGTTTCTTGGCTTTTTAAACATGAAATCCAGTCACTTTTCATCCCTCTGGTCCTTTCTTGGTAAAAGGAAGCCCAAACAGGTAAAATGTCTGAAAAAAGATTTGGCCCATTTTTGCGGCCCTGGCTTGCATGCGTGGCTCCATGAAATTTTCAAATTTTGGCCAATGGCTCAGTTAGGCAGGAAATGTATCAAAACGAGATCAAAATGCCCTACAATGAATGTCAGCATGATTTAAAGGCCAAATGTCAAGGGGAAAGGTGTATAAGGGCCACTTCCGGTTTGGAAGAGGTCACTTCCGGTTTCAGGAAATGGCAGTTAGCTATGCAGTTTCTTGGCTTTTTAAACATGAAATCCAGTCACTTTTCATCCCTCTGGTCCTTTCTTGGTAAAAGGAAGCCCAAACAGGTAAAATGGCTGAAAAAAAGATTTGGCCCATTTTTGCGGCCTTGGCTTGCATGCGTGGCTCCATGAAATTTTCAAATTTTGGCCAATGGCTCAGTTAGGCAGGAAATGTATCAAAACGAGCTCAAAATGCCCTACAATGAATGTCAGCATGATTTAAATGCCAAAATGTCAAGGGGAAAGGTGTTTAGGGGCCACTTCCGGTTTGGAGGAGGTCACTTCCGGTTTCAGGAAATGGCAGTTAGCTATGCAGTTTCTTGGCTTTTTAAACATGAAGTCCAGTCACTTTTCATCCCTCTGGTCCTTTCTTGGTAAAAGAAAGCCCAAATGGGTAAAATGGCTGAAAAACAAATGTTGCCCATTTTTGCGGCCCTGGCTTGCTGGCCTGGCCCCATGAAATTTTCAAATTTTGGCCAATGGCTCAGGCAGGAAATGTATCAAAACGAGCTCAAACTGCCCTAAATTGGATGCCAGCATGATTTAAAGGCCAAAATGTGAAGGGGAAAGGTGTTTAAGGGCCACTTCCGGTTTGGAGGAGGTCACTTCTGGTTTCAGGAAATGGCAGTTAGCTATGCAGTTTCTTGCCTTTTTAAACATTAAATCCAGTCACTTTTCATCCCACTGATCCTTTCTTGGTAAAAGGAAGCCCAAACGGGTAAAATGTCTGAAAAACAAATTTGGCCCATTTTTGCGGCCCTGGCTTGCTGGCCTGGCCCCATGAAATTTTCAAATTTTGGCCAATGGCTCAGTTAGGCAGGAAATGTATCAAAACGAGCTCAAAATGCCCTAAAATGGATGCCAGCATGATTTAAAGGCCAAAATGTCAAGGGGAAAGGTGTTTAAGGGCCACTTCCGGTTTGGAGGAGGTCACTTCCGGTTTCAGGAAATGGCAGTTAGCTATGAAGTTTCTTGGCTTTTTAAACATGAAATCCAGTCACTTTTCATCCCTCTGGTACTTTCTTGGTAAAAGGAAGCCCAAACGGGGAAAATGGCTGAAAAACAAATTTGGCCCATTTTTGCGGCCCTGGCTTGCTGGCCTGGCCCCATGAAATTTTCACATTTTGGCCAATGGCTCAGTTAGGCAGGAAATGTATCAAAACGAGCTCAAAATGCCCTAAAATGGATGCCAGTATGATTTAAAGGCCAAAATGTCAAGGGGAAAGGTGTTTAAGGGCCACTTCCGGTTTGGAGGAGGTCACTTCCTTTTTCAGGAAATGGCAGTTAGCTATGCAGTTTCTTGGCTTTTTAAACATGAAATCCAGTCACTTTTCATCCCTCTGGTCCTTTCTTGGTAAAAGGAAGCCCAAACAGGTAAAATGGCTGAAAAAAAGATTTGGCCCATTTTTGCGGCCTTGGCTTGCATGCGTGGCTCCATGAAATTTTCAAATTTTGGCCAATGGCTCAGTTAGGCAGGAAATGTATCAAAACGAGCTCAAAATGCCCTACAATGAATGTCAGCATGATTTAAAGGCCAAATGTCAAGGGGAAAGGTGTTTAAGGGCCACTTCCGGTTTGGAGGAGGTCACTTACGGTTTCAGGAAATGGCAGTTAGCTATGCAGTTTCTTGGCTTTTTAAACATGAAATCCAGTCACTTTTCATCCCTCTGGTCCTTTCTTGGTAAAAGGAAGCCCAAACAGGTAAAATGTCTGAAAAAAAGATTTGGCCCATTTTTGCGGCCCTGGCTTGCATGCGTGGCTCCATGAAATTTTCAAATTTTGGCCAATGGCTCAGTTAGGCAGGAAATGTATCAAAACGAGATCAAAATGCCCTACAATGAATGTCAGCATGATTTAAAGGCCAAATGTCAAGGGGAAAGGTGTATAAGGGCCACTTCCGGTTTGGAGGAGGTCACTTCCGGTTTCAGGAAATGGCAGTTAGCTATGCAGTTTCTTGGCTTTTTAAACATGAAATCCAGTCACTTTTCATCCCTCTGGTCCTTTCTTGGTAAAAGGAAGCCCAAACAGGTAAAATGGCTGAAAAAAAGATTTGGCCCATTTTTGCGGCCTTGGCTTGCATGCGTGGCTCCATGAAATTTTCAAATTTTGGCCAATGGCTCAGTTAGGCAGGAAATGTATCAAAACGAGCTCAAAATGCCCTACAATGAATGTCAGCATGATTTAAATGCCAAAATGTCAAGGGGAAAGGTGTTTAGGGGCCACTTCCGGTTTGGAGGAGGTCACTTCCGGTTTCAGGAAATGGCAGTTAGCTATGCAGTTTCTTCGCTTTTTAAACATGAAGTCCAGTCACTTTTCATCCCTCTGGTCCTTTCTTGGTAAAAGAAAGCCCAAATGGGTAAAATGGCTGAAAAACAAATGTTGCCCATTTTTGCGGCCCTGGCTTGCTGGCCTGGCCCCATGAAATTTTCAAATTTTGGCCAATGGCTCAGGCAGGAAATGTATCAAAACGAGCTCAAACTGCCCTAAATTGGATGCCAGCATGATTTAAAGGCCAAAATGTGAAGGGGAAAGGTGTTTAAGGGCCACTTCCGGTTTGGAGGAGGTCACTTCTGGTTTCAGGAAATGGCAGTTAGCTATGCAGTTTCTTGCCTTTTTAAACATTAAATCCAGTCACTTTTCATCCCACTGATCCTTTCTTGGTAAAAGGAAGCCCAAACAGGTAAAATGGCTGAAAAACAAATTTGGCCCATTTTTGCGGCCCTGGCTTGCTGGCCTGACCCCATGGAAATTTTCAAATTTTGGCCAATGGCTCAGTTAGGCAGGAAATGTATCAAAACGAGATCAAAATGCCCTAAAATGAATGCCAGCACGATTTAAAGTCCAAAATGTCAAAGGGAAAGGTGTTTAAGGGTCACTTCCGGTTTGGAGGAGGTCACTTCCGGTTTGGAGGAGGTCACTTCCGGTTTCAGGAAATGGCAGTTAGCTATGCAGTTTCTTGGCTTTTTAAACATGAAATCCAGTCACTTTTCACCCTCTGGTCCTTTCTTGGTAAAAGGAAGCCCAAAGAGGTAAAATGGCTGAAAAACAAATTTGGCCCATTTTTGCCGCCCTGGCTTGCTGGCCTGGCCCCATGAAATTTTCAAACTTTGGCCAATGGCTCAGTTAGGCAGGAAATGTATCAAAACGAGATCAAAATGCCCTACAATGAATGTCAGCATGATTTAAAGGCCAAATGTCAAGGGGAAAGGTGTATAAGGGCCACTTCCGGTTTGGAGGAGGTCACTTCTGGTTTCAGGAAATGGCAGTTAGCTATGCAGTTTCTTGGCTTTTTAAACATGAAGTCCAGTCACTTTTCATCCCTCTGGTCCTTTCTTGGTAAAAGAAAGCCCAAATGGGTAAAATGGCTGAAAAACAAATGTTGCCCATTTTTGCGGCCCTGGCTTGCTGGCCTGGCCCCATGAAATTTTCAAATTTTGGCCAATGGCTCAGGCAGGAAATGTATCAAAACGAGCTCAAAATGCCCTACAATGAATGTCAGCATGATTTAAATGCCAAAATGTCAAGGGGAAAGGTGTTTAGGGGCCACTTCCGGTTTGGAGGAGGTCACTTCCGGTTTCAGGAAATGGCAGTAAGCTATGCAGTTTCTTGGCTTTTTAAACATGAAGTCCAGTCACTTTTCATCCCTCTGGTCCTTTCTTGGTAAAAGGAAGCCCAAACAGGTAAAATGGCTGAAAAACAAATTTGGCCCATTTTTGCGGCCCTGGCTTGCTGGCCTGACCCCATGGAAATTTTCAAATTTTGGCCAATGGCTCAGTTAGGCAGGAAATGTATCAAAACGAGCTCAAAATGCCCTAAAATGAATGCCAGCATGATTTAAAGTCCAAAATGTCAAAGGGAAAGGTGTTTAAGGGTCACTTCCGGTTTGGAGGAGGTCACTTCCGGTTTGGAGGAGGTCACTTCCGGTTTCAGGAAATGGCAGTTAGCTATGCAGTTTCTTGGCTTTTTAAACATGAAATCCAGTCACTTTTCACCCTCTGGTCCTTTCTTGGTAAAAGGAAGCCCAAACAGGTAAAATGGCTGAAAAACAAATTTGGCCCATTTTTGCGGCCCTGGCTTGCATGCGTGGCTCCATGAAATTTTCAAATTTTGGGCAATGGCTCAGTTAGGCAGGAAAAGTATCAAAACGAGTTCAAAATGCCCTACAATGAATGTCAGCATGATTTAAAGGCCAAATGTCAAGGGGAAAGGTGTTTAAGGGCCACTTCCGGTTTGGAGGAGGTCACTTCCGGTTTCAGGAAATGGCAGTTAGCTATGCAGTTTCTTGGCTTTTTAAACATGAAATCCAGTCACTTTTCATCCCTCTGATCCTTTCTTGGTAAAAGGAAGCCCAATCAGATAAAATGGCTGAAAAACAAATTTGGCCCGTTTTTGCGGCCCTGGCTTGCATGCGTGGCTCCATGAAATTTTCAAATTTTGGCCAATGGCTCAGTTAGGCAGGAAAAGTATCAAAACGAGTTCAAAATGCCCTAAAATGGATGCCAGCATGATTTAAAGTCCAAAATGTCAAAGGGAAAGGTGTTTAAGGGTCACTTCCGGTTTGGAGGAGGTCACTTCCGGTTTCAGGAAATGGCAGTTAGCTATGCAGTTTCTTGGCTTTTTAAACATGAAATCCAGTCACTTTTCATCCCTCTGATCCTTTCTTGGTAAAAGGAAGCCCAATCAGATAAAATGGCTGAAAAACAAATTTGGCCCGTTTTTGCGGCCCTGGCTTGCATGCGTGGCTCCATGAAATTTTCAAATTTTGGCCAATGGCTCAGTTAGGCAGGAAAAGTATCAAAACGAGCTCAAAATGCCCTATAATGAATGTCAGCATGATTTAAAGGCCAAATGTCAAGGGGAAAGGTGTTTAAGGGCCACTTCCGGTTTGGAGGAGGTCACTTCCGGTTTCAGGAAATGGCAGTTAGCTATGCAGTTTCTTGGCTTTTTAAACATGAAATCCAGTCACTTTTCATCCCTCTGGAACTTTCTTGGTAAAAGGAAGCCCAAACAGGTAAAATGGCTGAAAAAAAGATTTGGCCCATTTTTGCGGCCTTGGCTTGCATGCGTGGCTCCATGAAATTTTCAAATTTTGGCCAATGGCTCAGTTAGGCAGGAAATGTATCAAAACGAGCTCAAAATGCCCTACAATGAATGTCAGCATGATTTAAAGGCCAAATGTCAAGGGGAAAGGTGTTTAAGGGCCACTTCCGGTTTGGAGGAGGTCACTTACGGTTTCAGGAAATGGCAGTTAGCTATGCAGTTTCTTGGCTTTTTAAACATGAAATCCAGTCACTTTTCATCCCTCTGGTCCTTTCTTGGTAAAAGGAAGCCCAAACAGGTAAAATGTCTGAAAAAAGATTTGGCCCATTTTTGCGGCCCTGGCTTGCATGCGTGGCTCCATGAAATTTTCAAATTTTGGCCAATGGCTCAGTTAGGCAGGAAATGTATCAAAACGAGATCAAAATGCCCTACAATGAATGTCAGCATGATTTAAAGGCCAAATGTCAAGGGGAAAGGTGTATAAGGGCCACTTCCGGTTTGGAGGAGGTCACTTCCGGTTTCAGGAAATGGCAGTTAGCTATGCAGTTTCTTGGCTTTTTAAACATGAAATCCAGTCACTTTTCATCCCTCTGGTCCTTTCTTGGTAAAAGGAAGCCCAAACAGGTAAAATGGCTGAAAAAAAGATTTGGCCCATTTTTGCGGCCTTGGCTTGCATGCGTGGCTCCATGAAATTTTCAAATTTTGGCCAATGGCTCAGTTAGGCAGGAAATGTATCAAAACGAGCTCAAAATGCCCTACAATGAATGTCAGCATGATTTAAATGCCAAAATGTCAAGGGGAAAGGTGTTTAGGGGCCACTTCCGGTTTGGAGGAGGTCACTTCCGGTTTCAGGAAATGGCAGTTAGCTATGCAGTTTCTTGGCTTTTTAAACATGAAGTCCAGTCACTTTTCATCCCTCTGGTCCTTTCTTGGTAAAAGAAAGCCCAAATGGGTAAAATGGCTGAAAAACAAATGTTGCCCATTTTTGCGGCCCTGGCTTGCTGGCCTGGCCCCATGAAATTTTCAAATTTTGGCCAATGGCTCAGGCAGGAAATGTATCAAAACGAGCTCAAACTGCCCTAAATTGGATGCCAGCATGATTTAAAGGCCAAAATGTGAAGGGGAAAGGTGTTTAAGGGCCACTTCCGGTTTGGAGGAGGTCACTTCTGGTTTCAGGAAATGGCAGTTAGCTATGCAGTTTCTTGCCTTTTTAAACATTAAATCCAGTCACTTTTCATCCCACTGATCCTTTCTTGGTAAAAGGAAGCCCAAACGGGTAAAATGTCTGAAAAACAAATTTGGCCCATTTTTGCGGCCCTGGCTTGCTGGCCTGGCCCCATGAAATTTTCAAATTTTGGCCAATGGCTCAGTTAGGCAGGAAATGTATCAAAACGAGCTCAAAATGCCCTAAAATGGATGCCAGCATGATTTAAAGGCCAAAATGTCAAGGGGAAAGGTGTTTAAGGGCCACTTCCGGTTTGGAGGAGGTCACTTCCGGTTTCAGGAAATGGCAGTTAGCTATGAAGTTTCTTGGCTTTTTAAACATGAAATCCAGTCACTTTTCATCCCTCTGGTACTTTCTTGGTAAAAGGAAGCCCAAACGGGGAAAATGGCTGAAAAACAAATTTGGCCCATTTTTGCGGCCCTGGCTTGCTGGCCTGGCCCCATGAAATTTTCACATTTTGGCCAATGGCTCAGTTAGGCAGGAAATGTATCAAAACGAGCTCAAAATGCCCTAAAATGGATGCCAGTATGATTTAAAGGCCAAAATGTCAAGGGGAAAGGTGTTTAAGGGCCACTTCCGGTTTGGAGGAGGTCACTTCCTTTTTCAGGAAATGGCAGTTAGCTATGCAGTTTCTTGGCTTTTTAAACATGAAATCCAGTCACTTTTCATCCCTCTGGTCCTTTCTTGGTAAAAGGAAGCCCAAACAGGTAAAATGGCTGAAAAAAAGATTTGGCCCATTTTTGCGGCCTTGGCTTGCATGCGTGGCTCCATGAAATTTTCAAATTTTGGCCAATGGCTCAGTTAGGCAGGAAATGTATCAAAACGAGCTCAAAATGCCCTACAATGAATGTCAGCATGATATAAAGGCCAAATGTCAAGGGGAAAGGTGTTTAAGGGCCACTTCCGGTTTGGAGGAGGTCACTTACGGTTTCAGGAAATGGCAGTTAGCTATGCAGTTTCTTGGCTTTTTAAACATGAAATCCAGTCACTTTTCATCCCTCTGGTCCTTTCTTGGTAAAAGGAAGCCCAAACAGGTAAAATGTCTGAAAAAAAGATTTGGCCCATTTTTGCGGCCCTGGCTTGCATGCGTGGCTCCATGAAATTTTCAAATTTTGGCCAATGGCTCAGTTAGGCAGGAAATGTATCAAAACGAGATCAAAATGCCCTACAATGAATGTCAGCATGATTTAAAGGCCAAATGTCAAGGGGAAAGGTGTATAAGGGCCACTTCCGGTTTGGAGGAGGTCACTTCCGGTTTCAGGAAATGGCAGTTAGCTATGCAGTTTCTTGGCTTTTTAAACATGAAATCCAGTCACTTTTCATCCCTCTGGTCCTTTCTTGGTAAAAGGAAGCCCAAACAGGTAAAATGGCTGAAAAAAAGATTTGGCCCATTTTTGCGGCCTTGGCTTGCATGCGTGGCTCCATGAAATTTTCAAATTTTGGCCAATGGCTCAGTTAGGCAGGAAATGTATCAAAACGAGCTCAAAATGCCCTACAATGAATGTCAGCATGATTTAAATGCCAAAATGTCAAGGGGAAAGGTGTTTAGGGGCCACTTCCGGTTTGGAGGAGGTCACTTCCGGTTTCAGGAAATGGCAGTTAGCTATGCAGTTTCTTCGCTTTTTAAACATGAAGTCCAGTCACTTTTCATCCCTCTGGTCCTTTCTTGGTAAAAGAAAGCCCAAATGGGTAAAATGGCTGAAAAACAAATGTTGCCCATTTTTGCGGCCCTGGCTTGCTGGCCTGGCCCCATGAAATTTTCAAATTTTGGCCAATGGCTCAGGCAGGAAATGTATCAAAACGAGCTCAAACTGCCCTAAATTGGATGCCAGCATGATTTAAAGGCCAAAATGTGAAGGGGAAAGGTGTTTAAGGGCCACTTCCGGTTTGGAGGAGGTCACTTCTGGTTTCAGGAAATGGCAGTTAGCTATGCAGTTTCTTGCCTTTTTAAACATTAAATCCAGTCACTTTTCATCCCACTGATCCTTTCTTGGTAAAAGGAAGCCCAAACAGGTAAAATGGCTGAAAAACAAATTTGGCCCATTTTTGCGGCCCTGGCTTGCTGGCCTGACCCCATGGAAATTTTCAAATTTTGGCCAATGGCTCAGTTAGGCAGGAAATGTATCAAAACGAGCTCAAAATGCCCTAAAATGAATGCCAGCACGATTTAAAGTCCAAAATGTCAAAGGGAAAGGTGTTTAAGGGTCACTTCCGGTTTGGAGGAGGTCACTTCCGGTTTGGAGGAGGTCACTTCCGGTTTCAGGAAATGGCAGTTAGCTATGCAGTTTCTTGGCTTTTTAAACATGAAATCCAGTCACTTTTCACCCTCTGGTCCTTTCTTGGTAAAAGGAAGCCCAAACAGGTAAAATGGCTGAAAAACAAATTTGGCCCATTTTTGCGGCCCTGGCTTGCATGCGTGGCTCCATGAAATTTTCAAATTTTGGGCAATGGCTCAGTTAGGCAGGAAAAGTATCAAAACGAGTTCAAAATGCCCTACAATGAATGTCAGCATGATTTAAAGGCCAAATGTCAAGGGGAAAGGTGTTTAAGGGCCACTTCCGGTTTGGAGGAGGTCACTTCCGGTTTCAGGAAATGGCAGTTAGCTATGCAGTTTCTTGGCTTTTTAAACATGAAATCCAGTCACTTTTCATCCCTCTGATCCTTTCTTGGTAAAAGGAAGCCCAATCAGATAAAATGGCTGAAAAACAAATTTGGCCCGTTTTTGCGGCCCTGGCTTGCATGCGTGGCTCCATGAAATTTTCAAATTTTGGCCAATGGCTCAGTTAGGCAGGAAAAGTATCAAAACGAGTTCAAAATGCCCTAAAATGGATGCCAGCATGATTTAAAGTCCAAAATGTCAAAGGGAAAGGTGTTTAAGGGTCACTTCCGGTTTGGAGGAGGTCACTTCCGGTTTCAGGAAATGGCAGTTAGCTATGCAGTTTCTTGGCTTTTTAAACATGAAATCCAGTCACTTTTCATCCCTCTGATCCTTTCTTGGTAAAAGGAAGCCCAATCAGATAAAATGGCTGAAAAACAAATTTGGCCCGTTTTTGCGGCCCTGGCTTGCATGCGTGGCTCCATGAAATTTTCAAATTTTGGCCAATGGCTCAGTTAGGCAGGAAAAGTATCAAAACGAGCTCAAAATGCCCTATAATGAATGTCAGCATGATTTAAAGGCCAAATGTCAAGGGGAAAGGTGTTTAAGGGCCACTTCCGGTTTGGAGGAGGTCACTTCCGGTTTCAGGAAATGGCAGTTAGCTATGCAGTTTCTTGGCTTTTTAAACATGAAATCCAGTCACTTTTCATCCCTCTGGAACTTTCTTGGTAAAAGGAAGCCCAAACAGGTAAAATGGCTGAAAAAAAGATTTGGCCCATTTTTGCGGCCTTGGCTTGCATGCGTGGCTCCATGAAATTTTCAAATTTTGGCCAATGGCTCAGTTAGGCAGGAAATGTATCAAAACGAGCTCAAAATGCCCTACAATGAATGTCAGCATGATTTAAAGGCCAAATGTCAAGGGGAAAGGTGTTTAAGGGCCACTTCCGGTTTGGAGGAGGTCACTTACGGTTTCAGGAAATGGCAGTTAGCTATGCAGTTTCTTGGCTTTTTAAACATGAAATCCAGTCACTTTTCATCCCTCTGGTCCTTTCTTGGTAAAAGGAAGCCCAAACAGGTAAAATGTCTGAAAAAAGATTTGGCCCATTTTTGCGGCCCTGGCTTGCATGCGTGGCTCCATGAAATTTTCAAATTTTGGCCAATGGCTCAGTTAGGCAGGAAATGTATCAAAACGAGATCAAAATGCCCTACAATGAATGTCAGCATGATTTAAAGGCCAAATGTCAAGGGGAAAGGTGTATAAGGGCCACTTCCGGTTTGGAGGAGGTCACTTCCGGTTTCAGGAAATGGCAGTTAGCTATGCAGTTTCTTGGCTTTTAAACATGAAATCCAGTCACTTTTCATCCCTCTGGTCCTTTCTTGGTAAAAGGAAGCCCAAACAGGTAAAATGGCTGAAAAAAAGATTTGGCCCATTTTTGCGGCCTTGGCTTGCATGCGTGGCTCCATGAAATTTTCAAATTTTGGCCAATGGCTCAGTTAGGCAGGAAATGTATCAAAACGAGCTCAAAATGCCCTACAATGAATGTCAGCATGATTTAAATGCCAAAATGTCAAGGGGAAAGGTGTTTAGGGGCCACTTCCGGTTTGGAGGAGGTCACTTCCGGTTTCAGGAAATGGCAGTTAGCTATGCAGTTTCTTGGCTTTTTAAACATGAAGTCCAGTCACTTTTCATCCCTCTGGTCCTTTCTTGGTAAAAGAAAGCCCAAATGGGTAAAATGGCTGAAAAACAAATGTTGCCCATTTTTGCGGCCCTGGCTTGCTGGCCTGGCCCCATGAAATTTTCAAATTTTGGCCAATGGCTCAGGCAGGAAATGTATCAAAACGAGCTCAAACTGCCCTAAATTGGATGCCAGCATGATTTAAAGGCCAAAATGTGAAGGGGAAAGGTGTTTAAGGGCCACTTCCGGTTTGGAGGAGGTCACTTCTGGTTTCAGGAAATGGCAGTTAGCTATGCAGTTTCTTGCCTTTTTAAACATTAAATCCAGTCACTTTTCATCCCACTGATCCTTTCTTGGTAAAAGGAAGCCCAAACGGGTAAAATGTCTGAAAAACAAATTTGGCCCATTTTTGCGGCCCTGGCTTGCTGGCCTGGCCCCATGAAATTTTCAAATTTTGGCCAATGGCTCAGTTAGGCAGGAAATGTATCAAAACGAGCTCAAAATGCCCTAAAATGGATGCCAGCATGATTTAAAGGCCAAAATGTCAAGGGGAAAGGTGTTTAAGGGCCACTTCCGGTTTGGAGGAGGTCACTTCCGGTTTCAGGAAATGGCAGTTAGCTATGAAGTTTCTTGGCTTTTTAAACATGAAATCCAGTCACTTTTCATCCCTCTGGTACTTTCTTGGTAAAAGGAAGCCCAAACGGGGAAAATGGCTGAAAAACAAATTTGGCCCATTTTTGCGGCCCTGGCTTGCTGGCCTGGCCCCATGAAATTTTCACATTTTGGCCAATGGCTCAGTTAGGCAGGAAATGTATCAAAACGAGCTCAAAATGCCCTAAAATGGATGCCAGTATGATTTAAAGGCCAAAATGTCAAGGGGAAAGGTGTTTAAGGGCCACTTCCGGTTTGGAGGAGGTCACTTCCTTTTTCAGGAAATGGCAGTTAGCTATGCAGTTTCTTGGCTTTTTAAACATGAAATCCAGTCACTTTTCATCCCTCTGGTCCTTTCTTGGTAAAAGGAAGCCCAAACAGGTAAAATGGCTGAAAAAAAGATTTGGCCCATTTTTGCGGCCTTGGCTTGCATGCGTGGCTCCATGAAATTTTCAAATTTTGGCCAATGGCTCAGTTAGGCAGGAAATGTATCAAAACGAGCTCAAAATGCCCTACAATGAATGTCAGCATGATTTAAAGGCCAAATGTCAAGGGGAAAGGTGTTTAAGGGCCACTTCCGGTTTGGAGGAGGTCACTTACGGTTTCAGGAAATGGCAGTTAGCTATGCAGTTTCTTGGCTTTTTAAACATGAAATCCAGTCACTTTTCATCCCTCTGGTCCTTTCTTGGTAAAAGGAAGCCCAAACAGGTAAAATGTCTGAAAAAAAGATTTGGCCCATTTTTGCGGCCCTGGCTTGCATGCGTGGCTCCATGAAATTTTCAAATTTTGGCCAATGGCTCAGTTAGGCAGGAAATGTATCAAAACGAGATCAAAATGCCCTACAATGAATGTCAGCATGATTTAAAGGCCAAATGTCAAGGGGAAAGGTGTATAAGGGCCACTTCCGGTTTGGAGGAGGTCACTTCCGGTTTCAGGAAATGGCAGTTAGCTATGCAGTTTCTTGGCTTTTTAAACATGAAATCCAGTCACTTTTCATCCCTCTGGTCCTTTCTTGGCAAAAGGAAGCCCAAACAGGTAAAATGGCTGAAAAAAAGATTTGGCCCATTTTTGCGGCCTTGGCTTGCATGCGTGGCTCCATGAAATTTTCAAATTTTGGCCAATGGCTCAGTTAGGCAGGAAATGTATCAAAACGAGCTCAAAATGCCCTACAATGAATGTCAGCATGATTTAAATGCCAAAATGTCAAGGGGAAAGGTGTTTAGGGGCCACTTCCGGTTTGGAGGAGGTCACTTCCGGTTTCAGGAAATGGCAGTTAGCTATGCAGTTTCTTCGCTTTTTAAACATGAAGTCCAGTCACTTTTCATCCCTCTGGTCCTTTCTTGGTAAAAGAAAGCCCAAATGGGTAAAATGGCTGAAAAACAAATGTTGCCCATTTTTGCGGCCCTGGCTTGCTGGCCTGGCCCCATGAAATTTTCAAATTTTGGCCAATGGCTCAGGCAGGAAATGTATCAAAACGAGCTCAAACTGCCCTAAATTGGATGCCAGCATGATTTAAAGGCCAAAATGTGAAGGGGAAAGGTGTTTAAGGGCCACTTCCGGTTTGGAGGAGGTCACTTCTGGTTTCAGGAAATGGCAGTTAGCTATGCAGTTTCTTGCCTTTTTAAACATTAAATCCAGTCACTTTTCATCCCACTGATCCTTTCTTGGTAAAAGGAAGCCCAAACGGGTAAAATGTCTGAAAAACAAATTTGGCCCATTTTTGCGGCCCTGGCTTGCTGGCCTGGCCCCATGAAATTTTCAAATTTTGGCCAATGGCTCAGTTAGGCAGGAAATGTATCAAAACGAGCTCAAAATGCCCTAAAATGGATGCCAGCATGATTTAAAGGCCAAAATGTCAAGGGGAAAGGTGTTTAAGGGCCACTTCCGGTTTGGAGGAGGTCACTTCCGGTTTCAGGAAATGGCAGTTAGCTATGAAGTTTCTTGGCTTTTTAAACATGAAATCCAGTCACTTTTCATCCCTCTGGTACTTTCTTGGTAAAAGGAAGCCCAAACGGGGAAAATGGCTGAAAAACAAATTTGGCCCATTTTTGCGGCCCTGGCTTGCTGGCCTGGCCCCATGAAATTTTCACATTTTGGCCAATGGCTCAGTTAGGCAGGAAATGTATCAAAACGAGCTCAAAATGCCCTAAAATGGATGCCAGTATGATTTAAAGGCCAAAATGTCAAGGGGAAAGGTGTTTAAGGGCCACTTCCGGTTTGGAGGAGGTCACTTCCTTTTTCAGGAAATGGCAGTTAGCTATGCAGTTTCTTGGCTTTTTAAACATGAAATCCAGTCACTTTTCATCCCTCTGGTCCTTTCTTGGTAAAAGGAAGCCCAAACAGGTAAAATGGCTGAAATAAAGATTTGGCCCATTTTTGCGGCCTTGGCTTGCATGCGTGGCTCCATGAAATTTTCAAATTTTGGCCAATGGCTCAGTTAGGCAGGAAATGTATCAAAACGAGCTCAAAATGCCCTACAATGAATGTCAGCATGATTTAAAGGCCAAATGTCAAGGGGAAAGGTGTTTAAGGGCCACTTCCGGTTTGGAGGAGGTCACTTACGGTTTCAGGAAATGGCAGTTAGCTATGCAGTTTCTTGGCTTTTTAAACATGAAATCCAGTCACTTTTCATCCCTCTGGTCCTTTCTTGGTAAAAGGAAGCCCAAACAGGTAAAATGTCTGAAAAAAAGATTTGGCCCATTTTTGCGGCCCTGGCTTGCATGCGTGGCTCCATGAAATTTTCAAATTTTGGCCAATGGCTCAGTTAGGCAGGAAATGTATCAAAACGAGTTCAAAATGCCCTAAAATGGATGCCAGCATGATTTAAAGGCCAAGATGTCAAGGGGAACGGTGTTTAAGGGCCACATCCGGTTTGGAGGAGGTCACTTCCGGTTTCAGGAAATGGCAGTTAGCTATGCAGTTTCTTGGCTTTTTAAACATGAAATCCAGTCACTTTTCACCCTCTGGTCCTTTCTTGGTAAAAGGAAGCCCAAACAGGTAAAATGGCTGAAAAACAAATTTGGCCCATTTTTGCGGCCCTGGCTTGCATGCGTGGCTCCATGAAATTTTCAAATTTTGGGCAATGGCTCAGTTAGGCAGGAAAAGTATCAAAACGAGTTCAAAATGCCCTACAATGAATGTCAGCATGATTTAAAGGCCAAATGTCAAGGGGAAAGGTGTTTAAGGGCCACTTCCGGTTTGGAGGAGGTCACTTCCGGTTTCAGGAAATGGCAGTTAGCTATGCAGTTTCTTGGCTTTTTAAACATGAAATCCAGTCACTTTTCATCCCTCTGATCCTTTCTTGGTAAAAGGAAGCCCAATCAGATAAAATGGCTGAAAAACAAATTTGGCCCATTTTTGCCGCCCTGGCTTGCTGGCCTGGCCCCATGAAATTTTCAAACTTTGGCCAATGGCTCAGTTAGGCAGGAAATGTATCAAAACGAGATCAAAATGCCCTACAATGAATGTCAGCATGATTTAAAGGCCAAATGTCAAGGGGAAAGGTGTATAAGGGCCACTTCCGGTTTGGAGGAGGTCACTTCCGGTTTCAGGAAATGGCAGTTAGCTATGCAGTTTCTTGGCTTTTTAAACATGAAATCCAGTCACTTTTCATCCCTCTGGTCCTTTCTTGGTAAAAGGAAGCCCAAACAGGTAAAATGGCTGAAAAACAAATTGTGCCCTTTTTTGTGGCCCTGGCTTGCTGGCCTGGCCCCATGAAATTTTCAAATTTTGGCCAATGGCTCAGTTAGGCAGGAAATGTATCAAAACGAGATCAAAATGCCCTAAAATGAATGCCAGCATGATTCAAAGGCCAAAATGTCAAGGGGAAAGGTGTTTAGGGGCCACTTCCGGTTTGGAGGAGGTCACTTCCGGTCTCAGGAAATGGCAGTTAGCTATGCAGCTTCTTTGCTTTTTAAACATGAAATCCAGTCACTTTTCATCCCTCTGGTCCTTTCTTGGTAAAAGGAAGCCTAAACGGGTAAAATGGCTGAAAAACAAATTTGGCCCATTTTTGCCGCCCTGGCTTGCTGGCCTGGCCCCATGAAATTTTCAAACTTTGGCCAATGGCTCAGTTAGGCAGGAAATATGTCAAAACGAGCTCAAAATGCCCTAAAATGAATGCCAGCATGATTTAAAGGCCAAAATGTCAAGGGGAAAGGTGTTTAGGGGCCACTTCCGGTTTGGAGGAGGTCACTTCCGGTTTCAGGAAATGGCAGTTAGCTATGCAGTTTCTTGGCTTTTTAAAATGAAATCCAGTCACTTTTCAACCCTCTGGTCCTTTCTTGGTAAAAGGAAGCCTAAACGGGTTAAAATGGCTGAAAAACAAATTTGGCCCATTTTGCTGCCCTGGCTTGCTGGCCTGGCCCCATGAAATTTTCAAACTTTGGCCAATGGCTCAGTTAGGCAGGAAATGTATCAAAACAAGCTCAAAATGCCCTAAAATGAATGCCAGCATGAATTAAAGGCCAAAATGTCAAGGGGAAAGGTGTTTAAGGGCCACTTCCGGTTTGGAGGAGGTCACTTCCGGTTTCAGGAAATGGCAGTTAGCTATGCAGTTTCTTGGCTTTTTAAACATGAAATCCAGTCACTTTTCATCCCTCTGGTCCTTTCTTGGTAAAAGGAAGCCCAAACAAGTAAAATGGGTGAAAAACAAATTTGGCCCATTTTTGCGGCCCTGGCTTGCTGGCCTGGCCCCATGAAATTTTCAAATTTTGGCCAATGGCTCAGTTAGGCAGGAAATATATCAAAACGAGCTCAAAATGCCCTAAAATGAATGCCAGCATGATTTAAAGGCCAAAATGTCAAGGGGAAAGGTGTTTAGGGGCCACTTCCGGTTTGGAGGAGGTCACTTCCGGTTTCAGGAAATGGCAGTTAGCTATGCAGTTTCTTTGCTTTTTAAACATGAAATCCAGTCACTTTTCAACCCTCTGGTCCTTTCTTGGTAAAAGGAAGCCTAAACGGGTAAAATGGCTGAAAAACAAATTTGGCCCATTTTGCTGCCCTGGCTTGCTGGCCTGGCCCCATGAAATTTTCAAACTTTGGCCAATGGCTCAGTTAGGCAGGAAATGTATCAAAACGAGCTCAAAATGCCCTAAAATGAATGCCAGCATGATTTAAAGGCCAAAATGTCAAGGGGAAAGGTGTTTAGGGGCCACTTCCGGTTTGGAGGAGGTCACTTCCGGTTTCAGGAAATGGCAGTTAGCTATGCAGTTTCTTGGCTTTTAAACATGAAATCCAGTCACTTTTCATCCCTCTGGTCCTTTCTTGGTAAAAGGAAGCCCAAACAAGTAAAATGGCTGAAAAACAAATTGTGCCCTTTTTTGTGGCCCTGGCTTGCTGGCCTGGCCCCATGAAATTTTTTAAATTTTGGCCAATGGCTCAGTTAGGCAGGAAATGTATCAAAACGAGATCAAAATGCCCTAAAATGGATGCCAGCATGATTTAAAGGCCAAAATGTCAAGGGGAAAGGTGTTTAAGGGCCACTTCCGGTTTGGAGGAGGTCACTTCCGGTTTCAGGAAATGGCAGTTAGCTATGAAGTTTCTTGGCTTTTTAAACATGAAATCCAGTCACTTTTCATCCCTCTGGTACTTTCTTGGTAAAAGGAAGCCCAAACGGGGAAAATGGCTGAAAAACAAATTTGGCCCATTTTTGCGGCCCTGGCTTGCTGGCCTGGCCCCATGAAATTTTCACATTTTGGCCAATGGCTCAGTTAGGCAGGAAATGTATCAAAACGAGCTCAAAATGCCCTAAAATGGATGCCAGTATGATTTAAAGGCCAAAATGTCAAGGGGAAAGGTGTTTAAGGGCCACTTCCGGTTTGGAGGAGGTCACTTCCTTTTTCAGGAAATGGCAGTTAGCTATGCAGTTTCTTGGCTTTTTAAACATGAAATCCAGTCACTTTTCATCCCTCTGGTCCTTTCTTGGTAAAAGGAAGCCCAATCAGGTAAAATGGCTGAAAAAAAGATTTGGCCCATTTTTGCGGCCTTGGCTTGCATGCGTGGCTCCATGAAATTTTCAAATTTTGGCCAATGGCTCAGTTAGGCAGGAAATGTATCAAAACGAGCTCAAAATGCCCTACAATGAATGTCAGCATGATTTAAAGGCCAAATGTCAAGGGGAAAGGTGTTTAAGGGCCACTTCCGGTTTGGAGGAGGTCACTTACGGTTTCAGGAAATGGCAGTTAGCTATGCAGTTTCTTGGCTTTTTAAACATGAAATCCAGTCACTTTTCATCCCTCTGGTCCTTTCTTGGTAAAAGGAAGCCCAAACAGGTAAAATGGCTGAAAAAAAGATTTGGCCCATTTTTGCGGCCCTGGCTTGCATGCGTGGCTCCATGAAATTTTCAAATTTTGGCCAATGGCTCAGTTAGGCAGGAAATGTATCAAAACGAGTTCAAAATGCCCTAAAATGGATGCCAGCATGATTTAAAGGCCAAGATGTCAAGGGGAATGGTGTTTAAGGGCCACATCCGGTTTGGAGGAGGTCACTTCCGGTTTCAGGAAATGGCAGTTAGCTATGCAGTTTCTTGGCTTTTTAAACATGAAATCCAATCACTTTTCACCCTCTGGTCCTTTCTTGGTAAAAGGAAGCCCAAACAGGTAAAATGGCTGAAAAACAAATTTGGCCCATTTTTGCGGCCCTGGCTTGCATGCGTGGCTCCATGAAATTTTCAAATTTTGGGCAATGGCTCAGTTAGGCAGGAAAAGTATCAAAACGAGTTCAAAATGCCCTACAATGAATGTCAGCATGATTTAAAGGCCAAATGTCAAGGGGAAAGGTGTTTAAGGGCCACTTCCGGTTTGGAGGAGGTCACTTCCGGTTTCAGGAAATGGCAGTTAGCTATGCAGTTTCTTGGCTTTTTAAACATGAAATCCAGTCACTTTTCATCCCTCTGATCCTTTCTTGGTAAAAGGAAGCCCAATCAGATAAAATGGCTGAAAAACAAATTTGGCCCGTTTTTGCGGCCCTGGCTTGCATGCGTGGCTCCATGAAATTTTCAAATTTTGGCCAATGGCTCAGTTAGGCAGGAAAAGTATCAAAACGAGTTCAAAATGCCCTAAAATGGATGCCAGCATGATTTAAAGTCCAAAATGTCAAAGGGAAAGGTGTTTAAGGGTCACTTCCGGTTTGGAGGAGGTCACTTCCGGTTTCAGGAAATGGCAGTTAGCTATGCAGTTTCTTGGCTTTTTAAACATGAAATCCAGTCACTTTTCATCCCTCTGATCCTTTCTTGGTAAAAGGAAGCCCAATCAGATAAAATGGCTGAAAAACAAATTTGGCCCGTTTTTGCGGCCCTGGCTTGCATGCGTGGCTCCATGAAATTTTCAAATTTTGGCCAATGGCTCAGTTAGGCAGGAAAAGTATCAAAACGAGTTCAAAATGCCCTAAAATGGATGCCAGCATGATTTAAAGGCCAAAATGTCAAGGGGAACGGTGATTAAGGGCCACTTCCGGTTTGGAGGAGGTCACTTCTGGTTTCAGGAAGTGGCAGTTAGCTATGCAGTTTCTTGGCTTTTTAAACATGAAATCCAGTCACTTTTCATCCCTCTGGTCCTTTCTTGGTAAAAGGAAGCCCAAACAGGTAAAATGGCTGAAAAACAAATTTGGCCCATTTTTGCGGCCCTGGCTTGCTGGCCTGACCCCATGGAAATTTTCAAATTTTGGCCAATGGCTCAGTTAGGCAGGAAAAGTATCAAAACGAGCTCAAAATGCCCTACAATGAATGTCAGCATGATTTAAAGGCCAAATGTCAAGGGGAAAGGTGTTTAAGGGCCACTTCCGGTTTGGAGGAGGTCACTTCCGGTTTCAGGAAATGGCAGTTAGCTATGCAGTTTCTTGGCTTTTTAAACATGAAATCCAGTCACTTTTCATCCCTCTGGTCCTTTCTTGGTAAAAGGAAGCCCAAACAGGTAAAATGGCTGAAAAAAGATTTGGCCCATTTTTGCGGCCTTGGCTTGCATGCGTGGCTCCATGAAATTTTCAAATTTTGGCCAATGGCTCAGTTAGGCAGGAAATGTATCAAAACGAGCTCAAAATGCCCTACAATGAATGTCAGCATGATTTAAAGGCCAAATGTCAAGGGGAAAGGTGTTTAAGGGCCACTTCCGGTTTGGAGGAGGTCACTTCCGGTTTCAGGAAATGGCAGTTAGCTATGCAGTTTCTTGGCTTTTTAAACATGAAATCCAGTCACTTTTCATCCCTCTGGTCCTTTCTTGGTAAAAGGAAGCCCAAACAGGTAAAATGGCTGAAAAAAAGATTTGGCCCATTTTTGCGGCCCTGGCTTGCATGCGTGGCTCCATGAAATTTTCAAATTTTGGCCAATGGCTCAGTTAGGCAGGAAATGTATCAAAACGAGCTCAAAATGCCCTACAATGAATGTCAGCATGATTTAAAGGCCAAATGTCAAGGGGAAAGGTGTTTAAGGGCCACTTCCGGTTTGGAGGAGGTCACTTCCGGTTTCAGGAAATGGCAGTTAGCTATGCAGTTTCTTGGCTTTTTAAACATGAAATCCAGTCACTTTTCATCCCTCTGGTCCTTTCTTGGTAAAAGGAAGCCCAAACAGGTAAAATGGCTGAAAAAAACATTTGGCCCATTTTTGCGGCCTTGGCTTGCATGCGTGGCTCCATGAAATTTTCAAATTTTGGCCAATGGCTCAGTTAGGCAGGAAATGTATCAAAACGAGCTCAAAATGCCCTACAATGAATGTCAGCATGATTTAAATGCCAAAATGTCAAGGGGAAAGGTGTTTAGGGGCCACTTCCGGTTTGGAGGAGGTCACTTCCGGTTTCAGGAAATGGCAGTAAGCTATGCAGTTTCTTGGCTTTTTAAACATGAAGTCCAGTCACTTTTCATCCCTCTGATCCTTTCTTGGTAAAAGGAAGCCCAATCAGATAAAATGGCTGAAAAACAAATTTGGCCCGTTTTTGCGGCCCTGGCTTGCATGCGTGGCTCCATGAAATTTTCAAATTTTGGCCAATGGCTCAGTTAGGCAGGAAAAGTATCAAAACGAGTTCAAAATGCCCTAAAATGGATGCCAGCATGATTTAAAGTCCAAAATGTCAAAGGGAAAGGTGTTTAAGGGTCACTTCCGGTTTGGAGGAGGTCACTTCCGGTTTCAGGAAATGGCAGTTAGCTATGCAGTTTCTTGGCTTTTTAAACATGAAATCCAGTCACTTTTCATCCCTCTGATCCTTTCTTGGTAAAAGGAAGCCCAATCAGATAAAATGGCTGAAAAACAAATTTGGCCCGTTTTTGCGGCCCTGGCTTGCATGCGTGGCTCCATGAAATTTTCAAACTTTGGCCAATGGCTCAGTTAGGCAGGAAAAGTATCAAAACGAGTTCAAAATGCCCTAAAATGGATGCCAGCATGATTTAAAGGCCAAAATGTCAAGGGGAACGGTGATTAAGGGCCACTTCCGGTTTGGAGGAGGTCACTTCTGGTTTCAGGAAGTGGCAGTTAGCTATGCAGTTTCTTGGCTTTTTAAACATGAAATCCAGTCACTTTTCATCCCTCTGGTCCTTTCTTGGTAAAAGGAAGCCCAAACAGGTAAAATGGCTGAAAAACAAATTTGGCCCATTTTTGCGGCCCTGGCTTGCTGGCCTGACCCCATGGAAATTTTCAAATTTTGGCCAATGGCTCAGTTAGGCAGGAAAAGTATCAAAACGAGCTCAAAATGCCCTACAATGAATGTCAGCATGATTTAAAGGCCAAATGTCAAGGGGAAAGGTGTTTAAGGGCCACTTCCGGTTTGGAGGAGGTCACTTCCGGTTTCAGGAAATGGCAGTTAGCTATGCAGTTTCTTGGCTTTTTAAACATGAAATCCAGTCACTTTTCATCCCTCTGGTCCTTTCTTGGTAAAAGGAAGCCCAAACAGGTAAAATGGCTGAAAAAAAGATTTGGCCCATTTTTGCGGCCTTGGCTTGCATGCGTGGCTCCATGAAATTTTCAAATTTTGGCCAATGGCTCAGTTAGGCAGGAAATGTATCAAAACGAGCTCAAAATGCCCTACAATGAATGTCAGCATGATTTAAAGGCCAAATGTCAAGGGGAAAGGTGTTTAAGGGCCACTTCCGGTTTGGAGGAGGTCACTTCCGGTTTCAGGAAATGGCAGTTAGCTATGCAGTTTCTTGGCTTTTTAAACATGAAATCCAGTCACTTTTCATCCCTCTGGTCCTTTCTTGGTAAAAGGAAGCCCAAACAGGTAAAATGGCTGAAAAAAAGATTTGGCCCATTTTTGCGGCCCTGGCTTGCATGCGTGGCTCCATGAAATTTTCAAATTTTGGCCAATGGCTCAGTTAGGCAGGAAATGTATCAAAACGAGCTCAAAATGCCCTACAATGAATGTCAGCATGATTTAAAGGCCAAATGTCAAGGGGAAAGGTGTTTAAGGGCCACTTCCGGTTTGGAGGAGGTCACTTCCGGTTTCAGGAAATGGCAGTTAGCTATGCAGTTTCTTGGCTTTTTAAACATGAAATCCAGTCACTTTTCATCCCTCTGGTCCTTTCTTGGTAAAAGGAAGCCCAAACAGGTAAAATGGCTGAAAAAAAGATTTGGCCCATTTTTGCGGCCTTGGCTTGCATGCGTGGCTCCATGAAATTTTCAAATTTTGGCCAATGGCTCAGTTAGGCAGGAAATGTATCAAAACGAGCTCAAAATGCCCTACAATGAATGTCAGCATGATTTAAATGCCAAAATGTCAAGGGGAAAGGTGTTTAGGGGCCACTTCCGGTTTGGAGGAGGTCACTTCCGGTTTCAGGAAATGGCAGTAAGCTATGCAGTTTCTTGGCTTTTTAAACATGAAGTCCAGTCACTTTTCATCCCTCTGGTCCTTTCTTGGTAAAAGGAAGCCCAAACAGGTAAAATGGCTGAAAAACAAATTTGGCCCATTTTTGCGGCCCTGGCTTGCTGGCCTGATCCCATGGAAATTTTCAAATTTTGGCCAATGGCTCAGTTAGGCAGGAAATGTATCAAAACGAGCTCAAAATGCCCTAAAATGAATGCCAGCATGATTTAAAGTCCAAAATGTCAAAGGGAAAGGTGTTTAAGGGTCACTTCCGGTTTGGAGGAGGTCACTTCCGGTTTGGAGGAGGTCACCTACGGTTTCAGGAAATGGCAGTTAGCTATGCAGTTTCTTGGCTTTTTAAACATGAAATCCAGTCACTTTTCACCCTCTGGTCCTTTCTTGGTAAAAGGAAGCCCAAACAGGTAAAATGGCTGAAAAACAAATTTGGCCCATTTTTGCGGCCCTGTCTTGCATGCGTGGCTCCATGAAATTTTCAAATTTTGGGCAATGGCTCAGTTAGGCAGGAAAAGTATCAAAACGAGTTCAAAATGCCCTACAATGAATGTCAGCATGATTTAAAGGCCAAATGTCAAGGGGAAAGGTGTTTAAGGGCCACTTCCGGTTTGGAGGAGGTCACTTCCGGTTTCAGGAAATGGCAGTTAGCTATGCAGTTTCTTGGCTTTTTAAACATGAAATCCAGTCACTTTTCATCCCTCTGATCCTTTCTTGGTAAAAGGAAGCCCAATCAGATAAAATGGCTGAAAAACAAATTTGGCCCGTTTTTGCGGCCCTGGCTTGCATGCGTGGCTCCATGAAATTTTCAAATTTTGGCCAATGGCTCAGTTAGGCAGGAAAAGTATCAAAACGAGTTCAAAATGCCCTAAAATGGATGCCAGCATGATTTAAAGTCCAAAATGTCAAAGGGAAAGGTGTTTAAGGGTCACTTCCGGTTTGGAGGAGGTCACTTCCGGTTTCAGGAAATGGCAGTTAGCTATGCAGTTTCTTGGCTTTTTAAACATGAAATCCAGTCACTTTTCATCCCTCTGGAACTTTCTTGGTAAAAGGAAGCCCAAACAGGTAAAATGGCTGAAAAAAAGATTTGGCCCATTTTTGCGGCCTTGGCTTGCATGCGTGGCTCCATGAAATTTTCAAATTTTGGCCAATGGCTCAGTTAGGCAGGAAATGTATCAAAACGAGATCAAAATGCCCTACAATGAATGTCAGCATGATTTAAAGGCCAAATGTCAAGGGGAAAGGTGTATAAGGGCCACTTCCGGTTTGGAGGAGGTCACTTCCGGTTTCAGGAAATGGCAGTTAGCTATGCAGTTTCTTGGCTTTTTAAACATGAAATCCAGTCACTTTTCATCCCTCTGGTCCTTTCTTGGTAAAAGGAAGCCCAAACAGGTAAAATGGCTGAAAAAAAGATTTGGCCCATTTTTGCGGCCTTGGCTTGCATGCGTGGCTCCATGAAATTTTCAAATTTTGGCCAATGGCTCAGTTAGGCAGGAAATGTATCAAAACGAGCTCAAAATGCCCTACAATGAATGTCAGCATGATTTAAAGGCCAAATGTCAAGGGGAAAGGTGTTTAAGGGCCACTTCCGGTTTGGAGGAGGTCACTTCCGGTTTCAGGAAATGGCAGTTAGCTATGCAGTTTCTTGGCTTTTTAAACATGAAATCCAGTCACTTTTCATCCCTCTGGTCCTTTCTTGGTAAAAGGAAGCCCATACAGGTAAAATGGCTGAAAAAAAGATTTGGCCCATTTTTGCGGCCCTGGCTTGCATGCGTGGCTCCATGAAATTTTCAAATTTTGGCCAATGGCTCAGTTAGGCAGGAAATGTATCAAAACGAGCTCAAAATGCCCTACAATGAATGTCAGCATGATTTAAAGGCCAAATGTCAAGGGGAAAGGTGTTTAAGGGCCACTTCCGGTTTGGAGGAGGTCACTTCCGGTTTCAGGAAATGGCAGTTAGCTATGCAGTTTCTTGGCTTTTTAAACATGAAATCCAGTCACTTTTCATCCCTCTGGTCCTTTCTTGGTAAAAGGAAGCCCAAACAGGTAAAATGGCTGAAAAAAAGATTTGGCCCATTTTTGCGGCCTTGGCTTGCATGCGTGGCTCCATGAAATTTTCAAATTTTGGCCAATGGCTCAGTTAGGCAGGAAATGTATCAAAACGAGCTCAAAATGCCCTACAATGAATGTCAGCATGATTTAAATGCCAAAATGTCAAGGGGAAAGGTGTTTAGGGGCCACTTCCGGTTTGGAGGAGGTCACTTCCGGTTTCAGGAAATGGCAGTTAGCTATGCAGTTTCTTGGCTTTTTAAACATGAAGTCCAGTCACTTTTCATCCCTCTGGTCCTTTCTTGGTAAAAGGAAGCCCAAACAGGTAAAATGGCTGAAAAAAAGATTTGGCCCATTTTTGCGGCCCTGGCTTGCATGCGTGGCTCCATGAAATTTTCAAATTTTGGCCAATGGCTCAGTTAGGCAGGAAATGTATCAAAACGAGCTCAAAATGCCCTACAATGAATGTCAGCATGATTTAAAGGCCAAATGTCAAGGGGAAAGGTGTTTAAGGGCCACTTCCGGTTTGGAGGAGGTCACTTCCGGTTTCAGGAAATGGCAGTTAGCTATGCAGTTTCTTGGCTTTTTAAACATGAAATCCAGTCACTTTTCATCCCTCTGGTCCTTTCTTGGTAAAAGGAAGCCCAAACAGGTAAAATGGCTGAAAAAAAGATTTGGCCCATTTTTGCGGCCTTGGCTTGCATGCGTGGCTCCATGAAATTTTCAAATTTTGGCCAATGGCTCAGTTAGGCAGGAAATGTATCAAAACGAGCTCAAAATGCCCTACAATGAATGTCAGCATGATTTAAATGCCAAAATGTCAAGGGGAAAGGTGTTTAGGGGCCACTTCCGGTTTGGAGGAGGTCACTTCCGGTTTCAGGAAATGGCAGTAAGCTATGCAGTTTCTTGGCTTTTTAAACATGAAGTCCAGTCACTTTTCATCCCTCTGGTCCTTTCTTGGTAAAAGGAAGCCCAAACAGGTAAAATGGCTGAAAAACAAATTTGGCCCATTTTTGCGGCCCTGGCTTGCTGGCCTGACCCCATGGAAATTTTCAAATTTTGGCCAATGGCTCAGTTAGGCAGGAAATGTATCAAAACGAGCTCAAAATGCCCTAAAATGAATGCCAGCATGATTTAAAGTCCAAAATGTCAAAGGGAAAGGTGTTTAAGGGTCACTTCCGGTTTGGAGGAGGTCACTTCCGGTTTGGAGGAGGTCACTTCCGGTTTCAGGAAATGGCAGTTAGCTATGCAGTTTCTTGGCTTTTTAAACATGAAATCCAGTCACTTTTCACCCTCTGGTCCTTTCTTGGTAAAAGGAAGCCCAAACAGGTAAAATGGCTGAAAAACAAATTTGGCCCATTTTTGCGGCCCTGGCTTGCATGCGTGGCTCCATGAAATTTTCAAATTTTGGGCAATGGCTCAGTTAGGCAGGAAAAGTATCAAAACGAGTTCAAAATGCCCTACAATGAATGTCAGCATGATTTAAAGGCCAAATGTCAAGGGGAAAGGTGTTTAAGGGCCACTTCCGGTTTGGAGGAGGTCACTTCCGGTTTCAGGAAATGGCAGTTAGCTATGCAGTTTCTTGGCTTTTTAAACATGAAATCCAGTCACTTTTCATCCCTCTGATCCTTTCTTGGTAAAAGGAAGCCCAATCAGATAAAATGGCTGAAAAACAAATTTGGCCCGTTTTTGCGGCCCTGGCTTGCATGCGTGGCTCCATGAAATTTTCAAATTTTGGCCAATGGCTCAGTTAGGCAGGAAAAGTATCAAAACGAGTTCAAAATGCCCTAAAATGGATGCCAGCATGATTTAAAGTCCAAAATGTCAAAGGGAAAGGTGTTTAAGGGTCACTTCCGGTTTGGAGGAGGTCACTTCCGGTTTCAGGAAATGGCAGTTAGCTATGCAGTTTCTTGGCTTTTTAAACATGAAATCCAGTCACTTTTCATCCCTCTGATCCTTTCTTGGTAAAAGGAAGCCCAATCAGATAAAATGGCTGAAAAACAAATTTGGCCCGTTTTTGCGGCCCTGGCTTGCATGCGTGGCTCCATGAAATTTTCAAATTTTGGCCAATGGCTCAGTTAGGCAGGAAAAGTATCAAAACGAGCTCAAAATGCCCTATAATGAATGTCAGCATGATTTAAAGGCCAAATGTCAAGGGGAAAGGTGTTTAAGGGCCACTTCCGGTTTGGAGGAGGTCACTTCCGGTTTCAGGAAATGGCAGTTAGCTATGCAGTTTCTTGGCTTTTTAAACATGAAATCCAGTCACTTTTCATCCCTCTGGAACTTTCTTGGTAAAAGGAAGCCCAAACAGGTAAAATGGCTGAAAAAAAGATTTGGCCCATTTTTGCGGCCTTGGCTTGCATGCGTGGCTCCATGAAATTTTCAAATTTTGGCCAATGGCTCAGTTAGGCAGGAAATGTATCAAAACGAGCTCAAAATGCCCTACAATGAATGTCAGCATGATTTAAAGGCCAAATGTCAAGGGGAAAGGTGTTTAAGGGCCACTTCCGGTTTGGAGGAGGTCACTTACGGTTTCAGGAAATGGCAGTTAGCTATGCAGTTTCTTGGCTTTTTAAACATGAAATCCAGTCACTTTTCATCCCTCTGATCCTTTCTTGGTAAAAGGAAGCCCAATCAGATAAAATGGCTGAAAAACAAATTTGGCCCGTTTTTGCGGCCCTGGCTTGCATGCGTGGCTCCATGAAATTTTCAAATTTTGGCCAATGGCTCAGTTAGGCAGGAAAAGTATCAAAACGAGTTCAAAATGCCCTAAAATGGATGCCAGCATGATTTAAAGTCCAAAATGTCAAAGGGAAAGGTGTTTAAGGGTCACTTCCGGTTTGGAGGAGGTCACTTCCGGTTTCAGGAAATGGCAGTTAGCTATGCAGTTTCTTGGCTTTTTAAACATGAAATCCAGTCACTTTTCATCCCTCTGATCCTTTCTTGGTAAAAGGAAGCCCAATCAGATAAAATGGCTGAAAAACAAATTTGGCCCGTTTTTGCGGCCCTGGCTTGCATGCGTGGCTCCATGAAATTTTCAAATTTTGGCCAATGGCTCAGTTAGGCAGGAAAAGTATCAAAACGAGCTCAAAATGCCCTATAATGAATGTCAGCATGATTTAAAGGCCAAATGTCAAGGGGAAAGGTGTTTAAGGGCCACTTCCGGTTTGGAGGAGGTCACTTCCGGTTTCAGGAAATGGCAGTTAGCTATGCAGTTTCTTGGCTTTTTAAACATGAAATCCAGTCACTTTTCATCCCTCTGGAACTTTCTTGGTAAAAGGAAGCCCAAACAGGTAAAATGGCTGAAAAAAAGATTTGGCCCATTTTTGCGGCCTTGGCTTGCATGCGTGGCTCCATGAAATTTTCAAATTTTGGCCAATGGCTCAGTTAGGCAGGAAATGTATCAAAACGAGCTCAAAATGCCCTACAATGAATGTCAGCATGATTTAAAGGCCAAATGTCAAGGGGAAAGGTGTTTAAGGGCCACTTCCGGTTTGGAGGAGGTCACTTACGGTTTCAGGAAATGGCAGTTAGCTATGCAGTTTCTTGGCTTTTTAAACATGAAATCCAGTCACTTTTCATCCCTCTGGTCCTTTCTTGGTAAAAGGAAGCCCAAACAGGTAAAATGTCTGAAAAAAGATTTGGCCCATTTTTGCGGCCCTGGCTTGCATGCGTGGCTCCATGAAATTTTCAAATTTTGGCCAATGGCTCAGTTAGGCAGGAAATGTATCAAAACGAGATCAAAATGCCCTACAATGAATGTCAGCATGATTTAAAGGCCAAATGTCAAGGGGAAAGGTGTATAAGGGCCACTTCCGGTTTGGAGGAGGTCACTTCCGGTTTCAGGAAATGGCAGTTAGCTATGCAGTTTCTTGGCTTTTTAAACATGAAATCCAGTCACTTTTCATCCCTCTGGTCCTTTCTTGGTAAAAGGAAGCCCAAACAGGTAAAATGGCTGAAAAAAAGATTTGGCCCATTTTTGCGGCCTTGGCTTGCATGCGTGGCTCCATGAAATTTTCAAATTTTGGCCAATGGCTCAGTTAGGCAGGAAATGTATCAAAACGAGCTCAAAATGCCCTACAATGAATGTCAGCATGATTTAAATGCCAAAATGTCAAGGGGAAAGGTGTTTAGGGGCCACTTCCGGTTTGGAGGAGGTCACTTCCGGTTTCAGGAAATGGCAGTTAGCTATGCAGTTTCTTGGCTTTTTAAACATGAAGTCCAGTCACTTTTCATCCCTCTGGTCCTTTCTTGGTAAAAGAAAGCCCAAATGGGTAAAATGGCTGAAAAACAAATGTTGCCCATTTTTGCGGCCCTGGCTTGCTGGCCTGGCCCCATGAAATTTTCAAATTTTGGCCAATGGCTCAGGCAGGAAATGTATCAAAACGAGCTCAAACTGCCCTAAATTGGATGCCAGCATGATTTAAAGGCCAAAATGTGAAGGGGAAAGGTGTTTAAGGGCCACTTCCGGTTTGGAGGAGGTCACTTCTGGTTTCAGGAAATGGCAGTTAGCTATGCAGTTTCTTGCCTTTTTAAACATTAAATCCAGTCACTTTTCATCCCACTGATCCTTTCTTGGTAAAAGGAAGCCCAAACGGGTAAAATGTCTGAAAAACAAATTTGGCCCATTTTTGCGGCCCTGGCTTGCTGGCCTGGCCCCATGAAATTTTCAAATTTTGGCCAATGGCTCAGTTAGGCAGGAAATGTATCAAAACGAGCTCAAAATGCCCTAAAATGGATGCCAGCATGATTTAAAGGCCAAAATGTCAAGGGGAAAGGTGTTTAAGGGCCACTTCCGGTTTGGAGGAGGTCACTTCCGGTTTCAGGAAATGGCAGTTAGCTATGAAGTTTCTTGGCTTTTTAAACATGAAATCCAGTCACTTTTCATCCCTCTGGTACTTTCTTGGTAAAAGGAAGCCCAAACGGGGAAAATGGCTGAAAAACAAATTTGGCCCATTTTTGCGGCCCTGGCTTGCTGGCCTGGCCCCATGAAATTTTCACATTTTGGCCAATGGCTCAGTTAGGCAGGAAATGTATCAAAACGAGCTCAAAATGCCCTAAAATGGATGCCAGTATGATTTAAAGGCCAAAATGTCAAGGGGAAAGGTGTTTAAGGGCCACTTCCGGTTTGGAGGAGGTCACTTCCTTTTTCAGGAAATGGCAGTTAGCTATGCAGTTTCTTGGCTTTTTAAACATGAAATCCAGTCACTTTTCATCCCTCTGGTCCTTTCTTGGTAAAAGGAAGCCCAAACAGGTAAAATGGCTGAAAAAAAGATTTGGCCCATTTTTGCGGCCTTGGCTTGCATGCGTGGCTCCATGAAATTTTCAAATTTTGGCCAATGGCTCAGTTAGGCAGGAAATGTATCAAAACGAGCTCAAAATGCCCTACAATGAATGTCAGCATGATTTAAAGGCCAAATGTCAAGGGGAAAGGTGTTTAAGGGCCACTTCCGGTTTGGAGGAGGTCACTTACGGTTTCAGGAAATGGCAGTTAGCTATGCAGTTTCTTGGCTTTTTAAACATGAAATCCAGTCACTTTTCATCCCTCTGGTCCTTTCTTGGTAAAAGGAAGCCCAAACAGGTAAAATGTCTGAAAAAAAGATTTGGCCCATTTTTGCGGCCCTGGCTTGCATGCGTGGCTCCATGAAATTTTCAAATTTTGGCCAATGGCTCAGTTAGGCAGGAAATGTATCAAAACGAGATCAAAATGCCCTACAATGAATGTCAGCATGATTTAAAGGCCAAATGTCAAGGGGAAAGGTGTATAAGGGCCACTTCCGGTTTGGAGGAGGTCACTTCCGGTTTCAGGAAATGGCAGTTAGCTATGCAGTTTCTTGGCTTTTTAAACATGAAATCCAGTCACTTTTCATCCCTCTGGTCCTTTCTTGGTAAAAGGAAGCCCAAACAGGTAAAATGGCTGAAAAAAAGATTTGGCCCATTTTTGCGGCCTTGGCTTGCATGCGTGGCTCCATGAAATTTTCAAATTTTGGCCAATGGCTCAGTTAGGCAGGAAATGTATCAAAACGAGCTCAAAATGCCCTACAATGAATGTCAGCATGATTTAAATGCCAAAATGTCAAGGGGAAAGGTGTTTAGGGGCCACTTCCGGTTTGGAGGAGGTCACTTCCGGTTTCAGGAAATGGCAGTTAGCTATGCAGTTTCTTCGCTTTTTAAACATGAAGTCCAGTCACTTTTCATCCCTCTGGTCCTTTCTTGGTAAAAGAAAGCCCAAATGGGTAAAATGGCTGAAAAACAAATGTTGCCCATTTTTGCGGCCCTGGCTTGCTGGCCTGGCCCCATGAAATTTTCAAATTTTGGCCAATGGCTCAGGCAGGAAATGTATCAAAACGAGCTCAAAATGCCCTACAATGAATGTCAGCATGATTTAAATGCCAAAATGTCAAGGGGAAAGGTGTTTAGGGGCCACTTCCGGTTTGGAGGAGGTCACTTCCGGTTTCAGGAAATGGCAGTTAGCTATGCAGTTTCTTCGCTTTTTAAACATGAAGTCCAGTCACTTTTCATCCCTCTGGTCCTTTCTTGGTAAAAGGAAGCCCAAACAGGTAAAATGGCTGAAAAACAAATTTGGCCCATTTTTGCGGCCCTGGCTTGCTGGCCTGACCCCATGGAAATTTTCAAATTTTGGCCAATGGCTCAGTTAGGCAGGAAATGTATCAAAACGAGCTCAAAATGCCCTAAAATGAATGCCAGCATGATTTAAAGTCCAAAATGTCAAAGGGAAAGGTGTTTAAGGGTCACTTCCGGTTTGGAGGAGGTCACTTCCGGTTTGGAGGAGGTCACTTCCGGTTTCAGGAAATGGCAGTTAGCTATGCAGTTTCTTGGCTTTTTAAACATGAAATCCAGTCACTTTTCACCCTCTGGTCCTTTCTTGGTAAAAGGAAGCCCAAACAGGTAAAATGGCTGAAAAACAAATTTGGCCCATTTTTGCGGCCCTGGCTTGCATGCGTGGCTCCATGAAATTTTCAAATTTTGGGCAATGGCTCAGTTAGGCAGGAAAAGTATCAAAACGAGTTCAAAATGCCCTACAATGAATGTCAGCATGATTTAAAGGCCAAATGTCAAGGGGAAAGGTGTTTAAGGGCCACTTCCGGTTTGGAGGAGGTCACTTCCGGTTTCAGGAAATGGCAGTTAGCTATGCAGTTTCTTGGCTTTTTAAACATGAAATCCAGTCACTTTTCATCCCTCTGATCCTTTCTTGGTAAAAGGAAGCCCAATCAGATAAAATGGCTGAAAAACAAATTTGGCCCGTTTTTGCGGCCCTGGCTTGCATGCGTGGCTCCATGAAATTTTCAAATTTTGGCCAATGGCTCAGTTAGGCAGGAAAAGTATCAAAACGAGTTCAAAATGCCCTAAAATGGATGCCAGCATGATTTAAAGTCCAAAATGTCAAAGGGAAAGGTGTTTAAGGGTCACTTCCGGTTTGGAGGAGGTCACTTCCGGTTTCAGGAAATGGCAGTTAGCTATGCAGTTTCTTGGCTTTTTAAACATGAAATCCAGTCACTTTTCATCCCTCTGATCCTTTCTTGGTAAAAGGAAGCCCAATCAGATAAAATGGCTGAAAAACAAATTTGGCCCGTTTTTGCGGCCCTGGCTTGCATGCGTGGCTCCATGAAATTTTCAAATTTTGGCCAATGGCTCAGTTAGGCAGGAAAAGTATCAAAACGAGCTCAAAATGCCCTATAATGAATGTCAGCATGATTTAAAGGCCAAATGTCAAGGGGAAAGGTGTTTAAGGGCCACTTCCGGTTTGGAGGAGGTCACTTCCGGTTTCAGGAAATGGCAGTTAGCTATGCAGTTTCTTGGCTTTTTAAACATGAAATCCAGTCACTTTTCATCCCTCTGGAACTTTCTTGGTAAAAGGAAGCCCAAACAGGTAAAATGGCTGAAAAAAAGATTTGGCCCATTTTTGCGGCCTTGGCTTGCATGCGTGGCTCCATGAAATTTTCAAATTTTGGCCAATGGCTCAGTTAGGCAGGAAATGTATCAAAACGAGCTCAAAATGCCCTACAATGAATGTCAGCATGATTTAAAGGCCAAATGTCAAGGGGAAAGGTGTTTAAGGGCCACTTCCGGTTTGGAGGAGGTCACTTACGGTTTCAGGAAATGGCAGTTAGCTATGCAGTTTCTTGGCTTTTTAAACATGAAATCCAGTCACTTTTCATCCCTCTGGTCCTTTCTTGGTAAAAGGAAGCCCAAACAGGTAAAATGTCTGAAAAAAGATTTGGCCCATTTTTGCGGCCCTGGCTTGCATGCGTGGCTCCATGAAATTTTCAAATTTTGGCCAATGGCTCAGTTAGGCAGGAAATGTATCAAAACGAGATCAAAATGCCCTACAATGAATGTCAGCATGATTTAAAGGCCAAATGTCAAGGGGAAAGGTGTATAAGGGCCACTTCCGGTTTGGAGGAGGTCACTTCCGGTTTCAGGAAATGGCAGTTAGCTATGCAGTTTCTTGGCTTTTTAAACATGAAATCCAGTCACTTTTCATCCCTCTGGTCCTTTCTTGGTAAAAGGAAGCCCAAACAGGTAAAATGGCTGAAAAAAAGATTTGGCCCATTTTTGCGGCCTTGGCTTGCATGCGTGGCTCCATGAAATTTTCAAATTTTGGCCAATGGCTCAGTTAGGCAGGAAATGTATCAAAACGAGATCAAAATGCCCTACAATGAATGTCAGCATGATTTAAAGGCCAAATGTCAAGGGGAAAGGTGTATAAGGGCCACTTCCGGTTTGGAGGAGGTCACTTCCGGTTTCAGGAAATGGCAGTTAGCTATGCAGTTTCTTGGCTTTTTAAACATGAAATCCAGTCACTTTTCATCCCTCTGATCCTTTCTTGGTAAAAGGAAGCCCAATCAGATAAAATGGCTGAAAAACAAATTTGGCCCGTTTTTGCGGCCCTGGCTTGCATGCGTGGCTCCATGAAATTTTCAAATTTTGGCCAATGGCTCAGTTAGGCAGGAAAAGTATCAAAACGAGCTCAAAATGCCCTATAATGAATGTCAGCATGATTTAAAGGCCAAATGTCAAGGGGAAAGGTGTTTAAGGGCCACTTCCGGTTTGGAGGAGGTCACTTCCGGTTTCAGGAAATGGCAGTTAGCTATGCAGTTTCTTGGCTTTTTAAACATGAAATCCAGTCACTTTTCATCCCTCTGGAACTTTCTTGGTAAAAGGAAGCCCAAACAGGTAAAATGGCTGAAAAAAAGATTTGGCCCATTTTTGCGGCCTTGGCTTGCATGCGTGGCTCCATGAAATTTTCAAATTTTGGCCAATGGCTCAGTTAGGCAGGAAATGTATCAAAACGAGCTCAAAATGCCCTACAATGAATGTCAGCATGATTTAAAGGCCAAATGTCAAGGGGAAAGGTGTTTAAGGGCCACTTCCGGTTTGGAGGAGGTCACTTACGGTTTCAGGAAATGGCAGTTAGCTATGCAGTTTCTTGGCTTTTTAAACATGAAATCCAGTCACTTTTCATCCCTCTGGTCCTTTCTTGGTAAAAGGAAGCCCAAACAGGTAAAATGTCTGAAAAAAGATTTGGCCCATTTTTGCGGCCCTGGCTTGCATGCGTGGCTCCATGAAATTTTCAAATTTTGGCCAATGGCTCAGTTAGGCAGGAAATGTATCAAAACGAGATCAAAATGCCCTACAATGAATGTCAGCATGATTTAAAGGCCAAATGTCAAGGGGAAAGGTGTATAAGGGCCACTTCCGGTTTGGAGGAGGTCACTTCCGGTTTCAGGAAATGGCAGTTAGCTATGCAGTTTCTTGGCTTTTTAAACATGAAATCCAGTCACTTTTCATCCCTCTGGTCCTTTCTTGGTAAAAGGAAGCCCAAACAGGTAAAATGGCTGAAAAAAAGATTTGGCCCATTTTTGCGGCCTTGGCTTGCATGCGTGGCTCCATGAAATTTTCAAATTTTGGCCAATGGCTCAGTTAGGCAGGAAATGTATCAAAACGAGCTCAAAATGCCCTACAATGAATGTCAGCATGATTTAAATGCCAAAATGTCAAGGGGAAAGGTGTTTAGGGGCCACTTCCGGTTTGGAGGAGGTCACTTCCGGTTTCAGGAAATGGCAGTTAGCTATGCAGTTTCTTGCCTTTTTAAACATTAAATCCAGTCACTTTTCATCCCACTGATCCTTTCTTGGTAAAAGGAAGCCCAAACGGGTAAAATGTCTGAAAAACAAATTTGGCCCATTTTTGCGGCCCTGGCTTGCTGGCCTGGCCCCATGAAATTTTCAAATTTTGGCCAATGGCTCAGTTAGGCAGGAAATGTATCAAAACGAGCTCAAAATGCCCTAAAATGGATGCCAGCATGATTTAAAGGCCAAAATGTCAAGGGGAAAGGTGTTTAAGGGCCACTTCCGGTTTGGAGGAGGTCACTTCCGGTTTCAGGAAATGGCAGTTAGCTATGAAGTTTCTTGGCTTTTTAAACATGAAATCCAGTCACTTTTCATCCCTCTGGTACTTTCTTGGTAAAAGGAAGCCCAAACGGGGAAAATGGCTGAAAAACAAATTTGGCCCATTTTTGCGGCCCTGGCTTGCTGGCCTGGCCCCATGAAATTTTCACATTTTGGCCAATGGCTCAGTTAGGCAGGAAATGTATCAAAACGAGCTCAAAATGCCCTAAAATGGATGCCAGTATGATTTAAAGGCCAAAATGTCAAGGGGAAAGGTGTTTAAGGGCCACTTCCGGTTTGGAGGAGGTCACTTCCTTTTTCAGGAAATGGCAGTTAGCTATGCAGTTTCTTGGCTTTTTAAACATGAAATCCAGTCACTTTTCATCCCTCTGGTCCTTTCTTGGTAAAAGGAAGCCCAAACAGGTAAAATGGCTGAAAAAAAGATTTGGCCCATTTTTGCGGCCTTGGCTTGCATGCGTGGCTCCATGAAATTTTCAAATTTTGGCCAATGGCTCAGTTAGGCAGGAAATGTATCAAAACGAGCTCAAAATGCCCTACAATGAATGTCAGCATGATTTAAAGGCCAAATGTCAAGGGGAAAGGTGTTTAAGGGCCACTTCCGGTTTGGAGGAGGTCACTTACGGTTTCAGGAAATGGCAGTTAGCTATGCAGTTTCTTGGCTTTTTAAACATGAAATCCAGTCACTTTTCATCCCTCTGGTCCTTTCTTGGTAAAAGGAAGCCCAAACAGGTAAAATGTCTGAAAAAAAGATTTGGCCCATTTTTGCGGCCCTGGCTTGCATGCGTGGCTCCATGAAATTTTCAAATTTTGGCCAATGGCTCAGTTAGGCAGGAAATGTATCAAAACGAGATCAAAATGCCCTACAATGAATGTCAGCATGATTTAAAGGCCAAATGTCAAGGGGAAAGGTGTATAAGGGCCACTTCCGGTTTGGAGGAGGTCACTTCCGGTTTCAGGAAATGGCAGTTAGCTATGCAGTTTCTTGGCTTTTTAAACATGAAATCCAGTCACTTTTCATCCCTCTGGTCCTTTCTTGGTAAAAGGAAGCCCAAACAGGTAAAATGGCTGAAAAAAAGATTTGGCCCATTTTTGCGGCCTTGGCTTGCATGCGTGGCTCCATGAAATTTTCAAATTTTGGCCAATGGCTCAGTTAGGCAGGAAATGTATCAAAACGAGCTCAAAATGCCCTACAATGAATGTCAGCATGATTTAAATGCCAAAATGTCAAGGGGAAAGGTGTTTAGGGGCCACTTCCGGTTTGGAGGAGGTCACTTCCGGTTTCAGGAAATGGCAGTTAGCTATGCAGTTTCTTCGCTTTTTAAACATGAAGTCCAGTCACTTTTCATCCCTCTGGTCCTTTCTTGGTAAAAGAAAGCACAAATGGGTAAAATGGCTGAAAAACAAATGTTGCCCATTTTTGCGGCCCTGGCTTGCTGGCCTGGCCCCATGAAATTTTCAAATTTTGGCCAATGGCTCAGGCAGGAAATGTATCAAAACGAGCTCAAACTGCCCTAAATTGGATGCCAGCATGATTTAAAGGCCAAAATGTGAAGGGGAAAGGTGTTTAAGGGCCACTTCCGGTTTGGAGGAGGTCACTTCTGGTTTCAGGAAATGGCAGTTAGCTATGCAGTTTCTTGCCTTTTTAAACATTAAATCCAGTCACTTTTCATCCCACTGATCCTTTCTTGGTAAAAGGAAGCCCAAACAGGTAAAATGGCTGAAAAACAAATTTGGCCCATTTTTGCGGCCCTGGCTTGCTGGCCTGACCCCATGGAAATTTTCAAATTTTGGCCAATGGCTCAGTTAGGCAGGAAATGTATCAAAACGAGCTCAAAATGCCCTAAAATGAATGCCAGCACGATTTAAAGTCCAAAATGTCAAAGGGAAAGGTGTTTAAGGGTCACTTCCGGTTTGGAGGAGGTCACTTCCGGTTTGGAGGAGGTCACTTCCGGTTTCAGGAAATGGCAGTTAGCTATGCAGTTTCTTGGCTTTTTAAACATGAAATCCAGTCACTTTTCACCCTCTGGTCCTTTCTTGGTAAAAGGAAGCCCAAACAGGTAAAATGGCTGAAAAACAAATTTGGCCCATTTTTGCGGCCCTGGCTTGCATGCGTGGCTCCATGAAATTTTCAAATTTTGGGCAATGGCTCAGTTAGGCAGGAAAAGTATCAAAACGAGTTCAAAATGCCCTACAATGAATGTCAGCATGATTTAAAGGCCAAATGTCAAGGGGAAAGGTGTTTAAGGGCCACTTCCGGTTTGGAGGAGGTCACTTCCGGTTTCAGGAAATGGCAGTTAGCTATGCAGTTTCTTGGCTTTTTAAACATGAAATCCAGTCACTTTTCATCCCTCTGATCCTTTCTTGGTAAAAGGAAGCCCAATCAGATAAAATGGCTGAAAAACAAATTTGGCCCGTTTTTGCGGCCCTGGCTTGCATGCGTGGCTCCATGAAATTTTCAAATTTTGGCCAATGGCTCAGTTAGGCAGGAAAAGTATCAAAACGAGTTCAAAATGCCCTAAAATGGATGCCAGCATGATTTAAAGTCCAAAATGTCAAAGGGAAAGGTGTTTAAGGGTCACTTCCGGTTTGGAGGAGGTCACTTCCGGTTTCAGGAAATGGCAGTTAGCTATGCAGTTTCTTGGCTTTTTAAACATGAAATCCAGTCACTTTTCATCCCTCTGATCCTTTCTTGGTAAAAGGAAGCCCAATCAGATAAAATGGCTGAAAAACAAATTTGGCCCGTTTTTGCGGCCCTGGCTTGCATGCGTGGCTCCATGAAATTTTCAAATTTTGGCCAATGGCTCAGTTAGGCAGGAAAAGTATCAAAACGAGCTCAAAATGCCCTATAATGAATGTCAGCATGATTTAAAGGCCAAATGTCAAGGGGAAAGGTGTTTAAGGGCCACTTCCGGTTTGGAGGAGGTCACTTCCGGTTTCAGGAAATGGCAGTTAGCTATGCAGTTTCTTGGCTTTTTAAACATGAAATCCAGTCACTTTTCATCCCTCTGGAACTTTCTTGGTAAAAGGAAGCCCAAACAGGTAAAATGGCTGAAAAAAAGATTTGGCCCATTTTTGCGGCCTTGGCTTGCATGCGTGGCTCCATGAAATTTTCAAATTTTGGCCAATGGCTCAGTTAGGCAGGAAATGTATCAAAACGAGCTCAAAATGCCCTACAATGAATGTCAGCATGATTTAAAGGCCAAATGTCAAGGGGAAAGGTGTTTAAGGGCCACTTCCGGTTTGGAGGAGGTCACTTCCGGTTTCAGGAAATGGCAGTTAGCTATGCAGTTTCTTGGCTTTTTAAACATGAAATCCAGTCACTTTTCATCCCTCTGGTCCTTTCTTGGTAAAAGGAAGCCCAAACAGGTAAAATGGCTGAAAAAAAGATTTGGCCCATTTTTGCGGCCTTGGCTTGCATGCGTGGCTCCATGAAATTTTCAAATTTTGGCCAATGGCTCAGTTAGGCAGGAAATGTATCAAAACGAGCTCAAAATGCCCTACAATGAATGTCAGCATGATTTAAATGCCAAAATGTCAAGGGGAAAGGTGTTTAGGGGCCACTTCCGGTTTGGAGGAGGTCACTTCCGGTTTCAGGAAATGGCAGTTAGCTATGCAGTTTCTTGGCTTTTTAAACATGAAGTCCAGTCACTTTTCATCCCTCTGGTCCTTTCTTGGTAAAAGAAAGCCCAAATGGGTAAAATGGCTGAAAAACAAATGTTGCCCATTTTTGCGGCCCTGGCTTGCTGGCCTGGCCCCATGAAATTTTCAAATTTTGGCCAATGGCTCAGGCAGGAAATGTATCAAAACGAGCTCAAACTGCCCTAAATTGGATGCCAGCATGATTTAAAGGCCAAAATGTGAAGGGGAAAGGTGTTTAAGGGCCACTTCCGGTTTGGAGGAGGTCACTTCTGGTTTCAGGAAATGGCAGTTAGCTATGCAGTTTCTTGCCTTTTTAAACATTAAATCCAGTCACTTTTCATCCCACTGATCCTTTCTTGGTAAAAGGAAGCCCAAACGGGTAAAATGTCTGAAAAACAAATTTGGCCCATTTTTGCGGCCCTGGCTTGCTGGCCTGGCCCCATGAAATTTTCAAATTTTGGCCAATGGCTCAGTTAGGCAGGAAATGTATCAAAACGAGCTCAAAATGCCCTAAAATGGATGCCAGCATGATTTAAAGGCCAAAATGTCAAGGGGAAAGGTGTTTAAGGGCCACTTCCGGTTTGGAGGAGGTCACTTCCGGTTTCAGGAAATGGCAGTTAGCTATGAAGTTTCTTGGCTTTTTAAACATGAAATCCAGTCACTTTTCATCCCTCTGGTACTTTCTTGGTAAAAGGAAGCCCAAACGGGGAAAATGGCTGAAAAACAAATTTGGCCCATTTTTGCGGCCCTGGCTTGCTGGCCTGGCCCCATGAAATTTTCACATTTTGGCCAATGGCTCAGTTAGGCAGGAAATGTATCAAAACGAGCTCAAAATGCCCTAAAATGGATGCCAGTATGATTTAAAGGCCAAAATGTCAAGGGGAAAGGTGTTTAAGGGCCACTTCCGGTTTGGAGGAGGTCACTTCCTTTTTCAGGAAATGGCAGTTAGCTATGCAGTTTCTTGGCTTTTTAAACATGAAATCCAGTCACTTTTCATCCCTCTGGTCCTTTCTTGGTAAAAGGAAGCCCAAACAGGTAAAATGGCTGAAAAAAAGATTTGGCCCATTTTTGCGGCCTTGGCTTGCATGCGTGGCTCCATGAAATTTTCAAATTTTGGCCAATGGCTCAGTTAGGCAGGAAATGTATCAAAACGAGCTCAAAATGCCCTACAATGAATGTCAGCATGATTTAAAGGCCAAATGTCAAGGGGAAAGGTGTTTAAGGGCCACTTCCGGTTTGGAGGAGGTCACTTACGGTTTCAGGAAATGGCAGTTAGCTATGCAGTTTCTTGGCTTTTTAAACATGAAATCCAGTCACTTTTCATCCCTCTGGTCCTTTCTTGGTAAAAGGAAGCCCAAACAGGTAAAATGTCTGAAAAAAAGATTTGGCCCATTTTTGCGGCCCTGGCTTGCATGCGTGGCTCCATGAAATTTTCAAATTTTGGCCAATGGCTCAGTTAGGCAGGAAATGTATCAAAACGAGCTCAAAATGCCCTACAATGAATGTCAGCATGATTTAAATGCCAAAATGTCAAGGGGAAAGGTGTTTAGGGGCCACTTCCGGTTTGGAGGAGGTCACTTCCGGTTTCAGGAAATGGCAGTTAGCTATGCAGTTTCTTCGCTTTTTAAACATGAAGTCCAGTCACTTTTCATCCCTCTGGTCCTTTCTTGGTAAAAGAAAGCCCAAATGGGTAAAATGGCTGAAAAACAAATGTTGCCCATTTTTGCGGCCCTGGCTTGCTGGCCTGGCCCCATGAAATTTTCAAATTTTGGCCAATGGCTCAGGCAGGAAATGTATCAAAACGAGCTCAAACTGCCCTAAATTGGATGCCAGCATGATTTAAAGGCCAAAATGTGAAGGGGAAAGGTGTTTAAGGGCCACTTCCGGTTTGGAGGAGGTCACTTCTGGTTTCAGGAAATGGCAGTTAGCTATGCAGTTTCTTGCCTTTTTAAACATTAAATCCAGTCACTTTTCATCCCACTGATCCTTTCTTGGTAAAAGGAAGCCCAAACGGGTAAAATGTCTGAAAAACAAATTTGGCCCATTTTTGCGGCCCTGGCTTGCTGGCCTGGCCCCATGAAATTTTCAAATTTTGGCCAATGGCTCAGTTAGGCAGGAAATGTATCAAAACGAGCTCAAAATGCCCTAAAATGGATGCCAGCATGATTTAAAGGCCAAAATGTCAAGGGGAAAGGTGTTTAAGGGCCACTTCCGGTTTGGAGGAGGTCACTTCCGGTTTCAGGAAATGGCAGTTAGCTATGAAGTTTCTTGGCTTTTTAAACATGAAATCCAGTCACTTTTCATCCCTCTGGTACTTTCTTGGTAAAAGGAAGCCCAAACGGGGAAAATGGCTGAAAAACAAATTTGGCCCATTTTTGCGGCCCTGGCTTGCTGGCCTGGCCCCATGAAATTTTCACATTTTGGCCAATGGCTCAGTTAGGCAGGAAATGTATCAAAACGAGCTCAAAATGCCCTAAAATGGATGCCAGTATGATTTAAAGGCCAAAATGTCAAGGGGAAAGGTGTTTAAGGGCCACTTCCGGTTTGGAGGAGGTCACTTCCTTTTTCAGGAAATGGCAGTTAGCTATGCAGTTTCTTGGCTTTTTAAACATGAAATCCAGTCACTTTTCATCCCTCTGGTCCTTTCTTGGTAAAAGGAAGCCCAAACAGGTAAAATGGCTGAAATAAAGATTTGGCCCATTTTTGCGGCCTTGGCTTGCATGCGTGGCTCCATGAAATTTTCAAATTTTGGCCAATGGCTCAGTTAGGCAGGAAATGTATCAAAACGAGCTCAAAATGCCCTACAATGAATGTCAGCATGATTTAAAGGCCAAATGTCAAGGGGAAAGGTGTTTAAGGGCCACTTCCGGTTTGGAGGAGGTCACTTACGGTTTCAGGAAATGGCAGTTAGCTATGCAGTTTCTTGGCTTTTTAAACATGAAATCCAGTCACTTTTCATCCCTCTGGTCCTTTCTTGGTAAAAGGAAGTCCAAACAGGTAAAATGTCTGAAAAAAAGATTTGGCCCATTTTTGCGGCCCTGGCTTGCATGCGTGGCTCCATGAAATTTTCAAATTTTGGCCAATGGCTCAGTTAGGCAGGAAATGTTTCAAAACGAGTTCAAAATGCCCTAAAATGGATGCCAGCATGATTTAAAGGCCAAGATGTCAAGGGGAACGGTGTTTAAGGGCCACATCCGGTTTGGAGGAGGTCACTTCCGGTTTCAGGAAATGGCAGTTAGCTATGCAGTTTCTTGGCTTTTTAAACATGAAATCCAGTCACTTTTCACCCTCTGGTCCTTTCTTGGTAAAAGGAAGCCCAAACAGGTAAAATGGCTGAAAAACAAATTTGGCCCATTTTTGCGGCCCTGGCTTGCATGCGTGGCTCCATGAAATTTTCAAATTTTGGGCAATGGCTCAGTTAGGCAGGAAAAGTATCAAAACGAGTTCAAAATGCCCTACAATGAATGTCAGCATGATTTAAAGGCCAAATGTCAAGGGGAAAGGTGTTTAAGGGCCACTTCCGGTTTGGAGGAGGTCACTTCCGGTTTCAGGAAATGGCAGTTAGCTATGCAGTTTCTTGGCTTTTTAAACATGAAATCCAGTCACTTTTCATCCCTCTGATCCTTTCTTGGTAAAAGGAAGCCCAATCAGATAAAATGGCTGAAAAACAAATTTGGCCCGTTTTTGCCGCCCTGGCTTGCTGGCCTGGCCCCATGAAATTTTCAAACTTTGGCCAATGGCTCAGTTAGGCAGGAAATGTATCAAAACGAGATCAAAATGCCCTACAATGAATGTCAGCATGATTTAAAGGCCAAATGTCAAGGGGAAAGGTGTATAAGGGCCACTTCCGGTTTGGAGGAGGTCACTTCCGGTTTCAGGAAATGGCAGTTAGCTATGCAGTTTCTTGGCTTTTTAAACATGAAATCCAGTCACTTTTCATCCCTCTGGTCCTTTCTTGGTAAAAGGAAGCCCAAACAGGTAAAATGTCTGAAAAAAAGATTTGGCCCATTTTTGCGGCCCTGGCTTGCATGCGTGGCTCCATGAAATTTTCAAATTTTGGCCAATGGCTCAGTTAGGCAGGAAATGTATCAAAACGAGTTCAAAATGCCCTAAAATGGATGCCAGCATGATTTAAAGGCCAAGATGTCAAGGGGAACGGTGTTTAAGGGCCACATCCGGTTTGGAGGAGGTCACTTCCGGTTTCAGGAAATGGCAGTTAGCTATGCAGTTTCTTGGCTTTTTAAACATGAAATCCAGTCACTTTTCACCCTCTGGTCCTTTCTTGGTAAAAGGAAGCCCAAACAGGTAAAATGGCTGAAAAACAAATTTGGCCCGTTTTTGCCGCCCTGGCTTGCTGGCCTGGCCCCATGAAATTTTCAAACTTTGGCCAATGGCTCAGTTAGGCAGGAAATGTATCAGAACGAGATCAAAATGCCCTACAATGAATGTCAGCATGATTTAAAGGCCAAATGTCAAGGGGAAAGGTGTATAAGGGCCACTTCCGGTTCGGAGGAGGTCACTTCCGGTTTCAGGAAATGGCAGTTAGCTATGCAGTTTCTTGGCTTTTTAAACATGAAATCCAGTCACTTTTCATCCCTCTGGTCCTTTCTTGGTAAAAGGAAGCCCAAACAGGTAAAATGGCTGAAAAAAAGATTTGGCCCATTTTTGCGGCCTTGGCTTGCATGCGTGGCTCCATGAAATTTTCAAATTTTGGCCAATGGCTCAGTTAGGCAGGAAATGTATCAAAACGAGCTCAAAATGCCCTACAATGAATGTCAGCATGATTTAAATGCCAAAATGTCAAGGGGAAAGGTGTTTAGGGGCCACTTCCGGTTTGGAGGAGGTCACTTCCGGTTTCAGGAAATGGCAGTTAGCTATGCAGTTTCTTGGCTTTTTAAACATGAAGTCCAGTCACTTTTCATCCCTCTGGTCCTTTCTTGGTAAAAGAAAGCCCAAATGGGTAAAATGGCTGAAAAACAAATGTTGCCCATTTTTGCGGCCCTGGCTTGCTGGCCTGGCCCCATGAAATTTTCAAATTTTGGCCAATGGCTCAGGCAGGAAATGTATCAAAACGAGCTCAAACTGCCCTAAATTGGATGCCAGCATGATTTAAAGGCCAAAATGTGAAGGGGAAAGGTGTTTAAGGGCCACTTCCGGTTTGGAGGAGGTCACTTCTGGTTTCAGGAAATGGCAGTTAGCTATGCAGTTTCTTGCCTTTTTAAACATTAAATCCAGTCACTTTTCATCCCACTGATCCTTTCTTGGTAAAAGGAAGCCCAAACGGGTAAAATGTCTGAAAAACAAATTTGGCCCATTTTTGCGGCCCTGGCTTGCTGGCCTGGCCCCATGAAATTTTCAAATTTTGGCCAATGGCTCAGTTAGGCAGGAAATGTATCAAAACGAGCTCAAAATGCCCTAAAATGGATGCCAGCATGATTTAAAGGCCAAAATGTCAAGGGGAAAGGTGTTTAAGGGCCACTTCCGGTTTGGAGGAGGTCACTTCCGGTTTCAGGAAATGGCAGTTAGCTATGAAGTTTCTTGGCTTTTTAAACATGAAATCCAGTCACTTTTCATCCCTCTGGTACTTTCTTGGTAAAAGGAAGCCCAAACGGGGAAAATGGCTGAAAAACAAATTTGGCCCATTTTTGCGGCCCTGGCTTGCTGGCCTGGCCCCATGAAATTTTCACATTTTGGCCAATGGCTCAGTTAGGCAGGAAATGTATCAAAACGAGCTCAAAATGCCCTAAAATGGATGCCAGTATGATTTAAAGGCCAAAATGTCAAGGGGAAAGGTGTTTAAGGGCCACTTCCGGTTTGGAGGAGGTCACTTCCTTTTTCAGGAAATGGCAGTTAGCTATGCAGTTTCTTGGCTTTTTAAACATGAAATCCAGTCACTTTTCATCCCTCTGGTCCTTTCTTGGTAAAAGGAAGCCCAAACAGGTAAAATGGCTGAAAAAAAGATTTGGCCCATTTTTGCGGCCTTGGCTTGCATGCGTGGCTCCATGAAATTTTCAAATTTTGGCCAATGGCTCAGTTAGGCAGGAAATGTATCAAAACGAGCTCAAAATGCCTTACAATGAATGTCAGCATGATTTAAAGGCCAAGATGTCAAGGGGAACGGTGTTTAAGGGCCACATCCGGTTTGGAGGAGGTCACTTCCGGTTTCAGGAAATGGCAGTTAGCTATGCAGTTTCTTGGCTTTTTAAACATGAAATGCAGTCACTTTTCACCCTCTGGTCCTTTCTTGGTAAAAGGAAGCCCAAACAGGTAAAATGGCTGAAAAACAAATTTGGCCCATTTTTGCGGCCCTGGCTTGCATGCGTGGCTCCATGAAATTTTCAAATTTTGGGCAATGGCTCAGTTAGGCAGGAAAAGTATCAAAACGAGTTCAAAATGCCCTACAATGAATGTCAGCATGATTTAAAGGCCAAATGTCAAGGGGAAAGGTGTTTAAGGGCCACTTCCGGTTTGGAGGAGGTCACTTCCGGTTTCAGGAAATGGCAGTTAGCTATGCAGTTTCTTGGCTTTTTAAACATGAAATCCAGTCACTTTTCATCCCTCTGATCCTTTCTTGGTAAAAGGAAGCCCAATCAGATAAAATGGCTGAAAAACAAATTTGGCCCGTTTTTGCCGCCCTGGCTTGCTGGCCTGGCCCCATGAAATTTTCAAACTTTGGCCAATGGCTCAGTTAGGCAGGAAATATGTCAAAACGAGCTCAAAATGCCCTAAAATGAATGCCAGCATGATTTAAAGGCCAAAATGTCAAGGGGAAAGGTGTTTAGGGGCCACTTCCGGTTTGGAGGAGGTCACTTCCGGTTTCAGGAAATGGCAGTTAGCTATGCAGTTTCTTGGCTTTTTAAAATGAAATCCAGTCACTTTTCAACCCTCTGGTCCTTTCTTGGTAAAAGGAAGCCTAAACGGGTTAAAATGGCTGAAAAACAAATTTGGCCCATTTTGCTGCCCTGGCTTGCTGGCCTGGCCCCATGAAATTTTCAAACTTTGGCCAATGGCTCAGTTAGGCAGGAAATGTATCAAAACAAGCTCAAAATGCCCTAAAATGAATGCCAGCATGAATTAAAGGCCAAAATGTCAAGGGGAAAGGTGTTTAAGGGCCACTTCCGGTTTGGAGGAGGTCACTTCCGGTTTCAGGAAATGGCAGTTAGCTATGCAGTTTCTTGGCTTTTTAAACATGAAATCCAGTCACTTTTCATCCCTCTGGTCCTTTCTTGGTAAAAGGAAGCCCAAACAAGTAAAATGGGTGAAAAACAAATTTGGCCCATTTTTGCGGCCCTGGCTTGCTGGCCTGGCCCCATGAAATTTTCAAATTTTGGCCAATGGCTCAGTTAGGCAGGAAATATATCAAAACGAGCTCAAAATGCCCTAAAATGAATGCCAGCATGATTTAAAGGCCAAAATGTCAAGGGGAAAGGTGTTTAGGGGCCACTTCCGGTTTGGAGGAGGTCACTTCCGGTTTCAGGAAATGGCAGTTAGCTATGCAGTTTCTTTGCTTTTTAAACATGAAATCCAGTCACTTTTCAACCCTCTGGTCCTTTCTTGGTAAAAGGAAGCCTAAACGGGTAAAATGGCTGAAAAACAAATTTGGCCCATTTTGCTGCCCTGGCTTGCTGGCCTGGCCCCATGAAATTTTCAAACTTTGGCCAATGGCTCAGTTAGGCAGGAAATGTATCAAAACGAGCTCAAAATGCCCTAAAATGAATGCCAGCATGATTTAAAGGCCAAAATGTCAAGGGGAAAGGTGTTTAGGGGCCACTTCCGGTTTGGAGGAGGTCACTTCCGGTTTCAGGAAATGGCAGTTAGCTATGCAGTTTCTTGGCTTTTAAACATGAAATCCAGTCACTTTTCATCCCTCTGGTCCTTTCTTGGTAAAAGGAAGCCCAAACAAGTAAAATGGCTGAAAAACAAATTTTGCCCTTTTTTGTGGCCCTGGCTTGCTGGCCTGGCCCCATGAAATTTTCAAATTTTGGCCAATGGCTCAGTTAGGCAGGAAATGTATCAAAACGAGCTCAAAATGCCCTAAAATGGATGCCAGCATGATTTAAAGGCCAAAATGTCAAGGGGAAAGGTGTTTAAGGGCCACTTCCGGTTTGGAGGAGGTCACTTCCGGTTTCAGGAAATGGCAGTTAGCTATGAAGTTTCTTGGCTTTTTAAACATGAAATCCAGTCACTTTTCATCCCTCTGGTACTTTCTTGGTAAAAGGAAGCCCAAACGGGGAAAATGGCTGAAAAACAAATTTGGCCCATTTTTGCGGCCCTGGCTTGCTGGCCTGGCCCCATGAAATTTTCACATTTTGGCCAATGGCTCAGTTAGGCAGGAAATGTATCAAAACGAGCTCAAAATGCCCTAAAATGGATGCCAGTATGATTTAAAGGCCAAAATGTCAAGGGGAAAGGTGTTTAAGGGCCACTTCCGGTTTGGAGGAGGTCACTTCCTTTTTCAGGAAATGGCAGTTAGCTATGCAGTTTCTTGGCTTTTTAAACATGAAATCCAGTCACTTTTCATCCCTCTGGTCCTTTCTTGGTAAAAGGAAGCCCAAACAGGTAAAATGGCTGAAAAAAAGATTTGGCCCATTTTTGCGGCCTTGGCTTGCATGCGTGGCTCCATGAAATTTTCAAATTTTGGCCAATGGCTCAGTTAGGCAGGAAATGTATCAAAACGAGTTCAAAATGCCCTACAATGAATGTCAGCATGATTTAAAGGCCAAATGTCAAGGGGAAAGGTGTTTAAGGGCCACTTCCGGTTTGGAGGAGGTCACTTACAGTTTCAGGAAATGGCAGTTAGCTATGCAGTTTCTTGGCTTTTTAAACATGAAATCCAGTCACTTTTCATCCCTCTGGTCCTTTCTTGGTAAAAGGAAGCCCAAACAGGTAAAATGTCTGAAAAAAAGATTTGGCCCATTTTTGCGGCCCTGGCTTGCATGCGTGGCTCCATGAAATTTTCAAATTTTGGCCAATGGCTCAGTTAGGCAGGAAATGTATCAAAACGAGTTCAAAATGCCCTAAAATGGATGCCAGCATGATTTAAAGGCCAAGATGTCAAGGGGAACGGTGTTTAAGGGCCACATCCGGTTTGGAGGAGGTCACTTCCGGTTTCAGGAAATGGCAGTTAGCTATGCAGTTTCTTGGCTTTTTAAACATGAAATCCAGTCACTTTTCACCCTCTGGTCCTTTCTTGGTAAAAGGAAGCCCAAACAGGTAAAATGGCTGAAAAACAAATTTGGCCCATTTTTGCGGCCCTGGCTTGCATGCGTGGCTCCATGAAATTTTCAAATTTTGGGCAATGGCTCAGTTAGGCAGGAAAAGTATCAAAACGAGTTCAAAATGCCCTACAATGAATGTCAGCATGATTTAAAGGCCAAATGTCAAGGGGAAAGGTGTTTAAGGGCCACTTCCGGTTTGGAGGAGGTCACTTCCGGTTTCAGGAAATGGCAGTTAGCTATGCAGTTTCTTGGCTTTTTAAACATGAAATCCAGTCACTTTTCATCCCTCTGATCCTTTCTTGGTAAAAGGAAGCCCAATCAGATAAAATGGCTGAAAAACAAATTTGGCCCGTTTTTGCGGCCCTGGCTTGCATGCGTGGCTCCATGAAATTTTCAAATTTTGGCCAATGGCTCAGTTAGGCAGGAAAAGTATCAAAACGAGCTCAAAATGCCCTAAAATGGATGCCAGCATGATTTAAAGGCCAAAATGTCAAGGGGAAAGGTGTTTAAGGGCCACTTCCGGTTTGGAGGAGGTCACTTCCGGTTTCAGGAAATGGCAGTTAGCTATGAAGTTTCTTGGCTTTTTAAACATGAAATCCAGTCACTTTTCATCCCTCTGGTACTTTCTTGGTAAAAGGAAGCCCAAACGGGGAAAATGGCTGAAAAACAAATTTGGCCCATTTTTGCGGCCCTGGCTTGCTGGCCTGGCCCCATGAAATTTTCACATTTTGACCAATGGCTCAGTTAGGCAGGAAATGTATCAAAACGAGCTCAAAATGCCCTAAAATGGATGCCAGTATGATTTAAAGGCCAAAATGTCAAGGGGAAAGGTGTTTAAGGGCCACTTCCGGTTTGGAGGAGGTCACTTCCTTTTTCAGGAAATGGCAGTTAGCTATGCAGTTTCTTGGCTTTTTAAACATGAAATCCAGTCACTTTTCATCCCTCTGGTCCTTTCTTGGTAAAAGGAAGCCCATACAGGTAAAATGGCTGAAAAACAAATTTGGCCCATTTTTGTGGCCCTGGCTTGTATGCGTGGCTCCATGAAATTTTCAAATTTTGGCCAATGGCTCAGTTAGGCAGGAAATGTATCAAAACGAGCTCAAACTGCCCTAAAATGGATGCCAGCATGATTTAAAGGCCAAAATGTCAAGGGGAAAGGTGTTTAAGGGCCACTTCCGGTTTGTATGAGGTAACTTCCGGTTTCAGGAAATGGCAGTTAGCTATGCAGTTTCTTGGCTTTTTAAACATGAAATCCAGTCACTTTTCATCCCTCTGGTCATTTCTTGGTAAAAGGAAGCCCAAACAAGTAAAATGGGTGAAAAACAAATTTGGCCCATTTTTGCGGCCCTGGCTTGCTGGCCTGGCCCCATGAAATTTTCAGATTTTGGCCAATGGCTCAGTTAGGCAGGAAATATATCAAAACGAGCTCAAAATTCCCTAAAATGGATGCCAGAATGATTTAAATGCCAAAATGTCAAGGGGAAAGGTGTTTAGGGGCCACTTCCGGTTTGGAGGAGGTCACTTCCGGTCTCAGGAAATGGCAGTTAGCTATGCAGTTTCTTGGCTTTTTAAACATGAAATCCAGTCACTTTTCAACCCTCTGGTCCTTTCTTGGTAAAAGGAAGCCTAAACGGGTAAAATGGCTGAAAAACAAATTTGGCCCATTTTGCTGCCCTGGCTTGCTGGCCTGGCCCCATGAAATTTTCAAACTTTGGCCAATGGCTCAGTTAGGCAGGAAATGTATCAAAACAAGCTCAAAATGCCCTAAAATGAATGCCAGCATGAATTAAAGGCCAAAATGTCAAGGGGAAAGGTGTTTAGGGGCCACTTCCGGTTTGGAGGAGGTCACTTCCGGTCTCAGGAAATGGCAGTTAGCTATGCAGTTTCTTTGCTTTTTAAACATGAAATCCAGTCACTTTTCATCCCTCTGGTCCTTTCTTGGTAAAAGGAAGCCTAAACGGGTAAAATGGCTGAAAAACAAATTTGGCCCATTTTTGCCGCCCTGGCTTGCTGGCCTGGCCCCATGAAATTTTCAAACTTTGGCCAATGGCTCAGTTAGGCAGGAAATGTATCAAAACGAGCTCAAACTGCCCTAAAATGGATGCCAGCATGATTTAAAGGCCAAAATGTCAAGGGGAAAGGTGTTTAAGGGCCACTTCCGGTTTGTAGGAGGTCACTTCCGGTTTCAGGAAAGGGCAGTTAGCTATGCAGTTTCTTGGCTTTTTAAACATGAAATCCAGTCACTTTTCAACCCTCTGGTCCTTTCTTGGTAAAAGGAAGCCTAAACGGGTAAAATGGCTGAAAAACAAATTTGGCCCATTTTGCTGCCCTGGCTTGCTGGCCTGGCCCCATGAAATTTTCAAACTTTGGCCAATGGCTCAGTTAGGCAGGAAATGTATCAAAACGAGCTCAAAATGCCCTAAAATGAATGCCAGCATGATTTAAAGGCCAAAATGTCAAGGGGAAAGGTGTTTAGGGGCCACTTCCGGTTTGGAGGAGGTCACTTCCGGTTTCAGGAAATGGCAGTTAGCTATGCAGTTTCTTGGCTTTTTAAACATGAAGTCCAGTCACTTTTCATCCCTCTGGTCCTTTCTTGGTAAAAGGAAGCCCAAACAGGTAAAATGGCTGAAAAACAAATTTGGCCCATTTTTGCGGCCCTGGCTTGCATGCGTGGCTCCATGAAATTTTCAAATTTTGGCCAATGGCTCAGTTAGGCAGGAAATGTATCAAAACGAGCTCAAACTGCCCTAAAATGGATGCCAGCATGATTTAAATGCCAAAATGTCAAGGGAAAGGTGTTTAGGGGCCACTTCCGGTTTGGAGGAGGTCACTTCCGGTCTCAGGAAATGGCAGTTAGCTATGCAGTTTCTTGGCTTTTTAAAATGAAATCCAGTCACTTTTCAACCCTCTGGTCCTTTCTTGGTAAAAGGAAGCCTAAACGGGTTAAAATGGCTGAAAAACAAATTTGGCCCATTTTGCTGCCCTGGCTTGCTGGCCTGGCCCCATGAAATTTTCAAACTTTGGCCAATGGCTCAGTTAGGCAGGAAATGTATCAAAACAAGCTCAAAATGCCCTAAAATAAATGCCAGCATGAATTAAAGGCCAAAATGTCAAGGGGAAAGGTGTTTAAGGGCCACTTCCGGTTTGGAGGAGGTCACTTCCGGTTTCAGGAAATGGCAGTTAGCTATGCAGTTTCTTGGCTTTTAAACATGAAATCCAGTCACTTTTCATCCCTCTGGTCCTTTCTTGGTAAAAGGAAGCCCAAACAAGTAAAATGGCTGAAAAACTAATTTTGCCCTTTTTTGTGGCCCTGGCTTGCTGGCCTGGCCCCATGAAATTTTCAAATTTTGGCCAATGGCTCAGTTAGGCAGGAAATGTATCAAAACGAGCTCAAAATGCCCTAAAATGAATGCCAGCATGATTTAAAGGCCAAAATGTCAAGGGGAAAGGTGTTTAGGGGCCACTTCCGGTTTGGAGGAGGTCACTTCCGGTTTCAGGAAATGGCAGTTAGCTATGCAGTTTCTTGGCTTTTAAACATGAAATCCAGTCACTTTTCATCCCTCTGGTCCTTTCTTGGTAAAAGGAAGCCCAAACAAGTAAAATGGCTGAAAAACACATTTTGCCCTTTTTGTGGCCCTGGCTTGCTGGCCTGGCCCCATGAAATTTTCAAATTTTGGCCAATGGCTCAGTTAGGCAGGAAATGTATCAAAACGAGCTCAAAATGCCCTAAAATGAATGTCAGCATGATTTAAAGGCCAAAATGTCAAGGGGAAAGGTGTTTAGGGGCCACTTCCGGTTTGGAGGAGGTCACTTCCGGTTTCAGGAAATGGCAGTTAGCTATGCAGTTTCTTGGCTTTTTAAACATGAAGTTCAGTCACTTTTCATCCCTCTGGTCCTTTCTTGGTAAAAGAAAGCCCAAATGGGTAAAATGGCTGAAAAACAAATTTTTCCCATTTTTTCGGCCCTGGCTTGCTGGCCTGGCCCCATGAAATTTTCAAATTTTGGCCAATGGCTCAGGCAGGAAATGTATCAAAACGAGCTCAAAATGCCCTAAAATGAATGTCAGCATGATTTAAAGGCCAAAATGTCAAGGGGAAAGGTGTTTAGGGGCCACTTCCGGTTTGGAGGAGGTCACTTCCGGTCTCAGGAAACGGCAGTTAGCTATGCAGTTTCTTTGCTTTTTAAACATGAAATCCAGTCACTTTTCATCCCTCTGGTCCTTTCTTGGTAAAAGGAAGCCTAAACGGGTAAAATGGCTGAAAAACAAATTTGGCCCATTTTTGCCGCCCTGGCTTGCTGGCCTGGCCCCATGAAATTTTCAAACTTTGGCCAATGGCTCAGTTAGGCAGGAAATGTATCAAAACGAGCTCAAAATGCCCTAAAATGAATGCAGCATGATTTAAAGGCCAAAATGTCAAGGGGAAAGGTGTTTAGGGGCCACTTCCGGTTTGGAGGAGGTCACTTCCGGTTTCAGGAAATGGCAGTTAGCTATGCAGTTTCTTGGCTTTTTAAACATGAAATCCAGTCACTTTTCATCCCTCTGGTACTTTCTTGGTAAAAGGAAGCCCAAACGGGGAAAATGGCTGAAAAACAAATTTGGCCCATTTTTGCGGCCCTGGCTTGCTGGCCTGGCCCCATGAAATTTTCACATTTTGGCCAATGGCTCAGTTAGGCAGGAAATGTATCAAAACGAGCTCAAAATGCCCTAAAATGGATGCCAGCATGATTTAAAGGCCAAAATGTCAAGGGGAAAGGTGTTTAAGGGCCACTTCCGGTTTGGAGGAGGTCACTTCCGGTTTCAGGAAATGGCAGTTAGCTATGCAGTTTCTTGGCTTTTTAAACATGAAATCCAGTCACTTTTCATCCCTCTGGTCCTTTCTTGGTAAAAGGAAGCCCAAACAGGTAAAATGTCTGAAAAACAAATTTGGCCCATTTTTGCGGCCCTGGCTTGCTGGCCTGACCCCATGGAAATTTTCAAATTTTGGCCAATGGCTCAGTTAGGCAGGAAATGTATCAAAACGAGCTCAAAATGCCCTAAAATGAATGCCAGCATGATTTAAAGTCCAAAATGTCAAAAGGCAAAGGTGTTTAAGGGCCACTTCCGGTTTGGAGGAGGTCCCTTCCGGTTTCAGGAAATGGCAGTTAGCTATGCAGTTTCTTGGCTTTTTAAACATGAAATCCAGTCACTTTTCATCCCTCTGGTCCTTTCTTGGTAAAAGGAAGCCCAAACAAGTAAAATGGGTGAAAAACACATTTGGCCCATTTTTGCGGCCCTGGCTTGCTGGCCTGGCGCCATGAAATTTTCAAATTTTGGCCAATGGCTCAGTTAGGCAGGAAATATATCAAAACGAGCTCAAAATTCCCTAAAATGGATGCCAGCATGATTTAAATGCCAAAATGTCAAGGGGAAAGGTGTTTAGGGGCCACTTCCGGTTTGGAGGAGGTCACTTCCGGTCTCAGGAAATGGCAGTTAGCTATGCAGTTTCTTGGCTTTTTAAACATGAAATCCAGTCACTTTTCAACCCTCTGGTCCTTTCTTGGTAAAAGGAAGCCTAAACGGGTAAAATGGCTGAAAAACAAATTTGGCCCATTTTGCTGCCCTGGCTTGCTGGCCTGGCCCCATGAAATTTTCAAACTTTGGCCAATGGCTCAGTTAGGCAGGAAATGTATCAAAACGAGCTCAAAATGCCCTAAAATGAATGCCAGCATGATTTAAAGGCCAAAATGTCAAGGGGAAAGGTGTTTAGGGGCCACTTCCGGTTTGGAGGAGGTCACTTCCGGTTTCAGGAAATGGCAGTTAGCTATGCAGTTTCTTGGCTTTTTAAACATGAAGTCTAGTCACTTTTCATCCCTCTGGTCCTTTCTTGGTAAAAGGAAGCCCAAACAGGTAAAATGGCTGAAAAACAAATTTGGCCCATTTTTGCGGCCCTGGCTTGCATGCGTGGCTCCATGAAATTTTCAAATTTTGGCCAATGGCTCAGTTAGGCAGGAAATGTATCAAAACGAGCTCAAACTGCCCTAAAATGGATGCCAGCATGATTTAAATGCCAAAATGTCAAGGGGAAAGGTGTTTAGGGGCCACTTCCGGTTTGGAGGAGGTCACTTCCGGTCTCAGGAAATGGCAGTTAGCTATGCAGTTTCTTGGCTTTTTAAAATGAAATCCAGTCACTTTTCAACCCTCTGGTCCTTTCTTGGTAAAAGGAAGCCTAAACGGGTTAAAATGGCTGAAAAACAAATTTGGCCCATTTTGCTGCCCTGGCTTGCTGGCCTGGCCCCATGAAATTTTCAAACTTTGGCCAATGGCTCAGTTAGGCAGGAAATGTATCAAAACAAGCTCAAAATGCCCTAAAATGAATGCCAGCATGAATTAAAGGCCAAAATGTCAAGGGGAAAGATGTTTAAGGGCCACTTCCGGTTTGTATGAGGTCACTTCCGGTTTCAGGAAATGGCAGTTAGCTATGCAGTTTCTTGGCTTTTTAAACATGAAATCCAGTCACTTTTCATCCCTCTGGTCCTTTCTTGGTAAACGGAAGCCCAAACAGGTAAAATGGCTGAAAAACAAATTTGGCCCATTTTTGCGGCCCTGGCTTGCATGCGTGGCTCCATGAAATTTTCAAATTTTGGCCAATGGCTCAGTTAGGCAGGAAATGTATCAAAACGAGTTCAAAATGCCCTAAAATGGATGCCAGCATGATTTAAAGGCCAAAATGTCAAGGGGAACGGTGTTTAAGGGCCACTTCCGGTTTGGAGGAGGTCACTTCCGGTTTCAGGAAATGGCAGTTAGCTATGCAGTTTCTTGGCTTTTTAAACATGAAGTCCAGTCACTTTTCATCCCTCTGGTACTTTCTTGGTAAAAGGAAGCCCAAATGGGGAAAATGGCTGAAAAACAAATTTTGCCCATTTTTGCGGCCCTGGCTTGCTGGCCTGGCCCCATGACATTTTCAAATTTTGGCCAATGGCTCAGTTAGGCAGGAAATATATCAAAACGAGCTCAAAATGCCCTAAAATGAATGCCAGCATGATTTAAAGGCCAAAATGTCAAGGGGAAAGGTGTTTAGGGGCCACTTCCGGTTTGGAGGAGGTCACTTCCGGTTTCAGGAAATGGCAGTTAGCTATGCAGTTTCTTGGCTTTTTAAACATGAAGTCAAGTCACTTTTCATCCCTCTGGTACTTTCTTGGTAAAAGGAAGCCTAAACGGGTAAAATGGCTGAAAAACAAATTTGGCCCATTTTTGCCGCCCTGGCTTGCTGGCCTGGCCCCATGAAATTTTCAAATTTTGGCCAATGGCTCAGTTAGGCAGGAAATGTATCAAAACGAGCTCAAAATGCCCTAAAATGAATGCCAGCATGAATTAAAGGCCAAAATGTCAAGGGGAAAGGTGTTTAAGGGCCACTTCCGGTTTGGAGGAGGTCACTTCCTGTTTCAGGAAATGGCAGTTAGCTATGCAATTTCTTGGCTTTTTAAACATGAAATCCAGTCACTTTTCATCCCTCTGGTCCTTTCTTTGTAAAAGGAAGCCCAAACAAGTAAAATGGCTGAAAAACAAATTTTGCCCTTTTTTGTGGCCCTGGCTTGCTGGCCTGGCCCCATGAAATTTTCAAATTTTGGCCAATGGCTCAGTTAGGCAGGAAATGTATCAAAACGAGCTCAAAATTCCCTAAAATGGATGCCAGCATGATTTAAATGCCAAAATGTCAAGGGGAAAGGTGTTTAGGGGCCACTTCCGGTTTGGAGGAGGTCACTTCCGGTCTCAGGAAATGGCAGTTAGCTATGCAGTTTCTTGGCTTTTTAAACATGAAATCCAGTCACTTTTCAACCCTCTGGTCCTTTCTTGGTAAAAGGAAGCCTAAACGGGTAAAATGGCTGAAAAACAAATTTGGCCCATTTTGCTGCCCTGGCTTGCTGGCCTGGCCCCATGAAATTTTCAAACTTTGGCCAATGGCTCAGTTAGGCAGGAAATGTATCAAAACGAGCTCAAAATGCCCTAAAATGAATGCCAGCATGATTTAAAGGCCAAAATGTCAAGGGGAAAGGTGTTTAGGGGCCACTTCCGGTTTGGAGGAGGTCACTTCCGGTTTCAGGAAATGGCAGTTAGCTATGCAGTTTCTTGGCTTTTTAAACATGAAGTCTAGTCACTTTTCATCCCTCTGGTCCTTTCTTGGTAAAAGGAAGCCCAAACAGGTAAAATGGCTGAAAAACAAATTTGGCCCATTTTTGCGGCCCTGGCTTGCATGCGTGGCTCCATGAAATTTTCAAATTTTGGCCAATGGCTCAGTTAGGCAGGAAATGTATCAAAACGAGCTCAAACTGCCCTAAAATGGATGCCAGCATGATTTAAATGCCAAAATGTCAAGGGGAAAGGTGTTTAGGGGCCACTTCCGGTTTGGAGGAGGTCACTTCCGGTCTCAGGAAATGGCAGTTAGCTATGCAGTTTCTTGGCTTTTTAAAATGAAATCCAGTCACTTTTCAACCCTCTGGTCCTTTCTTGGTAAAAGGAAGCCTAAACGGGTTAAAATGGCTGAAAAACAAATTTGGCCCATTTTGCTGCCCTGGCTTGCTGGCCTGGCCCCATGAAATTTTCAAACTTTGGCCAATGGCTCAGTTAGGCAGGAAATGTATCAAAACAAGCTCAAAATGCCCTAAAATGAATGCCAGCATGAATTAAAGGCCAAAATGTCAAGGGGAAAGATGTTTAAGGGCCACTTCCGGTTTGTATGAGGTCACTTCCGGTTTCAGGAAATGGCAGTTAGCTATGCAGTTTCTTGGCTTTTTAAACATGAAATCCAGTCACTTTTCATCCCTCTGGTCCTTTCTTGGTAAACGGAAGCCCAAACAGGTAAAATGGCTGAAAAACAAATTTGGCCCATTTTTGCGGCCCTGGCTTGCATGCGTGGCTCCATGAAATTTTCAAATTTTGGCCAATGGCTCAGTTAGGCAGGAAATGTATCAAAACGAGTTCAAAATGCCCTAAAATGGATGCCAGCATGATTTAAAGGCCAAAATGTCAAGGGGAACGGTGTTTAAGGGCCACTTCCGGTTTGGAGGAGGTCACTTCCGGTTTCAGGAAATGGCAGTTAGCTATGCAGTTTCTTGGCTTTTTAAACATGAAGTCCAGTCACTTTTCATCCCTCTGGTACTTTCTTGGTAAAAGGAAGCCCAAATGGGGAAAATGGCTGAAAAACAAATTTTGCCCATTTTTGCGGCCCTGGCTTGCTGGCCTGGCCCCATGAAATTTTCAAATTTTGGCCAATGGCTCAGTTAGGCAGGAAATATATCAAAACGAGCTCAAAATGCCCTAAAATGAATGCCAGCATGATTTAAAGGCCAAAATGTCAAGGGGAAAGGTGTTTAGGGGCCACTTCCGGTTTGGAGGAGGTCACTTCCGGTTTCAGGAAATGGCAGTTAGCTATGCAGTTTCTTGGCTTTTTAAACATGAAGTCAAGTCACTTTTCATCCCTCTGGTACTTTCTTGGTAAAAGGAAGCCTAAACGGGTAAAATGGCTGAAAAACAAATTTGGCCCATTTTTGCCGCCCTGGCTTGCTGGCCTGGCCCCATGAAATTTTCAAATTTTGGCCAATGGCTCAGTTAGGCAGGAAATGTATCAAAACGAGCTCAAAATGCCCTAAAATGAATGCCAGCATGAATTAAAGGCCAAAATGTCAAGGGGAAAGGTGTTTAAGGGCCACTTCCGGTTTGGAGGAGGTCACTTCCTGTTTCAGGAAATGGCAGTTAGCTATGCAATTTCTTGGCTTTTTAAACATGAAATCCAGTCACTTTTCATCCCTCTGGTCCTTTCTTTGTAAAAGGAAGCCCAAACAAGTAAAATGGCTGAAAAACAAATTTTGCCCTTTTTTGTGGCCCTGGCTTGCTGGCCTGGCCCCATGAAATTTTCAAATTTTGGCCAATGGCTCAGTTAGGCAGGAAATGTATCAAAACGAGCTCAAAATGCCCTAAAATGGATGCCAGCATGATCTAAAGGCCAAAATGTCAAGGGGAAAGGTGTTTAAGGGCCACTTACGGTTTGGAGGAGGTCACTTCCTGTTTCAGGAAATGGCAGTTAGCTATGCAATTTCTTGGCTTTTTTAAACATGAAATCCAGTCACTTTTCATACCTCTGGTCCTTTCTTTGTAAAAGGAAGCCCAAACAAGTAAAATGGCTGAAAAACAAATTTTGCCCTTTTTTGTGGCCCTGGCTTGCTGGCCTGGCCCCATGAAATTTTCAAATTTTGGCCAATGGCTCAGTTAGGCAGGAAATGTATCAAAACGAGCTCAAAATGCCCTAAAATGGATGCCAACATGATTTAAAGGCCAAAATGTCAAGGGGAAAGGTGTTTAAGGGCCACTTCCGGTTTGGAGGAGGTCACTTCCGGTCTCAGGAAATGGCAGTTAGCTATGCAGTTTCTTGGCTTTTTAAACATGAAATCCAGTCACTTTTCATCCCTCTGGTCCTTTCTTGGTAAAAGGAAGCCCAAACAAGTAAAATGGGTGAAAAACAAATTTGGCAAATTTTTGCGGCCCTGGCTTGCTGGCCTGGCCCCATGAAATTTTCAAATTTTGGCCAATGGCTCAGTTAGGCAGGAAATGTATCAAAACGAGTTCAAAATGCCCTAAAATGGATGCCAGCATGATTTAAATGCCAAAATGTCAAGGGGAAAGGTGTTTAGGGGCCACTTCCGGTTTGGAGGAGGTCACTTCCGGTCTCAGGAAATGGCAGTTAGCTATGCAGTTTCTTGGCTTTTTAAACATGAAATCCAGTCACTTTTCATCCCTCTGGTCCTTTCTTGGTAAAAAGGAAGCCTAAACGGGTAAAATGGCTGAAAAACAAATTTGGCCCATTTTTGCCGCCCTGGCTTGCTGGCCTGGCCCCATGAAATTTTCAAACTTTGGCCAATGGCTCAGTTAGGCAGGAAATGTATCAAAACGAGCTCAAAATGCCCTAAAATGAATGCCAGCATGAATTAAAGGCCAAAATGTCAAGGGGAAAGGTGTTTAAGGGCCACTTCCGGTTTGGAGGAGGTCACTTCCTGTTTCAGGAAATGGCAGTTAGCTATGCAATTTCTTGGCTTTTTAAACATGAAATCCAATCACTTTTCATCCCTCTGGTCCTTTCTTGGTAAAAGGAAGCCCAAACAAGTAAAATGGCTGAAAAACAAATTTTGCCCTTTTTTGTGGCCCTGGCTTGCTGGCCTGGCCCCATGAAATTTTCAAATTTTGGCCAATGGCTCAGTTAGGCAGGAAATGTATCAAAACGAGCTCAAAATGCCCTAAAATGAATGCCAGCATGATTCAAAGGCCAAAATGTCAAGGGGAAAGGTGTTTAGGGGCCACATCCGGTTTGGAGGAGGTCACTTCCTGTTTCAGGAAATGGCAGTTAGCTATGCAATTTCTTGGCTTTTTAAACATGAAATCCAGTCACTTTTCATCCCTCTGGTCCTTTCTTTGTAAAAGGAAGCCTAAACAGGTAAAATGGCTGAAAAACAAATTTGGCCCATTTTTGCCGCCCTGGCTTGCTGGCCTGGCCCCATGAAATTTTCAAATTTTGGCCAATGGCTCAGTTAGGCAGGAAATGTATCAAAACGAGCTCAAAATGCCCTAAAATGAATGCCAGCATGAATTAAAGGCCAAAATGTCAAGGGGAAAGGTGTTTAAGGGCCACTTCCGGTTTGGAGGAGGTCACTTCCTGTTTCAGGAAATGGCAGTTAGCTATGCAATTTCTTGGCTTTTTAAACATGAAATCCAGTCACTTTTCATCCCTCTGGTCCTATCTTTGTAAAAGGAAGCCTAAACGGGTAAAATGGCTGAAAAACAAATTTGGCCCATTTTTGCCGCCCTGGCTTGCTGGCCTGGCCCCATGAAATTTTCAAATGTTGGCCAATGGCTCAGTTAGGCAGGAAATGTATCAAAACGAGCTCAAAATGCCCTAAAATGAATGCCAGCATGAATTAAAGGCCAAAATGTCAAGGGGAAAGGTGTTTAAGGGCCACTTCCGGTTTGGAGGAGGTCACTTCCTGTTTCAGGAAATGGCAGTTAGCTATGCAATTTCTTGGCTTTTTAAACATGAAATCCAGTCACTTTTCATCCCTCTGGTCCTTTCTTTGTAAAAGGAAGCCTAAACGGGTAAAATGGCTGAAAAACAAATTTGGCCCATTTTTGCCGCCCTGGCTTGCTGGCCTGGCCCCATGAAATTTTCAAATTTTGGCCAATGGCTCAGTTAGGCAGGAAATGTATCAAAACGAGCTCAAAATGCCCTAAAATGAATGCCAGCATGATTTAAAGGCCAAAATGTCAAGGGGAAAGGTGTTTAGGGGCCACTTCCGGTTTGGAGGAGGTCACTTCCGGTTTCAGGAAATGGCAGTTAGCTATGCAGTTTCTTGGCTTTTTAAACATGAAGTCAAGTCACTTTTCATCCCTCTGGTACTTTCTTGGTAAAAGGAAGCCTAAACGGGTAAAATGGCTGAAAAACAAATTTGGCCCATTTTTGCCGCCCTGGCTTGCTGGCCTGGCCCCATGAAATTTTCAAATTTTGGCCAATGGCTCAGTTAGGCAGGAAATGTATCAAAACGAGCTCAAAATGCCCTAAAATGAATGCCAGCATGAATTAAAGGCCAAAATGTCAAGGGGAAAGGTGTTTAAGGGCCACTTCCGGTTTGGAGGAGGTCACTTCCTGTTTCAGGAAATGGCAGTTAGCTATGCAATTTCTTGGCTTTTTAAACATGAAATCCAGTCACTTTTCATCCCTCTGGTCCTATCTTTGTAAAAGGAAGCCTAAACGGGTAAAATGGCTGAAAAACAAATTTGGCCCATTTTTGCCGCCCTGGCTTGCTGGCCTGGCCCCATGAAATTTTCAAATGTTGGCCAATGGCTCAGTTAGGCAGGAAATGTATCAAAACGAGCTCAAAATGCCCTAAAATGAATGCCAGCATGAATTAAAGGCCAAAATGTCAAGGGGAAAGGTGTTTAAGGGCCACTTCCGGTTTGGAGGAGGTCACTTCCTGTTTCAGGAAATGGCAGTTAGCTATGCAATTTCTTGGCTTTTTAAACATGAAATCCAGTCACTTTTCATCCCTCTGGTCCTTTCTTTGTAAAAGGAAGCCTAAACGGGTAAAATGGCTGAAAAACAAATTTGGCCCATTTTTGCCGCCCTGGCTTGCTGGCCTGGCCCCATGAAATTTTCAAATTTTGGCCAATGGCTCAGTTAGGCAGGAAATGTATCAAAACGAGCTCAAAATGCCCTAAAATGAATGCCAGCATGATTTAAAGGCCAAAATGTCAAGGGGAAAGGTGTTTAGGGGCCACTTCCGGTTTGGAGGAGGTCACTTCCGGTTTCAGGAAATGGCAGTTAGCTATGCAGTTTCTTGGCTTTTTAAACATGAAGTCAAGTCACTTTTCATCCCTCTGGTACTTTCTTGGTAAAAGGAAGCCTAAACGGGTAAAATGGCTGAAAAACAAATTTGGCCCATTTTTGCCGCCCTGGCTTGCTGGCCTGGCCCCATGAAATTTTCAAATTTTGGCCAATGGCTCAGTTAGGCAGGAAATGTATCAAAACGAGCTCAAAATGCCCTAAAATGAATGCCAGCATGAATTAAAGGCAAAAATGTCAAGGGGAAAGGTGTTTAAGGGCCACTTCCGGTTTGGAGGAGGTCACTTCCTGTTTCAGGAAATGGCAGTTAGCTATGCAATTTCTTGGCTTTTTAAACATGAAATCCAGTCACTTTTCATCCCTCTGGTCCTTTCTTTGTAAAAGGAAGCCCAAACAAGTAAAATGGCTGAAAAACAAATTTTGCCCTTTTTTGTGGCCCTGGCTTGCTGGCCTGGCCCCATGAAATTTTCAAATTTTGGCCAATGGCTCAGTTAGGCAGGAAATGTATCAAAACGAGCTCAAAATGCCCTAAAATGAATGCCAGCATGAATTAAAGGCCAAAATGTCAAGGGGAAAGGTGTTTAAGGGCCACTTCCGGTTTGGAGGAGGTCACTTCCTGTTTCAGGAAATGGCAGTTAGCTATGCAATTTCTTGGCTTTTTAAACATGAAATCCAGTCACTTTTCATCCCTCTGGTCCTTTCTTTGTAAAAGGAAGCCCAAACAAGTAAAATGGCTGAAAAACAAATTTTGCCCTTTTTTGTGGGCCTGGCCCCATGAAATTTTCAAATTTTGGCCAATGGCTCAGTTAGGCAGGAAATGTATCAAAACGAGCTCAAAATGCCCTAAAATGGATGCCAGCATGATTTAAAGGCCAAAATGTCAAGGGGAAAGGTGTTTAAGGGCCACTTCCGGTTTGGAGGAGGTCACTTCCGGTTTCAGGAAATGGCAGTTAGCTATGCAGTTTCTTGGCTTTTAAACATGAAATCCAGTCACTTTTCATCCCTCTGGTCCTTTCTTGGTAAAAGGAAGCCCAAACAAGTAAAATGGCTGAAAAACAAATTTTGCCCTTTTTGTGGCCCTGGCTTGCTGGCCTGGCCCCATGAAATTTTCAAATTTTGGCCAATGGCTCAGTTAGGCAGGAAATGTATCAAAACGAGCTCAAAATGCCCTACAATGAATGTCAGCATGATTTAAAGGCCAAATGTCAAGGGGAAAGGTGTTTAAGGGCCACTTCCGGTTTGGAGGAGGTCACTTCCGGTTTCAGGAAATGGCAGTTAGCTATGCAGTTTCTTGGCTTTTTAAACATGAAATCCAGTCACTTTTCACCCTCTGGTCCTTTCTTGGTAAAAGGAAGCCCAAACAGGTAAAATGGTTGAAAAAAAAATTTGGCCCATTTTTGCGGCCCTGGCTTGCATGCGTGGCTCCATGAAATTTTCAAATTTTGGCCAATGGCTCAGTTAGGCAGGAAAGTCAAAACGAGTTCAAAATGCCCTACAATGAATGTCAGCATGATTTAAAGGCCAAATGTCAAGGGGAAAGGTGTTTAAGGGCCACTTCCGGTTTGGAGGAGGTCACTTCCGGTTTCAGGAAATGGCAGTTAGCTATGCAGTTTCTTGGCTTTTTAAACATGAAATCCAGTCACTTTTCATCCCTCTGGTCCTTTCTTGGTAAAAGGAAGCCCAAACAGGTAAAATGGCTGAAAAACAAATTTGGCCCATTTTTGCTGCCCTGGCTTGCTGGCCTGACCCCATGGAAATTTTCAAATTTTGGCCAATGGCTCAGTTAGGCAGGAAATGTATCAAAACAAGCTCAAAATGCCCTACAATGAATGTCAGCATGATTTAAAGGCCAAATGTCAAGGGGAAAGGTGTTTAAGGGCCACTTCCGGTTTGGAGGAGGTCACTTCCGGTTTCAGGAAATGGCAGTTAGCTATGCAGTTTCTTGGCTTTTTAAACATGAAATCCAGTCACTTTTCATCCCTCTGGTCCTTTCTTGGTAAAAGGAAGCCCAAACAGGTAAAACGGCTGAAAAACAAATTTGGCCCATTTTTGCGGCCCTGGCTTGCTGGCCTGACCCCATGGAAATTTTCAAATTTTGGCCAATGGCTCAGTTAGGCAGGAAATGTATCAAAACGAGCTCAAAATGCCCTACAATGAATGTCAGCATGATTTAAAGGCCAAATGTCAAGGGGAAAGGTGTTTAAGGGCCACTTCCGGTTTGGAGGAGGTCACTTCCGGTTTCAGGAAATGGCAGTTAGCTATGCAGTTTCTTGGCTTTTTAAACATGAAATCCAGTCACTTTTCATCCCTCTGGTCCTTTCTTGGTAAAAGGAAGCCCAAACAGGTAAAATGGCTGAAAAACAAATTTGGCCCATTTTTGTGGCCCTGGCTTGCTGGCCTGACCCCATGGAAATTTTCAAATTTTGGCCAATGGCTGAGTTAGGCAAGAAATGTATCAAAACGAGCTCAAAATGCCCTACAATGAATGTCAGCATGATTTAAAGGCCAAATGTCAAGGGGAAAGGTGTTTAAGGGCCACTTCCGGTTTGGAGGAGGTCACTTCCGGTTTCAGGAAATGGCAGTTAGCTATGCAGTTTCTTGGCTTTTTAAACATGAAATCCAGTCACTTTTCATCCCTCTGGTCCTTTCTTGGTAAAAGGAAGCCCAAACAGGTAAAATGGCTGAAAAACAAATTTGGCCCATTTTTGCGGCCCTGGCTTGCTGGCCTGACCCCATGGAAATTTTCAAATTTTGGCCAATGGCTCAGTTAGGCAGGAAATGTATCAAAACGAGCTCAAAATGCCCTACAATGAATGTCAGCATGATTTAAAGGCCAAATGTCAAGGGGAAAGGTGTTTAAGGGCCACTTCCGGTTTGGAGGAGGTCACTTCCGGTTTCAGGAAATGGCAGTTAGCTATGCAGTTTCTTGGCTTTTTAAACATGAAATCCAGTCACTTTTCATCCCTCTGGTCCTTTCTTGGTAAAAGGAAGCCCAAACAGCTAAAATAGCTGAAAAACTAATTTGGCCCATTTTTGCGGCCCTGGCTTGCTGGCCTGACCCCATGGAAATTTTCAAATTTTGGCCAATGGCTCAGTTAGGCAGGAAATGTATCAAAACGAGCTCAAAATGCCCTACAATGAATGTCAGCATGATTTAAAGGCCAAATGTCAAGGGGAAAGGTGTTTAAGGGCCACTTCCGGTTTGGAGGAGGTCACTTCCGGTTTCAGGAAATGGCAGTTAGCTATGCAGTTTCTTGGCTTTTTAAACATGAAATCCAGTCACTTTTCATCCCTCTGATCCTTTCTTGGTAAAAGGAAGCCCAATCAGATAAAATGGCTGAAAAACTAATTTGGCCCATTTTTGCGGCCCTGGCTTGCATGCGTGGCTCTATGAAATTTTCAAATTTTGGCCAATGGCTCAGTTAGGCAGGAAATGTATCAAAACGAGCTCAAAATGCCCTATAATGAATGTCAGCATGATTTAAAGGCCAAATGTCAAGGGGAAAGGTGTTTAAGGGCCACTTCCGGTTTGGAGGAGGTCACTTCCGGTTTCAGGAAATGGCAGTTAGCTATGCAGTTTCTTGGCTTTTTAAACATGAAATCCAGTCACTTTTCATCCCTCTGGTCCTTTCTTGGTAAAAGGAAGCCCAAACAGGTAAAACGGCTGAAAAACAAATTTGGCCCATTTTTGCGGCCCTGGCTTGCTGGCCTGACCCCATGGAAATTTTCAAATTTTGGCCAATGGCTCAGTTAGGCAGGAAATGTATCAAAACGAGCTCAAAATGCCCTACAATGAATGTCAGCATGATTTAAAGGCCAAATGTCAAGGGGAAAGGTGTTTAAGGGCCACTTCCGGTTTGGAGGAGGTCACTTCCGGTTTCAGGAAATGGCAGTTAGCTATGCAGTTTCTTGGCTTTTTAAACATGAAATCCAGTCACTTTTCATCCCTCTGGTCCTTTCTTGGTAAAAGGAAGCCCAAACAGGTAAAATGGCTGAAAAACAAATTTGGCCCATTTTTGTGGCCCTGGCTTGCTGGCCTGACCCCATGGAAATTTTCAAATTTTGGCCAATGGCTGAGTTAGGCAAGAAATGTATCAAAACGAGCTCAAAATGCCCTACAATGAATGTCAGCATGATTTAAAGGCCAAATGTCAAGGGGAAAGGTGTTTAAGGGCCACTTCCGGTTTGGAGGAGGTCACTTCCGGTTTCAGGAAATGGCAGTTAGCTATGCAGTTTCTTGGCTTTTTAAACATGAAATCCAGTCACTTTTCATCCCTCTGGTCCTTTCTTGGTAAAAGGAAGCCCAAACAGGTAAAATGGCTGAAAAACAAATTTGGCCCATTTTTGCGGCCCTGGCTTGCTGGCCTGACCCCATGGAAATTTTCAAATTTTGGCCAATGGCTCAGTTAGGCAGGAAATGTATCAAAACGAGCTCAAAATGCCCTACAATGAATGTCAGCATGATTTAAAGGCCAAATGTCAAGGGGAAAGGTGTTTAAGGGCCACTTCCGGTTTGGAGGAGGTCACTTCCGGTTTCAGGAAATGACAGTTAGCTATGCAGTTTCTTGGCTTTTTAAACATGAAATCCAGTCACTTTTCATCCCTCTGGTCCTTTCTTGGTAAAAGGAAGCCCAAACAGCTAAAATAGCTGAAAAACTAATTTGGCCCATTTTTGCGGCCCTGGCTTGCTGGCCTGACCCCATGGAAATTTTCAAATTTTGGCCAATGGCTCAGTTAGGCAGGAAATGTATCAAAACGAGCTCAAAATGCCCTACAATGAATGTCAGCATGATTTAAAGGCCAAATGTCAAGGGGAAAGGTGTTTAAGGGCCACTTCCGGTTTGGAGGAGGTCACTTCCGGTTTCAGGAAATGGCAGTTAGCTATGCAGTTTCTTGGCTTTTTAAACATGAAATCCAGTCACTTTTCATCCCTCTGATCCTTTCTTGGTAAAAGGAAGCCCAATCAGATAAAATGGCTGAAAAACTAATTTGGCCCATTTTTGCGGCCCTGGCTTGCATGCGTGGCTCTATGAAATTTTCAAATTTTGGCCAATGGCTCAGTTAGGCAGGAAATGTATCAAAACGAGCTCAAAATGCCCTATAATGAATGTCAGCATGATTTAAAGGCCAAATGTCAAGGGGAAAGGTGTTTAAGGGCCACTTCCGGTTTGGAGGAGGTCACTTCCGGTTTCAGGAAATGGCAGTTAGCTATGCAGTTTCTTGGCTTTTTAAACATGAAATCCAGTCACTTTTCATCCCTCTGGTCCTTTCTTGGTAAAAGGAAGCCCAAACAGGTAAAATGGCTGAAAAACAAATTTGGCCCATTTTTGCGGCCCTGGCTTGCTGGCCTGACCCCATGGAAATTTTCAAATTTTGGCCAATGGCTCAGTTAGGCAGGAAATGTATCAAAACAAGCTCAAAATGCCCTACAATGAATGTCAGCATGATTTAAAGGCCAAATGTCAAGGGGAAAGGTGTTTAAGGGCCACTTCCGGTTTGGAGGAGGTCACTTCCGGTTTCAGGAAATGGCAGTTAGCTATGCAGTTTCTTGGCTTTTTAAACATGAAATCCAGTCACTTTTCATCCCTCTGGTCCTTTCTTGGTAAAAGGAAGCCCAAACAGGTAAAATGGCTGAAAAACAAATTTGGCCCATTTTTGCGGCCCTGGCTTGCTGGCCTGACCCCATGGAAATTTTTAAATTTTGGCCAATGGCTCAGTTAGGCAGGAAATGTATCAAAACGAGCTCAAAATGCCCTACAATGAATGTCAGCATGATTTAAAGGCCAAATGTCAAGGGGAAAGGTGTTTAAGGGCCACTTCCGGTTTGGAGGAGGTCACTTCCGGTTTCAGGAAATGGCAGTTAGCTATGTAGTTTCTTGGCTTTTTAAACATGAAATCCAGTCACTTTTCACCCTCTGGTCCTTTCTTGGTAAAAGGAAGCCCAAACAGGTAAAATGGTTGAAAAAAAAATTTGGCCCATTTTTGCGGCCCTGGCTTGCATGCGTGGCTCCATGAAATTTTCAAATTTTGGCCAATGGCTCAGTTAGGCAGGAAAGTCAAAACGAGTTCAAAATGCCCTACAATGAATGTCAGCATGATTTAAAGGCCAAATGTCAAGGGGAAAGGTGTTTAAGGGCCACTTCCGGTTTGGAGGAGGTCACTTCCGGTTTCAGGAAATGGCAGTTAGCTATGCAGTTTCTTGGCTTTTTAAACATGAAATCCAGTCACTTTTCATCCCTCTGGTCCTTTCTTGGTAAAAGGAAGCCCAAACAGGTAAAATGGCTGAAAAACAAATTTGGCCCATTTTTGCGGCCCTGGCTTGCTGGCCTGACCCCATGGAAATTTTCAAATTTTGGCCAATGGCTCAGTTAGGCAGGAAATGTATCAAAACAAGCTCAAAATGCCCTACAATGAATGTCAGCATGATTTAAAGGCCAAATGTCAAGGGGAAAGGTGTTTAAGGGCCACTTCCGGTTTGGAGGAGGTCACTTCCGGTTTCAGGAAATGGCAGTTAGCTATGCAGTTTCTTGGCTTTTTAAACATGAAATCCAGTCACTTTTCATCCCTCTGGTCCTTTCTTGGTAAAAGGAAGCCCAAACAGGTAAAACGGCTGAAAAACAAATTTGGCCCATTTTTGCGGCCCTGGCTTGCTGGCCTGACCCCATGGAAATTTTCAAATTTTGGCCAATGGCTCAGTTAGGCAGGAAATGTATCAAAACGAGCTCAAAATGCCCTACAATGAATGTCAGCATGATTTAAAGGCCAAATGTCAAGGGGAAAGGTGTTTAAGGGCCACTTCCGGTTTGGAGGAGGTCACTTCCGGTTTCAGGAAATGGCAGTTAGCTATGCAGTTTCTTGGCTTTTTAAACATGAAATCCAGTCACTTTTCATCCCTCTGGTCCTTTCTTGGTAAAAGGAAGCCCAAACAGCTAAAATAGCTGAAAAACTAATTTGGCCCATTTTTGCGGCCCTGGCTTGCTGGCCTGACCCCATGGAAATTTTCAAATTTTGGCCAATGGCTCAGTTAGGCAGGAAATGTATCAAAACGAGCTCAAAATGCCCTACAATGAATGTCAGCATGATTTAAAGGCCAAATGTCAAGGGGAAAGGTGTTTAAGGGCCACTTCCGGTTTGGAGGAGGTCACTTCCGGTTTCAGGAAATGGCAGTTAGCTATGCAGTTTCTTGGCTTTTTAAACATGAAATCCAGTCACTTTTCATCCCTCTGATCCTTTCTTGGTAAAAGGAAGCCCAATCAGATAAAATGGCTGAAAAACTAATTTGGCCCATTTTTGCGGCCCTGGCTTGCATGCGTGGCTCTATGAAATTTTCAAATTTTGGCCAATGGCTCAGTTAGGCAGGAAATGTATCAAAACGAGCTCAAAATGCCCTATAATGAATGTCAGCATGATTTAAAGGCCAAATGTCAAGGGGAAAGGTGTTTAAGGGCCACTTCCGGTTTGGAGGAGGTCACTTCCGGTTTCAGGAAATGGCAGTTAGCTATGCAGTTTCTTGGCTTTTTAAACATGAAATCCAGTCACTTTTCATCCCTCTGGTCCTTTCTTGGTAAAAGGAAGCCCAAACAGGTAAAATGGCTGAAAAACAAATTTGGCCCATTTTTGCGGCCCTGGCTTGCTGGCCTGACCCCATGGAAATTTTCAAATTTTGGCCAATGGCTCAGTTAGGCAGGAAATGTATCAAAACAAGCTCAAAATGCCCTACAATGAATGTCAGCATGATTTAAAGGCCAAATGTCAAGGGGAAAGGTGTTTAAGGGCCACTTCCGGTTTGGAGGAGGTCACTTCCGGTTTCAGGAAATGGCAGTTAGCTATGCAGTTTCTTGGCTTTTTAAACATGAAATCCAGTCACTTTTCATCCCTCTGGTCCTTTCTTGGTAAAAGGAAGCCCAAACAGGTAAAATGGCTGAAAAACAAATTTGGCCCATTTTTGCGGCCCTGGCTTGCTGGCCTGACCCCATGGAAATTTTCAAATTTTGGCCAATGGCTCAGTTAGGCAGGAAATGTATCAAAACGAGCTCAAAATGCCCTACAATGAATGTCAGCATGATTTAAAGGCCAAATGTCAAGGGGAAAGGTGTTTAAGGGCCACTTCCGGTTTGGAGGAGGTCACTTCCGGTTTCAGGAAATGGCAGTTAGCTATGCAGTTTCTTGGCTTTTTAAACATGAAATCCAGTCACTTTTCACCCTCTGGTCCTTTCTTGGTAAAAGGAAGCCCAAACAGGTAAAATGGTTGAAAAAAAATTTGGCCCATTTTTGCGGCCCTGGCTTGCATGCGTGGCTCCATGAAATTTTCAAATTTTGGCCAATGGCTCAGTTAGGCAGGAAAGTCAAAACGAGTTCAAAATGCCCTACAATGAATGTCAGCATGATTTAAAGGCCAAATGTCAAGGGGAAAGGTGTTTAAGGGCCACTTCCGGTTTGGAGGAGGTCACTTCCGGTTTCAGGAAATGGCAGTTAGCTATGCAGTTTCTTGGCTTTTTAAACATGAAATCCAGTCACTTTTCATCCCTCTGGTCCTTTCTTGGTAAAAGGAAGCCCAAACAGGTAAAATGGCTGAAAAACAAATTTGGCCCATTTTTGCGGCCCTGGCTTGCTGGCCTGACCCCATGGAAATTTTCAAATTTTGGCCAATGGCTCAGTTAGGCAGGAAATGTATCAAAACAAGCTCAAAATGCCCTACAATGAATGTCAGCATGATTTAAAGGCCAAATGTCAAGGGGAAAGGTGTTTAAGGGCCACTTCCGGTTTGGAGGAGGTCACTTCCGGTTTCAGGAAATGGCAGTTAGCTATGCAGTTTCTTGGCTTTTTAAACATGAAATCCAGTCACTTTTCATCCCTCTGGTCCTTTCTTGGTAAAAGGAAGCCCAAACAGGTAAAACGGCTGAAAAACAAATTTGGCCCATTTTTGCGGCCCTGGCTTGCTGGCCTGACCCCATGGAAATTTTCAAATTTTGGCCAATGGCTCAGTTAGGCAGGAAATGTATCAAAACGAGCTCAAAATGCCCTACAATGAATGTCAGCATGATTTAAAGGCCAAATGTCAAGGGGAAAGGTGTTTAAGGGCCACTTCCGGTTTGGAGGAGGTCACTTCCGGTTTCAGGAAATGGCAGTTAGCTATGCAGTTTCTTGGCTTTTTAAACATGAAATCCAGTCACTTTTCATCCCTCTGGTCCTTTCTTGGTAAAAGGAAGCCCAAACAGGTAAAATGGCTGAAAAACAAATTTGGCCCATTTTTGTGGCCCTGGCTTGCTGGCCTGACCCCATGGAAATTTTCAAATTTTGGCCAATGGCTGAGTTAGGCAAGAAATGTATCAAAACGAGCTCAAAATGCCCTACAATGAATGTCAGCATGATTTAAAGGCCAAATGTCAAGGGGAAAGGTGTTTAAGGGCCACTTCCGGTTTGGAGGAGGTCACTTCCGGTTTCAGGAAATGGCAGTTAGCTATGCAGTTTCTTGGCTTTTTAAACATGAAATCCAGTCACTTTTCATCCCTCTGGTCCTTTCTTGGTAAAAGGAAGCCCAAACAGGTAAAATGGCTGAAAAACAAATTTGGCCCATTTTTGCGGCCCTGGCTTGCTGGCCTGACCCCATGGAAATTTTCAAATTTTGGCCAATGGCTCAGTTAGGCAGGAAATGTATCAAAACGAGCTCAAAATGCCCTACAATGAATGTCAGCATGATTTAAAGGCCAAATGTCAAGGGGAAAGGTGTTTAAGGGCCACTTCCGGTTTGGAGGAGGTCACTTCCGGTTTCAGGAAATGGCAGTTAGCTATGCAGTTTCTTGGCTTTTTAAACATGAAATCCAGTCACTTTTCATCCCTCTGGTCCTTTCTTGGTAAAAGGAAGCCCAAACAGCTAAAATAGCTGAAAAACTAATTTGGCCCATTTTTGCGGCCCTGGCTTGCTGGCCTGACCCCATGGAAATTTTCAAATTTTGGCCAATGGCTCAGTTAGGCAGGAAATGTATCAAAACGAGCTCAAAATGCCCTACAATGAATGTCAGCATGATTTAAAGGCCAAATGTCAAGGGGAAAGGTGTTTAAGGGCCACTTCCGGTTTGGAGGAGGTCACTTCCGGTTTCAGGAAATGGCAGTTAGCTATGCAGTTTCTTGGCTTTTTAAACATGAAATCCAGTCACTTTTCATCCCTCTGATCCTTTCTTGGTAAAAGGAAGCCCAATCAGATAAAATGGCTGAAAAACTAATTTGGCCCATTTTTGCGGCCCTGGCTTGCATGCGTGGCTCTATGAAATTTTCAAATTTTGGCCAATGGCTCAGTTAGGCAGGAAATGTATCAAAACGAGCTCAAAATGCCCTATAATGAATGTCAGCATGATTTAAAGGCCAAATGTCAAGGGGAAAGGTGTTTAAGGGCCACTTCCGGTTTGGAGGAGGTCACTTCCGGTTTCAGGAAATGGCAGTTAGCTATGCAGTTTCTTGGCTTTTTAAACATGAAATCCAGTCACTTTTCATCCCTCTGGTCCTTTCTTGGTAAAAGGAAGCCCAAACAGGTAAAATGGCTGAAAAACAAATTTGGCCCATTTTTGCGGCCCTGGCTTGCTGGCCTGACCCCATGGAAATTTTCAAATTTTGGCCAATGGCTCAGTTAGGCAGGAAATGTATCAAAACAAGCTCAAAATGCCCTACAATGAATGTCAGCATGATTTAAAGGCCAAATGTCAAGGGGAAAGGTGTTTAAGGGCCACTTCCGGTTTGGAGGAGGTCACTTCCGGTTTCAGGAAATGGCAGTTAGCTATGCAGTTTCTTGGCTTTTTAAACATGAAATCCAGTCACTTTTCATCCCTCTGGTCCTTTCTTGGTAAAAGGAAGCCCAAACAGGTAAAATGGCTGAAAAACAAATTTGGCCCATTTTTGCGGCCCTGGCTTGCTGGCCTGACCCCATGGAAATTTTCAAATTTTGGCCAATGGCTCAGTTAGGCAGGAAATGTATCAAAACGAGCTCAAAATGCCCTACAATGAATGTCAGCATGATTTAAAGGCCAAATGTCAAGGGGAAAGGTGTTTAAGGGCCACTTCCGGTTTGGAGGAGGTCACTTCCGGTTTCAGGAAATGGCAGTTAGCTATGCAGTTTCTTGGCTTTTTAAACATGAAATCCAGTCACTTTTCATCCCTCTGGTCCTTTCTTGGTAAAAGGAAGCCCAAACAGGTAAAATGGCTGAAAAACAAATTTGGCCCATTTTTGTGGCCCTGGCTTGCTGGCCTGACCCCATGGAAATTTTCAAATTTTGGCCAATGGCTCAGTTAGGCAAGAAATGTATCAAAACGAGCTCAAAATGCCCTACAATGAATGTCAGCATGATTTAAAGGCCAAATGTCAAGGGGAAAGGTGTTTAAGGGCCACTTCCGGTTTGGAGGAGGTCACTTCCGGTTTCAGGAAATGGCAGTTAGCTATGCAGTTTCTTGGCTTTTTAAACATGAAATCCAGTCACTTTTCATCCCTCTGGTCCTTTCTTGGTAAAAGGAAGCCCAAACAGGTAAAATGGCTGAAAAACTAATTTGGCCCATTTTTGCGGCCCTGGCTTGCTGGCCTGACCCCATGGAAATTTTCAAATTTTGGCCAATGGCTCAGTTAGGCAGGAAATGTATCAAAACGAGCTCAAAATGCCCTACAATGAATGTCAGCATGATTTAAAGGCCAAATGTCAAGGGGAAAGGTGTTTAAGGGCCACTTCCGGTTTGGAGGAGGTCACTTCCGGTTTCAGGAAATGGCAGTTAGCTATGCAGTTTCTTGGCTTTTTAAACATGAAATCCAGTCACTTTTCATCCCTCTGGTCCTTTCTTGGTAAAAGGAAGCCCAAACAGCTAAAATAGCTGAAAAACTAATTTGGCCCATTTTTGCGGCCCTGGCTTGCTGGCCTGACCCCATGGAAATTTTCAAATTTTGGCCAATGGCTCAGTTAGGCAGGAAATGTATCAAAACGAGCTCAAAATGCCCTACAATGAATGTCAGCATGATTTAAAGGCCAAATGTCAAGGGGAAAGGTGTTTAAGGGCCACTTCCGGTTTGGAGGAGGTCACTTCCGGTTTCAGGAAATGGCAGTTAGCTATGCAGTTTCTTGGCTTTTTAAACATGAAATCCAGTCACTTTTCATCCCTCTGATCCTTTCTTGGTAAAAGGAAGCCCAATCAGATAAAATGGCTGAAAAACTAATTTGGCCCATTTTTGCGGCCCTGGCTTGCATGCGTGGCTCTATGAAATTTTCAAATTTTGGCCAATGGCTCAGTTAGGCAGGAAATGTATCAAAACGAGCTCAAAATGCCCTATAATGAATGTCAGCATGATTTAAAGGCCAAATGTCAAGGGGAAAGGTGTTTAAGGGCCACTTCCGGTTTGGAGGAGGTCACTTCCGGTTTCAGGAAATGGCAGTTAGCTATGCAGTTTCTTGGCTTTTTAAACATGAAATCCAGTCACTTTTCATCCCTCTGGTCCTTTCTTGGTAAAAGGAAGCCCAAACAGGTAAAATGGCTGAAAAACAAATTTGGCCCATTTTTGCGGCCCTGGCTTGCTGGCCTGACCCCATGGAAATTTTCAAATTTTGGCCAATGGCTCAGTTAGGCAGGAAATGTATCAAAACAAGCTCAAAATGCCCTACAATGAATGTCAGCATGATTTAAAGGCCAAATTTCAAGGGGAAAGGTGTTTAAGGGCCACTTCCGGTTTGGAGGAGGTCACTTCCGGTTTCAGGAAATGGCAGTTAGCTATGCAGTTTCTTGGCTTTTTAAACATGAAATCCAGTCACTTTTCATCCCTCTGGTCCTTTCTTGGTAAAAGGAAGCCCAAACAGCTAAAATAGCTGAAAAACTAATTTGGCCCATTTTTGCGGCCCTGGCTTGCATGCGTGGCTCCATGAAATTTTCACATTTTGGCCAATGGCTCAGTTAGGCAGGAAATGTATCAAAACTAGTTCAAAATGCCCTAAAATAGATGCCAGCATGATTTAAAGGCCAAAATGTCAAGGGGAAAGGTGTTTAAGGGCCACTTCCGGTTTGGAGGAGGTCACTTCCGGTTTCAGGAAATTGCAGTTAGCTATGCAGTTTCTTGGCTTTTTAAACATGAAATCCAGTCACTTTTCATCCCTCTGGTCCTTTCTTGGTAAAAGGAAGCCCAAACAAGTAAAATGGGTGAAAAACAAATTTGGCCCATTTTTGCGGCCCTGGCTTGCTGGCCTGGCCCCATGAAATTTTCAAATTTTGGCCAATGGCTCAGTTAGGCAGGAAATATATCAAAACTAGCTCAAAATGCCCTAAAATGAATGCCAGCATGAATTAAAGGCCAAAATGTCAAGGGGAAAGGTGTTTAAGGGCCACTTCCGGTTTGGAGGAGGTCACTTCCTGTTTCAGGAAATGGCAGTTAGCTATGCAATTTCTTGGCTTTTTAAACATGAAATCCAATCACTTTTCATCCCTCTGGTCCTTTCTTGGTAAAAGGAAGCCCAAACAAGTAAAATGGCTGAAAAACAAATTTTGCCCTTTTTTGTGGCCCTGGCTTGCTGGCCTGGCCCCATGAAATTTTCAAATTTTGGCCAATGGCTCAGTTAGGCAGGAAATGTATCAAAACGAGTTCAAAATGCCCTAAAATGGATGCCAGCATGATTTAAAGGCCAAAATGTCATGGGGAAAGGTGTTTAAGGGCCACTTCCGGTTTGGAGGAGGTCACTTCCGGTTTCAGGAAATGGCAGTTAGCTATGCAGTTTCTTGGCTTTTTAAACATGAAATCCAGTCACTTTTCATCCCTCTGGTCCTTTCTTGGTAAAAGGAAGCCCAAACAAGTAAAATGGGTGAAAAACAAATTTGACCCATTTTTGCGGCCCTGGCTTGCTGGCCTGGCCCCATGAAATTTTCAAATTTTGGCCAATGGCTCAGTTAGGCAGGAAATATATCAAAACGAGCTCAAAATTCCCTAAAATGGATGCCAGCATGATTTAAATGCCAAAATGTCAAGGGGAAAGGTGTTTAGGGGCCACTTCCGGTTTGGAGGAGGTCACTTCCGGTCTCAGGAAATGGCAGTTAGCTATGCAGTTTCTTGGCTTTTTAAACATGAAATCCAGTCACTTTTCATTCCTCTGGTCCTTTCTTGGTAAAAGGAAGCCTAAACGGGTAAAATGGCTGAAAAACAAATTTGGCCCATTTTTGCCGCCCTGGCTTGCTGGCCTGGCCCCATGAAATTTTCAAACTTTGGCCAATGGCTCAGTTAGGCAGGAAATGTATCAAAACGAGCTCAAAATGCCCTAAAATGAATGCCAGCATGAATTAAAGGCCAAAATGTCAAGGGGAAAGGTGTTTAAGGGCCACTTCCGGTTTGGAGGAGGTCACTTCCTGTTTCAGGAAATGGCAGTTAGCTATGCAGTTTCTTGGCTTTTTAAACATGAAATCCAATCACTTTTCATCCCTCTGGTCCTTTCTTGGTAAAAGGAAGCCCAAACAAGTAAAATGGCTGAAAAACTAATTTGGCCCATTTTTGCGGCCCTGGCTTGCATGCGTGGCTCTATGAAATTTTCAAATTTTGGCCAATGGCTCAGTTAGGCAGGAAATGTATCAAAACGAGCTCAAAATGCCCTAAAATGAATGCCAGCATGATTCAAAGGCCAAAATGTCAAGGGGAAAGGTGTTTAGGGGCCACTTCCGGTTTGGAGGAGGTCACTTCCGGTTTCAGGAAATGGCAGTTAGCTATGCAGTTTCTTGGCTTTTAAACATGAAATCCAGTCACTTTTCATCCCTCTGGTCCTTTCTTGGTAAAAGGAAGCCCAAACAAGTAAAATGGCTGAAAAACAAATTTTGCCCTTTTTTGTGGCCCTGGCTTGCTGGCCTGGCCCCATGAAATTTTCAAATTTTGGCCAATGGCTCAGTTAGGCAGGAAATGTATCAAAACGAGCTCAAAATGCCCTATAATGAATGTCAGCATGATTTAAAGGCCAAATGTCAAGGGGAAAGGTGTTTAAGGGCCACTTCCGGTTTGGAGGAGGTCACTTCCGGTTTCAGGAAATGGCAGTTAGCTATGCAGTTTCTTGGCTTTTTAAACATGAAATCCAGTCACTTTTCATCCCTCTGGTCCTTTCTTGGTAAACGGAAGCCCAAACAGGTAAAATGGCTGAAAAACAAATTTGGCCCATTTTTGCGGCCCTGGCTTGCTGGCCTGACCCCATGGAAATTTTCAAATTTTGGCCAATGGCTCAGTTAGGCAGGAAATGTATCAAAACGAGCTCAAAATGCCCTACAATGAATGTCAGCATGATTTAAAGGCCAAATGTCAAGGGGAAAGGTGTTTAAGGGCCACTTCCGGTTTGGAGGAGGTCACTTCCGGTTTCAGGAAATGGCAGTTAGCTATGCAGTTTCTTGGCTTTTTAAACATGAAATCCAGTCACTTTTCATCCCTCTGGTCCTTTCTTGGTAAAAGGAAGCCCAAACAGGTAAAATGGCTGAAAAACAAATTTGGCCCATTTTTGCGGCCCTGGCTTGCTGGCCTGACCCCATGGAAATTTTCAAATTTTGGCCAATGGCTCAGTTAGGCAGGAAATGTATCAAAACGAGCTCAAAATGCCCTACAATGAATGTCAGCATGATTTAAAGGCCAAATGTCAAGGGGAAAGGTGTTTAAGGGCCACTTCCGGTTTGGAGGAGGTCACTTCCGGTTTCAGGAAATGGCAGTTAGCTATGCAGTTTCTTGGCTTTTTAAACATGAAATCCAGTCACTTTTCATCCCTCTGGTCCTTTCTTGGTAAAAGGAAGCCCAAACAGGTAAAATGGCTGAAAAACAAATTTGGCCCATTTTTGTGGCCCTGGCTTGCTGGCCTGACCCCATGGAAATTTTCAAATTTTGGCCAATGGCTCAGTTAGGCAAGAAATGTATCAAAACGAGCTCAAAATGCCCTACAATGAATGTCAGCATGATTTAAAGGCCAAATGTCAAGGGGAAAGGTGTTTAAGGGCCACTTCCGGTTTGGAGGAGGTCACTTCCGGTTTCAGGAAATGGCAGTTAGCTATGCAGTTTCTTGGCTTTTTAAACATGAAATCCAGTCACTTTTCATCCCTCTGGTCCTTTCTTGGTAAAAGGAAGCCCAAACAGGTAAAATGGCTGAAAAACTAATTTGGCCCATTTTTGCGGCCCTGGCTTGCTGGCCTGACCCCATGGAAATTTTCAAATTTTGGCCAATGGCTCAGTTAGGCAGGAAATGTATCAAAACGAGCTCAAAATGCCCTACAATGAATGTCAGCATGATTTAAAGGCCAAATGTCAAGGGGAAAGGTGTTTAAGGGCCACTTCCGGTTTGGAGGAGGTCACTTCCGGTTTCAGGAAATGGCAGTTAGCTATGCAGTTTCTTGGCTTTTTAAACATGAAATCCAGTCACTTTTCATCCCTCTGGTCCTTTCTTGGTAAAAGGAAGCCCAAACAGCTAAAATAGCTGAAAAACTAATTTGGCCCATTTTTGCGGCCCTGGCTTGCTGGCCTGACCCCATGGAAATTTTCAAATTTTGGCCAATGGCTCAGTTAGGCAGGAAATGTATCAAAACGAGCTCAAAATGCCCTACAATGAATGTCAGCATGATTTAAAGGCCAAATGTCAAGGGGAAAGGTGTTTAAGGGCCACTTCCGGTTTGGAGGAGGTCACTTCCGGTTTCAGGAAATGGCAGTTAGCTATGCAGTTTCTTGGCTTTTTAAACATGAAATCCAGTCACTTTTCATCCCTCTGATCCTTTCTTGGTAAAAGGAAGCCCAATCAGATAAAATGGCTGAAAAACTAATTTGGCCCATTTTTGCGGCCCTGGCTTGCATGCGTGGCTCTATGAAATTTTCAAATTTTGGCCAATGGCTCAGTTAGGCAGGAAATGTATCAAAACGAGCTCAAAATGCCCTATAATGAATGTCAGCATGATTTAAAGGCCAAATGTCAAGGGGAAAGGTGTTTAAGGGCCACTTCCGGTTTGGAGGAGGTCACTTCCGGTTTCAGGAAATGGCAGTTAGCTATGCAGTTTCTTGGCTTTTTAAACATGAAATCCAGTCACTTTTCATCCCTCTGGTCCTTTCTTGGTAAAAGGAAGCCCAAACAGGTAAAATGGCTGAAAAACAAATTTGGCCCATTTTTGCGGCCCTGGCTTGCTGGCCTGACCCCATGGAAATTTTCAAATTTTGGCCAATGGCTCAGTTAGGCAGGAAATGTATCAAAACAAGCTCAAAATGCCCTACAATGAATGTCAGCATGATTTAAAGGCCAAATTTCAAGGGGAAAGGTGTTTAAGGGCCACTTCCGGTTTGGAGGAGGTCACTTCCGGTTTCAGGAAATGGCAGTTAGCTATGCAGTTTCTTGGCTTTTTAAACATGAAATCCAGTCACTTTTCATCCCTCTGGTCCTTTCTTGGTAAAAGGAAGCCCAAACAGCTAAAATAGCTGAAAAACTAATTTGGCCCATTTTTGCGGCCCTGGCTTGCATGCGTGGCTCCATGAAATTTTCACATTTTGGCCAATGGCTCAGTTAGGCAGGAAATGTATCAAAACTAGTTCAAAATGCCCTAAAATAGATGCCAGCATGATTTAAAGGCCAAAATGTCAAGGGGAAAGGTGTTTAAGGGCCACTTCCGGTTTGGAGGAGGTCACTTCCGGTTTCAGGAAATTGCAGTTAGCTATGCAGTTTCTTGGCTTTTTAAACATGAAATCCAGTCACTTTTCATCCCTCTGGTCCTTTCTTGGTAAAAGGAAGCCCAAACAAGTAAAATGGGTGAAAAACAAATTTGGCCCATTTTTGCGGCCCTGGCTTGCTGGCCTGGCCCCATGAAATTTTCAAATTTTGGCCAATGGCTCAGTTAGGCAGGAAATATATCAAAACTAGCTCAAAATGCCCTAAAATGAATGCCAGCATGAATTAAAGGCCAAAATGTCAAGGGGAAAGGTGTTTAAGGGCCACTTCCGGTTTGGAGGAGGTCACTTCCTGTTTCAGGAAATGGCAGTTAGCTATGCAATTTCTTGGCTTTTTAAACATGAAATCCAATCACTTTTCATCCCTCTGGTCCTTTCTTGGTAAAAGGAAGCCCAAACAAGTAAAATGGCTGAAAAACAAATTTTGCCCTTTTTTGTGGCCCTGGCTTGCTGGCCTGGCCCCATGAAATTTTCAAATTTTGGCCAATGGCTCAGTTAGGCAGGAAATGTATCAAAACGAGTTCAAAATGCCCTAAAATGGATGCCAGCATGATTTAAAGGCCAAAATGTCATGGGGAAAGGTGTTTAAGGGCCACTTCCGGTTTGGAGGAGGTCACTTCCGGTTTCAGGAAATGGCAGTTAGCTATGCAGTTTCTTGGCTTTTTAAACATGAAATCCAGTCACTTTTCATCCCTCTGGTCCTTTCTTGGTAAAAGGAAGCCCAAACAAGTAAAATGGGTGAAAAACAAATTTGACCCATTTTTGCGGCCCTGGCTTGCTGGCCTGGCCCCATGAAATTTTCAAATTTTGGCCAATGGCTCAGTTAGGCAGGAAATATATCAAAACGAGCTCAAAATTCCCTAAAATGGATGCCAGCATGATTTAAATGCCAAAATGTCAAGGGGAAAGGTGTTTAGGGGCCACTTCCGGTTTGGAGGAGGTCACTTCCGGTCTCAGGAAATGGCAGTTAGCTATGCAGTTTCTTGGCTTTTTAAACATGAAATCCAGTCACTTTTCATTCCTCTGGTCCTTTCTTGGTAAAAGGAAGCCTAAACGGGTAAAATGGCTGAAAAACAAATTTGGCCCATTTTTGCCGCCCTGGCTTGCTGGCCTGGCCCCATGAAATTTTCAAACTTTGGCCAATGGCTCAGTTAGGCAGGAAATGTATCAAAACGAGCTCAAAATGCCCTAAAATGAATGCCAGCATGAATTAAAGGCCAAAATGTCAAGGGGAAAGGTGTTTAAGGGCCACTTCCGGTTTGGAGGAGGTCACTTCCTGTTTCAGGAAATGGCAGTTAGCTATGCAGTTTCTTGGCTTTTTAAACATGAAATCCAATCACTTTTCATCCCTCTGGTCCTTTCTTGGTAAAAGGAAGCCCAAACAAGTAAAATGGCTGAAAAACTAATTTGGCCCATTTTTGCGGCCCTGGCTTGCATGCGTGGCTCTATGAAATTTTCAAATTTTGGCCAATGGCTCAGTTAGGCAGGAAATGTATCAAAACGAGCTCAAAATGCCCTAAAATGAATGCCAGCATGATTCAAAGGCCAAAATGTCAAGGGGAAAGGTGTTTAGGGGCCACTTCCGGTTTGGAGGAGGTCACTTCCGGTTTCAGGAAATGGCAGTTAGCTATGCAGTTTCTTGGCTTTTAAACATGAAATCCAGTCACTTTTCATCCCTCTGGTCCTTTCTTGGTAAAAGGAAGCCCAAACAAGTAAAATGGCTGAAAAACAAATTTTGCCCTTTTTTGTGGCCCTGGCTTGCTGGCCTGGCCCCATGAAATTTTCAAATTTTGGCCAATGGCTCAGTTAGGCAGGAAATGTATCAAAACGAGCTCAAAATGCCCTATAATGAATGTCAGCATGATTTAAAGGCCAAATGTCAAGGGGAAAGGTGTTTAAGGGCCACTTCCGGTTTGGAGGAGGTCACTTCCGGTTTCAGGAAATGGCAGTTAGCTATGCAGTTTCTTGGCTTTTTAAACATGAAATCCAGTCACTTTTCATCCCTCTGGTCCTTTCTTGGTAAACGGAAGCCCAAACAGGTAAAATGGCTGAAAAACAAATTTGGCCCATTTTTGCGGCCCTGGCTTGCTGGCCTGACCCCATGGAAATTTTCAAATTTTGGCCAATGGCTCAGTTAGGCAGGAAATGTATCAAAACGAGCTCAAAATGCCCTACAATGAATGTCAGCATGATTTAAAGGCCAAATGTCAAGGGGAAAGGTGTTTAAGGGCCACTTCCGGTTTGGAGGAGGTCACTTCCGGTTTCAGGAAATGGCAGTTAGCTATGCAGTTTCTTGGCTTTTTAAACATGAAATCCAGTCACTTTTCATCCCTCTGATCCTTTCTTGGTAAAAGGAAGCCCAATCAGATAAAATGGCTGAAAAACTAATTTGGCCCATTTTTGCGGCCCTGGCTTGCATGCGTGGCTCCATGAAATTTTCAAATTTTGGCCAATGGCTCAGTTAGGCAGGAAATGTATCAAAACGAGCTCAAAATGCCCTATAATGAATGTCAGCATGATTTAAAGGCCAAATGTCAAGGGGAAAGGTGTTTAAGGGCCACTTCCGGTTTGGAGGAGGTCACTTCCGGTTTCAGGAAATGGCAGTTAGCTATGCAGTTTCTTGGCTTTTTAAACATGAAATCCAGTCACTTTTCATCCCTCTGGTCCTTTCTTGGTAAACGGAAGCCCAAACAGGTAAAATGGCTGAAAAACAAATTTGGCCCATTTTTGCGGCCCTGGCTTGCTGGCCTGACCCCATGGAAATTTTCAAATTTTGGCCAATGGCTCAGTTAGGCAGGAAATGTATCAAAACGAGCTCAAAATGCCCTACAATGAATGTCAGCATGATTTAAAGGCCAAATGTCAAGGGGAAAGGTGTTTAAGGGCCACTTCCGGTTTGGAGGAGGTCACTTCCGGTTTCAGGAAATGGCAGTTAGCTATGCAGTTTCTTGGCTTTTTAAACATGAAATCCAGTCACTTTTCATCCCTCTGATCCTTTCTTGGTAAAAGGAAGCCCAATCAGATAAAATGGCTGAAAAACTAATTTGGCCCATTTTTGCGGCCCTGGCTTGCATGCGTGGCTCCATGAAATTTTCAAATTTTGGCCAATGGCTCAGTTAGGCAGGAAATGTATCAAAACAAGCTCAAAATGCCCTACAATGAATGTCAGCATGATTTAAAGGCCAAATGTCAAGGGGAAAGGTGTTTAAGGGCCACTTCCGGTTTGGAGGAGGTCACTTCCGGTTTCAGGAAATGGCAGTTAGCTATGCAGTTTCTTGGCTTTTTAAACATGAAATCCAGTCACTTTTCATCCCTCTGATCCTTTCTTGGTAAAAGGAAGCCCAATCAGATAAAATGGCTGAAAAACTAATTTGGCCCATTTTTGCGGCCCTGGCTTGCATGCGTGGCTCTATGAAATTTTCAAATTTTGGCCAATGGCTCAGTTAGGCAGGAAATGTATCAAAACGAGCTCAAAATGCCCTATAATGAATGTCAGCATGATTTAAAGGCCAAATGTCAAGGGGAAAGGTGTTTAAGGGCCACTTCCGGTTTGGAGGAGGTCACTTCCGGTTTCAGGAAATGGCAGTTAGCTATGCAGTTTCTTGGCTTTTTAAACATGAAATCCAGTCACTTTTCATCCCTCTGGTCCTTTCTTGGTAAAAGGAAGCCCAAACAGGTAAAATGGCTGAAAAACAAATTTGGCCCATTTTTGCGGCCCTGGCTTGCTGGCCTGACCCCATGGAAATTTTCAAATTTTGGCCAATGGCTCAGTTAGGCAGGAAATGTATCAAAACAAGCTCAAAATGCCCTACAATGAATGTCAGCATGATTTAAAGGCCAAATTTCAAGGGGAAAGGTGTTTAAGGGCCACTTCCGGTTTGGAGGAGGTCACTTCCGGTTTCAGGAAATGGCAGTTAGCTATGCAGTTTCTTGGCTTTTTAAACATGAAATCCAGTCACTTTTCATCCCTCTGGTCCTTTCTTGGTAAAAGGAAGCCCAAACAGCTAAAATAGCTGAAAAACTAATTTGGCCCATTTTTGCGGCCCTGGCTTGCATGCGTGGCTCCATGAAATTTTCACATTTTGGCCAATGGCTCAGTTAGGCAGGAAATGTATCAAAACTAGTTCAAAATGCCCTAAAATAGATGCCAGCATGATTTAAAGGCCAAAATGTCAAGGGGAAAGGTGTTTAAGGGCCACTTCCGGTTTGGAGGAGGTCACTTCCGGTTTCAGGAAATTGCAGTTAGCTATGCAGTTTCTTGGCTTTTTAAACATGAAATCCAGTCACTTTTCATCCCTCTGGTCCTTTCTTGGTAAAAGGAAGCCCAAACAAGTAAAATGGGTGAAAAACAAATTTGGCCCATTTTTGCGGCCCTGGCTTGCTGGCCTGGCCCCATGAAATTTTCAAATTTTGGCCAATGGCTCAGTTAGGCAGGAAATATATCAAAACTAGCTCAAAATGCCCTAAAATGAATGCCAGCATGAATTAAAGGCCAAAATGTCAAGGGGAAAGGTGTTTAAGGGCCACTTCCGGTTTGGAGGAGGTCACTTCCTGTTTCAGGAAATGGCAGTTAGCTATGCAATTTCTTGGCTTTTTAAACATGAAATCCAATCACTTTTCATCCCTCTGGTCCTTTCTTGGTAAAAGGAAGCCCAAACAAGTAAAATGGCTGAAAAACAAATTTTGCCCTTTTTTGTGGCCCTGGCTTGCTGGCCTGGCCCCATGAAATTTTCAAATTTTGGCCAATGGCTCAGTTAGGCAGGAAATGTATCAAAACGAGTTCAAAATGCCCTAAAATGGATGCCAGCATGATTTAAAGGCCAAAATGTCATGGGGAAAGGTGTTTAAGGGCCACTTCCGGTTTGGAGGAGGTCACTTCCGGTTTCAGGAAATGGCAGTTAGCTATGCAGTTTCTTGGCTTTTTAAACATGAAATCCAGTCACTTTTCATCCCTCTGGTCCTTTCTTGGTAAAAGGAAGCCCAAACAAGTAAAATGGGTGAAAAACAAATTTGACCCATTTTTGCGGCCCTGGCTTGCTGGCCTGGCCCCATGAAATTTTCAAATTTTGGCCAATGGCTCAGTTAGGCAGGAAATATATCAAAACGAGCTCAAAATTCCCTAAAATGGATGCCAGCATGATTTAAATGCCAAAATGTCAAGGGGAAAGGTGTTTAGGGGCCACTTCCGGTTTGGAGGAGGTCACTTCCGGTCTCAGGAAATGGCAGTTAGCTATGCAGTTTCTTGGCTTTTTAAACATGAAATCCAGTCACTTTTCATTCCTCTGGTCCTTTCTTGGTAAAAGGAAGCCTAAACGGGTAAAATGGCTGAAAAACAAATTTGGCCCATTTTTGCCGCCCTGGCTTGCTGGCCTGGCCCCATGAAATTTTCAAACTTTGGCCAATGGCTCAGTTAGGCAGGAAATGTATCAAAACGAGCTCAAAATGCCCTAAAATGAATGCCAGCATGAATTAAAGGCCAAAATGTCAAGGGGAAAGGTGTTTAAGGGCCACTTCCGGTTTGGAGGAGGTCACTTCCTGTTTCAGGAAATGGCAGTTAGCTATGCAGTTTCTTGGCTTTTTAAACATGAAATCCAATCACTTTTCATCCCTCTGGTCCTTTCTTGGTAAAAGGAAGCCCAAACAAGTAAAATGGCTGAAAAACTAATTTGGCCCATTTTTGCGGCCCTGGCTTGCATGCGTGGCTCTATGAAATTTTCAAATTTTGGCCAATGGCTCAGTTAGGCAGGAAATGTATCAAAACGAGCTCAAAATGCCCTAAAATGAATGCCAGCATGATTCAAAGGCCAAAATGTCAAGGGGAAAGGTGTTTAGGGGCCACTTCCGGTTTGGAGGAGGTCACTTCCGGTTTCAGGAAATGGCAGTTAGCTATGCAGTTTCTTGGCTTTTAAACATGAAATCCAGTCACTTTTCATCCCTCTGGTCCTTTCTTGGTAAAAGGAAGCCCAAACAAGTAAAATGGCTGAAAAACAAATTTTGCCCTTTTTTGTGGCCCTGGCTTGCTGGCCTGGCCCCATGAAATTTTCAAATTTTGGCCAATGGCTCAGTTAGGCAGGAAATGTATCAAAACGAGCTCAAAATGCCCTATAATGAATGTCAGCATGATTTAAAGGCCAAATGTCAAGGGGAAAGGTGTTTAAGGGCCACTTCCGGTTTGGAGGAGGTCACTTCCGGTTTCAGGAAATGGCAGTTAGCTATGCAGTTTCTTGGCTTTTTAAACATGAAATCCAGTCACTTTTCATCCCTCTGGTCCTTTCTTGGTAAACGGAAGCCCAAACAGGTAAAATGGCTGAAAAACAAATTTGGCCCATTTTTGCGGCCCTGGCTTGCTGGCCTGACCCCATGGAAATTTTCAAATTTTGGCCAATGGCTCAGTTAGGCAGGAAATGTATCAAAACGAGCTCAAAATGCCCTACAATGAATGTCAGCATGATTTAAAGGCCAAATGTCAAGGGGAAAGGTGTTTAAGGGCCACTTCCGGTTTGGAGGAGGTCACTTCCGGTTTCAGGAAATGGCAGTTAGCTATGCAGTTTCTTGGCTTTTTAAACATGAAATCCAGTCACTTTTCATCCCTCTGATCCTTTCTTGGTAAAAGGAAGCCCAATCAGATAAAATGGCTGAAAAACTAATTTGGCCCATTTTTGCGGCCCTGGCTTGCATGCGTGGCTCCATGAAATTTTCAAATTTTGGCCAATGGCTCAGTTAGGCAGGAAATGTATCAAAACGAGCTCAAAATGCCCTATAATGAATGTCAGCATGATTTAAAGGCCAAATGTCAAGGGGAAAGGTGTTTAAGGGCCACTTCCGGTTTGGAGGAGGTCACTTCCGGTTTCAGGAAATGGCAGTTAGCTATGCAGTTTCTTGGCTTTTTAAACATGAAATCCAGTCACTTTTCATCCCTCTGGTCCTTTCTTGGTAAACGGAAGCCCAAACAGGTAAAATGGCTGAAAAACAAATTTGGCCCATTTTTGCGGCCCTGGCTTGCTGGCCTGACCCCATGGAAATTTTCAAATTTTGGCCAATGGCTCAGTTAGGCAGGAAATGTATCAAAACGAGCTCAAAATGCCCTACAATGAATGTCAGCATGATTTAAAGGCCAAATGTCAAGGGGAAAGGTGTTTAAGGGCCACTTCCGGTTTGGAGGAGGTCACTTCCGGTTTCAGGAAATGGCAGTTAGCTATGCAGTTTCTTGGCTTTTTAAACATGAAATCCAGTCACTTTTCATCCCTCTGATCCTTTCTTGGTAAAAGGAAGCCCAATCAGATAAAATGGCTGAAAAACTAATTTGGCCCATTTTTGCGGCCCTGGCTTGCATGCGTGGCTCCATGAAATTTTCAAATTTTGGCCAATGGCTCAGTTAGGCAGGAAATGTATCAAAACAAGCTCAAAATGCCCTACAATGAATGTCAGCATGATTTAAAGGCCAAATGTCAAGGGGAAAGGTGTTTAAGGGCCACTTCCGGTTTGGAGGAGGTCACTTCCGGTTTCAGGAAATGGCAGTTAGCTATGCAGTTTCTTGGCTTTTTAAACATGAAATCCAGTCACTTTTCATCCCTCTGGTCCTTTCTTGGTAAAAGGAAGCCCAAACAGGTAAAATGGCTGAAAAACAAATTTGGCCCATTTTTGCGGCCCTGGCTTGCTGGCCTGACCCCATGGAAATTTTCAAATTTTGGCCAATGGCTCAGTTAGGCAGGAAATGTATCAAAACGAGCTCAAAATGCCCTACAATGAATGTCAGCATGATTTAAAGGCCAAATGTCAAGGGGAAAGGTGTTTAAGGGCCACTTCCGGTTTGGAGGAGGTCACTTCCGGTTTCAGGAAATGGCAGTTAGCTATGCAGTTTCTTGGCTTTTTAAACATGAAATCCAGTCACTTTTCATCCCTCTGGTCCTTTCTTGGTAAAAGGAAGCCCAAACAGGTAAAATGGCTGAAAAACAAATTTGGCCCATTTTTGTGGCCCTGGCTTGCTGGCCTGACCCCATGGAAATTTTCAAATTTTGGCCAATGGCTCAGTTAGGCAAGAAATGTATCAAAACGAGCTCAAAATGCCCTACAATGAATGTCAGCATGATTTAAAGGCCAAATGTCAAGGGGAAAGGTGTTTAAGGGCCACTTCCGGTTTGGAGGAGGTCACTTCCGGTTTCAGGAAATGGCAGTTAGCTATGCAGTTTCTTGGCTTTTTAAACATGAAATCCAGTCACTTTTCATCCCTCTGGTCCTTTCTTGGTAAAAGGAAGCCCAAACAGGTAAAATGGCTGAAAAACAAATTTGGCCCATTTTTGCGGCCCTGGCTTGCTGGCCTGACCCCATGGAAATTTTCAAATTTTGGCCAATGGCTCAGTTAGGCAGGAAATGTATCAAAACGAGCACAAAATGCCCTACAATGAATGTCAGCATGATTTAAAGGCCAAATGTCAAGGGGAAAGGTGTTTAAGGGCCACTTCCGGTTTGGAGGAGGTCACTTCCGGTTTCAGGAAATGGCAGTTAGCTATGCAGTTTCTTGGCTTTTTAAACATGAAATCCAGTCACTTTTCATCCCTCTGGTCCTTTCTTGGTAAAAGGAAGCCCAAACAGCTAAAATAGCTGAAAAACTAATTTGGCCCATTTTTGCGGCCCTGGCTTGCTGGCCTGACCCCATGGAAATTTTCAAATTTTGGCCAATGGCTCAGTTAGGCAGGAAATGTATCAAAACGAGCTCAAAATGCCCTACAATGAATGTCAGCATGATTTAAAGGCCAAATGTCAAGGGGAAAGGTGTTTAAGGGCCACTTCCGGTTTGGAGGAGGTCACTTCCGGTTTCAGGAAATGGCAGTTAGCTATGCAGTTTCTTGGCTTTTTAAACATGAAATCCAGTCACTTTTCATCCCTCTGATCCTTTCTTGGTAAAAGGAAGCCCAATCAGATAAAATGGCTGAAAAACTAATTTGGCCCATTTTTGCGGCCCTGGCTTGCATGCGTGGCTCTATGAAATTTTCAAATTTTGGCCAATGGCTCAGTTAGGCAGGAAATGTATCAAAACGAGCTCAAAATGCCCTATAATGAATGTCAGCATGATTTAAAGGCCAAATGTCAAGGGGAAAGGTGTTTAAGGGCCACTTCCGGTTTGGAGGAGGTCACTTCCGGTTTCAGGAAATGGCAGTTAGCTATGCAGTTTCTTGGCTTTTTAAACATGAAATCCAGTCACTTTTCATCCCTCTGGTCCTTTCTTGGTAAAAGGAAGCCCAAACAGCTAAAATAGCTGAAAAACTAATTTGGCCCATTTTTGCGGCCCTGGCTTGCTGGCCTGACCCCATGGAAATTTTCAAATTTTGGCCAATGGCTCAGTTAGGCAGGAAATGTATCAAAACGAGCTCAAAATGCCCTACAATGAATGTCAGCATGATTTAAAGGCCAAATGTCAAGGGGAAAGGTGTTTAAGGGCCACTTCCGGTTTGGAGGAGGTCACTTCCGGTTTCAGGAAATGGCAGTTAGCTATGCAGTTTCTTGGCTTTTTAAACATGAAATCCAGTCACTTTTCATCCCTCTGATCCTTTCTTGGTAAAAGGAAGCCCAATCAGATAAAATGGCTGAAAAACTAATTTGGCCCATTTTTGCGGCCCTGGCTTGCATGCGTGGCTCTATGAAATTTTCAAATTTTGGCCAATGGCTCAGTTAGGCAGGAAATGTATCAAAACGAGCTCAAAATGCCCTATAATGAATGTCAGCATGATTTAAAGGCCAAATGTCAAGGGGAAAGGTGTTTAAGGGCCACTTCCGGTTTGGAGGAGGTCACTTCCTGTTTCAGGAAATGGCAGTTAGCTATGCAGTTTCTTGGCTTTTTAAACATGAAATCCAATCACTTTTCATCCCTCTGGTCCTTTCTTGGTAAAAGGAAGCCCAAACAAGTAAAATGGCTGAAAAACAAATTTTGCCCTTTTTTGTGGCCCTGGCTTGCTGGCCTGGCCCCATGAAATTTTCAAATTTTGGCCAATGGCTCAGTTAGGCAGGAAATGTATCAAAACGAGCTCAAAATGCCCTATAATGAATGTCAGCATGATTTAAAGGCCAAAATGTCAAGGGGAAAGGTGTTTAAGGGCCACTTCCGGTTTGGGGGAGGTCACTTCCGGTTTCAGGAAATGGCAGTTAGCTATGCAGTTTCTTGGCTTTTTAAACATGAAATCCAGTCACTTTTCATCCCTCTGGTCCTTTCTTGGTAAACGGAAGCCCAAACAGGTAAAATGGCTGAAAAACAAATTTGGCCCATTTTTGCGGCCCTGGCTTGCTGGCCTGACCCCATGGAAATTTTCAAATTTTGGCCAATGGCTCAGTTAGGCAGGAAATGTATCAAAACGAGCTCAAAATGCCCTACAATGAATGTCAGCATGATTTAAAGGCCAAATGTCAAGGGGAAAGGTGTTTAAGGGCCACTTCCGGTTTGGAGGAGGTCACTTCCGGTTTCAGGAAATGGCAGTTAGCTATGCAGTTTCTTGGCTTTTTAAACATGAAATCCAGTCACTTTTCATCCCTCTGGTCCTTTCTTGGTAAAAGGAAGCCCAAACAGCTAAAATAGCTGAAAAACTAATTTGGCCCATTTTTGCGGCCCTGGCTTGCTGGCCTGACCCCATGGAAATTTTCAAATTTTGGCCAATGGCTCAGTTAGGCAGGAAATGTATCAAAACGAGCTCAAAATGCCCTACAATGAATGTCAGCATGATTTAAAGGCCAAATGTCAAGGGGAAAGGTGTTTAAGGGCCACTTCCGGTTTGGAGGAGGTCACTTCCGGTTTCAGGAAATGGCAGTTAGCTATGCAGTTTCTTGGCTTTTTAAACATGAAATCCAGTCACTTTTCATCCCTCTGATCCTTTCTTGGTAAAAGGAAGCCCAATCAGATAAAATGGCTGAAAAACTAATTTGGCCCATTTTTGCGGCCCTGGCTTGCATGCGTGGCTCCATGAAATTTTCAAATTTTGGCCAATGGCTCAGTTAGGCAGGAAATGTATCAAAACGAGCTCAAAATGCCCTATAATGAATGTCAGCATGATTTAAAGGCCAAATGTCAAGGGGAAAGGTGTTTAAGGGCCACTTCCGGTTTGGAGGAGGTCGCTTCCGGTTTCAGGAAATGGCAGTTAGCTATGCAGTTTCTTGGCTTTTTAAACATGAAATCCAGTCACTTTTCATCCCTCTGGTCCTTTCTTGGTAAAAGGAAGCCCAAACAGGTAAAATGGCTGAAAAACAAATTTGGCCCATTTTTGCGGCCCTGGCTTGCTGGCCTGACCCCATGGAAATTTTCAAATTTTGGCCAATGGCTCAGTTAGGCAGGAAATGTATCAAAACAAGCTCAAAATGCCCTACAATGAATGTCAGCATGATTTAAAGGCCAAATGTCAAGGGGAAAGGTGTTTAAGGGCCACTTCCGGTTTGGAGGAGGTCACTTCCGGTTTCAGGAAATGGCAGTTAGCTATGCAGTTTCTTGGCTTTTTAAACATGAAATCCAGTCACTTTTCATCCCTCTGGTCCTTTCTTGGTAAAAGGAAGCCCAAACAGGTAAAATGGCTGAAAAACAAATTTGGCCCATTTTTGCGGCCCTGGCTTGCTGGCCTGACCCCATGGAAATTTTCAAATTTTGGCCAATGGCTCAGTTAGGCAGGAAATGTATCAAAACGAGCTCAAAATGCCCTACAATGAATGTCAGCATGATTTAAAGGCCAAATGTCAAGGGGAAAGGTGTTTAAGGGCCACTTCCGGTTTGGAGGAGGTCACTTCCGGTTTCAGGAAATGGCAGTTAGCTATGCAGTTTCTTGGCTTTTTAAACATGAAATCCAGTCACTTTTCATCCCTCTGGTCCTTTCTTGGTAAAAGGAAGCCCAAACAGGTAAAATGGCTGAAAAACAAATTTGGCCCATTTTTGCGGCCCTGGCTTGCTGGCCTGACCCCATGGAAATTTTCAAATTTTGGCCAATGGCTCAGTTAGGCAGGAAATGTATCAAAACGAGCTCAAAATGCCCTACAATGAATGTCAGCATGATTTAAAGGCCAAATGTCAAGGGGAAAGGTGTTTAAGGGCCACTTCCGGTTTGGAGGAGGTCACTTCCGGTTTCAGGAAATGGCAGTTAGCTATGCAGTTTCTTGGCTTTTTAAACATGAAATCCAGTCACTTTTCATCCCTCTGGTCCTTTCTTGGTAAAAGGAAGCCCAAACAGCTAAAATAGCTGAAAAACTAATTTGGCCCATTTTTGTGGCCCTGGCTTGCTGGCCTGACCCCATGGAAATTTTCAAATTTTGGCCAATGGCTCAGTTAGGCAGGAAATGTATCAAAACGAGCTCAAAATGCCCTACAATGAATGTCAGCATGATTTAAAGGCCAAATGTCAAGGGGAAAGGTGTTTAAGGGCCACTTCCGGTTTGGAGGAGGTCACTTCCGGTTTCAGGAAATGGCAGTTAGCTATGCAGTTTCTTGGCTTTTTAAACATGAAATCCAGTCACTTTTCATCCCTCTGATCCTTTCTTGGTAAAAGGAAGCCCAATCAGATAAAATGGCTGAAAAACTAATTTGGCCCATTTTTGCGGCCCTGGCTTGCATGCGTGGCTCTATGAAATTTTCAAATTTTGGCCAATGGCTCAGTTAGGCAGGAAATGTATCAAAACGAGCTCAAAATGCCCTATAATGAATGTCAGCATGATTTAAAGGCCAAATGTCAAGGGGAAAGGTGTTTAAGGGCCACTTCCGGTTTGGAGGAGGTCACTTCCGGTTTCAGGAAATGGCAGTTAGCTATGCAGTTTCTTGGCTTTTTAAACATGAAATCCAGTCACTTTTCATCCCTCTGGTCCTTTCTTGGTAAAAGGAAGCCCAAACAGGTAAAATGGCTGAAAAACAAATTTGGCCCATTTTTGCGGCCCTGGCTTGCTGGCCTGACCCCATGGAAATTTTCAAATTTTGGCCAATGGCTCAGTTAGGCAGGAAATGTATCAAAACAAGCTCAAAATGCCCTACAATGAATGTCAGCATGATTTAAAGGCCAAATGTCAAGGGGAAAGGTGTTTAAGGGCCACTTCCGGTTTGGAGGAGGTCACTTCCGGTTTCAGGAAATGGCAGTTAGCTATGCAGTTTCTTGGCTTTTTAAACATGAAATCCAGTCACTTTTCATCCCTCTGGTCCTTTCTTGGTAAAAGGAAGCCCAAACAGCTAAAATAGCTGAAAAACTAATTTGGCCCATTTTTGCGGCCCTGGCTTGCATGCGTGGCTCCATGAAATTTTCACATTTTGGCCAATGGCTCAGTTAGGCAGGAAATGTATCAAAACTAGTTCAAAATGCCCTAAAATAGATGCCAGCATGATTTAAAGGCCAAAATGTCAAGGGGAAAGGTGTTTAAGGGCCACTTCCGGTTTGGAGGAGGTCACTTCCGGTTTCAGGAAATTGCAGTTAGCTATGCAGTTTCTTGGCTTTTTAAACATGAAATCCAGTCACTTTTCATCCCTCTGGTCCTTTCTTGGTAAAAGGAAGCCCAAACAAGTAAAATGGGTGAAAAACAAATTTGGCCCATTTTTGCGGCCCTGGCTTGCTGGCCTGGCCCCATGAAATTTTCAAATTTTGGCCAATGGCTCAGTTAGGCAGGAAATATATCAAAACTAGCTCAAAATGCCCTAAAATGAATGCCAGCATGAATTAAAGGCCAAAATGTCAAGGGGAAAGGTGTTTAAGGGCCACTTCCGGTTTGGAGGAGGTCACTTCCTGTTTCAGGAAATGGCAGTTAGCTATGCAATTTCTTGGCTTTTTAAACATGAAATCCAGTCACTTTTCATCCCTCTGGTCCTTTCTTGGTAAAAGGAAGCCCAAACAAGTAAAATGGCTGAAAAACAAATTTTGCCCTTTTTTGTGGCCCTGGCTTGCTGGCCTGGCCCCATGAAATTTTCAAATTTTGGCCAATGGCTCAGTTAGGAAGGAAATGTATCAAAACGAGCTCAAAATGCCCTAAAATGAATGCCAGCATGATTCAAAGGCCAAAATGTCAAGGGGAAAGGTGTTTAGGGGCCACTTCCGGTTTGGAGGAGGTCACTTCCGGTTTCAGGAAATGGCAGTTAGCTATGCAGTTTCTTGGCTTTTTAAACATGAAATCCAGTCACTTTTCATCCCTCTGGTCCTTTCTTGGTAAAAGGAAGCCCAAACAAGTAAAATGGCTGAAAAACAAATTTTGCCCTTTTTTGTGGCCCTGGCTTGCTGGCCTGGCCCCATGAAATTTTCAAATTTTGGCCAATGGCTCAGTTAGGCAGGAAATGTATCAAAACGAGTTCAAAATGCCCTAAAATGGATGCCAGCATGATTTAAAGGCCAAAATGTCAAGGGGAAAGGTGTTTAAGGGCCACTTCCGGTTTGGAGGAGGTCACTTCCGGTTTCAGGAAATGGCAGTTAGCTATGCAGTTTCTTGGCTTTTTAAACATGAAATCCAGTCACTTTTCATCCCTCTGGTCCTTTCTTGGTAAAAGGAAGCCCAAACAGGTAAAATGGCTGAAAAACAAATTTGGCCCATTTTTGTGGCCCTGGCTTGCTGGCCTGACCCCATGGAAATTTTCAAATTTTGGCCAATGGCTCAGTTAGGCAAGAAATGTATCAAAACGAGCTCAAAATGCCCTACAATGAATGTCAGCATGATTTAAAGGCCAAATGTCAAGGGGAAAGGTGTTTAAGGGCCACTTCCGGTTTGGAGGAGGTCACTTCCGGTTTCAGGAAATGGCAGTTAGCTATGCAGTTTCTTGGCTTTTTAAACATGAAATCCAGTCACTTTTCATCCCTCTGGTCCTTTCTTGGTAAAAGGAAGCCCAAACAGGTAAAATGGCTGAAAAACAAATTTGGCCCATTTTTGCGGCCCTGGCTTGCTGGCCTGACCCCATGGAAATTTTCAAATTTTGGCCAATGGCTCAGTTAGGCAGGAAATGTATCAAAACGAGCTCAAAATGCCCTACAATGAATGTCAGCATGATTTAAAGGCCAAATGTCAAGGGGAAAGGTGTTTAAGGGCCACTTCCGGTTTGGAGGAGGTCACTTCCGGTTTCAGGAAATGGCAGTTAGCTATGCAGTTTCTTGGCTTTTTAAACATGAAATCCAGTCACTTTTCATCCCTCTGGTCCTTTCTTGGTAAAAGGAAGCCCAAACAGCTAAAATAGCTGAAAAACTAATTTGGCCCATTTTTGCGGCCCTGGCTTGCTGGCCTGACCCCATGGAAATTTTCAAATTTTGGCCAATGGCTCAGTTAGGCAGGAAATGTATCAAAACGAGCTCAAAATGCCCTACAATGAATGTCAGCATGATTTAAAGGCCAAATGTCAAGGGGAAAGGTGTTTAAGGGCCACTTCCGGTTTGGAGGAGGTCACTTCCGGTTTCAGGAAATGGCAGTTATCTATGCATTTTCTTGGCTTTTTAAACATGAAATCCAGTCACTTTTCATCCCTCTGATCCTTTCTTGGTAAAAGGAAGCCCAATCAGATAAAATGGCTGAAAAACTAATTTGGCCCATTTTTGCGGCCCTGGCTTGCATGCGTGGCTCTATGAAATTTTCAAATTTTGGCCAATGGCTCAGTTAGGCAGGAAATGTATCAAAACGAGCTCAAAATGCCCTATAATGAATGTCAGCATGATTTAAAGGCCAAATGTCAAGGGGAAAGGTGTTTAAGGGCCACTTCCGGTTTGGAGGAGGTCACTTCCGGTTTCAGGAAATGGCAGTTAGCTATGCAGTTTCTTGGCTTTTTAAACATGAAATCCAGTCACTTTTCATCCCTCTGGTCCTTTCTTGGTAAAAGGAAGCCCAAACAGGTAAAATGGCTGAAAAACAAATTTGGCCCATTTTTGCGGCCCTGGCTTGCTGGCCTGACCCCATGGAAATTTTCAAATTTTGGCCAATGGCTCAGTTAGGCAGGAAATGTATCAAAACAAGCTCAAAATGCCCTACAATGAATGTCAGCATGATTTAAAGGCCAAATGTCAAGGGGAAAGGTGTTTAAGGGCCACTTCCGGTTTGGAGGAGGTCACTTCCGGTTTCAGGAAATGGCAGTTAGCTATGCAGTTTCTTGGCTTTTTAAACATGAAATCCAGTCACTTTTCATCCCTCTGGTCCTTTCTTGGTAAAAGGAAGCCCAAACAGCTAAAATAGCTGAAAAACTAATTTGGCCCATTTTTGCGGCCCTGGCTTGCATGCGTGGCTCCATGAAATTTTCACATTTTGGCCAATGGCTCAGTTAGGCAGGAAATGTATCAAAACTAGTTCAAAATGCCCTAAAATAGATGCCAGCATGATTTAAAGGCCAAAATGTCAAGGGGAAAGGTGTTTAAGGTCCACTTCCGGTTTGGAGGAGGTCACTTCCGGTCTCAGGAAATGGCAGTTAGCTATGCAGTTTCTTGGCTTTTTAAACATGAAATCCAGTCACTTTTCATCCCTCTGGTCCTTTCTTGGCAAAAGGAAGCCTAAACGGGTAAAATGGCTGAAAAACAAATTTGGCCCATTTTTGCCGCCCTGGCTTGCATGCGTGGCTCCATGAAATTTTCAAATTTTGGCCAATGGCTCAGTTAGGCAGGAAATGTATCAAAACGAGTTCAAAATGCCCTAAAATGGATGCCAGCATGATTTAAAGGCCAAAATGTCAAGGGGAAATGTGTTTAAGGTCCACTTCCGGTTTGGAGGAGGTCACTTCCGGTTTCAGGAAATGGCAGTTAGCTATGCAGTTTCTTGGCTTTTTAAACATGAAATCCAGTCACTTTTCATCCCTCTGGTCCTTTCTTGGTAAAAGGAAGCCCAAACAAGTAAAATGGGTGAAAAACAAATTTGGCCCATTTTTGCGGCCCTGGCTTGCTGGCCTGGCCCCATGAAATTTTCAAATTTTGGCCAATGGCTCAGTTAGGCAGGAAATATATAAAAACTAGCTCAAAATGCCCTAAAATGAATGCCAGCATGAATTAAAGGCCAAAATGTCAAGGGGAAAGGTGTTTAAGGGCCACTTCCGGTTTGGAGGAGGTCACTTCCTGTTTCAGGAAATGGCAGTTAGCTATGCAATTTCTTGGCTTTTTAAACATGAAATCCAGTCACTTTTCATCCCTCTGGTCCTTTCTTGGTAAAAGGAAGCCCAAACAAGTAAAATGGCTGAAAAACAAATTTTGCCCTTTTTTGTGGCCCTGGCTTGCTGGCCTGGCCCCATGAAATTTTCAAATTTTGGCCAATGGCTCAGTTAGGCAGGAAATGTATCAAAACGAGTTCAAAATGCCCTAAAATGGATGCCAGCATGATTTAAAGGCCAAAATGTCAAGGGGAAAGGTGTTTAAGGGCCACTTCCGGTTTGGAGGAGGTCACTTCCTGTTTCAGGAAATGGCAGTTAGCTATGCAATTTCTTGGCTTTTTAAACATGAAATCCAGTCACTTTTCATCCCTCTGGTCCTTTCTTGGTAAAAGGAAGCCCAAACAAGTAAAATGGCTGAAAAACAAATTTTGCCCTTTTTTGTGGCCCTGGCTTGCTGGCCTGGCCCCATGAAATTTTCAAATTTTGGCCAATGGCTCAGTTAGGCAGGAAATGTATCAAAACGAGTTCAAAATGCCCTAAAATGGATGCCAGCATGATTTAAAGGCCAAAATGTCAAGGGGAAAGGTGTTTAAGGGCCACTTCCGGTTTGGAGGAGGTCACTTCCTGTTTCAGGAAATGGCAGTTAGCTATGCAATTTCTTGGCTTTTTAAACATGAAATCCAATCACTTTTCATCCCTCTGGTCCTTTCTTGGTAAAAGGAAGCCCAAACAAGTAAAATGGCTGAAAAACAAATTTTGCCCTTTTTTGTGGCCCTGGCTTGCTGGCCTGGCCCCATGAAATTTTCAAATTTTGGCCAATGGCTAAGTTATGCAGGAAATGTATCAAAACGAGCTCAAAATGCCCTAAAATGAATGCCAGCATGATTCAAAGGCCAAAATGTCAAGGGGAAAGGTGTTTAGGGGCCACTTCCGGTTTGGAGGAGGTCACTTCCGGTTTCAGGAAATGGCAGTTAGCTATGCAGTTTCTTGGCTTTTAAACATGAAATCCAGTCACTTTTCATCCCTCTGGTCCTTTCTTGGTAAAAGGAAGCCCAAACAAGTAAAATGGCTGAAAAACAAATTTTGCCCTTTTTTGTGGCCCTGGCTTGCTGGCCTGGCCCCATGAAATTTTCAAATTTTGGCCAATGGCTCAGTTAGGCAGGAAATGTATCAAAACGAGCTCAAAATGCCCTATAATGAATGTCAGCATAATTTAAAGGCCAAATGTCAAGGGGAAAGGTGTTTAAGGGCCACTTCCGGTTTGGAGGAGGTCACTTCCGGTTTCAGGAAATGGCAGTTAGCTATGCAGTTTCTTGGCTTTTTAAACATGAAATCCAGTCACTTTTCATCCCTCTGGTCCTTTCTTGGTAAACGGAAGCCCAAACAGGTAAAATGGCTGAAAAACAAATTTGGCCCATTTTTGCGGCCCTGGCTTGCTGGCCTGACCCCATGGAAATTTTCAAATTTTGGCCAATGGCTCAGTTAGGCAGGAAATGTATCAAAACGAGCTCAAAATGCCCTACAATGAATGTCAGCATGATTTAAAGGCCAAATGTCAAGGGGAAAGGTGTTTAAGGGCCACTTCCGGTTTGGAGGAGGTCACTTCCGGTTTCAGGAAATGGCAGTTAGCTATGCAGTTTCTTGGCTTTTTAAACATGAAATCCAGTCACTTTTCATCCCTCTGATCCTTTCTTGGTAAAAGGAAGCCCAATCAGATAAAATGGCTGAAAAACTAATTTGGCCCATTTTTGCGGCCCTGGCTTGCATGCGTGGCTCCATGAAATTTTCAAATTTTGGCCAATGGCTCAGTTAGGCAGGAAATGTATCAAAACGAGCTCAAAATGCCCTATAATGAATGTCAGCATGATTTAAAGGCCAAATGTCAAGGGGAAAGGTGTTTAAGGGCCACTTCCGGTTTGGAGGAGGTCACTTCCGGTTTCAGGAAATGGCAGTTAGCTATGCAGTTTCTTGGCTTTTTAAACATGAAATCCAGTCACTTTTCATCCCTCTGGTCCTTTCTTGGTAAAAGGAAGCCCAAACAGGTAAAATGGCTGAAAAACAAATTTGGCCCATTTTTGCGGCCCTGGCTTGCTGGCCTGACCCCATGGAAATTTTCAAATTTTGGCCAATGGCTCAGTTAGGCAGGAAATGTATCAAAACAAGCTCAAAATGCCCTACAATGAATGTCAGCATGATTTAAAGGCCAAATGTCAAGGGGAAAGGTGTTTAAGGGCCACTTCCGGTTTGGAGGATGTCACTTCCGGTTTCAGGAAATGGCAGTTAGCTATGCAGTTTCTTGGCTTTTTAAACATGAAATCCAGTCACTTTTCATCCCTCTGGTCCTTTCTTGGTAAAAGGAAGCCCAAACAGGTAAAATGGCTGAAAAACAAATTTGGCCCATTTTTGTGGCCCTGGCTTGCTGGCCTGACCCCATGGAAATTTTCAAATTTTGGCCAATGGCTCAGTTAGGCAGGAAATGTATCAAAACGAGCTCAAAATGCCCTACAATGAATGTCAGCATGATTTAAAGGCCAAATGTCAAGGGGAAAGGTGTTTAAGGGCCACTTCCGGTTTGGAGGAGGTCACTTCCGGTTTCAGGAAATGGCAGTTAGCTATGCAGTTTCTTGGCTTTTTAAACATGAAATCCAGTCACTTTTCATCCCTCTGGTCCTTTCTTGGTAAAAGGAAGCCCAAACAGGTAAAATGGCTGAAAAACAAATTTGGCCCATTTTTGCGGCCCTGGCTTGCTGGCCTGACCCCATGGAAATTTTCAAATTTTGGCCAATGGCTCAGTTAGGCAGGAAATGTATCAAAACGAGCTCAAAATGCCCTACAATGAATGTCAGCATGATTTAAAGGCCAAATGTCAAGGGGAAAGGTGTTTAAGGGCCACTTCCGGTTTGGAGGAGGTCACTTCCGGTTTCAGGAAATGGCAGTTAGCTATGCAGTTTCTTGGCTTTTTAAACATGAAATCCAGTCACTTTTCATCCCTCTGGTCCTTTCTTGGTAAAAGGAAGCCCAAACAGCTAAAATAGCTGAAAAACTAATTTGGCCCATTTTTGCGGCCCTGGCTTGCATGCGTGGCTCCATGAAATTTTCACATTTTGGCCAATGGCTCAGTTAGGCAGGAAATGTATCAAAACTAGTTCAAAATGCCCTAAAATAGATGCCAGCATGATTTAAAGGCCAAAATGTCAAGGGGAAAGGTGTTTAAGGGCCACTTCCGGTTTGGAGGAGGTCACTTCCGGTTTCAGGAAATGGCAGTTAGCTATGCAGTTTCTTGGCTTTTTAAACATGAAATCCAGTCACTTTTCATCCCTCTGGTCCTTTCTTGGTAAACGGAAGCCCAAACAGGTAAAATGGCTGAAAAACAAATTTGGCCCATTTTTGCGGCCCTGGCTTGCATGCGTGGCTCCATGAAATTTTCAAATTTTGGCCAATGGCTCAGTTAGGCAGGAAATGTATCAAAACGAGTTCAAAATGCCCTAAAATGGATGCCAGCATGATTTAAAGGCCAAAATGTCAAGGGGAACGGTGTTTAAGGGCCACTTCCGGTTTGGAGGAGGTCACTTCCGGTTTCAGGAAATGGCAGTTAGCTATGCAGTTTCTTGGCTTTGGCTTTTTAAACATGAAATCCAGTCACTTTTCATCCCTCTGGTCCTTTCTTGGTAAAAGGAAGCCTAATTGGGTAAAATGGCTGAAAAACAAATTTGGCCCATTTTTGCCGCCCTGGCTTGCTGGCCTGGCCCCATGAAATTTTCAAATTTTGGCCAATGGCTCAGTTAGGCAGGAAATGTATCAAAACGAGCTCAGAATGCCCTAAAATGAATGCCAGCATGATTTAAAGTCCAAAATGTCAAAGGGAAAGGTGTTTAAGGGTCACTTCCGGTTTGGAGGAGGTCACTTCCGGTTTGGAGGAGGACACTTCCGGTTTCAGGAAATGGCAGTTAGCTATGCAGTTTCTTGGCTTTTTAAACATGAAATCCAGTCACTTTTCACCCTCTGGTCCTTTCTTGGTAAAAGGAAGCCCAAACAGGTAAAATGGCTGAAAAAAAAATTTGGCCCATTTTTGCGGCCCTGGCTTGCATGCGTGGCTCCATGAAATTTTCAAATTTTGGCCAATGGCTCAGTTAGGCAGGAAAGTATCAAAACGAGTTCAAAATGCCCTACAATGAATGTCAGCATGATTTAAAGGCCAAATGTCAAGGGGAACGGTGTTTAAGGGCCACTTCCGGTTTGGAGGAGGTCACTTCCGGTTTCAGGAAATGGCAGTTAGCTATGCAGTTTCTTGGCTTTTTAAACATGAAATCCAGTCACTTTTCATCCCTCTGATCCTTTCTTGGTAAAAGGAAGCCCAATCAGATAAAATGGCTGAAAAACTAATTTGGCCCATTTTTGCGGCCCTGGCTTGCATGCGTGGCTCCATGAAATTTTCAAATTTTGGCCAATGGCTCAGTTAGGCAGGAAATGTATCAAAACGAGCTCAAAATGCCCTATAATGAATGTCAGCATGATTTAAAGGCCAAATGTCAAGGGGAAAGGTGTTTAAGGGCCACTTCCGGTTTGGAGGAGGTCACTTCCGGTTTCAGGAAATGGCAGTTAGCTATGCAGTTTCTTGGCTTTTTAAACATGAAATCCAGTCACTTTTCATCCCTCTGGTCCTTTCTTGGTAAAAGGAAGCCCAAACAGGTAAAATGGCTGAAAAACAAATTTGGCCCATTTTTGCGGCCCTGGCTTGCTGGCCTGACCCCATGGAAATTTTCAAATTTTGGCCAATGGCTCAGTTAGGCAGGAAATGTATCAAAACGAGCTCAAAATGCCCTACAATGAATGTCAGCATGATTTAAAGGCCAAATGTCAAGGGGAAAGGTGTTTAAGGGCCACTTCCGGTTTGGAGGAGGTCACTTCCGGTTTCAGGAAATGGCAGTTAGCTATGCAGTTTCTTGGCTTTTTAAACATGAAATCCAGTCACTTTTCATCCCTCTGGTCCTTTCTTGGTAAAAGGAAGCCCAAACAGGTAAAATGGCTGAAAAACAAATTTGGCCCATTTTTGCGGCCCTGGCTTGCTGGCCTGACCCCATGGAAATTTTCAAATTTTGGCCAATGGCTCAGTTAGGCAGGAAATGTATCAAAACAAGCTCAAAATGCCCTACAATGAATGTCAGCATGATTTAAAGGCCAAAATGTCAAGGGGAACGGTGTTTAAGGGCCACTTCCGGTTTGGAGGAGGTCACTTCCGGTTTCAGGAAATGGCAGTTAGCTATGCAGTTTCTTGGCTTTGGCTTTTTAAACATGAAATCCAGTCACTTTTCATCCCTCTGGTCCTTTCTTGGTAAAAGGAAGCCTAATTGGGTAAAATGGCTGAAAAACAAATTTGGCCCATTTTTGCCGCCCTGGCTTGCTGGCCTGGCCCCATGAAATTTTCAAATTTTGGCCAATGGCTCAGTTAGGCAGGAAATGTATCAAAACGAGCTCAGAATGCCCTAAAATGAATGCCAGCATGATTTAAAGTCCAAAATGTCAAAGGGAAAGGTGTTTAAGGGTCACTTCCGGTTGGGAGGAGGTCACTTCCGGTTTGGAGGAGGTCACTTCCGGTTTCAGGAAATGGCAGTTAGCTATGCAGTTTCTTGGCTTTTTAAACATGAAATCCAGTCACTTTTCACCCTCTGGTCCTTTCTTGGTAAAAGGAAGCCCAAACAGGTAAAATGGCTGAAAAAAAAATTTGGCCCATTTTTGCGGCCCTGGCTTGCATGCGTGGCTCCATGAAATTTTCAAATTTTGGCCAATGGCTCAGTTAGGCAGGAAAGTATCAAAACGAGTTCAAAATGCCCTACAATGAATGTCAGCATGATTTAAAGGCCAAATGTCAAGGGGAACGGTGTTTAAGGGCCACTTCCGGTTTGGAGGAGGTCACTTCCGGTTTCAGGAAATGGCAGTTAGCTATGCAGTTTCTTGGCTTTTTAAACATGAAATCCAGTCACTTTTCATCCCTCTGATCCTTTCTTGGTAAAAGGAAGCCCAATCAGATAAAATGGCTGAAAAACTAATTTGGCCCATTTTTGCGGCCCTGGCTTGCATGCGTGGCTCCATGAAATTTTCAAATTTTGGCCAATGGCTCAGTTAGGCAGGAAATGTATCAAAACGAGCTCAAAATGCCCTATAATGAATGTCAGCATGATTTAAAGGCCAAATGTCAAGGGGAAAGGTGTTTAAGGGCCACTTCCGGTTTGGAGGAGGTCACTTCCGGTTTCAGGAAATGGCAGTTAGCTATGCAGTTTCTTGGCTTTTTAAACATGAAATCCAGTCACTTTTCATCCCTCTGGTCCTTTCTTGGTAAAAGGAAGCCCAAACAGGTAAAATGGCTGAAAAACAAATTTGGCCCATTTTTGCGGCCCTGGCTTGCTGGCCTGACCCCATGGAAATTTTCAAATTTTGGCCAATGGCTCAGTTAGGCAGGAAATGTATCAAAACAAGCTCAAAATGCCCTACAATGAATGTCAGCATGATTTAAAGGCCAAATGTCAAGGGGAAAGGTGTTTAAGGGCCACTTCCGGTTTGGAGGAGGTCACTTCCGGTTTCAGGAAATGGCAGTTAGCTATGCAGTTTCTTGGCTTTTTAAACATGAAATCCAGTCACTTTTCATCCCTCTGGTCCTTTCTTGGTAAAAGGAAGCCCAAACAGCTAAAATAGCTGAAAAACTAATTTGGCCCATTTTTGCGGCCCTGGCTTGCATGCGTGGCTCCATGAAATTTTCACATTTTGGCCAATGGCTCAGTTAGGCAGGAAATGTATCAAAACTAGTTCAAAATGCCCTAAAATAGATGCCAGCATGATTTAAAGGCCAAAATGTCAAGGGGAAAGGTGTTTAAGGGCCACTTCCGGTTTGGAGGAGGTCACTTCCGGTCTCAGGAAATGGCAGTTAGCTATGCAGTTTCTTGGCTTTTTAAACATGAAATCCAGTCACTTTTCATCCCTCTGGTCCTTTCTTGGCAAAAGGAAGCCTAAACGGGTAAAATGGCTGAAAAACAAATTTGGCCCATTTTTGCCGCCCTGGCTTGCATGCGTGGCTCCATGAAATTTTCAAATTTTGGCCAATGGCTCAGTTAGGCAGGAAATGTATCAAAACGAGTTCAAAATGCCCTAAAATGGATGCCAGCATGATTTAAAGGCCAAAATGTCAAGGGGAAAGGTGTTTAAGGTCCACTTCCGGTTTGGAGGAGGTCACTTCCGGTTTCAGGAAATGGCAGTTAGCTATGCAGTTTCTTGGCTTTTTAAACATGAAATCCAGTCACTTTTCATCCCTCTGGTCCTTTCTTGGTAAAAGGAAGCCCAAACAAGTAAAATGGGTGAAAAACAAATTTGGCCCATTTTTGCGGCCCTGGCTTGCTGGCCTGGCCCCATGAAATTTTCAAATTTTGGCCAATGGCTCAGTTAGGCAGGAAATATATCAAAACGAGCTCAAAATGCCCTAAAATGAATGCCAGCATGAATTAAAGGCCAAAATGTCAAGGGGAAAGGTGTTTAAGGGCCACTTCCGGTTTGGAGGAGGTCACTTCCTGTTTCAGGAAATGGCAGTTAGCTATGCAATTTCTTGGCTATTTAAACATGAAATCCAATCACTTTTCATCCCTCTGGTCCTTTCTTGGTAAAAGGAAGCCCAAACAAGTAAAATGGCTGAAAAACAAATTTTGCCCTTTTTTGTGGCCCTGGCTTGCTGGCCTGGCCCCATGAAATTTTCAAATTTTGGCCAATGGCTCAGTTAGGCAGGAAATGTATCAAAACGAGCTCAAAATGCCCTAAAATGAATGCCAGCATGATTCAAAGGCCAAAATGTCAAGGGGAAAGGTGTTTAGGGGCCACTTCCGGTTTGGAGGAGGTCACTTCCGGTTTCAGGAAATGGCAGTTAGCTATGCAGTTTCTTGGCTTTTAAACATGAAATCCAGTCACTTTTCATCCCTCTGGTCCTTTCTTGGTAAAAGGAAGCCCAAACAAGTAAAATGGCTGAAAAACAAATTTTGCCCTTTTTTGTGGCCCTGGCTTGCTGGCCTGGCCCCATGACATTTTCAAATTTTGGCCAATGGCTCAGTTAGGCAGGAAATGTATCAAAACGAGTTCAAAATGCCCTAAAATGGATGCCAGCATGATTTAAAGGCCAAAATGTCAAGGGGAAAGGTGTTTAAGGGCCACTTCCGGTTTGGAGGAGGTCACTTCCGGTTTCAGGAAATGGCAGTTAGCTATGCAGTTTCTTGGCTTTTTAAACATGAAATCCAGTCACTTTTCATCCCTCTGGTCCTTTCTTGGTAAAAGGAAGCCCAAACAAGTAAAATGGGTGAAAAACAAATTTGGCCCATTTTTGCGGCCCTGGCTTGCTGGCCTGGCCCCATGAAATTTTCAAATTTTGGCCAATGGCTCAGTTAGGCAGGGAATATATCAAAACGAGCTCAAAATTCCCTAAAATGGATGCCAGCATGATTTAAATGCCAAAATGTCAAGGGGAAAGGTGTTTAGGGGCCACTTCCGGTTTGGAGGAGGTCACTTCCGGTCTCAGGAAATGGCAGTTAGCTATGCAGTTTCTTGGCTTTTTAAACATGAAATCCAGTCACTTTTCATCCCTCTGGTCCTTTCTTGGTAAAAGGAAGCCTAAACGGGTAAAATGGCTGAAAAACAAATTTGGCCCATTTTTGCCGCCCTGGCTTGCTGGCCTGGCCCCATGAAATTTTCAAACTTTGGCCAATGGCTCAGTTAGGCAGGAAATGTATCAAAACGAGCTCAAAATGCCCTAAAATGAATGCCAGCATGAATTAAAGGCCAAAATGTCAAGGGGAAAGGTGTTTAAGGGCCACTTCCGGTTTGGAGGAGGTCACTTCCTGTTTCAGGAAATGGCAGTTAGCTATGCAATTTCTTGGCTTTTTAAACATGAAATTCAATCACTTTTCATCCCTCTGGTCCTTTCTTGGTAAAAGGAAGCCCAAACAAGTAAAATGGCTGAAAAACAAATTTTGCCCTTTTTTGTGGCCCTGGCTTGCTGGCCTGGCCCCATGAAATTTTCAAATTTTGGCCAATGGCTCAGTTAGGCAGGAAATGTATCAAAACGAGCTCAAAATGCCCTAAAATGAATGCCAGCATGATTCAAAGGCCAAAATGTCAAGGGGAAAGGTGTTTAGGGGCCACTTCCGGTTTGGAGGAGGTCACTTCCGGTTTCAGGAAATGGCAGTTAGCTATGCAGTTTCTTGGCTTTTAAACATGAAATCCAGTCACTTTTCATCCCTCTGGTCCTTTCTTGGTAAAAGGAAGCCCAAACAAGTAAAATGGCTGAAAAACAAATTTTGCCCTTTTTTGTGGCCCTGGCTTGCTGGCCTGGCCCCATGAAATTTTCAAATTTTGGCCAATGGCTCAGTTAGGCAGGAAATGTATCAAAACGAGCTCAAAATGCCCTATAATGAATGTCAGCATGATTTAAAGGCCAAATGTCAAGGGGAAAGGTGTTTAAGGGCCACTTCCGGTTTGGAGGAGGTCACTTCCGGTTTCAGGAAATGGCAGTTAGCTATGCAGTTTCTTGGCTTTTTAAACATGAAATCCAGTCACTTTTCATCCCTCTGGTCCTTTCTTGGTAAACGGAAGCCCAAACAGGTAAAATGGCTGAAAAACAAATTTGGCCCATTTTTGCGGCCCTGGCTTGCTGGCCTGACCCCATGGAAATTTTCAAATTTTGGCCAATGGCTCAGTTAGGCAGGAAATGTATCAAAACGAGCTCAAAATGCCCTATAATGAATGTCAGCATGATTTAAAGGCCAAATGTCAAGGGGAAAGGTGTTTAAGGGCCACTTCCGGTTTGGAGGAGGTCACTTCCGGTTTCAGGAAATGGCAGTTAGCTATGCAGTTTCTTGGCTTTTTAAACATGAAATCCAGTCACTTTTCATCCCTCTGGTCCTTTCTTGGTAAAAGGAAGCCCAAACAGGTAAAATGGCTGAAAAACAAATTTGGCCCATTTTTGCGGCCCTGGCTTGCTGGCCTGACCCCATGGAAATTTTCAAATTTTGGCCAATGGCTCAGTTAGGCAGGAAATGTATCAAAACGAGCTCAAAATGCCCTACAATGAATGTCAGCATGATTTAAAGGCCAAATGTCAAGGGGAAAGGTGTTTAAGGGCCACTTCCGGTTTGGAGGAGGTCACTTCCGGTTTCAGGAAATGGCAGTTAGCTATGCAGTTTCTTGGCTTTTTAAACATGAAATCCAGTCACTTTTCATCCCTCTGGTCCTTTCTTGGTAAAAGGAAGCCCAAACAGGTAAAATGGCTGAAAAACAAATTTGGCCCATTTTTGCGGCCCTGGCTTGCTGGCCTGACCCCATGGAAATTTTCAAATTTTGGCCAATGGCTCAGTTAGGCAGGAAATGTATCAAAACAAGCTCAAAATGCCCTACAATGAATGTCAGCATGATTTAAAGGCCAAAATGTCAAGGGGAACGGTGTTTAAGGGCCACTTCCGGTTTGGAGGAGGTCACTTCCGGTTTCAGGAAATGGCAGTTAGCTATGCAGTTTCTTGGCTTTGGCTTTTTAAACATGAAATCCAGTCACTTTTCATCCCTCTGGTCCTTTCTTGGTAAAAGGAAGCCTAATTGGGTAAAATGGCTGAAAAACAAATTTGGCCCATTTTTGCCGCCCTGGCTTGCTGGCCTGGCCCCATGAAATTTTCAAATTTTGGCCAATGGCTCAGTTAGGCAGGAAATGTATCAAAACGAGCTCAGAATGCCCTAAAATGAATGCCAGCATGATTTAAAGTCCAAAATGTCAAAGGGAAAGGTGTTTAAGGGTCACTTCCGGTTGGGAGGAGGTCACTTCCGGTTTGGAGGAGGTCACTTCCGGTTTCAGGAAATGGCAGTTAGCTATGCAGTTTCTTGGCTTTTTAAACATGAAATCCAGTCACTTTTCACCCTCTGGTCCTTTCTTGGTAAAAGGAAGCCCAAACAGGTAAAATGGCTGAAAAAAAAATTTGGCCCATTTTTGCGGCCCTGGCTTGCATGCGTGGCTCCATGAAATTTTCAAATTTTGGCCAATGGCTCAGTTAGGCAGGAAAGTATCAAAACGAGTTCAAAATGCCCTACAATGAATGTCAGCATGATTTAAAGGCCAAATGTCAAGGGGAACGGTGTTTAAGGGCCACTTCCGGTTTGGAGGAGGTCACTTCCGGTTTCAGGAAATGGCAGTTAGCTATGCAGTTTCTTGGCTTTTTAAACATGAAATCCAGTCACTTTTCATCCCTCTGATCCTTTCTTGGTAAAAGGAAGCCCAATCAGATAAAATGGCTGAAAAACTAATTTGGCCCATTTTTGCGGCCCTGGCTTGCATGCGTGGCTCCATGAAATTTTCAAATTTTGGCCAATGGCTCAGTTAGGCAGGAAATGTATCAAAACGAGCTCAAAATGCCCTATAATGAATGTCAGCATGATTTAAAGGCCAAATGTCAAGGGGAAAGGTGTTTAAGGGCCACTTCCGGTTTGGAGGAGGTCACTTCCGGTTTCAGGAAATGGCAGTTAGCTATGCAGTTTCTTGGCTTTTTAAACATGAAATCCAGTCACTTTTCATCCCTCTGGTCCTTTCTTGGTAAAAGGAAGCCCAAACAGGTAAAATGGCTGAAAAACAAATTTGGCCCATTTTTGCGGCCCTGGCTTGCTGGCCTGACCCCATGGAAATTTTCAAATTTTGGCCAATGGCTCAGTTAGGCAGGAAATGTATCAAAACAAGCTCAAAATGCCCTACAATGAATGTCAGCATGATTTAAAGGCCAAATGTCAAGGGGAAAGGTGTTTAAGGGCCACTTCCGGTTTGGAGGAGGTCACTTCCGGTTTCAGGAAATGGCAGTTAGCTATGCAGTTTCTTGGCTTTTTAAACATGAAATCCAGTCACTTTTCATCCCTCTGGTCCTTTCTTGGTAAAAGGAAGCCCAAACAGCTAAAATAGCTGAAAAACTAATTTGGCCCATTTTTGCGGCCCTGGCTTGCATGCGTGGCTCCATGAAATTTTCACATTTTGGCCAATGGCTCAGTTAGGCAGGAAATGTATCAAAACTAGTTCAAAATGCCCTAAAATAGATGCCAGCATGATTTAAAGGCCAAAATGTCAAGGGGAAAGGTGTTTAAGGGCCACTTCCGGTTTGGAGGAGGTCACTTCCGGTCTCAGGAAATGGCAGTTAGCTATGCAGTTTCTTGGCTTTTTAAACATGAAATCCAGTCACTTTTCATCCCTCTGGTCCTTTCTTGGCAAAAGGAAGCCTAAACGGGTAAAATGGCTGAAAAACAAATTTGGCCCATTTTTGCCGCCCTGGCTTGCATGCGTGGCTCCATGAAATTTTCAAATTTTGGCCAATGGCTCAGTTAGGCAGGAAATGTATCAAAACGAGTTCAAAATGCCCTAAAATGGATGCCAGCATGATTTAAAGGCCAAAATGTCAAGGGGAAAGGTGTTTAAGGTCCACTTCCGGTTTGGAGGAGGTCACTTCCGGTTTCAGGAAATGGCAGTTAGCTATGCAGTTTCTTGGCTTTTTAAACATGAAATCCAGTCACTTTTCATCCCTCTGGTCCTTTCTTGGTAAAAGGAAGCCCAAACAAGTAAAATGGGTGAAAAACAAATTTGGCCCATTTTTGCGGCCCTGGCTTGCTGGCCTGGCCCCATGAAATTTTCAAATTTTGGCCAATGGCTCAGTTAGGCAGGAAATATATCAAAACGAGCTCAAAATGCCCTAAAATGAATGCCAGCATGAATTAAAGGCCAAAATGTCAAGGGGAAAGGTGTTTAAGGGCCACTTCCGGTTTGGAGGAGGTCACTTCCTGTTTCAGGAAATGGCAGTTAGCTATGCAATTTCTTGGCTTTTTAAACATGAAATCCAATCACTTTTCATCCCTCTGGTCCTTTCTTGGTAAAAGGAAGCCCAAACAAGTAAAATGGCTGAAAAACAAATTTTGCCCTTTTTTGTGGCCCTGGCTTGCTGGCCTGGCCCCATGAAATTTTCAAATTTTGGCCAATGGCTCAGTTAGGCAGGAAATGTATCAAAACGAGCTCAAAATGCCCTAAAATGAATGCCAGCATGATTCAAAGGCCAAAATGTCAAGGGGAAAGGTGTTTAGGGGCCACTTCCGGTTTGGAGGAGGTCACTTCCGGTTTCAGGAAATGGCAGTTAGCTATGCAGTTTCTTGGCTTTTAAACATGAAATCCAGTCACTTTTCATCCCTCTGGTCCTTTCTTGGTAAAAGGAAGCCCAAACAAGTAAAATGGCTGAAAAACAAATTTTGCCCTTTTTTGTGGCCCTGGCTTGCTGGCCTGGCCCCATGACATTTTCAAATTTTGGCCAATGGCTCAGTTAGGCAGGAAATGTATCAAAACGAGTTCAAAATGCCCTAAAATGGATGCCAGCATGATTTAAAGGCCAAAATGTCAAGGGGAAAGGTGTTTAAGGGCCACTTCCGGTTTGGAGGAGGTCACTTCCGGTTTCAGGAAATGGCAGTTAGCTATGCAGTTTCTTGGCTTTTTAAACATGAAATCCAGTCACTTTTCATCCCTCTGGTCCTTTCTTGGTAAAAGGAAGCCCAAACAAGTAAAATGGGTGAAAAACAAATTTGGCCCATTTTTGCGGCCCTGGCTTGCTGGCCTGGCCCCATGAAATTTTCAAATTTTGGCCAATGGCTCAGTTAGGCAGGGAATATATCAAAACGAGCTCAAAATTCCCTAAAATGGATGCCAGCATGATTTAAATGCCAAAATGTCAAGGGGAAAGGTGTTTAGGGGCCACTTCCGGTTTGGAGGAGGTCACTTCCGGTCTCAGGAAATGGCAGTTAGCTATGCAGTTTCTTGGCTTTTTAAACATGAAATCCAGTCACTTTTCATCCCTCTGGTCCTTTCTTGGTAAAAGGAAGCCTAAACGGGTAAAATGGCTGAAAAACAAATTTGGCCCATTTTTGCCGCCCTGGCTTGCTGGCCTGGCCCCATGAAATTTTCAAACTTTGGCCAATGGCTCAGTTAGGCAGGAAATGTATCAAAACGAGCTCAAAATGCCCTAAAATGAATGCCAGCATGAATTAAAGGCCAAAATGTCAAGGGGAAAGGTGTTTAAGGGCCACTTCCGGTTTGGAGGAGGTCACTTCCTGTTTCAGGAAATGGCAGTTAGCTATGCAATTTCTTGGCTTTTTAAACATGAAATCCAATCACTTTTCATCCCTCTGGTCCTTTCTTGGTAAAAGGAAGCCCAAACAAGTAAAATGGCTGAAAAACAAATTTTGCCCTTTTTTGTGGCCCTGGCTTGCTGGCCTGGCCCCATGAAATTTTCAAATTTTGGCCAATGGCTCAGTTAGGCAGGAAATGTATCAAAACGAGCTCAAAATGCCCTAAAATGAATGCCAGCATGATTCAAAGGCCAAAATGTCAAGGGGAAAGGTGTTTAGGGGCCACTTCCGGTTTGGAGGAGGTCACTTCCGGTTTCAGGAAATGGCAGTTAGCTATGCAGTTTCTTGGCTTTTAAACATGAAATCCAGTCACTTTTCATCCCTCTGGTCCTTTCTTGGTAAAAGGAAGCCCAAACAAGTAAAATGGCTGAAAAACAAATTTTGCCCTTTTTTGTGGCCCTGGCTTGCTGGCCTGGCCCCATGAAATTTTCAAATTTTGGCCAATGGCTCAGTTAGGCAGGAAATGTATCAAAACGAGCTCAAAATGCCCTATAATGAATGTCAGCATGATTTAAAGGCCAAATGTCAAGGGGAAAGGTGTTTAAGGGCCACTTCCGGTTTGGAGGAGGTCACTTCCGGTTTCAGGAAATGGCAGTTAGCTATGCAGTTTCTTGGCTTTTTAAACATGAAATCCAGTCACTTTTCATCCCTCTGGTCCTTTCTTGGTAAACGGAAGCCCAAACAGGTAAAATGGCTGAAAAACAAATTTGGCCCATTTTTGCGGCCCTGGCTTGCTGGCCTGACCCCATGGAAATTTTCAAATTTTGGCCAATGGCTCAGTTAGGCAGGAAATGTATCAAAACGAGCTCAAAATGCCCTATAATGAATGTCAGCATGATTTAAAGGCCAAATGTCAAGGGGAAAGGTGTTTAAGGGCCACTTCCGGTTTGGAGGAGGTCACTTCCGGTTTCAGGAAATGGCAGTTAGCTATGCAGTTTCTTGGCTTTTTAAACATGAAATCCAGTCACTTTTCATCCCTCTGGTCCTTTCTTGGTAAAAGGAAACCCAAACAGGTAAAATGGCTGAAAAACAAATTTGGCCCATTTTTGCGGCCCTGGCTTGCTGGCCTGACCCCATGGAAATTTTCAAATTTTGGCCAATGGCTCAGTTAGGCAGGAAATGTATCAAAACGAGCTCAAAATGCCCTACAATGAATGTCAGCATGATTTAAAGGCCAAATGTCAAGGGGAAAGGTGTTTAAGGGCCACTTCCGGTTTGGAGGAGGTCACTTCCGGTTTCAGGAAATGGCAGTTAGCTATGCAGTTTCTTGGCTTTTTAAACATGAAATCCAGTCACTTTTCATCCCTCTGATCCTTTCTTGGTAAAAGGAAGCCCAATCAGATAAAATGGCTGAAAAACTAATTTGGCCCATTTTTGCGGCCCTGGCTTGCATGCGTGGCTCTATGAAATTTTCAAATTTTGGCCAATGGCTCAGTTAGGCAGGAAATGTATCAAAACGAGCTCAAATGCCCTATAATGAATGTCAGCATGATTTAAAGGCCAAATGTCAAGGGGAAAGGTGTTTAAGGGCCACTTCCGGTTTGGAGGAGGTCACTTCCGGTTTCAGGAAATGGCAGTTAGCTATGCAGTTTCTTGGCTTTTTAAACATGAAATCCAGTCACTTTTCATCCCTCTGGTCCTTTCTTGGTAAAAGGAAGCCCAAACAGGTAAAATGGCTGAAAAACAAATTTGGCCCATTTTGGCGGCCCTGGCTTGCTGGCCTGACCCCATGGAAATTTTCAAATTTTGGCCAATGGCTCAGTTAGGCAGGAAATGTATCAAAACGAGATCAAAATGCCCTACAATGAATGTCAGCATGATTTAAAGGCCAAATGTCAAGGGGAAAGGTGTTTAAGGGCCACTTCCGGTTTGGAGGAGGTCACTTCCGGTTTCAGGAAATGGCAGTTAGCTATGCAGTTTCTTGGCTTTTTAAACATGAAATCCAGTCACTTTTCATCCCTCTGGTCCTTTCTTGGTAAAAGGAAGCCCAAACAGCTAAAATAGCTGAAAAACTAATTTGGCCCATTTTTGCGGCCCTGGCTTGCATGCGTGGCTCCATGAAATTTTCACATTTTGGCCAATGGCTCAGTTAGGCAGGAAATGTATCAAAACTAGTTCAAAATGCCCTAAAATAGATGCCAGCATGATTTAAAGGCCAAAATGTCAAGGGGAAAGGTGTTTAAGGGCCACTTCCGGTTTGGAGGAGGTCACTTCCGGTCTCAGGAAATGGCAGTTAGCTATGCAGTTTCTTGGCTTTTTAAACATGAAATCCAGTCACTTTTCATCCCTCTGGTCCTTTCTTGGCAAAAGGAAGCCTAAACGGGTAAAATGGCTGAAAAACAAATTTGGCCCATTTTTGCCGCCCTGGCTTGCATGCGTGGCTCCATGAAATTTTCAAATTTTGGCCAATGGCTCAGTTAGGCAGAAAATGTATCAAAACGAGTTCAAAATGCCCTAAAATGGATGCCAGCATGATTTAAAGGCCAAAATGTCAAGGGGAAATGTGTTTAAGGTCCACTTCCGGTTTGGAGGAGGTCACTTCCGGTTTCAGGAAATGGCAGTTAGCTATGCAGTTTCTTGGCTTTTTAAACATGAAATCCAGTCACTTTTCATCCCTCTGGTCCTTTCTTGGTAAAAGGAAGCCCAAACAAGTAAAATGGGTGAAAAACAAATTTGGCCCATTTTTGCGGCCCTGGCTTGCTGGCCTGGCCCCATGAAATTTTCAAATTTTGGCCAATGGCTCAGTTAGGCAGGAAATATATCAAAACTAGCTCAAAATGCCCTAAAATGAATGCCAGCATGAATTAAAGGCCAAAATGTCAAGGGGAAAGGTGTTTAAGGGCCACTTCCGGTTTGGAGGAGGTCACTTCCTGTTTCAGGAAATGGCAGTTAGCTATGCAATTTCTTGGCTTTTTAAACATGAAATCCAATCACTTTTCATCCCTCTGGTCCTTTCTTGGTAAAAGGAAGCCCAAACAAGTAAAATGGCTGAAAAACAAATTTTGCCCTTTTTTGTGGCCCTGGCTTGCTGGCCTGGCCCCATGAAATTTTCAAATTTTGGCCAATGGCTCAGTTAGGCAGGAAATGTATCAAAACGAGCTCAAAATGCCCTAAAATGAATGCCAGCATGATTCAAAGGCCAAAATGTCAAGGGGAAAGGTGTTTAGGGGCCACTTCCGGTTTGGAGGAGGTCACTTCCGGTTTCAGGAAATGGCAGTTAGCTATGCAGTTTCTTGGCTTTTTAAACATGAAATCCAGTCACTTTTCATCCCTCTGGTCCTTTCTTGGTAAAAGGAAGCCCAAACAAGTAAAATGGGTGAAAAACAAATTTGGCCCATTTTTGCGGCCCTGGCTTGCTGGCCTGGCCCCATGAAATTTTCAAATTTTGGCCAATGGCTCAGTTAGGCAGGAAATATATCAAAACGAGCTCAAAATTCCCTAAAATGGATGCCAGCATGATTTAAATGCCAAAATGTCAAGGGGAAAGGTGTTTAAGGGCCACTTCCGGTTTGGAGGAGGTCACTTCCTGTTTCAGGAAATGGCAGTTAGCTATGCAATTTCTTGGCTTTTTAAACATGAAATCCAGTCACTTTTCATCCCTCTGGTCCTTTCTTGGTAAAAGGAAGCCCAAACAAGTAAAATGGCTGAAAAACAAATTTTGCCCTTTTTTGTGGCCCTGGCTTGCTGGCCTGGCCCCATGAAATTTTCAAATTTTGGCCAATGGCTAAGTTAGGCAGGAAATGTATCAAAACGAGCTCAAAATGCCCTAAAATGAATGCCAGCATGATTCAAAGGCCAAAATGTCAAGGGGAAAGGTGTTTAGGGGCCACTTCCGGTTTGGAGGAGGTCACTTCCGGTTTCAGGAAATGGCAGTTAGCTATGCAGTTTCTTGGCTTTTAAACATGAAATCCAGTCACTTTTCATCCCTCTGGTCCTTTCTTGGTAAAAGGAAGCCCAAACAAGTAAAATGGCTGAAAAACAAATTTTGCCCTTTTTTGTGGCCCTGGCTTGCTGGCCTGGCCCCATGAAATTTTCAAATTTTGGCCAATGGCTCAGTTAGGCAGGAAATGTATCAAAACGAGCTCAAAATGCCCTATAATGAATGTCAGCATGATTTAAAGGCCAAATGTCAAGGGGAAAGGTGTTTAAGGGCCACTTCCGGTTTGGAGGAGGTCACTTCCGGTTTCAGGAAATGGCAGTTAGCTATGCAGTTTCTTGGCTTTTTAAACATGAAATCCAGTCACTTTTCATCCCTCTGGTCCTTTCTTGGTAAACGGAAGCCCAAACAGGTAAAATGGCTGAAAAACAAATTTGGCCCATTTTTGCGGCCCTGGCTTGCTGGCCTGACCCCATGGAAATTTTCAAATTTTGGCCAATGGCTCAGTTAGGCAGGAAATGTATCAAAACGAGCTCAAAATGCCCTACAATGAATGTCAGCATGATTTAAAGGCCAAATGTCAAGGGGAAAGGTGTTTAAGGGCCACTTCCGGTTTGGAGGAGGTCACTTCCGGTTTCAGGAAATGGCAGTTAGCTATGCAGTTTCTTGGCTTTTTAAACATGAAATCCAGTCACTTTTCATCCCTCTGATCCTTTCTTGGTAAAAGGAAGCCCAATCAGATAAAATGGCTGAAAAACTAATTTGGCCCATTTTTGCGGCCCTGGCTTGCATGCGTGGCTCCATGAAATTTTCAAATTTTGGCCAATGGCTCAGTTAGGCAGGAAATGTATCAAAACGAGCTCAAAATGCCCTATAATGAATGTCAGCATGATTTAAAGGCCAAATGTCAAGGGGAAAGGTGTTTAAGGGCCACTTCCGGTTTGGAGGAGGTCACTTCCGGTTTCAGGAAATGGCAGTTAGCTATGCAGTTTCTTGGCTTTTTAAACATGAAATCCAGTCACTTTTCATCCCTCTGGTCCTTTCTTGGTAAACGGAAGCCCAAACAGGTAAAATGGCTGAAAAACAAATTTGGCCCATTTTTGCGGCCCTGGCTTGCTGGCCTGACCCCATGGAAATTTTCAAATTTTGGCCAATGGCTCAGTTAGGCAGGAAATGTATCAAAACGAGCTCAAAATGCCCTACAATGAATGTCAGCATGATTTAAAGGCCAAATGTCAAGGGGAAAGGTGTTTAAGGGCCACTTCCGGTTTGGAGGAGGTCACTTCCGGTTTCAGGAAATGGCAGTTAGCTATGCAGTTTCTTGGCTTTTTAAACATGAAATCCAGTCACTTTTCATCCCTCTGATCCTTTCTTGGTAAAAGGAAGCCCAATCAGATAAAATGGCTGAAAAACTAATTTGGCCCATTTTTGCGGCCCTGGCTTGCATGCGTGGCTCCATGAAATTTTCAAATTTTGGCCAATGGCTCAGTTAGGCAGGAAATGTATCAAAACGAGCTCAAAATGCCCTATAATGAATGTCAGCATGATTTAAAGGCCAAATGTCAAGGGGAAAGGTGTTTAAGGGCCACTTCCGGTTTGGAGGAGGTCACTTCCGGTTTCAGGAAATGGCAGTTAGCTATGCAGTTTCTTGGCTTTTTAAACATGAAATCCAGTCACTTTTCATCCCTCTGGTCCTTTCTTGGTAAACGGAAGCCCAAACAGGTAAAATGGCTGAAAAACAAATTTGGCCCATTTTTGCGGCCCTGGCTTGCTGGCCTGACCCCATGGAAATTTTCAAATTTTGGCCAATGGCTCAGTTAGGCAGGAAATGTATCAAAACGAGCTCAAAATGCCCTACAATGAATGTCAGCATGATTTAAAGGCCAAATGTCAAGGGGAAAGGTGTTTAAGGGCCACTTCCGGTTTGGAGGAGGTCACTTCCGGTTTCAGGAAATGGCAGTTAGCTATGCAGTTTCTTGGCTTTTTAAACATGAAATCCAGTCACTTTTCATCCCTCTGATCCTTTCTTGGTAAAAGGAAGCCCAATCAGATAAAATGGCTGAAAAACTAATTTGGCCCATTTTTGCGGCCCTGGCTTGCATGCGTGGCTCCATGAAATTTTCAAATTTTGGCCAATGGCTCAGTTAGGCAGGAAATGTATCAAAACGAGCTCAAAATGCCCTATAATGAATGTCAGCATGATTTAAAGGCCAAATGTCAAGGGGAAAGGTGTTTAAGGGCCACTTCCGGTTTGGAGGAGGTCACTTCCGGTTTCAGGAAATGGCAGTTAGCTATGCAGTTTCTTGGCTTTTTAAACATGAAATCCAGTCACTTTTCATCCCTCTGGTCCTTTCTTGGTAAACGGAAGCCCAAACAGGTAAAATGGCTGAAAAACAAATTTGGCCCATTTTTGCGGCCCTGGCTTGCTGGCCTGACCCCATGGAAATTTTCAAATTTTGGCCAATGGCTCAGTTAGGCAGGAAATGTATCAAAACGAGCTCAAAATGCCCTACAATGAATGTCAGCATGATTTAAAGGCCAAATGTGAAGGGGAAAGGTGTTTAAGGGCCACTTCCGGTTTGGAGGAGGTCACTTCCGGTTTCAGGAAATGGCAGTTAGCTATGCAGTTTCTTGGCTTTTTAAACATGAAATCCAGTCACTTTTCATCCCTCTGATCCTTTCTTGGTAAAAGGAAGCCCAATCAGATAAAATGGCTGAAAAACTAATTTGGCCCATTTTTGCGGCCCTGGCTTGCATGCGTGGCTCCATGAAATTTTCAAATTTTGGCCAATGGCTCAGTTAGGCAGGAAATGTATCAAAACGAGCTCAAAATGCCCTATAATGAATGTCAGCATGATTTAAAGGCCAAATGTCAAGGGGAAAGGTGTTTAAGGGCCACTTCCGGTTTGGAGGAGGTCACTTCCGGTTTCAGGAAATGGCAGTTAGCTATGCAGTTTCTTGGCTTTTTAAACATGAAATCCAGTCACTTTTCATCCCTCTGGTCCTTTCTTGGTAAAAGGAAGCCCAAACAGGTAAAATGGCTGAAAAACAAATTTGGCCCATTTTTGCGGCCCTGGCTTGCTGGCCTGACCCCATGGAAATTTTCAAATTTTGGCCAATGGCTCAGTTAGGCAGGAAATGTATCAAAACAAGCTCAAAATGCCCTACAATGAATGTCAGCATGATTTAAAGGCCAAATGTCAAGGGGAAAGGTGTTTAAGGGCCACTTCCGGTTTGGAGGAGGTCACTTCCGGTTTCAGGAAATGGCAGTTAGCTATGCAGTTTCTTGGCTTTTTAAACATGAAATCCAGTCACTTTTCATCCCTCTGGTCCTTTCTTGGTAAAAGGAAGCCCAAACAGGTAAAATGGCTGAAAAACAAATTTGGCCCATTTTTGCGGCCCTGGCTTGCTGGCCTGACCCCATGGAAATTTTCAAATTTTGGCCAATGGCTCAGTTAGGCAGGAAATGTATCAAAACGAGCTCAAAATGCCCTACAATGAATGTCAGCATGATTTAAAGGCCAAATGTCAAGGGGAAAGGTGTTTAAGGGCCACTTCCGGTTTGGATGAGGTCACTTCCGGTTTCAGGAAATGGCAGTTAGCTATGCAGTTTCTTGGCTTTTTAAACATGAAATCCAGTCACTTTTCATCCCTCTGGTCCTTTCTTGGTAAAAGGAAGCCCAAACAGGTAAAATGGCTGAAAAACAAATTTGGCCCATTTTTGCGGCCCTGGCTTGCTGGCCTGACCCCATGGAAATTTTCAAATTTTGGCCAATGGCTCAGTTAGGCAGGAAATGTATCAAAACGAGCTCAAAATGCCCTACAATGAATGTCAGCATGATTTAAAGGCCAAATGTCAAGGGGAAAGGTGTTTAAGGGCCACTTCCGGTTTGGAGGAGGTCACTTCCGGTTTCAGGAAATGGCAGTTAGCTATGCAGTTTCTTGGCTTTTTAAACATGAAATCCAGTCACTTTTCATCCCTCTGGTCCTTTCTTGGTAAAAGGAAGCCCAAACAGCTAAAATAGCTGAAAAACTAATTTGGCCCATTTTTGCGGCCCTGGCTTGCTGGCCTGACCCCATGGAAATTTTCAAATTTTGGCCAATGGCTCAGTTAGGCAGGAAATGTATCAAAACGAGCTCAAAATGCCCTACAATGAATGTCAGCATGATTTAAAGGCCAAATGTCAAGGGGAAAGGTGTTTAAGGGCCACTTCCGGTTTGGAGGAGGTCACTTCCGGTTTCAGGAAATGGCAGTTAGCTATGCAGTTTCTTGGCTTTTTAAACATGAAATCCAGTCACTTTTCATCCCTCTGGTCCTTTCTTGGTAAAAGGAAGCCCAAACAGCTAAAATAGCTGAAAAACTAATTTGGCCCATTTTGCGGCCCTGGCTTGCATGCGTGGCTCCATGAAATTTTCACATTTTGGCCAATGGCTCAGTTAGGCAGGAAATGTATCAAAACTAGTTCAAAATGCCCTAAAATAGATGCCAGCATGATTTAAAGGCCAAAATGTCAAGGGGAAAGGTGTTTAAGGGCCACTTCCGGTTTGGAGGAGGTCACTTCCGGTTTCAGGAAATGGCAGTTAGCTATGCAGTTTCTTGGCTTTTTTAACATGAAATCCAGTCACTTTTCATCCCTCTGGTCCTTTCTTGGTAAACGGAAGCCCAAACAGGTAAAATGGCTGAAAAACAAATTTGGCCCATTTTTGCGGCCCTGGCTTGCATGCGTGGCTCCATGAAATTTTCAAATTTTGGCCAATGGCTCAGTTAGGCAGGAAATGTATCAAAACGAGTTCAAAATGCCCTAAAATGGATGCCAGCATGATTTAAAGGCCAAAATGTCAAGGGGAACGGTGTTTAAGGGCCACTTCCGGTTTGGAGGAGGTCACTTCCGGTTTCAGGAAATGGCAGTTAGCTATGCAGTTTCTTGGCTTTGGCTTTTTAAACATGAAATCCAGTCACTTTTCATCCCTCTGGTCCTTTCTTGGTAAAAGGAAGCCTAATTGGGTAAAATGGCTGAAAAACAAATTTGGCCCATTTTTGCCGCCCTGGCTTGCTGGCCTGGCCCCATGAAATTTTCAAATTTTGGCCAATGGCTCAGTTAGGCAGGAAATGTATCAAAACGAGCTCAGAATGCCCTAAAATGAATGCCAGCATGATTTAAAGTCCAAAATGTCAAAGGGAAAGGTGTTTAAGGGTCACTTCCGGTTTGGAGGAGGTCACTTCCGGTTTGGAGGAGGTCACTTCCGGTTTCAGGAAATGGCAGTTAGCTATGCAGTTTCTTGGTTTTTTAAACATGAAATCCAGTCACTTTTCACCCTCTGGTCCTTTCTTGGTAAAAGGAAGCCCAAACAGGTAAAATGGCTGAAAAAAAAATTTGGCCCATTTTTGCGGCCCTGGCTTGCATGCGTGGCTCCATGAAATTTTCAAATTTTGGCCAATGGCTCAGTTAGGCAGGAAAGTATCAAAACGAGTTCAAAATGCCCTACAATGAATGTCAGCATGATTTAAAGGCCAAATGTCAAGGGGAACGGTGTTTAAGGGCCACTTCCGGTTTGGAGGAGGTCACTTCCGGTTTCAGGAAATGGCAGTTAGCTATGCAGTTTCTTGGCTTTTTAAACATGAAATGCAGTCACTTTTCATCCCTCTGGTCCTTTCTTGGTAAAAGGAAGCCCAAACAGCTAAAATAGCTGAAAAACTAATTTGGCCCATTTTTGCGGCCCTGGCTTGCATGCGTGGCTCCATGAAATTTTCACATTTTGGCCAATGGCTCAGTTAGGCAGGAAATGTATCAAAACTAGTTCAAAATGCCCTAAAATAGATGCCAGCATGATTTAAAGGCCAAAATGTCAAGGGGAAAGGTGTTTAAGGGCCACTTCCGGTTTGGAGGAGGTCACTTCCGGTCTCAGGAAATGGCAGTTAGCTATGCAGTTTCTTGGCTTTTTAAACATGAAATCCAGTCACTTTTCATCCCTCTGGTCCTTTCTTGGCAAAAGGAAGCCTAAACGGGTAAAATGGCTGAAAAACAAATTTGGCCCATTTTTGCCGCCCTGGCTTGCATGCGTGGCTCCATGAAATTTTCAAATTTTGGCCAATGGCTCAGTTAGGCAGGAAATGTATCAAAACGAGTTCAAAATGCCCTAAAATGGATGCCAGCATGATTTAAAGGCCAAAATGTCAAGGGGAAAGGTGTTTAAGGTCCACTTCCGGTTTGGAGGAGGTCACTTCCGGTTTCAGGAAATGGCAGTTAGCTATGCAGTTTCTTGGCTTTTTAAACATGAAATCCAGTCACTTTTCATCCCTCTGGTCCTTTCTTGGTAAAAGGAAGCCCAAACAAGTAAAATGGGTGAAAAACAAATTTGGCCTATTTTTGCGGCCCTGGCTTGCTGGCCTGGCCCCATGAAATTTTCAAATTTTGGCCAATGGCTCAGTTAGGCAGGAAATATATCAAAACGAGCTCAAAATGCCCTAAAATGAATGCCAGCATGAATTAAAGGCCAAAATGTCAAGGGGAAAGGTGTTTAGGGGCCACTTCCGGTTTGGAGGAGGTCACTTCCGGTTTCAGGAAATGGCAGTTAGCTATGCAGTTTCTTGGCTTTTAAACATGAAATCCAGTCACTTTTCATCCCTCTGGTCCTTTCTTGGTAAAAGGAAGCCCAAACAAGTAAAATGGCTGAAAAACAAATTTTGCCCTTTTTTGTGGCCCTGGCTTGCTGGCCTGGCCCCATGAAATTTTCAAATTTTGGCCAATGGCTCAGTTAGGCAGGAAATGTATCAAAACGAGTTCAAAATGCCCTAAAATGGATGCCAGCATGATTTAAAGGCCAAAATGTCAAGGGGGAAGGTGTTTAAGGGCCACTTCCGGTTTGGAGGAGGTCACTTCCGGTTTCAGGAAATGGCAGTTAGCTATGCAGTTTCTTGGCTTTTTAAACATGAAATCCAGTCACTTTTCATCCCTCTGGTCCTTTCTTGGTAAAAGGAAGCCCAAACAAGTAAAATGGGTGAAAAACAAATTTGGCCCATTTTTGCGGCCCTGGCTTGCTGGCCTGGCCCCATGAAATTTTCAAATTTTGGCCAATGGCTCAGTTAGGCAGGAAATATATCAAAACGAGCTCAAAATTCCCTAAAATGGATGCCAGCATGATTTAAATGCCAAAATGTCAAGGGGAAAGGTGTTTAGGGGCCACTTCCGGTTTGGAGGAGGTCACTTCCGGTCTCAGGAAATGGCAGTTAGCTATGCAGTTTCTTGGCTTTTTAAACATGAAATCCAGTCACTTTTCATCCCTCTGGTCCTTTCTTGGTAAAAGGAAGCCTAAACGGGTAAAATGGCTGAAAAACAAATTTGGCCCATTTTTGCCGCCCTGGCTTGCTGGCCTGGCCCCATGAAATTTGCAAACTTTGGCCAATGGCTCAGTTAGGCAGGAAATGTATCAAAACGAGCTCAAAATGCCCTAAAATGAATGCCAGCATGAATTAAAGGCCAAAATGTCAAGGGGAAAGGTGTTTAAGGGCCACTTCCGGTTTGGAGGAGGTCACTTCCTGTTTCAGGAAATGGCAGTTAGCTATGCAATTTCTTGGCTTTTTAAACATGAAATCCAATCACTTTTCATCCCTCTGGTCCTTTCTTGGTAAAAGGAAGCCCAAACAAGTAAAATGGCTGAAAAACAAATTTTGCCCTTTTTTGTGGCCCTGGCTTGCTGGCCTGGCCCCATGAAATTTTCAAATTTTGGCCAATGGCTCAGTTAGGCAGGAAATGTATCAAAACGAGCTCAAAATGCCCTAAAATGAATGCCAGCATGATTCAAAGGCCAAAATGTCAAGGGGAAAGGTGTTTAGGGGCCACTTCCGGTTTGGAGGAGGTCACTTCCGGTTTCAGGAAATGGCAGTTAGCTATGCAGTTTCTTGGCTTTTAAACATGAAATCCAGTCACTTTTCATCCCTCTGGTCCTTTCTTGGTAAAAGGAAGCCCAAACAAGTAAAATGGCTGAAAAACAAATTTTGCCCTTTTTTGTGGCCCTGGCTTGCTGGCCTGGCCCCATGAAATTTTCAAATTTTGGCCAATGGCTCAGTTAGGCAGGAAATGTATCAAAACGAGCTCAAAATGCCCTATAATGAATGTCAGCATGATTTAAAGGCCAAATGTCAAGGGGAAAGGTGTTTAAGGGCCACTTCCGGTTTGGAGGAGGTCACTTCCGGTTTCAGGAAATGGCAGTTAGCTATGCAGTTTCTTGGCTTTTTAAACATGAAATCCAGTCACTTTTCATCCCTCTGGTCCTTTCTTGGTAAACGGAAGCCCAAACAGGTAAAATGGCTGAAAAACAAATTTGGCCCATTTTTGCGGCCCTGGCTTGCTGGCCTGACCCCATGGAAATTTTCAAATTTTGGCCAATGGCTCAGTTAGGCAGGAAATGTATCAAAACGAGCTCAAAATGCCCTATAATGAATGTCAGCATGATTTAAAGGCCAAATGTCAAGGGGAAAGGTGTTTAAGGGCCACTTCCGGTTTGGAGGAGGTCACTTCCGGTTTCAGGAAATGGCAGTTAGCTATGCAGTTTCTTGGCTTTTTAAACATGAAATCCAGTCACTTTTCATCCCTCTGGTCCTTTCTTGGTAAAAGGAAACCCAAACAGGTAAAATGGCTGAAAAACAAATTTGGCCCATTTTTGCGGCCCTGGCTTGCTGGCCTGACCCCATGGAAATTTTCAAATTTTGGCCAATGGCTCAGTTAGGCAGGAAATGTATCAAAACAAGCTCAAAATGCCCTACAATGAATGTCAGCATGATTTAAAGGCCAAATGTCAAGGGGAAAGGTGTTTAAGGGCCACTTCCGGTTTGGAGGAGGTCACTTCCGGTTTCAGGAAATGGCAGTTAGCTATGCAGTTTCTTGGCTTTTTAAACATGAAATCCAGTCACTTTTCATCCCTCTGGTCCTTTCTTGGTAAAAGGAAGCCCAAACAGCTAAAATAGCTGAAAAACTAATTTGGCCCATTTTTGCGGCCCTGGCTTGCATGCGTGGCTCCATGAAATTTTCACATTTTGGCCAATGGCTCAGTTAGGCAGGAAATGTATCAAAACTAGTTCAAAATGCCCTAAAATAGATGCCAGCATGATTTAAAGGCCAAAATGTCAAGGGGAACGGTGTTTAAGGGCCACTTCCGGTTTGGAGGAGGTCACTTCCGGTTTCAGGAAATGGCAGTTAGCTATGCAGTTTCTTGGCTTTTTAAACATGAAATCCAGTCACTTTTCATCCCTCTGGTCCTTTCTTGGTAAAAGGAAGCCCAAACAGGTAAAATGGCTGAAAAACAAATTTGGCCCATTTTTGCGGCCCTGGCTTGCTGGCCTGACCCCATGGAAATTTTCAAATTTTGGCCAATGGCTCAGTTAGGCAGGAAATGTATCAAAACGAGCTCAAAATGCCCTACAATGAATGTCAGCATGATTTAAAGGCCAAATGTCAAGGGGAAAGGTGTTTAAGGGCCACTTCCGGTTTGGAGGAGGTCACTTCCGGTTTCAGGAAATGGCAGTTAGCTATGCAGTTTCTTGGCTTTTTAAACATGAAATCCAGTCACTTTTCATCCCTCTGGTCCTTTCTTGGTAAAGGGAAGCCCAAACAGCTAAAATAGCTGAAAAACTAATTTGGCCCATTTTTGCGGCCCTGGCTTGCATGCGTGGCTCCATGAAATTTTCACATTTTGGCCAATGGCTCAGTTAGGCAGGAAATGTATCAAAACTAGTTCAAAATGCCCTAAAATAGATGCCAGCATGATTTAAAGGCCAAAATGTCAAGGGGAAAGGTGTTTAAGGGCCACTTCCGGTTTGGAGGAGGTCACTTCCGGTTTCAGGAAATGGCAGTTAGCTATGCAGTTTCTTGGCTTTTTAAACATGAAATCCAGTCACTTTTCATCCCTCTGGTCCTTTCTTGGTAAACGGAAGCCCAAACAGGTAAAATGGCTGAAAAACAAATTTGGCCCATTTTTGCGGCCCTGGCTTGCATGCGTGGCTCCATGAAATTTTCAAATTTTGGCCAATGGCTCAGTTAGGCAGGAAATGTATCAAAACGAGTTCAAAATGCCCTAAAATGGATGCCAGCATGATTTAAAGGCCAAAATGTCAAGGGGAACGGTGTTTAAGGGCCACTTCCGGTTTGGAGGAGGTCACTTCCGGTTTCAGGAAATGGCAGTTAGCTATGCAGTTTCTTGGCTTTGGCTTTTTAAACATGAAATCCAGTCACTTTTCATCCCTCTGGTCCTTTCTTGGTAAAAGGAAGCCTAATTGGGTAAAATGGCTGAAAAACAAATTTGGCCCATTTTTGCCGCCCTGGCTTGCTGGCCTGGCCCCATGAAATTTTCAAATTTTGGCCAATGGCTCAGTTAGGCAGGAAATGTATCAAAACGAGCTCAGAATGCCCTAAAATGAATGCCAGCATGATTTAAAGTCCAAAATGTCAAAGGGAAAGGTGTTTAAGGGTCACTTCCGGTTTGGAGGAGGTCACTTCCGGTTTCAGGAAATGGCAGTTAGCTATGCAGTTTCTTGGCTTTTTAAACATGAAATCCAGTCACTTTTCACCCTCTGGTCCTTTCTTGGTAAAAGGAAGCCCAAACAGGTAAAATGGCTGAAAAAAAAATTTGGCCCATTTTTGCGGCCCTGGCTTGCATGCGTGGCTCCATGAAATTTTCAAATTTTGGCCAATGGCTCAGTTAGGCAGGAAAGTATCAAAACGAGTTCAAAATGCCCTACAATGAATGTCAGCATGATTTAAAGGCCAAATGTCAAGGGGAACGGTGTTTAAGGGCCACTTCCGGTTTGGAGGAGGTCACTTCCGGTTTCAGGAAATGGCAGTTAGCTATGCAGTTTCTTGGCTTTTTAAACATGAAATCCAGTCACTTTTCATCCCTCTGATCCTTTCTTGGTAAAAGGAAGCCCAATCAGATAAAATGGCTGAAAAACTAATTTGGCCCATTTTTGCGGCCCTGGCTTGCATGCGTGGCTCCATGAAATTTTCAAATTTTGGCCAATGGCTCAGTTAGGCAGGAAATGTATCAAAACGAGCTCAAAATGCCCTATAATGAATGTCAGCATGATTTAAAGGCCAAATGTCAAGGGGAAAGGTGTTTAAGGGCCACTTCCGGTTTGGAGGAGGTCACTTCCGGTTTCAGGAAATGGCAGTTAGCTATGCAGTTTCTTGGCTTTTTAAACATGAAATCCAGTCACTTTTCATCCCTCTGGTCCTTTCTTGGTAAAAGGAAGCCCAAACAGGTAAAATGGCTGAAAAACAAATTTGGCCCATTTTTGCGGCCCTGGCTTGCTGGCCTGACCCCATGGAAATTTTCAAATTTTGGCCAATGGCTCAGTTAGGCAGGAAATGTATCAAAACAAGCTCAAAATGCCCTACAATGAATGTCAGCATGATTTAAAGGTCAAATGTCAAGGGGAAAGGTGTTTAAGGGCCACTTCCGGTTTGAAGGAGGTCACTTCCGGTTTCAGGAAATGGCAGTTAGCTATGCAGTTTCTTGGCTTTTTAAACATGAAATCCAGTCACTTTTCACCCTCTGGTCCTTTCTTGGTAAAAGGAAGCCCAAACAGGTAAAATGGCTGAAAAAAAAATTTGGCCCATTTTTGCGGCCCTGGCTTGCATGCGTGGCTCCATGAAATTTTCAAATTTTGGCCAATGGCTCAGTTAGGCAGGAAAGTATCAAAACGAGTTCAAAATGCCCTACAATGAATGTCAGCATGATTTAAAGGCCAAATGTCAAGGGGAACGGTGTTTAAGGGCCACTTCCGGTTTGGAGGAGGTCACTTCCGGTTTCAGGAAATGGCAGTTAGCTATGCAGTTTCTTGGCTTTTTAAACATGAAATCCAGTCACTTTTCATCCCTCTGATCCTTTCTTGGTAAAAGGAAGCCCAATCAGATAAAATGGCTGAAAAACTAATTTGGCCCATTTTTGCGACCCTGGCTTGCATGCGTGGCTCCATGAAATTTTCAAATTTTGGCCAATGGCTCAGTTAGGCAGGAAATGTATCAAAACGAGCTCAAAATGCCCTATAATGAATGTCAGCATGATTTAAAGGCCAAATGTCAAGGGGAAAGGTGTTTAAGGGCCACTTCCGGTTTGGAGGAGGTCACTTCCGGTTTCAGGAAATGGCAGTTAGCTATGCAGTTTCTTGGCTTTTTAAACATGAAATCCAGTCACTTTTCATCCCTCTGGTCCTTTCTTGGTAAAAGGAAGCCCAAACAGGTAAAATGGCTGAAAAACAAATTTGGCCCATTTTTGCGGCCCTGGCTTGCTGGCCTGACCCCATGGAAATTTTCAAATTTTGGCCAATGGCTCAGTTAGGCAGGAAATGTATCAAAACAAGCTCAAAATGCCCTACAATGAATGTCAGCATGATTTAAAGGTCAAATGTCAAGGGGAAAGGTGTTTAAGGGCCACTTCCGGTTTGAAGGAGGTCACTTCCGGTTTCAGGAAATGGCAGTTAGCTATGCAGTTTCTTGGCTTTTTAAACATGAAATCCAGTCACTTTTCATCCCTCTGGTCCTTTCTTGGTAAAAGGAAGCCCAAACAGCTAAAATAGCTGAAAAACTAATTTGGCCCATTTTTGCGGCCCTGGCTTGCATGCGTGGCTCCATGAAATTTTCACATTTTGGCCAATGGCTCAGTTAGGCAGGAAATGTATCAAAACTAGTTCAAAATGCCCTAAAATAGATGCCAGCATGATTTAAAGGCCAAAATGTCAAGGGGAAAGGTGTTTAAGGGCCACTTCCGGTTTGGAGGAGGTCACTTCCGGTCTCAGGAAATGGCAGTTAGCTATGCAGTTTCTTGGCTTTTTAAACATGAAATCCAGTCACTTTTCATCCCTCTGGTCCTTTCTTGGCAAAAGGAAGCCTAAACGGGTAAAATGGCTGAAAAACAAATTTGGCCCATTTTTGCGGCCCTGGCTTGCTGGCCTGGCCCCATGAAATTTTCAAATTTTGGCCAATGGCTCAGTTAGGCAGGAAATATATCAAAACGAGCTCAAAATGCCCTAAAATGAATGCCAGCATGAATTAAAGGCCAAAATGTCAAGGGGAAAGGTGTTTAAGGGCCACTTCCGGTTTGGAGGAGGTCACTTCCTGTTTCAGGAAATGGCAGTTAGCTATGCAATTTCTTGGCTTTTTAAACATGAAATCCAATCACTTTTCATCCCTCTGGTCCTTTCTTGGTAAAAGGAAGCCCAAACAAGTAAAATGGCTGAAAAACAAATTTTGCCCTTTTTTGTGGCCCTGGCTTGCTGGCCTGGCCCCATGAAATTTTCAAATTTTGGCCAATGGCTCAGTTAGGCAGGAAATGTATCAAAACGAGCTCAAAATGCCCTAAAATGAATGCCAGCATGATTCAAAGGCCAAAATGTCAAGGGGAAAGGTGTTTTAGGGGCCACTTCCGGTTTGGAGGAGGTCACTTCCGGTTTCAGGAAATGGCAGTTAGCTATGCAGTTTCTTGGCTTTTAAACATGAAATCCAGTCACTTTTCATCCCTCTGGTCCTTTCTTGGTAAAAGGAAGCCCAAACAAGTAAAATGGCTGAAAAACAAATTTTGCCCTTTTTTGTGGCCCTGGCTTGCTGGCCTGGCCCCATGAAATTTTCAAATTTTGGCCAATGGCTCAGTTAGGCAGGAAATGTATCAAAACGAGTTCAAAATGCCCTAAAATGGATGCCAGCATGATTTAAAGGCCAAAATGTCAAGGGGAAAGGTGTTTAAGGGCCACTTCCGGTTTGGAGGAGGTCACTTCCGGTTTCAGGAAATGGCAGTTAGCTATGCAGTTTCTTGGCTTTTTAAACATGAAATCCAGTCACTTTTCATCCCTCTGGTCCTTTCTTGGTAAAAGGAAGCCCAAACAAGTAAAATGGGTGAAAAACAAATTTGGCCCATTTTTGCGGCCCTGGCTTGCTGGCCTGGCCCCATGAAATTTTCAAATTTTGGCCAATGGCTCAGTTAGGCAGGAAATATATCAAAACGAGCTCAAAATTCCCTAAAATGGATGCCAGCATGATTTAAATGCCAAAATGTCAAGGGGAAAGGTGTTTAGGGGCCACTTCCGGTTTGGAGGAGGTCACTTCCGGTCTCAGGAAATGGCAGTTAGCTATGCAGTTTCTTGGCTTTTTAAACATGAAATCCAGTCACTTTTCATCCCTCTGGTCCTTTCTTGGTAAAAGGAAGCCTAAACGGGTAAAATGGCTGAAAAACAAATTTGGCCCATTTTTGCCGCCCTGGCTTGCTGGCCTGGCCCCATGAAATTTTCAAACTTTGGCCAATGGCTCAGTTAGGCAGGAAATGTATCAAAACGAGCTCAAAATGCCCTAAAATGAATGCCAGCATGATTCAAAGGCCAAAATGTCAAGGGGAAAGGTGTTTAGGGGCCACTTCCGGTTTGGAGGAGGTCACTTCCGGTTTCAGGAAATGGCAGTTAGCTATGCAGTTTCTTGGCTTTTAAACATGAAATCCAGTCACTTTTCATCCCTCTGGTCCTTTCTTGGTAAAAGGAAGCCCAAACAAGTAAAATGGCTGAAAAACAAATTTTGCCCTTTTTTGTGGCCCTGGCTTGCTGGCCTGGCCCCATGAAATTTTCAAATTTTGGCCAATGGCTCAGTTAGGCAGGAAATGTATCAAAACGAGCTCAAAATGCCCTATAATGAATGTCAGCATGATTTAAAGGCCAAATGTCAAGGGGAAAGGTGTTTAAGGGCCACTTCCGGTTTGGAGGAGGTCACTTCCGGTTTCAGGAAATGGCAGTTAGCTATGCAGTTTCTTGGCTTTTTAAACATGAAATCCAGTCACTTTTCATCCCTCTGGTCCTTTCTTGGTAAAAGGAAGCCCAAACAGCTAAAATAGCTGAAAAACTAATTTGGCCCATTTTTGCGGCCCTGGCTTGCTGGCCTGACCCCATGGAAATTTTCAAATTTTGGCCAATGGCTCAGTTAGGCAGGAAATGTATCAAAACGAGCTCAAAATGCCCTACAATGAATGTCAGCATGATTTAAAGGCCAAATGTCAAGGGGAAAGGTGTTTAAGGGCCACTTCCGGTTTGGAGGAGGTCACTTCCGGTTTCAGGAAATGGCAGTTAGCTATGCAGTTTCTTGGCTTTTTAAACATGAAATCCAGTCACTTTTCATCCCTCTGGTCCTTTCTTGGTAAAAGGAAGCCCAAACAGCTAAAATAGCTGAAAAACTAATTTGGCCCATTTTTGCGGCCCTGGCTTGCATGCGTGGCTCCATGAAATTTTCACATTTTGGCCAATGGCTCAGTTAGGCAGGAAATGTATCAAAACTAGTTCAAAATGCCCTAAAATAGATGCCAGCATGATTTAAAGGCCAAAATGTCAAGGGGAAAGGTGTTTAAGGGCCACTTCCGGTTTGGAGGAGGTCACTTCCGGTTTCAGGAAATGGCAGTTAGCTATGCAGTTTCTTGGCTTTTTAAACATGAAATCCAGTCACTTTTCATCCCTCTGGTCCTTTCTTGGTAAACGGAAGCCCAAACAGGTAAAATGGCTGAAAAACAAATTTGGCCCATTTTTGCGGCCCTGGCTTGCATGCGTGGCTCCATGAAATTTTCAAATTTTGGCCAATGGCTCAGTTAGGCAGGAAATGTATCAAAACGAGTTCAAAATGCCCTAAAATGGATGCCAGCATGATTTAAAGGCCAAAATGTCAAGGGGAACGGTGTTTAAGGGCCACTTCCGGTTTGGAGGAGGTCACTTCCGGTTTCAGGAAATGGCAGTTAGCTATGCAGTTTCTTGGCTTTGGCTTTTTAAACATGAAATCCAGTCACTTTTCATCCCTCTGGTCCTTTCTTGGTAAAAGGAAGCCTAATTGGGTAAAATGGCTGAAAAACAAATTTGGCCCATTTTTGCCGCCCTGGCTTGCTGGCCTGGCCCCATGAAATTTTCAAATTTTGGCCAATGGCTCAGTTAGGCAGGAAATGTATCAAAACGAGCTCAGAATGCCCTAAAATGAATGCCAGCATGATTTAAAGTCCAAAATGTCAAAGGGAAAGGTGTTTAAGGGTCACTTCCGGTTTGGAGGAGGTCACTTCCGGTTTGGAGGAGGTCACTTCCGGTTTCAGGAAATGGCAGTTAGCTATGCAGTTTCTTGGCTTTTTAAACATGAAATCCAGTCACTTTTCACCCTCTGGTCCTTTCTTGGTAAAAGGAAGCCCAAACAGGTAAAATGGCTGAAAAAAAAATTTGGCCCATTTTTGCGGCCCTGGCTTGCATGCGTGGCTCCATGAAATTTTCAAATTTTGGCCAATGGCTCAGTTAGGCAGGAAAGTATCAAAACGAGTTCAAAATGCCCTACAATGAATGTCAGCATGATTTAAAGGCCAAATGTCAAGGGGAACGGTGTTTAAGGGCCACTTCCGGTTTGGAGGAGGTCACTTCCGGTTTCAGGAAATGGCAGTTAGCTATGCAGTTTCTTGGCTTTTTAAACATGAAATCCAGTCACTTTTCATCCCTCTGATCCTTTCTTGGTAAAAGGAAGCCCAATCAGATAAAATGGCTGAAAAACTAATTTGGCCCATTTTTGCGGCCCTGGCTTGCATGCGTGGCTCCATGAAATTTTCAAATTTTGGCCAATGGCTCAGTTAGGCAGGAAATGTATCAAAACGAGCTCAAAATGCCCTATAATGAATGTCAGCATGATTTAAAGGCCAAATGTCAAGGGGAAAGGTGTTTAAGGGCCACTTCCGGTTTGGAGGAGGTCACTTCCGGTTTCAGGAAATGGCAGTTAGCTATGCAGTTTCTTGGCTTTTTAAACATGAAATCCAGTCACTTTTCATCCCTCTGGTCCTTTCTTGGTAAAAGGAAGCCCAAACAGGTAAAATGGCTGAAAAACAAATTTGGCCCATTTTTGCGGCCCTGGCTTGCTGGCCTGACCCCATGGAAATTTTCAAATTTTGGCCAATGGCTCAGTTAGGCAGGAAATATATCAAAACGAGCTCAAAATGCCCTAAAATGAATGCCAGCATGAATTAAAGGCCAAAATGTCAAGGGGAAAGGTGTTTAAGGGCCACTTCCGGTTTGGAGGAGGTCACTTCCTGTTTCAGGAAATGGCAGTTAGCTATGCAATTTCTTGGCTTTTTAAACATGAAATCCAATCACTTTTCATCCCTCTGGTCCTTTCTTGGTAAAAGGAAGCCCAAACAAGTAAAATGGCTGAAAAACAAATTTTGCCCTTTTTTGTGGCCCTGGCTTGCTGGCCTGGCCCCATGAAATTTTCAAATTTTGGCCAATGGCTCAGTTAGGCAGGAAATGTATCAAAACGAGCTCAAAATGCCCTAAAATGAATGCCAGCATGATTCAAAGGCCAAAATGTCAAGGGGAAAGGTGTTTAGGGGCCACTTCCGGTTTGGAGGAGGTCACTTCCGGTTTCAGGAAATGGCAGTTAGCTATGCAGTTTCTTGGCTTTTAAACATGAAATCCAGTCACTTTTCATCCCTCTGGTCCTTTCTTGGTAAAAGGAAGCCCAAACAAGTAAAATGGCTGAAAAACAAATTTTGCCCTTTTTTGTGGCCCTGGCTTGCTGGCCTGGCCCCATGAAATTTTCAAATTTTGGCCAATGGCTCAGTTAGGCAGGAAATGTATCAAAACGAGTTCAAAATGCCCTAAAATGGATGCCAGCATGATTTAAAGGCCAAAATGTCAAGGGGAAAGGTGTTTAAGGGCCACTTCCGGTTTGGAGGAGGTCACTTCCGGTTTCAGGAAATGGCAGTTAGCTATGCAGTTTCTTGGCTTTTTAAACATGAAATCCAGTCACTTTTCATCCCTCTGGTCCTTTCTTGGTAAAAGGAAGCCCAAACAAGTAAAATGGGTGAAAAACAAATTTGGCCCATTTTTGCGGCCCTGGCTTGCTGGCCTGGCCCCATGAAATTTTCAAATTTTGGCCAATGGCTCAGTTAGGCAGGAAATATATCAAAACGAGCTCAAAATTCCCTAAAATGGATGCCAGCATGATTTAAATGCCAAAATGTCAAGGGGAAAGGTGTTTAGGGGCCACTTCCGGTTTGGAGGAGGTCACTTCCGGTCTCAGGAAATGGCAGTTAGCTATGCAGTTTCTTGGCTTTTTAAACATGAAATCCAGTCACTTTTCATCCCTCTGGTACTTTCTTGGTAAAAGGAAGCCTAAACGGGTAAAATGGCTGAAAAACAAATTTGGCCCATTTTTGCCGCCCTGGCTTGCTGGCCTGGCCCCATGAAATTTTCAAACTTTGGCCAATGGCTCAGTTAGGCAGGAAATGTATCAAAACGAGCTCAAAATGCCCTAAAATGAATGCCAGCATGATTCAAAGGCCAAAATGTCAAGGGGAAAGGTGTTTAGGGGCCACTTCCGGTTTGGAGGAGGTCACTTCCGGTTTCAGGAAATGGCAGTTAGCTATGCAGTTTCTTGGCTTTTAAACATGAAATCCAGTCACTTTTCATCCCTCTGGTCCTTTCTTGGTAAAAGGAAGCCCAAACAAGTAAAATGGCTGAAAAACAAATTTTGCCTTTTTTTGTGGCCCTGGCTTGCTGGCCTGGCCCCATGAAATTTTCAAATTTTGGCCAATGGCTCAGTTAGGCAGGAAATGTATCAAAACGAGCTCAAAATGCCCTATAATGAATGTCAGCATGATTTAAAGGCCAAATGTCAAGGGGAAAGGTGTTTAAGGGCCACTTCCGGTTTGGAGGAGGTCACTTCCGGTTTCAGGAAATGGCAGTTAGCTATGCAGTTTCTTGGCTTTTTAAACATGAAATCCAGTCACTTTTCATCCCTCTGGTCCTTTCTTGGTAAAAGGAAGCCCAAACAGCTAAAATAGCTGAAAAACTAATTTGGCCCATTTTTGCGGCCCTGGCTTGCTGGCCTGACCCCATGGAAATTTTCAAATTTTGGCCAATGGCTCAGTTAGGCAGGAAATGTATCAAAACGAGCTCAAAATGCCCTACAATGAATGTCAGCATGATTTAAAGGCCAAATGTCAAGGGGAAAGGTGTTTAAGGGCCACTTCCGGTTTGGAGGAGGTCACTTCCGGTTTCAGGAAATGGCAGTTAGCTATGCAGTTTCTTGGCTTTTTAAACATGAAATCCAGTCACTTTTCATCCCTCTGGTCCTTTCTTGGTAAAAGGAAGCCCAAACAGCTAAAATAGCTGAAAAACTAATTTGGCCCATTTTTGCGGCCCTGGCTTGCATGCGTGGCTCCATGAAATTTTCACATTTTGGCCAATGGCTCAGTTAGGCAGGAAATGTATCAAAACTAGTTCAAAATGCCCTAAAATAGATGCCAGCATGATTTAAAGGCCAAAATGTCAAGGGGAAAGGTGTTTAAGGGCCACTTCCGGTTTGGAGGAGGTCACTTCCGGTTTCAGGAAATGGCAGTTAGCTATGCAGTTTCTTGGCTTTTTAAACATGAAATCCAGTCACTTTTCATCCCTCTGGTCCTTTCTTGGTAAACGGAAGCCCAAACAGGTAAAATGGCTGAAAAACAAATTTGGCCCATTTTTGCGGCCCTGGCTTGCATGCGTGGCTCCATGAAATTTTCAAATTTTGGCCAATGGCTCAGTTAGGCAGGAAATGTATCAAAACGAGTTCAAAATGCCCTAAAATGGATGCCAGCATGATTTAAAGGCCAAAATGTCAAGGGGAACGGTGTTTAAGGGCCACTTCCGGTTTGGAGGAGGTCACTTCCGGTTTCAGGAAATGGCAGTTAGCTATGCAGTTTCTTGGCTTTGGCTTTTTAAACATGAAATCCAGTCACTTTTCATCCCTCTGGTCCTTTCTTGGTAAAAGGAAGCCTAATTGGGTAAAATGGCTGAAAAACAAATTTGGCCCATTTTTGCCGCCCTGGCTTGCTGGCCTGGCCCCATGAAATTTTCAAATTTTGGCCAATGGCTCAGTTAGGCAGGAAATGTATCAAAACGAGCTCAGAATGCCCTAAAATGAATGCCAGCATGATTTAAAGTCCAAAATGTCAAAGGGAAAGGTGTTTAAGGGTCACTTCCGGTTTGGAGGAGGTCACTTCCGGTTTGGAGGAGGTCACTTCCGGTTTCAGGAAATGGCAGTTAGCTATGCAGTTTCTTGGCTTTTTAAACATGAAATCCAGTCACTTTTCACCCTCTGGTCCTTTCTTGGTAAAAGGAAGCCCAAACAGGTAAAATGGCTGAAAAAAAAATTTGGCCCATTTTTGCGGCCCTGGCTTGCATGCGTGGCTCCATGAAATTTTCAAATTTTGGCCAATGGCTCAGTTAGGCAGGAAAGTATCAAAACGAGTTCAAAATGCCCTACAATGAATGTCAGCATGATTTAAAGGCCAAATGTCAAGGGGAACGGTGTTTAAGGGCCACTTCCGGTTTGGAGGAGGTCACTTCCGGTTTCAGGAAATGGCAGTTAGCTATGCAGTTTCTTGGCTTTTTAAACATGAAATCCAGTCACTTTTCATCCCTCTGATCCTTTCTTGGTAAAAGGAAGCCCAATCAGATAAAATGGCTGAAAAACTAATTTGGCCCATTTTTGCGGCCCTGGCTTGCATGCGTGGCTCCATGAAATTTTCAAATTTTGGCCAATGGCTCAGTTAGGCAGGAAATGTATCAAAACGAGCTCAAAATGCCCTATAATGAATGTCAGCATGATTTAAAGGCCAAATGTCAAGGGGAAAGGTGTTTAAGGGCCACTTCCGGTTTGGAGGAGGTCACTTCCGGTTTCAGGAAATGGCAGTTAGCTATGCAGTTTCTTGGCTTTTTAAACATGAAATCCAGTCACTTTTCATCCCTCTGGTCCTTTCTTGGTAAAAGGAAGCCCAAACAGGTAAAATGGCTGAAAAACAAATTTGGCCCATTTTTGCGGCCCTGGCTTGCTGGCCTGACCCCATGGAAATTTTCAAATTTTGGCCAATGGCTCAGTTAGGCAGGAAATGTATCAAAACAAGCTCAAAATGCCCTACAATGAATGTCAGCATGATTTAAAGGTCAAATGTCAAGGGGAAAGGTGTTTAAGGGCCACTTCCGGTTTGAAGGAGGTCACTTCCGGTTTCAGGAAATGGCAGTTAGCTATGCAGTTTCTTGGCTTTTTAAACATGAAATCCAGTCACTTTTCATCCCTCTGGTCCTTTCTTGGTAAAAGGAAGCCCAAACAGCTAAAATAGCTGAAAAACTAATTTGGCCCATTTTTGCGGCCCTGGCTTGCATGCGTGGCTCCATGAAATTTTCACATTTTGGCCAATGGCTCAGTTAGGCAGGAAATGTATCAAAACTAGTTCAAAATGCCCTAAAATAGATGCCAGCATGATTTAAAGGCCAAAATGTCAAGGGGAAAGGTGTTTAAGGGCCACTTCCGGTTTGGAGGAGGTCACTTCCGGTCTCAGGAAATGGCAGTTAGCTATGCAGTTTCTTGGCTTTTTAAACATGAAATCCAGTCACTTTTCATCCCTCTGGTCCTTTCTTGGCAAAAGGAAGCCTAAACGGGTAAAATGGCTGAAAAACAAATTTGGCCCATTTTTGCCGCCCTGGCTTGCATGCGTGGCTCCATGAAATTTTCAAATTTTGGCCAATGGCTCAGTTAGGCAGGAAATGTATCAAAACGAGTTCAAAATGCCCTAAAATGGATGCTAGCATGATTTAAAGGCCAAAATGTCAAGGGGAAAGGTGTTTAAGGTCCACTTCCGGTTTGGAGGAGGTCACTTCCGGTTTCAGGAAATGGCAGTTAGCTATGCAGTTTCTTGGCTTTTTAAACATGAAATCCAGTCACTTTTCATCCCTCTGGTCCTTTCTTGGTAAAAGGAAGCCCAAACAAGTAAAATGGGTGAAAAACAAATTTGGCCCATTTTTGCGGCCCTGGCTTGCTGGCCTGGCCCCATGAAATTTTCAAATTTTGGCCAATGGCTCAGTTAGGCAGGAAATATATCAAAACGAGCTCAAAATGCCCTAAAATGAATGCCAGCATGAATTAAAGGCCAAAATGTCAAGGGGAAAGGTGTTTAAGGGCCACTTCCGGTTTGGAGGAGGTCACTTCCTGTTTCAGGAAATGGCAGTTAGCTATGCAATTTCTTGGCTTTTTAAACATGAAATCCAATCACTTTTCATCCCTCTGGTCCTTTCTTGGTAAAAGGAAGCCCAAACAAGTAAAATGGCTGAAAAACAAATTTTGCCCTTTTTTGTGGCCCTGGCTTGCTGGCCTGGCCCCATGAAATTTTCAAATTTTGGCCAATGGCTCAGTTAGGCAGGAAATGTATCAAAACGAGCTCAAAATGCCCTAAAATGAATGCCAGCATGATTCAAAGGCCAAAATGTCAAGGGGAAAGGTGTTTAGGGGCCACTTCCGGTTTGGAGGAGGTCACTTCCGGTTTCAGGAAATGGCAGTTAGCTATGCAGTTTCTTGGCTTTTAAACATGAAATCCAGTCACTTTTCATCCCTCTGGTCCTTTCTTGGTAAAAGGAAGCCTAAACGGGTAAAATGGCTGAAAAACAAATTTGGCCCATTTTTGCCGCCCTGGCTTGCTGGCCTGGCCCCATGAAATTTTCAAACTTTGGCCAATGGCTCAGTTAGGCAGGAAATGTATCAAAACGAGCTCAAAATGCCCTAAAATGAATGCCAGCATGATTCAAAGGCCAAAATGTCAAGGGGAAAGGTGTTTAGGGGCCACTTCCGGTTTGGAGGAGGTCACTTCCGGTTTCAGGAAATGGCAGTTAGCTATGCAGTTTCTTGGCTTTTAAACATGAAATCCAGTCACTTTTCATCCCTCTGGTCCTTTCTTGGTAAAAGGAAGCCCAAACAAGTAAAATGGCTGAAAAACAAATTTTGCCCTTTTTTGTGGCCCTGGCTTGCTGGCCTGGCCCCATGAAATTTTCAAATTTTGGCCAATGGCTCAGTTAGGCAGGAAATGTATCAAAACGAGCTCAAAATGCCCTATAATGAATGTCAGCATGATTTAAAGGCCAAATGTCAAGGGGAAAGGTGTTTAAGGGCCACTTCCGGTTTGGAGGAGGTCACTTCCGGTTTCAGGAAATGGCAGTTAGCTATGCAGTTTCTTGGCTTTTTAAACATGAAATCCAGTCACTTTTCATCCCTCTGGTCCTTTCTTGGTAAAAGGAAGCCCAAACAGCTAAAATAGCTGAAAAACTAATTTGGCCCATTTTTGCGGCCCTGGCTTGCTGGCCTGACCCCATGGAAATTTTCAAATTTTGGCCAATGGCTCAGTTAGGCAGGAAATGTATCAAAACGAGCTCAAAATGCCCTACAATGAATGTCAGCATGATTTAAAGGCCAAATGTCAAGGGGAAAGGTGTTTAAGGGCCACTTCCGGTTTGGAGGAGGTCACTTCCGGTTTCAGGAAATGGCAGTTAGCTATGCAGTTTCTTGGCTTTTTAAACATGAAATCCAGTCACTTTTCATCCCTCTGGTCCTTTCTTGGTAAAAGGAAGCCCAAACAGCTAAAATAGCTGAAAAACTAATTTGGCCCATTTTTGCGGCCCTGGCTTGCATGCGTGGCTCCATGAAATTTTCACATTTTGGCCAATGGCTCAGTTAGGCAGGAAATGTATCAAAACTAGTTCAAAATGCCCTAAAATAGATGCCAGCATGATTTAAAGGCCAAAATGTCAAGGGGAAAGGTGTTTAAGGGCCACTTCCGGTTTGGAGGAGGTCACTTCCGGTTTCAGGAAATGGCAGTTAGCTATGCAGTTTCTTGGCTTTTTAAACATGAAATCCAGTCACTTTTCATCCCTCTGGTCCTTTCTTGGTAAACGGAAGCCCAAACAGGTAAAATGGCTGAAAAACAAATTTGGCCCATTTTTGCGGCCCTGGCTTGCATGCGTGGCTCCATGAAATTTTCAAATTTTGGCCAATGGCTCAGTTAGGCAGGAAATGTATCAAAACGAGTTCAAAATGCCCTAAAATGGATGCCAGCATGATTTAAAGGCCAAAATGTCAAGGGGAACGGTGTTTAAGGGCCACTTCCGGTTTGGAGGAGGTCACTTCCGGTTTCAGGAAATGGCAGTTAGCTATGCAGTTTCTTGGCTTTGGCTTTTTAAACATGAAATCCAGTCACTTTTCATCCCTCTGGTCCTTTCTTGGTAAAAGGAAGCCTAATTGGGTAAAATGGCTGAAAAACAAATTTGGCCCATTTTTGCCGCCCTGGCTTGCTGGCCTGGCCCCATGAAATTTTCAAATTTTGGCCAATGGCTCAGTTAGGCAGGAAATGTATCAAAACGAGCTCAGAATGCCCTAAAATGAATGCCAGCATGATTTAAAGTCCAAAATGTCAAAGGGAAAGGTGTTTAAGGGTCACTTCCGGTTTGGAGGAGGTCACTTCCGGTTTGGAGGAGGTCACTTCCGGTTTCAGGAAATGGCAGTTAGCTATGCAGTTTCTTGGCTTTTTAAACATGAAATCCAGTCACTTTTCACCCTCTGGTCCTTTCTTGGTAAAAGGAAGCCCAAACAGGTAAAATGGCTGAAAAAAAAATTTGGCCCATTTTTGCGGCCCTGGCTTGCATGCGTGGCTCCATGAAATTTTCAAATTTTGGCCAATGGCTCAGTTAGGCAGGAAAGTATCAAAACGAGTTCAAAATGCCCTACAATGAATGTCAGCATGATTTAAAGGCCAAATGTCAAGGGGAACGGTGTTTAAGGGCCACTTCCGGTTTGGAGGAGGTCACTTCCGGTTTCAGGAAATGGCAGTTAGCTATGCAGTTTCTTGGCTTTTTAAACATGAAATCCAGTCACTTTTCATCCCTCTGATCCTTTCTTGGTAAAAGGAAGCCCAATCAGATAAAATGGCTGAAAAACTAATTTGGCCCATTTTTGCGGCCCTGGCTTGCATGCGTGGCTCCATGAAATTTTCAAATTTTGGCCAATGGCTCAGTTAGGCAGGAAATGTATCAAAACGAGCTCAAAATGCCCTATAATGAATGTCAGCATGATTTAAAGGCCAAATGTCAAGGGGAAAGGTGTTTAAGGGCCACTTCCGGTTTGGAGGAGGTCACTTCCGGTTTCAGGAAATGGCAGTTAGCTATGCAGTTTCTTGGCTTTTTAAACATGAAATCCAGTCACTTTTCATCCCTCTGGTCCTTTCTTGGTAAAAGGAAGCCCAAACAGGTAAAATGGCTGAAAAACAAATTTGGCCCATTTTTGCGGCCCTGGCTTGCTGGCCTGACCCCATGGAAATTTTCAAATTTTGGCCAATGGCTCAGTTAGGCAGGAAATGTATCAAAACAAGCTCAAAATGCCCTACAATGAATGTCAGCATGATTTAAAGGTCAAATGTCAAGGGGAAAGGTGTTTAAGGGCCACTTCCGGTTTGAAGGAGGTCACTTCCGGTTTCAGGAAATGGCAGTTAGCTATGCAGTTTCTTGGCTTTTTAAACATGAAATCCAGTCACTTTTCATCCCTCTGGTCCTTTCTTGGTAAAAGGAAGCCCAAACAGCTAAAATAGCTGAAAAACTAATTTGGCCCATTTTTGCGGCCCTGGCTTGCATGCGTGGCTCCATGAAATTTTCACATTTTGGCCAATGGCTCAGTTAGGCAGGAAATGTATCAAAACTAGTTCAAAATGCCCTAAAATAGATGCCAGCATGATTTAAAGGCCAAAATGTCAAGGGGAAAGGTGTTTAAGGGCCACTTCCGGTTTGGAGGAGGTCACTTCCGGTTTCAGGAAATGGCAGTTAGCTATGCAGTTTCTTGGCTTTTTAAACATGAAATCCAGTCACTTTTCATCCCTCTGGTCCTTTCTTGGTAAACGGAAGCCCAAACAGGTAAAATGGCTGAAAAACAAATTTGGCCCATTTTTGCGGCCCTGGCTTGCATGCGTGGCTCCATGAAATTTTCAAATTTTGGCCAATGGCTCAGTTAGGCAGGAAATGTATCAAAACGAGTTCAAAATGCCCTAAAATGGATGCCAGCATGATTTAAAGGCCAAAATGTCAAGGGGAACGGTGTTTAAGGGCCACTTCCGGTTTGGAGGAGGTCACTTCCGGTTTCAGGAAATGGCAGTTAGCTATGCAGTTTCTTGGCTTTGGCTTTTTAAACATGAAATCCAGTCACTTTTCATCCCTCTGGTCCTTTCTTGGTAAAAGGAAGCCTAATTGGGTAAAATGGCTGAAAAACAAATTTGGCCCATTTTTGCCGCCCTGGCTTGCTGGCCTGGCCCCATGAAATTTTCAAATTTTGGCCAATGGCTCAGTTAGGCAGGAAATGTATCAAAACGAGCTCAGAATGCCCTAAAATGAATGCCAGCATGATTTAAAGTCCAAAATGTCAAAGGGAAAGGTGTTTAAGGGTCACTTCCGGTTTGGAGGAGGTCACTTCCGGTTTGGAGGAGGTCACTTCCGGTTTCAGGAAATGGCAGTTAGCTATGCAGTTTCTTGGCTTTTTAAACATGAAATCCAGTCACTTTTCACCCTCTGGTCCTTTCTTGGTAAAAGGAAGCCCAAACAGGTAAAATGGCTGAAAAAAAAATTTGGCCCATTTTTGCGGCCCTGGCTTGCATGCGTGGCTCCATGAAATTTTCAAATTTTGGCCAATGGCTCAGTTAGGCAGGAAAGTATCAAAACGAGTTCAAAATGCCCTACAATGAATGTCAGCATGATTTAAAGGCCAAATGTCAAGGGGAACGGTGTTTAAGGGCCACTTCCGGTTTGGAGGAGGTCACTTCCGGTTTCAGGAAATGGCAGTTAGCTATGCAGTTTCTTGGCTTTTTAAACATGAAATCCAGTCACTTTTCATCCCTCTGATCCTTTCTTGGTAAAAGGAAGCCCAATCAGATAAAATGGCTGAAAAACTAATTTGGCCCATTTTTGCGGCCCTGGCTTGCATGCGTGGCTCCATGAAATTTTCAAATTTTGGCCAATGGCTCAGTTAGGCAGGAAATGTATCAAAACGAGCTCAAAATGCCCTATAATGAATGTCAGCATGATTTAAAGGCCAAATGTCAAGGGGAAAGGTGTTTAAGGGCCACTTCCGGTTTGGAGGAGGTCACTTCCGGTTTCAGGAAATGGCAGTTAGCTATGCAGTTTCTTGGCTTTTTAAACATGAAATCCAGTCACTTTTCATCCCTCTGGTCCTTTCTTGGTAAAAGGAAGCCCAAACAGGTAAAATGGCTGAAAAACAAATTTGGCCCATTTTTGCGGCCCTGGCTTGCTGGCCTGACCCCATGGAAATTTTCAAATTTTGGCCAATGGCTCAGTTAGGCAGGAAATGTATCAAAACAAGCTCAAAATGCCCTACAATGAATGTCAGCATGATTTAAAGGTCAAATGTCAAGGGGAAAGGTGTTTAAGGGCCACTTCCGGTTTGAAGGAGGTCACTTCCGGTTTCAGGAAATGGCAGTTAGCTATGCAGTTTCTTGGCTTTTTAAACATGAAATCCAGTCACTTTTCATCCCTCTGGTCCTTTCTTGGTAAAAGGAAGCCCAAACAGCTAAAATAGCTGAAAAACTAATTTGGCCCATTTTTGCGGCCCTGGCTTGCATGCGTGGCTCCATGAAATTTTCACATTTTGGCCAATGGCTCAGTTAGGCAGGAAATGTATCAAAACTAGTTCAAAATGCCCTAAAATAGATGCCAGCATGATTTAAAGGCCAAAATGTCAAGGGGAAAGGTGTTTAAGGGCCACTTCCGGTTTGGAGGAGGTCACTTCCGGTCTCAGGAAATGGCAGTTAGCTATGCAGTTTCTTGGCTTTTTAAACATGAAATCCAGTCACTTTTCATCCCTCTGGTCCTTTCTTGGCAAAAGGAAGCCTAAACGGGTAAAATGGCTGAAAAACAAATTTGGCCCATTTTTGCCGCCCTGGCTTGCATGCGTGGCTCCATGAAATTTTCAAATTTTGGCCAATGGCTCAGTTAGGCAGGAAATGTATCAAAACGAGTTCAAAATGCCCTAAAATGGATGCTAGCATGATTTAAAGGCCAAAATGTCAAGGGGAAAGGTGTTTAAGGTCCACTTCCGGTTTGGAGGAGGTCACTTCCGGTTTCAGGAAATGGCAGTTAGCTATGCAGTTTCTTGGCTTTTTAAACATGAAATCCAGTCACTTTTCATCCCTCTGGTCCTTTCTTGGTAAAAGGAAGCCCAAACAAGTAAAATGGGTGAAAAACAAATTTGGCCCATTTTTGCGGCCCTGGCTTGCTGGCCTGGCCCCATGAAATTTTCAAATTTTGGCCAATGGCTCAGTTAGGCAGGAAATATATCAAAACGAGCTCAAAATGCCCTAAAATGAATGCCAGCATGAATTAAAGGCCAAAATGTCAAGGGGAAAGGTGTTTAAGGGCCACTTCCGGTTTGGAGGAGGTCACTTCCTGTTTCAGGAAATGGCAGTTAGCTATGCAATTTCTTGGCTTTTTAAACATGAAATCCAATCACTTTTCATCCCTCTGGTCCTTTCTTGGTAAAAGGAAGCCCAAACAAGTAAAATGGCTGAAAAACAAATTTTGCCCTTTTTTGTGGCCCTGGCTTGCTGGCCTGGCCCCATGAAATTTTCAAATTTTGGCCAATGGCTCAGTTAGGCAGGAAATGTATCAAAACGAGCTCAAAATGCCCTAAAATGAATGCCAGCATGATTCAAAGGCCAAAATGTCAAGGGGAAAGGTGTTTTAGGGGCCACTTCCGGTTTGGAGGAGGTCACTTCCGGTTTCAGGAAATGGCAGTTAGCTATGCAGTTTCTTGGCTTTTAAACATGAAATCCAGTCACTTTTCATCCCTCTGGTCCTTTCTTGGTAAAAGGAAGCCCAAACAAGTAAAATGGCTGAAAAACAAATTTTGCCCTTTTTTGTGGCCCTGGCTTGCTGGCCTGGCCCCATGAAATTTTCAAATTTTGGCCAATGGCTCAGTTAGGCAGGAAATGTATCAAAACGAGTTCAAAATGCCCTAAAATGGATGCCAGCATGATTTAAAGGCCAAAATGTCAAGGGGAAAGGTGTTTAAGGGCCACTTCCGGTTTGGAGGAGGTCACTTCCGGTTTCAGGAAATGGCAGTTAGCTATGCAGTTTCTTGGCTTTTTAAACATGAAATCCAGTCACTTTTCATCCCTCTGGTCCTTTCTTGGTAAAAGGAAGCCCAAACAAGTAAAATGGGTGAAAAACAAATTTGGCCCATTTTTGCGGCCCTGGCTTGCTGGCCTGGCCCCATGAAATTTTCAAATTTTGGCCAATGGCTCAGTTAGGCAGGAAATATATCAAAACGAGCTCAAAATTCCCTAAAATGGATGCCAGCATGATTTAAATGCCAAAATGTCAAGGGGAAAGGTGTTTAGGGGCCACTTCCGGTTTGGAGGAGGTCACTTCCGGTCTCAGGAAATGGCAGTTAGCTATGCAGTTTCTTGGCTTTTTAAACATGAAATCCAGTCACTTTTCATCCCTCTGATCCTTTCTTGGTAAAAGGAAGCCTAAACGGGTAAAATGGCTGAAAAACAAATTTGGCCCATTTTTGCCGCCCTGGCTTGCTGGCCTGGCCCCATGAAATTTTCAAACTTTGGCCAATGGCTCAGTTAGGCAGGAAATGTATCAAAACGAGCTCAAAATGCCCTAAAATGAATGCCAGCATGATTCAAAGGCCAAAATGTCAAGGGGAAAGGTGTTTAGGGGCCACTTCCGGTTTGGAGGAGGTCACTTCCGGTTTCAGGAAATGGCAGTTAGCTATGCAGTTTCTTGGCTTTTAAACATGAAATCCAGTCACTTTTCATCCCTCTGGTCCTTTCTTGGTAAAAGGAAGCCCAAACAAGTAAAATGGCTGAAAAACAAATTTTGCCCTTTTTTGTGGCCCTGGCTTGCTGGCCTGGCCCCATGAAATTTTCAAATTTTGGCCAATGGCTCAGTTAGGCAGGAAATGTATCAAAACGAGCTCAAAATGCCCTATAATGAATGTCAGCATGATTTAAAGGCCAAATGTCAAGGGGAAAGGTGTTTAAGGGCCACTTCCGGTTTGGAGGAGGTCACTTCCGGTTTCAGGAAATGGCAGTTAGCTATGCAGTTTCTTGGCTTTTTAAACATGAAATCCAGTCACTTTTCATCCCTCTGGTCCTTTCTTGGTAAAAGGAAGCCCAAACAGCTAAAATAGCTGAAAAACTAATTTGGCCCATTTTTGCGGCCCTGGCTTGCTGGCCTGACCCCATGGAAATTTTCAAATTTTGGCCAATGGCTCAGTTAGGCAGGAAATGTATCAAAACGAGCTCAAAATGCCCTACAATGAATGTCAGCATGATTTAAAGGCCAAATGTCAAGGGGAAAGGTGTTTAAGGGCCACTTCCGGTTTGGAGGAGGTCACTTCCGGTTTCAGGAAATGGCAGTTAGCTATGCAGTTTCTTGGCTTTTTAAACATGAAATCCAGTCACTTTTCATCCCTCTGGTCCTTTCTTGGTAAAAGGAAGCCCAAACAGCTAAAATAGCTGAAAAACTAATTTGGCCCATTTTTGCGGCCCTGGCTTGCATGCGTGGCTCCATGAAATTTTCACATTTTGGCCAATGGCTCAGTTAGGCAGGAAATGTATCAAAACTAGTTCAAAATGCCCTAAAATAGATGCCAGCATGATTTAAAGGCCAAAATGTCAAGGGGAAAGGTGTTTAAGGGCCACTTCCGGTTTGGAGGAGGTCACTTCCGGTTTCAGGAAATGGCAGTTAGCTATGCAGTTTCTTGGCTTTTTAAACATGAAATCCAGTCACTTTTCATCCCTCTGGTCCTTTCTTGGTAAACGGAAGCCCAAACAGGTAAAATGGCTGAAAAACAAATTTGGCCCATTTTTGCGGCCCTGGCTTGCATGCGTGGCTCCATGAAATTTTCAAATTTTGGCCAATGGCTCAGTTAGGCAGGAAATGTATCAAAACGAGTTCAAAATGCCCTAAAATGGATGCCAGCATGATTTAAAGGCCAAAATGTCAAGGGGAACGGTGTTTAAGGGCCACTTCCGGTTTGGAGGAGGTCACTTCCGGTTTCAGGAAATGGCAGTTAGCTATGCAGTTTCTTGGCTTTGGCTTTTTAAACATGAAATCCAGTCACTTTTCATCCCTCTGGTCCTTTCTTGGTAAAAGGAAGCCTAATTGGGTAAAATGGCTGAAAAACAAATTTGGCCCATTTTTGCCGCCCTGGCTTGCTGGCCTGGCCCCATGAAATTTTCAAATTTTGGCCAATGGCTCAGTTAGGCAGGAAATGTATCAAAACGAGCTCAGAATGCCCTAAAATGAATGCCAGCATGATTTAAAGTCCAAAATGTCAAAGGGAAAGGTGTTTAAGGGTCACTTCCGGTTTGGAGGAGGTCACTTCCGGTTTGGAGGAGGTCACTTCCGGTTTCAGGAAATGGCAGTTAGCTATGCAGTTTCTTGGCTTTTTAAACATGAAATCCAGTCACTTTTCACCCTCTGGTCCTTTCTTGGTAAAAGGAAGCCCAAACAGGTAAAATGGCTGAAAAAAAAATTTGGCCCATTTTTGCGGCCCTGGCTTGCATGCGTGGCTCCATGAAATTTTCAAATTTTGGCCAATGGCTCAGTTAGGCAGGAAAGTATCAAAACGAGTTCAAAATGCCCTACAATGAATGTCAGCATGATTTAAAGGCCAAATGTCAAGGGGAACGGTGTTTAAGGGCCACTTCCGGTTTGGAGGAGGTCACTTCCGGTTTCAGGAAATGGCAGTTAGCTATGCAGTTTCTTGGCTTTTTAAACATGAAATCCAGTCACTTTTCATCCCTCTGATCCTTTCTTGGTAAAAGGAAGCCCAATCAGATAAAATGGCTGAAAAACTAATTTTGCCCATTTTTGCGGCCCTGGCTTGCATGCGTGGCTCCATGAAATTTTCAAATTTTGGCCAATGGCTCAGTTAGGCAGGAAAGTATCAAAACGAGTTCAAAATGCCCTACAATGAATGTCAGCATGATTTAAAGGCCAAATGTCAAGGGGAACGGTGTTTAAGGGCCACTTCCGGTTTGGAGGAGGTCACTTCCGGTTTCAGGAAATGGCAGTTAGCTATGCAGTTTCTTGGCTTTTTAAACATGAAATCCAGTCACTTTTCATCCCTCTGGTCCTTTCTTGGTAAAAGGAAGCCCAAACAAGTAAAATGGGTGAAAAACAAATTTGGCCCATTTTTGCGGCCCTGGCTTGCTGGCCTGGCCCCATGAAATTTTCAAATTTTGGCCAATGGCTCAGTTAGGCAGGAAATATATCAAAACGAGCTCAAAATTCCCTAAAATGGATGCCAGCATGATTTAAATGCCAAAATGTCAAGGGGAAAGGTGTTTAAGGGCCACTTCCGGTTTGGAGGAGGTCACTTCCTGTTTCAGGAAATGGCAGTTAGCTATGCAATTTCTTGGCTTTTTAAACATGAAATCCAGTCACTTTTCATCCCTCTGGTCCTTTCTTGGTAAAAGGAAGCCCAAACAAGTAAAATGGCTGAAAAACAAATTTTGCCCTTTTTTGTGGCCCTGGCTTGCTGGCCTGGCCCCATGAAATTTTCAAATTTTGGCCAATGGCTAAGTTAGGCAGGAAATGTATCAAAACGAGCTCAAAATGCCCTAAAATGAATGCCAGCATGATTCAAAGGCCAAAATGTCAAGGGGAAAGGTGTTTAGGGGCCACTTCCGGTTTGGAGGAGGTCACTTCCGGTTTCAGGAAATGGCAGTTAGCTATGCAGTTTCTTGGCTTTTAAACATGAAATCCAGTCACTTTTCATCCCTCTGGTCCTTTCTTGGTAAAAGGAAGCCCAAACAAGTAAAATGGCTGAAAAACAAATTTTGCCCTTTTTTGTGGCCCTGGCTTGCTGGCCTGGCCCCATGAAATTTTCAAATTTTGGCCAATGGCTCAGTTAGGCAGGAAATGTATCAAAACGAGCTCAAAATGCCCTATAATGAATGTCAGCATGATTTAAAGGCCAAATGTCAAGGGGAAAGGTGTTTAAGGGCCACTTCCGGTTTGGAGGAGGTCACTTCCGGTTTCAGGAAATGGCAGTTAGCTATGCAGTTTCTTGGCTTTTTAAACATGAAATCCAGTCACTTTTCATCCCTCTGATCCTTTCTTGGTAAAAGGAAGCCCAATCAGATAAAATGGCTGAAAAACTAATTTGGCCCATTTTTGCGGCCCTGGCTTGCATGCGTGGCTCCATGAAATTTTCAAATTTTGGCCAATGGCTCAGTTAGGCAGGAAATGTATCAAAACGAGCTCAAAATGCCCTATAATGAATGTCAGCATGATTTAAAGGCCAAATGTCAAGGGGAAAGGTGTTTAAGGGCCACTTCCGGTTTGGAGGAGGTCACTTCCGGTTTCAGGAAATGGCAGTTAGCTATGCAGTTTCTTGGCTTTTTAAACATGAAATCCAGTCACTTTTCATCCCTCTGGTCCTTTCTTGGTAAAAGGAAGCCCAAACAAGTAAAATGGGTGAAAAACAAATTTGGCCCATTTTTGCGGCCCTGGCTTGCTGGCCTGGCCCCATGAAATTTTCAAATTTTGGCCAATGGCTCAGTTAGGCAGGAAATATATCAAAACGAGCTCAAAATGCCCTAAAATGAATGCCAGCATGAATTAAAGGCCAAAATGTCAAGGGGAAAGGTGTTTAAGGGCCACTTCCGGTTTGGAGGAGGTCACTTCCTGTTTCAGGAAATGGCAGTTAGCTATGCAATTTCTTGGCTTTTTAAACATGAAATCCAATCACTTTTCATCCCTCTGGTCCTTTATTGGTAAAAGGAAGCCCAAACAGCTAAAATAGCTGAAAAACTAATTTGGCCCATTTTTGCGGCCCTGGCTTGCATGCGTGGCTCCATGAAATTTTCACATTTTGGCCAATGGCTCAGTTAGGCAGGAAATGTATCAAAACTAGTTCAAAATGCCCTAAAATAGATGCCAGCATGATTTAAAGGCCAAAATGTCAAGGGGAAAGGTGTTTAAGGGCCACTTCCGGTTTGGAGGAGGTCACTTCCGGTTTCAGGAAATGGCAGTTAGCTATGCAGTTTCTTGGCTTTTTAAACATGAAATCCAGTCACTTTTCATCCCTCTGGTCCTTTCTTGGTAAACGGAAGCCCAAACAGGTAAAATGGCTGAAAAACAAATTTGGCCCATTTTTGCGGCCCTGGCTTGCATGCGTGGCTCCATGAAATTTTCAAATTTTGGCCAATGGCTCAGTTAGGCAGGAAATGTATCAAAACGAGTTCAAAATGCCCTAAAATGGATGCCAGCATGATTTAAAGGCCAAAATGTCAAGGGGAACGGTGTTTAAGGGCCACTTCCGGTTTGGAGGAGGTCACTTCCGGTTTCAGGAAATGGCAGTTAGCTATGCAGTTTCTTGGCTTTGGCTTTTTAAACATGAAATCCAGTCACTTTTCATCCCTCTGGTCCTTTCTTGGTAAAAGGAAGCCTAATTGGGTAAAATGGCTGAAAAACAAATTTGGCCCATTTTTGCCGCCCTGGCTTGCTGGCCTGGCCCCATGAAATTTTCAAATTTTGGCCAATGGCTCAGTTAGGCAGGAAATGTATCAAAACGAGCTCAGAATGCCCTAAAATGAATGCCAGCATGATTTAAAGTCCAAAATGTCAAAGGGAAAGGTGTTTAAGGGTCACTTCCGGTTTGGAGGAGGTCACTTCCGGTTTCAGGAAATGGCAGTTAGCTATGCAGTTTCTTGGCTTTTTAAACATGAAATCCAGTCACTTTTCACCCTCTGGTCCTTTCTTGGTAAAAGGAAGCCCAAACAGGTAAAATGGCTGAAAAAAAAATTTGGCCCATTTTTGCGGCCCTGGCTTGCATGCGTGGCTCCATGAAATTTTCAAATTTTGGCCAATGGCTCAGTTAGGCAGGAAAGTATCAAAACGAGTTCAAAATGCCCTACAATGAATGTCAGCATGATTTAAAGGCCAAATGTCAAGGGGAACGGTGTTTAAGGGCCACTTCCGGTTTGGAGGAGGTCACTTCCGGTTTCAGGAAATGGCAGTTAGCTATGCAGTTTCTTGGCTTTTTAAACATGAAATCCAGTCACTTTTCATCCCTCTGATCCTTTCTTGGTAAAAGGAAGCCCAATCAGATAAAATGGCTGAAAAACTAATTTGGCCCATTTTTGCGGCCCTGGCTTGCATGCGTGGCTCCATGAAATTTTCAAATTTTGGCCAATGGCTCAGTTAGGCAGGAAATGTATCAAAACGAGCTCAAAATGCCCTATAATGAATGTCAGCATGATTTAAAGGCCAAATGTCAAGGGGAAAGGTGTTTAAGGGCCACTTCCGGTTTGGAGGAGGTCACTTCCGGTTTCAGGAAATGGCAGTTAGCTATGCAGTTTCTTGGCTTTTTAAACATGAAATCCAGTCACTTTTCATCCCTCTGGTCCTTTCTTGGTAAAAGGAAGCCCAAACAGGTAAAATGGCTGAAAAACAAATTTGGCCCATTTTTGCGGCCCTGGCTTGCTGGCCTGACCCCATGGAAATTTTCAAATTTTGGCCAATGGCTCAGTTAGGCAGGAAATGTATCAAAACAAGCTCAAAATGCCCTACAATGAATGTCAGCATGATTTAAAGGTCAAATGTCAAGGGGAAAGGTGTTTAAGGGCCACTTCCGGTTTGAAGGAGGTCACTTCCGGTTTCAGGAAATGGCAGTTAGCTATGCAGTTTCTTGGCTTTTTAAACATGAAATCCAGTCACTTTTCATCCCTCTGGTCCTTTCTTGGTAAAAGGAAGCCCAAACAGCTAAAATAGCTGAAAAACTAATTTGGCCCATTTTTGCGGCCCTGGCTTGCATGCGTGGCTCCATGAAATTTTCACATTTTGGCCAATGGCTCAGTTAGGCAGGAAATGTATCAAAACTAGTTCAAAATGCCCTAAAATAGATGCCAGCATGATTTAAAGGCCAAAATGTCAAGGGGAAAGGTGTTTAAGGGCCACTTCCGGTTTGGAGGAGGTCACTTCCGGTCTCAGGAAATGGCAGTTAGCTATGCAGTTTCTTGGCTTTTTAAACATGAAATCCAGTCACTTTTCATCCCTCTGGTCCTTTCTTGGCAAAAGGAAGCCTAAACGGGTAAAATGGCTGAAAAACAAATTTGGCCCATTTTTGCCGCCCTGGCTTGCATGCGTGGCTCCATGAAATTTTCAAATTTTGGCCAATGGCTCAGTTAGGCAGGAAATGTATCAAAACGAGTTCAAAATGCCCTAAAATGGATGCCAGCATGATTTAAAGGCCAAAATGTCAAGGGGAAAGGTGTTTAAGGTCCACTTCCGGTTTGGAGGAGGTCACTTCCGGTTTCAGGAAATGGCAGTTAGCTATGCAGTTTCTTGGCTTTTTAAACATGAAATCCAGTCACTTTTCATCCCTCTGGTCCTTTCTTGGTAAAAGGAAGCCCAAACAAGTAAAATGGGTGAAAAACAAATTTGGCCCATTTTTGCGGCCCTGGCTTGCTGGCCTGGCCCCATGAAATTTTCAAATTTTGGCCAATGGCTCAGTTAGGCAGGAAATATATCAAAACGAGCTCAAAATGCCCTAAAATGAATGCCAGCATGAATTAAAGGCCAAAATGTCAAGGGGAAAGGTGTTTAAGGGCCACTTCCGGTTTGGAGGAGGTCACTTCCTGTTTCAGGAAATGGCAGTTAGCTATGCAATTTCTTGGCTTTTTAAACATGAAATCCAATCACTTTTCATCCCTCTGGTCCTTTCTTGGTAAAAGGAAGCCCAAACAAGTAAAATGGCTGAAAAACAAATTTTGCCCATTTTTGTGGCCCTGGCTTGCTGGCCTGGCCCCATGAAATTTTCAAATTTTGGCCAATGGCTCAGTTAGGCAGGAAATGTATCAAAACGAGTTCAAAATGCCCTAAAATGGATGCCAGCATGATTTAAAGGCCAAAATGTCAAGGGGAAAGGTGTTTAAGGGCCACTTCCTGTTTGGAGGAGGTCACTTCCGGTTTCAGGAAATGGCAGTTAGCTATGCAGTTTCTTGGCTTTTTAAACATGAAATCCAGTCACCTTTCATCCCTCTGGTCCTTTCTTGGTAAAAGGAAGCCCAAACAAGTAAAATGGGTGAAAAACAAATTTGGCCCATTTTTGCGGCCCTGGCTTGCTGGCCTGGCCCCATGAAATTTTCAAATTTTGGCCAATGGCTCAGTTAGGCAGGAAATATATCAAAACGAGCTCAAAATTCCCTAAAATGGATGCCAGCATGATTTAAATGCCAAAATGTCAAGGGGAAAGGTGTTTAGGGGCCACTTCCGGTTTGGAGGAGGTCACTTCCGGTCTCAGGAAATGGCAGTTAGCTATGCAGTTTCTTGGCTTTTTAAACATGAAATCCAGTCACTTTTCATCCCTCTGGTCCTTTCTTGGTAAAAGGAAGCCTAAACGGGTAAAATGGCTGAAAAACAAATTTGGCCCATTTTTGCCGCCCTGGCTTGCTGGCCTGGCCCCATGAAATTTTCAAACTTTGGCCAATGGCTCAGTTAGGCAGGAAATGTATCAAAACGAGCTCAAAATGCCCTAAAATGAATGCCAGCATGATTCAAAGGCCAAAATGTCAAGGGGAAAGGTGTTTAGGGGCCACTTCCGGTTTGGAGGAGGTCACTTCCGGTTTCAGAAAATGGCAGTTAGCTATGCAGTTTCTTGGCTTTTAAACATGAAATCCAGTCACTTTTCATCCCTCTGGTCCTTTCTTGGTAAAAGGAAGCCCAAACAAGTAAAATGGCTGAAAAACAAATTTTGCCCTTTTTTGTGGCCCTGGCTTGCTGGCCTGGCCCCATGAAATTTTCAAATTTTGGCCAATGGCTCAGTTAGGCAGGAAATGTATCAAAACGAGCTCAAAATGCCCTATAATGAATGTCAGCATGATTTAAAGGCCAAATGTCAAGGGGAAAGGTGTTTAAGGGCCACTTCCGGTTTGGAGGAGGTCACTTCCGGTTTCAGGAAATGGCAGTTAGCTATGCAGTTTCTTGGCTTTTTAAACATGAAATCCAGTCACTTTTCATCCCTCTGGTCCTTTCTTGGTAAAAGGAAGCCCAAACAGCTAAAATAGCTGAAAAACTAATTTGGCCCATTTTTGCGGCCCTGGCTTGCTGGCCTGACCCCATGGAAATTTTCAAATTTTGGCCAATGGCTCAGTTAGACAGGAAATGTATCAAAACGAGCTCAAAATGCCCTACAATGAATGTCAGCATGATTTAAAGGCCAAATGTCAAGGGGAAAGGTGTTTAAGGGCCACTTCCGGTTTGGAGGAGGTCACTTCCGGTTTCAGGAAATGGCAGTTAGCTATGCAGTTTCTTGGCTTTTTAAACATGAAATCCAGTCACTTTTCATCCCTCTGGTCCTTTCTTGGTAAAAGGAAGCCCAAACAGCTAAAATAGCTGAAAAACTAATTTGGCCCATTTTTGCGGCCCTGGCTTGCATGCGTGGCTCCATGAAATTTTCACATTTTGGCCAATGGCTCAGTTAAGCAGGAAATGTATCAAAACTAGTTCAAAATGCCCTAAAATAGATGCCAGCATGATTTAAAGGCCAAAATGTCAAGGGGAAAGGTGTTTAAGGGCCACTTCCGGTTTGGAGGAGGTCACTTCCGGTTTCAGGAAATGGCAGTTAGCTATGCAGTTTCTTGGCTTTTTAAACATGAAATCCAGTCACTTTTCATCCCTCTGGTCCTTTCTTGGTAAACGGAAGCCCAAACAGGTAAAATGGCTGAAAAACAAATTTGGCCCATTTTTGCGGCCCTGGCTTGCTGGCCTGGCTCCATGAAATTTTCAAATTTTGGCCAATGGCTCAGTTAGGCAGGAAATGTATCAAAACGAGTTCAAAATGCCCTAAAATGGATGCCAGCATGATTTAAAGGCCAAAATGTCAAGGGGAACGGTGTTTAAGGGCCACTTCCGGTTTGGAGGAGGTCACTTCCGGTTTCAGGAAATGGCAGTTAGCTATGCAGTTTCTTGGCTTTGGCTTTTTAAACATGAAATCCAGTCACTTTTCATCCCTCTGGTCCTTTCTTGGTAAAAGGAAGCCTAATTGGGTAAAATGGCTGAAAAACAAATTTGGCCCATTTTTGCCGCCCTGGCTTGCTGGCCTGGCCCCATGAAATTTTCAAATTTTGGCCAATGGCTCAGTTAGGCAGGAAATGTATCAAAACGAGCTCAGAATGCCCTAAAATGAATGCCAGCATGATTTAAAGTCCAAAATGTCAAAGGGAAAGGTGTTTAAGGGTCACTTCCGGTTTGGAGGAGGTCACTTCCGGTTTGGAGGAGGTCACTTCCGGTTTCAGGAAATGGCAGTTAGCTATGCAGTTTCTTGGCTTTTTAAACATGAAATCCAGTCACTTTTCACCCTCTGGTCCTTTCTTGGTAAAAGGAAGCCCAAACAGGTAAAATGGCTGAAAAAAAAATTTGGCCCATTTTTGCGGCCCTGGCTTGCATGCGTGGCTCCATGAAATTTTCAAATTTTGGCCAATGGCTCAGTTAGGCAGGAAAGTATCAAAACGAGTTCAAAATGCCCTACAATGAATGTCAGCATGATTTAAAGGCCAAATGTCAAGGGGAACGGTGTTTAAGGGCCACTTCCGGTTTGGAGGAGGTCACTTCCGGTTTCAGGAAATGGCAGTTAGCTATGCAGTTTCTTGGCTTTTTAAACATGAAATCCAGTCACTTTTCATCCCTCTGATCCTTTCTTGGTAAAAGGAAGCCCAATCAGATAAAATGGCTGAAAAACTAATTTTGCCCATTTTTGCGGCCCTGGCTTGCATGCGTGGCTCCATGAAATTTTCAAATTTTGGCCAATGGCTCAGTTAGGCAGGAAATGTATCAAAACGAGCTCAAAATGCCCTATAATGAATGTCAGCATGATTTAAAGGCCAAATGTCAAGGGGAAAGGTGTTTAAGGGCCACTTCCGGTTTGGAGGAGGTCACTTCCGGTTTCAGGAAATGGCAGTTAGCTATGCAGTTTCTTGGCTTTTTAAACATGAAATCCAGTCACTTTTCATCCCTCTGGTCCTTTCTTGGTAAAAGGAAGCCCAAACAAGTAAAATGGGTGAAAAACAAATTTGGCCCATTTTTGCGGCCCTGGCTTGCTGGCCTGGCCCCATGAAATTTTCAAATTTTGGCCAATGGCTCAGTTAGGCAGGAAATATATCAAAACGAGCTCAAAATTCCCTAAAATGGATGCCAGCATGATTTAAATGCCAAAATGTCAAGGGGAAAGGTGTTTAAGGGCCACTTCCGGTTTGGAGGAGGTCACTTCCTGTTTCAGGAAATGGCAGTTAGCTATGCAATTTCTTGGCTTTTTAAACATGAAATCCAGTCACTTTTCATCCCTCTGGTCCTTTCTTGGTAAAAGGAAGCCCAAACAAGTAAAATGGCTGAAAAACAAATTTTGCCCTTTTTTGTGGCCCTGGCTTGCTGGCCTGGCCCCATGAAATTTTCAAATTTTGGCCAATGGCTAAGTTAGGCAGGAAATGTATCAAAACGAGCTCAAAATGCCCTAAAATGAATGCCAGCATGATTCAAAGGCCAAAATGTCAAGGGGAAAGGTGTTTAGGGGCCACTTCCGGTTTGGAGGAGGTCACTTCCGGTTTCAGGAAATGGCAGTTAGCTATGCAGTTTCTTGGCTTTTAAACATGAAATCCAGTCACTTTTCATCCCTCTGGTCCTTTCTTGGTAAAAGGAAGCCCAAACAAGTAAAATGGCTGAAAAACAAATTTTGCCCTTTTTTGTGGCCCTGGCTTGCTGGCCTGGCCCCATGAAATTTTCAAATTTTGGCCAATGGCTCAGTTAGGCAGGAAATGTATCAAAACGAGCTCAAAATGCCCTATAATGAATGTCAGCATGATTTAAAGGCCAAATGTCAAGGGGAAAGGTGTTTAAGGGCCACTTCCGGTTTGGAGGAGGTCACTTCCGGTTTCAGGAAATGGCAGTTAGCTATGCAGTTTCTTGGCTTTTTAAACATGAAATCCAGTCACTTTTCATCCCTCTGATCCTTTCTTGGTAAAAGGAAGCCCAATCAGATAAAATGGCTGAAAAACTAATTTGGCCCATTTTTGCGGCCCTGGCTTGCATGCGTGGCTCCATGAAATTTTCAAATTTTGGCCAATGGCTCAGTTAGGCAGGAAATGTATCAAAACGAGCTCAAAATGCCCTATAATGAATGTCAGCATGATTTAAAGGCCAAATGTCAAGGGGAAAGGTGTTTAAGGGCCACTTCCGGTTTGGAGGAGGTCACTTCCGGTTTCAGGAAATGGCAGTTAGCTATGCAGTTTCTTGGCTTTTTAAACATGAAATCCAGTCACTTTTCATCCCTCTGGTCCTTTCTTGGTAAAAGGAAGCCGAAACAAGTAAAATGGGTGAAAAACAAATTTGGCCCATTTTTGCGGCCCTGGCTTGCTGGCCTGGCCCCATGAAATTTTCAAATTTTGGCCAATGGCTCAGTTAGGCAGGAAATATATCAAAACGAGCTCAAAATGCCCTAAAATGAATGCCAGCATGAATTAAAGGCCAAAATGTCAAGGGGAAAGGTGTTTAAGGGCCACTTCCGGTTTGGAGGAGGTCACTTCCTGTTTCAGGAAATGGCAGTTAGCTATGCAATTTCTTGGCTTTTTAAACATGAAATCCAATCACTTTTCATCCCTCTGGTCCTTTATTGGTAAAAGGAAGCCCAAACAGCTAAAATAGCTGAAAAACTAATTTGGCCCATTTTTGCGGCCCTGGCTTGCATGCGTGGCTCCATGAAATTTTCACATTTTGGCCAATGGCTCAGTTAGGCAGGAAATGTATCAAAACTAGTTCAAAATGCCCTAAAATAGATGCCAGCATGATTTAAAGGCCAAAATGTCAAGGGGAAAGGTGTTTAAGGGCCACTTCCGGTTTGGAGGAGGTCACTTCCGGTCTCAGGAAATGGCAGTTAGCTATGCAGTTTCTTGGCTTTTTAAACATGAAATCCAGTCACTTTTCATCCCTCTGGTCCTTTCTTGGTAAAAGGAAGCCCAAACAAGTAAAATGGGTGAAAAACAAATTTGGCCCATTTTTGCGGCCCTGGCTTGCTGGCCTGGCCCCATGAAATTTTCAAATTTTGGCCAATGGCTCAGTTAGGCAGGAAATATATCAAAACGAGCTCAAAATGCCCTAAAATGAATGCCAGCATGAATTAAAGGCCAAAATGTCAAGGGGAAAGGTGTTTAAGGGCCACTTCCGGTTTGGAGGAGGTCACTTCCTGTTTCAGGAAATGGCAGTTATCTATGCAATTTCTTGGCTTTTTAAACATGAAATCCAATCACTTTTCATCCCTCTGGTCCTTTCTTGGTAAAAGGAAGCCCAAACAAGTAAAATGGCTGAAAAACAAATTTTGCCCTTTTTTGTGGCCCTGGCTTGCTGGCCTGGCCCCATGAAATTTTCAAATTTTGGCCAATGGCTCAGTTAGGCAGGAAATGTATCAAAACGAGCTCAAAATGCCCTAAAATGAATGCCAGCATGATTCAAAGGCCAAAATGTCAAGGGGAAAGGTGTTTAGGGGCCACTTCCGGTTTGGAGGAGGTCACTTCCGGTTTCAGGAAATGGCAGTTAGCTATGCAGTTTCTTGGCTTTTAAACATGAAATCCAGTCACTTTTCATCCCTCTGGTCCTTTCTTGGTAAAAGGAAGCCCAAACAAGTAAAATGGCTGAAAAACAAATTTTGCCCTTTTTTGTGGCCCTGGCTTGCTGGCCTGGCCCCATGAAATTTTCAAATTTTGGCCAATGGCTCAGTTAGGCAGGAAATGTATCAAAACGAGTTCAAAATGCCCTAAAATGGATGCCAGCATGATTTAAAGGCCAAAATGTCAAGGGGAAAGGTGTTTAAGGGCCACTTCCGGTTTGGAGGAGGTCACTTCCGGTCTCAGGAAATGGCAGTTAGCTATGCAGTTTCTTGGCTTTTTAAACATGAAATCCAGTCACTTTTCATCCCTCTGGTCCTTTCTTGGTAAAAGGAAGCCCAAACAAGTAAAATGGGTGAAAAACAAATTTGGCCCATTTTTGCGGCCCTGGCTTGCTGGCCTGGCCCCATGAAATTTTCAAATTTTGGCCAATGGCTCAGTTAGGCAGGAAATATATCAAAACGAGCTCAAAATTCCCTAAAATGGATGCCAGCATGATTTAAATGCCAAAATGTCAAGGGGAAAGGTGTTTAGGGGCCACTTCCGGTTTGGAGGAGGTCACTTCCGGTCTCAGGAAATGGCAGTTAGCTATGCAGTTTCTTGGCTTTTTAAACATGAAATCCAGTCACTTTTCATCCCTCTGGTCCTTTCTTGGTAAAAGGAAGCCCAAACAGGTAAAATGGCTGAAAAACAAATTTGGCCCATTTTTGCGGCCCTGGCTTGCTGGCCTGACCCCATGGAAATTTTCAAATTTTGGCCAATGGCTCAGTTAGGCAGGAAATGTATCAAAACGAGCTCAAAATGCCCTACAATGAATGTCAGCATGATTTAAAGGCCAAATGTCAAGGGGAAAGGTGTTTAAGGGCCACTTCCGGTTTGGAGGAGGTCACTTCCGGTTTCAGGAAATGGCAGTTAGCTATGCAGTTTCTTGGCTTTTTAAACATGAAATCCAGTCACTTTTCATCCCTCTGGTCCTTTCTTGGTAAAAGGAAGCCCAAACAGGTAAAATGGCTGAAAAACAAATTTGGCCCATTTTTGTGGCCCTTGCTTGCTGGCCTGACCCCATGGAAATTTTCAAATTTTGGCCAATGGCTCAGTTAGGCAAGAAATGTATCAAAACGAGCTCAAAATGCCCTACAATGAATGTCAGCATGATTTAAAGGCCAAATGTCAAGGGGAAAGGTGTTTAAGGGCCACTTCCGGTTTGGAGGAGGTCACTTCCGGTTTCAGGAAATGGCAGTTAGCTATGCAGTTTCTTGGCTTTTTAAACATGAAATCCAGTCACTTTTCATCCCTCTGATCCTTTCTTGGTAAAAGGAAGCCCAATCAGATAAAATGGCTGAAAAACTAATTTGGCCCATTTTTGCGGCCCTGGCTTGCATGCGTGGCTCCATGAAATTTTCAAATTTTGGCCAATGGCTCAGTTAGGCAGGAAATGTATCAAAACTAGTTCAAAATGCCCTAAAATAGATGCCAGCATGATTTAAAGGCCAAAATGTCAAGGGGAAAGGTGTTTAAGGGCCACTTCCGGTTTGGAGGAGGTCACTTCCGGTTTCAGGAAATGGCAGTTAGCTATGCAGTTTCTTGGCTTTTTAAACATGAAATCCAGTCACTTTTCATCCCTCTGGTCCTTTCTTGGTAAAAGGAAGCCCAAACAGGTAAAATGGCTGAAAAACAAATTTGGCCCATTTTTGCGGCCCTGGCTTGCTGGCCTGACCCCATGGAAATTTTCAAATTTTGGCCAATGGCTCAGTTAGGCAGGAAATGTATCAAAACGAGCTCAAAATGCCCTACAATGAATGTCAGCATGATTTAAAGGCCAAATGTCAAGGGGAAAGGTGTTAAAGGGCCACTTCCGGTTTGGAGGAGGTCACTTCCGGTTTCCGGAAATGGCAGTTAGCTATGCAGTTTCTTGGCTTTTTAAACATGAAATCCAGTCACTTTTCATCCCTCTGGTCCTTTCTTGGTAAAAGGAAGCCCAAACAGGTAAAATGGCTGAAAAACAAATTTGGCCCATTTTTGTGGCCCTGGCTTGCTGGCCTGACCCCATGGAAATTTTCAAATTTTGGCCAATGGCTCAGTTAGGCAAGAAATGTATCAAAACGAGCTCAAAATGCCCTACAATGAATGTCAGCATGATTTAAAGGCCAAATGTCAAGGGGAAAGGTGTTTAAGGGCCACTTCCGGTTTGGAGGAGGTCACTTCCGGTTTCAGGAAATGGCAGTTAGCTATGCAGTTTCTTGGCTTTTTAAACATGAAATCCAGTCACTTTTCATCCCTCTGGTCCTTTCTTGGTAAAAGGAAGCCCAAACAGGTAAAATGGCTGAAAAACAAATTTGGCCCATTTTTGCGGCCCTGGCTTGCTGGCCTGACCCCATGGAAATTTTCAAATTTTGGCCAATGGCTCAGTTAGGCAGGAAATGTATCAAAACGAGCTCAAAATGCCCTACAATGAATGTCAGCATGATTTAAAGGCCAAATGTCAAGGGGAAAGGTGTTTAAGGGCCACTTCCGGTTTGGAGGAGGTCACTTCCGGTTTCAGGAAATGGCAGTTAGCTATGCAGTTTCTTGGCTTTTTAAACATGAAATCCAGTCACTTTTCATCCCTCTGATCCTTTCTTGGTAAAAGGAAGCCCAATCAGATAAAATGGCTGAAAAACTAATTTGGCCCATTTTTGCGGCCCTGGCTTGCATGCGTGGCTCCATGAAATTTTCAAATTTTGGCCAATGGCTCAGTTAGGCAGGAAATGTATCAAAACGAGCTCAAAATTCCCTATAATGAATGTCAGCATGATTTAAAGGCCAAATGTCAAGGGGAAAGGTGTTTAAGGGCCACTTCCGGTTTGGAGGAGGTCACTTCCGGTTTCAGGAAATGGCAGTTAGCTATGCAGTTTCTTGGCTTTTTAAACATGAAATCCAGTCACTTTTCATCCATCTGGTCCTTTCTTGGTAAAAGGAAGCCCAAACAGGTAAAATGGCTGAAAAACAAATTTGGCCCATTTTTGCGGCCCTGGCTTGCTGGCCTGACCCCATGGAAATTTTCAAATTTTGGCCAATGGCTCAGTTAGGCAGGAAATGTATCAAAACGAGCTCAAAATGCCCTACAATGAATGTCAGCATGATTTAAAGGCCAAATGTCAAGGGGAAAGGTGTTTAAGGGCCACTTCCGGTTTGGAGGAGGTCACTTCCGGTTTCAGGAAATGGCAGTTAGCTATGCAGTTTCTTGGCTTTTTAAACATGAAATCCAGTCACTTTTCATCCCTCTGGTCCTTTCTTGGTAAAAGGAAGCCCAAACAGGTAAAATGGCTGAAAAACAAATTTGGCCCATTTTTGTGGCCCTTGCTTGCTGGCCTGACCCCATGGAAATTTTCAAATTTTGGCCAATGGCTCAGTTAGGCAAGAAATGTATCAAAACGAGCTCAAAATGCCCTACAATGAATGTCAGCATGATTTAAAGGCCAAATGTCAAGGGGAAAGGTGTTTAAGGGCCACTTCCGGTTTGGAGGAGGTCACTTCCGGTTTCAGGAAATGGCAGTTAGCTATGCAGTTTCTTGGCTTTTTAAACATGAAATCCAGTCACTTTTCATCCCTCTGATCCTTTCTTGGTAAAAGGAAGCCCAATCAGATAAAATGGCTGAAAAACTAATTTGGCCCATTTTTGCGGCCCTGGCTTGCATGCGTGGCTCCATGAAATTTTCAAATTTTGGCCAATGGCTCAGTTAGGCAGGAAATGTATCAAAACGAGCTCAAAATTCCCTATAATGAATGTCAGCATGATTTAAAGGCCAAATGTCAAGGGGAAAGGTGTTTAAGGGCCACTTCCGGTTTGGAGGAGGTCACTTCCGGTTTCAGGAAATGGCAGTTAGCTATGCAGTTTCTTGGCTTTTTAAACATGAAATCCAGTCACTTTTCATCCATCTGGTCCTTTCTTGGTAAAAGGAAGCCCAAACAGGTAAAATGGCTGAAAAACAAATTTGGCCCATTTTTGCGGCCCTGGCTTGCTGGCCTGACCCCATGGAAATTTTCAAATTTTGGCCAACGGCTCAGTTAGGCAGGAAATGTATCAAAACGAGCTCAAAATGCCCTACAATGAATGTCAGCATGATTTAAAGGCCAAATGTCAAGGGGAAAGGTGTTTAAGGGCCACTTCCGGTTTGGAGGAGGTCACTTCCGGTTTCAGGAAATGGCAGTTAGCTATGCAGTTTCTTGGCTTTTTAAACATGAAATCCAGTCACTTTTCATCCCTCTGGTCCTTTCTTGGTAAAAGGAAGCCCAAACAGGTAAAATGGCTGAAAAACAAATTTGGCCCATTTTTGTGGCCCTTGCTTGCTGGCCTGACCCCATGGAAATTTTCAAATTTTGGCCAATGGCTCAGTTAGGCAAGAAATGTATCAAAACGAGCTCAAAATGCCCTACAATGAATGTCAGCATGATTTAAAGGCCAAATGTCAAGGGGAAAGGTGTTTAAGGGCCACTTCCGGTTTGGAGGAGGTCACTTCCGGTTTCAGGAAATGGCAGTTAGCTATGCAGTTTCTTGGCTTTTTAAACATGAAATCCAGTCACTTTTCATCCCTCTGATCCTTTCTTGGTAAAAGGAAGCCCAATCAGATAAAATGGCTGAAAAACTAATTTGGCCCATTTTTGCGGCCCTGGCTTGCATGCGTGGCTCCATGAAATTTTCAAATTTTGGCCAATGGCTCAGTTAGGCAGGAAATGTATCAAAACGAGCTCAAAATTCCCTATAATGAATGTCAGCATGATTTAAAGGCCAAATGTCAAGGGGAAAGGTGTTTAAGGGCCACTTCCGGTTTGGAGGAGGTCACTTCCGGTTTCAGGAAATGGCAGTTAGCTATGCAGTTTCTTGGCTTTTAAACATGAAATCCAGTCACTTTTCATCCCTCTGGTCCTTTCTTGGTAAAAGGAAGCCCAAACAAGTAAAATGGCTGAAAAACAAATTTTGCCCTTTTTTGTGGCCCTGGCTTGCTGGCCTGGCCCCATGAAATTTTCAAATTTTGGCCAATGGCTCAGTTAGGCAGGAAATGTATCAAAACGAGTTCAAAATGCCCTAAAATGGATGCCAGCATGATTTAAAGGCCAAAATGTCAAGGGGAAAGGTGTTTAAGGGCCACTTCCGGTTTGGAGGAGGTCACTTCCGGTCTCAGGAAATGGCAGTTAGCTATGCAGTTTCTTGGCTTTTTAAACATGAAATCCAGTCACTTTTCATCCCTCTGGTCCTTTCTTGGTAAAAGGAAGCCCAAACAAGTAAAATGGGTGAAAAACAAATTTGGCCCATTTTTGCGGCCCTGGCTTGCTGGCCTGGCCCCATGAAATTTTCAAATTTTGGCCAATGGCTCAGTTAGGCAGGAAATATATCAAAACGAGCTCAAAATTCCCTAAAATGGATGCCAGCATGATTTAAATGCCAAAATGTCAAGGGGAAAGGTGTTTAGGGGCCACTTCCGGTTTGGAGGAGGTCACTTCCGGTCTCAGGAAATGGCAGTTAGCTATGCAGTTTCTTGGCTTTTTAAACATGAAATCCAGTCACTTTTCATCCCTCTGGTCCTTTCTTGGTAAAAGGAAGCCTAAACGGGTAAAATGGCTGAAAAACAAATTTGGCCCATTTTTGCCGCCCTGGCTTGCTGGCCTGGCCCCATGAAATTTTCAAACTTTGGCCAATGGCTCAGTTAGGCAGGAAATGTATCAAAACGAGCTCAAAATGCCCTAAAATGAATGCCAGCATGATTCAAAGGCCAAAATGTCAAGGGGAAAGGTGTTTAGGGGCCACTTCCGGTTTGGAGGAGGTCACTTCCGGTTTCAGGAAATGGCAGTTAGCTATGCAGTTTCTTGGCTTTTAAACATGAAATCCAGTCACTTTTCATCCCTCTGGTCCTTTCTTGGTAAAAGGAAGCCCAAACAAGTAAAATGGCTGAAAAACAAATTTTGCCCTTTTTTGTGGCCCTGGCTTGCTGGCCTGGCCCCATGAAATTTTCAAATTTTGGCCAATGGCTCAGTTAGGCAGGAAATGTATCAAAACGAGCTCAAAATGCCCTATAATGAATGTCAGCATGATTTAAAGGCCAAATGTCAAGGGGAAAGGTGTTTAAGGGCCACTTCCGGTTTGGAGGAGGTCACTTCCGGTTTCAGGAAATGGCAGTTAGCTATGCAGTTTCTTGGCTTTTTAAACATGAAATCCAGTCACTTTTCATCCCTCTGGTCCTTTCTTGGTAAACGGAAGCCCAAACAGGTAAAATGGCTGAAAAACAAATTTGGCCCATTTTTGCGGCCCTGGCTTGCATGCGTGGCTCCATGAAATTTTCACATTTTGGCCAATGGCTCAGTTAGGCAGGAAATGTATCAAAACTAGTTCAAAATGCCCTAAAATAGATGCCAGCATGATTTAAAGGCCAAAATGTCAAGGGGAAAGGTGTTTAAGGGCCACTTCCGGTTTGGAGGAGGTCACTTCCGGTTTCAGGAAATGGCAGTTAGCTATGCAGTTTCTTGGCTTTTTAAACATGAAATCCAGTCACTTTTCATCCCTCTGGTCCTTTCTTGGTAAAAGGAAGCCCAAACAGGTAAAATGGCTGAAAAACAAATTTGGCCCATTTTTGCGGCCCTGGCTTGCTGGCCTGACCCCATGGAAATTTTCAAATTTTGGCCAATGGCTCAGTTAGGCAGGAAATGTATCAAAACGAGCTCAAAATGCCCTACAATGAATGTCAGCATGATTTAAAGGCCAAATGTCAAGGGGAAAGGTGTTTAAGGGCCACTTCCGGTTTGGAGGAGGTCACTTCCGGTTTCAGGAAATGGCAGTTAGCTATGCAGTTTCTTGGCTTTTTAAACATGAAATCCAGTCACTTTTCATCCCTCTGGTCCTTTCTTGGTAAAAGGAAGCCCAAACAGGTAAAATGGCTGAAAAACAAATTTGGCCCATTTTTGTGGCCCTGGCTTGCTGGCCTGACCCCATGGAAATTTTCAAATTTTGGCCAATGGCTCAGTTAGGCAAGAAATGTATCAAAACGAGCTCAAAATGCCCTACAATGAATGTCAGCATGATTTAAAGGCCAAATGTCAAGGGGAAAGGTGTTTAAGGGCCACTTCCGGTTTGGAGGAGGTCACTTCCGGTTTCAGGAAATGGCAGTTAGCTATGCAGTTTCTTGGCTTTTTAAACATGAAATCCAGTCACTTTTCATCCCTCTGGTCCTTTCTTGGTAAAAGGAAGCCCAAACAGGTAAAATGGCTGAAAAACAAATTTGGCCCATTTTTGCGGCCCTGGCTTGCTGGCCTGACCCCATGGAAATTTTCAAATTTTGGCCAATGGCTCAGTTAGGCAGGAAATGTATCAAAACGAGCTCAAAATGCCCTACAATGAATGTCAGCATGATTTAAAGGCCAAATGTCAAGGGGAAAGGTGTTTAAGGGCCACTTCCGGTTTGGAGGAGGTCACTTCCGGTTTCAGGAAATGGCAGTTAGCTATGCAGTTTCTTGGCTTTTTAAACATGAAATCCAGTCACTTTTCATCCCTCTGGTCCTTTCTTGGTAAAAGGAAGCCCAAACAGGTAAAATGGCTGAAAAACAAATTTGGCCCATTTTTGTGGCCCTTGCTTGCTGGCCTGACCCCATGGAAATTTTCAAATTTTGGCCAATGGCTCAGTTAGGCAAGAAATGTATCAAAACGAGCTCAAAATGCCCTACAATGAATGTCAGCATGATTTAAAGGCCAAATGTCAAGGGGAAAGGTGTTTAAGGGCCACTTCCGGTTTGGAGGAGGTCACTTCCGGTTTCAGGAAATGGCAGTTAGCTATGCAGTTTCTTGGCTTTTTAAACATGAAATCCAGTCACTTTTCATCCCTCTGATCCTTTCTTGGTAAAAGGAAGCCCAATCAGATAAAATGGCTGAAAAACTAATTTGGCCCATTTTTGCGGCCCTGGCTTGCATGCGTGGCTCCATGAAATTTTCAAATTTTGGCCAATGGCTCAGTTAGGCAGGAAATGTATCAAAACTAGTTCAAAATGCCCTAAAATAGATGCCAGCATGATTTAAAGGCCAAAATGTCAAGGGGAAAGGTGTTTAAGGGCCACTTCCGGTTTGGAGGAGGTCACTTCCGGTTTCAGGAAATGGCAGTTAGCTATGCAGTTTCTTGGCTTTTTAAACATGAAATCCAGTCACTTTTCATCCCTCTGGTCCTTTCTTGGTAAAAGGAAGCCCAAACAGGTAAAATGGCTGAAAAACAAATTTGGCCCATTTTTGCGGCCCTGGCTTGCTGGCCTGACCCCATGGAAATTTTCAAATTTTGGCCAATGGCTCAGTTAGGCAGGAAATGTATCAAAACGAGCTCAAAATGCCCTACAATGAATGTCAGCATGATTTAAAGGCCAAATGTCAAGGGGAAAGGTGTTTAAGGGCCACTTCCGGTTTGGAGGAGGTCACTTCCGGTTTCAGGAAATGGCAGTTAGCTATGCAGTTTCTTGGCTTTTTAAACATGAAATCCAGTCACTTTTCATCCCTCTGGTCCTTTCTTGGTAAAAGGAAGCCCAAACAGGTAAAATGGCTGAAAAACAAATTTGGCCCATTTTTGTGGCCCTGGCTTGCTGGCCTGACCCCATGGAAATTTTCAAATTTTGGCCAATGGCTCAGTTAGGCAAGAAATGTATCAAAACGAGCTCAAAATGCCCTACAATGAATGTCAGCATGATTTAAAGGCCAAATGTCAAGGGGAAAGGTGTTTAAGGGCCACTTCCGGTTTGGAGGAGGTCACTTCCGGTTTCAGGAAATGGCAGTTAGCTATGCAGTTTCTTGGCTTTTTAAACATGAAATCCAGTCACTTTTCATCCCTCTGGTCCTTTCTTGGTAAAAGGAAGCCCAAACAGGTAAAATGGCTGAAAAACAAATTTGGCCCATTTTTGCGGCCCTGGCTTGCTGGCCTGACCCCATGGAAATTTTCAAATTTTGGCCAATGGCTCAGTTAGGCAGGAAATGTATCAAAACGAGCTCAAAATGCCCTACAATGAATGTCAGCATGATTTAAAGGCCAAATGTCAAGGGGAAAGGTGTTTAAGGGCCACTTCCGGTTTGGAGGAGGTCACTTCCGGTTTCAGGAAATGGCAGTTAGCTATGCAGTTTCTTGGCTTTTTAAACATGAAATCCAGTCACTTTTCATCCCTCTGGTCCTTTCTTGGTAAAAGGAAGCCCAAACAGGTAAAATGGCTGAAAAACAAATTTGGCCCATTTTTGTGGCCCTTGCTTGCTGGCCTGACCCCATGGAAATTTTCAAATTTTGGCCAATGGCTCAGTTAGGCAAGAAATGTATCAAAACGAGCTCAAAATGCCCTACAATGAATGTCAGCATGATTTAAAGGCCAAATGTCAAGGGGAAAGGTGTTTAAGGGCCACTTCCGGTTTGGAGGAGGTCACTTCCGGTTTCAGGAAATGGCAGTTAGCTATGCAGTTTCTTGGCTTTTTAAACATGAAATCCAGTCACTTTTCATCCCTCTGATCCTTTCTTGGTAAAAGGAAGCCCAATCAGATAAAATGGCTGAAAAACTAATTTGGCCCATTTTTGCGGCCCTGGCTTGCATGCGTGGCTCCATGAAATTTTCAAATTTTGGCCAATGGCTCAGTTAGGCAGGAAATGTATCAAAACGAGCTCAAAATTCCCTATAATGAATGTCAGCATGATTTAAAGGCCAAATGTCAAGGGGAAAGGTGTTTAAGGGCCACTTCCGGTTTGGAGGAGGTCACTTCCGGTTTCAGGAAATGGCAGTTAGCTATGCAGTTTCTTGGCTTTTTAAACATGAAATCCAGTCACTTTTCATCCATCTGGTCCTTTCTTGGTAAAAGGAAGCCCAAACAGGTAAAATGGCTGAAAAACAAATTTGGCCCATTTTTGCGGCCCTGGCTTGCTGGCCTGACCCCATGGAAATTTTCAAATTTTGGCCAATGGCTCAGTTAGGCAGGAAATGTATCAAAACGAGCTCAAAATGCCCTACAATGAATGTCAGCATGATTTAAAGGCCAAATGTCAAGGGGAAAGGTGTTTAAGGGCCACTTCCGGTTTGGAGGAGGTCACTTCCGGTTTCAGGAAATGGCAGTTAGCTATGCAGTTTCTTGGCTTTTTAAACATGAAATCCAGTCACTTTTCATCCCTCTGGTCCTTTCTTGGTAAAAGGAAGCCCAAACAGGTAAAATGGCTGAAAAACAAATTTGGCCCATTTTTGTGGCCCTTGCTTGCTGGCCTGACCCCATGGAAATTTTCAAATTTTGGCCAATGGCTCAGTTAGGCAAGAAATGTATCAAAACGAGCTCAAAATGCCCTACAATGAATGTCAGCATGATTTAAAGGCCAAATGTCAAGGGGAAAGGTGTTTAAGGGCCACTTCCGGTTTGGAGGAGGTCACTTCCGGTTTCAGGAAATGGCAGTTAGCTATGCAGTTTCTTGGCTTTTTAAACATGAAATCCAGTCACTTTTCATCCCTCTGATCCTTTCTTGGTAAAAGGAAGCCCAATCAGATAAAATGGCTGAAAAACTAATTTGGCCCATTTTTTGCGGCCCTGGCTTGCATGCGTGGCTCCATGAAATTTTCAAATTTTGGCCAATGGCTCAGTTAGGCAGGAAATGTATCAAAACGAGCTCAAAATTCCCTATAATGAATGTCAGCATGATTTAAAGGCCAAATGTCAAGGGGAAAGGTGTTTAAGGGCCACTTCCGGTTTGGAGGAGGTCACTTCCGGTTTCAGGAAATGGCAGTTAGCTATGCAGTTTCTTGGCTTTTTAAACATGAAATCCAGTCACTTTTCATCCATCTGGTCCTTTCTTGGTAAAAGGAAGCCCAAACAGGTAAAATGGCTGAAAAACAAATTTGGCCCATTTTTGCGGCCCTGGCTTGCTGGCCTGACCCCATGGAAATTTTCAAATTTTGGCCAACGGCTCAGTTAGGCAGGAAATGTATCAAAACGAGCTCAAAATGCCCTACAATGAATGTCAGCATGATTTAAAGGCCAAATGTCAAGGGGAAAGGTGTTTAAGGGCCACTTCCGGTTTGGAGGAGGTCACTTCCGGTTTCAGGAAATGGCAGTTAGCTATGCAGTTTCTTGGCTTTTTAAACATGAAATCCAGTCACTTTTCATCCCTCTGGTCCTTTCTTGGTAAAAGGAAGCCCAAACAGGTAAAATGGCTGAAAAACAAATTTGGCCCATTTTTGTGGCCCTTGCTTGCTGGCCTGACCCCATGGAAATTTTCAAATTTTGGCCAATGGCTCAGTTAGGCAAGAAATGTATCAAAACGAGCTCAAAATGCCCTACAATGAATGTCAGCATGATTTAAAGGCCAAATGTCAAGGGGAAAGGTGTTTAAGGGCCACTTCCGGTTTGGAGGAGGTCACTTCCGGTTTCAGGAAATGGCAGTTAGCTATGCAGTTTCTTGGCTTTTTAAACATGAAATCCAGTCACTTTTCATCCCTCTGATCCTTTCTTGGTAAAAGGAAGCCCAATCAGATAAAATGGCTGAAAAACTAATTTGGCCCATTTTTGCGGCCCTGGCTTGCATGCGTGGCTCCATGAAATTTTCAAATTTTGGCCAATGGCTCAGTTAGGCAGGAAATGTATCAAAACGAGCTCAAAATTCCCTATAATGAATGTCAGCATGATTTAAAGGCCAAATGTCAAGGGGAAAGGTGTTTAAGGGCCACTTCCGGTTTGGAGGAGGTCACTTCCGGTTTCAGGAAATGGCAGTTAGCTATGCAGTTTCTTGGCTTTTTAAACATGAAATCCAGTCACTTTTCATCCATCTGGTCCTTTCTTGGTAAAAGGAAGCCCAAACAGGTAAAATGGCTGAAAAACAAATTTGGCCCATTTTTGCGGCCCTGGCTTGCTGGCCTGACCCCATGGAAATTTTCAAATTTTGGCCAATGGCTCAGTTAGGCAGGAAATGTATCAAAACGAGCTCAAAATGCCCTACAATGAATGTCAGCATGATTTAAAGGCCAAATGTCAAGGGGAAAGGTGTTTAAGGGCCACTTCCGGTTTGGAGGAGGTCACTTCCGGTTTCAGGAAATGGCAGTTAGCTATGCAGTTTCTTGGCTTTTTAAACATGAAATCCAGTCACTTTTCATCCCTCTGATCCTTTCTTGGTAAAAGGAAGCCCAATCAGATAAAATGGCTGAAAAACTAATTTGGCCCATTTTTGCGGCCCTGGCTTGCATGCGTGGCTCCATGAAATTTTCAAATTTTGGCCAATGGCTCAGTTAGGCAGGAAATGTATCAAAACGAGCTCAAAATTCCCTATAATGAATGTCAGCATGATTTAAAGGCCAAATGTCAAGGGGAAAGGTGTTTAAGGGCCACTTCCGGTTTGGAGGAGGTCACTTCCGGTTTCAGGAAATGGCAGTTAGCTATGCAGTTTCTTGGCTTTTTAAACATGAAATCCAGTCACTTTTCATCCATCTGGTCCTTTCTTGGTAAAAGGAAGCCCAAACAGGTAAAATGGCTGAAAAACAAATTTGGCCCATTTTTGAGGCCCTGGCTTGCTGGCCTGACCCCATGGAAATTTTCAAATTTTGGCCAATGGCTCAGTTAGGCAGGAAATGTATCAAAACGAGCTCAAAATGCCCTACAATGAATGTCAGCATGATTTAAAGGCCAAATGTCAAGGGGAAAGGTGTTTAAGGGCCACTTCCGGTTTGGAGGAGGTCACTTCCGGTTTCAGGAAATGGCAGTTAGCTATGCAGTTTCTTGGCTTTTTAAACATGAAATCCAGTCACTTTTCATCCCTCTGGTCCTTTCTTGGTAAAAGGAAGCCCAAACAGGTAAAATGGCTGAAAAACAAATTTGGCCCATTTTTGTGGCCCTTGCTTGCTGGCCTGACCCCATGGAAATTTTCAAATTTTGGCCAATGGCTCAGTTAGGCAAGAAATGTATCAAAACGAGCTCAAAATGCCCTACAATGAATGTCAGCATGATTTAAAGGCCAAATGTCAAGGGGAAAGGTGGTTAAGGGCCACTTCCGGTTTGGAGGAGGTCACTTCCGGTTTCAGGAAATGGCAGTTAGCTATGCAGTTTCTTGGCTTTTTAAACATGAAATCCAGTCACTTTTCATCCCTCTGATCCTTTCTTGGTAAAAGGAAGCCCAATCAGATAAAATGGCTGAAAAACTAATTTGGCCCATTTTTGCGGCCCTGGCTTGCATGCGTGGCTCCATGAAATTTTCAAATTTTGGCCAATGGCTCAGTTAGGCAGGAAATGTATCAAAACGAGCTCAAAATTCCCTATAATGAATGTCAGCATGATTTAAAGGCCAAATGTCAAGGGGAAAGGTGTTTAAGGGCCACTTCCGGTTTGGAGGAGGTCACTTCCGGTTTCAGGAAATGGCAGTTAGCTATGCAGTTTCTTGGCTTTTTAAACATGAAATCCAGTCACTTTTCATCCATCTGGTCCTTTCTTGGTAAAAGGAAGCCCAAACAGGTAAAATGGCTGAAAAACAAATTTGGCCCATTTTTGCGGCCCTGGCTTGCTGGCCTGACCCCATGGAAATTTTCAAATTTTGGCCAATGGCTCAGTTAGGCAGGAAATGTATCAAAACGAGCTCAAAATGCCCTACAATGAATGTCAGCATGATTTAAAGGCCAAATGTCAAGGGGAAAGGTGTTTAAGGGCCACTTCCGGTTTGGAGGAGGTCACTTCCGGTTTAAGGAAATGGCAGTTAGCTATGCAGTTTCTTGGCTTTTTAAACATGAAATCCAGTCACTTTTCATCCCTCTGGTCCTTTCTTGGTAAAAGGAAGCCCAAACAGGTAAAATGGCTGAAAAACAAATTTGGCCCATTTTTGTGGCCCTTGCTTGCTGGCCTGACCCCATGGAAATTTTCAAATTTTGGCCAATGGCTCAGTTAGGCAAGAAATGTATCAAAACGAGCTCAAAATGCCCTACAATGAATGTCAGCATGATTTAAAGGCCAAATGTCAAGGGGAAAGGTGTTTAAGGGCCACTTCCGGTTTGGAGGAGGTCACTTCCGGTTTCAGGAAATGGCAGTTAGCTATGCAGTTTCTTGGCTTTTTAAACATGAAATCCAGTCACTTTTCATCCCTCTGATCCTTTCTTGGTAAAAGGAAGCCCAATCAGATAAAATGGCTGAAAAACTAATTTGGCCCATTTTTGCGGCCCTGGCTTGCATGCGTGGCTCCATGAAATTTTCAAATTTTGGCCAATGGCTCAGTTAGGCAGGAAATGTATCAAAACGAGCTCAAAATTCCCTATAATGAATGTCAGCATGATTTAAAGGCCAAATGTCAAGGGGAAAGGTGTTTAAGGGCCACTTCCGGTTTGGAGGAGGTCACTTCCGGTTTCAGGAAATGGCAGTTAGCTATGCAGTTTCTTGGCTTTTTAAACATGAAATCCAGTCACTTTTCATCCATCTGGTCCTTTCTTGGTAAAAGGAAGCCCAAACAGGTAAAATGGCTGAAAAACAAATTTGGCCCATTTTTGCGGCCCTGGCTTGCTGGCCTGACCCCATGGAAATTTTCAAATTTTGGCCAATGGCTCAGTTAGGCAGGAAATGTATCAAAACGAGCTCAAAATGCCCTACAATGAATGTCAGCATGATTTAAAGGCCAAATGTCAAGGGGAAAGGTGTTTAAGGGCCACTTCCGGTTTGGAGGAGGTCACTTCCGGTTTCAGGAAATGGCAGTTAGCTATGCAGTTTCTTGGCTTTTTAAACATGAAATCCAGTCACTTTTCATCCTTCTGGTCCTTTCTTGGTAAAAGGAAGCCCAAACAGGTAAAATGGCTGAAAAACAAATTTGGCCCATTTTTGTGGCCCTTGCTTGCTGGCCTGACCCCATGGAAATTTTCAAATTTTGGCCAATGGCTCAGTTAGGCAAGAAATGTATCAAAACGAGCTCAAAATGCCCTACAATGAATGTCAGCATGATTTAAAGGCCAAATGTCAAGGGGAAAGGTGTTTAAGGGCCACTTCCGGTTTGGAGGAGGTCACTTCCGGTTTCAGGAAATGGCAGTTAGCTATGCAGTTTCTTGGCTTTTTAAACATGAAATCCAGTCACTTTTCATCCCTCTGATCCTTTCTTGGTAAAAGGAAGCCCAATCAGATAAAATGGCTGAAAAACTAATTTGGCCCATTTTTGCGGCCCTGGCTTGCATGCGTGGCTCCATGAAATTTTCAAATTTTGGCCAATGGCTCAGTTAGGCAGGAAATGTATCAAAACGAGCTCAAAATTCCCTATAATGAATGTCAGCATGATTTAAAGGCCAAATGTCAAGGGGAAAGGTGTTTAAGGGCCACTTCCGGTTTGGAGGAGGTCACTTCCGGTTTCAGGAAATGGCAGTTAGCTATGCAGTTTCTTGGCTTTTTAAACATGAAATCCAGTCACTTTTCATCCATCTGGTCCTTTCTTGGTAAAAGGAAGCCCAAACAGGTAAAATGGCTGAAAAACAAATTTGGCCCATTTTTGCGGCCCTGGCTTGCTGGCCTGACCCCATGGAAATTTTCAAATTTTGGCCAATGGCTCAGTTAGGCAGGAAATGTATCAAAACGAGCTCAAAATGCCCTACAATGAATGTCAGCATGATTTAAAGGCCAAATGTCAAGGGGAAAGGTGTTTAAGGGCCACTTCCGGTTTGGAGGAGGTCACTTCCGGTTTCAGGAAATGGCAGTTAGCTATGCAGTTTCTTGGCTTTTTAAACATGAAATCCAGTCACTTTTCATCCCTCTGGTCCTTTCTTGGTAAAAGGAAGCCCAAACAGGTAAAATGGCTGAAAAACAAATTTGGCACATTTTTGTGGCCCTTGCTTGCTGGCCTGACCCCATGGAAATTTTCAAATTTTGGCCAATGGCTCAGTTAGGCAAGAAATGTATCAAAACGAGCTCAAAATGCCCTACAATGAATGTCAGCATGATTTAAAGGCCAAATGTCAAGGGGAAAGGTGTTTAAGGGCCACTTCCGGTTTGGAGGAGGTCACTTCCGGTTTCAGGAAATGGCAGTTAGCTATGCAGTTTCTTGGCTTTTTAAACATGAAATCCAGTCACTTTTCATCCCTCTGATCCTTTCTTGGTAAAAGGAAGCCCAATCAGATAAAATGGCTGAAAAACTAATTTGGCCCATTTTTGCGGCCCTGGCTTGCATGCGTGGCTCCATGAAATTTTCAAATTTTGGCCAATGGCTCAGTTAGGCAGGAAATGTATCAAAACGAGCTCAAAATTCCCTATAATGAATGTCAGCATGATTTAAAGGCCAAATGTCAAGGGGAAAGGTGTTTAAGGGCCACTTCCGGTTTGGAGGAGGTCACTTCCGGTTTCAGGAAATGGCAGTTAGCTATGCAGTTTCTTGGCTTTTTAAACATGAAATCCAGTCACTTTTCATCCATCTGGTCCTTTCTTGGTAAAAGGAAGCCCAAACAGGTAAAATGGCTGAAAAACAAATTTGGCCCATTTTTGCGGCCCTGGCTTGCTGGCCTGACCCCATGGAAATTTTCAAATTTTGGCCAATGGCTCAGTTAGGCAGGAAATGTATCAAAACGAGCTCAAAATGCCCTACAATGAATGTCAGCATGATTTAAAGGCCAAATGTCAAGGGGAAAGGTGTTTAAGGGCCACTTCCGGTTTGGAGGAGGTCACTTCCGGTTTCAGGAAATGGCAGTTAGCTATGCAGTTTCTTGGCTTTTTAAACATGAAATCCAGTCACTTTTCATCCCTCTGGTCCTTTCTTGGTAAAAGGAAGCCCAAACAGGTAAAATGGCTGAAAAACAAATTTGGCCCATTTTTGTGGCCCTTGCTTGCTGGCCTGACCCCATGGAAATTTTCAAATTTTGGCCAATGGCTCAGTTAGGCAAGAAATGTATCAAAACGAGCTCAAAATGCCCTACAATGAATGTCAGCATGATTTAAAGGCCAAATGTCAAGGGGAAAGGTGTTTAAGGGCCACTTCCGGTTTGGAGGAGGTCACTTCCGGTTTCAGGAAATGGCAGTTAGCTATGCAGTTTCTTGGCTTTTTAAACATGAAATCCAGTCACTTTTCATCCCTCTGATCCTTTCTTGGTAAAAGGAAGCCCAATCAGATAAAATGGCTGAAAAACTAATTTGGCCCATTTTTGCGGCCCTGGCTTGCATGCGTGGCTCCATGAAATTTTCAAATTTTGGCCAATGGCTCAGTTAGGCAGGAAATGTATCAAAACGAGCTCAAAATTCCCTATAATGAATGTCAGCATGATTTAAAGGCCAAATGTCAAGGGGAAAGGTGTTTAAGGGCCACTTCCGGTTTGGAGGAGGTCACTTCCGGTTTCAGGAAATGGCAGTTAGCTATGCAGTTTCTTGGCTTTTTAAACATGAAATCCAGTCACTTTTCATCCCTCTGGTCCTTTCTTGGTAAAAGGAAGCCCAAACAGGTAAAATGGCTGAAAAACAAATTTGGCCCATTTTTGTGGCCCTTGCTTGCTGGCCTGACCCCATGGAAATTTTCAAATTTTGGCCAATGGCTCAGTTAGGCAAGAAATGTATCAAAACGAGCTCAAAATGCCCTACAATGAATGTCAGCATGATTTAAAGGCCAAATGTCAAGGGGAAAGGTGGTTAAGGGCCACTTCCGGTTTGGAGGAGGTCACTTCCGGTTTCAGGAAATGGCAGTTAGCTATGCAGTTTCTTGGCTTTTTAAACATGAAATCCAGTCACTTTTCATCCCTCTGATCCTTTCTTGGTAAAAGGAAGCCCAATCAGATAAAATGGCTGAAAAACTAATTTGGCCCATTTTTGCGGCCCTGGCTTGCATGCGTGGCTCCATGAAATTTTCAAATTTTGGCCAATGGCTCAGTTAGGCAGGAAATGTATCAAAACGAGCTCAAAATTCCCTATAATGAATGTCAGCATGATTTAAAGGCCAAATGTCAAGGGGAAAGGTGTTTAAGGGCCACTTCCGGTTTGGAGGAGGTCACTTCCGGTTTCAGGAAATGGCAGTTAGCTATGCAGTTTCTTGGCTTTTTAAACATGAAATCCAGTCACTTTTCATCCATCTGGTCCTTTCTTGGTAAAAGGAAGCCCAAACAGGTAAAATGGCTGAAAAACAAATTTGGCCCATTTTTGCGGCCCTGGCTTGCTGGCCTGACCCCATGGAAATTTTCAAATTTTGGCCAATGGCTCAGTTAGGCAGGAAATGTATCAAAACGAGCTCAAAATGCCCTACAATGAATGTCAGCATGATTTAAAGGCCAAATGTCAAGGGGAAAGGTGTTTAAGGGCCACTTCCGGTTTGGAGGAGGTCACTTCCGGTTTAAGGAAATGGCAGTTAGCTATGCAGTTTCTTGGCTTTTTAAACATGAAATCCAGTCACTTTTCATCCCTCTGGTCCTTTCTTGGTAAAAGGAAGCCCAAACAGGTAAAATGGCTGAAAAACAAATTTGGCCCATTTTTGTGGCCCTTGCTTGCTGGCCTGACCCCATGGAAATTTTCAAATTTTGGCCAATGGCTCAGTTAGGCAAGAAATGTATCAAAACGAGCTCAAAATGCCCTACAATGAATGTCAGCATGATTTAAAGGCCAAATGTCAAGGGGAAAGGTGTTTAAGGGCCACTTCCGGTTTGGAGGAGGTCACTTCCGGTTTCAGGAAATGGCAGTTAGCTATGCAGTTTCTTGGCTTTTTAAACATGAAATCCAGTCACTTTTCATCCCTCTGATCCTTTCTTGGTAAAAGGAAGCCCAATCAGATAAAATGGCTGAAAAACTAATTTGGCCCATTTTTGCGGCCCTGGCTTGCATGCGTGGCTCCATGAAATTTTCAAATTTTGGCCAATGGCTCAGTTAGGCAGGAAATGTATCAAAACGAGCTCAAAATTCCCTATAATGAATGTCAGCATGATTTAAAGGCCAAATGTCAAGGGGAAAGGTGTTTAAGGGCCACTTCCGGTTTGGAGGAGGTCACTTCCGGTTTCAGGAAATGGCAGTTAGCTATGCAGTTTCTTGGCTTTTTAAACATGAAATCCAGTCACTTTTCATCCATCTGGTCCTTTCTTGGTAAAAGGAAGCCCAAACAGGTAAAATGGCTGAAAAACAAATTTGGCCCATTTTTGCGGCCCTGGCTTGCTGGCCTGACCCCATGGAAATTTTCAAATTTTGGCCAATGGCTCAGTTAGGCAGGAAATGTATCAAAACGAGCTCAAAATGCCCTACAATGAATGTCAGCATGATTTAAAGGCCAAATGTCAAGGGGAAAGGTGTTTAAGGGCCACTTCCGGTTTGGAGGAGGTCACTTCCGGTTTCAGGAAATGGCAGTTAGCTATGCAGTTTCTTGGCTTTTTAAACATGAAATCCAGTCACTTTTCATCCCTCTGGTCCTTTCTTGGTAAAAGGAAGCCCAAACAGGTAAAATGGCTGAAAAACAAATTTGGCCCATTTTTGTGGCCCTTGCTTGCTGGCCTGACCCCATGGAAATTTTCAAATTTTGGCCAATGGCTCAGTTAGGCAAGAAATGTATCAAAACGAGCTCAAAATGCCCTACAATGAATGTCAGCATGATTTAAAGGCCAGATGTCAAGGGGAAAGGTGTTTAAGGGCCACTTCCGGTTTGGAGGAGGTCACTTCCGGTTTCAGGAAATGGCAGTTAGCTATGCAGTTTCTTGGCTTTTTAAACATGAAATCAAATCCAGTCACTTTTCATCCCTCTGATCCTTTCTTGGTAAAAGGAAGCCCAATCAGATAAAATGGCTGAAAAACTAATTTGGCCCATTTTTGCGGCCCTGGCTTGCATGCGTGGCTCCATGAAATTTTCAAATTTTGGCCAATGGCTCAGTTAGGCAGGAAATGTATCAAAACGAGCTCAAAATTCCCTATAATGAATGTCAGCATGATTTAAAGGCCAAATGTCAAGGGGAAAGGTGTTTAAGGGCCACTTCCGGTTTGGAGGAGGTCACTTCCGGTTTCAGGAAATGGCAGTTAGCTATGCAGTTTCTTGGCTTTTTAAACATGAAATCCAGTCACTTTTCATCCATCTGGTCCTTTCTTGGTAAAAGGAAGCCCAAACAGGTAAAATGGCTGAAAAACAAATTTGGCCCATTTTTGCGGCCCTGGCTTGCTGGCCTGACCCCATGGAAATTTTCAAATTTTGGCCAATGGCTCAGTTAGGCAGGAAATGTATCAAAACGAGCTCAAAATGCCCTACAATGAATGTCAGCATGATTTAAAGGCCAAATGTCAAGGGGAAAGGTGTTTAAGGGCCACTTCCGGTTTGGAGGAGGTCACTTCCGGTTTCAGGAAATGGCAGTTAGCTATGCAGTTTCTTGGCTTTTTAAACATGAAATCCAGTCACTTTTCATCCCTCTGGTCCTTTCTTGGTAAAAGGAAGCCCAAACAGGTAAAATGGCTGAAAAACAAATTTGGCCCATTTTTGTGGCCCTTGCTTGCTGGCCTGACCCCATGGAAATTTTCAAATTTTGGCCAATGGCTCAGTTAGGCAAGAAATGTATCAAAACGAGCTCAAAATGCCCTACAATGAATGTCAGCATGATTTAAAGGCCAAATGTCAAGGGGAAAGGTGTTTAAGGGCCACTTCCGGTTTGGAGGAGGTCACTTCCGGTTTCAGGAAATGGCAGTTAGCTATGCAGTTTCTTGGCTTTTTAAACATGAAATCCAGTCACTTTTCATCCCTCTGATCCTTTCTTGGTAAAAGGAAGCCCAATCAGATAAAATGGCTGAAAAACTAATTTGGCCCATTTTTGCGGCCCTGGCTTGCATGCGTGGCTCCATGAAATTTTCAAATTTTGGCCAATGGCTCAGTTAGGCAGGAAATGTATCAAAACGAGCTCAAAATTCCCTATAATGAATGTCAGCATGATTTAAAGGCCAAATGTCAAGGGGAAAGGTGTTTAAGGGCCACTTCCGGTTTGGAGGAGGTCACTTCCGGTTTCAGGAAATGGCAGTTAGCTATGCAGTTTCTTGGCTTTTTAAACATGAAATCCAGTCACTTTTCATCCATCTGGTCCTTTCTTGGTAAAAGGAAGCCCAAACAGGTAAAATGGCTGAAAAACAAATTTGGCCCATTTTTGCGGCCCTGGCTTGCTGGCCTGACCCCATGGAAATTTTCAAATTTTGGCCAATGGCTCAGTTAGGCAGGAAATGTATCAAAACGAGCTCAAAATGCCCTACAATGAATGTCAGCATGATTTAAAGGCCAAATGTCAAGGGGAAAGGTGTTTAAGGGCCACTTCCGGTTTGGAGGAGGTCACTTCCGGTTTCAGGAAATGGCAGTTAGCTATGCAGTTTCTTGGCTTTTTAAACATGAAATCCAGTCACTTTTCATCCCTCTGGTCCTTTCTTGGTAAAAGGAAGCCCAAACAGGTAAAATGGCTGAAAAACAAATTTGGCCCATTTTTGTGGCCCTTGCTTGCTGGCCTGACCCCATGGAAATTTTCAAATTTTGGCCAATGGCTCAGTTAGGCAAGAAATTTATCAAAACGAGCTCAAAATGCCCTACAATGAATGTCAGCATGATTTAAAGGCCAAATGTCAAGGGGAAAGGTGTTTAAGGGCCACTTCCGGTTTGGAGGAGGTCACTTCCGGTTTCAGGAAATGGCAGTTAGCTATGCAGTTTCTTGGCTTTTTAAACATGAAATCCAGTCACTTTTCATCCATCTGGTCCTTTCTTGGTAAAAGGAAGCCCAAACAGGTAAAATGGCTGAAAAACAAATTTGGCCCATTTTTGCGGCCCTGGCTTGCTGGCCTGACCCCATGGAAATTTTCAAATTTTGGCCAATGGCTCAGTTAGGCAGGAAATGTATCAAAACGAGCTCAAAATGCCCTACAATGAATGTCAGCATGATTTAAAGGCCAAATGTCAAGGGGAAAGGTGTTTAAGGGCCACTTCCGGTTTGGAGGAGGTCACTTCCGGTTTCAGGAAATGGCAGTTAGCTATGCAGTTTCTTGGCTTTTTAAACATGAAATCCAGTCACTTTTCATCCCTCTGGTCCTTTCTTGGTAAAAGGAAGCCCAAACAGCTAAAATAGCTGAAAAACTAATTTGGCCCATTTTTGCGGCCCTGGCTTGCATGCGTGGCTCCATGAAATTTTCACATTTTGGCCAATGGCTCAGTTAGGCAGGAAATGTATCAAAACTAGTTCAAAATGCCCTAAATAGATGCCAGCATGATTTAAAGGCCAAAATGTCAAGGGGAAAGGTGTTTAAGGGCCACTTCCGGTTTGGAGGAGGTCACTTCCGGTTTCAGGAAATGGCAGTTAGCTATGCAGTTTCTTGGCTTTTTAAACATGAAATCCAGTCACTTTTCATCCCTCTGGTCCTTTCTTGGTAAAAGGAAGCCCAAACAGGTAAAATGGCTGAAAAACAAATTTGGCCCATTTTTGCGGCCCTGGCTTGCTGGCCTGACCCCATGGAAATTTTCAAATTTTGGCCAATGGCTCAGTTAGGCAGGAAATGTATCAAAACGAGCTCAAAATGCCCTACAATGAATGTCAGCATGATTTAAAGGCCAAATGTCAAGGGGAAAGGTGTTTAAGGGCCACTTCCGGTTTGGAGGAGGTCACTTCCGGTTTCAGGAAATGGCAGTTAGCTATGCAGTTTCTTGGCTTTTTAAACATGAAATCCAGTCACTTTTCATCCCTCTGGTCCTTTCTTGGTAAAAGGAAGCCCAAACAGGTAAAATGGCTGAAAAACAAATTTGGCCCATTTTTGTGGCCCTTGCTTGCTGGCCTGACCCCATGGAAATTTTCAAATTTTGGCCAATGGCTCAGTTAGGCAAGAAATGTATCAAAACGAGCTCACAATGCCCTACAATGAATGTCAGCATGATTTAAAGGCCAAATGTCAAGGGGAAAGGTGTTTAAGGGCCACTTCCGGTTTGGAGGAGGTCACTTCCGGTTTCAGGAAATGGCAGTTAGCTATGCAGTTTCTTGGCTTTTTAAACATGAAATCCAGTCACTTTTCATCCCTCTGGTCCTTTCTTGGTAAAAGGAAGCCCAAACAGCTAAAATAGCTGAAAAACTAATTTGGCCCATTTTTGCGGCCCTGGCTTGCATGCGTGGCTCCATGAAATTTTCACATTTTGGCCAATGGCTCAGTTAGGCAGGAAATGTATCAAAACTAGTTCAAAATTCCCTAAAATAGATGCCAGCATGATTTAAAGGCCAAAATGTCAAGGGGAAAGGTGTTTAAGGGCCACTTCCGGTTTGGAGGAGGTCACTTCCGGTTTCAGGAAATGGCAGTTAGCTATGCAGTTTCTTGGCTTTTTAAACATGAAATCCAGTCACTTTTCATCCCTCTGGTCCTTTCTTGGTAAAAGGAAGCCCAAACAGGTAAAATGGCTGAAAAACAAATTTGGCCCATTTTTGCGGCCCTGGCTTGCTGGCCTGACCCCATGAAATTTTCAAATTTTGGCCAATGGCTCAGTTAGGCAGGAAATGTATCCAAACGAGTTCAAAATGCCCTAAAATGGATGCCAGCATGATTTAAAGGCCAAAATGTCAAGGGAAAGGTGTTTAAAGGCCACTTCCGGTTTGGAGGAGGTCACTTCCGGTTTCAGGAAATGGCAGTTAGCTATGCAGTTTCTTGGCTTTTTAAACATGAAATCCAGTCACTTTTCATCCCTCTGGTCCTTTCTTGGTAAAAGGAAGCCCAAACAGCTAAAATAGCTGAAAAACTAATTTGGCCCATTTTTGCGGCCCTGGCTTGCATGCGTGGCTCCATGAAATTTTCACATTTTGGCCAATGGCTCAGTTAGGCAGGAAATGTATCAAAACTAGTTCAAAATTCCCTAAAATAGATGCCAGCATGATTTAAAGGCCAAAATGTCAAGGGGAAAGGTGTTTAAGGGCCACTTCCGGTTTGGAGGAGGTCACTTCCGGTTTCAGGAAATGGCAGTTAGCTATGCAGTTTCTTGGCTTTTTAAACATGAAATCCAGTCACTTTTCATCCCTCTGGTCCTTTCTTGGTAAAAGGAAGCCCAAACAGGTAAAATGGCTGAAAAACAAATTTGGCCCATTTTTGCGGCCCTGGCTTGCTGGCCTGACCCCATGGAAATTTTCAAATTTTGGCCAATGGCTCAGTTAGGCAGGAAATGTATCAAAACGAGCTCAAAATGCCCTACAATGAATGTCAGCATGATTTAAAGGCCAAATGTCAAGGGGAAAGGTGTTTAAGGGCCACTTCCGGTTTGGAGGAGGTCACTTCCGGTTTCAGGAAATGGCAGTTAGCTATGCAGTTTCTTGGCTTTTTAAACATGAAATCCAGTCACTTTTCATCCCTCTGGTCCTTTCTTGGTAAAAGGAAGCCCAAACAGGTAAAATGGCTGAAAAACAAATTTGGCCCATTTTTGTGGCCCTGGCTTGCTGGCCTGACCCCATGGAAATTTTCAAATTTTGGCCAATGGCTCAGTTAGGCAAGAAATGTATCAAAACGAGTTCAAAATGCCCTAAAATGGATGCCAGCATGATTTAAAGGCCAAAATGTCAAGGGGAACGGTGTTTAAGGGTCACTTCCGGTTTGGAGGAGGTCACTTCCGGTTTCAGGAAATGGCAGTTAGCTATGCAGTTTCTTGGCTTTGGCTTTTTAAACATGAAATCCAGTCACTTTTCATCCCTCTGGTCCTTTCTTGGTAAAAGGAAGCCTAAACGGGTAAAATGGCTGAAAAACAAATTTGGCCCATTTTTGCCACCCTGGCTTGCTGGCCTGGCCCCATGAAATTTTCAAATTTTGGCCAATGGCTCAGTTAGGCAGGAAATGTATCAAAACGAGCTCAGAATGCCCTAAAATGAATGCCAGCATGATTTAAAGTCCAAAATATCAAAGGGAAAGGTGTTTAAGGGTCACTTCCGGTTTGGAGGAGGTCACTTCCGGTTTGGAGGAGGTCACTTCCGGTTTCAGGAAATGGCAGTTAGCTATGCAGTTTCTTGGCTTTTTAAACATGAAATCCAGTCACTTTTCACCCTCTGGTCCTTTCTTGGTAAAAGGAAGCCCAAACAGGTAAAATGGCTGAAAAAAAAATTTGGCCCATTTTTGCGGCCCTGGCTTGCATGCGTGGCTCCATGAAATTTTCAAATTTTGGCCAATGGCTCAGTTAGGCAGGAAAGTATCAAAACGAGTTCAAAACGCCCTACAATGAATGTCAGCATGATTTAAAGGCCAAATGTCAAGGGGAAAGGTGTTTAAGGGCCACTTCCGGTTTTGAGGAGGTCACTTCCGGTTTCAGGAAATGGCAGTTAGCTATGCAATTTCTTGGCTTTTTAAACATGAAATCCAGTCACTTTTCATCCCTCTGGTCCTTTCTTGGTAAAAGGAAGCCCAAACAGGTAAAATGGCTGAAAAACAAATTTGGCCCATTTTTGTGGCCCTGGCTTGCTGGCCTGACCCCATGGAAATTTTCAAATTTTGGCCAATGGCTCAGTTAGGCAGGAAATGTATCAAAACGAGCTCAAAATGCCCTACAATGAATGTCAGCATGATTTAAAGGCCAAATGTCAAGGGGAAAGGTGTTTAAGGGCCACTTCCGGTTTGGAGGAGGTCACTTCCGGTTTCAGGAAATGGCAGTTAGCTATGCAGTTTCTTGGCTTTTTAAACATGAAATCCAGTCACTTTTCATCCCTCTGGTCCTTTCTTGGTAAAAGGAAGCCCAAACAGCTAAAATAGCTGAAAAACTAATTTGGCCCATTTTTGCGGCCCTGGCTTGCATGCGTGGCTCCATGAAATTTTCACATTTTGGCCAATGGCTCAGTTAGGCAGGAAATGTATCAAAACTAGTTCAAAATGCCCTAAAATAGATGCCAGCATGATTTAAAGGCCAAAATGTCAAGGGGAAAGGTGTTTAAGGGCCACTTCCGGTTTGGAGGAGGTCACTTCCGGTTTCAGGAAATGGCAGTTAGCTATGCAGTTTCTTGGCTTTTTAAACATGAAATCCAGTCACTTTTCATCCCTTTGGTCCTTTCTTGGTAAACGGAAGCCCAAACAGGTAAAATGGCTGAAAAACAAATTTGGCCCATTTTGCGGCCCTGGCTTGCATGCGTGGCTCCATGAAATTTTCAAATTTTGGCCAATGGCTCAGTTAGGCAGGAAATGTATCAAAACGAGTTCAAAATGCCCTAAAATGGATGCTAGCATGATTTAAAGGCCAAAATGTCAAGGGGAACGGTGTTTAAGGGCCACTTCCGGTTTGGAGGAGGTCACTTCCGGTTTCAGGAAATGGCAGTTAGCTATGCAGTTTCTTGGCTTTTTAAACATGAAATCCAGTCACTTTTCATCCCTCTGGTCCTTTCTTGGTAAAAGGAAGCCCAAACAGCTAAAATAGCTGAAAAACTAATTTGGCCCATTTTTGCGGCCCTGGCTTGCATGCGTGGCTCCATGAAATTTTCACATTTTGGCCAATGGCTCAGTTAGGCAGGAAATGTATCAAAACGAGCTCAGAATGCCCTAAAATGAATGCCAGCATGATTTAAAGTCCAAAATGTCAAGGGGAAAGGTGTTTAAGGGCCACTTCCGGTTTGGAGGAGGTCACTTCCGGTTTCAGGAAATGGCAGTTAGCTATGCAGTTTCTTGGCTTTTTAAACATGAAATCCAGTCACTTTTCATCCCTCTGGTCCTTTCTTGGTAAAAGGAAGCCCAAACAGGTAAAATGGCTGAAAAACAAATTTGGCCCATTTTTGTGGCCCTGGCTTGCTGGCCTGACCCCATGGAAATTTTCAAATTTTGGCCAATGGCTCAGTTAGGCAGGAAATGTATCAAAACGAGCTCAAAATGCCCTACAATGAATGTCAGCATGATTTAAAGGCCAAATGTCAAGGGGAAAGGTGTTTAAGGGCCACTTCCGGTTTGGAGGAGGTCACTTCCGGTTTCAGGAAATGGCAGTTAGCTATGCAGTTTCTTGGCTTTTTAAACATGAAATCCAGTCACTTTTCATCCCTCTGGTCCTTTCTTGGTAAAAGGAAGCCCAAACAGCTAAAATAGCTGAAAAACTAATTTGGCCCATTTTTGCGGCCCTGGCTTGCATGCGTGGCTCCATGAAATTTTCACATTTTGGCCAATGGCTCAGTTAGGCAGGAAATGTATCAAAACTAGTTCAAAATGCCCTAAAATAGATGCCAGCATGATTTAAAGGCCAAAATGTCAAGGGGAAAGGTGTTTAAGGGCCACTTCCGGTTTGGAGGAGGTCACTTCCGGTTTCAGGAAATGGCAGTTAGCTATGCAGTTTCTTGGCTTTTTAAACATGAAATCCAGTCACTTTTCATCCCTCTGGTCCTTTCTTGGTAAACGGAAGCCCAAACAGGTAAAATGGCTGAAAAACAAATTTGGCCCATTTTTGCGGCCCTGGCTTGCATGCGTGGCTCCATGAAATTTTCAAATTTTGGCCAATGGCTCAGTTAGGCAGGAAATGTATCAAAACGAGTTCAAAATGCCCTAAAATGGATGCCAGCATGATTTAAAGGCCAAAATGTCAAGGGGAACGGTGTTTAAGGGCCACTTCCGGTTTGGAGGAGGTCACTTCCGGTTTCAGGAAATGGCAGTTAGCTATGCAGTTTCTTGGCTTTTTAAACATGAAATCCAGTCACTTTTCATCCCTCTGGTCCTTTCTTGGTAAAAGGAAGCCTAAACGGGTAAAATGGCTGAAAAACAAATTTGGCCCATTTTTGCCGCCCTGGCTTGCTGGCCTGGCCCCATGAAATTTTCAAATTTTGGCCAATGGCTCAGTTAGGCAGGAAATGTATCAAAACGAGCTCAGAATGCCCTAAAATGAATGCCAGCATGATTTAAAGTCCAAAATGTCAAGGGGAAAGGTGTTTAAGGGCCACTTCCGGTTTGGAGGAGGTCACTTCCGGTTTCAGGAAATGGCAGTTAGCTATGCAGTTTCTTGGCTTTTTAAACATGAAATCCAGTCACTTTTCATCCCTCTGGTCCTTTCTTGGTAAAAGGAAGCCCAAACAGGTAAAATGGCTGAAAAACAAATTTGACCCATTTTTGTGGCCCTGGCTTGCTGGCCTGACCCCATGGAAATTTTCAAATTTTGGCCAATGGCTCAGTTAGGCAGGAAATGTATCAAAACGAGCTCAAAATGCCCTACAATGAATGTCAGCATGATTTAAAGGCCAAATGTCAAGGGGAAAGGTGTTTAAGGGCCACTTCCGGTTTGGAGGAGGTCACTTCCGGTTTCAGGAAATGGCAGTTAGCTATGCAGTTTCTTGGCTTTTTAAACATGAAATCCAGTCACTTTTCATCCCTCTGGTCCTTTCTTGGTAAAAGGAAGCCCAAACAGCTAAAATAGCTGAAAAACTAATTTGGCCCATTTTTGCGGCCCTGGCTTGCATGCGTGGCTCCATGAAATTTTCACATTTTGGCCAATGGCTCAGTTAGGCAGGAAATGTATCAAAACTAGTTCAAAATGCCCTAAAATAGATGCCAGCATGATTTAAAGGCCAAAATGTCAAGGGGAAAGGTGTTTAAGGGCCACTTCCGGTTTGGAGGAGGTCACTTCCGGTTTCAGGAAATGGCAGTTAGCTATGCAGTTTCTTGGCTTTTTAAACATGAAATCCAGTCACTTTTCATCCCTCTGGTCCTTTCTTGGTAAACGGAAGCCCAAACAGGTAAAATGGCTGAAAAACAAATTTGACCCATTTTTGCGGCCCTGGCTTGCATGCGTGGCTCCACTAAATTTTCAAATTTTGGCCAATGGCTCAGTTAGGCAGGAAATGTATCAAAACGAGTTCAAAATGCCCTAAAATGGATGCCAGCATGATTTAAAGGCCAAAATGTCAAGGGGAACGGTGTTTAAGGGCCACTTCCGGTTTGGAGGAGGTCACTTCCGGTTTCAGGAAATGGCAGTTAGCTATGCAGTTTCTTGGCTTTTTAAACATGAAATCCAGTCACTTTTCATCCCTCTGGTCCTTTCTTGGTAAAAGGAAGCCCAAACAGGTAAAATGGCTGAAAAACAAATTTGGCCCATTTTGTGGCCCTGGCTTGCTGGCCTGACCCCATGGAAATTTTCAAATTTTGGCCAATGGCTCAGTTAGGCAGGAAATGTATCAAAACGAGTTCAAAATGCCCTAAAATGGATGCCAGCATGATTTAAAGGCCAAAATGTCAAGGGGAACGGTGTTTAAGGGCCACTTACGGTTTGGAGGAGGTCACTTCCGGTTTCAGGAAATGGCAGTTAGCTATGCAGTTTCTTGGCTTTTTAAACATGAAATCCAGTCACTTTTCATCCCTCTGGTCCTTTCTTGGTAAAAGGAAGCCCAAACAGGTAAAATGGCTGAAAAACAAATTTGGCCCATTTTGTGGCCCTGGCTTGCTGGCCTGACCCCATGGAAATTTTCAAATTTTGGCCAATGGCTCAGTTAGGCAGGAAATGTATCAAAACGAGCTCAAAATGCCCTACAATGAATGTCAGCATGATTTAAAGGCCAAATGTCAAGGGGAAAGGTGTTTAAGGGCCACTTCCGGTTTGGAGGAGGTCACTTCCGGTTTCAGGAAATGGCAGTTAGCTATGCAGTTTCTTGGCTTTTTAAACATGAAATCCAGTCACTTTTCATCCCTCTGGTCCTTTCTTGGTAAAAGGAAGCCCAAACAGGTAAAATGGCTGAAAAACAAATTTGGCCCATTTTTGCGGCCCTGGCTTGCTGGCCTGACCCCATGGAAATTTTCAAATTTTGGCCAATGGCTCAGTTAGGCAGGAAATGTATCAAAACGAGCTCAAAATGCCCTACAATGAATGTCAGCATGATTTAAAGGCCAAATGTCAAGGGGAAAGGTGTTTAAGGGCCACTTCCGGTTTGGAGGAGGTCACTTCCGGTTTCAGGAAATGGCAGTTAGCTATGCAGTTTCTTGGCTTTTTAAACATGAAATCCAGTCACTTTTCATCCATCTGGTCCTTTCTTGGTAAAAGGAAGCCCAAACAGGTAAAATGGCTGAAAAACAAATTTGGCCCATTTTTGTGGCCCTGGCTTGCTGGCCTGACCCCATGGAAATTTTCAAATTTTGGCCAATGGCTCAGTTAGGCAAGAAATGTATCAAAAGGAGCTCAAAATGCCCTACAATGAATGTCAGCATGATTTAAAGGCCAAATGTCAAGGGGAAAGGTGTTTAAGGGCCACTTCCGGTTTGGAGGAGGTCACTTCCGGTTTCAGGAAATGGCAGTTAGCTATGCAGTTTCTTGGCTTTTTAAACATGAAATCCAGTCACTTTTCATCCCTCTGGTCCTTTCTTGGTAAAAGGAAGCCCAAACAGGTAAAATGGCTGAAAAACAAATTTGGCCCATTTTTGCGGCCCTGGCTTGCTGGCCTGACCCCATGGAAATTTTCAAATTTTGGCCAATGGCTCAGTTAGGCAGGAAATGTATCAAAACGAGCTCAAAATGCCCTACAATGAATGTCAGCATGATTTAAAGGCCAAATATCAAGGGGAAAGGTTTTTAAGGGCCACTTCCGGTTTGGAGGAGGTCACTTCCGGTTTCAGGAAATGGCAGTTAGCTATGCAGTTTCTTGGCTTTTTAAACATGAAATCCAGTCACTTTTCATCCCTCTGGTCCTTTCTTGGTAAAAGGAAGCCCAAACAGCTAAAATAGCTGAAAAACTAATTTGGCCCATTTTTGCGGCCCTGGCTTGCATGCGTGGCTCCATGAAATTTTCACATTTTGGCCAATGGCTCAGTTAGGCAGGAAATGTATCAAAACTAGTTCAAAATGCCCTAAAATAGATGCCAGCATGATTTAAAGGCCAACATGTCAAGGGGAAAGGTGGTTAAGGGCCACTTCCGGTTTGGAGGAGGTCACTTCCGGTTTCAGGAAATGGCAGTTAGCTATGCAGTTTCTTGGCTTTTTAAACATGAAATCCAGTCACTTTTCATCCCTCTGGTCCTTTCTTGGTAAACGGAAGCCCAAACAGGTAAAATGGCTGAAAAACAAATTTGGCCCATTTTTGCGGCCCTGGCTTGCATGCGTGGCTCCATGAAATTTTCAAATTTTGGCCAATGGCTCAGTTAGGCAGGAAATGTATCAAAACGAGTTCAAAATGCCCTAAAATGGATGCCAGCATGATTTAAAGGCCAAAATGTCAAGGGGAACGGTGTTTAAGGGCCACTTCCGGTTTGGAGGAGGTCACTTCCGGTTTCAGGAAATGGCAGTTAGCTATGCAGTTTCTTGGCTTTTTAAACATGAAATCCAGTCACTTTTCATCCCTCTGGTCCTTTCTTGGTAAAAGGAAGCCTAAACGGGTAAAATGGCTGAAAAACAAATTTGGCCCATTTTTGCCGCCCTGGCTTGCTGGCCTGGCCCCATGAAATTTTCAAATTTTGGCCAATGGCTCAGTTAGGCAGGAAATGTATCAAAACGAGCTCAGAATGCCCTACAATGAATGTCAGCATGATTTAAAGGCCAAATGTCAAGGGGAAAGGTGTTTAAGGGCCACTTCCGGTTTGGAGGAGGTCACTTCCGGTTTCAGGAAATGGCAGTTAGCTATGCAGTTTCTTGGCTTTTTAAACATGAAATCCAGTCACTTTTCATCCCTCTGATCCTTTCTTGGTAAAAGGAAGCCCAATCAGATAAAATGGCTGAAAAACTAATTTGGCCCATTTTTGCGGCCCTGGCTTGCATGCGTGGCTCCATGAAATTTTCAAATTTTGGCCAATGGCTCAGTTAGGCAGGAAATGTATCAAAACGAGCTCAAAATGCCCTATAATGAATGTCAGCATGATTTAAAGGCCAAATGTCAAGGGGAAAGGTGTTTAAGGGCCACTTCCGGTTTGGAGGAGGTCACTTCCGGTTTCAGGAAATGGCAGTTAGCTATGCAGTTTCTTGGCTTTTTAAACATGAAATCCAGTCACTTTTCATCCCTCTGGTCCTTTCTTGGTAAAAGGAAGCCCAAACAGGTAAAATGGCTGAAAAACAAATTTGGCCCATTTTTGCGGCCCTGGCTTGCTGGCCTGACCCCATGGAAATTTTCAAATTTTGGCCAATGGCTCAGTTAGGCAGGAAATGTATCAAAACGAGCTCAAAATGCCCTACAAAGAATGTCAGCATGATTTAAAGGCCAAATGTCAAGGGGAAAGGTGTTTAAGGGCCACTTCCGGTTTGGAGGAGGTCACTTCCGGTTTCAGGAAATGGCAGTTAGCTATGCAGTTTCTTGGCTTTTTAAACATGAAATCCAGTCACTTTTCATCCCTCTGGTCCTTTCTTGGTAAAAGGAAGCCCAAACAGCTAAAATAGCTGAAAAACTAATTTGGCCCATTTTTGCGGCCCTGGCTTGCATGCGTGGCTCCATGAAATTTTCACATTTTGGCCAATGGCTCAGTTAGGCAGGAAATGTATCAAAACTAGTTCAAAATGCCCTAAATAGATGCCAGCATGATTTAAAGGCCAAAATGTCAAGGGGAAAGGTGTTTAAGGGCCACTTCCGGTTTGGAGGAGGTCACTTCCGGTTTCAGGAAATGGCAGTTAGCTATGCAGTTTCTTGGCTTTTTAAACATGAAATCCAGTCACTTTTCATCCCTCTGGTCCTTTCTTGGTAAAAGGAAGCCCAAACAGGTAAAATGGCTGAAAAACAAATTTGGCCCATTTTTGTGGCCCTGGCTTGCTGGCCTGACCCCATGGAAATTTTCAAATTTTGGCCAATGGCTCAGTTAGGCAAGAAATGTATCAAAAGGAGCTCAAAATGCCCTACAATGAATGTCAGCATGATTTAAAGGCCAAATGTCAAGGGGAAAGGTGTTTAAGGGCCACTTCCGGTTTGGATGAGGTCACTTCCGGTTTCAGGAAATGGCAGTTAGCTATGCAGTTTCTTGGCTTTTTAAACATGAAATCCAGTCACTTTTCATCCCTCTGGTCCTTTCTTGGTAAAAGGAAGCCCAAACAGGTAAAATGGCTGAAAAACAAATTTGGCCCATTTTTGCGGCCCTGGCTTGCTGGCCTGACCCCATGGAAATTTTCAAATTTTGGCCAATGGCTCAGTTAGGCAGGAAATGTATCAAAACGAGCTCAAAATGCCCTACAATGAATGTCAGCATGATTTAAAGGCCAAATGTCAAGGGGAAAGGTGTTTAAGGGCCACTTCCGGTTTGGAGAAGGTCACTTCCGGTTTAAGGAAATGGCAGTTAGCTATGCAGTTTCTTGGCTTTTTAAACATGAAATCCAGTCACTTTTCATCCCTCTGGTCCTTTCTTGGTAAAAGGAAGCCCAAACAGGTAAAATGGCTGAAAAACTAATTTGGCCCATTTTTGTGGCCCTGGCTTGCTGGCCTGACCCCATGGAAATTTTCAAATTTTGGCCAATGGTTCAGTTAGGCAAGAAATGTATCAAAACGAGTTCAAAATGCCCTAAAATGGATGCCAGCATGATTTAAAGGCCAAAATGTCAAGGGGAACGGTGTTTAAGGGCCACTTCCGGTTTGGAGGAGGTCACTTCCGGTTTCAGGAAATGGCAGTTAGCTATGCAGTTTCTTGGCTTTGGCTTTTTAAACATGAAATCCAGTCACTTTTCATCCCTCTGGTCCTTTCTTGGTAAAAGGAAGCCTAAACGGGTAAAATGGCTGAAAAACAAATTTGGCCCATTTTTGCCGCCCTGGCTTGCTGGCCTGGCCCCATGAAATTTTAAAATTTTGGCCAATGGCTCAGTTAGGCAGGAAATGTATCAAAACGAGCTCAGAATGCCCTAAAATGAATGCCAGCATGATTTAAAGTCCAAAATGTCAAAGGGAAAGGTGTTTAAGGGTCACTTCCGGTTTGGAGGAGGTCACTTCCGGTTTGGAGGAGGTCACTTCCGGTTTCAGGAAATGGCAGTTAGCTATGCAGTTTCTTGGCTTTTTAACCACTTTCAGACCGGACCATTTTGCTGGTAAATGACCAGAGGTCTTTTTACACTTTGGCACTGCGCTGCTTTAACTGGTAATTGCGCGGTCATGCAATGTTGTACCCAAACAAAATTTGCGTCCTTTTCTTCCCACAAATAGAGCTTTCTTTTGATGGTATTTGATTGCCTCTGCGATTTTTATTTTTTGCGATATAAACGTAAAAAGACCGCAAATTTTGAAAAAAAATGATATTTTCTACTTTTTGTTATTAGAAAAATCCAATAAACTCAATTTTAGTCATACATTTAGGCCAAAATGTATTCAGCCACATGTCTTTGGTAAAAAAAAAGTCAATAATTGTATATTTATTGGTTTGCGCAAAAGTTGTCACATCTACAAACTAAGGTACGTTTTCTGGAATTTACGCAGCTTTTAGTTTACGACTGCCTATCTCATTTCTTGAGGTGCTAAAATGGCAGGGCAGTACAAAACCCCCCCAAATGACCCCATTTTGGAAAGTAGACCCCCTAAGGAAATTGATAAGAGGCATGTTGAGCCCATTGAATATTTTATTTTTTTGCCTCAAGCGATTGAATAATGACAAAAAAAAAATTTTTTTTTTTTTTTTACACAAAGTTGTCACTAAATGATATATTGCTCACACATGCTATGGGCGTATGTGAAATGACACCCCAAAATAAATTCTGCTGCTTCTCCTGAGTACGGGGATACCACATATGTGGGACTTTTTGGGAGCCTAGCCGCGTACGGGGCCCCGAAAACCAAGCACCGCCTTCAGGCTTTCTAAGGGCGTAAATTTTTGAGTTCACTTCTCACTACCTATTACAGTTTTGAAGGCCATAAAATGCCAAGATGGCACAAAACCCCCACAAATGACCCCATTTTAGAAAGTAGACACCCCAAGCTATTTGCTGAGAGGCATGTTGAGTTCATGGAATATTTTATATTTTGCCACAAGTTGCGGGAAAATTACAAACTTTTTTTTTTTTTTTTTTTTTTTCACAAAGTTGTCACTAAATGATATATTGCTCACACATGCCATGGGCATATGTGAAATGACACCCCAAAATAAATTCTGCTGCTTCTCCTGAGTACGGGGATACCACATATGTGGGACTTTTTGGGAGCCTAGCCGCGTACGGGGCCCCGAAAACCAAGCACCGCCTTCAGGCTTTCTAAGGGCGTAAATATTTGACTTCACTCCTCACTACCTATTACAGTTTTGAAGGCCATAAAATGCCAAGATGGCACAAAACCCCCACAAATGACCCCATTTTAGAAAGTAGACACCCCAAGCTATTTGCTGAGAGGCATGTTGAGTCCATGGAATATTTTATATTTTGCCACAAGTTGCGGGAAAATTACAAACTTTTTTTTTTTTTTTTTTTTTTTCACAAAGTTGTCACTAAATGATATATTGCTCACGCATGCCATGGGCATATGTGAAATGACACCCCAAAATAAATTCTGCTGCTTCTCCTGAGTACGGGGATACCACATATGTGGGACTTTTTGGGAGCCTAGCCGCGTACGGGGCCCCGAAAACCAAGCACCGCCTTCAGGCTTTCTAAGGGCGTTACAGTTTTGAAGGCCATACAATGCCAAGATGGCACAAACCCCCCCCAAATGACCCCATTTTGGAAAGTAGACACCCCTAAATTTAGGGGTACACTAGTGAGACTAGGTAATAAATGGCGGGTGCCCTGAAACTATAAAAAAATAACTAACCAACCAGCGTCACCTGTAACAGTTATATGGTGATCACTGGTGAAAGGGTTAACTAGGGGGCAATCAGGGGGCTTTATGCGGTAGTATATGGGGGTCCCTGGCGCTATAAAAAGCTGCGGCGAACCTAAATACCTACTTGCCTAACTAGCGTCACCTGTGACACTAATACAGCGATCAGAAAAACGATCGCTTATTAGGCTGGGTTCACACTGGAGCGATGCGGGAACGCCACGAATGCGCGGCGGGTTCCCGCATCGCATGCCTCCCGGCGGCAGTTCACACTGCCCTATGCGAACTGCTGGGAGTGTCAGTGAAATGTTACTGACACCCCCAGATCAGTTCGCATATCGCAGTGCGATCTGCAAACTCGGATCGCATGGTGTGAACACCCATGCGATCCGATTCTGCTGCGGGCCAAAAAAAGGGTCCCGTGCGAATTTGCGGCGGGTGCGGCGGGTGTGGCGGGTGCGGCGAATGGCTGAACTCGAATCGCACAGAGATCGGATGTGATTTGCACTGCAGTGCGAATCACATCCGTTCTCAAACCGCTGCAATCTGAACCCAGCCTTAGTGACACTGGCGACGGGGGGTGATCACGGGGTTAAACCTTTATTGGGGGGGTTAGGGGGGTACCTTAGAACTAAAGGGGGCTAACCCTAACTGCCCTAACAGTTATTAGTCACAAATGACACCCGCCGGGTGATCAGGGGGTTAAACCTTTATTAGGTAATAAATGGCGGGTGCCCTGAAACTATAAAAAAATAACTAACCAACCAGCGTCACCTGTAACAGTTATATGGTGATCACTGGTGAAAGGGTTAACTAGGGGGCAATCAGGGGGCTTTATGCGGTAGTATATGGGGGTCCCTGGCGCTATAAAAAGCTGCGGCGAACCTAAATACCTACCTGCCTAACTAGCGTCACCTGGGACACTAATACGGCGATCAGAAAAATGATCGCTTATTAGGCTGGGTTCACACTGGAGCGATGCGGAAACGCCGCGAATCCGCGGCGGGTTCCCGCATCGCATGCCTCCCGGCGGCAGTTCACACTGCCCTATGCGAACTGCTGGGAGTGTCAGTGAAATGTTACTGACACCCCCAGATCAGTTCGCATATCGCAGTGCGATCTGCAAACTCGGATCGCATGGTGTGAACACCCATGCGATCCGATTCTGCTGCGGGCCAAAAAAAGGGTCCCGTGCGAATTTGCGGCGGGTGCGGCGGGTGTGGCGGGTGCGGCGGGTGCGGCGAATGGCTGAACTCGAATCGCACAGAGATCGGATGTGATTTGCACTGCAGTGCGGTGCGAATCACATTCGTTCTCATAAACCGCTGCAATGTGAACCCAGCCTTAGTGACACTGGCGACGGGGGGTGATCACGGGGTTAAACCTTTATTGGGGGGGTTAGGGGGGTACATTAGAACTAAAGGGGGCTAACTCTAACTGCCCTAACAGTTATTACAGTCACAAATGACACCAATGCAAAAAAAAAAAAAAAAAAAAAAAAAAAATGACATTGGTGTCACTGTGACTGGGGGGCAGGGGTAATTGGGGGGGTGATCGGGGGGTAAAGGGGGGGTGTGAGTGTGCCTGGCATGTTCTACTGTGTGTGGGATGTGTTGGTGCAACTCACTGATCCGCTCTCCTCCGTGTCGGAACGAAAAATACCGACACGGAGGAGAGAATACATCACTTCCTCTCCTGTGTTTACATTACAGGAGAGGAAGTGATGTCACCGGGGATTTCTATTCGTCGGGAGCGATCGCGAGGGGGTGGCCATGAATGAATGGCCGTCCCCTCGTCCGGGATCGCTCCCGAACGAAAACCGACCGCCGCAGGCACCGGGCGGGGGCCCGATCGGGCCCCCGACCCGCGGGAGGCAAATCACGTACATGTACGTGCTTATGCCTGCCCGTGCCATTCTGCCGACGTACATCGGCGTTAGGCGGTCGGCAAGTGGTTAAACATGAAATCCAGTCACTTTTCACCCTCTGGTCCTTTCTTGGTAAAAGGAAGCCCAAACAGGTAAAATGGCTGAAAAAAAATTTGGCCCATTTTTGCGGCCCTGGCTTGCATGCGTGGCTCCATGAAATTTTCAAATTTTGGCCAATGGCTCAGTTAGGCAGGAAAGTATCAAAACGAGTTCAAAATGCCCTACAATGAATGTCAGCATGATTTAAAGGCCAAATGTCAAGGGGAAAGGTGTTTAAGGGCCACTTCCGGTTTGGAGGAGGTCACTTCCGGTTTCAGGAAATGGCAGTTAGCTATGCAGTTTCTTGGCTTTTTAAACATGAAATCCAGTCACTTTTCATCCCTCTGGTCCTTTCTTGGTAAAAGGAAGCCTAAACGGGTAAAATGGCTGAAAAACAAATTTGGCCCATTTTTGCCGCCCTGGCTTGCTGGCCTGGCCCCATGAAATTTTCAAATTTTGGCCAATGGCTCAGTTAGGCAGGAAATGTATCAAAACGAGCTCAGAATGCCCTACAATGAATGTCAGCATGATTTAAAGGCCAAATGTCAAGGGGAAAGGTGTTTAAGGGCCACTTCCGGTTTGGAGGAGGTCACTTCCGGTTTCAGGAAATGGCAGTTAGCTATGCAGTTTCTTGGCTTTTTAAACATGAAATCCAGTCACTTTTCATCCCTCTGATCCTTTCTTGGTAAAAGGAAGCCCAATCAGATAAAATGGCTGAAAAACTAATTTGGCCCATTTTTGCGGCCCTGGCTTGCATGCGTGGCTCCATGAAATTTTCAAATTTTGGCCAATGGCTCAGTTAGGCAGGAAATGTATCAAAACGAGCTCAAAATGCCCTATAATGAATGTCAGCATGATTTAAAGGCCAAATGTCAAGGGGAAAGGTGTTTAAGGGCCACTTCCGGTTTGGAGGAGGTCACTTCCGGTTTCAGGAAATGGCAGTTAGCTATGCAGTTTCTTGGCTTTTTAAACATGAAATCCAGTCACTTTTCATCCCTCTGGTCCTTTCTTGGTAAAAGGAAGCCCAAACAGGTAAAATGGCTGAAAAACAAATTTGGCCCATTTTTGCGGCCCTGGCTTGCTGGCCTGACCCCATGGAAATTTTCAAATTTTGGCCAATGGCTCAGTTAGGCAGGAAATGTATCAAAACGAGCTCAAAATGCCCTACAATGAATGTCAGCATGATTTAAAGGCCAAATGTCAAGGGGAAAGGTGTTTAAGGGCCACTTCCGGTTTGGAGGAGGTCACTTCCGGTTTAAGGAAATGGCAGTTAGCTATGCAGTTTCTTGGCTTTTTAAACATGAAATCCAGTCACTTTTCATCCCTCTGGTCCTTTCTTGGTAAAAGGAAGCCCAAACAGGTAAAATGGCTGAAAAACAAATTTGGCCCATTTTTGTGGCCCTGGCTTGCTGGCCTGACCCCATGGAAATTTTCAAATTTTGGCCAATGGTTCAGTTAGGCAAGAAATGTATCAAAACGAGTTCAAAATGCCCTAAAATGGATGCCAGCATGATTTAAAGGCCAAAATGTCAAGGGGAACGGTGTTTAAGGGCCACTTCCGGTTTGGAGGAGGTCACTTCCGGTTTCAGGAAATGGCAGTTAGCTATGCAGTTTCTTGGCTTTGGCTTTTTAAACATGAAATCCAGTCACTTTTCATCCCTCTGGTCCTTTCTTGGTAAAAGGAAGCCTAAACGGGTAAAATGGCTGAAAAACAAATTTGGCCCATTTTTGCCGCCCTGGCTTGCTGGCCTGGCCCCATGAAATTTTCAAATTTTGGCCAATGGCTCAGGCAGGAAATGTATCAAAACGAGCTCAGAATGCCCTAAAATGAATGCCAGCATGATTTAAAATCCAAAATGTCAATGGGAAAGGTGTTTAAGGGTCACTTCCGGTTTGGAGGAGGTCACTTCCGGTTTGGAGGAGGTCACTTCCGGTTTCAGGAAATGGCAGTTAGCTATGCAGTTTCTTGGCTTTTTAAACATGAAATCCAGTCACTTTTCACCCTCTGGTCCTTTCTTGGTAAAAGGAAGCCCAAACAGGTAAAATGGCTGAAAAAAAAATTTGGCCCATTTTTGCGGCCCTGGCTTGCATGCGTGGCTCCATGAAATTTTCAAATTTTGGCCAATGGCTCAGTTAGGCAGGAAAGTATCAAAACGAGTTCAAAATGCCCTACAATGAATGTCAGCATGATTTAAAGGCCAAATGTCAAGGGGAAAGGTGTTTAAGGGCCACTTCCGGTTTTGAGGAGGTCACTTCCGGTTTCAGGAAATGGCAGTTAGCTATGCAGTTTCTTGGCTTTTTAAACATGAAATCCAGTCACTTTTCATCCCTCTGGTCCTTTCTTGGTAAAAGGAAGCCCAAACAGGTAAAATGGCTGAAAAACAAATTTGGCCCATTTTTGTGGCCCTGGCTTGCTGGCCTGACCCCATGGAAATTTTCAAATTTTGGCCAATGGCTCAGTTAGGCAGGAAATGTATCAAAACGAGCTCAAAATGCCCTACAATGAATGTCAGCATGATTTAAAGGCCAAATGTCAAGGGGAAAGGTGTTTAAGGGCCACTTCCGGTTTGGAGGAGGTCACTTCCGGTTTCAGGAAATGGCAGTTAGCTATGCAGTTTCTTGGCTTTTTAAACATGAAATCCAGTCACTTTTCATCCCTCTGGTCCTTTCTTGGTAAAAGGAAGCCCAAACAGGTAAAATGGCTGAAAAACAAATTTGGCCCATTTTTGTGGCCCTGGCTTGCTGGCCTGACCCCATGGAAATTTTCAAATTTTGGCCAATGGTTCAGTTAGGCAAGAAATGTATCAAAACGAGTTCAAAATGCCCTAAAATGGATGCCAGCATGATTTAAAGGCCAAAATGTCAAGGGGAACGGTGTTTAAGGGCCACTTCCGGTTTGGAGGAGGTCACTTCCGGTTTCAGGAAATGGCAGTTAGCTATGCAGTTTCTTGGCTTTGGCTTTTTAAACATGAAATCCAGTCACTTTTCATCCCTCTGGTCCTTTCTTGGTAAAAGGAAGCCTAAACGGGTAAAATGGCTGAAAAACAAATTTGGCCCATTTTTGCCGCCCTGGCTTGCTGGCCTGGCCCCATGAAATTTTCAAATTTTGGCCAATGGCTCAGTTAGGCAGGAAATGTATCAAAACGAGCTCAGAATGCCCTAAAATGAATGCCAGCATGATTTAAAGTCCAAAATGTCAAAGGGAAAGGTGTTTAAGGGTCACTTCCGGTTTGGAGGAGGTCACTTCCGGTTTGGAGGAGGTCACTTCCGGTTTCAGGAAATGGCAGTTAGCTATGCAGTTTCTTGGCTTTTTAAACATGAAATCCAGTCACTTTTCACCCTCTGGTCCTTTCTTGGTAAAAGGAAGCCCAAACAGGTAAAATGGCTGAAAAAAAAATTTGGCCCATTTTTGCGGCCCTGGCTTGCATGCGTGGCTCCATGAAATTTTCAAATTTTGGCCAATGGCTCAGTTAGGCAGGAAAGTATCAAAACGAGTTCAAAATGCCCTACAATGAATGTCAGCATGATTTAAAGGCCAAATGTCAAGGGGAAAGGTGTTTAAGGGCCACTTCCGGTTTTGAGGAGGTCACTTCCGGTTTCAGGAAATGGCAGTTAGCTATGCAGTTTCTTGGCTTTTTAAACATGAAATCCAGTCACTTTTCATCCCTCTGGTCCTTTCTTGGTAAAAGGAAGCCCAAACAGGTAAAATGGCTGAAAAACAAATTTGGCCCATTTTTGTGGCCCTGGCTTGCTGGCCTGACCCCATGGAAATTTTCAAATTTTGGCCAATGGCTCAGTTAGGCAAGAAATGTATCAAAACGAGCTCAAAATGCCCTACAATGAATGTCAGCATGATTTAAAGGCCAAATGTCAAGGGGAAAGGTGTTTAAGGGCCACTTCCGGTTTGGAGGAGGTCACTTCCGGTTTCAGGAAATGGCAGTTAGCTATGCAGTTTCTTGGCTTTTTAAACATGAAATCCAGTCACTTTTCATCCCTCTGGTCCTTTCTTGGTAAAAGGAAGCCCAAACAGGTAAAATGGCTGAAAAACAAATTTGGCCCATTTTTGCGGCCCTGGCTTGCTGGCCTGACCCCATGGAAATTTTCAAATTTTGGCCAATGGCTCAGTTAGGCAGGAAATGTATCAAAACGAGCTCAAAATGCCCTACAATGAATGTCAGCATGATTTAAAGGCCAAATGTCAAGGGGAAAGGTGTTTAAGGGCCACTTCCGGTTTGGAGGAGGTCACTTCCGGTTTCAGGAAATGGCAGTTAGCTATGCAGTTTCTTGGCTTTTTAAACATGAAATCCAGTCACTTTTCATCCCTCTGGTCCTTTCTTGGTAAAAGGAAGCCCGAACAGCTAAAATAGCTGAAAAACTAATTTGGCCCATTTTTGCGGCCCTGGCTTGCATGCGTGGCTCCATGAAATTTTCACATTTTGGCCAATGGCTCAGTTAGGCAGGAAATGTATCAAAACTAGTTCAAAATGCCCTAAAATAGATGCCAGCATGATTTAAAGGCCAAAATGTCAAGGGGAAAGGTGTTTAAGGGCCACTTCCGGTTTGGAGGAGGTCACTTCCGGTTTCAGGAAATGGCAGTTAGCTATGCAGTTTCTTGGCTTTTTAAACATGAAATCCAGTCACTTTTCATCCCTCTGGTCCTTTCTTGGTAAAAGGAAGCCCAAACAGCTAAAATAGCTGAGAAACTAATTTGGCCCATTTTTGCGGCCCTGGCTTGCATGCGTGGCTCCATTAAATTTTCACATTTTGGCCAATGGCTCAGTTAGGCAGGAAATGTATCAAAACTAGTTCAAAATGCCCTAAAATAGATGCCAGCATGATTTAAAGGCCAAAATGTCAAGGGGAAAGGTGTTTAAGGGCCACTTCCGGTTTGGAGGAGGTCACTTCCGGTTTTAGGAAATGGCAGTTAGCTATGCAGTTTCTTGGCTTTTTAAACATGAAATCCAGTCACTTTTCATCCCTCTGGTCCTTTCTTGGTAAAAGGAAGCCCAAACAGGTAAAATGGCTGAAAAACAAATTTGGCCCATTTTTGCGGCCCTGGCTTGCTGGCCTGACCCCATGGAAATTTTCAAATTTTGGCCAATGGCTCAGTTACGCAGGAAATGTATCAAAACGAGCTCAAAATGCCCTACAATGAATGTCAGCATGATTTAAAGGCCAAATGTCAAGGGGAAAGGTGTTTAAGGGCCACTTCCGGTTTGGAGGAGGTCACTTCCGGTTTCAGGAAATGGCAGTTAGCTATGCAGTTTCTTGGCTTTTTAAACATGAAATCCAGTCACTTTTCATCCCTCTGGTCCTTTCTTGGTAAAAGGAAGCCCAAACAGGTAAAATGGCTGAAAAACAAATTTGGCCCATTTTTGTGGCCCTTGCTTGCTGGCCTGACCCCATGGAAATTTTCAAATTTTGGCCAATGGCTCAGTTAGGCAAGAAATGTATCAAAACGAGCTCAAAATGCCCTACAATGAATGTCAGCATGATTTAAAGGCCAAATGTCAAGGGGAAAGGTGTTTAAGGGCCACTTCCGGTTTGGAGGAGGTCACTTCCGGTTTCAGGAAATGGCAGTTAGCTATGCAGTTTCTTGGCTTTTTAAACATGAAATCCAGTCACTTTTCATCCCTCTGGTCCTTTCTTGGTAAAAGGAAGCCCAAACAGCTAAAATAGCTGAAAAACTAATTTGGCCCATTTTTGCGGCCCTGGCTTGCATGCGTGGCTCCATGAAATTTTCACATTTTGGCCAATGGCTCAGTTAGGCAGGAAATGTATCAAAACTAGTTCAAAATTCCCTAAAATAGATGCCAGCATGATTTAAAGGCCAAAATGTCAAGGGGAAAGGTGTTTAAGGGCCACTTCCGGTTTGGAGGAGGTCACTTCCGGTTTTAGGAAATGGCAGTTAGCTATGCAGTTTCTTGGCTTTTTAAACATGAAATCCAGTCACTTTTCATCCCTCTGGTCCTTTCTTGGTAAAAGGAAGCCCAAACAGGTAAAATGGCTGAAAAACAAATTTGGCCCATTTTTGCGGCCCTGGCTTGCTGGCCTGACCCCATGGAAATTTTCAAATTTTGGCCAATGGCTCAGTTAGGCAGGAAATGTATCAAAACGAGCTCAAAATGCCCTACAATGAATGTCAGCATGATTTAAAGGCCAAATGTCAAGGGGAAAGGTGTTTAAGGGCCACTTCCGGTTTGGAGGAGGTCACTTCCGGTTTCAGGAAATGGCAGTTAGCTATGCAGTTTCTTGGCTTTTTAAACATGAAATCCAGTCACTTTTCATCCCTCTGATCCTTTCTTGGTAAAAGGAAGCCCAATCAGATAAAATGGCTGAAAAACTAATTTGGCCCATTTTTGCGGCCCTGGCTTGCATGCGTGGCTCCATGAAATTTTCAAATTTTGGCCAATGGCTCAGTTAGGCAGGAAATGTATCAAAACGAGCTCAAAATGCCCTATAATGAATGTCAGCATGATTTAAAGGCCAAATGTCAAGGGGAAAGGTGTTTAAGGGCCACTTCCGGTTTGGAGGAGGTCACTTCCGGTTTCAGGAAATGGCAGTTAGCTATGCAGTTTCTTGGCTTTTTAAACATGAAATCCAGTCACTTTTCATCCCTCTGGTCCTTTCTTGGTAAAAGGAAGCCCAAACAGGTAAAATGGCTGAAAAACAAATTTGGCCCATTTTTGCGGCCCTGGCTTGCTGGCCTGACCCCATGGAAATTTTCAAATTTTGGCCAATGGCTCAGTTAGGCAGGAAATGTATCAAAACGAGCTCAAAATGCCCTACAAAGAATGTCAGCATGATTTAAAGGCCAAATGTCAAGGGGAAAGGTGTTTAAGGGCCACTTCCGGTTTGGAGGAGGTCACTTCCGGTTTCAGGAAATGGCAGTTAGCTATGCAGTTTCTTGGCTTTTTAAACATGAAATCCAGTCACTTTTCATCCCTCTGGTCCTTTCTTGGTAAAAGGAAGCCCAAACAGCTAAAATAGCTGAAAAACTAATTTGGCCCATTTTTGCGGCCCTGGCTTGCATGCGTGGCTCCATGAAATTTTCACATTTTGGCCAATGGCTCAGTTAGGCAGGAAATGTATCAAAACTAGTTCAAAATGCCCTAAATAGATGCCAGCATGATTTAAAGGCCAAAATGTCAAGGGGAAAGGTGTTTAAGGGCCACTTCCGGTTTGGAGGAGGTCACTTCCGGTTTCAGGAAATGGCAGTTAGCTATGCAGTTTCTTGGCTTTTTAAACATGAAATCCAGTCACTTTTCATCCCTCTGGTCCTTTCTTGGTAAAAGGAAGCCCAAACAGGTAAAATGGCTGAAAAACAAATTTGGCCCATTTTTGCGGCCCTGGCTTGCTGGCCTGACCCCATGGAAATTTTCAAATTTTGGCCAATGGCTCAGTTAGGCAGGAAATGTATCAAAACGAGCTCAAAATGCCCTACAATGAATGTCAGCATGATTTAAAGGCCAAATGTCAAGGGGAAAGGTGTTTAAGGGCCACTTCCGGTTTGGAGGAGGTCACTTCCGGTTTCAGGAAATGGCAGTTAGCTATGCAGTTTCTTGGCTTTTTAAACATGAAATCCAGTCACTTTTCATCCCTCTGGTCCTTTCTTGGTAAAAGGAAGCCCAAACAGGTAAAATGGCTGAAAAACAAATTTGGCCCATTTTTGTGGCCCTGGCTTGCTGGCCTGACCCCATGGAAATTTTCAAATTTTGGCCAATGGTTCAGTTAGGCAAGAAATGTATCAAAACGAGTTCAAAATGCCCTAAAATGGATGCCAGCATGATTTAAAGGCCAAAATGTCAAGGGGAACGGTGTTTAAGGGCCACTTCCGGTTTGGAGGAGGTCACTTCCGGTTTCAGGAAATGGCAGTTAGCTATGCAGTTTCTTGGCTTTGGCTTTTTAAACATGAAATCCAGTCACTTTTCATCCCTCTGGTCCTTTCTTGGTAAAAGGAAGCCTAAACGGGTAAAATGGCTGAAAAACAAATTTGGCCCATTTTTGCCGCCCTGGCTTGCTGGCCTGGCCCCATGAAATTTTCAAATTTTGGCCAATGGCTCAGTTAGGCAGGAAATGTATCAAAACGAGCTCAGAATGCCCTAAAATGAATGCCAGCATGATTTAAAGTCCAAAATGTCAAAGGGAAAGGTGTTTAAGGGTCACTTCCGGTTTGGAGGAGGTCACTTCCGGTTTGGAGGAGGTCACTTCCGGTTTCAGGAAATGGCAGTTAGCTATGCAGTTTCTTGGCTTTTTAAACATGAAATCCAGTCACTTTTCACCCTCTGGTCCTTTCTTGGTAAAAGGAAGCCCAAACAGGTAAAATGGCTGAAAAAAAAATTTGGCCCATTTTTGCGGCCCTGGCTTGCATGCGTGGCTCCATGAAATTTTCAAATTTTGGCCAATGGCTCAGTTAGGCAGGAAAGTATCAAAACGAGTTCAAAATGCCCTACAATGAATGTCAGCATGATTTAAAGGCCAAATGTCAAGGGGAAAGGTGTTTAAGGGCCACTTCCGGTTTTGAGGAGGTCACTTCCGGTTTCAGGAAATGGCAGTTAGCTATGCAGTTTCTTGGCTTTTTAAACATGAAATCCAGTCACTTTTCATCCCTCTGGTCCTTTCTTGGTAAAAGGAAGCCCAAACAGGTAAAATGGCTGAAAAACAAATTTGGCCCATTTTTGTGGCCCTGGCTTGCTGGCCTGACCCCATGGAAATTTTCAAATTTTGGCCAATGGCTCAGTTAGGCAAGAAATGTATCAAAACGAGCTCAAAATGCCCTACAATGAATGTCAGCATGATTTAAAGGCCAAATGTCAAGGGGAAAGGTGTTTAAGGGCCACTTCCGGTTTGGAGGAGGTCACTTCCGGTTTCAGGAAATGGCAGTTAGCTATGCAGTTTCTTGGCTTTTTAAACATGAAATCCAGTCACTTTTCATCCCTCTGGTCCTTTCTTGGTAAAAGGAAGCCCGAACAGCTAAAATAGCTGAAAAACTAATTTGGCCCATTTTTGCGGCCCTGGCTTGCATGCGTGGCTCCATGAAATTTTCACATTTTGGCCAATGGCTCAGTTAGGCAGGAAATGTATCAAAACTAGTTCAAAATGCCCTAAAATAGATGCCAGCATGATTTAAAGGCCAAAATGTCAAGGGGAAAGGTGTTTAAGGGCCACTTCCGGTTTGGAGGAGGTCACTTCCGGTTTCAGGAAATGGCAGTTAGCTATGCAGTTTCTTGGCTTTTTAAACATGAAATCCAGTCACTTTTCATCCCTCTGGTCCTTTCTTGGTAAAAGGAAGCCCAAACAGCTAAAATAGCTGAGAAACTAATTTGGCCCATTTTTGCGGCCCTGGCTTGCATGCGTGGCTCCATTAAATTTTCACATTTTGGCCAATGGCTCAGTTAGGCAGGAAATGTATCAAAACTAGTTCAAAATGCCCTAAAATAGATGCCAGCATGATTTAAAGGCCAAAATGTCAAGGGGAAAGGTGTTTAAGGGCCACTTCCGGTTTGGAGGAGGTCACTTCCGGTTTTAGGAAATGGCAGTTAGCTATGCAGTTTCTTGGCTTTTTAAACATGAAATCCAGTCACTTTTCATCCCTCTGGTCCTTTCTTGGTAAAAGGAAGCCCAAACAGGTAAAATGGCTGAAAAACAAATTTGGCCCATTTTTGCGGCCCTGGCTTGCTGGCCTGACCCCATGGAAATTTTCAAATTTTGGCCAATGGCTCAGTTAGGCAGGAAATGTATCAAAACGAGCTCAAAATGCCCTACAATGAATGTCAGCATGATTTAAAGGCCAAATGTCAAGGGGAAAGGTGTTTAAGGGCCACTTCCGGTTTGGAGGAGGTCACTTCCGGTTTCAGGAAATGGCAGTTAGCTATGCAGTTTCTTGGCTTTTTAAACATGAAATCCAGTCACTTTTCATCCCTCTGGTCCTTTCTTGGTAAAAGGAAGCCCAAACAGGTAAAATGGCTGAAAAACAAATTTGGCCCATTTTTGTGGCCCTTGCTTGCTGGCCTGACCCCATGGAAATTTTCAAATTTTGGCCAATGGCTCAGTTAGGCAAGAAATGTATCAAAACGAGCTCAAAATGCCCTACAATGAATGTCAGCATGATTTAAAGGCCAAATGTCAAGGGGAAAGGTGTTTAAGGGCCACTTCCGGTTTGGAGGAGGTCACTTCCGGTTTCAGGAAATGGCAGTTAGCTATGCAGTTTCTTGGCTTTTTAAACATGAAATCCAGTCACTTTTCATCCCTCTGGTCCTTTCTTGGTAAAAGGAAGCCCAAACAGCTAAAATAGCTGAAAAACTAATTTGGCCCATTTTTGCGGCCCTGGCTTGCATGCGTGGCTCCATGAATTTTTCACATTTTGGCCAATGGCTCAGTTAGGCAGGAAATGTATCAAAACTAGTTCAAAATTCCCTAAAATAGATGCCAGCATGATTTAAAGGCCAAAATGTCAAGGGGAAAGGTGTTTAAGGGCCACTTCCGGTTTGGAGGAGGTCACTTCCGGTTTTAGGAAATGGCAGTTAGCTATGCAGTTTCTTGGCTTTTTAAACATGAAATCCAGTCACTTTTCATCCCTCTGGTCCTTTCTTGGTAAAAGGAAGCCCAAACAGGTAAAATGGCTGAAAAACAAATTTGGCCCATTTTTGCGGCCCTGGCTTGCTGGCCTGACCCCATGGAAATTTTCAAATTTTGGCCAATGGCTCAGTTAGGCAGGAAATGTATCAAAACGAGCTCAAAATGCCCTACAATGAATGTCAGCATGATTTAAAGGCCAAATGTCAAGGGGAAAGGTGTTTAAGGGCCACTTCCGGTTTGGAGGAGGTCACTTCCGGTTTCAGGAAATGGCAGTTAGCTATGCAGTTTCTTGGCTTTTTAAACATGAAATCCAGTCACTTTTCATCCCTCTGGTCCTTTCTTGGTAAAAGGAAGCCCAAACAGGTAAAATGGCTGAAAAACAAATTTGGCCCATTTTTGTGGCCCTGGCTTGCTGGCCTGACCCCATGGAAATTTTCAAATTTTGGCCAATGGCTCAGTTAGGCAAGAAATGTATCAAAACGAGCTCAAAATGCCCTACAATGAATGTCAGCATGATTTAAAGGCCAAATGTCAAGGGGAAAGGTGTTTAAGGGCCACTTCCGGTTTGGACGAGGTCACTTCCGGTTTCAGGAAATGGCAGTTAGCTATGCAGTTTCTTGGCTTTTTAAACATGAAATCCAGTCACTTTTCATCCCTCTGGTCCTTTCTTGGTAAAAGGAAGCCCAAACAGGTAAAATGGCTGAAAAACAAATTTGGCCCACTTTTGCGGCCCTGGCTTGCTGGCCTGACCCCATGGAAATTTTCAAATTTTGGCCAATAGCTCAGTTAGGCAGGAAATGTATCAAAACGAGCTCAAAATGCCCTACAATGAATGTCAGCATGATTTAAAGGCCAAATGTCAAGGGGAAAGGTGTTTAAGGGCCACTTCCGGTTTGGAGGAGGTCACTTCCGGTTTCAGGAAATGGCAGTTAGCTATGCAGTTTCTTGGCTTTTTAAACATGAAATCCAGTCACTTTTCATCCCTCTGGTCCTTTCTTGGTAAACGGAAGCCCAAACAGGTAAAATGGCTGAAAAACAAATTTGGCCCATTTTTGCGGCCCTGGCTTGCATGCGTGGCTCCATGAAATTTTCAAATTTTGGCCAATGGCTCAGTTAGGCAGGAAATGTATCAAAACGAGTTCAAAATGCCCTAAAATGGATGCCAGCATGATTTAAAGGCCAAAATGTCAAGGGGAACGGTGTTTAAGGGCCACTTCCGGTTTGGAGGAGGTCACTTCCGGTTTCAGGAAATGGCAGTTAGCTATGCAGTTTCTTGGCTTTGGCTTTTTAAACATGAAATCCAGTCACTTTTCATCCCTCTGGTCCTTTCTTGGTAAAAGGAAGCCTAAACGGGTAAAATGGCTGAAAAACAAATTTGGCCCATTTTTGCCGCCCTGGCTTGCTGGCCTGGCCCCATGAAATTTTCAAATTTTGGCCAATGGCTCAGTTAGGCAGGAAATGTATCAAAACGAGCTCAGAATGCCCTAAAATGAATGCCAGCATGATTTAAAGTCCAAAATGTCAAAGGGAAAGGTGTTTAAGGGTCACTTCCGGTTTGGAGGAGGTCACTTCCGGTTTGGAGGAGGTCACTTCCGGTTTCAGGAAATGGCAGTTAGCTATGCAGTTTCTTGGCTTTTTAAACATGAAATCCAGTCACTTTTCACCCTCTGGTCCTTTCTTGGTAAAAGGAAGCCCAAACAGGTAAAATGGCTGAAAAAAAATTTGGCCCATTTTTGCGGCCCTGGCTTGCATGCGTGGCTCCATGAAATTTTCAAATTTTGGCCAATGGCTCAGTTAGGCAGGAAAGTATCAAAACGAGTTCAAAATGCCCTACAATGAATGTCAGCATGATTTAAAGGCCAAATGTCAAGGGGAAAGGTGTTTAAGGGCCACTTCCGGTTTGGAGGAGGTCACTTCCGGTTTCAGGAAATGGCAGTTAGCTATGCAGTTTCTTGGCTTTTTAAACATGAAATCCAGTCACTTTTCATCCCTCTGGTCCTTTCTTGGTAAAAGGAAGCCCAAACAGGTAAAATGGCTGAAAAACAAATTTGGCCCATTTTTGTGGCCCTGGCTTGCTGGCCTGACCCCATGGAAATTTTCAAATTTTGGCCAATGGTTCAGTTAGGCAAGAAATGTATCAAAACGAGTTCAAAATGCCCTAAAATGGATGCCAGCATGATTTAAAGGCCAAAATGTCAAGGGGAACGGTGTTTAAGGGCCACTTCCGGTTTGGAGGAGGTCACTTCCGGTTTCAGGAAATGGCAGTTAGCTATGCAGTTTCTTGGCTTTGGCTTTTTAAACATGAAATCCAGTCACTTTTCATCCCTCTGGTCCTTTCTTGGTAAAAGGAAGCCTAAACGGGTAAAATGGCTGAAAAACAAATTTGGCCCATTTTTGCCGCCCTGGCTTGCTGGCCTGGCCCCATGAAATTTTCAAATTTTGGCCAATGGCTCAGTTAGGCAGGAAATGTATCAAAACGAGCTCAGAATGCCCTAAAATGAATGCCAGCATGATTTAAAGTCCAAAATGTCAAAGGGAAAGGTGTTTAAGGGTCACTTCCGGTTTGGAGGAGGTCACTTCCGGTTTCAGGAAATGGCAGTTAGCTATGCAGTTTCTTGGCTTTTTAAACATGAAATCCAGTCACTTTTCACCCTCTGGTCCTTTCTTGGTAAAAGGAAGCCCAAACAGGTAAAATGGCTGAAAAAAAAATTTGGCCCATTTTTGCGGCCCTGGCTTGCATGCGTGGCTCCATGAAATTTTCAAATTTTGGCCAATGGCTCAGTTAGGCAGGAAAGTATCAAAACGAGTTCAAAATGCCCTACAATGAATGTCAGCATGATTTAAAGGCCAAATGTCAAGGGGAAAGGTGTTTAAGGGCCACTTCCGGTTTTGAGGAGGTCACTTCCGGTTTCAGGAAATGGCAGTTAGCTATGCAGTTTCTTGGCTTTTTAAACATGAAATCCAGTCACTTTTCATCCCTCTGGTCCTTTCTTGGTAAAAGGAAGCCCAAACAGGTAAAATGGCTGAAAAACAAATTTGGCCCATTTTTGTGGCCCTGGCTTGCTGGCCTGACCCCATGGAAATTTTCAAATTTTGGCCAATGGCTCAGTTAGGCAAGAAATGTATCAAAACGAGCTCAAAATGCCCTACAATGAATGTCAGCATGATTTAAAGGCCAAATGTCAAGGGGAAAGGTGTTTAAGGGCCACTTCCGGTTTGGAGGAGGTCACTTCCGGTTTCAGGAAATGGCAGTTAGCTATGCAGTTTCTTGGCTTTTTAAACATGAAATCCAGTCACTTTTCATCCCTCTGGTCCTTTCTTGGTAAAAGGAAGCCCAAACAGGTAAAATGGCTGAAAAACAAATTTGGCCCATTTTTGCGGCCCTGGCTTGCTGGCCTGACCCCATGGAAATTTTCAAATTTTGGCCAATGGCTCAGTTAGGCAGGAAATGTATCAAAACGAGCTCAAAATGCCCTACAATGAATGTCAGCATGATTTAAAGGCCAAATGTCAAGGGGAAAGGTGTTTAAGGGCCACTTCCGGTTTGGAGGAGGTCACTTCCGGTTTCAGGAAATGGCAGTTAGCTATGCAGTTTCTTGGCTTTTTAAACATGAAATCCAGTCACTTTTCATCCCTCTGGTCCTTTCTTGGTAAAAGGAAGCCCGAACAGCTAAAATAGCTGAAAAACTAATTTGGCCCATTTTTGCGGCCCTGGCTTGCATGCGTGGCTCCATGAAATTTTCACATTTTGGCCAATGGCTCAGTTAGGCAGGAAATGTATCAAAACTAGTTCAAAATGCCCTAAAATAGATGCCAGCATGATTTAAAGGCCAAAATGTCAAGGGGAAAGGTGTTTAAGGGCCACTTCCGGTTTGGAGGAGGTCACTTCCGGTTTCAGGAAATGGCAGTTAGCTATGCAGTTTCTTGGCTTTTTAAACATGAAATCCAGTCACTTTTCATCCCTCTGGTCCTTTCTTGGTAAAAGGAAGCCCAAACAGCTAAAATAGCTGAGAAACTAATTTGGCCCATTTTTGCGGCCCTGGCTTGCATGCGTGGCTCCATTAAATTTTCACATTTTGGCCAATGGCTCAGTTAGGCAGGAAATGTATCAAAACTAGTTCAAAATGCCCTAAAATAGATGCCAGCATGATTTAAAGGCCAAAATGTCAAGGGGAAAGGTGTTTAAGGGCCACTTCCGGTTTGGAGGAGGTCACTTCCGGTTTTAGGAAATGGCAGTTAGCTATGCAGTTTCTTGGCTTTTTAAACATGAAATCCAGTCACTTTTCATCCCTCTGGTCCTTTCTTGGTAAAAGGAAGCCCAAACAGGTAAAATGGCTGAAAAACAAATTTGGCCCATTTTTGCGGCCCTGGCTTGCTGGCCTGACCCCATGGAAATTTTCAAATTTTGGCCAATGGCTCAGTTAGGCAGGAAATGTATCAAAACGAGCTCAAAATGCCCTACAATGAATGTCAGCATGATTTAAAGGCCAAATGTCAAGGGGAAAGGTGTTTAAGGGCCACTTCCGGTTTGGAGGAGGTCACTTCCGGTTTCAGGAAATGGCAGTTAGCTATGCAGTTTCTTGGCTTTTTAAACATGAAATCCAGTCACTTTTCATCCCTCTGGTCCTTTCTTGGTAAAAGGAAGCCCAAACAGGTAAAATGGCTGAAAAACAAATTTGGCCCATTTTTGTGGCCCTTGCTTGCTGGCCTGACCCCATGGAAATTTTCAAATTTTGGCCAATGGCTCAGTTAGGCAAGAAATGTATCAAAACGAGCTCAAAATGCCCTACAATGAATGTCAGCATGATTTAAAGGCCAAATGTCAAGGGGAAAGGTGTTTAAGGGCCACTTCCGGTTTGGAGGAGGTCACTTCCGGTTTCAGGAAATGGCAGTTAGCTATGCAGTTTCTTGGCTTTTTAAACATGAAATCCAGTCACTTTTCATCCCTCTGGTCCTTTCTTGGTAAAAGGAAGCCCAAACAGCTAAAATAGCTGAAAAACTAATTTGGCCCATTTTTGCGGCCCTGGCTTGCATGCGTGGCTCCATGAAATTTTCACATTTTGGCCAATGGCTCAGTTAGGCAGGAAATGTATCAAAACTAGTTCAAAATTCCCTAAAATAGATGCCAGCATGATTTAAAGGCCAAAATGTCAAGGGGAAAGGTGTTTAAGGGCCACTTCCGGTTTGGAGGAGGTCACTTCCGGTTTTAGGAAATGGCAGTTAGCTATGCAGTTTCTTGGCTTTTTAAACATGAAATCCAGTCACTTTTCATCCCTCTGGTCCTTTCTTGGTAAAAGGAAGCCCAAACAGGTAAAATGGCTGAAAAACAAATTTGGCCCATTTTTGCGGCCCTGGCTTGCTGGCCTGACCCCATGGAAATTTTCAAATTTTGGCCAATGGCTCAGTTAGGCAGGAAATGTATCAAAACGAGCTCAAAATGCCCTACAATGAATGTCAGCATGATTTAAAGGCCAAATGTCAAGGGGAAAGGTGTTTAAGGGCCACTTCCGGTTTGGAGGAGGTCACTTCCGGTTTCAGGAAATGGCAGTTAGCTATGCAGTTTCTTGGCTTTTTAAACATGAAATCCAGTCACTTTTCATCCCTCTGGTCCTTTCTTGGTAAAAGGAAGCCCAAACAGGTAAAATGGCTGAAAAACAAATTTGGCCCATTTTTGTGGCCCTGGCTTGCTGGCCTGACCCCATGGAAATTTTCAAATTTTGGCCAATGGCTCAGTTAGGCAAGAAATGTATCAAAACGAGCTCAAAATGCCCTACAATGAATGTCAGCATGATTTAAAGGCCAAATGTCAAGGGGAAAGGTGTTTAAGGGCCACTTCCGGTTTGGAGGAGGTCACTTCCGGTTTCAGGAAATGGCAGTTAGCTATGCAGTTTCTTGGCTTTGGCTTTTTAAACATGAAATCCAGTCACTTTTCATCCCTCTGGTCCTTTCTTGGTAAAAGGAAGCCTAAACGGGTAAAATGGCTGAAAAACAAATTTGGCCCATTTTTGCCGCCCTGGCTTGCTGGCCTGGCCCCATGAAATTTTCAAATTTTGGCCAATGGCTCAGTTAGGCAGGAAATGTATCAAAACGAGCTCAGAATGCCCTAAAATGAATGCCAGCATGATTTAAAGTCCAAAATGTCAAAGGGAAAGGTGTTTAAGGGTCACTTCCGGTTTGGAGGAGGTCACTTCCGGTTTCAGGAAATGGCAGTTAGCTATGCAGTTTCTTGGCTTTTTAAACATGAAATCCAGTCACTTTTCACCCTCTGGTCCTTTCTTGGTAAAAGGAAGCCCAAACAGGTAAAATGGCTGAAAAAAAAATTTGGCCCATTTTTGCGGCCCTGGCTTGCATGCGTGGCTCCATGAAATTTTCAAATTTTGGCCAATGGCTCAGTTAGGCAGGAAAGTATCAAAACGAGTTCAAAATGCCCTACAATGAATGTCAGCATGATTTAAAGGCCAAATGTCAAGGGGAAAGGTGTTTAAGGGCCACTTCCGGTTTTGAGGAGGTCACTTCCGGTTTCAGGAAATGGCAGTTAGCTATGCAGTTTCTTGGCTTTTTAAACATGAAATCCAGTCACTTTTCATCCCTCTGGTCCTTTCTTGGTAAAAGGAAGCCCAAACAGGTAAAATGGCTGAAAAACAAATTTGGCCCATTTTTGTGGCCCTGGCTTGCTGGCCTGACCCCATGGAAATTTTCAAATTTTGGCCAATGGCTCAGTTAGGCAAGAAATGTATCAAAACGAGCTCAAAATGCCCTACAATGAATGTCAGCATGATTTAAAGGCCAAATGTCAAGGGGAAAGGTGTTTAAGGGCCACTTCCGGTTTGGAGGAGGTCACTTCCGGTTTCAGGAAATGGCAGTTAGCTATGCAGTTTCTTGGCTTTTTAAACATGAAATCCAGTCACTTTTCATCCCTCTGGTCCTTTCTTGGTAAAAGGAAGCCCAAACAGGTAAAATGGCTGAAAAACAAATTTGGCCCATTTTTGCGGCCCTGGCTTGCTGGCCTGACCCCATGGAAATTTTCAAATTTTGGCCAATGGCTCAGTTAGGCAGGAAATGTATCAAAACGAGCTCAAAATGCCCTACAATGAATGTCAGCATGATTTAAAGGCCAAATGTCAAGGGGAAAGGTGTTTAAGGGCCACTTCCGGTTTGGAGGAGGTCACTTCCGGTTTCAGGAAATGGCAGTTAGCTATGCAGTTTCTTGGCTTTTTAAACATGAAATCCAGTCACTTTTCATCCCTCTGGTCCTTTCTTGGTAAAAGGAAGCCCGAACAGCTAAAATAGCTGAAAAACTAATTTGGCCCATTTTTGCGGCCCTGGCTTGCATGCGTGGCTCCATGAAATTTTCACATTTTGGCCAATGGCTCAGTTAGGCAGGAAATGTATCAAAACTAGTTCAAAATGCCCTAAAATAGATGCCAGCATGATTTAAAGGCCAAAATGTCAAGGGGAAAGGTGTTTAAGGGCCACTTCCGGTTTGGAGGAGGTCACTTCCGGTTTCAGGAAATGGCAGTTAGCTATGCAGTTTCTTGGCTTTTTAAACATGAAATCCAGTCACTTTTCATCCCTCTGGTCCTTTCTTGGTAAAAGGAAGCCCAAACAGCTAAAATAGCTGAGAAACTAATTTGGCCCATTTTTGCGGCCCTGGCTTGCATGCGTGGCTCCATTAAATTTTCACATTTTGGCCAATGGCTCAGTTAGGCAGGAAATGTATCAAAACTAGTTCAAAATGCCCTAAAATAGATGCCAGCATGATTTAAAGGCCAAAATGTCAAGGGGAAAGGTGTTTAAGGGCCACTTCCGGTTTGGAGGAGGTCACTTCCGGTTTTAGGAAATGGCAGTTAGCTATGCAGTTTCTTGGCTTTTTAAACATGAAATCCAGTCACTTTTCATCCCTCTGGTCCTTTCTTGGTAAAAGGAAGCCCAAACAGGTAAAATGGCTGAAAAACAAATTTGGCCCATTTTTGCGGCCCTGGCTTGCTGGCCTGACCCCATGGAAATTTTCAAATTTTGGCCAATGGCTCAGTTAGGCAGGAAATGTATCAAAACGAGCTCAAAATGCCCTACAATGAATGTCAGCATGATTTAAAGGCCAAATGTCAAGGGGAAAGGTGTTTAAGGGCCACTTCCGGTTTGGAGGAGGTCACTTCCGGTTTCAGGAAATGGCAGTTAGCTATGCAGTTTCTTGGCTTTTTAAACATGAAATCCAGTCACTTTTCATCCCTCTGGTCCTTTCTTGGTAAAAGGAAGCCCAAACAGGTAAAATGGCTGAAAAACAAATTTGGCCCATTTTTGTGGCCCTTGCTTGCTGGCCTGACCCCATGGAAATTTTCAAATTTTGGCCAATGGCTCAGTTAGGCAAGAAATGTATCAAAACGAGCTCAAAATGCCCTACAATGAATGTCAGCATGATTTAAAGGCCAAATGTCAAGGGGAAAGGTGTTTAAGGGCCACTTCCGGTTTGGAGGAGGTCACTTCCGGTTTCAGGAAATGGCAGTTAGCTATGCAGTTTCTTGGCTTTTTAAACATGAAATCCAGTCACTTTTCATCCCTCTGGTCCTTTCTTGGTAAAAGGAAGCCCAAACAGCTAAAATAGCTGAAAAACTAATTTGGCCCATTTTTGCGGCCCTGGCTTGCATGCGTGGCTCCATGAAATTTTCACATTTTGGCCAATGGCTCAGTTAGGCAGGAAATGTATCAAAACTAGTTCAAAATTCCCTAAAATAGATGCCAGCATGATTTAAAGGCCAAAATGTCAAGGGGAAAGGTGTTTAAGGGCCACTTCCGGTTTGGAGGAGGTCACTTCCGGTTTTAGGAAATGGCAGTTAGCTATGCAGTTTCTTGGCTTTTTAAACATGAAATCCAGTCACTTTTCATCCCTCTGGTCCTTTCTTGGTAAAAGGAAGCCCAAACAGGTAAAATGGCTGAAAAACAAATTTGGCCCATTTTTGCGGCCCTGGCTTGCTGGCCTGACCCCATGGAAATTTTCAAATTTTGGCCAATGGCTCAGTTAGGCAGGAAATGTATCAAAACGAGCTCAAAATGCCCTACAATGAATGTCAGCATGATTTAAAGGCCAAATGTCAAGGGGAAAGGTGTTTAAGGGCCACTTCCGGTTTGGAGGAGGTCACTTCCGGTTTCAGGAAATGGCAGTTAGCTATGCAGTTTCTTGGCTTTTTAAACATGAAATCCAGTCACTTTTCATCCCTCTGGTCCTTTCTTGGTAAAAGGAAGCCCAAACAGGTAAAATGGCTGAAAAACAAATTTGGCCCATTTTTGTGGCCCTGGCTTGCTGGCCTGACCCCATGGAAATTTTCAAATTTTGGCCAATGGCTCAGTTAGGCAAGAAATGTATCAAAACGAGCTCAAAATGCCCTACAATGAATGTCAGCATGATTTAAAGGCCAAATGTCAAGGGGAAAGGTGTTTAAGGGCCACTTCCGGTTTGGAGGAGGTCACTTCCGGTTTCAGGAAATGGCAGTTAGCTATGCAGTTTCTTGGCTTTTTAAACATGAAATCCAGTCACTTTTCATCCCTCTGGTCCTTTCTTGGTAAAAGGAAGCCCAAACAGGTAAAATGGCTGAAAAACAAATTTGGCCCATTTTTGTGGCCCTGGCTTGCTGGCCTGACCCCATGGAAATTTTCAAATTTTGGCCAATGGTTCAGTTAGGCAAGAAATGTATCAAAACGAGTTCAAAATGCCCTAAAATGGATGCCAGCATGATTTAAAGGCCAAAATGTCAAGGGGAACGGTGTTTAAGGGCCACTTCCGGTTTGGAGGAGGTCACTTCCGGTTTCAGGAAATGGCAGTTAGCTATGCAGTTTCTTGGCTTTGGCTTTTTAAACATGAAATCCAGTCACTTTTCATCCCTCTGGTCCTTTCTTGGTAAAAGGAAGCCTAAACGGGTAAAATGGCTGAAAAACAAATTTGGCCCATTTTTGCCGCCCTGGCTTGCTGGCCTGGCCCCATGAAATTTTCAAATTTTGGCCAATGGCTCAGTTAGGCAGGAAATGTATCAAAACGAGCTCAGAATGCCCTAAAATGAATGCCAGCATGATTTAAAGTCCAAAATGTCAAAGGGAAAGGTGTTTAAGGGTCACTTCCGGTTTGGAGGAGGTCACTTCCGGTTTCAGGAAATGGCAGTTAGCTATGCAGTTTCTTGGCTTTTTAAACATGAAATCCAGTCACTTTTCACCCTCTGGTCCTTTCTTGGTAAAAGGAAGCCCAAACAGGTAAAATGGCTGAAAAAAAAATTTGGCCCATTTTTGCGGCCCTGGCTTGCATGCGTGGCTCCATGAAATTTTCAAATTTTGGCCAATGGCTCAGTTAGGCAGGAAAGTATCAAAACGAGTTCAAAATGCCCTACAATGAATGTCAGCATGATTTAAAGGCCAAATGTCAAGGGGAAAGGTGTTTAAGGGCCACTTCCGGTTTTGAGGAGGTCACTTCCGGTTTCAGGAAATGGCAGTTAGCTATGCAGTTTCTTGGCTTTTTAAACATGAAATCCAGTCACTTTTCATCCCTCTGGTCCTTTCTTGGTAAAAGGAAGCCCAAACAGGTAAAATGGCTGAAAAACAAATTTGGCCCATTTTTGTGGCCCTGGCTTGCTGGCCTGACCCCATGGAAATTTTCAAATTTTGGCCAATGGCTCAGTTAGGCAAGAAATGTATCAAAACGAGCTCAAAATGCATTACAATGAATGTCAGCATGATTTAAAGGCCAAATGTCAAGGGGAAAGGTGTTTAAGGGCCACTTCCGGTTTGGAGGAGGTCACTTCCGGTTTCAGGAAATGGCAGTTAGCTATGCAGTTTCTTGGCTTTTTAAACATGAAATCCAGTCACTTTTCATCCCTCTGGTCCTTTCTTGGTAAAAGGAAGCCCAAACAGGTAAAATGGCTGAAAAACAAATTTGGCCCATTTTTGCGGCCCTGGCTTGCTGGCCTGACCCCATGGAAATTTTCAAATTTTGGCCAATGGCTCAGTTAGGCAGGAAATGTATCAAAACGAGCTCAAAATGCCCTACAATGAATGTCAGCATGATTTAAAGGCCAAATGTCAAGGGGAAAGGTGTTTAAGGGCCACTTCCGGTTTGGAGGAGGTCACTTCCGGTTTCAGGAAATGGCAGTTAGCTATGCAGTTTCTTGGCTTTTTAAACATGAAATCCAGTCACTTTTCATCCCTCTGGTCCTTTCTTGGTAAAAGGAAGCCCGAACAGCTAAAATAGCTGAAAAACTAATTTGGCCCATTTTTGCGGCCCTGGCTTGCATGCGTGGCTCCATGAAATTTTCACATTTTGGCCAATGGCTCAGTTAGGCAGGAAATGTATCAAAACTAGTTCAAAATGCCCTAAAATAGATGCCAGCATGATTTAAAGGCCAAAATGTCAAGGGGAAAGGTGTTTAAGGGCCACTTCCGGTTTGGAGGAGGTCACTTCCGGTTTCAGGAAATGGCAGTTAGCTATGCAGTTTCTTGGCTTTTTAAACATGAAATCCAGTCACTTTTCATCCCTCTGGTCCTTTCTTGGTAAAAGGAAGCCCAAACAGCTAAAATAGCTGAGAAACTAATTTGGCCCATTTTTGCGGCCCTGGCTTGCATGCGTGGCTCCATTAAATTTTCACATTTTGGCCAATGGCTCAGTTAGGCAGGAAATGTATCAAAACTAGTTCAAAATGCCCTAAAATAGATGCCAGCATGATTTAAAGGCCAAAATGTCAAGGGGAAAGGTGTTTAAGGGCCACTTCCGGTTTGGAGGAGGTCACTTCCGGTTTTAGGAAATGGCAGTTAGCTATGCAGTTTCTTGGCTTTTTAAACATGAAATCCAGTCACTTTTCATCCCTCTGGTCCTTTCTTGGTAAAAGGAAGCCCAAACAGGTAAAATGGCTGAAAAACAAATTTGGCCCATTTTTGCGGCCCTGGCTTGCTGGCCTGACCCCATGGAAATTTTCAAATTTTGGCCAATGGCTCAGTTAGGCAGGAAATGTATCAAAACGAGCTCAAAATGCCCTACAATGAATGTCAGCATGATTTAAAGGCCAAATGTCAAGGGGAAAGGTGTTTAAGGGCCACTTCCGGTTTGGAGGAGGTCACTTCCGGTTTCAGGAAATGGCAGTTAGCTATGCAGTTTCTTGGCTTTTTAAACATGAAATCCAGTCACTTTTCATCCCTCTGGTCCTTTCTTGGTAAAAGGAAGCCCAAACAGGTAAAATGGCTGAAAAACAAATTTGGCCCATTTTTGTGGCCCTTGCTTGCTGGCCTGACCCCATGGAAATTTTCAAATTTTGGCCAATGGCTCAGTTAGGCAAGAAATGTATCAAAACGAGCTCAAAATGCCCTACAATGAATGTCAGCATGATTTAAAGGCCAAATGTCAAGGGGAAAGGTGTTTAAGGGCCACTTCCGGTTTGGAGGAGGTCACTTCCGGTTTCAGGAAATGGCAGTTAGCTATGCAGTTTCTTGGCTTTTTAAACATGAAATCCAGTCACTTTTCATCCCTCTGGTCCTTTCTTGGTAAAAGGAAGCCCAAACAGCTAAAATAGCTGAAAAACTAATTTGGCCCATTTTTGCGGCCCTGGCTTGCATGCGTGGCTCCATGAAATTTTCACATTTTGGCCAATGGCTCAGTTAGGCAGGAAATGTATCAAAACTAGTTCAAAATTCCCTAAAATAGATGCCAGCATGATTTAAAGGCCAAAATGTCAAGGGGAAAGGTGTTTAAGGGCCACTTCCGGTTTGGAGGAGGTCACTTCCGGTTTTAGGAAATGGCAGTTAGCTATGCAGTTTCTTGGCTTTTTAAACATGAAATCCAGTCACTTTTCATCCCTCTGGTCCTTTCTTGGTAAAAGGAAGCCCAAACAGGTAAAATGGCTGAAAAACAAATTTGGCCCATTTTTGCGGCCCTGGCTTGCTGGCCTGACCCCATGGAAATTTTCAAATTTTGGCCAATGGCTCAGTTAGGCAGGAAATGTATCAAAACGAGCTCAAAATGCCCTACAATGAATGTCAGCATGATTTAAAGGCCAAATGTCAAGGGGAAAGGTGTTTAAGGGCCACTTCCGGTTTGGAGGAGGTCACTTCCGGTTTCAGGAAATGGCAGTTAGCTATGCAGTTTCTTGGCTTTTTAAACATGAAATCCAGTCACTTTTCATCCCTCTGGTCCTTTCTTGGTAAAAGGAAGCCCAAACAGGTAAAATGGCTGAAAAACAAATTTGGCCCACTTTTGCGGCCCTGGCTTGCTGGCCTGACCCCATGGAAATTTTCAAATTTTGGCCAATAGCTCAGTTAGGCAGGAAATGTATCAAAACGAGCTCAAAATGCCCTACAATGAATGTCAGCATGATTTAAAGGCCAAATGTCAAGGGGAAAGGTGTTTAAGGGCCACTTCCGGTTTGGAGGAGGTCACTTCCGGTTTCAGGAAATGGCAGTTAGCTATGCAGTTTCTTGGCTTTTTAAACATGAAATCCAGTCACTTTTCATCCCTCTGGTCCTTTCTTGGTAAACGGAAGCCCAAACAGGTAAAATGGCTGAAAAACAAATTTGGCCCATTTTTGCGGCCCTGGCTTGCATGCGTGGCTCCATGAAATTTTCAAATTTTGGCCAATGGCTCAGTTAGGCAGGAAATGTATCAAAACGAGTTCAAAATGCCCTAAAATGGATGCCAGCATGATTTAAAGGCCAAAATGTCAAGGGGAACGGTGTTTAAGGGCCACTTCCGGTTTGGAGGAGGTCACTTCCGGTTTCAGGAAATGGCAGTTAGCTATGCAGTTTCTTGGCTTTGGCTTTTTAAACATGAAATCCAGTCACTTTTCATCCCTCTGGTCCTTTCTTGGTAAAAGGAAGCCTAAACGGGTAAAATGGCTGAAAAACAAATTTGGCCCATTTTTGCCGCCCTGGCTTGCTGGCCTGGCCCCATGAAATTTTCAAATTTTGGCCAATAGCTCAGTTAGGCAGGAAATGTATCAAAACGAGCTCAAAATGCCCTACAATGAATGTCAGCATGATTTAAAGGCCAAATGTCAAGGGGAAAGGTGTTTAAGGGCCACTTCCGGTTTGGAGGAGGTCACTTCCGGTTTCAGGAAATGGCAGTTAGCTATGCAGTTTCTTGGCTTTTTAAACATGAAATCCAGTCACTTTTCATCCCTCTGGTCCTTTCTTGGTAAACGGAAGCCCAAACAGGTAAAATGGCTGAAAAACAAATTTGGCCCATTTTTGCGGCCCTGGCTTGCATGCGTGGCTCCATGAAATTTTCAAATTTTGGCCAATGGCTCAGTTAGGCAGGAAATGTATCAAAACGAGTTCAAAATGCCCTAAAATGGATGCCAGCATGATTTAAAGGCCAAAATGTCAAGGGGAACGGTGTTTAAGGGCCACTTCCGGTTTGGAGGAGGTCACTTCCGGTTTCAGGAAATGGCAGTTAGCTATGCAGTTTCTTGGCTTTGGCTTTTTAAACATGAAATCCAGTCACTTTTCATCCCTCTGGTCCTTTCTTGGTAAAAGGAAGCCTAAACGGGTAAAATGGCTGAAAAACAAATTTGGCCCATTTTTGCCGCCCTGGCTTGCTGGCCTGGCCCCATGAAATTTTCAAATTTTGGCCAATGGCTCAGTTAGGCAGGAAATGTATCAAAACGAGCTCAGAATGCCCTAAAATGAATGCCAGCATGATTTAAAGTCCAAAATGTCAAAGGGAAAGGTGTTTAAGGGTCACTTCCGGTTTGGAGGAGGTCACTTCCGGTTTGGAGGAGGTCACTTCCGGTTTCAGGAAATGGCAGTTAGCTATGCAGTTTCTTGGCTTTTTAAACATGAAATCCAGTCACTTTTCACCCTCTGGTCCTTTCTTGGTAAAAGGAAGCCCAAACAGGTAAAATGGCTGAAAAAAAATTTGGCCCATTTTTGCGGCCCTGGCTTGCATGCGTGGCTCCATGAAATTTTCAAATTTTGGCCAATGGCTCAGTTAGGCAGGAAAGTATCAAAACGAGTTCAAAATGCCCTACAATGAATGTCAGCATGATTTAAAGGCCAAATGTCAAGGGGAAAGGTGTTTAAGGGCCACTTCCGGTTTGGAGGAGGTCACTTCCGGTTTCAGGAAATGGCAGTTAGCTATGCAGTTTCTTGGCTTTTTAAACATGAAATCCAGTCACTTTTCATCCCTCTGGTCCTTTCTTGGTAAAAGGAAGCCCAAACAGGTAAAATGGCTGAAAAACAAATTTGGCCCATTTTTGTGGCCCTGGCTTGCTGGCCTGACCCCATGGAAATTTTCAAATTTTGGCCAATGGTTCAGTTAGGCAAGAAATGTATCAAAACGAGTTCAAAATGCCCTAAAATGGATGCCAGCATGATTTAAAGGCCAAAATGTCAAGGGGAACGGTGTTTAAGGGCCACTTCCGGTTTGGAGGAGGTCACTTCCGGTTTCAGGAAATGGCAGTTAGCTATGCAGTTTCTTGGCTTTGGCTTTTTAAACATGAAATCCAGTCACTTTTCATCCCTCTGGTCCTTTCTTGGTAAAAGGAAGCCTAAACGGGTAAAATGGCTGAAAAACAAATTTGGCCCATTTTTGCCGCCCTGGCTTGCTGGCCTGGCCCCATGAAATTTTCAAATTTTGGCCAATGGCTCAGTTAGGCAGGAAATGTATCAAAACGAGCTCAGAATGCCCTAAAATGAATGCCAGCATGATTTAAAGTCCAAAATGTCAAAGGGAAAGGTGTTTAAGGGTCACTTCCGGTTTGGAGGAGGTCACTTCCGGTTTGGAGGAGGTCACTTCCGGTTTCAGGAAATGGCAGTTAGCTATGCAGTTTCTTGGCTTTTTAAACATGAAATCCAGTCACTTTTCACCCTCTGGTCCTTTCTTGGTAAAAGGAAGCCCAAACAGGTAAAATGGCTGAAAAAAAAATTTGGCCCATTTTTGCGGCCCTGGCTTGCATGCGTGGCTCCATGAAATTTTCAAATTTTGGCCAATGGCTCAGTTAGGCAGGAAAGTATCAAAACGAGTTCAAAATGCCCTACAATGAATGTCAGCATGATTTAAAGGCCAAATGTCAAGGGGAAAGGTGTTTAAGGGCCACTTCCGGTTTTGAGGAGGTCACTTCCGGTTTCAGGAAATGGCAGTTAGCTATGCAGTTTCTTGGCTTTTTAAACATGAAATCCAGTCACTTTTCATCCCTCTGGTCCTTTCTTGGTAAAAGGAAGCCCAAACAGGTAAAATGGCTGAAAAACAAATTTGGCCCATTTTTGTGGCCCTGGCTTGCTGGCCTGACCCCATGGAAATTTTCAAATTTTGGCCAATGGCTCAGTTAGGCAAGAAATGTATCAAAACGAGCTCAAAATGCCCTACAATGAATGTCAGCATGATTTAAAGGCCAAATGTCAAGGGGAAAGGTGTTTAAGGGCCACTTCCGGTTTGGAGGAGGTCACTTCCGGTTTCAGGAAATGGCAGTTAGCTATGCAGTTTCTTGGCTTTTTAAACATGAAATCCAGTCACTTTTCATCCCTCTGGTCCTTTCTTGGTAAAAGGAAGCCCAAACAGGTAAAATGGCTGAAAAACAAATTTGGCCCATTTTTGCGGCCCTGGCTTGCTGGCCTGACCCCATGGAAATTTTCAAATTTTGGCCAATGGCTCAGTTAGGCAGGAAATGTATCAAAACGAGCTCAAAATGCCCTACAATGAATGTCAGCATGATTTAAAGGCCAAATGTCAAGGGGAAAGGTGTTTAAGGGCCACTTCCGGTTTGGAGGAGGTCACTTCCGGTTTCAGGAAATGGCAGTTAGCTATGCAGTTTCTTGGCTTTTTAAACATGAAATCCAGTCACTTTTCATCCCTCTGGTCCTTTCTTGGTAAAAGGAAGCCCGAACAGCTAAAATAGCTGAAAAACTAATTTGGCCCATTTTTGCGGCCCTGGCTTGCATGCGTGGCTCCATGAAATTTTCACATTTTGGCCAATGGCTCAGTTAGGCAGGAAATGTATCAAAACTAGTTCAAAATGCCCTAAAATAGATGCCAGCATGATTTAAAGGCCAAAATGTCAAGGGGAAAGGTGTTTAAGGGCCACTTCCGGTTTGGAGGAGGTCACTTCCGGTTTCAGGAAATGGCAGTTAGCTATGCAGTTTCTTGGCTTTTTAAACATGAAATCCAGTCACTTTTCATCCCTCTGGTCCTTTCTTGGTAAAAGGAAGCCCAAACAGCTAAAATAGCTGAGAAACTAATTTGGCCCATTTTTGCGGCCCTGGCTTGCATGCGTGGCTCCATTAAATTTTCACATTTTGGCCAATGGCTCAGTTAGGCAGGAAATGTATCAAAACTAGTTCAAAATGCCCTAAAATAGATGCCAGCATGATTTAAAGGCCAAAATGTCAAGGGGAAAGGTGTTTAAGGGCCACTTCCGGTTTGGAGGAGGTCACTTCCGGTTTTAGGAAATGGCAGTTAGCTATGCAGTTTCTTGGCTTTTTAAACATGAAATCCAGTCACTTTTCATCCCTCTGGTCCTTTCTTGGTAAAAGGAAGCCCAAACAGGTAAAATGGCTAAAAAACAAATTTGGCCCATTTTTGCGGCCCTGGCTTGCTGGCCTGACCCCATGGAAATTTTCAAATTTTGGCCAATGGCTCAGTTAGGCAGGAAATGTATCAAAACGAGCTCAAAATGCCCTACAATGAATGTCAGCATGATTTAAAGGCCAAATGTCAAGGGGAAAGGTGTTTAAGGGCCACTTCCGGTTTGGAGGAGGTCACTTCCGGTTTCAGGAAATGGCAGTTAGCTATGCAGTTTCTTGGCTTTTTAAACATGAAATCCAGTCACTTTTCATCCCTCTGGTCCTTTCTTGGTAAAAGGAAGCCCAAACAGGTAAAATGGCTGAAAAACAAATTTGGCCCATTTTTGTGGCCCTTGCTTGCTGGCCTGACCCCATGGAAATTTTCAAATTTTGGCCAATGGCTCAGTTAGGCAAGAAATGTATCAAAACGAGCTCAAAATGCCCTACAATGAATGTCAGCATGATTTAAAGGCCAAATGTCAAGGGGAAAGGTGTTTAAGGGCCACTTCCGGTTTGGAGGAGGTCACTTCCGGTTTCAGGAAATGGCAGTTAGCTATGCAGTTTCTTGGCTTTTTAAACATGAAATCCAGTCACTTTTCATCCCTCTGGTCCTTTCTTGGTAAAAGGAAGCCCAAACAGCTAAAATAGCTGAAAAACTAATTTGGCCCATTTTTGCGGCCCTGGCTTGCATGCGTGGCTCCATGAAATTTTCACATTTTGGCCAATGGCTCAGTTAGGCAGGAAATGTATCAAAACTAGTTCAAAATTCCCTAAAATAGATGCCAGCATGATTTAAAGGCCAAAATGTCAAGGGGAAAGGTGTTTAAGGGCCACTTCCGGTTTGGAGGAGGTCACTTCCGGTTTTAGGAAATGGCAGTTAGCTATGCAGTTTCTTGGCTTTTTAAACATGAAATCCAGTCACTTTTCATCCCTCTGGTCCTTTCTTGGTAAAAGGAAGCCCAAACAGGTAAAATGGCTGAAAAACAAATTTGGCCCATTTTTGCGGCCCTGGCTTTCTGGCCTGACCCCATGGAAATTTTCAAATTTTGGCCAATGGCTCAGTTAGGCAGGAAATGTATCAAAACGAGCTCAAAATGCCCTACAATGAATGTCAGCATGATTTAAAGGCCAAATGTCAAGGGGAAAGGTGTTTAAGGGCCACTTCCGGTTTGGAGGAGGTCACTTCCGGTTTCAGGAAATGGCAGTTAGCTATGCAGTTTCTTGGCTTTTTAAACATGAAATCCAGTCACTTTTCATCCCTCTGGTCCTTTCTTGGTAAAAGGAAGCCCAAACAGGTAAAATGGCTGAAAAACAAATTTGGCCCATTTTTGTGGCCCTGGCTTGCTGGCCTGACCCCATGGAAATTTTCAAATTTTGGCCAATGGCTCAGTTAGGCAAGAAATGTATCAAAACGAGCTCAAAATGCCCTACAATGAATGTCAGCATGATTTAAAGGCCAAATGTCAAGGGGAAAGGTGTTTAAGGGCCACTTCCGGTTTGGACGAGGTCACTTCCGGTTTCAGGAAATGGCAGTTAGCTATGCAGTTTCTTGGCTTTTTAAACATGAAATCCAGTCACTTTTCATCCCTCTGGTCCTTTCTTGGTAAAAGGAAGCCCAAACAGGTAAAATGGCTGAAAAACAAATTTGGCCCACTTTTGCGGCCCTGGCTTGCTGGCCTGACCCCATGGAAATTTTCAAATTTTGGCCAATAGCTCAGTTAGGCAGGAAATGTATCAAAACGAGCTCAAAATGCCCTACAATGAATGTCAGCATGATTTAAAGGCCAAATGTCAAGGGGAAAGGTGTTTAAGGGCCACTTCCGGTTTGGAGGAGGTCACTTCCGGTTTCAGGAAATGGCAGTTAGCTATGCAGTTTCTTGGCTTTTTAAACATGAAATCCAGTCACTTTTCATCCCTCTGGTCCTTTCTTGGTAAACGGAAGCCCAAACAGGTAAAATGGCTGAAAAACAAATTTGGCCCATTTTTGCGGCCCTGGCTTGCATGCGTGGCTCCATGAAATTTTCAAATTTTGGCCAATGGCTCAGTTAGGCAGGAAATGTATCAAAACGAGTTCAAAATGCCCTAAAATGGATGCCAGCATGATTTAAAGGCCAAAATGTCAAGGGGAACGGTGTTTAAGGGCCACTTCCGGTTTGGAGGAGGTCACTTCCGGTTTCAGGAAATGGCAGTTAGCTATGCAGTTTCTTGGCTTTGGCTTTTTAAACATGAAATCCAGTCACTTTTCATCCCTCTGGTCCTTTCTTGGTAAAAGGAAGCCTAAACGGGTAAAATGGCTGAAAAACAAATTTGGCCCATTTTTGCCGCCCTGGCTTGCTGGCCTGGCCCCATGAAATTTTCAAATTTTGGCCAATGGCTCAGTTAGGCAGGAAATGTATCAAAACGAGCTCAGAATGCCCTAAAATGAATGCCAGCATGATTTAAAGTCCAAAATGTCAAAGGGAAAGGTGTTTAAGGGTCACTTCCGGTTTGGAGGAGGTCACTTCCGGTTTGGAGGAGGTCACTTCCGGTTTCAGGAAATGGCAGTTAGCTATGCAGTTTCTTGGCTTTTTAAACATGAAATCCAGTCACTTTTCACCCTCTGGTCCTTTCTTGGTAAAAGGAAGCCCAAACAGGTAAAATGGCTGAAAAAAAAATTTGGCCCATTTTTGCAGCCCTGGCTTGCATGCGTGGCTCCATGAAATTTTCAAATTTTGACCAATGGCTCAGTTAGGCAGGAAAGTATCAAAACGAGTTCAAAATGCCCTACAATGAATGTCAGCATGATTTAAAGGCCAAATGTCAAGGGGAAAGGTGTTTAAGGGCCACTTCCGGTTTGGAGGAGGTCACTTCCGGTTTCAGGAAATGGCAGTTAGCTATGCAGTTTCTTGGCTTTTTAAACATGAAATCCAGTCACTTTTCATCCCTCTGGTCCTTTCTTGGTAAAAGGAAGCCCAAACAGGTAAAATGGCTGAAAAACAAATTTGGCCCATTTTTGTGGCCCTGGCTTGCTGGCCTGACCCCATGGAAATTTTCAAATTTTGGCCAATGGCTCAGTTAGGCAAGAAATGTATCAAAACGAGCTCAAAATGCCCTACAATGAATGTCAGCATGATTTAAAGGCCAAATGTCAAGGGGAAAGGTGTTTAAGGGCCACTTCCGGTTTGGAGGAGGTCACTTCCGGTTTCAGGAAATGGCAGTTAGCTATGCAGTTTCTTGGCTTTTTAAACATGAAATCCAGTCACTTTTCATCCCTCTGGTCCTTTCTTGGTAAAAGGAAGCCCAAACAGGTAAAATGGCTGAAAAACAAATTTGGCCCATTTTTGCGGCCCTGGCTTGCTGGCCTGACCCCATGGAAATTTTCAAATTTTGGCCAATGGCTCAGTTAGGCAGGAAATGTATCAAAACGAGCTCAAAATGCCCTACAATGAATGTCAGCATGATTTAAAGGCCAAATGTCAAGGGGAAAGGTGTTTAAGGGCCACTTCCGGTTTGGAGGAGGTCACTTCCGGTTTCAGGAAATGGCAGTTAGCTATGCAGTTTCTTGGCTTTTTAAACATGAAATCCAGTCACTTTTCATCCCTCTGGTCCTTTCTTGGTAAAAGGAAGCCCAAACAGCTAAAATAGCTGAAAAACTAATTTGGCCCATTTTTGCGGCCCTGGCTTGCATGCGTGGCTCCATGAAATTTTCACATTTTGGCCAATGGCTCAGTTAGGCAGGAAATGTATCAAAACTAGTTCAAAATGCCCTAAAATAGATGCCAGCATGATTTAAAGGCCAAAATGTCAAGGGGAAAGGTGTTTAAGGGCCACTTCCGGTTTGGAGGAGGTCACTTCCGGTTTCAGGAAATGGCAGTTAGCTATGCAGTTTCTTGGCTTTTTAAACATGAAATCCAGTCACTTTTCATCCCTCTGGTCCTTTCTTGGTAAACGGAAGCCCAAACAGGTAAAATGGCTGAAAAACAAATTTGGCCCATTTTTGCGGCCCTGGCTTGCATGCGTGGCTCCATGAAATTTTCAAATTTTGGCCAATGGCTCAGTTAGGCAGGAAAGTATCAAAACGAGTTCAAAATGCCCTACAATGAATGTCAGCATGATTTAAAGGCCAAATGTCAAGGGGAAAGGTGTTTAAGGGCCACTTCCGGTTTGGAGGAGGTCACTTCCGGTTTCAGGAAATGGCAGTTAGCTATGCAGTTTCTTGGCTTTTTAAACATGAAATCCAGTCACTTTTCATCCCTCTGGTCCTTTCTTGGTAAAAGGAAGCCCAAACAGCTAAAATAGCTGAAAAACTAATTTGGCCCATTTTTGCGGCCCTGGCTTGCATGCGTGGCTCCATTAAATTTTCACATTTTGGCCAATGGCTCAGTTAGGCAGGAAATGTATCAAAACTAGTTCAAAATGCCCTAAAATAGATGCCAGCATGATTTAAAGGCCAAAATGTCAAGGGGAAAGGTGTTTAAGGGCCACTTCCGGTTTGGAGGAGGTCACTTCCGGTTTTAGGAAATGGCAGTTAGCTATGCAGTTTCTTGGCTTTTTAAACATGAAATCCAGTCACTTTTCATCCCTCTGGTCCTTTCTTGGTAAAAGGAAGCCCAAACAGGTAAAATGGCTGAAAAACAAATTTGGCCCATTTTTGCGGCCCTGGCTTGCTGGCCTGACCCCATGGAAATTTTCAAATTTTGGCCAATGGCTCAGTTAGGCAGGAAATGTATCAAAACAAGCTCAAAATGCCCTACAATGAATGTCAGCATGATTTAAAGGCCAAATGTCAAGGGGAAAGGTGTTTAAGGGCCACTTCCGGTTTGGAGGAGGTCACTTCCGGTTTCAGGAAATGGCAGTTAGCTATGCAGTTTCTTGGCTTTTTAAACATGAAATCCAGTCACTTTTCATCCCTCTGGTCCTTTCTTGGTAAAAGGAAGCCCAAACAGCTAAAATAGCTGAAAAACTAATTTGGCCCATTTTTGCGGCCCTGGCTTGCATGCGTGGCTCCATGAAATTTTCACATTTTGGCCAATGGCTCAGTTAGGCAGGAAATGTATCAAAACTAGTTCAAAATGCCCTAAAATAGATGCCAGCATGATTTAAAGGCCAAAATGTCAAGGGGAACGGTGTTTAAGGGCCACTTCCGGTTTGGAGGAGGTCACTTCCGGTTTCAGGAAATGGCAGTTAGCTATGCAGTTTCTTGGCTTTTTAAACATGAAATCCAGTCACTTTTCACCCTCTGGTCCTTTCTTGGTAAAAGGAAGCCCAAACAGGTAAAATGGCTGAAAAAAAAATTTGGCCCATTTTTGCGGCCCTGGCTTGCATGCGTGGCTCCATGAAATTTTCAAATTTTGGCCAATGGCTCAGTTAGGCAGGAAAGTATCAAAACGAGTTCAAAATGCCCTACAATGAATGTCAGCATGATTTAAAGGCCAAATGTCAAGGGGAAAGGTGTTTAAGGGCCACTTCCGGTTTGGAGGAGGTCACTTCCGGTTTCAGGAAATGGCAGTTAGCTATGCAGTTTCTTGGCTTTTTAAACATGAAATCCAGTCACTTTTCATCCCTCTGGTCCTTTCTTGGTAAAAGGAAGCCCAAACAGCTAAAATAGCTGAAAAACTAATTTGGCCCATTTTTGCGGCCCTGGCTTGCATGCGTGGCTCCATTAAATTTTCACATTTTGGCCAATGGCTCAGTTAGGCAGGAAATGTATCAAAACTAGTTCAAAATGCCCTAAAATAGATGCCAGCATGATTTAAAGGCCAAAATGTCAAGGGGAAAGGTGTTTAAGGGCCACTTCCGGTTTGGAGGAGGTCACTTCCGGTTTTAGGAAATGGCAGTTAGCTATGCAGTTTCTTGGCTTTTTAAACATGAAATCCAGTCACTTTTCATCCCTCTGGTCCTTTCTTGGTAAAAGGAAGCCCAAACAGGTAAAATGGCTGAAAAACAAATTTGGCCCATTTTTGCGGCCCTGGCTTGCTGGCCTGACCCCATGGAAATTTTCAAATTTTGGCCAATGGTTCAGTTAGGCAGGAAATGTATCAAAACAAGCTCAAAATGCCCTACAATGAATGTCAGCATGATTTAAAGGCCAAATGTCAAGGGAAAAGGTGTTTAAGGGCCACTTCCGGTTTGGAGGAGGTCACTTCCGGTTTCAGGAAATGGCAGTTAGCTATGCAGTTTCTTGGCTTTTTAAACATGAAATCCAGTCACTTTTCATCCCTCTGGTCCTTTCTTGGTAAAAGGAAGCCCAAACAGCTAAAATAGCTGAAAAACTAATTTGGCCCATTTTTGCGGCCCTGGCTTGCATGCGTGGCTCCATTAAATTTTCACATTTTGGCCAATGGCTCAGTTAGGCAGGAAATGTATCAAAACTAGTTCAAAATGCCCTAAAATAGATGCCAGCATGATTTAAAGGCCAAAATGTCAAGGGGAAAGGTGTTTAAGGGCCACTTCCGGTTTGGAGGAGGTCACTTCCGGTTTTAGGAAATGGCAGTTAGCTATGCAGTTTCTTGGCTTTTTAAACATGAAATCCAGTCACTTTTCATCCCTCTGGTCCTTTCTTGGTAAAAGGAAGCCCAAACAGGTAAAATGGCTGAAAAACAAATTTGGCCCATTTTTGCGGCCCTGGCTTGCTGGCCTGACCCCATGGAAATTTTCAAATTTTGGCCAATGGCTCAGTTAGGCAGGAAATGTATCAAAACGAGCTCAAAATGCCCTACAATGAATGTCAGCATGATTTAAAGGCCAAATGTCAAGGGGAAAGGTGTTTAAGGGCCACTTCCGGTTTGGAGGAGGTCACTTCCGGTTTCAGGAAATGGCAGTTAGCTATGCAGTTTCTTGGCTTTTTAAACATGAAATCCAGTCACTTTTCATCCCTCTGGTCCTTTCTTGGTAAACGGAAGCCCAAACAGGTAAAATGGCTGAAAAACAAATTTGGCCCATTTTTGCGGCCCTGGCTTGCATGCGTGGCTCCATGAAATTTTCAAATTTTGGCCAATGGCTCAGTTAGGCAGGAAATGTATCAAAACGAGTTCAAAATGCCCTAAAATGGATGCCAGCATGATTTAAAGGCCAAAATGTCAAGGGGAACGGTGTTTAAGGGCCACTTCCGGTTTGGAGGAGGTCACTTCCGGTTTCAGGAAATGGCAGTTAGCTATGCAGTTTCTTGGCTTTGGCTTTTTAAACATGAAATCCAGTCACTTTTCATCCCTCTGGTCCTTTCTTGGTAAAAGGAAGCCTAAACGGGTAAAATGGCTGAAAAACAAATTTGGCCCATTTTTGCCGCCCTGGCTTGCTGGCCTGGCCCCATGAAATTTTCAAATTTTGGCCAATGGCTCAGTTAGGCAGGAAATGTATCAAAACGAGCTCAGAATGCCCTAAAATGAATGCCAGCATGATTTAAAGTCCAAAATGTCAAATGGAAAGGTGTTTAAGGGTCACTTCCGGTTTGGAGGAGGTCACTTCCGGTTTCAGGAAATGGCAGTTAGCTATGCAGTTTCTTGGCTTTTTAAACATGAAATCCAGTCACTTTTCACCCTCTGGTCCTTTCTTGGTAAAAGGAAGCCCAAACAGGTAAAATGGCTGAAAAACAAATTTGGCCCATTTTTGCGGCCCTGGCTTGCTGGCCTGACCCCATGGAAATTTTCAAATTTTGGCCAATGGCTCAGTTAGGCAGGAAATGTATCAAAACGAGCTCAAAATGCCCTACAATGAATGTCAGCATGATTTAAAGGCCAAATGTCAAGGGGAAAGGTGTTTAAGGGCCACTTCCGGTTTGGAGGAGGTCACTTCCGGTTTCAGGAAATGGCAGTTAGCTATGCAGTTTCTTGGCTTTTTAAACATGAAATCCAGTCACTTTTCATCCCTCTGGTCCTTTCTTGGTAAAAGGAAGCCCAAACAGCTAAAATAGCTGAAAAACTAATTTGGCCCATTTTTGCGGCCCTGGCTTGCATGCGTGGCTCCATGAAATTTTCACATTTTGGCCAATGGCTCAGTTAGGCAGGAAATGTATCAAAACTAGTTCAAAATGCCCTAAAATAGATGCCAGCATGATTTAAAGGCCAAAATGTCAAGGGGAAAGGTGTTTAAGGGCCACTTCCGGTTTGGAGGAGGTCACTTCCGGTTTCAGGAAATGGCAGTTAGCTATGCAGTTTCTTGGCTTTTTAAACATGAAATCCAGTCACTTTTCATCCCTCTGGTCCTTTCTTGGTAAAAGGAAGCCTAAACGGGTAAAATGGCTGAAAAACAAATTTGGCCCATTTTTGCCGCCCTGGCTTGCTGGCCTGGCCCCATGAAATTTTCAAATTTTGGCCAATGGCTCAGTTAGGCAGGAAATGTATCAAAACGAGCTCAGAATGCCCTAAAATGAATGCCAGCATGATTTAAAGTCCAAAATGTCAAAGGGAAAGGTGTTTAAGGGTCACTTCCGGTTTGGAGGAGGTCACTTCCGGTTTGGAGGAGGTCACTTCCGGTTTCAGGAAATGGCAGTTAGCTATGCAGTTTCTTGGCTTTTTAAACATGAAATCCAGTCACTTTTCACCCTCTGGTCCTTTCTTGGTAAAAGGAAGCCCAAACAGGTAAAATGGCTGAAAAAAAAATTTGGCCCATTTTTGCGGCCCTGGCTTGCATGCGTGGCTCCATGAAATTTTCAAATTTTGGCCAATGGCTCAGTTAGGCAGGAAAGTATCAAAACGAGTTCAAAATGCCCTACAATGAATGTCAGCATGATTTAAAGGCCAAATGTCAAGGGGAAAGGTGTTTAAGGGCCACTTCCGGTTTGGAGGAGGTCACTTCCGGTTTCAGGAAATGGCAGTTAGCTATGCAGTTTCTTGGCTTTTTAAACATGAAATCCAGTCACTTTTCATCCCTCTGGTCCTTTCTTGGTAAAAGGAAGCCCAAACAGCTAAAATAGCTGAAAAACTAATTTGGCCCATTTTTGCGGCCCTGGCTTGCATGCGTGGCTCCATGAAATTTTCACATTTTGGCCAATGGCTCAGTTAGGCAGGAAATGTATCAAAACTAGTTCAAAATTCCCTAAAATAGATGCCAGCATGATTTAAAGGCCAAAATGTCAAGGGGAAAGGTGTTTAAGGGCCACTTCCGGTTTGGAGGAGGTCACTTCCGGTTTCAGGAAATGGCAGTTAGCTATGCAGTTTCTTGGCTTTTTAAACATGAAATCCAGTCACTTTTCATCCCTCTGGTCCTTTCTTGGTAAAAGGAAGCCCAAACAGGTAAAATGGCTGAAAAACAAATTTGGCCCATTTTTGCGGCCCTGGCTTGCTGGCCTGACCCCATGGAAATTTTCAAATTTTGGCCAATGGCTCAGTTAGGCAGGAAATGTATCAAAACGAGCTCAAAATGCCCTACAATGAATGTCAGCATGATTTAAAGGCCAAATGTCAAGGGGAAAGGTGTTTAAGGGCCACTTCCGGTTTGGAGGAGGTCACTTCCGGTTTCAGGAAATGGCAGTTAGCTATGCAGTTTCTTGGCTTTTTAAACATGAAATCCAGTCACTTTTCATCCCTCTGGTCCTTTCTTGGTAAAAGGAAGCCCAAACAGGTAAAATGGCTGAAAAACAATTTTGGCCCATTTTCGTGGCCCTGGCTTGCTGGCCTGACCCCATGGAAATTTTCAAATTTTGGCCAATGGCTCAGTTAGGCAAGAAATGTATCAAAACGAGCTCAAAATGCCCTACAATGAATGTCAGCATGATTTAAAGGCCAAATGTCAAGGGGAAAGGTGTTTAAGGGCCACTTCCGGTTTGGACGAGGTCACTTCCGGTTTCAGGAAATGGCAGTTAGCTATGCAGTTTCTTGGCTTTTTAAACATGAAATCCAGTCACTTTTCATCCCTCTGGTCCTTTCTTGGTAAACGGAAGCCCAAACAGGTAAAATGGCTGAAAAACTAATTTGGCCCATTTTTGCGGCCCTGGCTTGCATGCGTGGCTCCATGAAATTTTCACATTTTGGCCAATGGCTCAGTTAGGCAGGAAATGTATCAAAACGAGTTCAAAATGCCCTAAAATGGATGCCAGCATGATTTAAAGGCCAAAATGTCAAGGGGAACGGTGTTTAAGGGCCACTTCCGGTTTGGAGGAGGTCACTTCCGGTTTCAGGAAATGGCAGTTAGCTATGCAGTTTCTTGGCTTTGGCTTTTTAAACATGAAATCCAGTCACTTTTCATCCCTCTGGTCCTTTCTTGGTAAAAGGAAGCCTAAACGGGTAAAATGGCTGAAAAACAAATTTGGCCCATTTTTGCCGCCCTGGCTTGCTGGCCTGGCCCCATGAAATTTTCAAATTTTGGCCAATGGCTCAGTTAGGCAGGAAATGTATCAAAACGAGCTCAGAATGCCCTAAAATGAATGCCAGCATGATTTAAAGTCCAAAATGTCAAAGGGAAAGGTGTTTAAGGGTCACTTCCGGTTTGGAGGAGGTCACTTCCGGTTTGGAGGAGGTCACTTCCGGTTTCAGGAAATGGCAGTTAGCTATGCAGTTTCTTGGCTTTTTAAACATGAAATCCAGTCACTTTTCACCCTCTGGTCCTTTCTTGGTAAAAGGAAGCCCAAACAGGTAAAATGGCTGAAAAAAAAATTTGGCCCATTTTTGCGGCCCTGGCTTGCATGCGTGGCTCCATGAAATTTTCAAATTTTGGCCAATGGCTCAGTTAGGCAGGAAAGTATCAAAACGAGTTCAAAATGCCCTACAATGAATGTCAGCATGATTTAAAGACCAAATGTCAAGGGGAAAGGTGTTTAAGGGCCACTTCCGGTTTGGAGGAGGTCACATCCGGTTTCAGGAAATGGCAGTTAGCTATGCAGTTTCTTGGCTTTTTAAACATGAAATCCAGTCACTTTTCATCCCTCTGATCCTTTCTTGGTAAAAGGAAGCCCAATCAGATAAAATGGCTGAAAAACTAATTTGGCCCATTTTTGCGGCCCTGGCTTGCATGCGTGGCTCCATGAAATTTTCAAATTTTGGCCAATGGCTCAGTTAGGCAGGAAATGTATCAAAACGAGCTCAAAATGCCCTATAATGAATGTCAGCATGATTTAAAGGCCAAATGTCAAGGGGAAAGGTGTTTAAGGGCCACTTCCGGTTTGGAGGAGGTCACTTCCGGTTTCAGGAAATGGCAGTTAGCTATGCAGTTTCTTGGCTTTTTAAACATGAAATCCAGTCACTTTTCATCCCTCTGGTCCTTTCTTGGTAAAAGGAAGCCCAAACAGGTAAAATGGCTGAAAAACAAATTTGGCCCATTTTTGCGGCCCTGGCTTGCTGGCCTGACCCCATGGAAATTTTCAAATTTTGGCCAATGGCTCAGTTAGGCAGGAAATGTATCAAAACGAGCTCAAAATGCCCTACAATGAATGTCAGCATGATTTAAAGGCCAAATGTCAAGGGGAAAGGTGTTTAAGGGCCACTTCCGGTTTGGAGGAGGTCACTTCCGGTTTCAGGAAATGGCAGTTAGCTATGCAGTTTCTTGGCTTTTTAAACATGAAATCCAGTCACTTTTCATCCCTCTGGTCCTTTCTTGGTAAAAGGAAGCCCAAACAGCTAAAATAGCTGAAAAACTAATTTGGCCCATTTTTGCGGCCCTGGCTTGCATGCGTGGCTCCATGAAATTTTCACATTTTGGCCAATGGCTCAGTTAGGCAGGAAATGTATCAAAACTAGTTCAAAATTCCCTAAAATAGATGCCAGCATGATTTAAAGGCCAAAATGTCAAGGGGAAAGGTGTTTAAGGGCCACTTCCGGTTTGGAGGAGGTCACTTCCGGTTTCAGGAAATGGCAGTTAGCTATGCAGTTTCTTGGCTTTTTAAACATGAAATCCAGTCACTTTTCATCCCTCTGGTCCTTTCTTGGTAAAAGGAAGCCCAAACAGGTAAAATGGCTGAAAAACAAATTTGGCCCATTTTTGCGGCCCTGGCTTGCTGGCCTGACCCCATGGAAATTTTCAAATTTTGGCCAATGGCTCAGTTAGGCAGGAAATGTATCAAAACGAGCTCAAAATGCCCTACAATGAATGTCAGCATGATTTAAAGGCCAAATGTCAAGGTGAAAGGTGTTTAAGGGCCACTTCCTGTTTGGAGGAGGTCACTTCCGGTTTCAGGAAATGGCAGTTAGCTATGCAGTTTCTTGGCTTTTTAAACATGAAATCCAGTCACTTTTCATCCCTCTGGTCCTTTCTTGGTAAAAGGAAGCCCAAACAGGTAAAATGGCTGAAAAACAAATTTGGCCCATTTTTGCGGCCCTGGCTTGCTGGCCTGACCCCATGGAAATTTTCACATTTTGGCCAATGGCTCAGTTAGGCAGGAAATGTATCAAAACGAGCTCAAAATGCCCTACAATGAATGTCAGCATGATTTAAAGGCCAAATGTCAAGGGGAAAGGTGTTTAAGGGCCACTTCCGGTTTGGAGGAGGTCACTTCCGGTTTCAGGAAATGGCAGTTAGCTATGCAGTTTCTTGGCTTTTTAAACATAAAATCCAGTCACTTTTCATCCCTCTGGTCCTTTCTTGGTAAAAGGAAGCCCAAACAGGTAAAATGGCTGAAAAACAAATTTGGCCCATTTTTGTGGCCCTGGCTTGCTGGCCTGACCCCATGGAAATTTTCAAATTTTGGCCAATGGCTCAGTTAGGCAAGAAATGTATCAAAACGAGCTCAAAATGCCCTACAATGAATGTCAGCATGATTTAAAGGCCAAATGTCAAGGGGAAAGGTGTTTAAGGGCCACTTCCGGTTTGGAGGAGGTCACTTCCGGTTTCAGGAAATGGCAGTTAGCTATGCAGTTTCTTGGCTTTTTAAACATGAAATCCAGTCACTTTTCATCCCTCTGGTCCTTTCTTGGTAAAAGGAAGCCCGAACAGCTAAAATAGCTGAAAAACTAATTTGGCCCATTTTTGCGGCCCTGGCTTGCATGCGTGGCTCCATGAAATTTTCACATTTTGGCCAATGGCTCAGTTAGGCAGGAAATGTATCAAAACTAGTTCAAAATGCCCTAAAATAGATGCCAGCATGATTTAAAGGCCAAAATGTCAAGGGGAACGGTGTTTAAGGGCCACTTCCGGTTTGGAGGAGGTCACTTCCGGTTTCAGGAAATGGCAGTTAGCTATGCAGTTTCTTGGCTTTTTAAACATGAAATCCAGTCACTTTTCACCCTCTGGTCCTTTCTTGGTAAAAGGAAGCCCAAACGGGTAAAATGGCTGAAAAAAAATTTGGCCCATTTTTGCGGCCCTGGCTTGCATGCGTGGCTCCATGAAATTTTCAAATTTTGGCCAATGGCTCAGTTAGGCAGGAAAGTATCAAAACGAGTTCAAAATGCCCTACAATGAATGTCAGCATGATTTAAAGGCCAAATGTCAAGGGGAAAGGTGTTTAAGGGCCACTTCCGGTTTGGAGGAGGTCACTTCCGGTTTCAGGAAATGGCAGTTAGCTATGCAGTTTCTTGGCTTTTTAAACATGAAATCCAGTCACTTTTCATCCCTCTGGTCCTTTCTTGGTAAAAGGAAGCCCAAACAGCTAAAATAGCTGAAAAACTAATTTGGCCCATTTTTGCGGCCCTGGCTTGCATGCGTGGCTCCATTAAATTTTCACATTTTGGCCAATGGCTCAGTTAGGCAGGAAATGTATCAAAACTAGTTCAAAATGCCCTAAAATAGATGCCAGCATGATTTAAAGGCCAAAATGTCAAGGGGAAAGGTGTTTAACCACTTGCCGACCGCCTCACGCCGATGTACGTCATCAGAATGGCACGGGCAGGGATAAGCACATATATGTACGTCCTTTGCCTCCCGCGGGTCGGGGGCCCGATCGGGCCCCCGCCCGGTGCCTGCGGCGGTCGGTTTTCGTTCGGGAGCGATCCCGGACGAGGGGACGGCCATTCATTCATGGCCACCCCCTCGCGATCGCTCCCGACGAATGGAAATCCCCGGTGACATCACTTCCTCTCCTGTAATGTAAACACAGGAGAGGAAGTGATGTATTCTCTCCTCCGTGTCGGTATTTTTCGTTCCGACACGGAGGAGAGCGGATCAGTGAGTTGCACCAACACATCCCACACACAGTAGAACATGCCAGGCACACTCACACCCCCCCTTTACCCCCCGATCACCCCCCAATTACCCCTGCCCCCCAGTCACAGTGACACCAATGTCATTTTTTTTTTTTTTTTTTTTTTTTGCATTGGTGTCATTTGTGACTGTAATAACTGTTAGGGCAGTTAGGGTTAGCCCCCTTTAGTTCTAATGTACCCCCCTAACCCCCCCAATAAAGGTTTAACCCCGTGATCACCCCCCGTCGCCAGTGTCACTAAGGCTGGGTTCACATTGCAGCGGTTTATGAGAACGAATGTGATTCGCACCGCACTGCAGTGCAAATCACATCCGATCTCTGTGCGATTCGAGTTCAGCCATTCGCCGCACCCGCCGCACCCGCCACACCCGCCGCACCCGCCGCAAATTCGCACGGGACCCTTTTTTTGGCCCGCAGCAGAATCGGATCGCATGGGTGTTCACACCATGCGATCCGAGTTTGCAGATCGCACTGCGATATGCGAACTGATCTGGGGGTGTCAGTAACATTTCACTGACACTCCCAGCAGTTCGCATAGGGCAGTGTGAACTGCCGCCGGGAGGCATGCGATGCGGGAACCCGCCGCGGATTCGCGGCGTTTCCGCATCGCTCCAGTGTGAACCCAGCCTAATAAGCGATCATTTTTCTGATCGCCGTATTAGTGTCACAGGTGACGCTAGTTAGGCAGGTAGGTATTTAGGTTCGCCGCAGCTTTTTATAGGGACCCCCATATACTACCGCATAAAGCCCCCTGATTGCCCCCTAGTTAACCCTTTCACCAGTGATCACCATATAACTGTTACAGGTGACGCTGGTTGGTTAGTTATTTTTTTATAGTTTCAGGGCACCCGCCATTTATTACCTAATAAAGGTTTAACCCCCTGATCACCCGGCAGGTGTCATTTGTGACTAATAACTGTTAGGGCAGTTAGGGTTAGCCCCCTTTAGTTCTAAGGTACCCCCCTAACCCCCCCAATAAAGGTTTAACCCCGTGATCACCCCCCGTCGCCAGTGTCACTAAGGCTGGGTTCACATTGCAGCGGTTTATGAGAACGGATGTGATTCGCACCGCACTGCAGTGCAAATCACATCCGATCTCTGTGCGATTCGAGTTCAGCTATACAGATAGTATGGCTGAATTCGTGTCGCACCCGCCGCAAACTCGCACGGGACCCTTTTTTTGGTCCGCAGCAGAATCGGATCGCATGGGTGTTCACACCATGCGATCCAAGTTTGCAGATCGCACTGCGATATGCGAACTGATCTGGGGCGTCATTAACATTTCACTGACACTCCCAGCAGTTCGCATAGGGCAGTGTGAACTGCCGCCGGGAGGCATGCGATGCGGGAACCCGCCGCGCATTCGTGGCGTTCCCGCATCGCTCCAGTGTGAACCCAGCCTAATAAGCGATCGTTTTTCTGATCGCTGTATTAGTGTCACAGGTGACGCTAGTTAGGCAGGTAGGTATTTAGGTTCGCCGCAGCTTTTTATAGCGCCAGGGACCCCCATATACTACCGCATAAAGCCCCCTGATTGCCCCCTAGTTAACCCTTTCACCAGTGATCACCATATAACTGTTACAGGTGACGCTGGTTGGTTAGTTATTTTTTTATAGTTTCAGGGCACCCGCCATTTATTACCTAGTCTCACTAGTGTACCCCTAAATTTAGGGGTGTCTACTTTCTAAAATGGGGTCATTTGGGGGGGGGGGGGTTTGTGCCATCTTGGCATTTTATGGCCTTCAAAACTGTAACGCCCTTAGAAAGCCTGAAGGCGGTGCTTGGTTTTTGGGGCCCCGTACGCGGCTAGGCTCCCAAAAAGTCCCACATATGTGGTATCCCCGTACTCAGGAGAAGCAGCAGAATTTATTTTGGGGTGTCATTTCACATATGCCCATGGCATGCGTGAGCAATATATCATTTAGTGACAACTTTGTGAAAAAAAAAAAAAGTTTGTAATTTTCCCGCAACTTGTGGCAAAATATAAAATATTCCATGGACTCAACATGCCTCTCAGCAAATAGCTTGGGGTGTCTACTTTCTAAAATGGGGTCATTTGTGGGGGTTTTGTGCCATCTTGGCATTTTATGGCCTTCAAAACTGTAATAGGTAGTGAGAAGTGAACTCAAAAAATTACGCCCTTAGAAAGCCTGAAGGCGGTGCTTGGTTTTCGGGGCCCCGTACGCGGCTAGGCTCCCAAAAAGTCCCACATATGTGGTATCCCCGTACTCAGGAGAAGCAGCAGAATTTATTTTGGGGTGTCATTTCACATATGCCCATGGCATGCATGAGCAATATATCATTTAGTGACAACTTTGTGAAAAAAAAAAAAAAAAAAAAAGTTTGTAATTTTCCCGCAACTTGTGGCAAAATATAAAATATTCCATGGACTCAACATGCCTCTCAGCAAATAGCTTGGGGTGTCTACTTTCTAAAATGGGGTCATTTGTGGGGGTTTTGTGCCATCTTGGCATTTTATGGCCTTCAAAACTGTAATAGGTAGTGAGGCGTGAAATCAAAAATTGACGCCCTTAGAAAGCCTGAAGGCGGTGCTTGGTTTTCGGGGCCCTGTACGCGGCTAGGCTCCCAAAAAGTCCCACATATGTGGTATCCCCGTACTCAGGAGAAGCAGCAGAATTTATTTTGGGGTGTCATTTCACATACGCCCATAGCATGTGTGAGCAATATATCATTTAGTGACAACTTTGTGTAAAAAAAAAAAAAAAATTTTTTTTTTGTCATTATTCAATCGCTTGAGGCAAAAAAATAAAATATTCAATGGGCTCAACATGCCTCTTATCAATTTCCTTAGGGGGTCTACTTTCCAAAATGGGGTCATTTGGGGGGGTTTTGTACTGCCCTGTCATTTTAGCACCTCAAGAAATGAGATAGGCAGTCGTAAACTAAAAGCTGCGTAAATTCCAGAAAACGTACCTTAGTTTGTAGATGTGACAACTTTTGCGCAAACCAATAAATATACAATTATTGACTTTTTTTTTACCAAAGACATGTGGCTGAATACATTTTGTCCTAAATGTATGACTAAAATTGAGTTTATTGGATTTTTCTAATAACAAAAAGTAGAAAATATCATTTTTTTTCAAAATTTGCGGTCTTTTTACGTTTATATCGCAAAAAATAAAAATCGCAGAGGCAATCAAATACCATCAAAAGAAAGCTCTATTTGTGGGAAGAAAAGGACGCAAATTTTGTTTGGGTACAACATTGCATGACCGCGCAATTACCAGTTAAAGCAGCGCAGTGCCAAAGTGTAAAAAGACCTCTGGTCATTTACCAGCAAAATGGTCCGGTCTGAAAGTGGTTAAGGGCCACTTCCGGTTTGGAGGAGGTCACTTCCGGTTTTAGGAAATGGCAGTTAGCTATGCAGTTTCTTGGCTTTTTAAACATGAAATCCAGTCACTTTTCATCCCTCTGGTCCTTTCTTGGTAAAAGGAAGCCCAAACAGGTAAAATGGCTGAAAAACAAATTTGGCCCATTTTTGCGGCCCTGGCTTGCTGGCCTGACCCCATGGAAATTTTCAAATTTTGGCCAATGGCTCAGTTAGGCAGGAAATGTATCAAAACGAGCTCAAAATGCCCTACAATGAATGTCAGCATGATTTAAAGGCCAAATGTCAAGGGGAAAGGTGTTTAAGGGCCACTTCCGGTTTGGAGGAGGTCACTTCCGGTTTCAGGAAATGGCAGTTAGCTATGCAGTTTCTTGGCTTTTTAAACATGAAATCCAGTCACTTTTCATCCCTCTGGTCCTTTCTTGGTAAAAGGAAGCCCAAACAGGTAAAATGGCTGAAAAACAATTTTGGCCCATTTTTGTGGCCCTGGCTTGCTGGCCTGACCCCATGGAAATTTTCAAATTTTGGCCAATGGCTCAGTTAGGCAAGAAATGTATCAAAACGAGCTCAAAATGCCCTACAATGAATGTCAGCATGATTTAAAGGCCAAATGTCAAGGGGAAAGGTGTTTAAGGGCCACTTCCGGTTTGGACGAGGTCACTTCCGGTTTCAGGAAATGGCAGTTAGCTATGCAGTTTCTTGGCTTTTTAAACATGAAATCCAGTCACTTTTCATCCCTCTGGTCCTTTCTTGGTAAACGGAAGCCCAAACAGGTAAAATGGCTGAAAAACTAATTTGGCCCATTTTTGCGGCCCTGGCTTGCATGCGTGGCTCCATGAAATTTTCACATTTTGGCCAATGGCTCAGTTAGGCAGGAAATGTATCAAAACGAGTTCAAAATGCCCTAAAATGGATGCCAGCATGATTTAAAGGCCAAAATGTCAAGGGGAACGGTGTTTAAGGGCCACTTCCGGTTTGGAGGAGGTCACTTCCGGTTTCAGGAAATGGCAGTTAGCTATGCAGTTTCTTGGCTTTGGCTTTTTAAACATGAAATCCAGTCACTTTTCATCCCTCTGGTCCTTTCTTGGTAAAAGGAAGCCTAAACGGGTAAAATGGCTGAAAAACAAATTTGGCCCATTTTTGCCGCCCTGGCTTGCTGGCCTGGCCCCATGAAATTTTCAAATTTTGGCCAATGGCTCAGTTAGGCAGGAAATGTATCAAAACGAGCTCAGAATGCCCTAAAATGAATGCCAGCATGATTTAAAGTCCAAAATGTCAAAGGGAAAGGTGTTTAAGGGTCACTTCCGGTTTGGAGGAGGTCACTTCCGGTTTGGAGGAGGTCACTTCCGGTTTCAGGAAATGGCAGTTAGCTATGCAGTTTCTTGGCTTTTTAAACATGAAATCCAGTCACTTTTCACCCTCTGGTCCTTTCTTGGTAAAAGGAAGCCCAAACAGGTAAAATGGCTGAAAAAAAATTTGGCCCATTTTTGCGGCCCTGGCTTGCATGCGTGGCTCCATGAAATTTTCAAATTTTGGCCAATGGCTCAGTTAGGCAGGAAAGTATCAAAACGAGTTCAAAATGCCCTACAATGAATGTCAGCATGATTTAAAGACCAAATGTCAAGGGGAAAGGTGTTTAAGGGCCACTTCCGGTTTGGAGGAGGTCACATCCGGTTTCAGGAAATGGCAGTTAGCTATGCAGTTTCTTGGCTTTTTAAACATGAAATCCAGTCACTTTTCATCCCTCTGATCCTTTCTTGGTAAAAGGAAGCCCAATCAGATAAAATGGCTGAAAAACTAATTTGGCCCATTTTTGCGGCCCTGGCTTGCATGCGTGGCTCCATGAAATTTTCAAATTTTGGCCAATGGCTCAGTTAGGCAGGAAATGTATCAAAACGAGCTCAAAATGCCCTATAATGAATGTCAGCATGATTTAAAGGCCAAATGTCAAGGGGAAAGGTGTTTAAGGGCCACTTCCGGTTTGGAGGAGGTCACTTCCGGTTTCAGGAAATGGCAGTTAGCTATGCAGTTTCTTGGCTTTTTAAACATGAAATCCAGTCACTTTTCATCCCTCTGGTCCTTTCTTGGTAAAAGGAAGCCCAAACAGGTAAAATGGCTGAAAAACAAATTTGGCCCATTTTTGCGGCCCTGGCTTGCTGGCCTGACCCCATGGAAATTTTCAAATTTTGGCCAATGGCTCAGTTAGGCAGGAAATGTATCAAAACGAGCTCAAAATGCCCTACAATGAATGTCAGCATGATTTAAAGGCCAAATGTCAAGGGGAAAGGTGTTTAAGGGCCACTTCCGGTTTGGAGGAGGTCACTTCCGGTTTCAGGAAATGGCAGTTAGCTATGCAGTTTCTTGGCTTTTTAAACATGAAATCCAGTCACTTTTCATCCCTCTGGTCCTTTCTTGGTAAAAGGAAGCCCAAACAGCTAAAATAGCTGAAAAACTAATTTGGCCCATTTTTGCGGCCCTGGCTTGCATGCGTGGCTCCATGAAATTTTCACATTTTGGCCAATGGCTCAGTTAGGCAGGAAATGTATCAAAACTAGTTCAAAATTCCCTAAAATAGATGCCAGCATGATTTAAAGGCCAAAATGTCAAGGGGAAAGGTGTTTAAGGGCCACTTCCGGTTTGGAGGAGGTCACTTCCGGTTTCAGGAAATGGCAGTTAGCTATGCAGTTTCTTGGCTTTTTAAACATGAAATCCAGTCACTTTTCATCCCTCTGGTCCTTTCTTGGTAAAAGGAAGCCCAAACAGGTAAAATGGCTGAAAAACAAATTTGGCCCATTTTTGCGGCCCTGGCTTGCTGGCCTGACCCCATGGAAATTTTCAAATTTTGGCCAATGGCTCAGTTAGGCAGGAAATGTATCAAAACGAGCTCAAAATGCCCTACAATGAATGTCAGCATGATTTAAAGGCCAAATGTCAAGGTGAAAGGTGTTTAAGGGCCACTTCCGGTTTGGAGGAGGTCACTTCCGGTTTCAGGAAATGGCAGTTAGCTATGCAGTTTCTTGGCTTTTTAAACATGAAATCCAGTCACTTTTCATCCCTCTGGTCCTTTCTTGGTAAAAGGAAGCCCAAACAGGTAAAATGGCTGAAAAACAAATTTGGCCCATTTTTGCGGCCCTGGCTTGCTGGCCTGACCCCATGGAAATTTTCAAATTTTGGCCAATGGCTCAGTTAGGCAGGAAATGTATCAAAACGAGCTCAAAATGCCCTACAATGAATGTCAGCATGATTTAAAGGCCAAATGTCAAGGGGAAAGGTGTTTAAGGGCCACTTCCGGTTTGGAGGAGGTCACTTCCGGTTTCAGGAAATGGCAGTTAGCTATGCAGTTTCTTGGCTTTTTAAACATGAAATCCAGTCACTTTTCATCCCTCTGGTCCTTTCTTGGTAAAAGGAAGCCCAAACAGGTAAAATGGCTGAAAAACAAATTTGGCCCATTTTTGTGGCCCTGGCTTGCTGGCCTGACCCCATGGAAATTTTCAAATTTTGGCCAATGGCTCAGTTAGGCAAGAAATGTATCAAAACGAGCTCAAAATGCCCTACAATGAATGTCAGCATGATTTAAAGGCCAAATGTCAAGGGGAAAGGTGTTTAAGGGCCACTTCCGGTTTGGAGGAGGTCACTTCCGGTTTCAGGAAATGGCAGTTAGCTATGCAGTTTCTTGGCTTTTTAAACATGAAATCCAGTCACTTTTCATCCCTCTGGTCCTTTCTTGGTAAAAGGAAGCCCAAACAGCTAAAATAGCTGAAAAACTAATTTGGCCCATTTTTGCGGCCCTGGCTTGCATGCGTGGCTCCATGAAATTTTCACATTTTGGCCAATGGCTCAGTTAGGCAGGAAATGTATCAAAACTAGTTCAAAATGCCCTAAAATAGATGCCAGCATGATTTAAAGGCCAAAATGTCAAGGGGAACAGTGTTTAAGGGCCACTTCCGGTTTGGAGGAGGTCACTTCCGGTTTCAGGAAATGGCAGTTAGCTATGCAGTTTCTTGGCTTTTTAAACATGAAATCCAGTCACTTTTCACCCTCTGGTCCTTTCTTGGTAAAAGGAAGCCCAAACGGGTAAAATGGCTGAAAAAAAAATTTGGCCCATTTTTGCGGCCCTGGCTTGCATGCGTGGCTCCATGAAATTTTCAAATTTTGGCCAATGGCTCAGTTAGGCAGGAAAGTATCAAAACGAGTTCAAAATGCCCTACAATGAATGTCAGCATGATTTAAAGGCCAAATGTCAAGGGGAAAGGTGTTTAAGGGCCACTTCCGGTTTGGAGGAGGTCACTTCCGGTTTCAGGAAATGGCAGTTAGCTATGCAGTTTCTTGGCTTTTTAAACATGAAATCCAGTCACTTTTCATCCCTCTGGTCCTTTCTTGGTAAAAGGAAGCCCAAACAGCTAAAATAGCTGAAAAACTAATTTGGCCCATTTTTGCGGCCCTGGCTTGCATGCGTGGCTCCATTAAATTTTCACATTTTGGCCAATGGCTCAGTTAGGCAGGAAATGTATCAAAACTAGTTCAAAATGCCCTAAAATAGATGCCAGCATGATTTAAAGGCCAAAATGTCAAGGGGAAAGGTGTTTAAGGGCCACTTCCGGTTTGGAGGAGGTCACTTCCGGTTTTAGGAAATGGCAGTTAGCTATGCAGTTTCTTGGCTTTTTAAACATGAAATCCAGTCACTTTTCATCCCTCTGGTCCTTTCTTGGTAAAAGGAAGCCCAAACAGGTAAAATGGCTGAAAAACAAATTTGGCCCATTTTTGCGGCCCTGGCTTGCTGGCCTGACCCCATGGAAATTTTCAAATTTTGGCCAATGGTTCAGTTAGGCAGGAAATGTATCAAAACAAGCTCAAAATGCCCTACAATGAATGTCAGCATGATTTAAAGGCCAAATGTCAAGGGAAAAGGTGTTTAAGGGCCACTTCCGGTTTGGAGGAGGTCACTTCCGGTTTCAGGAAATGGCAGTTAGCTATGCAGTTTCTTGGCTTTTTAAACATGAAATCCAGTCACTTTTCATCCCTCTGGTCCTTTCTTGGTAAAAGGAAGCCCAAACAGCTAAAATAGCTGAAAAACTAATTTGGCCCATTTTTGCGGCCCTGGCTTGCATGCGTGGCTCCATTAAATTTTCACATTTTGGCCAATGGCTCAGTTAGGCAGGAAATGTATCAAAACTAGTTCAAAATGCCCTAAAATAGATGCCAGCATGATTTAAAGGCCAAAATGTCAAGGGGAAAGGTGTTTAAGGGCCACTTCCGGTTTGGAGGAGGTCACTTCCGGTTTTAGGAAATGGCAGTAAGCTATGCAGTTTCTTGGCTTTTTAAACATGAAATCCAGTCACTTTTCATCCCTCTGGTCCTTTCTTGGTAAAAGGAAGCCCAAACAGGTAAAATGGCTGAAAAACAAATTTGGCCCATTTTTGCGGCCCTGGCTTGCTGGCCTGACCCCATGGAAATTTTCAAATTTTGGCCAATGGTTCAGTTAGGCAGGAAATGTATCAAAACAAGCTCAAAATGCCCTACAATGAATGTCAGCATGATTTAAAGGCCAAATGTCAAGGGAAAAGGTGTTTAAGGGCCACTTCCGGTTTGGAGGAGGTCACTTCCGGTTTCAGGAAATGGCAGTTAGCTATGCAGTTTCTTGGCTTTTTAAACATGAAATCCAGTCACTTTTCATCCCTCTGGTCCTTTCTTGGTAAAAGGAAGCCCAAACAGCTAAAATAGCTGAAAAACTAATTTGGCCCATTTTTGCGGCCCTGGCTTGCATGCGTGGCTCCATTAAATTTTCACATTTTGGCCAATGGCTCAGTTAGGCAGGAAATGTATCAAAACTAGTTCAAAATGCCCTAAAATAGATGCCAGCATGATTTAAAGGCCAAAATGTCAAGGGGAAAGGTGTTTAAGGGCCACTTCCGGTTTGGAGGAGGTCACTTCCGGTTTTAGGAAATGGCAGTTAGCTATGCAGTTTCTTGGCTTTTTAAACATGAAATCCAGTCACTTTTCATCCCTCTGGTCCTTTCTTGGTAAAAGGAAGCCCAAACAGGTAAAATGGCTGAAAAACAAATTTGGCCCATTTTTGCGGCCCTGGCTTGCTGGCCTGACCCCATGGAAATTTTCAAATTTTGGCCAATGGCTCAGTTAGGCAGGAAATGTATCAAAACGAGCTCAAAATGCCCTACAATGAATGTCAGCATGATTTAAAGGCCAAATGTCAAGGGGAAAGGTGTTTAAGGGCCACTTCCGGTTTGGAGGAGGTCACTTCCGGTTTCAGGAAATGGCAGTTAGCTATGCAGTTTCTTGGCTTTTTAAACATGAAATCCAGTCACTTTTCATCCCTCTGGTCCTTTCTTGGTAAACGGAAGCCCAAACAGGTAAAATGGCTGAAAAACAAATTTGGCCCATTTTTGCGGCCCTGGCTTGCATGCGTGGCTCCATGAAATTTTCAAATTTTGGCCAATGGCTCAGTTAGGCAGGAAATGTATCAAAACGAGTTCAAAATGCCCTAAAATGGATGCCAGCATGATTTAAAGGCCAAAATGTCAAGGGGAACGGTGTTTAAGGGCCACTTCCGGTTTGGAGGAGGTCACTTCCGGTTTCAGGAAATGGCAGTTAGCTATGCAGTTTCTTGGCTTTGGCTTTTTAAACATGAAATCCAGTCACTTTTCATCCCTCTGGTCCTTTCTTGGTAAAAGGAAGCCTAAACGGGTAAAATGGCTGAAAAACAAATTTGGCCCATTTTTGCCGCCCTGGCTTGCTGGCCTGGCCCCATGAAATTTTCAAATTTTGGCCAATGGCTCAGTTAGGCAGGAAATGTATCAAAACGAGCTCAGAATGCCCTAAAATGAATGCCAGCATGATTTAAAGTCCAAAATGTCAAAGGGAAAGGTGTTTAAGGGTCACTTCCGGTTTGGAGGAGGTCACTTCCGGTTTCAGGAAATGGCAGTTAGCTATGCAGTTTCTTGGCTTTTTAAACATGAAATCCAGTCACTTTTCACCCTCTGGTCCTTTCTTGGTAAAAGGAAGCCCAAACAGGTAAAATGGCTGAAAAACAAATTTGGCCCATTTTTGCGGCCCTGGCTTGCTGGCCTGACCCCATGGAAATTTTCAAATTTTGGCCAATGGCTCAGTTAGGCAGGAAATGTATCAAAACGAGCTCAAAATGCCCTACAATGAATGTCAGCATGATTTAAAGGCCAAATGTCAAGGGGAAAGGTGTTTAAGGGCCACTTCCGGTTTGGAGGAGGTCACTTCCGGTTTCAGGAAATGGCAGTTAGCTATGCAGTTTCTTGGCTTTTTAAACATGAAATCCAGTCACTTTTCATCCCTCTGGTCCTTTCTTGGTAAAAGGAAGCCCAAACAGCTAAAATAGCTGAAAAACTAATTTGGCCCATTTTTGCGGCCCTGGCTTGCATGCGTGGCTCCATGAAATTTTCACATTTTGGCCAATGGCTCAGTTAGGCAGGAAATGTATCAAAACTAGTTCAAAATGCCCTAAAATAGATGCCAGCATGATTTAAAGGCCAAAATGTCAAGGGGAAAGGTGTTTAAGGGCCACTTCCGGTTTGGAGGAGGTCACTTCCGGTTTCAGAAAATGGCAGTTAGCTATGCAGTTTCTTGGCTTTTTAAACATGAAATCCAGTCACTTTTCATCCCTCTGGTCCTTTCTTGGTAAAAGGAAGCCTAAACGGGTAAAATGGCTGAAAAACAAATTTGGCCCATTTTTGCCGCCCTGGCTTGCTGGCCTGGCCCCATGAAATTTTCAAATTTTGGCCAATGGCTCAGTTAGGCAGGAAATGTATCAAAACGAGCTCAGAATGCCCTAAAATGAATGCCAGCATGATTTAAAGTCCAAAATGTCAAAGGGAAAGGTGTTTAAGGGTCACTTCCGGTTTGGAGGAGGTCACTTCCGGTTTGGAGGAGGTCACTTCCGGTTTCAGGAAATGGCAGTTAGCTATGCAGTTTCTTGGCTTTTTAAACATGAAATCCAGTCACTTTTCACCCTCTGGTCCTTTCTTGGTAAAAGGAAGCCCAAACAGGTAAAATGGCTGAAAAAAAATTTGGCCCATTTTTGCGGCCCTGGCTTGCATGCGTGGCTCCATGAAATTTTCAAATTTTGGCCAATGGCTCAGTTAGGCAGGAAAGTATCAAAACGAGTTCAAAATGCCCTACAATGAATGTCAGCATGATTTAAAGGCCAAATGTCAAGGGGAAAGGTGTTTAAGGGCCACTTCCGGTTTGGAGGAGGTCACTTCCGGTTTCAGGAAATGGCAGTTAGCTATGCAGTTTCTTGGCTTTTTAAACATGAAATCCAGTCACTTTTCATCCCTCTGGTCCTTTCTTGGTAAAAGGAAGCCCAAACAGCTAAAATAGCTGAAAAACTAATTTGGCCCATTTTTGCGGCCCTGGCTTGCATGCGTGGCTCCATGAAATTTTCACATTTTGGCCAATGGCTCAGTTAGGCAGGAAATGTATCAAAACTAGTTCAAAATGCCCTAAAATAGATGCCAGCATGATTTAAAGGCCAAAATGTCAAGGGGAAAGGTGTTTAAGGGCCACTTCCGGTTTGGAGGAGGTCACTTCCGGTTTCAGGAAATGGCAGTTAGCTATGCAGTTTCTTGGCTTTTTAAACATGAAATCCAGTCACTTTTCATCCCTCTGGTCCTTTCTTGGTAAACGGAAGCCCAAACAGGTAAAATGGCTGAAAAACAAATTTGGCCCATTTTTGCGGCCCTGGCTTGCATGCGTGGCTCCATGAAATTTTCAAATTTTGGCCAATGGCTCAGTTAGGCAGGAAATGTATCAAAACGAGTTCAAAATGCCCTAAAATGGATGCCAGCATGATTTAAAGGCCAAAATGTCAAGGGGAACGGTGTTTAAGGGCCACTTCCGGTTTGGAGGAGGTCACTTCCGGTTTCAGGAAATGGCAGTTAGCTATGCAGTTTCATGGCTTTTTAAACATGAAATCCAGTCACTTTTCACCCTCTGGTCCTTTCTTGGTAAAAGGAAGCCCAAACGGGTAAAATGGCTGAAAAAAAAATTTGGCCCATTTTTGCGGCCCTGGCTTGCATGCGTGGCTCCATGAAATTTTCAAATTTTGGCCAATGGCTCAGTTAGGCAGGAAAGTATCAAAACGAGTTCAAAATGCCCTACAATGAATGTCAGCATGATTTAAAGGCCAAATGTCAAGGGGAAAGGTGTTTAAGGGCCACTTCCGGTTTGGAGGAGGTCACTTCCGGTTTCAGGAAATGGCAGTTAGCTATGCAGTTTCTTGGCTTTTTAAACATGAAATCCAGTCACTTTTCATCCCTCTGGTCCTTTCTTGGTAAAAGGAAGCCCAAACAGCTAAAATAGCTGAAAAACTAATTTGGCCCATTTTTGCGGCCCTGGCTTGCATGCGTGGCTCCATTAAATTTTCACATTTTGGCCAATGGCTCAGTTAGGCAGGAAATGTATCAAAACTAGTTCAAAATGCCCTAAAATAGATGCCAGCATGATTTAAAGGCCAAATGTCAAGGGGAAAGGTGTTTAAGGGCCACTTCCGGTTTGGAGGAGGTCACTTCCGGTTTTAGGAAATGGCAGTTAGCTATGCAGTTTCTTGGCTTTTTAAACATGAAATCCAGTCACTTTTCATCCCTCTGGTCCTTTCTTGGTAAAAGGAAGCCCAAACAGGTAAAATGGCTGAAAAACAAATTTGGCCCATTTTTGCGGCCCTGGCTTGCTGGCCTGACCCCATGGAAATTTTCAAATTTTGGCCAATGGCTCAGTTAGGCAGGAAATGTATCAAAACGAGCTCAAAATGCCCTACAATGAATGTCAGCATGATTTAAAGGCCAAATGTCAAGGGGAAAGGTGTTTAAGGGCCACTTCCGGTTTGGAGGAGGTCACTTCCGGTTTCAGGAAATGGCAGTTAGCTATGCAGTTTCTTGGCTTTTTAAACATGAAATCCAGTCACTTTTCATCCCTCTGGTCCTTTCTTGGTAAAAGGAAGCCCAAACAGGTAAAATGGCTGAAAAACAATTTTGGCCCATTTTTGTGGCCCTGGCTTGCTGGCCTGACCCCATGGAAATTTTCAAATTTTGGCCAATGGCTCAGTTAGGCAAGAAATGTATCAAAACGAGCTCAAAATGCCCTACAATGAATGTCAGCATGATTTAAAGGCCAAATGTCAAGGGGAAAGGTGTTTAAGGGCCACTTCCGGTTTGGACGAGGTCACTTCCGGTTTCAGGAAATGGCAGTTAGCTATGCAGTTTCTTGGCTTTTTAAACATGAAATCCAGTCACTTTTCATCCCTCTGGTCCTTTCTTGGTAAACGGAAGCCCAAACAGGTAAAATGGCTGAAAAACTAATTTGGCCAATTTTTGCGTCCCTGGCTTGCATGCGTGGCTCCATGAAATTTTCACATTTTGGCCAATGGCTCAGTTAGGCAGGAAATGTATCAAAACGAGTTCAAAATGCCCTAAAATGGATGCCAGCATGATTTAAAGGCCAAAATGTCAAGGGGAACGGTGTTTAAGGGCCACTTCCGGTTTGGAGGAGGTCACTTCCGGTTTCAGGAAATGGCAGTTAGCTATGCAGTTTCTTGGCTTTGGCTTTTTAAACATGAAATCCAGTCACTTTTCATCCCTCTGGTCCTTTCTTGGTAAAAGGAAGCCTAAACGGGTAAAATGGCTGAAAAACAAATTTGGCCCATTTTTGCCGCCCTGGCTTGCTGGCCTGGCCCCATGAAATTTTCAAATTTTGGCCAATGGCTCAGTTAGGCAGGAAATGTATCAAAACGAGCTCAGAATGCCCTAAAATGAATGCCAGCATGATTTAAAGTCCAAAATGTCAAAGGGAAAGGTGTTTAAGGGTCACTTCCGGTTTGGAGGAGGTCACTTCCGGTTTGGAGGAGGTCACTTCCGGTTTCAGGAAATGGCAGTTAGCTATGCAGTTTCTTGGCTTTTTAAACATGAAATCCAGTCACTTTTCACCCTCTGGTCCTTTCTTGGTAAAAGGAAGCCCAAACAGGTAAAATGGCTGAAAAAAAAATTTGGCCCATTTTTGCGGCCCTGGCTTGCATGCGTGGCTCCATGAAATTTTCAAATTTTGGCCAATGGCTCAGTTAGGCAGGAAAGTATCAAAACGAGTTCAAAATGCCCTACAATGAATGTCAGCATGATTTAAAGACCAAATGTCAAGGGGAAAGGTGTTTAAGTGCCACTTCCGGTTTGGAGGAGGTCACATCCGGTTTCAGGAAATGGCAGTTAGCTATGCAGTTTCTTGGCTTTTTAAACATGAAATCCAGTCACTTTTCATCCCTCTGATCCTTTCTTGGTAAAAGGAAGCCCAATCAGATAAAATGGCTGAAAAACTAATTTGGCCCATTTTTGCGGCCCTGGCTTGCATGCGTGGCTCCATGAAATTTTCAAATTTTGGCCAATGGCTCAGTTAGGCAGGAAATGTATCAAAACGAGCTCAAAATGCCCTATAATGAATGTCAGCATGATTTAAAGGCCAAATGTCAAGGGGAAAGGTGTTTAAGGGCCACTTCCGGTTTGGAGGAGGTCACTTCCGGTTTCAGGAAATGGCAGTTAGCTATGCAGTTTCTTGGCTTTTTAAACATGAAATCCAGTCACTTTTCATCCCTCTGGTCCTTTCTTGGTAAAAGGAAGCCCAAACAGGTAAAATGGCTGAAAAACAAATTTGGCCCATTTTTGCGGCCCTGGCTTGCTGGCCTGACCCCATGGAAATTTTCAAATTTTGGCCAATGGCTCAGTTAGGCAGGAAATGTATCAAAACGAGCTCAAAATGCCCTACAATGAATGTCAGCATGATTTAAAGGCCAAATGTCAAGGGGAAAGGTGTTTAAGGGCCACTTCCGGTTTGGAGGAGGTCACTTCCGGTTTCAGGAAATGGCAGTTAGCTATGCAGTTTCTTGGCTTTTTAAACATTAAATCCAGTCACTTTTAATCCCTCTGGTCCTTTCTTGGTAAAAGGAAGCCCAAACAGCTAAAATAGCTGAAAAACTAATTTGGCCCATTTTTGCGGCCCTGGCTTGCATGCGTGGCTCCATGAAATTTTCACATTTTGGCCAATGGCTCAGTTAGGCAGGAAATGTATCAAAACTAGTTCAAAATTCCCTAAAATAGATGCCAGCATGATTTAAAGGCCAAAATGTCAAGGGGAGAGGTGTTTAAGGGCCACTTCCGGTTTGGAGGAGGTCACTTCCGGTTTCAGGAAATGGCAGTTAGCTATGCAGTTTCTTGGCTTTTTAAACATGAAATCCAGTCACTTTTCATCCCTCTGGTCCTTTCTTGGTAAAAGGAAGCCCAAACAGGTAAAATGGCTGAAAAACAAATTTGGCCCATTTTTGCGGCCCTGGCTTGCTGGCCTGACCCCATGGAAATTTTCAAATTTTGGCCAATGGCTCAGTTAGGCAGGAAATGTATCAAAACGAGCTCAAAATGCCCTACAATGAATGTCAGCATGATTTAAAGGCCAAATGTCAAGGTGAAAGGTGTTTAAGGGCCACTTCCGGTTTGGAGGAGGTCACTTCCGGTTTCAGGAAATGGCAGTTAGCTATGCAGTTTCTTGGCTTTTTAAACATGAAATCCAGTCACTTTTCATCCCTCTGGTCCTTTCTTGGTAAAAGGAAGCCCAAACAGGTAAAATGGCTGAAAAACAAATTTGGCCCATTTTTGCGGCCCTGGCTTGCTGGCCTGACCCCATGGAAATTTTCAAATTTTGGCCAATGGCTCAGTTAGGCAGGAAATGTATCAAAACGAGCTCAAAATGCCCTACAATGAATGTCAGCATGATTTAAAGGCCAAATGTCAAGGGGAAAGGTGTTTAAGGGCCACTTCCGGTTTGGAGGAGGTCACTTCCGGTTTCAGGAAATGGCAGTTAGCTATGCAGTTTCTTGGCTTTTTAAACATGAAATCCAGTCACTTTTCATCCCTCTGGTCCTTTCTTGGTAAAAGGAAGCCCAAACAGGTAAAATGGCTGAAAAACAAATTTGGCCCATTTTTGTGGCCCTGGCTTGCTGGCCTGACCCCATGGAAATTTTCAAATTTTGGCCAATGGCTCAGTTAGGCAAGAAATGTATCAAAACGAGCTCAAAATGCCCTACAATGAATGTCAGCATGATTTAAAGGCCAAATGTCAAGGGGAAAGGTGTTTAAGGGCCACTTCCGGTTTGGAGGAGGTCACTTCCGGTTTCAGGAAATGGCAGTTAGCTATGCAGTTTCTTGGCTTTTTAAACATGAAATCCAGTCACTTTTCATCCCTCTGGTCCTTTCTTGGTAAAAGGAAGCCCAAACAGGTAAAATGGCTGAAAAACAAATTTGGCCCATTTTTGCGGCCCTGGCTTGCTGGCCTGACCCCATGGAAAATTTCAAATTTTGGCCAATGGCTCAGTTAGGCAGGAAATGTATCAAAACGAGCTCAAAATGCCCTACAATGAATGTCAGCATGATTTAAAGGCCAAATGTCAAGGGGAAAGGTGTTTAAGGGCCACTTCCGGTTTGGAGGAGGTCACTTCCGGTTTCAGGAAATGGCAGTTAGCTATGCAGTTTCTTGGCTTTTTAAACATGAAATCCAGTCACTTTTCATCCCTCTGGTCCTTTCTTGGTAAACGGAAGCCCAAACAGGTAAAATGGCTGAAAAACAAATTTGGCCCATTTTTGCGGCCCTGGCTTGCATGCGTGGCTCCATGAAATGTTCAAATTTTGGCCAATGGCTCAGTTAGGCAGGAAATGTATCAAAACGAGTTCAAAATGCCCTAAAATGGATGCCAGCATGATTTAAAGGCCAAAATGTCAAGGGGAACGGTGTTTAAGGGCCACTTCCGGTTTGGAGGAGGTCACTTCCGGTTTCAGGAAATGGCAGTTAGCTATGCAGTTTCTTGGCTTTGGCTTTTTAAACATGAAATCCAGTCACTTTTCATCCCTCTGGTCCTTTCTTGGTAAAAGGAAGCCTAAACGGGTAAAATGGCTGAAAAACAAATTTGGCCCATTTTTGCGGCCCTGGCTTGCTGGCCTGGCCCCATGAAATTTTCAAATTTTGGCCAATGGCTCAGTTAGGCAGGAAATGTATCAAAACGAGCTCAGAATGCCCTAAAATGAATGCCAGCATGATTTAAAGTCCAAAATGTCAAAGGGAAAGGTGTTTAAGGGTCACTTCCGGTTTGGAGGAGGTCACTTCCGGTTTGGAGGAGGTCACTTCCGGTTTCAGGAAATGGCAGTTAGCTATGCAGTTTCTTGGCTTTTTAAACATGAAATCCAGTCACTTTTCACCCTCTGGTCCTTTCTTGGTAAAAGGAAGCCCAAACAGGTAAAATGGCTGAGAAAAAATTTGGCCCATTTTTGCGGCCCTGGCTTGCATGCGTGGCTCCATGAAATTTTCAAATTTTGGCCAATGGCTCAGTTAGGCAGGAAAGTATCAAAACGAGTTCAAAATGCCCTACAATGAATGTCAGCATGATTTAAAGGCCAAATGTCAAGGGGAAAGGTGTTTAAGGGCCACTTCCGGTTTGGAGGAGGTCACTTCCGGTTTCAGGAAATGGCAGTTAGCTATGCAGTTTCTTGGCTTTTTAAACATGAAATCCAGTCACTTTTCATCCCTCTGATCCTTTCTTGGTAAAAGGAAGCCCAATCAGATAAAATGGCTGAAAAACTAATTTGGCCCATTTTTGCGGCCCTGGCTTGCATGCGTGGCTCCATGAAATTTTCAAATTTTGGCCAATGGCTCAGTTAGGCAGGAAATGTATCAAAACGAGCTCAAAATGCCCTACAATGAATGTCAGCATGATTTAAAGGCCAAATGTCAAGGGGAAAGGTGTTTAAGGGCCACTTCCGGTTTGGAGGAGGTCACTTCCGGTTTCAGGAAATGGCAGTTAGCTATGCAGTTTCTTGGCTTTTTAAACATGAAATCCAGTCACTTTTCATCCCTCTGGTCCTTTCTTGGTAAAAGGAAGCCCAAACAGCTAAAATAGCTGAAAAACTAATTTGGCCCATTTTTGCGGCCCTGGCTTGCATGCGTGGCTCCATGAAATTTTCACATTTTGGCCAATGGCTCAGTTAGGCAGGAAATGTATCAAAACTAGTTCAAAATGCCCTAAATAGATGCCAGCATGATTTAAAGGCCAAAATGTCAAGGGGAAAGGTGTTTAAGGGCCACTTCCGGTTTGGAGGAGGTCACTTCCGGTTTCAGGAAATGGCAGTTAGCTATGCAGTTTCTTGGCTTTTTAAACATGAAATCCAGTCACTTTTCATCCCTCTGGTCCTTTCTTGGTAAAAGGAAGCCCAAACAGGTAAAATGGCTGAAAAACAAATTTGGCCCATTTTTGCGGCCCTGGCTTGCTGGCCTGACCCCATGGAAATTTTCAAATTTTGGCCAATGGCTCAGTTAGGCAGGAAATGTATCAAAACGAGCTCAAAATGCCCTACAATGAATGTCAGCATGATTTAAAGGCCAAATGTCAAGGGGAAAGGTGTTTAAGGGCCACTTCCGGTTTGGAGGAGGTCACTTCCGGTTTCAGGAAATGGCAGTTAGCTATGCAGTTTCTTGGCTTTTTAAACATGAAATCCAGTCACTTTTCATCCCTCTGGTCCTTTCTTGGTAAAAGGAAGCCCAAACAGGTAAAATGGCTGAAAAACAAATTTGGCCCATTTTTGTGGCCCTGGCTTGCTGGCCTGACCCCATGGAAATTTTCAAATTTTGGCCAATGGCTCAGTTAGGCAAGAAATGTATCAAAACGAGCTCAAAATGCCCTACAATGAATGTCAGCATGATTTAAAGGCCAAATGTCAAGGGGAAAGGTGTTTAAGGGCCACTTCCGGTTTGGACGAGGTCACTTCCGGTTTCAGGAAATGGCAGTTAGCTATGCAGTTTCTTGGCTTTTTAAACATGAAATCCAGTCACTTTTCATCCCTCTGGTCCTTTCTTGGTAAAAGGAAGCCCAAACAGCTAAAATAGCTGAAAAACTAATTTGGCCCATATTTGCGGCACTGGCTTGCATGCGTGGCTCCATGAAATTTTCACATTTTGGCCAATGGCTCAGTTAGGCAGGAAATGTATCAAAACTAGTTCAAAATTCCCTAAAATAGATGCCAGCATGATTTAAAGGCCAAAATGTCAAGGGGAAAGGTGTTTAAGGGCCACTTCCGGTTTGGAGGAGGTCACTTCCGGTTTCAGGAAATGGCAGTTAGCTATACAGTTTCTTGGCTTTTTAAACATGAAATCCAGTCACTTTTCATCCCTCTGGTCCTTTCTTGGTAAAAGGAAGCCCAAACAGGTAAAATGGCTGAAAAACAAATTTGGCCCATTTTTGCGGCCCTGGCTTGCTGGCCTGACCCCATGGAAATTTTCAAATTTTGGCCAATGGCTCAGTTAGGCAGGAAATGTATCAAAACGAGCTCAAAATGCCCTACAATGAATGTCAGCATGATTTAAAGGCCAAATGTCAAGGGGAAAGGTGTTTAAGGGCCACTTCCGGTTTGGAGGAGGTCACTTCCGGTTTCAGGAAATGGCAGTTAGCTATGCAGTTTCTTGGCTTTTTAAACATGAAATCCAGTCACTTTTCATCCCTCTGGTCCTTTCTTGGTAAAAGGAAGCCCAAACAGGTAAAATGGCTGAAAAACAAATTTGGCCCATTTTTGTGGCCCTGGCTTGCTGGCCTGACCCCATGGAAATTTTCAAATTTTGGCCAATGGCTCAGTTAGGCAAGAAATGTATCAAAACGAGTTCAAAATGCCCTAAAATGGATGCCAGCATGATTTAAAGGCCAAAATGTCAAGGGGAACGGTGTTTAAGGGCCACTTCCGGTTTGGAGGAGGTCACTTCCGGTTTCAGGAAATGGCAGTTAGCTATGCAGTTTCTTGGCTTTGGCTTTTTAAACATGAAATCCAGTCACTTTTCATCCCTCTGGTCCTTTCTTGGTAAAAGGAAGCCTAAACGGGTAAAATGGCTGAAAAACAAATTTGGCCCATTTTTGCCGCCCTGGCTTGCTGGCCTGGCCCCATGAAATTTTCAAATTTTGGCCAATGGCTCAGTTAGGCAGGAAATGTATCAAAACGAGCTCAGAATGCCCTAAAATGAATGCCAGCATGATTTAAAGTCCAAAATGTCAAAGGGAAAGGTGTTTAAGGGTCACTTCCGGTTTGGAGGAGGTCACTTCCGGTTTGGAGGAGGTCACTTCCGGTTTCAGGAAATGGCAGTTAGCTATGCAGTTTCTTGGCTTTTTAAACATGAAATCCAGTCACTTTTCACCCTCTGGTCCTTTCTTGGTAAAAGGAAGCCCAAACAGGTAAAATGGCTGAAAAAAAAATTTGGCCCATTTTTGCGGCCCTGGCTTGCATGCGTGGCTCCATGAAATTTTCAAATTTTGGCCAATGGCTCAGTTAGGCAGGAAAGTATCAAAACGAGTTAAAAATGCCCTACAATGAATGTCAGCATGATTTAAAGGCCAAATGTCAAGGGGAAAGGTGTTTAAGGGCCACATACCGGTTTGGAGGAGGTCACTTCCGGTTTCAGGAAATGGCAGTTAGCTATGCAGTTTCTTGGCTTTTTAAACATGAAATCCAGTCACTTTTCACCCTCTGGTCCTTTCTTGGTAAAAGGAAGCCCAAACAGGTAAAATGGCTGAAAAACAAATTTGGCCCATTTTTCCGGCCCTGGCTTGCATGCGTGGCTCCATGAAATTTTCAAATTTTGGCCAATGGCTCAGTTAGGCAGGGAAGTATCAAAACGAGCTCAAAATGCCCTATAATGAATGTCAGCATGATTTAAAGGCCAAATGTCAAGGGAAAAGGTGTTTAAGGGCCACTTCCGGTTTGGAGGAGGTCACTTCCGGTTTCAGGAAATGGCAGTTAGCTATGCAGTTTCTTGGCTTTTTAAACATGAAATCCAGTCACTTTTCATCCCTCTGGTCCTTTCTTGGTAAAAGGAAGCCCAAACAGGTAAAATGGCTGAAAAACAAATTTGGCCCATTTTTCCGGCCCTGGCTTGCATGCGTGGCTCCATGAAATTTTCAAATTTTGGCCAATGGCTCAGTTAGGCAGGAAAGTATCAAAACGAGTTAAAAATGCCCTACAATGAATGTCAGCATGATTTAAAGGCCAAATGTCAAGGGGAAAGGTGTTTAAGGGCCACATACCGGTTTGGAGGAGGTCACTTCCGGTTTCAGGAAATGGCAGTTAGCTATGCAGTTTCTTGGCTTTTTAAACATGAAATCCAGTCACTTTTCATCCCTCTGGTCCTTTCTTGGTAAAAGGAAGCCCAAACAGGTAAAATGGCTGAAAAACAAATTTGGCCCATTTTTCCGGCCCTGGCTTGCATGCGTGGCTCCATGAAATTTTCAAATTTTGGCCAATGGCTCAGTTAGGCAGGAAATGTATTAAAACGAGCTCAAAATGCCCTATAATGAATGTCAGCATGATTTAAAGGCCAAATGTCAAGGGAAAAGGTGTTTAAGGGCCACTTCCGGTTTGGAGGAGGTCACTTCCGGTTTCAGGAAATGGCAGTTAGCTATGCAGTTTCTTGGCTTTTTAAACATGAAATCCAGTCACTTTTCATCCCTCTGGTCCTTTCTTGGTAAAAGGAAGCCCAAACAGCTAAAATAGCTGAAAAACTAATTTGGCCCATTTTTGCGGCCCTGGCTTGCATGCGTGGCTCCATGAAATTTTCACATTTTGGCCAATGGCTCAGTTAGGCAGGAAATGTATCAAAACTAGTTCAAAATTCCCTAAAATAGATGCCAGCATGATTTAAAGGCCAAAATGTCAAGGGGAAAGGTGTTTAAGGGCCACTTCCGGTTTGGAGGAGGTCACTTCCGGTTTTAGGAAATGGCAGTTAGCTATGCAGTTTCTTGGCTTTTTAAACATGAAATCCAGTCACTTTTCATCCCTCTGGTCCTTTCTTGGTAAAAGGAAGCCCAAACAGGTAAAATGGCTGAAAAACAAATTTGGCCCATTTTTGCGGCCCTGGCTTGCTGGCCTGACCCCATGGAAATTTTCAAATTTTGGCCAATGGCTCAGTTAGGCAGGAAATGTATCAAAACGAGCTCAAAATGCCCTACAATGAATGTCAGCATGATTTAAAGGCCAAATGTCAAGGGGAAAGGTGTTTAAGGGCCACTTCCGGTTTGGAGGAGGTCACTTCCGGTTTCAGGAAATGGCAGTTAGCTATGCAGTTTCTTGGCTTTTTAAACATGAAATCCAGTCACTTTTCATCCCTCTGGTCCTTTCTTGGTAAAAGGAAGCCCAAACAGGTAAAATGGCTGAAAAACAAATTTGGCCCATTTTTGTGGCCCTGGCTTGCTGGCCTGACCCCATGGAAATTTTCAAATTTTGGCCAATGGCTCAGTTAGGCAAGAAATGTATCAAAACGAGTTCAAAATGCCCTAAAATGGATGCCAGCATGATTTAAAGGCCAAAATGTCAAGGGGAACGGTGTTTAAGGGCCACTTCCGGTTTGGAGGAGGTCACTTCCGGTTTCAGGAAATGGCAGTTAGCTATGCAGTTTCTTGGCTTTGGCTTTTTAAACATGAAATCCAGTCACTTTTCATCCCTCTGGTCCTTTCTTGGTAAAAGGAAGCCTAAACGGGTAAAATGGCTGAAAAACAAATTTGGCCCATTTTTGCCGCCCTGGCTTGCTGGCCTGGCCCCATGAAATTTTCAAATTTTGGCCAATGGCTCAGTTAGGCAGGAAATGTATCAAAACGAGCTCAGAATGCCCTAAAATGAATGCCAGCATGATTTAAAGTCCAAAATGTCAAAGGGAAAGGTGTTTAAGGGTCACTTCCGGTTTGGAGGAGGTCACTTCCGGTTTGGAGGAGGTCACTTCCGGTTTCAGGAAATGGCAGTTAGCTATGCAGTTTCTTGGCTTTTTAAACATGAAATCCAGTCACTTTTCACCCTCTGGTCCTTTCTTGGTAAAAGGAAGCCCAAACAGGTAAAATGGCTGAAAAAAAAATTTGGCCCATTTTTGCGGCCCTGGCTTGCATGCGTGGCTCCATGAAATTTTCAAATTTTGGCCAATGGCTCAGTTAGGCAGGAAATGTATCAAAACGAGCTCAAAATGCCCTACAATGAATGTCAGCATGATTTAAAGGCCAAATGTCAAGGGGAAAGGTGTTTAAGGACCACTTCCGGTTTGGAGGAGGTCACTTCCGGTTTCAGGAAATGGCAGTTAGCTATGCAGTTTCTTGGCTTTTTAAACATGAAATCCAGTCACTTTTCATCCCTCTGGTCCTTTCTTGGTAAAAGGAAGCCCAAACAGCTAAAATAGCTGAAAAACTAATTTGGCCCATTTTTGTGGCCCTGGCTTGCATGCGTGGCTCCATGAAATTTTCACATTTTGGCCAATGGCTCAGTTAGGCAGGAAATGTATCAAAACTAGTTCAAAATGCCCTAAATAGATGCCAGCATGATTTAAAGGCCAAAATGTCAAGGGGAAAGGTGTTTAAGGGCCACTTCCGGTTTGGAGGAGGTCACTTCCGGTTTCAGGAAATGGCAGTTAGCTATGCAGTTTCTTGGCTTTTTAAACATGAAATCCAGTCACTTTTCATCCCTCTGGTCCTTTCTTGGTAAAAGGAAGCCCAAACAGGTAAAATGGCTGAAAAACAAATTTGGCCCATTTTTGCGGCCCTGGCTTGCTGGCCTGACCCCATGGAAATTTTCAAATTTTGGCCAATGGCTCAGTTAGGCAGGAAATGTATCAAAACGAGCTCAAAATGCCCTACAATGAATGTCAGCATGATTTAAAGGCCAAATGTCAAGGGGAAAGGTGTTTAAGGGCCACTTCCGGTTTGGAGGAGGTCACTTCCGGTTTCAGGAAATGGCAGTTAGCTATGCAGTTTCTTGGCTTTTTAAACATGAAATCCAGTCACTTTTCATCCCTCTGGTCCTTTCTTGGTAAAAGGAAGCCCAAACAGGTAAAATGGCTGAAAAACAAATTTGGCCCATTTTTGTGGCCCTGGCTTGCTGGCCTGACCCCATGGAAATTTTCAAATTTTGGCCAATGGCTCAGTTAGGCAAGAAATGTATCAAAACGAGCTCAAAATGCCCTACAATGAATGTCAGCATGATTTAAAGGCCAAATGTCAAGGGGAAAGGTGTTTAAGGGCCACTTCCGGTTTGGAGGAGGTCACTTCCGGTTTCAGGAAATGGCAGTTAGCTATGCAGTTTCTTGGCTTTTTAAACATGAAATCCAGTCACTTTTCATCCCTCTGGTCCTTTCTTGGTAAAAGGAAGCCCAAACAGGTAAAATGGCTGAAAAACAAATTTGGCCCATTTTTGTGGCCCTGGCTTGCTGGCCTGACCCCATGGAAATTTTCAAATTTTGGCCAATGGCTCAGTTAGGCAAGAAATGTATCAAAACGAGTTCAAAATGCCCTAAAATGGATGCCAGCATGATTTAAAGGCCAAAATGTCAAGGGGAACGGTGTTTAAGGGCCACTTCCGGTTTGGAGGAGGTCACTTCCGGTTTCAGGAAATGGCAGTTAGCTATGCAGTTTCTTGGCTTTGGCTTTTTAAACATGAAATCCAGTCACTTTTCATCCCTCTGGTCCTTTCTTGGTAAAAGGAAGCCTAAACGGGTAAAATGGCTGAAAAACAAATTTGGCCCATTTTTGCCGCCCTGGCTTGCTGGCCTGGCCCCATGAAATTTTCAAATTTTGGCCAATGGCTCAGTTAGGCAGGAAATGTATCAAAACGAGCTCAGAATGCCCTAAAATGAATGCCAGCATGATTTAAAGTCCAAAATGTCAAAGGGAAAGGTGTTTAAGGGTCACTTCCGGTTTGGAGGAGGTCACTTCCGGTTTGGAGGAGGTCACTTCCGGTTTCAGGAAATGGCAGTTAGCTATGCAGTTTCTTGGCTTTTTAAACATGAAATCCAGTCACTTTTCACCCTCTGGTCCTTTCTTGGTAAAAGGAAGCCCAAACAGGTAAAATGGCTGAAAAACAAATTTGGCCCATTTTTCCGGCCCTGGCTTGCATGCGTGGCTCCATGAAATTTTCAAATTTTGGCCAATGGCTCAGTTAGGCAGGAAAGTATCAAAACGAGCTCAAAATGCCCTATAATGAATGTCAGCATGATTTAAAGGCCAAATGTCAAGGGAAAAGGTGTTTAAGGGCCACTTCCGGTTTGGAGGAGGTCACTTCCGGTTTCAGGAAATGGCAGTTAGCTATGCAGTTTCTTGGCTTTTTAAACATGAAATCCAGTCACTTTTCATCCCTCTGGTCCTTTCTTGGTAAAAGGAAGCCCAAACAGGTAAAATGGCTGAAAAACAAATTTGGCCCATTTTTCCGGCCCTGGCTTGCATGCGTGGCTCCATGAAATTTTCAAATTTTGGCCAATGGCTCAGTTAGGCAGGAAAGTATCAAAACGAGTTCAAAATGCCCTACAATGAATGTCAGCATGATTTAAAGGCCAAATGTCAAGGGGAAAGGTGTTTAAGGGCCACATACCGGTTTGGAGGAGGTCACTTCCGGTTTCAGGAAATGGCAGTTAGCTATGCAGTTTCTTGGCTTTTTAAACATGAAATCCAGTCACTTTTCATCCCTCTGGTCCTTTCTTGGTAAAAGGAAGCCCAAACAGGTAAAATGGCTGAAAAACAAATTTGGCCCATTTTTCCGGCCCTGGCTTGCATGCGTGGCTCCATGAAATTTTCAAATTTTGGCCAATGGCTCAGTTAGGCAGGAAATGTATCAAAACGAGCTCAAAATGCCCTATAATGAATGTCAGCATGATTTAAAGGCCAAATGTCAAGGGAAAAGGTGTTTAAGGGCCACTTCCGGTTTGGAGGAGGTCACTTCCGGTTTCAGGAAATGGCAGTTAGCTATGCAGTTTCTTGGCTTTTTAAACATGAAATCCAGTCACTTTTCATCCCTCTGGTCCTTTCTTGGTAAAAGGAAGCCCAAACAGCTAAAATAGCTGAAAAACTAATTTGGCCCATTTTTGCGGCCCTGGCTTGCATGCGTGGCTCCATGAAATTTTCACATTTTGGCCAATGGCTCAGTTAGGCAGGAAATGTATCAAAACTAGTTCAAAATTCCCTAAAATAGATGCCAGCATGATTTAAAGGCCAAAATGTCAAGGGGAAAGGTGTTTAAGGGCCACTTCCGGTTTGGAGGAGGTCACTTCCGGTTTTAGGAAATGGCAGTTAGCTATGCAGTTTCTTGGCTTTTTAAACATGAAATCCAGTCACTTTTCATCCCTCTGGTCCTTTCTTGGTAAAAGGAAGCCCAAACAGGTAAAATGGCTGAAAAACAAATTTGGCCCATTTTTGCGGCCCTGGCTTGCTGGCCTGACCCCATGGAAATTTTCAAATTTTGGCCAATGGCTCAGTTAGGCAGGAAATGTATCAAAACGAGCTCAAAATGCCCTACAATGAATGTCAGCATGATTTAAAGGCCAAATGTCAAGGGGAAAGGTGTTTAAGGGCCACTTCCGGTTTGGAGGAGGTCACTTCCGGTTTCAGGAAATGGCAGTTAGCTATGCAGTTTCTTGGCTTTTTAAACATGAAATCCAGTCACTTTTCATCCCTCTGGTCCTTTCTTGGTAAAAGGAAGCCCAAACAGGTAAAATGGCTGAAAAACAAATTTGGCCCATTTTTGTGGCCCTGGCTTGCTGGCCTGACCCCATGGAAATTTTCAAATTTTGGCCAATGGCTCAGTTAGGCAAGAAATGTATCAAAACGAGTTCAAAATGCCCTAAAATGGATGCCAGCATGATTTAAAGGCCAAAATGTCAAGGGGAACGGTGTTTAAGGGCCACTTCCGGTTTGGAGGAGGTCACTTCCGGTTTCAGGAAATGGCAGTTAGCTATGCAGTTTCTTGGCTTTGGCTTTTTAAACATGAAATCCAGTCACTTTTCATCCCTCTGGTCCTTTCTTGGTAAAAGGAAGCCTAAACGGGTAAAATGGCTGAAAAACAAATTTGGCCCATTTTTGCCGCCCTGGCTTGCTGGCCTGGCCCCATGAAATTTTCAAATTTTGGCCAATGGCTCAGTTAGGCAGGAAATGTATCAAAACGAGCTCAGAATGCCCTAAAATGAATGCCAGCATGATTTAAAGTCCAAAATGTCAAAGGGAAAGGTGTTTAAGGGTCACTTCCGGTTTGGAGGAGGTCACTTCCGGTTTGGAGGAGGTCACTTCCGGTTTCAGGAAATGGCAGTTAGCTATGCAGTTTCTTGGCTTTTTAAACATGAAATCCAGTCACTTTTCACCCTCTGGTCCTTTCTTGGTAAAAGGAAGCCCAAACAGGTAAAATGGCTGAAAAAAAAATTTGGCCCATTTTTGCGGCCCTGGCTTGCATGCGTGGCTCCATGAAATTTTCAAATTTTGGCCAATGGCTCAGTTAGGCAGGAAAGTATCAAAACGAGTTCAAAATGCCCTACAATGAATGTCAGCATGATTTAAAGGCCAAATGTCAAGGGGAAAGGTGTTTAATGGCCACTTCCGGTTTGGAGGAGGTCACTTCCGGTTTCAGGAAATGGCAGTTAGCTATGCAGTTTCTTGGCTTTTTAAACATGAAATCCAGTCACTTTTCATCCCTCTGATCCTTTCTTGGTAAAAGGAAGCCCAATCAGATAAAATGGCTGAAAAACTAATTTGGCCCATTTTTGCGGCCCTGGCTTGCATGCGTGGCTCCATGAAATTTTCAAATTTTGGCCAATGGCTCAGTTAGGCAGGAAATGTATCAAAACGAGCTCAAAATGCCCTACAATGAATGTCAGCATGATTTAAAGGCCAAATGTCAAGGGGAAAGGTGTTTAAGGACCACTTCCGGTTTGGAGGAGGTCACTTCCGGTTTCAGGAAATGGCAGTTAGCTATGCAGTTTCTTGGCTTTTTAAACATGAAATCCAGTCACTTTTCATCCCTCTGGTCCTTTCTTGGTAAAAGGAAGCCCAAACAGCTAAAATAGCTGAAAAACTAATTTGGCCCATTTTTGCGGCCCTGGCTTGCATGCGTGGCTCCATGAAATTTTCACATTTTGGCCAATGGCTCAGTTAGGCAGGAAATGTATCAAAACTAGTTCAAAATGCCCTAAATAGATGCCAGCATGATTTAAAGGCCAAAATGTCAAGGGGAAAGGTGTTTAAGGGCCACTTCCGGTTTGGAGGAGGTCACTTCCGGTTTCAGGAAATGGCAGTTAGCTATGCAGTTTCTTGGCTTTTTAAACATGAAATCCAGTCACTTTTCATCCCTCTGGTCCTTTCTTGGTAAAAGGAAGCCCAAACAGGTAAAATGGCTGAAAAACAAATTTGGCCCATTTTTGCGGCCCTGGCTTGCTGGCCTGACCCCATGGAAATTTTCAAATTTTGGCCAATGGCTCAGTTAGGCAGGAAATGTATCAAAACGAGCTCAAAATGCCCTACAATGAATGTCAGCATGATTTAAAGGCCAAATGTCAAGGGGAAAGGTGTTTAAGGGCCACTTCCGGTTTGGAGGAGGTCACTTCCGGTTTCAGGAAATGGCAGTTAGCTATGCAGTTTCTTGGCTTTTTAAACATGAAATCCAGTCACTTTTCATCCCTCTGGTCCTTTCTTGGTAAAAGGAAGCCCAAACAGGTAAAATGGCTGAAAAACAAATTTGGCCCATTTTTGTGGCCCTGGCTTGCTGGCCTGACCCCATGGAAATTTTCAAATTTTGGCCAATGGCTCAGTTAGGCAAGAAATGTATCAAAACGAGCTCAAAATGCCCTACAATGAATGTCAGCATGATTTAAAGGCCAAATGTCAAGGGGAAAGGTGTTTAAGGGCCACTTCCGGTTTGGACGAGGTCACTTCCGGTTTCAGGAAATGGCAGTTAGCTATGCAGTTTCTTGGCTTTTTAAACATGAAATCCAGTCACTTTTCATCCCTCTGGTCCTTTCTTGGTAAAAGGAAGCCCAAACAGCTAAAATAGCTGAAAAACTAATTTGGCCCATTTTTGCGGCCCTGGCTTGCATGCGTGGCTCCATGAAATTTTCACATTTTGGCCAATGGCTCAGTTAGGCAGGAAATGTATCAAAACTAGTTCAAAATTCCCTAAAATAGATGCCAGCATGATTTAAAGGCCAAAATGTCAAGGGGAAAGGTGTTTAAGGGCCACTTCCGGTTTGGAGGAGGTCACTTCCGGTTTCAGGAAATGGCAGTTAGCTATGCAGTTTCTTGGCTTTTTAAACATGAAATCCAGTCACTTTTCATCCCTCTGGTCCTTTCTTGGTAAAAGGAAGCCCAAACAGGTAAAATGGCTGAAAAACAAATTTGGCCCATTTTTGCGGCCCTGGCTTGCTGGCCTGACCCCATGGAAATTTTCAAATTTTGGCCAATGGCTCAGTTAGGCAGGAAATGTATCAAAACGAGCTCAAAATGCCCTACAATGAATGTCAGCATGATTTAAAGGCCAAATGTCAAGGGGAAAGGTGTTTAAGGGCCACTTCCGGTTTGGAGGAGGTCACTTCCGGTTTCAGGAAATGGCAGTTAGCTATGCAGTTTCTTGGCTTTTTAAACATGAAATCCAGTCACTTTTCATCCCTCTGGTCCTTTCTTGGTAAAAGGAAGCCCAAACAGGTAAAATGGCTGAAAAACAAATTTGGCCCATTTTTGTGGCCCTGGCTTGCTGGCTTGACCCCATGGAAATTTTCAAATTTTGGCCAATGGCTCAGTTAGGCAAGAAATGTATCAAAACGAGTTCAAAATGCCCTAAAATGGATGCCAGCATGATTTAAAGGCCAAAATGTCAAGGGGAACGGTGTTTAAGGGCCACTTCCGGTTTGGAGGAGGTCACTTCCGGTTTCAGGAAATGGCAGTTAGCTATGCAGTTTCTTGGCTTTGGCTTTTTAAACATGAAATCCAGTCACTTTTCATCCCTCTGGTCCTTTCTTGGTAAAAGGAAGCCTAAACGGGTAAAATGGCTGAAAAACAAATTTGGCCCATTTTTGCCGCCCTGGCTTGCTGGCCTGGCCCCATGAAATTTTCAAATTTTGGCCAATGGCTCAGTTAGGCAGGAAATGTATCAAAACGAGCTCAGAATGCCCTAAAATGAATGCCAGCATGATTTAAAGTCCAAAATGTCAAAGGGAAAGGTGTTTAAGGGTCACTTCCGGTTTGGAGGAGGTCACTTCCGGTTTGGAGGAGGTCACTTCCGGTTTCAGGAAATGGCAGTTAGCTATGCAGTTTCTTGGCTTTTTAAACATGAAATCCAGTCACTTTTCACCCTCTGGTCCTTTCTTGGTAAAAGGAAGCCCAAACAGGTAAAATGGCTGAAAAAAAAATTTGGCCCATTTTTGCGGCCCTGGCTTGCATGCGTGGCTCGATGAAATTTTCAAATTTTGGCCAATGGCTCAGTTAGGCAGGAAAGTATCAAAACGAGTTCAAAATGCCCTACAATGAATGTCAGCATGATTTAAAGGCCAAATGTCAAGGGGAAAGGTGTTTAAGGGCCACATACCGGTTTGGAGGAGGTCACTTCCGGTTTCAGGAAATGGCAGTTAGCTATGCAGTTTCTTGGCTTTTTAAACATGAAATCCAGTCACTTTTCACCCTCTGGTCCTTTCTTGGTAAAAGGAAGCCCAAACAGGTAAAATGGCTGAAAAACAAATTTGGCCCATTTTTCCGGCCCTGGCTTGCATGCGTGGCTCCATGAAATTTTCAAATTTTGGCCAATGGCTCAGTTAGGCAGGAAAGTATCAAAACGAGCTCAAAATGCCCTATAATGAATGTCAGCATGATTTAAAGGCCAAATGTCAAGGGAAAAGGTGTTTAAGGGCCACTTCCGGTTTGGAGGAGGTCACTTCCGGTTTCAGGAAATGGCAGTTAGCTATGCAGTTTCTTGGCTTTTTAAACATGAAATCCAGTCACTTTTCATCCCTCTGGTCCTTTCTTGGTAAAAGGAAGCCCAAACAGGTAAAATGGCTGAAAAACAAATTTGGCCCATTTTTGCGGCCCTGGCTTGCTGGCCTGACCCCATGGAAATTTTCAAATTTTGGCCAATGGCTCAGTTAGGCAGGAAATGTATCAAAACAAGCTCAAAATGCCCTACAATGAATGTCAGCATGATTTAAAGGCCAAATGTCAAGGGGAAAGGTGTTTAAGGGCCACTTCCGGTTTGGAGGAGGTCACTTCCGGTTTCAGGAAATGGCAGTTAGCTATGCAGTTTCTTGGCTTTTTAAACATGAAATCCAGTCACTTTTCATCCCTCTGGTCCTTTCTTGGTAAAAGGAAGCCCAAACAGCTAAAATAGCTGAAAAACTAATTTGGCCCATTTTTGCGGCCCTGGCTTGCATGCGTGGCTCCATGAAATTTTCACATTTTGGCCAATGGCTCAGTTAGGCAGGAAATGTATCAAAACTAGTTCAAAATTCCCTAAAATAGATGCCAGCATGATTTAAAGGCCAAAATGTCAAGGGGAAAGGTGTTTAAGGGCCACTTCCGGTTTGGAGGAGGTCACTTCCGGTTTCAGGAAATGGCAGTTAGCTATGCAGTTTCTTGGCTTTTTAAACATGAAATCCAGTCACTTTTCATCCCTCTGGTCCTTTCTTGGTAAAAGGAAGCCCAAACAGGTAAAATGGCTGAAAAAAAAATTTGGCCCATTTTTGCGGCCCTGGCTTGCATGCGTGGCTCCATGAAATTTTCAAATTTTGGCCAATGGCTCAGTTAGGCAGGAAAGTATCAAAACGAGTTCAAAATGCCCTACAATGAATGTCAGCATGATTTAAAGGCCAAATGTCAAGGGGAAAGGTGTTTAAGGGCCACATACCGGTTTGGAGGAGGTCACTTCCGGTTTCAGGAAATGGCAGTTAGCTATGCAGTTTCTTGGCTTTTTAAACATGAAATCCAGTCACTTTTCACCCTCTGGTCCTTTCTTGGTAAAAGGAAGCCCAAACAGGTAAAATGGCTGAAAAACAAATTTGGCCCATTTTTGCGGCCCTGGCTTGCATGCGTGGCTCCATGAAATTTTCAAATTTTGGCCAATGGCTCAGTTAGGCAGGAAAGTATCAAAACGAGTTCAAAATGCCCTACAATGAATGTCAGCATGATTTAAAGGCCAAATGTCAAGGGGAAAGGTGTTTAAGGGCCACTTCCGGTTTGGAGGAGGTCACTTCCGGTTTCAGGAAATGGCAGTTAGCTATGCAGTTTCTTGGCTTTTTAAACATGAAATCCAGTCACTTTTCATCCCTCTGATCCTTTCTTGGTAAAAGGAAGCCCAATCAGATAAAATGGCTGAAAAACTAATTTGGCCCATTTTTGCGGCCCTGGCTTGCATGCGTGGCTCCATGAAATTTTCAAATTTTGGCCAATGGCTCAGTTAGGCAGGAAATGTATCAAAACGAGCTCAAAATGCCCTATAATGAATGTCAGCATGATTTAAAGGCCAAATGTCAAGGGAAAAGGTGTTTAAGGGCCACTTCCGGTTTGGAGGAGGTCACTTCCGGTTTCAGGAAATGGCAGTTAGCTATGCAGTTTCTTGGCTTTTTAAACATGAAATCCAGTCACTTTTCACCCTCTGGTCCTTTCTTGGTAAAAGGAAGCCCAAACAGGTAAAATGGCTGAAAAAAAAATTTGGCCCATTTTTGCGGCCCTGGCTTGCATGCGTGGCTCCATGAAATTTTCAAATTTTGGCCAATGGCTCAGTTAGGCAGGAAAGTATCAAAACGAGTTCAAAATGCCCTACAATGAATGTCAGCATGATTTAAAGGCCAAATGTCAAGGGGAAAGGTGTTTAAGGGCCACATACCGGTTTGGAGGAGGTCACTTCCGGTTTCAGGAAATGGCAGTTAGCTATGCAGTTTCTTGGCTTTTTAAACATGAAATCCAGTCACTTTTCATCCCTCTGGTCCTTTCTTGGTAAAAGGAAGCCCAAACAGGTAAAATGGCTGAAAAACAAATTTGGCCCATTTTTCCGGCCCTGGCTTGCATGCGTGGCTCCATGAAATTTTCAAATTTTGGCCAATGGCTCAGTTAGGCAGGAAATGTATCAAAACGAGCTCAAAATGCCCTATAATGAATGTCAGCATGATTTAAAGGCCAAATGTCAAGGGAAAAGGTGTTTAAGGGCCACTTCCGGTTTGGAGGAGGTCACTTCCGGTTTCAGGAAATGGCAGTTAGCTATGCAGTTTCTTGGCTTTTTAAACATGAAATCCAGTCACTTTTCATCCCTCTGGTCCTTTCTTGGTAAAAGGAAGCCCAAACAGCTAAAATAGCTGAAAAACTAATTTGGCCCATTTTTGCGGCCCTGGCTTGCATGCGTGGCTCCATGAAATTTTCACATTTTGGCCAATGGCTCAGTTAGGCAGGAAATGTATCAAAACTAGTTCAAAATTCCCTAAAATAGATGCCAGCATGATTTAAAGGCCAAAATGTAAAGGGGAAAGGTGTTTAAGGGCCACTTCCGGTTTGGAGGAGGTCACTTCCGGTTTTAGGAAATGGCAGTTAGCTATGCAGTTTCTTGGCTTTTTAAACATGAAATCCAGTCACTTTTCATCCCTCTGGTCCTTTCTTGGTAAAAGGAAGCCCAAACAGGTAAAATGGCTGAAAAACAAATTTGGCCCATTTTTGCGGCCCTGGCTTGCTGGCCTGACCCCATGGAAATTTTCAAATTTTGGCCAATGGCTCAGTTAGGCAGGAAATGTATCAAAACGAGCTCAAAATGCCCTACAATGAATGTCAGCATGATTTAAAGGCCAAATGTCAAGGGGAAAGGTGTTTAAGGGCCACTTCCGGTTTGGAGGAGGTCACTTCCGGTTTCAGGAAATGGCAGTTAGCTATGCAGTTTCTTGGCTTTTTAAACATGAAATCCAGTCACTTTTCATCCCTCTGGTCCTTTCTTGGTAAAAGGAAGCCCAAACAGGTAAAATGGCTGAAAAACAAATTTGGCCCATTTTTGCGGCCCTGGCTTGCTGGCCTGACCCCATGGAAATTTTCAAATTTTGGCCAATGGCTCAGTTAGGCAGGAAATGTATCAAAACGAGCTCAAAATGCCCTACAATGAATGTCAGCATGATTTAAAGGCCAAATGTCAAGGGGAAAGGTGTTTAAGGGCCACTTCCGGTTTGGAGGAGGTCACTTCCGGTTTCAGGAAATGGCAGTTAGCTATGCAGTTTCTTGGCTTTTTAAACATGAAATCCAGTCACTTTTCATCCCTCTGGTCCTTTCTTGGTAAAAGGAAGCCCAAACAGGTAAAATGGCTGAAAAACAAATTTGGCCCATTTTTGTGGCCCTGGCTTGCTGGCCTGACCCCATGGAAATTTTCAAATTTTGGCCAATGGCTCAGTTAGGCAAGAAATGTATCAAAACGAGTTCAAAATGCCCTAAAATGGATGCCAGCATGATTTAAAGGCCAAAATGTCAAGGGGAACGGTGTTTAAGGGCCACTTCCGGTTTGGAGGAGGTCACTTCCGGTTTCAGGAAATGGCAGTTAGCTATGCAGTTTCTTGGCTTTGGCTTTTTAAACATGAAATCCAGTCACTTTTCATCCCTCTGGTCCTTTCTTGGTAAAAGGAAGCCTAAACGGGTAAAATGGCTGAAAAACAAATTTGGCCCATTTTTGCCGCCCTGGCTTGCTGGCCTGGCCCCATGAAATTTTCAAATTTTGGCCAATGGCTCAGTTAGGCAGGAAATGTATCAAAACGAGCTCAGAATGCCCTAAAATGAATGCCAGCATGATTTAAAGTCCAAAATGTCAAAGGGAAAGGTGTTTAAGGGTCACTTCCGGTTTGGAGGAGGTCACTTCCGGTTTGGAGGAGGTCACTTCCGGTTTCAGGAAATGGCAGTTAGCTATGCAGTTTCTTGGCTTTTTAAACATGAAATCCAGTCACTTTTCACCCTCTGGTCCTTTCTTGGTAAAAGGAAGCCCAAACAGGTAAAATGGCTGAAAAAAAAATTTGGCCCATTTTTGCGGCCCTGGCTTGCATGCGTGGCTCCATGAAATTTTCAAATTTTGGCCAATGGCTCAGTTAGGCAGGAAATGTATCAAAACGAGCTCAAAATGCCCTATAATGAATGTCAGCATGATTTAAAGGCCAAATGTCAAGGGAAAAGGTGTTTAAGGGCCACTTCCGGTTTGGAGGAGGTCACTTCCGGTTTCAGGAAATGGCAGTTAGCTATGCAGTTTCTTGGCTTTTTAAACATGAAATCCAGTCACTTTTCATCCCTCTGGTCCTTTCTTGGTAAAAGGAAGCCCAAACAGCTAAAATAGCTGAAAAACTAATTTGGCCCATTTTTGCGGCCCTGGCTTGCATGCGTGGCTCCATGAAATTTTCACATTTTGGCCAATGGCTCAGTTAGGCAGGAAATGTATCAAAACTAGTTCAAAATTCCCTAAAATAGATGCCAGCATGATTTAAAGGCCAAAATGTCAAGGGGAAAGGTGTTTAAGGGCCACTTCCGGTTTGGAGGAGGTCACTTCCGGTTTTAGGAAATGGCAGTTAGCTATGCAGTTTCTTGGCTTTTTAAACATGAAATCCAGTCACTTTTCATCCCTCTGGTCCTTTCTTGGTAAAAGGAAGCCCAAACAGGTAAAATGGCTGAAAAACAAATTTGGCCCATTTTTGCGGCCCTGGCTTGCTGGCCTGACCCCATGGAAATTTTCAAATTTTGGCCAATGGCTCACTTAGGCAAGAAATGTATCAAAACGAGTTCAAAATGCCCTAAAATGGATGCCAGCATGATTTAAAGGCCAAAATGTCAAGGGGAACGGTGTTTAAGGGCCACTTCCGGTTTGGAGGAGGTCACTTCCGGTTTCAGGAAATGGCAGTTAGCTATGCAGTTTCTTGGCTTTGGCTTTTTAAACATGAAATCCAGTCACTTTTCATCCCTCTGGTCCTTTCTTGGTAAAAGGAAGCCTAAACGGGTAAAATGGCTGAAAAACAAATTTGGCCCATTTTTGCCGCCCTGGCTTGCTGGCCTGGCCCCATGAAATTTTCAAATTTTGGCCAATGGCTCAGTTAGGCAGGAAATGTATCAAAACGAGCTCAGAATGCCCTAAAATGAATGCCAGCATGATTTAAAGTCCAAAATGTCAAAGGGAAAGGTGTTTAAGGGTCACTTCCGGTTTGGAGGAGGTCACTTCCGGTTTGGAGGAGGTCACTTCCGGTTTCAGGAAATGGCAGTTAGCTATGCAGTTTCTTGGCTTTTTAAACATGAAATCCAGTCACTTTTCACCCTCTGGTCCTTTCTTGGTAAAAGGAAGCCCAAACAGGTAAAATGGCTGAAAAAAAAATTTGGCCCATTTTTGCGGCCCTGGCTTGCATGCGTGGCTCCATGAAATTTTCAAATTTTGGCCAATGGCTCAGTTAGGCAGGAAATGTATCAAAACGAGCTCAAAATGCCCTATAATGAATGTCAGCATGATTTAAAGGCCAAATGTCAAGGGAAAAGGTGTTTAAGGGCCACTTCCGGTTTGGAGGAGGTCACTTCCGGTTTCAGGAAATGGCAGTTAGCAATGCAGTTTCTTGGCTTTTTAAACATGAAATCCAGTCACTTTTCATCCCTCTGGTCCTTTCTTGGTAAAAGGAAGCCCAAACAGCTAAAATAGCTGAAAAACTAATTTGGCCCATTTTTGCGGCCCTGGCTTGCATGCGTGGCTCCATGAAATTTTCACATTTTGGCCAATGGCTCAGTTAGGCAGGAAATGTATCAAAACTAGTTCAAAATTCCCTAAAATAGATGCCAGCATGATTTAAAGGCCAAAATGTCAAGGGGAAAGGTGTTTAAGGGCCACTTCCGGTTTGGAGGAGGTCACTTCCGGTTTTAGGAAATGGCAGTTAGCTATGCAGTTTCTTGGCTTTTTAAACATGAAATCCAGTCACTTTTCATCCCTCTGGTCCTTTCTTGGTAAAAGGAAGCCCAAACAGGTAAAATGGCTGAAAAACAAATTTGGCCCATTTTTGCGGCCCTGGCTTGCTGGCCTGACCCCATGGAAATTTTCAAATTTTGGCCAATGGCTCACTTAGGCAAGAAATGTATCAAAACGAGTTCAAAATGCCCTAAAATGGATGCCAGCATGATTTAAAGGCCAAAATGTCAAGGGGAACGGTGTTTAAGGGCCACTTCCGGTTTGGAGGAGGTCACTTCCGGTTTCAGGAAATGGCAGTTAGCTATGCAGTTTCTTGGCTTTGGCTTTTTAAACATGAAATCCAGTCACTTTTCATCCCTCTGGTCCTTTCTTGGTAAAAGGAAGCCTAAACGGGTAAAATGGCTGAAAAACAAATTTGGCCCATTTTTGCCGCCCTGGCTTGCTGGCCTGGCCCCATGAAATTTTCAAATTTTGGCCAATGGCTCAGTTAGGCAGGAAATGTATCAAAACGAGCTCAGAATGCCCTAAAATGAATGCCAGCATGATTTAAAGTCCAAAATGTCAAAGGGAAAGGTGTTTAAGGGTCACTTCCGGTTTGGAGGAGGTCACTTCCGGTTTGGAGGAGGTCACTTCCGGTTTCAGGAAATGGCAGTTAGCTATGCAGTTTCTTGGCTTTTTAAACATGAAATCCAGTCACTTTTCACCCTCTGGTCCTTTCTTGGTAAAAGGAAGCCCAAACAGGTAAAATGGCTGAAAAAAAAATTTGGCCCATTTTTGCGGCCCTGGCTTGCATGCGTGGCTCCATGAAATTTTCAAATTTTGGCCAATGGCTCAGTTAGGCAGGAAAGTATCAAAACGAGTTCAAAATGCCCTACAATGAATGTCAGCATGATTTAAAGGCCAAATGTCAAGGGGAAAGGTGTTTAATGGCCACTTCCGGTTTGGAGGAGGTCACTTCCGGTTTCAGGAAATGGCAGTTAGCTATGCAGTTTCTTGGCTTTTTAAACATGAAATCCAGTCACTTTTCATCCCTCTGATCCTTTCTTGGTAAAAGGAAGCCCAATCAGATAAAATGGCTGAAAAACTAATTTGGCCCATTTTTGCGGCCCTGGCTTGCATGCGTGGCTCCATGAAATTTTCAAATTTTGGCCAATGGCTCAGTTAGGCAGGAAATGTATCAAAACGAGCTCAAAATGCCCTACAATGAATGTCAGCATGATTTAAAGGCCAAATGTCAAGGGGAAAGGTGTTTAAGGACCACTTCCGGTTTGGAGGAGGTCACTTCCGGTTTCAGGAAATGGCAGTTAGCTATGCAGTTTCTTGGCTTTTTAAACATGAAATCCAGTCACTTTTCATCCCTCTGGTCCTTTCTTGGTAAAAGGAAGCCCAAACAGCTAAAATAGCTGAAAAACTAATTTGGCCCATTTTTGCGGCCCTGGCTTGCATGCGTGGCTCCATGAAATTTTCACATTTTGGCCAATGGCTCAGTTAGGCAGGAAATGTATCAAAACTAGTTCAAAATGCCCTAAAATAGATGCCAGCATGATTTAAAGGCCAAAATGTCAAGGGGAAAGGTGTTTAAGGGCCACTTCCGGTTTGGAGGAGGTCACTTCCGGTTTCAGGAAATGGCAGTTAGCTATGCAGTTTCTTGGCTTTTTAAACATGAAATCCAGTCACTTTTCATCCCTCTGGTCCTTTCTTGGTAAAAGGAAGCCCAAACAGGTAAAATGGCTGAAAAACAAATTTGGCCCATTTTTGCGGCCCTGGCTTGCTGGCCTGACCCCATGGAAATTTTCAAATTTTGGCCAATGGCTCAGTTAGGCAGGAAATGTATCAAAACGAGCTCAAAATGCCCTACAATGAATGTCAGCATGATTTAAAGGCCAAATGTCAAGGGGAAAGGTGTTTAAGGGCCACTTCCGGTTTGGAGGAGGTCACTTCCGGTTTCAGGAAATGGCAGTTAGCTATGCAGTTTCTTGGCTTTTTAAACATGAAATCCAGTCACTTTTCATCCCTCTGGTCCTTTCTTGGTAAAAGGAAGCCCAAACAGGTAAAATGGCTGAAAAACAAATTTGGCCCATTTTTGTGGCCCTGGCTTGCTGGCCTGACCCCATGGAAATTTTCAAATTTTGGCCAATGGCTCAGTTAGGCAAGAAATGTATCAAAACGAGTTCAAAATGCCCTAAAATGGATGCCAGCATGATTTAAAGGCCAAAATGTCAAGGGGAACGGTGTTTAAGGGCCACTTCCGGTTTGGAGGAGGTCACTTCCGGTTTCAGGAAATGGCAGTTAGCTATGCAGTTTCTTGGCTTTGGCTTTTTAAACATGAAATCCAGTCACTTTTCATCCCTCTGGTCCTTTCTTGGTAAAAGGAAGCCTAAACGGGTAAAATGGCTGAAAAACAAATTTGGCCCATTTTTGCCGCCCTGGCTTGCTGGCCTGGCCCCATGAAATTTTCAAATTTTGGCCAATGGCTCAGTTAGGCAGGAAATGTATCAAAACGAGCTCAGAATGCCCTAAAATGAATGCCAGCATGATTTAAAGTCCAAAATGTCAAAGGGAAAGGTGTTTAAGGGTCACTTCCGGTTTGGAGGAGGTCACTTCCGGTTTGGAGGAGGTCACTTCCGGTTTCAGGAAATGGCAGTTAGCTATGCAGTTTCTTGGCTTTTTAAACATGAAATCCAGTCACTTTTCACCCTCTGGTCCTTTCTTGGTAAAAGGAAGCCCAAACAGGTAAAATGGCTGAAAAAAAAATTTGGCCCATTTTTGCGGCCCTGGCTTGCATGCGTGGCTCCATGAAATTTTCAAATTTTGGCCAATGGCTCAGTTAGGCAGGAAATGTATCAAAACGAGCTCAAAATGCCCTATAATGAATGTCAGCATGATTTAAAGGCCAAATGTCAAGGGAAAAGGTGTTTAAGGGCCACTTCCGGTTTGGAGGAGGTCACTTCCGGTTTCAGGAAATGGCAGTTAGCTATGCAGTTTCTTGGCTTTTTAAACATGAAATCCAGTCACTTTTCATCCCTCTGGTCCTTTCTTGGTAAAAGGAAGCCCAAACAGCTAAAATAGCTGAAAAACTAATTTGGCCCATTTTTGCGGCCCTGGCTTGCATGCGTGGCTCCATGAAATTTTCACATTTTGGCCAATGGCTCAGTTAGGCAGGAAATGTATCAAAA